>NC_037344.1:25288967-26541467 GCF_002263795.3 Bos taurus | reverse complement strand
CTATCACCACAGTCACATCCACCACTGGGTATTGTTTTTGCTTTGGCTCCATCCCTTCATTCTTTCTGGAGTTATTTATCCACTGATCTCCAGTAGCATACTGGGCATCTACGGACTTGCAGAGTTCCTCTTTCAGTATCCTATCATTTTGCCTTTTCATACTGTTCATGGGGTTCTCAAAGCAAGAACACTGAAGTGGTTTGCTATTCTTCTCCAGTGGACTACGTTCTGTTAGACCTCTCCACCATGACTCGCCCATCTTGGGTGGCCCCACATGGCATGGCTTAGTTTTCATTGAGTTAGACAAGGCTGTGGTCCATGTGATCAGATTGACTAGTTTCCTTTATTATGGTTTCAGTGTGTCTGCCCTCTGATGCTCTCTTGCACCACCTATCGTCTTTCTTGGGTTTCTTTTACCTTGAATGTGGGGTATCTCTTCATGGCTGCTCCAGCAAAGCGCAGCCACTGCTCCTTACTTTTAACAAGGGGTATCTCTTCACTGCCGCCCTTCCTGACCTTGAACATGGAGTAAGTAGCTCCTCTCAGCACCCGCACAGCTGCCACTCCTTGGACGTGGGGTTAATCCTCTCAGCCACCACCCCTGACCTCGGGCATGGGGTAGCTCCAGTACTATGTTCCCTGAAGGTGAATGTATGTTACTAGATAAGGAATAATCATTTTAACTATTGGTTCTCTTCCAGAAACTTTTTTTACATAATTTAAATATGTTCTCATTTTATAGGAATCTATTAGGTGGAAATTTTTATTTGTGTTTTATAGATGAAGAAAATGAGTATGTAAAAGGTTGATTATCTTCAATGAAAATGAGTTTATCCCAATGTGAGACTTAGATGTGTGCTTCCTCATAGGTGTATATCTACTTGACCACATACTATACTGCATTTCAGGGCAAGCAACTAAATTTAAAATATTGCTGTCATAATCATTCTTAGCTGCAAGCAATCATTACTTTTATGTCCAACACAATAATTCAGAAATCCTTAAAAAACCTTTAAAATGTTTCAAGTAGTTTTTCCCATGAAAAAAGGATTAATGTGTTGGCTTTCTCAATAACAAGTATGGATTCTGATTCCTGATATGATGGACTAAAAGCTAACTGGTATGAAATTTACTATAAAACAAATGAACAAACCAAAAAAAACCCAGAAAATGTAGATAACACAGAAATCACAGAAGCAGAAAGACTGAGATACAGGATGAACATGCACTTTGTGGACAGGAGGGAAAGTCAACAAATCCCTGCATGTCTCTGTGGCTCTTTTTCTAGAACCAGGAGGAGCAACCCATACAGTATACACAGTACCTGCTGGGTACACATTAGGAAGACCAGTCTTTCTCTCCTGGCAAACCAGAAAGAGAAGCTGAGTAACTAAGAACACGGAAAAGTTTATAATTTCAGAAGGGAAAATGCCAAAGAAGGGTTCTCCAAACCAAGCTCCTCCACATTTTGATCTGACAACTAAAGAACTGTCAGTGTCATTCACCATCTTTTTCCAAGAGAATGAAGTCACCAGTCATGCAGTGGCTGACTTTCCACACCCTCTGAGAGGGGTTAAGGACAGAAATCAGGAATGACTACTCTGTGCTCTGGCAGAAACTGGCAGAACAAGCCTTCAGATAATTATACGTATGCAGGAGAAAATTTTATGAACCCAATTTCTTACACCTTCTCATACCTAGAAAAACACTACAATCATGAATGGAGTCATCTGCTCCTGGTGACTAGCAGTAACCTCTATGGAGATGCATGGTTGTTGCAGATAGCACCTTCACCAAAATCAGGTGTCTACTAACCCCCAGAGCAGTTCCTCAGAGCTATTTGAGAGGTTGTCTCCTTGGTTATAGTCCTCAGTAATTCACCCAATAAAACTGAAGCTCAAAGCTCTCATGTTGTGCAATTTTTTTTCTTTCAATCGACATACTGAACCTTGAACCATGGGTAAAAAAGATTCAAACCAGCCCAGCGAAAGGAACAGGATCAGAATCGAGACCAGAGATGCTGTTCGAGATAGAGTTCACAATTTAAATCTAGCCAAATATTCCTTGCTGAATTTAAGGGAAAAAATGCTGACAAAGAAAAATAGCAGGATCCAGAATCCCCACAACTTAACCTTTTTAGTATCAAGGACAGAAGCAAAATTAACTGAAATAAAAAGAAACAAAAAGTCTGACAGATTCTCAAGAGCAAAGAATGCTATCTGGGTCCAAAATCTAATTGTCTAAAAATTCTAATTGAGCTATTTCATCAGAAACAAGATGTTGACACTAACAGACAATGTCTTAAAGCATCCTTTGTAGCTATTTTCAATTGAACATTGTTTAGTGAATGCAAATCTCACAAAAGACTCTCAAACCTCAGGAGAAAAACAGAGGCAACAAAAAGGAAACAATGGACATTTCTGGACTAAAAATATTATTAATAAAGAAAACAAACAAAAAGCTGAGACTGAATAAAAGATCAATGCGACCCTCAGGCTGTTATTCTAGCAGGAAAATTTGTTTAGGTCACATAACAATAAAATGCAAATAAAATGGTGTTTCAACATGCAGTGGGAGGCATTCAGACAAAATCATGCTCAGTGATCTTCTGTCAAAAGAAAGCTAACATCAAAGTTTTCTCTTACTAATTTGAGTTCTGAAGATATTGAATAAAATAGGAGTGCTGTTAGAAAGGGTGGAAAATGTTATTGAACAAGATTAAAGAGATAAGATGATGAAGCAGTTCAGTTCTCTCATTAGTTTTATTTTAAAATTCAAGACTGAATGTATGCATTTGAAGACTGTGCACTTATGATCAAAAGTCAGGAAGCATCTCAATATCAGAAATCAAGAGTGAGGATAAATCAATTCATACATGATGAGCATGCTTTGAAAATAAAAACAAAAATGGAGAAAGAGTTATGGGATTTCAGTAGATGAAGGATTCTTTTTAGGTAAGAAAGAGAGCCTAAAGATCTGCTAAGCTGTCTTGTGTGTGTGTGTGTGTGTGTGTGTGTGTGTGCTTAGTCACTAAGTCATGTTTAACTATTTTGATCCCCTGAATGTAGCCCACCAGGCTCCTCTGACCATGGAATTTTCTAGGCAAGAATACAGGAGTGACCTGTCTTCTGTTCAGTTCAGTCAGTTCAGTTGCTCAGTCATGTCCGACTCTTTGCGACCCCATGAATCGCAGCACGCCAGGCCTCCCTGTCCATCACCAGCTCCCAGAGTTCACTCAGACTCACATCCATCAAGTCAGCGATGCCATCCAGCCATCTCATCCTCTTTCGTCCCCCTCTCCTCCTGCCCCCAATCCCTCCCAGCATCAGAGTCCTTTCCAATGAGTCAACTCTTCGCATGAGGTGGCCAAAGTATTGGAGTTTCAGCTTTAGCATGAGTCCTTCCAAAGAATACCCAGGACTGATCTCCTTTAGGATGGACTGGTTGGATCTCCTTGCAGTCCAAGGGACTCTCAAGAGTCTTCTCCAACACCACAGTTCAAAAACATCCATTCTTCAGCACTCAGCTTTCTTCACAGTTCAATTCTCGCATCCATACATGACTACTGGAAAAACCATAGCTGTCTTAGAGGATCATAAACTTAGAGTCATCCTTGTAGACTAGTACTTAGCAATGTAGCTGCCAAATATAGAAAAAAAGTGTTTAACTTTTCTATATTTGAAAATTATAATTCTAGTTTTGTTATTACTACCAATTTTATGATGTCATATTTATGGTTATATTTTGAAAGACACATAATATATCAATAGTGTGATTTATTAGCAATTCTTTTTTTTTTTTTTTGAAAATAAAAATTCAATGCTATTCTCCCAAATCTCCCCACCCTCTCCCTCTCCCACAGAGTCCGTTAGACTGATCTATACATCAGTGTCTCTTTTGCTGTCTCGTACACAGGGTTATTGTTACCATCTTTCTAAATTCCATATATATGCGTTAGTATACTGTATTGGTGTTTTTCTTTCTGGCTTACTTCACTCTGTATAATAGGCTCCAGTTTCATCCACCTCATTAGAACTGATTCAAATGTATTCTTTTTAATGGCTGAGTAATACTCCATTGTGTATATGTACCACAGCTTTCTTATCCATTCATCTGCTGATGGACATCTAGGTTGCTTCCATGTCCTGGCTATTATAAACAGTGCTGCGATGAACATTGGGGTACACGTGTCTCTTTCTCTTCTGGTTTCCTTGGTGTGTATGCCCAGCAGTGGGATTGCTGGATCATAAGGCAGTTCTATTTCCAGTTTTTTAAGGAATCTCCACACTGTTCTCCATAGTGGCTGTACTAGTTTGCATTCCCACCAACAGTGTAAGAGGGTTCCCTTTTCTCCACACCCTCTCCAGCATTTATTATTTGTAGACTTTTGGATCGCAGCCATTCTGACTGGTGTGAAATGGTACCTCATAGTGGTTTTGATTTGCATTTCTCTGATAATGAGTGATGTTGAGCATCTTTTCATGTGTTTGTTAGCCATCTGTATGTCTTCTTTGGAGAAATGTCTATTTAGTTCTTTGGCCCATTTTTTGATTGGGTCATTTATTTTTCTGGAGTTGAGCTGTAGGAGTTGCTTGTATATTTTTGAGATTAGTTGTTTGTCGGTTGCTTCATTTGCTATTATTTTCTCCCATTCTGAAGGCTGCCTTTTCACCTTGCTAATAGTTTCCTTTGTTGTGCAGAAGCTTTTAAGTTTAATTAGGTTCCATTTGTTTATTTTTGCTTTTATTTCCAATATTCTGGGAGGTGGGTCATAGAGGATCCTGTTGTGATTTATCTTGGAGAGTGTTTTGCCTATGTTCTCCTCTAGGAGTTTTATAGTTTCTGGTCTTACGTTGAGATCTTTAATCCATTTTGAGTTTATTTTTGTGTAAGGTGTTAAAAAGTGTTCTAGTTTCATTCTTTTACAAGTGGTTGGCCAGTTTTCCCAGCACCACTTGTTAAAGAGATTGTCTTTAACCCATTGTATATTCTTGCCAGCAATTCTTGACTGAAAAAGTACCGAATTTTTTAATCCCTTAGCATAGAGAAATAAAACCTCTCTATATCTCTCAGTGTTCCTGAATAGTCCTAGACTCCTGAGACTCCTCATGCAACATGAGAATTGTGAAGTGTGAAAGTGTTAGTCATTCAGTACTGTGTGATTCTTTGTGACCCGATGGTCTGCACCCCAACAGGCTCCTCTGTCCATGGGATTGTCTTGACAAGAATACTGGAGTGGGTAGCCATTTCCTTCTTCAGGGGGTCTTCCTAACCCAGGGATTGAACCTGGGTCTCCTGCATCATAGGCAGATTCTTTATCATCTGAACCACCTCTGTAACCATTTGTCTACTGATTTACTTTGATGATTTAAGGGTAATTAAATCCCTTACCTCCCTAAAAAGACAAATGGTTACAGCTCAGACTAGGTCAGAATTAAGCTCTAAGGGGTAGAATGACTAGAGAGCCAGCTCCCTAGGAATTTACATGTGAAAAGGGATAAAATCCCTATCAGGCTGCTGCACATATTTTATTTACACACAAGTAAATGACTCAGACATTATATATTTTAAGGAGGCCTGCTTCCTTCCTCTTCATAAGCAAAGAAGAAAAAAAAAATCCCCCTTTGTCTTCACCAGTGGAATATTTGACACGTCATATAGGATATCTGGCATGATTGTTCTTGTACTACCCAGGAGTAAGCACTGGGACAAGGGGCACAACACAATTCCCTACTGTGAAGTAATTAATATAAATTCATTTCTTATCCAGAATATCTCCTGTGCATATTAAAGTGGAAGGAATCACATGAATAAAAAGAAATAGAAACCAAGATTTTCAATTGTAACTCTTGAAAGGTTGTAAGAAAATAGTGGTTTGCTCTAGAGACACAGAGACAGGGTGGTATTCAGCTTAGAGTTATAAATCAGCTCACATGAAGAAATAAGAATCCTAAGAAGAGTCTATACAATGGAGAAGAGAATATCAAAAGTTTTAAAGAGAACATGGTCAATAGAATGGAAAATGATAATGGGTTCATGAGAGGAATAATAAATATCCTATTAAGTCAGCAGAAAGGGGTGGCATGGGGTAAATGAAGGGCAGAATTAAGAGAATATGTGAACAATAATGTCAAAATATAAAATCATTTTGTGTTTTTATTAATTAGCTAATTAGCTCAGCATATGATGATTGCATTATTATTATGTTTCAGGTTGTAAAGAAAAATAAGATTCTCAAAGAGTTACAGCTAATAAATAAAAGTAGATGAATAAACATGTAAATAGGGCTAAATAATCATTTCTGTGGGAAACATTTATACATACTACAGGAAAGAATGTTTGTATTTATACTTTTTGTTGCTGAAGTTTGAGGTTAGAAGTTAAGAAATACATTTATGGAGCAGCTGGGGGATCTAAAATTGGAACTACGTCCAGGGTGTCAAAGGCTAAATAAATCTTATTAATTTAGTGTTAGAAAGTGTTTTTCTTTTTTGGCCATGCTGTGTGGGATGTGACATCTTAATTCTCTACTCAGGGATCAAACTCACATCCCCTGCAGTAGAAGCAGAGTCTTAACAACTGAACCACCAGGGAAGTCCCTAGTCTTAAAGAGTTATTGAAGACATTTAAGAGTTGTTTCTGGCCAAGAGTTGGGGAATAAAAGAGATTCAAATAAGTGATCAAACTAGAGGCTGGGATAAAGAGGGGCTAATTAACCATTCTATGACTGTGAAGTTATACAGCACTCTCTGTGCTTAGTTGCTCAGTCATGTTCGACTCTTTGTAACACCATGGACTAGCCTGCCAGGCTCCTCTGTCCATTAGAATTATCCAGGCAAGAATACCAGAGTAGGATGCCATGCCCTCCTCCACAGGTTCTTCCCAACCCAGGGATCAAACTGGGTTCTCCTGCATTACAGGTGGATTCTTTACCAGCTGAGCCACCAGAGAAGCCCACAACACTCTCTACCTAGATACAAATATGACTGATATTTTTTAATTGACTGGCTAACAAAACCCTTTAATTAGCTACCTGTACAGGCCTTGCCTATGTATACATGTGTAGAATTATGTCTATAGATCATAAAAACAGTAAAACTTTTTTTTTTAATATAACAAACTTGGCATGTCTTACTAGCACCCTCCTACATGCAGTAAGAGAAGAAATAGACTGTGTAAGCAATGCATTTGAATACAAATATTTGTGTCTGAGATTATCCTAAAGTACATAAAGCAATTAAAATATTTATGCCATCTTATATATAATTTATTCAATGAAAATCAATATAAAAATCCTACTGAGAAAACAGTCTATTTATTGAAGGAGCTGTTAAAATGCCAGGATGGAAGCAGGAGCATGGGAAAGTTTTACAGTTTGGTGTGAAATGATGGCTTTGAGTCCTGAGTCTACTGAGTTCTGAGTTTATTGGCTTTATGAAAATGAAAGTGAGTAGCTCAGTCCTGTCCGACTTTTTGCAGCCCCGCTGGATCATGGGAAAAGGAAGAGAGTCCAGAAAAACATCTATTTCTGCTTTATTGACTATGCCAAAGCCTTTGTGTGGATCACAATCAACTGTGGAAAATTCTGAAAGAGATGGGAATACCAGACCACCTGACCTGCCTCTTGAGAAACCTATATGCAGGTCAGGAAGCAAAGTTAGAACTGGACATGGAACAACAGACTGCTTCCAAATAGGAAAAGAAGTACGTCAAGGCTGTATATTGTCACCCTGCTTATTTAACTTATATGCAGAGCACATCATGAGAAATGCTGGGCTGGAAGAAGCACAAGCTGGAATCAAGATTGCTGGGAGAAATATCAATAACCTCAGATATGCAGATGACACCACCCTTGTGGCAGAAAGTGAAGAGGAACTAAAAAGCCTCTTGATGAAAGTGAAAGAGGAGAGTGAAAAAGTTGGCTTAAAGCTTAACATTCAGAAAACGAAGATCATGGCATCTGGTCTCATCACTTCATGGGAAATAGATGGGGAAACAGTGGAAACAGTGTCAGACTTTATTTTTTGGGGCTCCAAAATCACTGCAGATGGTAACTTCAGCCATGAAATTCAAAGATGCTTACTCCTTGAAAGGAAAGTTATGACCAACCTAGATAGCATATTCAAAAGCAGAGACATTACTTTGCCAACAAAGGTCTGTCTAGTCAAGGCTATGGTTTTTCCAGTGGTCATGTATGGATGTGAGAGTTGGACTGTGAAGAAAGCTGAGCACTGAAGAATTGATGCTTTTGAACTGTGGTGTTGGAGAAGACTCTTGAGAGTCCCTTGGACTGCAAGGAGATCCAACCAGTCCATCTTAAAGGAGATCAGTCCTGGATGTCCATTGGAAGGACTGATGCTGAACCTGAAACTCCAATATTTTGGCCACCTCATGTGAAGAGTTGACTCATTGGAAAAGACTCTGATGCTGGGAGGGATTGGGGGCAGGAGAAGAAGGTGATGACAGAAGATGATATGGCTGGATGGCATCACTGACTTGATGGACATGAGTTTGGGTGAACTCTGGGAGTTGATGATGGACAGGGAGGCCTGGCGTGCTGCAATTCATGGTGTCGCAAAGAGTTGGACACGACTGAGCAACTGAACTGAACTGAACTCACTATACATTGCATGGAATTCTCCAGGCCAGAATACTGGAATGGGTAGCCTTTCCCTTTTCTAGGGGATCTTCTCAACCCAGGGATTGAACCCAGGTCTCCTGCATTGCTGGTGGATTCTTTACCAGGTGAGCCCCAAGGGGATCCTTGGCTATATGACCTATATTGTTATATTTTTGTGTTGGAATAAAACAGTGCAAATTTGACATAGATCTAAGGATATGAAGATGTTTTGGGTACCTCCTTTTATCTTTTGGCTATTCTGCCTGGTTTTCCATAGTAAACCCTGTCTTGTTATGTGATGCATGCCTATCTGATAGGGAGACTTATTGATGGCTCCAGAGTCAATCTGCCTATAAAATATTAGTAAAGTTTATTATTTCCATAGTAGGCATTGAGTGATGAGCCAAGTACTTTAAAAATGGCACTATTATTATTATAATCAATGCAATTTCTCTGTATGTTGCTCATTTCCTTTAGCAATACCGTAAGATCTTTCAGAAATTCATTTTTTCCCACAAGTTCTTTTCAAATATTTAGAAAAGTAAAATACCTTCCAGTGAAAAATTATTTTCTTAGTTCTTTGAAGTATATCATGAAAAGGTACCTGTCTCTTCTCTATAAAGTTATCACATTCTAGTGCCAAGCACTAGACTTGGCATTCACTTCCTTTAGGGATGTCATTTCAGTACGGTGGTGAGGAACTGGTAGCTCTACAGTCTTAGCTAGAAATTTAATATTCTTCAAATGTGGGCTTTAATGAGTTGCTTATATGGGTTAGGAATTGCAATTAGCAATTCTGACTTATGTATTCTCATATTGCTCTTAGAGGAGCACTGTGTTACTGAAAGGTGATCTGGTATAACAGGAAAAGCAAGATCAAATATTCTTTGTTTCAAAAACTCAGACCTTGTAATAACTAGTTGTACAACAATGGACACTTGATATCTCAGGTCCTTGATAAGGATGATAATTCCTATCCTGGACGGTTGGTGTGAAAATTCAAATAAATGTACTAAAGGGTAATTACATGGTAGATGCTCCATGAAAAATAGCTATTATAATACCTCTTTGTATAATAGCTAAAAATGACACAAAGGAACCTATTAACAAAACAGAAATAGACTCACAGACATAGAAAACAAATTTATGATTACCAAAAGGGAAATGGGATAAATTAAGAGTTTGGGGTTAACAGATGCACACTAGTATATATTGATATAAATTAGATAACTAACAAGGACCTACTGTATAGAACAGGGAATTTTATTCAATATTTTGTAATAATCTATAAGGGAAAAAATCTGAAAAAATAATATGTATATATAACTTTGCTGTATACCTGAAACTAACATTTATATTTCAGTAAATTAAAAAAAATATCTCCTGTACATACACATAAATATAAGAGCTTAATAATGCAGAGCTAACGTGTCCAAATAGTGTATCAAAACACCCTAGGTAACACAGAAAGTTCATATGGGTCATGGTAGGATATTTTAAATTTTCAAGGAAACACAATGACTTTTCATGTCCACTATATGGATTTGAATTTATTGTCACTCAGAATTTCAGTACTAAATTGGGCTGTTACTTTCAACTATATTTTATTTTTGCAAGACCAAATTTCTAAGTACAGCACGCAGCTTTACACATTTTTCTAAAAAAAAAAAAATGTTAATTTTGTAAAGGCCTTATATTTATTATTATCTAACAGCATCTCAATGCACAATGTTAAATGTCTATCTTTAGTATTAGTAGACAAAAAAGAAATCATACTTTAAATCATCATTTTTGAGTCTTTTTAGTTTCTCAGATGATTTTCAATCAAATGTGGTTAAATATATCATTGTTTTTCTACTATACTGTTACTGAGAAAAGCACATGCAAGTTAGTGGAAAATATGTTTGTTTGTTTGTTTTGTAGGGATGTGGGAGCATTCGCTTATTTATCCTACTATTATTAATATTTTCTTTCAGAGAATTATTTGCAGACTATTTTTAAGCCAACTGTATTAAAAGATAAGCTATTACTGAAATTATTCTGGTACACAGAAATTACATTATATCATCCCAAATGAAATGAAGAAAATACAGGGAAGCTTTTGGTACCCTCTCTGCCTCTTGGATAATCTGCCATGCTTCCTTTGGAAATTTCTTGTACTATGTGATACATGGCTGTCTGCCTGACAGATCTACAAAGGGCTCCAGGGCAATCCATATGTGAAACATTAGGAAAGTTTTCATAACAGGCATTGTTTATTATTTTTGATAAAATGAATGTGAATAAGTGCTATGATGTTTTTCTCTCTTAATACTATTATCTTAAAAAAAATACTATTATCTTGTCACATATCCTGCTCTGATAGACACTGCCAAAGCTCATAGAAGTATTCCCATTGAGTCTTCTATACACTCAGCTGGTCCAAAAAAAAAGAAAAAAAAAATCAAAGGCATATTCCAGCATGAAGTAATTCTACTTAATATCTCATACTGTTACAACTATTTCCCCTTTGTTCTGTTCTACAAAGGACACAGTTAAAGTTAATTTTTTTCCTGGAAAGGGTGAAATAATGAACTCCTGAAAGCTGCCTTTTCAGGCACTTAAACAGAAAGATGGTTCTGCTACTTCTACACAAAATTTGTGTTATCTAGTTGCAGGAAAAATCAAATTATTTAGATTCCTTCCATAAGACAAAGTGTTGCATAGGTGAATTTACTTGAAAAATTCAGAAGAGCATGTATCGCCATACTGCCTAAGTATTTAGGCAAACAATTCCCCAGAAATGCAAATAATTTATGAGGTAGAGAGTATGTGATATGCTTTTAACATAATCTACCAATAAAACTTTTTCAGTGCTGTCAATCAAATAAGGTGGTTCATGCATTTCATAATTATAATTGTCTGTTTTTATAAAGTGCAGCTTTAATAGCATTTACAATGAACTATATTTAACATGACAAAGCTGATCAGATAAAATTTTTAAATTTAACACTATGTGAAATATACATATAAATATATCTTATTTGGGTGACTTCATATGCTTTTTAGCATATGAAAAATAGTCTATTAAACTTTTTTCCAAAAAGATCTGACATAATTAATATTTTATCAGGAATAAATAATAATCATCCAGTACATTAGGTTACCACTAAGCAAAAAAATCATTAAAGTAACTATTGAACACTGTTTCCTTAATTCCTAGGATATTACTTTTCTAGGGCTACTAAAACAAAGTACCACAAACTAAATGTCTTAAAGGAAGTTCATTATTTCACAGTTCTGAAGGCCAGAATTGAGGCACTAGCAGGCCTAATTCCTTCCACAGGATGTGAGAGGCAATGTTCCATGCTTCTCATCCAACTTCTGGTAGTTTGTTGGCAATCGTTAGCATTTCTTGGTTTGCAGAAACATCATCCCAGCCTCTACATGGAGTCCTCCCTGTGTCTTTGTGTTCACATTTTCCCTTTGTAAGGACATCAGTTCTTGGACGAGGCTCATCTGATGACCTCATCTTAACTACTTAGTGTTAAATAATTTTACTTTCTTAATAGCCAATTCTAATACATAAATTTTGATAAATTCTAAAGCTGAATAATTAAATTCAAGAATAAATTATATGTGGTATAATATGAATTTTGAAGCATGATACATTGCCAACATTTCCTGTCCCTTGTCTAACAATATTACCAGAAATAGGGTATTAGAAAGCCTGTATTGCCAAGACATCAGCTAAATTGGCCACTACTAAACTTTTAAACTTGTCTTTCCCATTGATAAAATAAGTAAAATTCACTTAATAAATATTATTCTTCTGCTTGCAGAATTAGTTGAGTATGAGATATGAGGGGGCTTCCCAGGTGGCGCTAGAGGTAAAGAACCTGCCTGCCAATGCAGGAGACATAAGAGGCACAGGTTCAGTCCCTGGGTTGGGAAGATCCCCTAGAGGAGGGCATGACAATCTACTCAAATATTCCTGTCTGGAGAATTCCATGGACAGAAGAGGCTGGAGGGCTACAGTCCTTGGGCTTACAAAGAGTTGGACATAACTAAAGTGACTTAGAACGCGTGCACACATGAGATAGGAGACCACCCCTTCTCCAAGATGTGTCTACATATAGGATATGCTCTGAAGGATTGCTGGTCTCAATGAAAGGAGACTGCCAGTGAACTTTCCTCCCCATCTCCCAGATAAACAAACAAACAACAAGCAATAAAAATCTGAGCATGAGGCAAGAAGTCAACAGAGTTTTGAGTAGCTCTAGTCAGGCCTCTGAGTCATCATCCTGTGGAATGTGTATGTTTGTTGCTCAGTCACGTCTGACTCTTTGTGACCCCATAGACAATAGCCCATCAGGCTCCTCTGTCCATTGAATTCTCCAGGCAAGAATACTGGAATGGGTTGCCATTCCCTTCTGCAAGGGGTCTTCTTGACCCAGGGATTGAATCCTGGTCTCCTGCATTGCAGGGCCGGTTCTTTACCATCTGAGCCACCAGGGAAGCCAAAGTGAGTCATCCCAACTGAGAGCGAAAGCAGGAACCTCCTCCACCTGCCAGCAGCCTCAGCAGCAGAAGAAATAGATAAATTCTCTATGAATAAATCATATTCTAAAATAGACATGCTGGGGTTCCATAAAGAAAATTGATATATTACTTCATAAAGCAAGATTACCAACTATATAGGAAGGCTAGCCACTGTGAATGGAATTCAGCAGAAAATTATGTTTATCTATTTAATTTTATATAATTTTAGATTCAGAAGGAGCAAATATATAAGAAATTTTGACATACCATTCACTGAAGTTACCCAAATATTAAAAGTTAAGTACTTGTCCTTCTTCAACCTCTGTCTTTTTCAACTTGATTCAATCAGTTCATATTTCTACATATTTGAGAAATGGAGCAATATGAAAAAAAAATATTAACTCTTACTGCTTAGACTATATAATTTTATGTAACAAATATGATCTGAGCTATCAAAATACATTGACATTAATTTTATTTTTACCTAATATAATCTAATTAGTGATAATACATCAATTAATAGGAGTTTCTTAATGTGTTGTTTTTCCATATAATTCAATCACATGAAATAATTCAGAAACAATTTCTGTTAAATGAAATTGCATTATATTGTCACAAAGCCTAAAACTAATGAAAACTTCAGTGAGCTTATTGTTACATACAAGCTGTGGCAGAAAAAAGATGTTTACTGATATATAGGGGTTTCCTTCCCCTTTTCATTTTATCATATTCAAGAAGAACATTCATAAAATTCAGCCCTAAAAATCAATAGGCTGTGAAATAAATTATATTTTATAGCTTAATTATACTGAACTAGTAATAGCTCGTCACATTTAAATTATTTTCTCTATGCTTATGTTTCTAATATGTTTATTATATATTCAGAGATGACTCAAACAGCAAAGAATCTACCTGCAATGGAGGAGACCCACATTTGATCCCTGGGTCAGGAAGATCCCCTGGAGAAGGAAATGGCAACCCACTCCATTATTCTCATCTGGGAAGTCCCATGGACAGAGGAGCCTGGGGTCTACAGTCCATGTGTTCACAAAAAGTTGGACAAGACTGACTAATACTTTCACACACACAGACATATATACACACATACACAAACATATGTATTCCTAACTTCATGTACACAGAAAGAGATACATACACATGAACAGAAAAATGGCAAGGTGATAACCAGAGAGTTAAACTTTTGAATACTGATATTAACTTTTAAATTTTCTTTGAAATCATGAAGATGAATAAAGGAGTATAAATGTGTCACCAACACTTTTGGTTCAAGTCTAAACAAAACATCTATTCTTCCTTTTGCAGACATATTCAGACTTCAAAAAACTAAGAATAAATAAACTATTAGCATAATAAGTTTTAAGCAAATAAATGTTTATTAATTCTCATTCTTCTATAAGATGTCTATTATCTGTAGTTAATTCTAGACTACATGTTTACATAATTTCTGTATTTGAAGTTATTCATCCTTTTCTCAAATGTGATATGAATATTTCAAATCCCTCCAGTTATCTGGTGAATATGTCATCCTCCATATATACATACTGGTCAGTATATTTGTGGTCCTTTTGAAGCTTGTTACCCAGCAACTCTAGGGCATTGTGTCTAATATCCTGTAAACAAAGTGAATATCAGTAAAACATACATGTTCACATTAAAACTATGAACTAAAGATTCATAGTTTTAATGAACTTAAACATTAAAGCCTCAAAACCCTTCTGATTCCATTTTGCCACCAAATTAAATTCAGGAAAGGGCCTTCTACTCCCTGCCTGATATATCAGAAAAAAAGAAGAAAAATAAGTCTTTTTTTTTTTTTCAGAAAGTTTTAGAATTCAAAATTTTGGATAAGGGGTATTTGAAATATTATAACAATAAAGTTTAATTTAGGAAAGATTTTATAGATTAACTTTGGAAGGAGGAAAAATGTTTTGAATATCAATGACAGAATATGAGATACATTAGAAATAATATAATCTATTTAGTACAAGAAACTGAGGAAAATAGTAAGATTCAAGTTAAAATTCAAGCCAGGCAATGTACTCTGTCTAGCAATCATTTGGAGTTTCTAGTGAAGGTGTTTTCCCAAGGTATGTTGATGAATAAACGAAAATTTCTATACTGTTGGCCATCACTGTCTCCTAATGTAAATTTTAAACAATTTATGAAGAATTTAATTCTGGGGAAAATTGGAAATATAGTCTCATAATAATGAGCTTTCAGCAGTGCCTCTTATTATTTAGTAGAGATTACTGGAGTATTTAACAAATATTAAAGATATAAATTACCTCAGTAAGTTGCTACAGAAATCAGCAAAAAGAAGAGCTTTAAATAAAATAACTTATTTTAGTCTCCACCAACTCCTTTCACCATATATGAAGGAAAGGGTTATTGACACATTTAACCTAGTAATTAAGATACTTGAAAAGCCAAAATTAATTCCACATAGTTTCTATGCCAGAATTATGGTTTCTGAATGTTTTCTCATAATAGATTCAGTAATTTATTACTCAGGAGAACACTCATGAGAGTCCCTTGGACAGAAAGGAGATCTAACCAGTCAATCCTAAAGGAAGTCAACCCAGAATATTCATTGGAAGAGCTGAAGCTGAAGCTCCAATCATTTGGTCACCTGATGCGAAGAGCCGACTCATTGGAAAAGACCCCGATGCTGGGAAAGATTGAAGGCACGAGTAGAAGGGGACGACAAAGGATGAGATGGTTGGATGGCTTCACCAACTTGATGGACATGAGTTTGAGGAAGCTTTGGGAGTTGGTGAAGGACAGGGAAGCCAGAGCAGTGAAAGCACTAAGTCTTAACTGGACTGCCAGAGAATTCCAAAAACATAATTTTAAAATGGAGAAGGCAATGGCAACCCATTCCAGTCATCTTGCCTGGAAAATCCCATGGATGGAGGATCCTGGTAGGCTGTAGTCCATGGGGTTAAAATACATTCAGAACATTTATTTCTATAAAAAAGATTTCATCTGCAATATATTTAGTATAATTTATAAGTAAATACTGTAGTTGGCTGTAAACTGCCCACCAAATTAATGATTACTTAAGGGAAAGGCTACCCACTCCAGGATTCTGCCCTGGAGAATTCCATGGACTGTATAGTCCATGGGGTCGCAAAGAGTCAGACATGACTGAGGGACTTTCATGTTCATGTTAGTAGTAGGAAGTTTACACTAGAGAGTTAATTTTCATATAAAAAACTTTTTGCTTGGTATGTGTTAATTTATAATCATTATCTCTTTAACTGTGTTTCTGTTTTAGTATGGTGCCTGAAATATATCCAGTACTCAAGATATGTTGAATCAATGAGTTATGATTGTAACATGCAGACTAAACACCATATATTGGTTTAAGAATCTGAACTTAAATAGTGGACTTGTATAATTACAGTAAAAAGAACAATTTCTACTTATTAACAAGGTATTTTAAAACTCCATCTGGAGAATTAATCTGAATTTTGTGAGGTAGAGTTTTTAATAGATTAAATATGGAGATATGGATAATCCAACAGCTCAAAGACACCTGGAAATATTTTAGATCATTTTACTTAAATAGAAAAGAAAGAATTGTTAAGCAATTTCTTTCACAACACACACTAATTTTGTAACTGTGGAAAGTCTATTTACTAAGCTAGTATTCCTTTCACTGCTTTCCAAATAAATTTGCAAATAAGGTAAAATCAATTAAAGTTAACGGAAATTTAAAGTGAGAAAAATGGGGAAGAGAGAAAAACAAATCATACAACAAAATATCGGTTGAAAGTTGCAGTAGGTTTTCTTTCTTAAATAGGATGCAAATAACATTCAATATATTGCTCAAATTATTTAAGATACAAGAGGGAAAATGTTAGTATGCATAATGATGACTAGTCTTTTATTCTTTAAGTGTGATTTGCACTTTCATTCGACCTCCTAAGCAACCCAAGTCAACAGACCTGAAGCAGATTTTGTTTTTTCAATCAAAAGTTTTCATCCACTGTTTTTGTTATTATGCACTTTTGACTCTGTAGTACTGAGATTCCTAGCCTCACTTAAGAATGTCATTATAGTTTTAGATGGGAACACTCATCTGCAATTATACTTGAGGATGTAACACAGAAAACAAAATCAAGGTAACTGATTAGTGCATAGAAAAACTGAAGGAACAAGAAAAGCTTGTGTATAATTATAATTATAGTATCACATGGGCTTCCCTGGTGGCTCAGTCAGTAAAGAATCCACTTGCAACGGGGAAGACCTAGGTTCCATCCTTGGATTGGGAAGATCCCCTGGAGGAGGGCATGGCAACCCACTATACTACTCTGGCCTGGAGAATCCCCATGGACAGAGGAGACTGGAGGGCTACAGTCCATGGGGTCACAAAGAGTTGGACAGAACTGAGCAACTAAGCATAGCACACAGCACATAGTATCACAAAATTAGGAAGTGCATTTTGAGTTACCTTCTATGGACTCTGAATCATTAAGTAAACAGTGATCATATCTGACAAATAAATATTTTCCATTTGATATTTTTACAACATTGAGAATGTGAATTTTACGGTTCTCAAGCTATGCTGCTGCTAAGTCACTTCAGTGGTGTCCAACTCTGTGTGACCCCATAGATGCCAGCCCACCAGGCTCCCCCGTCCTTGGGATTCTCCAGGCAAGAACACTGGAGTGGGTTGCCATTTCCTTCTCCAATGCATGAAAGTGAAAAGTCAAAGCGAAGTCGCTCAGTTGTATCTGACCCTCAGCGACCCCATGGACTGCAGCCTTCCAGGCTCCTCCATCCATGGGATTTTCCAGGCAAGAGTACTGGAGTGGGTTGCCATTCCCTTCTCCTCTCAGGTTATATATATATTTAAATTTATGGAGCTGTTTACAAACTGAGAACTGCCTCATGATTTTGTGATTACTTAGAATGATAATTTTAATAATAAAATTGAAACAATACACTGGGGTTGAATTTGGAACATTAAGAGTCAAGCCATTTATCTATAGCAAACAAGGATATGTAACTAGGCATTTTAATGTATGTGATTCCTTGAGTTTATATTTACTATACATTTTCCAAAAAATCATCTTGAAAAAAATGAGGATAGAGGTAGAGAAGCAGAGCAGGGATAAAGGAGACAGAAGAACTTTAATCATTGGAATCATTAATCACAAAATCAATACCTTTTGGGGTTTGTTGGTGATGTCCTCTATATGTTATTAAGGCTTCTCTGATGGTAAATATGGTAAAGAATCTGCCTGCAATGCGGAGACCCAGGTTTAACCCCTTGGTTGGGAAGAACCCCTGGAGAAGGGAATGGCAGCCCGCTCCAGTATTCTTGCCTAGAGAATTCCACGGACTGAGGAACCCTGGTCCATGGGGTCGCAAAGAGTTAGACTGAGCAACTAACACTTTCACTTTCTATATGTTATTAGGTCCCTTACCAGAAAATACAATACCTTTCTCAGAATACATTAATTGGCTCTGTACTACTCATAATGAAAAAGTTTAATTGTATTTATCAATATCAATATATATATAATTACATATATGCTAAATCCATGAATCAAATATAAAAACCATTTTCATTATGTCATAATCCCACTTTGTATACAAGCATCATTGATTGCACTTTGCTTTATTACAGATATCACATATTTTACAAGTTGAAGGTCTGTGAGTAGCCCTGAATTAAGCAAGCCTATCGATGCCATTTTTCCAATATCATTTGCTCACTTCATGTCTCTATGTCACATTTTGTTAATTCTTGCAATATTTCAAACATTTTCATTATTATTATATTTGCTATATGACTAAAACTTTTTATACTAGCGCAGAGAAATCCAGGGTAATTTATTTTCCTAAATTTATATAAATTCATATAGCTTCAGTGCAATGATCAATCTGTGTATAAAACTGCCTTGGAAAAATACATCTAAAACATATACTAGCATACAATATCTGGGGTCTTGACTGATTTAGGCTGGTTTTAGCTAATCTTTGTTGGACTTACTCACGTGTCTGCATTTTGGCTTCTCATATGTTCTCTAACTCCTAGAACCAGCAGGTGAGCACAGGCAAGTCTTTTTCATGGCAACTGGAATATCACATAATGCCAAGCAAAATCACTCAAATTATCTACATTTTCAATCTAAGCTACACATCTGCACACTATCACTTTCACCTTGTTCTCATGGCCAAAGCAATTCTCATGGTTGCTCCTGGCATCAAAGGCATAAAGCACTGAGAAACTGGCATTTTCCCTTCCCTGGAAGTGAGTAAAAGTATTACAGGAGATGAAAGTGGAGAGAGAAAATAGAAGCTTTGGTCACAGAGGACCAATGGGTCATGTTTGAACAGAAGAACTGTTCTCAAGAATAAAAAACAAAGAGATAGTGTTGGTGGTGTGAGGTAATAGTAGACCCAGGATATTTGATTGCCTCTGACATTTGTGTTATATGTACATATACGTGGTTATATCATTTATTCTTTTCAGACACATTTAACATCATATACCAAATTAGGTGTTTTGAAATGTTTAAAATGCAAGTAATTAGAATAAAAGCATCAAGATTCGATAATGACTATATAAATGGCAATGGGCAGACCATATATATATAATTATAACTATATATATACACATATATACACACATATACATATATATATACACACACACATATATATATATATATATACTTACATATATAACTATAACTATATATATAACTCTGACCCACAACTTCACGGCAGCCAGTAGCCAGTCCAGAAAGCCAAACCACTACCTATGTATGCTGCAATATGTGCCAGAGAACCTGTACCTGGTCAATAACTATGAGTCTCTCTTAGTTTTGCCCTCCTCTTCCCTTCATTCCCACTTCCAACCAGAGAAAGACTATATATTGTGCTGACTAATCACACTGGATGACCTGCTTTCAGTTACTCCCCCTCTAGCTTTTCCACACCAACACCTTTCAATCAGGGCACTCTGGAAGCCTTCCCCTTTTTTCTACTGTAGAGTTTCACAATGCCCTGGCTGCCTTTTGGGTTTTGTCAAATGCAGGTGATGGTGGTTGACTCTCTTATACGCTCTATGAATATACAGCCTTGCTTATTCTTACTTGGATGGTCTTCTATCCACCAGCAAAATACATATGTATATTATCAAGACAGTCCCTTACGGCCTCCCCTTTGGAAATCAGCAGTTTGCACTCTGTAAGTGTCTTTCTGTTCTATTTTGTTCGTTTTGTTTTTTAGATTCAACATATCAGTAGGATCCTATGGCATTTGTCTTTCTCTGACTGATTTCTCTTAAGAAAATATCCATTGGGTCCATCGACATTGTCACAAATGTCAAGATATTACTCTTTCATGGCTGAGTAATATTCCATTGAATATGTATACCACATCTTCATTAACCATTCATCTATCAATGGGCATTTAGGTTGCTAAGTTGTCCCTGGCTACTCTAAATAAAGTTGCAATGAATTTAGCAGTGCACATATTTTTCAAATTAATGTTTCTGCTTCCCAGAATTAGAATTATGTGATTGTGTGTTAGTTGTATTTTTACTCTCTGAGGGGTCTCCATCTGTTTTCCCAATGACTGCACCAATTTACATTTTCACCACAGGGCACGGGGCTTCCCTTTTTTCACATCCTCTCCAATACTTGCAATTTCTTGTCTTTTTGATGATAGCCATGATGACAGGTATGAGGTGATATCTCATTGTGGTTTTGATTTGCATTTCCTAAATGATGAGCGATGCTGAGAATCTTTACAGGCATCTGTTGGCCATTTGTATGTTTTCTTAGGACAAATATCTGTTCAGGTCTGCGACTGTTTTTCTCATGTTGAGTTATATGCTTTCTTCACATAATATGGATAATTAACCACCCCCCCACTGGATATTTGCAAATATCTTTTCCCATTTAGTAGTTTGCCTTTTTGTTTTGTTGATGATGTCCTTAATTGTACAAAAGTACTTTAGATTGATGTAGTCTGTGAGGCAATGGCACCCCACTCCAGTACTCTTGCCTGGAAAATCCCATGGACGGAGGAGCCTAGTAGGCTGCCGTCCATGGGGTCGCTAAGAGTCAGACACAACTGAGCAACTTCACTTTCACTTTTCACTTTCATGCATTGGAGAACGAAATGGCAACCCACTCCTGTGTTCTTGCCTGGAGAATCCCAGGGACAGAGGAGCCTGGTGGGCTGCCATCTATGGGGTCACAGAGTCTGACACAACTGAAGTAACTTAGCAGTGACTTAGCAGTCTGTGAGACATATATTTTAAAGGGCAGCAAACATTTTCCTGCTTAGGAAAATCTAAGTTTAAAAATAGTTTTTCACCTTTAAAGAACAACAGATGAGAATTATGCAAACATCTGATGAAATGGGAGTTTTAAATAGCATGTTACCTTCTAATATGTTATTCAGAACAAGCCTCTCCTCTCATTCAATCAGACTTCACTGCAATTATACATTCTTGTGATTAAGTGGTTCTCTTAAATGGTTATAATACTTCAGTGACTTGGGAAATTTGATGTTTTCTTTACTCCCAAGTGTTAAGTCATTTACTGATGATACCATCCAAAAAATAGTACAGTTCATGGGATATTTTCTCTGACATGTTTTAAATGTAGACTACATGAAATGAAAGATTTTCTCCAAATTTTTCATCATCTTTCATAACTGACCATTTAGTGCTCCACTCACCTTAAGCACTAAAATAACAATACAGTTTAATATGTAATACCTTTCACTAATGTGAAATAATTTCTTGTGAAATTCTCATGGTATATAGGAACATGTTGACATTGAGTCTGACGCAGTAATAGAGATAGGATAGACTTCTTTTTCTGTGCCATTATATGTGACAACATTTATGAAGTTGTTAACTGTTTTTGTTTTCCCTGTCCATTTTTAGACATTTTACTTTCAAAAAAGTTCTCCTTGGGTAATTATTTCTACTCTTTTAGTCTCATTTGGAATTCATTGTTTCTGTGAGTTTCCTGAATTTGTAAGCCTTAAAGAGACAGAGTGACTTATAAATACCCCATTACAGATTTAATAGAAATAGTCTGTTTTGCACTTCAGTAGCACATTATTTCAGACTATTTCTGCATAACTTCTTAAAAATACAATTTGATTAAAATATTTTCTTGTGAAAAAGACATATATTTATTAAAATTTTTCTCATTTTGTTTGTGTCCCTCCTGGAATCAAATATAACATAGAACAGCTATCTGTGTTATGTTAATTGCAATTTATGTGATGAAACTTTTAAAAAGCTGTAGTTGGTAAAATAATATATGTTGGAGAACAAATATTCTTTCAGAATTCAGTTTCAAAGATTACAAAAAGTAGATTTGTATATTAAAACCAATGATTTAATACTACAAAGTATTATAGTAATATACAACCTAAACCTTAGAATTTGTCCCCTTAAATTTTCCCCTTTTAATTAGTTACATTTTTAAAATTCAGAATGATTCCATAATGCTTAAACATATGTGAAATACTTAAAATAGTACCAAGTTTGTATTGATACTCTATAAATGCTTGCTACTTCTATTAATGTTAGCACTACTCTTATTATTAAGGATTTTTTAGGAGAAATTCAGAATAAATCTTCACTAGGTATAAATTATAATATTATCAAGATTTATATATTATAACATTAGATGGAAAAGAAAGATGTTTGTGGCATATAAAATTGCTCCATCTACCCACTTACAGGGAAATAAAAAAAAAAAAAAACAACTTCATAACTATAAAAAGAAGACTAAATTCTTAATCACACTGGCAGCGGTCACTGTGCATTTAACTTTCCACGGTTGCTCCGTGTTTTATCAATCTCTTCAGAACTGAATTCTCATTTGAAAGTGAAATGACTCAAGTTGAGGTTATGTTACTGGTTTGTACTCATCTATAGTTATAGGTTAGAAAATCTTACAAGAAAAGCAATCTTTTAGCAAAGAACAAGGGCTATGACATGCCTTGATGCCATAACTGATAACCTTCAAATTATTCTCCTTTTGTTTATCTGCTTGTGTTTTGAAGTATTTGTTAGTAACTGAGGAATAGATGCTCTCTGCAACCTATCGGGTACTTTTATAGACATTTCCGTTGGAAGAAAAATGCTGCCAACTCTGAGTGCAATTTACATTGTACATTAAAAATTACACTGTAATCATTTGCATGCCTATCCCAGTACTCTGTGAGAGTAAGGGAATTTATTAAAGCGTACATATCCCAGTGAAAACAGGGTAGTGTAGTGGATGGCAAATTTTGAAAATGCCATTTATAGTCTCCATGCCACTAAATTAGAAACAAATTTCCTAGAGCCTCAAAAAGAAAAGTGAGCATATGGCTAATACTGAGCTCCTTCATCTCAGTAAAATCTTTGTAAATAGTATTTGATCAGTCTAATTTACTGCCTTAATCTTTCACCCCTCTTTCCTACAAGATAGGATATAAACATTTCAAAGTAAATGAGGCTGAATATTAATTTGGTCTTGTCTTCTTCTATGGTAGTACTGTAACCAGGTTTTAATTCAATGCTGCTGCTGTTGCTGCTAAGTCGCTCAGTCATGTCTGACTCTGTGCGACCCCAGAGACAGCAGCCCACAAGGCTCCGCCGCCCCTGGGATTCTCCAGGCAAGAACACTGGAGTGGGTTGCCATTTCCTTCTCCAATTCAATGCTAGAACCTGTTAACTACTTTATAAATACATCAAATGATCAGTCCTTTAAAAGGAAAGGTACTCTTTTATATGTTACCATGGTATTGTTTACCTTACCATGCTTAGTATAAAAGGTGTGACAACGAGGAACCTGAGAACTGTGAAGTAGCAGACAATATAGGAATGAATATATCATGAAAGTTAAGGCATAATACTACTAAAATGATGGGCTAGGGACATTATGTGTAATTTTCTAGATAGGCAAATTGAGCCTTATGAGACAAATTATAAAATGTTTGGTTAGCAGACATAAGATTATTTAGGTTCCTGGAAGTAGCTTAAAAATCCTCCTAGGAGGAAATTATTTCCAGTAAAAGTATGAAAATAATAGTGAGGAATTGCTCCAAGTTAGTGATTCATTCAGCTACTCTGGCAACACTGCATAAGCAGTAGGTTATATATGCGTTTGGCTAAATAATGAAAGAAATGTGGGATACTAAGTAGGAGGGAAAAAAATAGGATAGGACAAATACTATATTAAGAAGATTCCGGGAGACAAAAACTACCCAATTTCATAACTGAAGCAAATATGGTAACCAGCCTTGATAGTTTATCCACTAATTAAAGAACTCAGCTCTCAAATTGAATATAATAGCAAATTTAACTAGAATGGACTGATTAAACTTTTGACACAAATAAACCTATAGCCACTAAACTGGATACTGTGAGATGGCAATAAAAGATTACAAACCAAAGCTTAATTATAATATCACACCTTATTTTTGTCTTTGTAAGGAGGTAGAACTTTCAGTTATGACCATGTGAGATGTCTTGACAAGTTCTTTCCCCATCAAATAGCTATAAAACTAGGGAAAAAATATGAAATAACATCTGTTTTGTTCTGGTATTTGGCCAAAGGCTGCTGCTGCTGCTAAGTCGCTTCAGTCGTGTCCGACTCTGTGCGACCCCACAGATGGCAGCCCACCAGGCTCCCCTGTCCCTGGGATTCTCTGGACAAGAACACTGGATTGGGTCGCCATTTCCTTTTCCAGTGCATGAAAGTGAAAAGTGAAAGTGAAGTTGCTCAGTTGTGTCTGACTCTTCACGACCCCCATGGACGGCAGCCTACCAGGCTCCTCCGTCCATGGGATTTTCCAGGCAAGGGTACTGGAGTGGGGTGCCATTGCCTTCTCCATTGTCCAAAGGCATAAAACCAAATTAAGAAACATTTATACTTTAAAAAAATCACTGAACTGTGAGTAGGAACTGTGGGAATCTGTGGCACTTGGCCCGAAGCTGCATACATTTTTTTTTTTTTTTCCCCTAACACTCATGCTTATTCTTGGTTAGAAGGAGACTTTTGAACAGGGTGAGGATAAATGGGCAGCTTCTCTGCTTTGTTTAGAGGGAATTCATTTGATTTGGAGCAGTGAGTACTGCCAATATCCAATATCATAATCCGGGTATGTGACTCTTCAGAGGCAACAGGGATATAAGCTCCTTCTATTACCTGAAATTGTGGTCATGGTTAGAGAAAGAATATCTCTGGCTGTGGTTTTTGCAATTGTGCAATAGACAAGGGAGAGGACTCAACCTGTTGATGCATTCCTAGTATACTTTGTGGCTGTACACATATGCATAGAAGACACTAAAGAACACAGAAAGAAGATATATCCAGTGATGACTTAAGAGTGGTTTTAACATTAAATTTGATCTCCATGCAAATACAGATATATTGCCAGAGTTGGAAGGATTATTGCCTAGATTGCCTACAACCTCTACTACATTATATGGAAATAAGGAAAAAACATATTAAAGTTAGCCTTAAATATAAAAACAAGCATTATTTAAAATTAAATAAATAATTATGAAATTAAAAGATGCTTGCTCCTTGGAAGAAAAGTTATGACCAACTTAAGACAGCACATCAAAAAGCAGAGACATTACTTTGTCAACAAACGTCCATTTAGTCAAAGCTGTGGTTTTTATCGTAGTCATGTATGGATGTGAGAGTTGGACTATAAAGAAAGCTGAGTGCCAAAGAATTGATGCTTTTTAATTGTGGTGTTGGAGAAGACTCTTGAGAGTGCCTTGGAATGCAAGGAAATCCAACCAGTCCATCCTAAAAGAAATCAGTACTGAATATTCATTGGAAGGAATGATGCTGAAGCTGAAACTCCAATACTTTGGCCATCTGATGTGAAGAGCTGACTCATTGGAAAAGACCCTGATGTTGGGAAAGATTGAAGGCAGGAGAAGAAGGGGATGACAGAGGATGAGATGGTTGGATGGCATCACCGACTCAATGGACATGAGTTTGAGTAAATTCCGGGAGTTGGTGATGGACAGGGAGGCCTGGCGTGCTGCAGTCCATGGGGTTGCAAAGAGTTGGACATGACTGAGGGACTGAACTGAACTAAGCAAAGACATTAGCAACATCCAGTGCAAGGAAAATAGAATTGTTAGATTTAGTCTGGAAAAATCATTTTACAAAGGAACTAAAAAGACACAATAAACTGAAAGAAAAAGAAACCAATAAAATCAGTTTTTTGGGGGGAGATATCAGAATTGAGAGTGGATGTTATCAAAATACTCAAATTTCAACTCAAATATTAAGAGATAAGAAAAAATATAGGGAATTGTGATCCATACTAAGCAAAATCAAAACCTTTTATAGAAATTACTGTTTCTACAGAGAATTATTTAACTTACTATAAATATGTATGAAGAAAAAGAAAAGAATGCCCAAATAAATAAATAAAAGTATGACAATAATAAATTAATAAGTAAAGACTTGTTGGGCATTAAAAGAACCAAAGTGGAATTATCAAATTAAAGAATGTGACTCGTTTTTAAATCAGCTTAAGATTTGTGACAGTATAATAATAATTTGTAAACTCAAATA
Source organism: Bos taurus (assembly GCF_002263795.3). NCBI lineage: Eukaryota > Metazoa > Chordata > Mammalia > Artiodactyla > Bovidae > Bos > Bos taurus. Next base: position 26,514,722 of record NC_037344.1, on the reverse strand, counting down.
TAAATCAATAAAAATTAGCCAATTTGATGAACAGAGAGGCAAAAAACTTGAAGGAAAAAATAGAGATCCTAATAGGCCAGTGATAAAATATCAAATATTCTAACATATGTGCAAATGGAATCCCAAAAAAGTGAGGCGAGAAAGAAAGGGTTAGAATTGGTAGGCTTTTATGAAAATTTACTGATTGCTAATAAGCATATGAATAGATGCTTGATACCATTAATCGTTAAGAAAATTAAAACTAAAACCACAGTGAGATAGTTCTGTTACTATTAGAATGGTTATAATTTAAAAAAGAGGGACAATACCATGTTGAAATATAAATGGTTCTGCATTTCACTCAACTTAAAGCCTTTCCATAAAAGGCTATCTTTTACACTAAAAACAATATTAATGCATTTTCTATTTAGGCTAAAAGCCCAGAATTCAGATGAACAGAAATCCAGTCTTTTCTGTGAGTTTTAGAATCTTCGTTTAAGTGCCTGGCATGCAGTAGGGGATCAATAAATAAAGTAAAATAAAATAAAATTAGATACATAAATTAAAGCTCTGAATCTATTGTTATGCATATTAGAGACTAGGACTTTGAACACCCTGGCTCAAGAGAATCATCTTGGTTCTCTGGGTTCTATGCTGTACATTATATTTACCTCCTCACAAATGACTGCTTATATTTACTTGAGAAATTTGCAGGAATGTTACATTTGAATCACAGAACTCTGAATTTTCCTAAAAAAAATACATAAAATGTATAACTCAATTTTTGGTTACAACATAATGCAATCAGTTCAGTTCAGTTGCTCAGTCGTGTCCAACTCTTTGCAATCCCATGAATCTGAGTACGCCAGGCCTCCCTGTCCATCATCAACTCCCGGAGTCTGCCCAAACTCATGTCCATTGAGTCCGTGATGCCATCCAGCCATCTCATCCTCTGTCATTCCCTTCTCCTCCTGCCCCCAATCCCTCCCGGCATCAGGGTCTTTTCCAATGAGTCAACTCTTCGCATGAGGTGGCCAAAGTACTGGAGTTTCAGCTTTAGCTTCATTCCTTCCAAAGAAATCCCAGGGCTGATCTCCTTCAGAATGGACTGGTTGGATCTCCTTGCAGTCCAAGGGACTCTCAAGAGTCTTCTCCAACACCACAGTTCAAAAGCATCAATTCTTCAGTGCTCAGCTTTCTTCACAGTCCAACTCTCACATCCATACGTGACCACTGGAAAAACCATAGCCTTGACTAGACGTTCCTTTGTTGGCAAAGTAATGTCTCTGCTTTTTAATATGCTATCTAGTTTGGTCATAACTTTCTTTCCAGGGAGTAAGCGTCTTTTAATTTCATGGCTGCAGTCACCATCTGCAGTGATTTTGGAGCCTCACAAAATAAAGTCTGACACTGTTTTCCCATCTATTTCCCATGAAGTGATGGGACCAGATGCCATGTTCTTCGTTTTCTGAATGTTGAATTTTAAGCCAACTTTTTCACTCTCCTCTTTCACTTTCATCAAGAGGCTTTTTAGTTTCTCTTCACTTTCTGCCATAAGGGTGGTGTCATCTGCATATCTGAGGTTATAGGTTACTGCAATAATTTGCTGTTTATGAAATGCAAAGCCTATTCTTAAATATCTATGTATAGCCAAAGTTTTTATTTAAGGACATCAGAATGAAGCATATTAAATTACAAAACAAAAAAATGTGACCAAATGGCATTTTTTTTAGTTTAGTCTGCAGTCCTCACTTATTGGGATTCCATTTGCAAGTATGTTAGAATATTTGATGTGTTGTCACGGGCCTATTAGGCCCTTCACTTTTTTCTTCAACCTTTTTTTGTCCTCACTGTTCATCAGATTGGTTAACTTTTATTGATTTATATTTAAGGTTACCAATTCTTGTTATAATGTCACAATCTGAAGTTGATTTAAAAATTGAATCATATTTTTTCATTAGTTTTAAAATATTTATTTTGTCTTTTCCTCAACTATATCTCAAGAACAAGGTTTCTTTTTTATATGTTCTATAGACAAATATTAAGATTAAAATTTGTAATACTTCAGTATAATTTTATTATATTAAAACTAATAAATATTTAAATTACTGAAGAATTACAGCTAAAATATAAACCTGCAAAAGAGGAAGCTTATCTCTCTACTACAAAGCTATAATTAGATATTCAATCATACATACATTAAAATATTTTATGATCTTTCTGTAAATGAGAAAATAATTACTTTTTACATTATGCTCTAAGACGTCTTTACAAATTATAATATCTACATTAGAAATTAAAACTAATACTTGTTCCGAGCCATTTGGCAAATTACAAATTTACAGACTTGCTTTAATCCAGCCATGTACCTGTTTGGATAATTTATTGTTACATGCATTTTACTTTACAAAACTAAAAGTAAAAAGTCAGAATATATAGAAATACAGTGACTCCTCCAGAATCATTATTTCAGAAGAATGGATCTTTTATTTCAAGAGTTCTAAAGTTTATCAAATGTATCTGTATACTGTTGCTGAATAATACCAAATTGTAAATAATTTTATGGAATTTCAGGCCTAAAATTATAAGTTATTAACTGTGCATGAACTCTGAAAACTCAGTGAGTAGAAAATAAATTTAATATCACCACCATTATATTTAGTACATCAGATGACATGGACGAAGCTTTAAAGTTTTGGTAATATGAATAGGTTATAAAGTCAGAAGTGTTCCAATCAGCTGAATTCGTATGGTTTGTTACTCAGTTTAAATTAACGGTTAAGACAATGCTAAGAATGCTCAAACTACTGCACAATTGCACTCATCTCACACGTTAGTAAAGTAATGCTCAAAATTCTCCAAGCCAGGCTTCAGCAATACGTGAACCTTGAACTTCCAGATGTTCAAGCTGGTTTTAGAAAAGGCAGAGGAACCAGAGACCAAATTGCCAACATCCACTGGATCATCGAAAAAGCAAGAGAGTTCCAGAAAAACATCGATTTCTGCTTTATTGACTATGCCAAAGCCTTTGACTGTGTGGATCACAATCAACTGTGGACAATTCTGAAAGAGATGGGAATACCAGACCACCTGACCTGCCTCTTGAGGAATCTGTATGCAGGTCAGGAAGCAACAGTTAGAACTGGACATGGAACAAAAGGCTGGTTCCAAATATGAAAAGGAGTACGTCAAGGCTGTATATTGTCACCCTGCTTATTTACTTATATGCAGAGTACATCATGAGAAACGCTGGACTGGAAGAAGCACAAGCTGGAATCAAGATTGCCGGGAGAAATATCAATAACCTCAGATATGCAGATATAACCACCCTTATGGCAGACAGTGAAGAGGAACTAAAAAGCCTCTTGATGAGAGTGAAAGAGGAGAGAGAAAAAGTTGGCTTAAAACTCAACATTCAGAAAACAAAGATCATGGCATCTGGTCCCATCACTTCATGGGAAATAGATGGGGAAACAGTGGAAACAGTGTCAGACTTTATTTTGTGGGGCTCCAAAATCACTGCAGATGGTGATTGCAGCCATGAAATTAAAAGACACTTACTCCTTGGAAGGAAAGTTATGACCAACCTAGATAGCATATTGAAGAGCAGAGACATTACTTTGCCAACAAAGGTTCGTCTAGTCAAGGCTATGGTTTTTCCAGTGGTCACATATGGATGTGAGAGTTGGACTGTGAAGAAAGTTGAGCACCGAAGAACTGATGCTTTTGAACTGTGGTGTTGGAGAAGACTCTTGAGAGTCCCTTGGACTGCAAGGAGATCCAACCAGTCCATTCTGAAGGAGATCAGCCCTGGGATTTCTTTGGAAGGAATGATGCTAAAGCTGTAATTCCAGTACTTTGGCCACCTCATGCGAAGAGTTGACTCATTGGAAAAGACTCTGATGCTGGGAGGGATTGGGGGCAGGAGGAGAAGGGGATGACAAAGGATGAGATGGCTGGATGGCATCACTGACTCGATGGACATGAGTTTGGGTGAACTCGTGGAGCTGGTGATGGCCAGGGAGGCCTGGCGTGCTGCGATTCATGGGGTCGCAAAGAGTCGGACACGACTGCGCGAGTGAACTGAATTGAACTGAAAGCCTCTTCAAAAGTAAAAAGTGACTTAATTTGATGCACAAAGAGGCCAGTAGATATCATTAGCTGCTTTTGAGTAGTCATATAATTGTAGTCCACACAGGGACAATTTTGAGTATAAAGGATTGCTATTCATGGTAACGGTGGACAAAAGACATCGGCTAAACTGTTCCGATCAAACAGGATATAAATGTTTTCTTAAATGGATGTTATTTGAGAAGTGCTGCACAAGCCTCATAAGACAGAGTTGTCTGTATTTTACAGAATTACCTTTTATGGTCATACTGAAAGATATTTCAGATTTTGTTCCAGATGACCACAACAAAGTGAATACTGCAGTAAGATAGTCACATGAATTTGTTGGCTGCTCAATGCATATAAAAGTTGTCTATGCTATACTGTAGTCTATTAAATGTATAATAATATTATGTCTAAAAAATGTACATATTATGATTTAACTTAAAATTCTTTATTGCTAAAAAATGCTAGCAACCATCTGAGCCTTCATCAAGTCATAATATTTTTGTAACAGTAATATCAAACATCACTGATGACAGATCATTGCAACAAACAACAATAAAAAGACTGCATTATTGCAAGAATTAACAAAATATGAGAGAGACATGAAAGGAGTGAATGCTGTTGGAAAAGCAGAGCTGATAAACTTCTTTGATGCAGGATTGTCACAAACATCCAATTGGTAAAAAAATAAACAGTATCTATGAAGCACAGTACAGCAAAGCACAATAAAATGAGATATGCTTGCAATGTTTTGTGCAGAGAATCTATTTTTCTGGTTTATTTATGTATGCTGCTGCTGCTGCTAAGTTGCTTCAGTCGTGTCAGACTCTGTGCGACCCCATAGACAGCAGCCCATCAGGCTCCACTGTCCCTGGGATTCTCCAGGCAAGAAACTGGAGCGGGTTGCCATTTCCTTCTCCAATGCGTGAAAGTGAAAAGTGAAAAGTGAAGTCGCTCAGTCGTGTCCAACTCTTAGTGACCCAATGGACTGTAGCCTACCAGGCCACTCCATCCATGGGATTTTCCAGGCAAGAGTACTGGAGTGGGGTGCCATTGCCTTCTCCATTATTTATGTATAGTTGACAAAAATTTGTAATTTACTTAAAGTGTAGAAAGTGACACTTGATATATATACAGGTTGTGCAATGATTACCACAATCAAAGTAATACATCCTTCACCTCACATATTTGCTGCCGCTCCCCTCTTTTGGACAGAATGCTGAAGAATTATTTTCTTGGCAAATTTTAAGTTTACAATAATAGAATATTATTAACTATAATCACTATGTTGTATATTAGATCCTAAGAACTTGATACAATTTTTTTTTTTTTTAATTTTGCTGAGTCACCTTAAGGATGGAATTAGATTAATGCTAGTTGTTAAAACAGCGGTTAGACAAAGTGATGCTTATCATTGCCACTGTGTATTTATGAGTCATGGACATTTTTTTTTAGCATTATGACTTATTCAGTTAATTATTTTACACTTGCTCTCCATTTCTAGTTTCTAGCAAATTTTCTCTTCTAGTACTAGTTTCTTTAATAATTACCACGGCCATTTTACAAGAAACTTTTAATGCTTTTTATCCAATACAAGACTGATGGGAAAAATAAACTCTCTTGCGGATTGCCCCTTTTTGTTATGCTTTCTTCCTAATTACTCGTAATAAATCCTATCTTTTGGGAGATAATAAATTAACAGCTTTCTTGGGGAAAAAAAATGACTGCTCATAAAATGAACATATTCTATTTTCCTTAATTTGATGGCAAAATTTATTTTTAGTTGAGTTAAATTCAGTCTTTTAACACTCTAGATTTATAAATGAATGTCTGTGTAAAACAATGTATATTAGATTGCTTTTATATATACATATCTATAAATTTTCTGTTGAACATTTCTGTTAAAAATGTGTAAATGTACACACAGCTAAATGAATTTGTGAGATTGTGAAATAGCAAATAAACTGTGAAAAAGCAAATCACCATATCATGAAGAAGAATCTTAAACTGGATTCCCAAATCTTCAACCCATACTTTTTCCCAATCAAAGTCTCTTCCCTAGTCCTCCATGGAAATGATTATGTTGACTGCTGAATGGTTACATTGTCATTGCTTTGAAAAATTTATCTTTATATAAATGAAATTGTAAAGAATGTTTCTACACGTGTTCCCCATCCCGAACCCCCCTCCCACCTCCCTCCCCATACCATTCCTCTGGTCAAAACCAATATTGTAAAGTAGTTAACCTTCAATTAAAATAAATAAATTTATTTTTAAAAAATAAAAATAAAAGAAAAAGAAAAAAAGAATGTTTCTTTTTTTTTTTTCACTAAATATTGTCTTTATAATTTATATGTGCAATATAGTTGTTTTTTAAATTATGCTGTCTTGATTCAGCCTTGAAGCCCTGGCTAGAGGTTGGTTTAAGAAAAGAACAGGAAAGTTGCTAGCTTGGATTCATTACTCTATGTGGCCCTGCTTGGCAGCTTTCATTCATTCATTTTTGTCCCACACGTTGAGAACACCATAGACTGTAACCTCTGTCCATGGGATTCTCCAGGCAAGAATACTGGAGTGGGTAGCCATTCCCTTCTCCAGGGTATCTTCCCAACCCAGGCATTGAACCCCATTCTCCTGCATTGCAGGCAGATCCTTTACTATCTGAGCCACCAGGGAAGCCCCAGAGGTTTGTTAGTTCCTCTTTAAAAGCAGCTGATTAAATCCACATCTTAATCATGTCCCTTGTTTTCCTTAAGGTAATCAGTCCTGAATATTCATTGGATGCCAAAGCTGAAAGTCCAATACTTTGGCCACCAGATGTGGAGAACTGACTCATCGGAAAAGACACTGATGAAAGACTGAAGGCCGGAGGAGAAGGGGACAACAGAGGATGAGATGGTTGGATGGCATCACCAACTCAATGGACATTTGAGTAAACTTTGGGAGTTGGTGATGGACAGGGAAGCCTGGTATGCTGCAGTCCATAGGGTCACAAAGAGTCAAACTCACCTGAGCGATTGAACTGAGCTGACTTGTCAGGCTCTCATACTTTGAACCACTGTGCTTACATTTTCATTTTCACATTTATAAATGATCAAAAAGTCTTCATTTTAATGTAGGTCAATTAGGTTTTGTTTAAAGCTTCCTTTTCTATTTCATTAAAAAAATATTTTCCTCTACCAAGGTTCATTAAAATATATTCATGAGTTATCTGCTAGAAGTTTTATTATTTTAATTTACAGATTCACATCTCTGGGCTACCAGAAATTGGTTTCTGTTTATTATACTATGCAAGGCAGGGTTTTACTTTCTCTTTTCTTTCTCCATGTTGAAACTCAAACACCTCAGGACCATTATTGAAAGCACCCATCTTTTCTCTATTTCTATGCAATGCTATCACTGTTATAAAACAGGATTCCATATGTGGACTGTTTTATTTTTGGACTCCTTATTGATTTAGTTGCTCATGTTTATGTCGCTGTCATAGTACTTTATTATAGTATCTTAAAATATGTTTTGACATCCAATAACATAAGTACATCAATATCCTTCTGCTTCACACTTCTCTTTATTGTCCTGTCTATTTCTTGTTGCAAAAAATTATATAAATTGACTTGTCAATTTCTATGAAAACAACACTGGAGTTCTACTCAATCAAGATATAACTTTGGACAGATCTGACATTTTTGCAATATCAAATATTAAAATCAAACTGCTTATATTAAATACATTATGATCTATTTGAGAAATATTTTATATGGCTCAACCTAATAACTTCATTTATTTGGACCTGCAATTTCTCACATAGACATATCATATATTTCTTGCCTTGTTGCTCTAGTTACAGTTTTCAGGGCAAAGTTGAATAGAAGGGTTAACAGTGCCCATCCTAGTCCAGAGGCAAAACTTTCACAAATATTTCACATTAATATGTTGCTTAGTGTGAGTTTTTCTATAAGTCTCCTTTATCAAATATATGTTGAATATAATAAAATACCTTCTTCATACTTTGATCATTATGATATTTTTTCTTCTAATTTGTTGATTATATTTTAGTAAATAACACACATTCCTATCATAAACTTAAGTTTGTGAGAATGCATTATATATTTATACAGCTAGAGATTCTTTTGCTACTATATTATTAAGGATTTTGCATTGATGTTCATGGTCTTAAATGTTATTCTGTGCTGTTTCTCACATTTGGTACTTAACAACTTCCTCCTAAAACATTTTAAGAAATATTTCTATTTATCTATTTTTTTCTGGATGACCATATAAGACTGCTGTTGTTGTTTTTTTTTCCCTAACAATTTAGGGGAAGTTATTAGCTTCAGTGATACCATTTGAACTTCATTATTTTTCTTTGTGGGAAGAGTGGTTTTTAACTTTAAACTTCCTTGCCAGTTATAGGACATTTCACATTTCCTACATTTTCTTTTGTCAATGTGATAGATTATTTTTTCCAATATTTGACAATTATGTCCAATTCTATCAGCAGAAATATTGCACTATGAGGTTTTGTTTGTTTGTTTGTTTGTTTTTTACTGTATAACGCATCTGTACAATGATCTCCTTTTTACCCATAATGCTGGTTTATGTTCACTCTCTTTTCTTACTTTACTAAATTTTCTAATTCTTTTATCAATCTTAATTGTGCCTTAAACATTACATTTTTATCATTTTATACATTCTGTGGTATATATTTTCTATTTCATTAATTTCCACTGTCCACTTTACAGCATCAGTTCACTTTCTCACATAGCTAAATAACGTACCTTCTTAAAGTTTTCCCCCTTTTCTCTCTTTTTCATCCTCATCACTCTCTCTCTAGAATTTTTCATTGCCCTCTTAAATTCATCACCCACACTCTGCTCAAAGGACACTTTTAATAATAATTAATCATGTGTGTCTTATTCTCTTCAAACTCATTTAATAGCTATTTATTGTATGTTGAATGTTAGTATGACACCCAAAACTTTGAGCTATGCCTTAAGTCTCCAATACTCTTGTTTAATTTACCTTGTCTGGATACTTAACATCAATTACTTTAATCATTACTTCATATTATTTCATGTTTTCTTGCCTTTGCAAGTCTGGAAACCACTTTCCTCCTGCTTGGCCTAATACATACTTGTTCTATTAGTTTGAGTTCTGAATTCTTCAAAATGAAGGTGTACCTTGCATCAGGCCTCTGTAGCATTCTATGGTTATTTTAGTACTAACATGAAGCTGTTGTTTACTCACTAAGTTGTGCCTGACTCTTTTGCAACTCCATAGACTGTAGCCCACCAGGTCCCTCTGTCCATGGGATTTTTCAGGCAAGAATACTGGAATGGGTTGCCATTTCCTTCTCCAGGTGATCCTCCTGACCCAGGGATTGAACCGGTGTCTCCTGAATTGGCAAGTGGATTCTTTACCATTGAGCAACTAGGGAAATCCCAAGACTAATATATTGTGCTGTAATTCTTGATTTTTTTCCTCTGCATTTCTCATTAGGTGCTGAACTAAATCTCTCTGTCTCTAGCCCTAGCTTTTATAACAAAGAGCCTGGGAGATATGTCAGGTTCCTAAATATGTTAAGTGAATTAATAAATGAATGCAGACCCAGGTTGGATCCCTGGGTCAGGAAGATCCCCTGGAGGAGGAAATGGAAACCCACTTGGGAAATGCTAAATCCCACTGTGCTTGCTTGGGAAATCCCATGGTCAGTGAAGCCTGGTGGAAAACAGTACATGAGGTTTCAAGAGCTGGACACATGACTTAGAGATTAAACCCACCTACTTTAGAATTAGAAAACAGGGAAAATACTGGTATTACCTATTTTAATATTTACTTTTAAAACAGTATGGAAATTTAAACTTTCCAATTACATATTGTAGGTTTTAATTTTAAGTTTCATATTTCCTGAAGACATATAAGTGAAGTGAAAGTCGTTCAGTCGTGTCTGACTCTTTGCGACCCCATAGGACTATATAGTCCATGGAATTCTCCAGACCAGAATACTGGAGTGGGTAGCCTTTCCCTTCTCCAGGGGATCTTCCCAACCCAGGGATGGAGCCCAGGTCTCTGGCATTGCAGGCAGATTCTTGACCAGCTGAGCCACCAGGGAAACCCAAGAATACTGGAGTGGATAGCCTATCCCTTCTCAAGGGAAATCTGGGTCAAGAGGATTTTCTTGACACAGAAATCCAACTGGGGTCTCCTGGCAGATTCTTTACCAGACCAGGGAAGCCCAAAGACATATAAAGCTATACTTTAATTCTCAGAGTAAATAATCCTTAAAATACAATATATATATAATGTATATATATATATAAATATGAAAACACACATATATATTTCTATAAGATTCCACTTATTGGTAGAGTCTTGTTGTACAGAGATTTTATAATTATCTCAATTTTATCTCTTACTTCAATTGTACAGTTTCAAAAGAGGGCAATATGATCAGTAGTCTTTTAGGGCTAATACAGATCTCCAATTATTTACAGATACTATGATTTATAATGAACTGCTGATTATCTTACTCAAAAGGCTCAGTTCATCAGAGATTGATTGTATTGCAGTGAACTGATAAAAACTTAGAATGTAATAGGAAACCACAGACACTCTGAAAATCCTAACTAAAATATACCTAAGGCTTTCAATAACAATTTTACTCACAAATTAGACTCTGATAATTGATGAAGAGCACAACAAAATATGATATGGACTTAATTTATTCAATCTAGACATTTATTTTCCATGAACTGTTTTCGTGTTTTATATATATATATATAGACAGACATACATATATAGATATATATGTATATATTTCCTTTAAAGATGTAAGTCATCTTTCTTTTACTGAATTACCACCCATATTTCAGATAAACACATCCAGGAATCAAGGTCAGCCTTTTTTTTTTTACTGAAAGTGCAATTATGTCATATTCAATTTTGAGCAAAAAGCTTTTATTTAAGTGCACTGTGCTATTATCTATGTGCTCCATTACAGATTGAATGTTATGTCCCATTACAACAGTGACCATAATTCATTTGGACTTTTTTACTGTTTTTTAATTATGATCAACATACACATTTTTCCCTTCTCACTCTCCATTTTATTTTTATTCTGACATTGGGATATTAAATAATAATTTTATTGACAAATCAAAAGCTTTATTTTTGCAAGTAAGTTTAATACTAGCTCTTTTATTTTTATTTTATTTGCTTTCTCTTATAATAAAAGAAGCAGAGAACAGACTATTGTTTAGTGCTTAAGCACATCACTGCTGGTGTTTAAAAAGCATACAGATGTTAAGCTTAAAAATAAAAATTAGAATATACATTTCGGCTGCTTATCAGTATTCTACTGAAATCAAGATCATTTGTAATTGTTTTATCCTCATCTCAATATGGTGTAGTCCTCAGTTACTACTGTCCTTCTTCATAATTTCTTCAGTTGTGAAGAAAATATTTGATGCTTCATTTCTCAGATCAACTCATTTTATTCTTGTCCTAACTTAAAAACAGAAACTCAAAAAATGAATATTTAGTTCACATTTCTACCCTATAGATAAATAGAATATTACTGTAATTTTGCTTTTACTTTACCCCAAGGATGACTGCTTAGATTAATAAATTATAAATTAAGCTAAAAGCATGAGAAAAATTTGATAACAATGCTTTGATCAGTTATCTCCTAACATGTGCATATCATATGCTTGTATTATGTGAACCTCACCATAGCCAATGTTAGTTCAATAATTCAAAGTCTTAAAATGTCATTGTTAAGTTAAAATAGTTAAATTTTCACTTTCATTTATTAATATATTTTATAATTTATAGTTCACACTTTATGTTATTAGCAGAGTGTAGCAGAAAAATACTGAACTTGAACTTAGAAGTTAATGTCAATGCAAGTTCCTACTTACTGAGACGTTGATTTAAGGCAAGTCACTTAACTTTTTAGATAACGATTTCCTTCAGTCAGTTCAAATCAGTTCAGCAGCTCAATCATGTCCGACTTTTTGCGACCCCATGGACTGTAGCATGCCAAACTTCTCTGTTCATCACCAACTCCAGGAGCTTGCTCAAACTTGTGTCCATTGAGTCGATGATGTCATCCAACCATCTCATCCTCTGTCTGCTTCTTCTCCTCCTGCCTTCAGCTGTACCCAGCATAAGGGTCTTTTCCAATGAGTCAGTTCTTTGCATCAGGTAGACAAAGTACTGGAGTTTCAGCTTTAGCATCATTCCTTCCAATGAATATTCAGGACTGATTTCCTTTACGATGGACTGGTTGGATCTCCTTGAAGTCCAAGGGACTATCAGTAGTTTTCTCCAACACCACAGTTCAAAAGCATAAATTTTTCGGTGCTCAGCTTTCTTTATAGTCCAACTCTCACATCCATATATGACTAGTGGAAAACCAAAGCTTTGACTAGATGGACTTTTTGGCAAAGTAATGTCTCTGCTTTTTAATATACTGTCTAGGTTGGTCATAGCTTTTCTTCCAAGGAGCAAGGGTCTTTTAACTTCATGGCTGCAGTCACCATCAGCAGTGAGTTGGGAGCCCAAAAAAATAATGTCTGACACTGTTTCCATTGTTTCTCCAACTATTTGCCATAGAATGATAGGACCGGATGCCACGATCTTAGTTTTTTGAATGTTGTTTTAAGCCAGTTTTTTCAGTCTCCTCTTTCACTTTCATCGAGAGGCTCTTTAGTTTTCTTCACTTTCTGCCATAAGGGTGGTGGTGTCTGCATATCTGAGGTTATTGATAATTCTCCAGGCAATCTTGATTCCAAATTGGGCTTCATCCAGTCCAGTATTTAGCATGATGTACTCTGCATACACGTTAAATAAGCAGGGTGACAATGTACAGTCTTGATGTACTCCTTTCCCAATTTGGAACCAGTCTGTTGTCTCATGTCCAGTTCTAACTGTTGCTTCCTGACCTGCATACAGATTTCTCAAGAGGCAGGTCAGATGGTCTGGTATTCCCATCTCTTTCAGAATTTTCCACAGTTTATTGTGATCCACACAGTCAAAGGCTTTGGCATAGTCAATAAAGCAGAAGTAGATGTTTTTCCGGAATTTTCTTACTTTTTAAATGATGCAAAGGATGCTGGCAATATGATCTTTGTTTCCTCTGCCTTTTCTAAATCCAGCTTGAACATCTGGAAGTTCACGGTTCATGTACTATTGAAACCTGGCTTGGAGAATTTTGAGCATTACTTTGCTAGCATGTGAGGTGACTGCAATTGTGCAGTAGTTTGAACATTTTTTGGAATTGCCTTCTTTGGGATTGGAATGAAAACTCACCTTTTCCAGTCCTGTGACCACTGCTGAGTTTTCCAAATTTGCTGGCATATTGAGTGCAGCACTTTCACAGCATCATCTTTCAGGATTTGGAATAGCTCAACTGGAATTCCATCACCTCCACTAGCTTTGTTCATAGTGATGCTTCCTAAGACCCACTTGACTTCACATTCCAGGATGTCTGGCTCTAGATGAGTGATCACATCATCATGGTTTTCTGGGCCATGAAGATCTTTTTTATATAGTTCTTCTGTGTATTCTTGCCACATGTTCTTAACATCTTCTGCTTTCATTGGGTCCATACCATTTCTGTCCTTTCTTGTGCCCATCGCTGCATGAAATGTTCCCTTGGTATCTCTAATTTTCTTGAAGAGATCTCTAGTCTTTCCCATTTTATTGTTTTTCTCTATTTCTTTGCACTGAGCACTGAGGAAGGCTTTCTTATCTCTCCTTGCTATTCTTTGGAAGTCTGCATTCAAATGGGTATATCTTTCCTTTTCTCCTTTGCCTTTAGGTTCTCTTCTTTTCTCAGCTACTTGTAAGGCCTCCTCAGACAGCCATTTTGCCTTTTTGCATTTTTTTCCCTTGTGTGTTTGATCACTGCCTCCTGTACAATGTCACAAATCTCTCCATAGTTCTTCAGGCACTCTGTCTATCAGATCTAATCCCTTCTATCTATTTGTCACTTCCACTGTATAATGGTAAAGGATTTGATTTAGGTCATATCTGAATGGTCTAGTGGTTTTCCCTACTTTCTTCAATTTAAGTCTGAATTTGGCAATAAGGAGTTCATGGCCTGAGCCACAGTCAGTTCCCGGTCTTGTTTTTGCTGACTCTATAGAGCTTCTCCATCTTTGGCTGCAAAGAATACAGTCAATCTGATTTCAGTATTGGCCATCTGGTGATATCCATATATAAAGTCTTCTCTTGTGTTGTTAGAAAACAGTGTTGGCTATGACCAATACATTCTATTGGCAAAACTCTGTTAGCCTTTTCCCTGCTTCATTTTGTCTTCCAAGGCCAACTTTGCCTGTTACCCCAGGTATCTGTTCACCTTCTACTTTTGCATTCCAGTCCCCTATGATGAAAGTACATCTTTTTTGTGTGTTAGTTCTAGAAGGTCTTTTGGTCTTCATAGAATCATTCAATATCAGCTTCTTCAGCATTACTGTTTGGGCCATAGACTTGGTTTACTGTGATATTGAATGGTTAGCCTTGGAAATGAATAGAGGTCATTCTGTTGTTTTTGAGATTGCACCCAAGTATTTCCTTATCAATAAAGAAAGATGTGATGTGGATTGTTAAAATTTATTATCTGAAATATTTTGCTTAATAGTATAAATTCCTTTTCATAAACATTGCTAGAACTATTCTGACATTTGTTTTCTGACCCCAACTGGGTACCCTAGAGTTAAATTTAATTAAAAGTATAACTAAAAAAAGAACAGATCCTACAAGTTAAGAACACAGTCTTTCACTAGTCTGCCTCCAGTTCAGACACCTTCCACACGTCTTAGTGGCGACCCACAATTCCAACCAATTGGCTGGAAATTTGGAGATTTCTGCAGTCCCCTCAAGCAAAAAGAATTTGCTAAAATGACTCAACAGGGCTCAGGGGAAAACAACATTTATGATTACAGTTTTATCATGAAGGATATGTGTTGGGAATAGCCAAATGAAGAGACACATAGGTTTAGGGAAGTGGGGTACACTGTTTGCATGCCCTATCCAAGGTGTGTCACAATTCCAGCACATCAGTGTGCTCAACTACCAGGAGGTTTCATTGAGCCTAAGTGTCAGGAATTCTTTCATTAAATAGTTATAGTTGAAAAATCACTGGACACATTCTTGAACACAATGTCCAGTCATTCTTTCCTATCCCAGAGATTGGGCTAACCCAAAGTTCCTGAGATTTTATCTGTATTGTACAGATTTTGATTCATTGAGAATTGATCTATGGACTTGTCCATGTTTAATTTTTATGGATATATCACATGTATTGAAGACTTTCAGATCTCTAGATTGGCACAGTGTACTATGCTGCTACTGCTGCTAAGTTGCTTCAGTCCTGTCCGACTCTATGCAACTGCATGGACGGCAGCCCACCAGGCTCCCTCGTCCCTGGGATTCTCCAGGCAAGAACACTGGAGTGGGTTGCCAGTTCCTTCTCCAATGCGTGAAAGTGAAAAGTGAAAGGGAAGTTGCTCAGTCGTGTCCGACTCTTCACGACCCCATGGACTGCAGCCTACCAGGCTCCTCTGTCCATGGGATTTTCCAGGCAAGAGTACTGGAGTGGGGTGCCATTGCCTTCTCCGACAGTGTACTACACATGACAATTAAAAACTTCTAATAACATTGTTCAAAACTATATTTTTATGTATGTTGAGCTTTTAGGAATATTTTTATTTCTAGATATATTCCCTATATATTACATATACTCTTTTGATATATTACATATATTCTTATGATAATTGATTGCTCAATGATCCCAGTAGGGATTTTTCACAGTATTTCTTCATGTGTTATTATATTGAGTAGCATTCTACACATTTTCTATTTTCAATTATGTCTTCATTTTCTTTATTGATGTTTTGTGATGGATTGAGATTTCAATTGATTTGATAATTTGATTTATTGTTCTTCTTGATTTTTAACCCAATTACTTCTAATGTTTTGCATATTATACTTTTTTCTCCAATGTTTTTATGTACATTTTTTCATAAACTAAAAAGAAAAAAAATTCATTGCTAAATCTCATGTGAAATTTACAAAGAAACTAGTATATTTAAACATACACCTCCCAACTTACATTTTAATGTTTATTTAAATACGTCACTCTTTAACTTTACTTTTAGGGCATAATTTTTGTTGGTTAAATGATTTAGTTTATTTTCTGTAAGTATTTTAAATATATCATTCTACTTTCATCTGACTTGTTTAAAAAAAATCTTTGATAAATGCAGTAGTTTTCCCTCTGGCTGATTTCAACATTTTCTTTTTCTTTGGTTCAGTTCAGCTCGGTTCAGTTCAGTTCAGTTCAGTTCAGTCGCTCAGTCGTGTCTGACTCTTTGTGACCCCATGAATTGCAGCACGCCAGGCCTCCCTGTCCATCACCAGCTCCTGGAGTTCACCCAAACCCACGTCCATCGAGTCGGTGATGCCATCCAGCCATCTCATCCTCCGTCATCCCCTTCTCCTCCTGCCCCCAATCCCTCCCAGCATCAGAGTCTTTTCCAATGAGTCAACTCTTCGCATGAGGTGGCCAAAGTACTGGAGTTTCAGCTTTAGCATCATTCCTTCCAAAGAAATCCCAGGGCTGATCTCCTTCAGAATGGACTGGTTGGATCTCCTTGCAGTCCAAGGGACTCTCAAGAGTCTTCTCCAACACCACAGTTCAGAAGCATCAATACTTCGGCGCTCAGCTTTCTTCACAGTCCAACTCTCACATCCATACATGACCACAGGAAAAACCATAGCCTTGACTAGACAGACCTTTGTTGGCAAAGTAACGTCTCTGCTTTTTAATATGCTATCTAGGTTGGTCATAACTTTCCTTCCAAGGAGTAAGTATTCTTCTACAACAAGTCAAGTTTTGGTTTCCTTTTATTTTTGGCCTTCTTTTACACAGTTTTTTCCCCTATGTCTCTGGAGATATATATAGATATACACACACACACACACATTTATTTATCAACTTTTTGAAAAAAAAAATGCAGTTAATACTAGTTGAATATTATTTCTCTTTTATTTTTTCCTTCCTGTCTCTGTTTAACATATACCGGGATTTCTGGTTTTATCTATTATATCT
The DNA here is from genome assembly GCF_002263795.3 of Bos taurus. Lineage (NCBI taxonomy): Eukaryota > Metazoa > Chordata > Mammalia > Artiodactyla > Bovidae > Bos > Bos taurus. The sequence goes on along the minus strand of NC_037344.1, from coordinate 26,497,510 downwards.
CTTAACCTTTCACATTTTCTACTTGCTGTTTATATTCCAGTAAGTTTTTCTGATCTAATTTTTAGTTCTCTAGTACTTTCAAAAATTCTGCTTAATCCCTCATTGAGTTTTTAATTCCTATTAGCTTATGTTATCATTTCTGAAAATATTATTTTAGATTGTTTTTCACATCAGCTTTTCCTTTTAGACAAGCTCCAATTATTTTTTGTTCAAAGATTTAAGTATTATATAATTAATTATAACATACTTAAATCTTTGAACAAAATAAATATACATGCTATGCTAAGTCACTTCAGTTGTGTCTGACTCTGTGCGACCCCATAGACGGCAGCCCACCAGGATCCCCTGTCCCTGGGATTCTCCAGGCAAGAACACTGGAGTGGGTTGCCTTTCCTTCTCCAATGCATGAAAGTGAAAAGTGAAAGTGAAGTCACTCAGTCGTGTCCGACTCTTATCGACCCCATGGACTGCAGCCTACCAGGCTCTTCCGTCCATGGGATTTTCCAGGCAAGAGTACTGGAGTGTGGTGCCATTGCCGTCTCCAAATACATATAGGTATATTTTATTTAAATTTTGTACTCTGTCTCATAACTCAAATGTTGATATTTAACCTCATATTTGTTGCTTCTGTTGACATTCATAGTGTAGAGCTTTGTGATACTTGTTTTATTATGAATACAGTTGATTTAATATTTGGAAATCTTATGAAACTAACTTTAGGAATTCTTGTCTCCACAGGAAAACTGAATACATTCCTCCTAAAAATCAGTCAGATCCTACCCATCTGGGCTCACTACAGCCACCCTCTGGGGTACCAGCATAACACAGAAGTCTTATATTTAACTTGTTCCAGTATGCCTCAATTTTAGAGTCAATTCTAAATCTGATACAGGCATCCTCCACCCCCTGAGAAATCCAGGAATAGATAAAAAAACAAAAAAAAGTGATATACAATAAAGAAGTATAGGAAGTCAATACATTAACAATCAAAATGAAACTGTTTCTCAGGAGTTTTTGTTGTTGTTGCTGTTAATTTAAACAGAATTAGAGAAATATATGTGTAATGTTTATATACTGGAAATAACGATAAAAGTAGTTCCACAGCCATCTTACAGAAGGCAATGGCACCCCACTCCAGTACTCTTGCCTGGAAAATCCCATAGATGGAGGAGCCTGGAAAGCTGCAGTCCATGGGGTTGCTAAGAGTCGGGCATGACAGAGCGACTTCACTTTCACTTTTCACTTTCATGCATTGGAGAAAGAAATGGCAACCCACTCCAGTGTTCTTGCCTGGAGAATCCCAGGGACAGGGGAGCCTGGTGGGCTGCCGTCTATGGGGTTGCACAGAGTCAGAGGAGACTGAAGCGACTTAGCAGCAGCAGACATCTTACAATAGGGAATAACAAATTTGAGTCCATATAAAATCTGTTTCTTTTATTTTAATCTTTGTATTCTATTGCTTTTGCTACAAGTTAATCACTAAAGCAATATTGCCTATTGCTTATAGTAAACACAATGGCCCATCTTGGAGAACCCTGTCCCCTATGTAAAACTAAAATACCTTTGTTCAGCTTAAAGCAAACATTCTGACCCAGCCCACCTGTGAATGGCTGTAAGAAAGAAGAAATCAATGCATCCCCTTCTATCTAATGGAAACCAGGAGATATTTGCAACAATTTACGGCCTTTTTACTTCTTCACCTCCTCCTTCTTTCTTCTATAAAATAAACTAGCATCCATACCTCTACAAGGTGTTCCTCCAGGACATTAGTCCACCATCTTCTCTGGCTTGGTTTTCGAAAAAAGTCATTATTCATTGCCCCCAAATCTCTCCCAATTTATTGGCCTTTCATGCAGTGAGCAGAAGGAGCTCGGCCTTGGTAAGTCTTTTTTTTCTTTTTTTTAAATGCATGCAGTTTTAAGATTTTAAAGCATTCAGGAACCCTTGGTTGCTTTCCATGAATTCTGTCAAATAGGGGTTTGTAAAACTGTCTGGAATCTTCTCAAATTTTTCAGCCTACTTAACTTTATTGAGCTATTGCTACATCATTTCTCCGATGTCATAATGGATGTACAACTTCTACAGGAGGCTTAAACTATACCAATACTACACTGTGAGAAATGAATCACAAGCATTCTAGTGCTCTGAGATTACTATGAACTTGTTTGGAATTTCTACATTCTACCTTATTTTAACATCCTGACTCTTAGCATCAACCAAGGACTTATTCTATCGTTAATCTCTCGCATTTGAAAAACTTTCCTGTCACATATTTATGAGTTATCTGCCCTCCAAGTAGCCAGAAGAAAAATAAAAGCATCTCTTATTCTTGATTTTCCCTAACAAGTTGTATGCCATATGAAGCACTATAGCAGAGTACATCTGGCAATATTTTAGATTTTAAAAATCTTTCCCGCTTCAGAAAGCCTGGTTCTCTTACATGAAAAATATTGTCTTTAAATTGATGATTTTTTTTAATGCTTTTAAAAAGACTGTTTTTATTTAGTTGGCTTCTTCATTTTATTTGGCCAATTTGCATCCTCTTTTAGTTGGGACAATGGAACTTATACTCAAGTTCTAATTTAAAGATCAGAACAACCAAAACAAAATGAACAAATAAAAAAATCTACAGATAAAAGTAAATCACTTTGAATAATAAATATACCGCTAAGAATCTAAATATCATGGGTAAAAAATTAGGATCATGTAATTGCTTGTATAATACTTAACATTCACTTTTCTTTTCCTATTAAATAAGGTGAACATTCCTTCAACTTGAATAGAAATTCCTTTAACTTTATCAGATTCTCTGATTATCTCTTCATGTTTCTCAGTAGTTACTCCTTCCCTAATCCTCACTGATGGGTTTCATTGTAAAGATCAATAAGAATGCAGGCAATTCTGGAAAATAGCAAGCTACTATAGACTTCCAAATCTCACATTTGAATTTACCTTATGCTTGAGCTACATCTTCCACACCATCCCAAACTCTCTTTTCCATTAGCACCAATTTTCATCTTTGGAAAACTGAATGCCATTTTAATCTGCTTAGTAAGACCTTCACTACTTCCCCTGATGTGAACCAAGAGAACTTGCAGATGTACAAACTTGGTTTAGAAAAGGCAGAAAAACCAGAGATTAAATTGCCAATTCTGCTGGATCATAGAAAAAGCCAGAGAATTCCAGAAAAAAAGCTACTTCTGCTTCATCGACTATGCTAAAGCCTTTGATGGTGTGGATCACAACAAACTGTGGAAAATTCTTCAAGAGATGGGAAAACCAGATAACCTTACCTGCCTCCTGAGCAATCTGTATACAGATCAAGAAGCAACAGTTAGAACCATCATGGAACAACAGACTGGTTCCAAATTGGGAAAGGAGTACATCAAGGCTGTATATTGTCACCCTGCTTATTTAACTTATATGCAGAGCACATTATACGAAATGCAGGGCTGGATGAAGCATAAGCTGGAATCAAGATTGTGGGGATAAGTATCAATGACCTCAGATATACAGATGACATCATCCTAATGGCAGAAAGCAAAGAGGAACTAAAGAGCCTTTTGATGAAGGTAAAAGAAGGGGGTGAAAAAAGCTGGCTTAAAACTCAACATTCAAAAAACAAAGATCATGGCATCTGATCCCGTCACTTCATAACAAATAGATGGGGAAACAGTAGAAACAGTGACAGACTTTATTTTATTGGGCTCCAAAAATCACTGCAGATAGTGACTGCAGCCATGAAATTAAAAGACGCTTGCTTCTTGGAAAAAAAGCTATGACAAACCTAGACAGCGTATTAGAAAGCAGGGGCATCACTTTGCCAACAAAGGTCCACATAGTCAAAACTATGGTTTTACCAGTAGTTGTGTATGGATGTTAGATTTGGACCATAAAGAAGGCTGCATATCGAAGAATTGATGCTTTTGAACTGTGGTGCTGGAGAAGATTCTTGAGACTCCCTTGGGCAACAAGGAGATCAAATCAGTCAATTCTAAAAGAAATCAACCCTGAATATTAATTGGAAGGACTGATGCTGAAGCTGAAGCTCCAATACTTTGGCCCCCTGATGCAAAGAACTGACTCATTGGAAAAGACCCTGATGCTGGGAAAGATTGAAGGCAGTTGGAGAAGGGGATGACAGAAGATGAGATGGTTGGATGGCATCACCAATTCAATGGACATGAGTTTGAGCAAACCCTGGGAGACAGTGAAGGACAGGGAAGCCTGGCCTGCTAAAGTCCACATGGTCACACAAATGAGCAAATGAACAACAATGTTCCCTGAATAAAAGGTAGTCTTTTTTTTTTTTTTTTTTTAATTTACTAATCATCACCTGTATATGTCTATTTTCAGTTACTAAAACACTATTAGTAATCACATGCATAAGTCCCCATTTGAGACAGTATAATAACATTGAAGTTGGAAGAATATTCTATTTGTGATTGTATTAAAAAGACAAAGATCCAGGCAATCTTAACATAAGTATGCTATATATGTATGAAAATGTATGCTAAATTTAAAATATAAATGATGTCCCTTGATAAGTTAGCTTTGGGAACATTTTTTAAAAAATTAAAGATAGAAAAATTTGCTAGAAAATTAAGATTAATGTATTATTTTATTATATATGTTATTACTAATGCATATGAAACTCATGATGATGAGAAGATTAAGTGAATATAGAAAGAAATCTACAAGATGGAAATAATTTACTTAACTCTTTGACAGAATATTAAAAATGCATCTCCTAGGTAGATTTATTGAAAGAAATATAATTACTAATTATAACAGGAAAGATTAGAAGATGAGAGCATAGTTAATAATTGCATACAAATTGCTTCACTGCATTTAGGATTTGCATAAATGTTTCTTAAGAAATCACCATTATGCTATTGTTCACTGAAAATTTCCTATGTCTTCTTTCTTGGCCAAAAATGCAATATGTTATTTTATAGAAAACTAATACCTGAGATTTCTGATAATCTCCAACTGAAGGCAAAACTTTAATTAGAGATATGTAGGTATAGTATCAAAGTGCCTGGATTTATAGGGCTCAGAAGTCTCAGATCTCAGAGGTATTATGGATTCTAATTGTCTCCTTATTGTTCATTCTTCTTAATATGCTCTCTCTACATCTCTTCTCCAATCCTTCTCTTCTTTATTTTTAGCCAGGTTCAAAATCTTTGTGGGAAAAATCTTATGGTGAAATATGAAATGATACTATGGAATCTGAAAGTATTAATAAGTAAGACTAAAAATGACCTGATGCCTGAAAACTCGGCCTTAATTCTTCACTGAAAATGAATCACAGTCAGGGATACTATCTCAAAACCTTGTGATATTTAGCATAAACAATCGTTAAAAATGAATCACGGATATAAAAATAATGAAAATAGTATATACTTATTTTTTCACAATTAAGTTTGCATGAAAGTGAGTCATTTTAATTATTTGTTTGATGTAAATATATTTTAGTTTTAATGAACTTAAATATTTTTATTCTGTACTATTTAAGCATTTACCATATTTTTATTTTCTACTTGCATGTTCAATGATACAATGTTGATACTGCCACCATTTTATTTAATATCCCTCTTTTTAAAAAATTTTATAACTTGCTTAAAAAATTGATAATGAACATCATCAGCCATGCATAGAAGCCCTTTGTCTTAAACTTCTACCTTGTGGAAGGCAAGGTACACAGCTTGTAAATATAGATGATATTTTCACAGAATCATAAATTGGTGACCAAGGCCTTGAAAAAAAATCAGAATCTTTTATCATTTTTACTTTAATGTAACTGTGATGGACTGCTCCATGGGAAGAACCTATAGCTCATACCTTCATTCAAAATGCATTTTCTAAAAATGTCCTCAAACAAAAGTGACCACATAGATATTTAGAAGAATGTGAATGGCTTGTAAGGCTGACTGCAGGGTATAGGAAAGTACTTTAAGAATGATAGAATGGAAGGACAAATGAGGAGTTTGGGAAAGAAAAGACACTTCTAGTTTCTTGCCAGTTCATATAATTCTCAACATAATGATTTTTTAGTATCGTCCCTCATCTCTGTCTTCTGAGATTTTATTCCTCAAGGAGGTCTCATTCCTTAATTTCTTAGGACATATAAACAGTATTTGAAAGCAGTGCACACTCATTTCTCAAAAATCACCTTCCTAGAATTATCCATCATTTTAATTAAAAGATGAGTTATTTAATAATACATTTTACATCTATGTGGTTAGCTACATATATGTGAATCATATATGTTTAAATAGACATATATGAAGGGAAAGAAGATAAAGAGTTTTTCACAGAATTATATGTTATATAATGTTAATGGTATATCACAGCATTAATCCTTCATCTAGAAATGTAGGCATTTATGAGAAAAGAATAATATCTTTTCCTCGTTTAATGCAGCAATTAGGAGTGGCTTACATAACACATAAATATCACAGATTCAGAAAAATGATCTATGAGAGAAAATAAAAGTTCTTAGGTTGTGATCCAAATTTTTGTATTTGCTTAAAGAGTCTGTCAATGTAAAATGTCTATCTTTCAAAAGAATTGGCAATTTTATATTCTTTTCAAAGTGATTTTACTCACTGAATATATTACTTAGGAAATAAGACTAGAAAAAAAGAAAAAAGGATTCCTAGGGTTTCTTTATCCCTTTAACTTGGTTTGTAGAGTTTTATTTTTGTGCTTCCATTCCCATGGTTGCATCTGTTAAAAAGAAGTAGTGGTTTGTGTCCAAAAGCCTAAGATGCTATTAGCACTTGAGGAATACTAAGCAAATAATAATCATATAATTTCAATCCTGCTAATGAGAACTACATGATAACAAGGTGTGGTTATTGTGTTACCCTTTGAAAATCCACGAATAACATATTAAAATAATTTGTTTAGAAATAATGCTTTTTGAAAGAAACTTTCTATAATAGTGTTCAAAATTATTCTCCAGTAGATTGCTGGGTTTAACAAGTTGAACAATATATTGGTGCTTAGAAAATTACACTTATAAATGAGAAACTGTGACTCCCTTCAAAAGATAGACACTGAAGAGACATTGACATTGTTATTAGTTTACCTGGGGCTAGCAAAGACCTGAATCAGTTGTGTTGCATTTAAAGAACTTTAGAAATAAATATTTATATTTTTTGTGCCGAACTCACCAAATACCCATGCTTTCATTACGATAAATGTCATCACATCATTTCTGCTTTTATGAATTGTTTCTTTATCCTTGAGAAAAAAAAAAAAGAGAACTATAACATCTATCCTCCTCTCTTCATGGACCTTACGTGCTGCTCCAAACTTTATGAACAAGCTCCCTTTCATAAAAGGGCTTCTCCACTATTGCCTATTCACAGAACCCACCACCTATTTACTCCTAGAATTGATCTAATTGGTGTTCACAAAATTAACAGGGTCACTTACTTGTACTATATCAATTTCTTTGGATGTAAGAGGTTTTAAAGCCACTTTTTAACACAGTAAAGGAGCATTTATTCATAAACTAGTTTTTAATCAGTGTCCAGTAAGAAAAACAAAATTAATGGTTCTTTCTTTTTTTTTTTTTAATGGTTATTTCAAACAAAGGAATATAAGATATTTAAAAACTGTTGACTAGACACTGTTGGAGAAGGAAATGGCAACCCACTCCAGTGTTCTTGCCTGGAGAATCCCAGGGACGGGGGAGCCTGGTGGGCTGCCGTCTATGGGGTCGCACAGAGTCGGACACGACTGAAGCGACTTAGCAGCAGCAGCCACAGCAGACACTGTAGTGATCATTTTACATCATATACAAATACCAAATAATTATGATGTACATCAGTAGCATATACCAATTATATCTCAATAATAATAATAAAGAGTGTTGGAAGATAAGGAATAAAGGGAGCTAATCCAAATTCAGAATCTTCAGTACTCTGGTCTTAAAGAGGGTCTCACTGAGAGTGCTGGAACTTCCAAGAAAGTTCCTTCTCTGGGGGCTGAGACAACGTTAAGAGGCTTAGTAACATCACACACTGCTACAGTCTTCTAATGGACAAGGCCTCCTATCAGTATATCCTGATTTAAAGCAAGCCAGGAAATATATTTAAAATATGTCAAGCTTCATCAGCACTATGTGAAAAGAGAAGCAGGTGATTAGACTAAAAGACATTGAAAAATAACGTGCATTCAATATCTCTGAATAGCAAACAGTTTTATGCTTTTATGGTCTCTGGGAAGTTTCTTCCAAATAAAAAGAAGGGAAAAAAACCATATCCCTAATTATGCACAGAATACATTTTGTATTTCTGAACCTTTATTAAAGGCTCATTTTGACGTCAAGATATGTTTTATTTTATGCTTTCGAGTGTAACTATTACTGAGAGAGAGGAAAGAGAGAGAGAGTATCCATCCTACAGGAGAAAAATACAGATTCTTTTCAAGTACATACTGAATATTCTTCAGGAGAGATATGATAGGTCACAAAACAAGTCAGTAAATTTAAGAAGATTGAAATCATACCAAATATCTTTTCTGAACACCGTGGTGTGAAACTAGAAATCAGTAACAGGAAAAAGGCTGGAAAATTCATAAATACCTGGAAATTAAACAACACACTCCTAAACAATGGATCAGAAAGAAATCAAGAGGGAAACAAAAGAGTATCTTGAAACAAACTAAAATGAAAACATGACATCCCAAAACCTATGAGTTACTTCAAAAACAGTTCTAAGAGGGAGATTTATAGCAACAAGCAACTACATAAGAAAAAATTAAACATTTAATTCAACTTTACACAGAAACCAAAAATGCAAAACAATCTAAGTCAGAATTAGTAAAAGGGAGCAAATAACCAAGATCAGAGCAGAACTAGATGATATAGAGACCAGGGAAACAATAGAAAAGATAACGGAAACTAAAAGCTGTTTCTTAAAAGTTAAATAAAATTGATATTTGTCTATTTTAAAATAATGACTATAGAGTATCCACTTTTTATCTTAAAACACACACAGTGTTGACTGCTAGTAGAGTCACAATGCTTCACAAGTGTGCATCTGTGTTTGCCAGCATATATTTCCTACAGAAAAGCCTTTTCTCATTTTATGCTGCTGCTGCTGCTGCTGCTGCGTCGCTTCAGTCATGTCCGACTCTGTGCGACCCCATAGATGGCAGCCCACCAGGCTCCCCCGTCCCTGGGATTCTCCAGGCAAGAACACTGGAGTGGGTTGCCATTTCCTTCTCTATGTTACTATTTTTAATGCATATAACACATTTATATTTCTATAGTGCCTTTTATCCAAAAAAAATCAAAATGCTCTAGTGTTTATAAAGATTCATGACTTCATTTATAACATGATTTTAACTTCAGAACAGTAATAAGAACAAATTGTTGGATGAAAATAGTATTGCTAATAGACTGCATCTTAAAATTTCGAAATTTTATTTATGTATTTTTTTGGCTGCACCTTGCAGGATGCGGGATCTGTTTCCTGACCAAGGAGTGAACCTGTGTCCCCTTCAGTGGAATCATGGAGTCTTAACACATGGACCACTAGGGAAGTCCCTGGAAACTTTAAAATAGATACAAATATTTGGCAAAATTAATGAACAGCAGTAAAATATTAAAAGACCAATTGATAAAATAAGACCTACAAAATTTAGACATGTATATTAGAAAAAACAAAATGAAATACATTCTGAAGGAAACTTCATTTGAAAACAGCAGTAGGGGAATAATCAACAAAACCAAACAAAAATATTGTTACAAATTCTTATATTTATGGAAACTAATATTTCCTAGGTCCTCAGGAAATGTATAGATGAGAAATATGCATAGCTCCAGAGTCTCAAGATAACTGTCCATAGAATGAGAACAACATGATTTTTCTATTGTCTAAACTGAAGGAGTAAAATCCAATAATGCATCCTAAAACTTTTCAAAATTCTCTCACAATTTTACAATTCCTTCTTATTAAAAATCTTCTAATATTTCAAATCCCATACCCTGTTGTAGGGATCCATCATCTGTCTGAATTTGGCTTATCTTTACACTCATAAATATAGAAAACTATTTAATCATCTTCTGGTGAATGCCTCTAACCACCCAGGAGTTCTTAAACAATTCCAGACTGATGCACACTATTTCGCATATTTTAATTATCATGGTTACCTTTATATTGCCATCATCAGTAGATGAGATCCGTTCAAAATCCCACAAATATTATTATATCTACCAAATGAAAATAAAGCAAACACAAAACAGAAAACACATTTTCAACAAGTACGCCACCTAAATAAAATAGAAAATAGAAGCTACTAGAAAGATTTAAGAGTTTAATCATAAGGAAAAGAGTAAGGAGAAATACCAGTCAAATGGGGAAATATTAGCAATGTAGACTTTTGAACCCAGTGTATTTCTTAAGCCCTTATTAATATTTTTAAAGAAAACCCTTAACACGTAAAACTTAGAGAACAGTTGTTAATTAAAATAATCCCTAAATAATCTTTATTATATTCTAGAGCAGTGCTGGTTAATAAAAATATAGTGTGAGCCACATATGCAGTATGAACTTTTCTACTGACCATATCGATAAACATAAACAGAACAAAATTAATTTTAACAATGTACTTTACCCAATTATATCTAAAATATTATTTCAGTAATCAATATAAATAATTATGAGTGGTTTTACTGTATTTCTTACTCTGTATTCAGAATCCTGCATATATTTCATGCTTAATAGTACAACTCAGTTTGAGACAGCCACCTTACAAATGCTTAATGGACATGTTGCATTTCTATGACCACTTAGTCACCAATTCTTCTAAACGATTTTATTATAAAAGACAAATCTAACGAATGTGGCTGCAACACAGTAACATAAAATGTTGTGGCTTATAAATATCTTTCTCATATATTGATGGATGTTAATTAGATTTACCATGGTCATTACTTCACAATATATACATATACCAAATCATTGTGTTGTATACCTGAAACAAATGTAACGTGGAATTCTCCAGCAAAAGTACTGGAGTGGGTAGACATTTCCTTCTCCAGGGGATCTTCCTGATGTAGGAATCAATCTCAGGTCTCCTGCACTGCAGGCAGATTCTTTACTGTCTGAGCCACCATGAAAGCCCGTATGTCAGCTATACCTCAACTAAATAAGATACTTTCTCACTTTAATACTATAAAATTCTTAAACAGTTCATTTTTATTAATGATATAATAGCTGTTTAGAATTATTGATCTGCAAGTTACTAAATAGAACAGTTATGAAACTCTTCAAAGCATGATAAGCATTGTAGTTTCAAAGCCCACTGACAAGAAAAATTTTTTAAAAGTATCTCATGTTTTAGCTCCTTTTCAGTTCTCAATGCAACAAGTCCTCATCTTGTGTTGACAGAAACATACATGCACACATGCATACATACATTCATATGCACTTTAAACTTCTGAAAATACAAAATTAATATCCATTTTCACCAATTCCTCTTTTCCTTTGTCACCAAAGAGACACTGCCTTTTCTTCTGATCATGGCTAATTCCTCCCCTTAATGTTTAAGTCAAGTCACAGCCTTTCCTGTCTCTTTAACAGCTCATGAATTTCTAAAACTTTCTATCAAAGGTATTTTTAAACTTTATTGAGGAATAACTGACAAATATAACTGTATATATTCAAAATATGCAGAGTGATGATTTAGTATTCATATGTCATAGAATGATTTCCAACATTAAAATAATTAACACATCTAACACTTCACATACTTAGCTCTTTTGGTGTGAGCATGTGTGTGGTGAAAATGATGAAAAGCTACTCTCTGCAACTCTCATGTGTACACTACTATTATTAACTATAATAACCATACTGTACATTAGCGCCTAAGAACTTATTCTTTTATAACTGAAATTTTTTACCCTTTCAATAAACATTTTCAAGTACATTCTACATGGTATTACTTTAAGACAAGCATAGTCATCTTTCACGTAGGCTATTATACTTTTTTTTCTAATCAAATTCTGCCACCTTCTCCTTGTCATATTTTCCACTGCTACCAGATCGTTTTTTCTAAAATGAAGTTCTAATAATGTCAGCGTCTTGGATAAATACAGTCATTCTTAGTTCACTATACAAAAATTAATAAAGACCTTTATGTGTCATTTTAAGCCTTTTATGCTATGACTCTTGTATACACCTTGAACTTGGGCACTTGTCTCACATCCACAACCACAGACTCCATCTACTCTGAGCTACAACATATTAATTCTTATACCTCCATGCTTTGAACATATTGTTTCCTCTGTCTACAATCACTTTCTAGATCATTTCACACAATGCCTTTAACAATCTAAGCCTGATTATTCTGGTTGTATTTTGGGGGATTTGGTTTTTGCTGTTCTTTTTCCTTCTAGCAATACTCCCATCATCCTGACAAATGATAGTGGAGAGTCACAACTCAACTAAGAAGCAATCCCCTTACAATTATTGTGCAATTTATAGTATTGTTGCTAGAGCAGATTAACATGGCTTCCCATATACCATCTGTGGCCTCTGAGCAGACTGATCCATTGTTTTCTATTGCTAACAGGAGGAGGTTAAGCAAGTTAGATTCTCATGAGATGTACAAAAGTATGCATTCATAGCCCTGCCGCAGGGTGATGTTACCTTTTTTTGTCCTCTAGCCTTTCTTCAGAACATCACATTTTCAATGTCTAAATTACCACATGTTAACAGGACCAGATGAGGAAAAAATTGAAAGTACATTAGAAGTCTTAAAGAGAAAACACATGCACTTCAGAAGGTAGGACATAAAACCTAGTACATTTTCTGCATCAAATCTACATCTTAAAGTCTGTTTTTAATAACTCATGCTAAAACAGAGACCAAATAGTGGTGCTTACCTGATAGCCTTCAAGCCTGTTAAACTTAGCTGAAGATTCTATGTCATATCTTCATTCTTAAGAAATTAAACAGCAAATGCCTATATTTTAGAGAAATATTCATCAGAGTATTTAATGATACAGAAAAGGCATATTACTAGATTGTCTACCACATAGTGGCACTTCAATAAAGGTATGGGGAAGTGTCTGAAATGAAATTAGTTATGAAACAATGAGGTGCTCTTGATTTGAGGTCCTACAAGTTAAAATGTTTTTTAATTGGCAAGAGAAAAGACAGAAAAAATCTCTATTGGATTCCTCGAATGGCTCATCTCACAAGCCTTCTGTATCATAAGGGGGAAAAAAAAAAAAAAACAGTAGCTTAGGAAAACATAAGAACTGTCAGAAAATCAATCATTCATTTTAATTCTCAGGAGCATGATTTTTAATTCAGGATGTGTTAAATTAATCCCCACCTGCACGGGGCTTTTTACTGCTTCAAGTTGAGTTTGGAAGTGTATTTTTCACCTCCTGAAATTCTGCCATGTGATGCCTTTTTCTTTTTAAACTCTAGAGTCTCCTCCAATTTTTTAATAGAAAGCTATCGGAGCCATTCGGGAGAGTTTCTGAATGAAGGGGGAAGCAAGCCAGGAGGCTGTTACTGTTTTGCTGTGTGAGCCTGCTTGGCTCTCAGGGTGATGTCCGCCCTCTTTGAAAGAATGGTCACCTCCAAATCGTCTACCTGTGAGTGGTAGTTCATAACAAGAGTCTAATTATTGAATTCTAACCTGCTGATGCAGACTGACTTCTGGGATCTAGTCTGTGTATCACACTTATGGAGATGAACTATTCTGTTACACAGAATCAGTATGTGTGCTACTTGTTGGGTCAGATTCTTTGAAGTTGATCTTCTAAAACTAGAGCTGCATATTTCAGCCTATATTTACTCTTGCTGAATTATACTACAACCCAAACCTGCATATTTCGCATAATTTATTTTCTTGAAATTGAGTGGTTTGTTTGCCACTGAAGGTTGTAAAAGAAGAAAAAGATATTTAACAGAGGAAAAGGTATTTAAAGTCAATGTGTAGTTCATTCTGAAGTAGAAGCTCTACTTCTATAGAAATAAAAAGACAAAAAAATCCTCATTTTTATATCATAAAAATCATTTTTATCATTTTATATCATAAATATGTTTCAATGATACTAATATAATGACCTAATCAACAAAGGCTTTTAGTTCTCATTAGTCAGAGCTGAATGAGCACCATTAATGATGAGCCTGGTGAGGAAACCATATTTGATTATGTCTTATAAGTGATATACAAAAAAAAAAAACCTCCCCAGAAAAGTGTAGTTCTCTATGTTCTAAGAGATCGTTTACTTTATTTCTCCTTAGTACTTTTTATTTTATCCTTTACAGGTTAGCATCTTTTTCAGGTATTTTTTAATCTTGTGATACACAAAATTACATTTCTCAGGCAATACTAATAATGATGACATATAAATAAATGCTTCAACCCTTGAATATATAATCAGTTTTTAAAACTCAATGTTTAAAAAGCATGCAGGTAGAATTTTAAGTGTTTTTCCTGAAAACATTTTCATAAATCAGCAATTTATGTCCAGAAACCCTCATATTGTGACCATTACATTTGTTCTGCTATAATTAATCATGGAGACTTGACCTAGAGTGTTAATCTTTTTAATTCTAGCCACTGAAAATAACACTTTCTTTTTCAATTGGTTAGTTCATCTTATACCATGATATTCATAAGAACACATTTCAAAGACTTTCTTAGGTAGAAGAGAATTATCATGACACTGAGGGAAAAAGACTGAAGTATATATAGACAGCTACACAGCAAAATAATTTATCACTGACAATCACTAACTACTTCTACATATTTAGATGTTTCAAATGATCCTATGTGTATAAAATCTTTTATTAATTCTATGATATTCAACTGGAAGTTAGTGTTAGGCTTTTCATCTTTACCAATAATACTGAAAATAAGCACGTCACTATTTTGGTCATTATTTACTAATAATCCAAAATAGGTCTTATCCTTCCCTTTATTTTTTTCCTCCTCTTATACACACACACACACACACACACACACACACACACCCCTTACTGCCTATGGCTTATTGTGGTCAATCTACTATTCTATCTTTCTTGTGACAAGGTTATTCCAAGTAGTAGCATGTAGCAAAGGGAAAAATCCTACATGGTCTATACTGCCTTCAGCAACAGTAGTCCAAATTTTGGTGAAAGGAGAGAGAGGATGTATACTGACTAGCTGTTTTAATTTGGCTTAGAAGTGGAGTAATTCATATTATTACAGGATTTACTTGTATTGCTAGTAGTAGTTTATGAGAACTAAACTAAATTATGTAGATGTATCTAGTGGCTGTTCCTCTGGATGTTTGTGGAGATACCTACAGTAATATTGGCTTAAGCAAGACAATATTTTTCCCTCTCTCGCAAATCCAAGCATGATATATCTGAGGCCCAGTTTCCATCTATCTTTTACCTCCACCTCTATATTCCTGAGTTGTTCTGCTTTTTCCACAAGTTTCAGAACAGCTTTACTTCAAGTTCATATTGCAGCTTAACTGAGGAGAGAAAGGGAAAAGAAAGCTTTCCCTTCTCTTGTTAAAGATACCATATCACCTATAGTTAGCTCTGACTGACTAGGATTTTTCATCAAGTTACACACAGCTTTTAGGAGGATTGGGATTTGAGAACTTTATTTTGGATAACCATATACTCCACTAATGATTGCATTATTTATTGCCATGGAAATTAAAACCATAACAATCTTGTCACCTGTACAAAACAAAGAAACAGTGACAACAGAAAACTCAACATAAACTATATTAGGGCCATTTAGGTCCATTTTGGAGGAAACCACATTAGAGAAATAGCCAGAAGCAGGAAAGTAACCGGAGTACAACAGGGAAAAAAGACAGTTTCTCCTGTGTTTCCCTATAGGACAATTGACAAGGGAATTTTGGAATTTAGAATTGTAAATTATTATGAAAGAGGGTGGGCTGTTTCTGATTAGCACAAAGTTACTAAGAGCAAAGAATCCCTTATACTTTCTCCCAAAATGAGAGAACATAGTCACCATATTCGTCTTTAGGTGCTATTAATTCTTTCAGTTTAATCACAACCCCACTTTTGTATATTCCATAAGTTAGAGACTAAATTTTGGAATTAGCCACTACTGCTGACTTAGAATCATAAAGAAATAAAAAGGAAGGGTAAAATATAGATAGATAGAGCAATAATATTGATCAATCATGAAATAAAACAATAAACATACTTAAACTTTGTGTGAAAGGTCACTGAGTTAGAGCTTGTTATCATAACTTCCTCTCCCACTAGAAAATCGCCTATTTTATTTGTTCTCATCCAGCACCTTAAGTGGTCAGAGTTCTTTATCAGATAACGTACCCAAAGTTTCATTCCCAAATGGTTTGGGTTTCAAAGCACCTCTGCCATTGCTGGGCTGCACTATTCTTCATGCTGTCATACTGTTGACCATGTGCCCTAGAAAACTTTCTGAGTTTCAGACACGGTTCTCCCTGTTCCCACTGTGTCTCAGGGATCCCAAAAGGTCCCTTTGCTGTTGGAATCAGTCATCTCATCTAATACAGTTATCTACTCCTTTACCTATAGATACTGTGGCAGGGGAGCCTCAAGTTATACGGTTCCAGTCCTTGGTTCCAGTTCAATGGAGCATCTGTTTCCCCTAGTAAAAGCATTGCTTCCTCAGTAACCTATACTCTACACCAGTTAGTGGTAACCATGAATGACCTATTTCTAGACAGAAGCCAGACTCCTGACAACTAGGAAAGGGACAGGAAGAGGAATTTTTCTCTCACAGAAAAATAACTACCCAGAAAATAAGCACTGCTTGACCTCAAAACCCTAAGGAACTGCACTATGATTCTTTCAACAGGACTTGAAAATCACTCTATACAGTATCCTTTTTTACAAATAGGCACTCCAAGTATCACTGGATCTATCAATATTTGTTCACAAGGCTAACTGGAATAAAATTCCAGACATGTTGCATGGAATTCTTTTGTTTTAAGCTTCAATGAAAAAAAAAATGAGTCATCAATTCTTTAGTAATTAGGTCAGAGAAATACTCCACATGTTACACACACTGTCCCCACATTCAATATGCTCATCATACATTTGACCCATTTCTTGATTAGAAGAATTTCAAAACACATAACTGTGTTTTTTTTTTCACTTTAGAGTGGATATTCTGACATGCCACAGACCACTGAACCTTTAAACAGTTCATTGGTATTGAAGGCTTTAGCAGTTTCATGGGTTTATTTTCTAGCTTATGCATGCACATATCTTAAGGGATCCTTGAATTTGTTAATTCCTTGTCAACAGTTTCACATTATATCCTCAATGAAGTGAACCACAATAATAGTTTATTGGATACCAGGGAGATTACATTATGGCAAGGAGCAAGAATGATGACATATTATTATTTTGCATTTTTATTTTTACAAAAATAAGCGTGAAGTTTTACTTTTGTCTCTGTAAGTGAAAGCAAATTACTTCTGGTGTCTTCTTAAGACTTGAAAAAGATGACCAGATACTTAGTGCTATCATAACCGGCACCCACAACTGGAGTCCCCCATGATTAAGTTTATCACAGTCCATACTCGTTATCATCCATGAATCATCAACCTCTGCCCAGGCCTGATGCAAAATAAGTTGGATTTGGGCTGTTCTTGACATTCTTCACTAAAACCATCCAATCGGTAGTATGTAAAGAGTCTGCCTGCAATGTGGGAGACCCGGGTTCGATCCCTGGGTTGGGAAGATCTCCTGGAGAAGGAAATGGCAACCCGCTCCAGTACTCTTGCCTGGAGAATCCCAGGGATGGAGGAGCCTGGTAGGCTACAGTCCTTGGGGTCGCAGAGTCGGACACGTCTGAGCGACTTCACTTCACTTCACTTGACATTCGTAAGTCTTTGATGGTGGCACTGATCTTTGAAACTCCACAAAGATAATGTATTATGTATTGTTTACTAGTCTGGTAGGAAGAAATTCTTGGGATTTCCATTTGGCCCTTTCATAATTAACAGTCTCAGTCCATGGATAAAGGGTGCGAGTAGAGATTTTATCAGTTGCTGAATAGGTCTAAGAAAATTTAAAAAATCAAGAATTGGGAAAATAAAAGAATTTGTTTGTAGAGCCCCCTGGACACGATGTGAGGTAACTCACATCAAACACCATGTATCATTTGAACTCCAGACAGTCCCACTATAAGTGTGATCCACAGTGGTATTTTAGAACCTAAAATTTAGTGTAAATTTTTGAAAGGTCAGAGTATTTTCCTTTCCTGTATGCATAATTTCTTTAAATGACAACAGGTCCCTTTAGGGAAAATTTAGAGTAGGATGAAGAAGAGAACACAGCCACTTAGTGCCCAAAGAAGGAAAAGTGAGAGAGTAAAGAGAAGAAATGATAGCTGCTTCTCTCCTCCTATCTTGGCTCACAGGTTCCTAAGTTGGAGAAAATATGTAACATAATGTATATTGTTTTAGGTTGCTAAGTTTTGGGGTAATTTGTTACACAGTTATAGATAACCAATACAAGTGTGAAAATACAAAAAGATAGGTATTTTTGGCAAGTAATCTACCGTACAGAACTTTGAGAAAGCTAATTCACTTTGTGAAATGTATTCAGGTTTGATGATCTCATTTTATAATCTACTAATACAGTTTAGGGAGAAGGCAATGGCACCCCACTCCAGTACTTTTGCCTGGAAAATCCCACAGACGGAGGAGCCTGGTAGGCTGCAGTCTATGGAATCACTAAGTTGGACACGATTGAGCAGCTTCACTTTCACTTTCATGCATTGGAGAAGGAAATAGCAACCCACTTGCCTGGAGAATCCCAGGGACGGGGGAGCCTGGTGGGCTGCCGTCTACAGGGTCACACAGAGTCGGACACGACTGAAGTGATTTAGCAGCAGCAGCAGCAGCAATACAGTTTATCCACAAGATTATACAAATTCTTCTAAATTCAATTTCCTTACTGCATCACATCTTAACTTCTTGAATAGAGGAGGTTGCTTATTGGATAATGTTGCTTATCCAAAACAACAAAAAGATAAAAATTAAAAAAAAATTTTCCATATCAGTGAAGAAATTATATATATAAGAAATCTTTAATGTATTTATATGATTAGTCACATAACAAAAATTTTTACTGCAGAATTTTCTATAATAGAGAAAAACAATAAAAAAAAGTGAAATATACAATCATGGTGACTTTGAACCTCTTTAATGCTGGTAATGAAAGGCAATGCCAAAGAATGTTCAAACTATTGTACAACTGCACTCACAGATTAGCAAAGTAATGCTCAAAATCTTTAAAGCTAAGCTTAACAGTACTTGAACCTAGAACTCCCAAATGTACAAGCTGGATTTAGAAAACACAGAGGAACCAGAGATCAAATTGCCAACATCCTTTGGATCACAGAAAAAGCATGGGAATTCCAGGAAAAAAAAAAAATACATTTCTGCTTCACTGACTATGCTAAAGCCTTTGACTATATGGATCAAAACAAACTGTGGAAAATTCTTACAGACTAGGCCACCTTACCTGCCTCCTGAGAAACCTGTATGCAGGTCAAGAAGCAACAGTTAGAACCAGAGATGGAACAATGACCAAGTTCAAAATCCAGAAAGGAGTATGTCAAGGCTGTATATTGTCACCCTGCTTATTTAACTTCTATGCAGAATACATCATGTGAAATGCTGGGCTGGATGAATCACAAACAGGAATCAAGATTGCCAGGAGAAATACTAACAACTTCAGATATGCAGATGATACCACTCTAATAGCAGAAACTGAAGAGGCACTAAAGAGCCTCTTGATGAAGGTGAAAGAGGACAGTGAAAAAGATGGCTTAAAATTCAACATTCAAAAAAAACTAAGATCATGTCATTCTTTCCCATCGCTTCATGGTAAATAGATGGGGAAAAAATGGGAACAGTGACAGATTTTATTTATTGAACTCCAAAATCATTGCAGACAGTGACTGCAGCCACAAAATTAAAAGACACTTGTTTCTTGGAAGAAAAGCTATGACAAACCTAGACGGTGTGTTAAAAAGCAGAGACATCACTTTGCTGACACAGGTCCTTATAGGCAAAGCTATGGCTTTCCAGTAGTCATGTATGGATGTGCGAGCTGGACCATAAAGAAAGCTGAACACCAAAGAATTGATGCTTTCCAATTGTGGTACTGGTGAAAATTCTTGAGAGTCTCTTGGACAGCAAGGAAACCAGACCAGTCAGTCCTAAAGCAAATCAACCCTGAATATTCACTGGAAAGACTGATGCTGAAGCTGAAGCTCCAATACTTTGGCCAAGTGATGCTAAGAACTGACTCATTAGAAAAGACACTCATGCTTAGAAAGATTGAGGGCAGGAGAAGAAGGGGGCAGCAGAGGATGAGATGGTTGGATGGCATCCCCCATTCAATGGACATGAGTTTGAGCAGACTCTGGGAAATAGCAAAGGACAGGGAAGCCTTACATTCTGCAGTCCATGGTGGGGGATGGGGGGTGGGTGTCACAAAGAGTCAGAAATGGCTTAGTGACTGAACAACAACAACAAATGATGTTAATACACTTTCATCTTCTGAAGATATAATTAATCGGCTAAAAGGACCAAAGTCACTGCCAATGACTCCCAGGATCTTCATTAGAATTTTTCTTTGTGTCATTTATAAAATGCTTTTCATAATACTATTTAAGAAAAAAATCCATCAATGATTTCTTTACTCTCTAAAATATTGGAATCAGGGCATAATTTATCCAGGTTATTAGTACTTGGAAAGACAGCATTTTTGTTGTTGTTACTATAGTTGTCACATGTCTTGAAACTTAAGCCATCCTCTTCTTTTTACATTTAATGATTTTCAAACATATCCCTGTAAAATATTCCTCTGGTTAAACAAATCTCTCTCCAAACATTTAGTTATCATTTAGGGACACCAAAGAAATATAAGAGCAAACACCTTAAAGTGTTCTTCTTTTTTCTTTTATTTTTATGCTTAAAATTTATATTTGAATATTTAAAAATCAAACACACCATAAGATATTACAGACCATTCTGCTCCACCCTATCCACCTCACACTATCCACCTCACCAAAAACACGAAAAGAAAGCCTTCAAACTAGTTTTTTTTACTATGAAATATGAATTACTTCCAAGTTGCCACAAGTAAAACACTATACAGTGTCAGACTTTATTTTTCTGGGCTACAAAATCACTGCAGATGGTGACTGCAGCCATGAGATTAAAAGACACTTACTCCTTGGAAGGAAAGTTATGACCAACCTAGATAGCATATTCAAAAGCAGAGACATTACTTTGCCAACAAAGGTCCATCTAGTCAAGGCTATAGTTTTTCCTGTGGTCACGCGTGGATGTGAGAGTTGGACTGTGAAGAAGGCTGAGCACCAAAGAATTGATGCTTTTGAACTGTGGTGTTGGAGAAGACTCTTGAGAGTCCCTTGGACTGCGAGGAGATCCAACCAGCCAATTCTGAAGGAGATCAGCCCTGGGAAGGAATGATGCTAAAGCTGAAACTCCAGTACTTTGGCCACCTCATGCGAAGAGTTGACTCATTGGAAAAGACTCTGATGCTGGGAGGGATTGGGGACAGGAGGGGAAGGGGATGACAGAGGATGAGATGGCTGGATGGCATCATTGACTCAATGGACTTGAGTCTGAGTGAACTCTGGGAGTTGGTGATGGACAGGGAGGCCTGGTGTGCTGCGATTCATGGGGTCGCAAAGAGTAGGACACGACTGAGCGACTGACCTGAACTGAACTGAACACTATACACTGTGAAGCAAAGCTCACGTACAGAGTACTGATTGTTTTCTCTATCACTAATATCAGTATTTGTATCAGAAAGATAAATTGAACCATCTGGGCTGCCATCTATGTGGTTGCACAGAGTCTGCCACGACTGAACCGACTTAGCAGCAGCAGCAGCAGCAGCAGCAGCAAGGGTAGGTGTAATGCCACAACCCAAATTTACAAGTAAATAAAATTTGATTGGGCTCTGTGAAACTTCAACTGATATTTCTTTTCTTAAAAATCTACTGTGAGGGTCTGGAGAACAGCACTGTTTTCATCCCTTTTCTTATTATCAATATTTGCTAATGCAAGTGTCACAGAAGCTCACTGAAGGGAATTTTCCTCCAGACTTTTGCTTCTTTTTCCTATAGTGTGAAACACTGAAAACAGGCCCTATGAGTCTCACATGCTTCCTTCCTCATATTCCTCTCCTGATGTTTGTTGGCTGGGTGCAACATGGCTCTCCTTAGGCCACATCCACTTGCTTCCATCCCAAACACAGCCCAATAAGTGCATTTCTCACAAATTAAACAGACTGTGGGACTCTACGATTTTAAGCAAAATACATCTGTGAAGCAGTGATTCACTTTGGAAACTCACAGTGAAACCTTCAATTTTGCTGTTCATTTCTCAAAAGAGCATATCGAGTCACACAGCAAAATTAAACAGTGTAAACAGTCACTCCTCCTGGCTCAGATGGTAAAGAATTTGCTTGCAGTGTAGGAGACCAGAGTTTGATCCCTGGGTGGGGAAGATTACCTGGAGAAGGGAATGGCAAGCTTCGGGGAGCGAGCTCCGCCTCTGGCAAAGGTCATGAGGAAGGAGGCTTGGCATACGCAAAGGCGGGATCAAGCCTCAGGAGTCTCCCTGGAAATTCTCGAGCAATCTACCCCCAAAACCAGAGTCTGCCTACTTTCTGCTTTGTGCTTTCACCTACACCTCTGACTTTATGGGGGGCTGTCCCCCACTACCTCTCTGAAAAAAGTTAGCTTACAGCTCCAGTTAATAATTCCTGGGTGTGACAGTGTTTAACTTACAAACTCCTTTGGAAATCCTCTAGCCTGCCTGAATAGGTTTTTCCGGCCTCATGTGATTGTTCAGAGCCTCCCAACTGTGAGAGGCAGGAGATGTTCTAAACTGTCTAAACACAGATTCTTTTGAGTAGTTAAAAGATTGATTAGAAATTGTATTGGTGAAGGGATTTTCACTTGTTGGGCCAATGTTTGCTGCTAAGTCTCCATATCCCTTACCTGCTGTGTCCCTGGCAGTGTATTGGTTAATATAATTGGTGTAAATAGTAGCTTTAATGTTTGTAACCTGGGACCCTTGAGTTAATTCTTTTTCTTGTTGTAGCCCACCACACCTTTGCTCTGTAGGAATGCAACTTTATCTAATGCTTTTGGAGGGTGGCTCCTGACCAATCACCTTTAGAGAAAAATAAGTTTTCTGAAGAAAAGGTCTTAAAATGTTAACAGGCCTCCGGGCCAGAAGATGATGCAAATCACCTAAGCTTTTGCATATGATAAGTTTGCAGGAAGAAAGCCTGGTTTGCTGCAAGACTCTACCCCTTCCCCCATTATCCTCTATGCATAACTTAAGGTATAAAAACTACTTTGGAAAATAAAGTGCGGGCCTTGTTCACCGAAACTTGGTCTCACCATGTCGTTCTTTCTCTTACCTTCTGGCTGAATTATTTAGCCTCTTTTCTCCACTGAATTTCCTCACTGAGCTATCCTTATTTCAGCCTCTTTTCTTCACTGAATTTCTTCACTGAGCTATCTCATTCTATTACTCTTTATATCCTTAATTAACATGTAATTAAGCAATTGTTTCCTGATCTTCGCCTACGCCGTCTCTCCTTCGAATACCCTGGATCAGCCGGGGCTGGTCCCCGGCAGCAAGCCACTCCGGTATTCTTCCCTGGAGAATTCCACAAACAGAGTTGCCTGGTGGACTATAGTCCATGACATCACAAAGAGTCAGCCATGACTGAGCGACTAACACACACACACAAACTTATATGTTACACATGTGTATATCCAGGCTTCCCTGGTGGCTCAAGCAGTAAAGAATCTCACTACAATGAGGGAAACCTGGGTTGGATCCCTGGGTTGGGAAGATTCCCTGGAAGTGGGCATGGCAACCCAGTCCAGTATTCTTGTCTGGAGAATCCCATGGACAGAGGAGCCTGAAGAGCTACAGTCCATGGGGTCGCAAAGAGTCAGACATGACTGAAGTAACTGGGCACGCAGGCACACATGTATATCTATAGAAATAATCAATAACCAATCTGTAATGGGAACAGAAGAGAGCTCTAGCTGGGCCAACCTGAGGACTACAGCCCAGGAGACACAAATCCAGGAAGCACTTGATTTGTATTCCGCTGGACTACAAAATCAGGAGAGGCTTATAAAGGCAAAAATTGCAAGGTTATATGATTTGTTTGTTAAGAATTAGAGTTGAATCTTGCAAAAAATAAGGGTGCTTATTAAGTAGGGATTAGCTGGGATCCCAAATGGTTGCACAGGTACAAGGGAAGACCTTTTGACCATAAGGTTACAACTGGCAATTGCAAGCAGATGTTTTAAGAATGGCTGGTGGTGTCTTTGAGTTTGATACAATTTAGAAAATTCAAGTTTCAGTGATTCAAGAATGTGTCTGAAATCACATCCATAGTGGCCATATGGCTCCATTTTAGATTCCTGATCTCAGTACCTTCGTTTTGATTTTTAAATGCATTATTTTCTTTTTTAATGGTTAAAGCAGAAATACATGTTTCACAGGCCATGACACAGGGTGTTCTAGTTATCATAAAGTGAAAGTGAAAGTGAAGTCGCTCAGTCGTGTCCAACTCTTTGCGACCCCATGGACTGTAGCCTAACAGGCTTCTCCATCCATGGGATTTTCCAGGCAAGAGTACTGGAGTGGGTTGCCATTGCCTTCTGCAGGAGATCTTCCCGACCCAGGGATTGAACCCACATCTCCCACATTATAGGCAGACGCTTTACCATCTGAGCCACCAGGGAAACTTCCACAACTTCAAGCTAAGTCATGGATCAGTTGGAATGACTTCCCCATATCTCAATAAGTTAAATTACTTCTATTATGTGCATGTAATATGTGAAGAATATGTTCATAATTTGTAGCTATATTTTAAGAAAAAAAATTTTAGAAAAGATAAATGGTAACAAACATTAGACATAGAGGAGATATAAGAAATATAGCTTCAGAAAATAAATATACTGTAGAATACAAAAGTATTACAAAATGGAGTACAATGGTAGAAATACAAAGTGACCAAGTAAAGATTATGAAAGAAGACCATAGCACAAATAATGGAGTGAAAAGAAAAAAAAAAAAAAAAAACAACCAAAAACTGTGAGAGATGAATAGAAAAGTGATTAGTAAATTCTAAATTAGTAAATTCTCAATGACCCCAACCTGGCAGCAGGCCACCACCGACCCTAGCCTCGGCTGGAGACACCTGTATACTCACAGGCATGTCCAGGTCAGTCTTTTGTGGGGTCACTGCTCCTTTCTCCTGGGTACTGGTGCACACAAGGTTCTGTTTGTGCCCTCCGAGAGTCTGTTTCTCCAGTCCTGTTTAAGTTTTGGTGACTCTATGGTGGGGCTAAAGACCACCTCCTCAAAGAGGGCTTATGCCATAACCAGGTCTGCTGCACCCAAAGCCCCTGCCCCTGCAGCAGTCCACGGCTGACCCAAAACTCCACAGGAGACACTCAAACACAGTTCTGTCTCAGTCTCTGTGGGGTCTCTGGGTCTTGGTGGACACAAGGTTTGTTTGAGCTCTCTGAGCAGCTCTGGCAGGTGTGGGGTTTGATTCTAAACATGATTTTGTCCCTCCTACCATCTTGCTAGGGCTTCTCCTTCACCCTTGGATGTGGGTTATCTCCTCACAGATGCTCCAGCGCTGCTCAGCCTCCACTCCAGCACCTACCGTTTTGCTGGGGCTTCTCCGTCCTTGGACGTGGAGTGTCTCCTCACAATTGCTCCAGTGCCACGTAGACACTGCTCCAGTGCCATGCAGCCACCACTTCAGTGCTGTGCAGCTGCTGCTCGAGGGCCATGCAGCCTTGTCTAACTCAATGAAACTATGAGCCATGCTGTGTAGGTCTACCCAAGACGGACAGGTCATAGTGGAGAGTTCTGACAAAAGGTGGTCAAGGAGAAGGGAATGGGAAACCACTTCAGCATTCTTGCCTTGAGAACCCCATGAACATTATGAAAAGACAAAAAGACAGGACACTGAAAGATGAATTCCCCAGGTTGGCAGGTGCCCGATATGTTACTGGAGATAAGTGGGGAAATAACTCCAGAAAGAATGAAGGGATGGAGCCAAAGCAAAAACAACACCCAGCTGTGGATGTGACTGGCATTAAAAGTAAAGTCTGATGCTGTAAAGAGCAATACTGCATAGGAACCTGGAATGTTAGGTCCATGAATCAAGGCAAATTGGAAGTGGTCAACCAGGAGATGGCAAGAGTGAATGTTGACATTTTAGGCATCTGCAAACTAAAATGGACAGGAGTGGGTGAACTTAACTCAACTGACCATTATATCTACTACTGTGGGCAAGAATCCCTTGGAAGAAATGGAGTAGCTCTCATAGTCAACAAAAGAGTGTGAAATGCAGTACTTTGATGAAATTTCAAAAACGACAAAATGATCTCTGTTTGTTTCCAAGGCAAACCATTCAATATCACAGTAATCCAAGTCTGTGTCCTGACCAGTAATGCTGAAGAAGCTGAAGTTGGACGATTCTATAAAAACATACAAGATCTTCTAGAACTAACACCCAAAAAAGATGTCCTTTTCATTATATGGGACTGGAATGCAAAGTAGGAAGCTAAGAAATATCTGGAGTAACAGGCAAATTTGGCTTTGGAGTACAGAATGAAGAAGGGCAAAGGCTCATAGAGTTTTGCCAAAAGAATGCACTGGTCATAGCAAACACCTTCTTTCAACAACACAAGAGAATACTCTACACATGGACATCACCAGATGGTCAATACCAAAATCAGACTGATTATAATCTCTGTAGCCAAAGATGGCGAAGTTCTATACAGTCAGCCAAAACAAGACTGGGAGCTGACTGTGGCTCAGATCATGAACCTTATTGCAAAATTCAGACTTAAACTGAAGAAAGTAGGGAAAACCACTAGACTATTCAGGTATGACCTAAATCAAATCCCTTATGATTATACAGTGGAAGAAATAGATTCAAGGGATTAGATCTGACAGAGTGCCTGATGAACTATGGACAGAGGTTCATGACACTGTACAGGATGCAAGGATCAAGAGCATCCCCAAGGGGGAAAAAATGCAAAAAGTCAAAATGGTTGTCTGAAGAGGCCTTACAAATAGCTGTGAAAAGAGGAGAAGCAAAAGGCAAAGGAGAAAAGGAAAGATATACCCATTTGAATGCAGACTTTCAAAGAATAGCAAGGAGAGATAAGAAAGACTTCCTCAGTGATCAATGCAAAGAAATAGAGGAAAACAATAGAATGGAAAAGACTAGAGATCTCTTCAAGAAAATTAGTGATACCAAGGGAACATTTCATGCAAAAATGGACACAATAAAGGACATAAATGACATGGGTCTAACAGAAGTAGAAGATATTAAGAGGTGGCAAGAATACACAGAAGAACTATGTAAGAAAGATCTTCATGACCCAGATAATCACGATGGTGTGATCATTCACCTAGAGCCAGACATCCTGGAATGTGAAGTCAAGTGGGCCTTAGGAAGCAACACTATGAACAAAGTTAGTGCAGGTGATGGAATTCTTGTTGAGCTATTCAAATATTAAAAGATGTGCTGTGGAAGTGCTGCACTCAATATGCCAGAAAATTTGGAAAACTCAGCAGTGGCCACAGGGCTGGAAAAGGTCAATTTTCATTCCAATCCCAAAGAAAGGCAATGCCAAAGGATGCTCAAACTACTGCACAGTTGCACTCATCACACATGCTAGCACAGTAATGCTCAAAATTCTCCAAGCCAGGTTTCAACAGTATGTGAACCATGAACTTCCAGATGTTCAAGGTGTATTTGAAAAAGGCAGAGGAGCCAGAAATCAAATTGCCAACATCCATTGTATCATCAAATGGCAGGAGAGTTCCAGAAAAACGTCTACTTCTGCCTTATGGACTACACCAAAGCCTCTGACTGTTAGGATCACAACAAATTGTGAAAAATTCTTAAAGACATGGGAATATTAAACCACCTGACATGCCTCATGAGAAATCTATATGCATGTGAAAAAGCAACATTTAGAACTGGACATGGAACAGCAAAATGGTTCCAAATTGGGAAAGGAGTATGTCAAGGCTATATATTGCCACCCTGCTTATTTAACTTCTAGGCAGAGTACATCATGAGAAACACTGGGCTGGATGAAGCACAAGCTGGAATCAAGATTGCCAGGAGAAATATCAATAACCTCAGATGTGCAGATGACACCAACCTTATGGCAGAAAGTGAAGAAGAACTAAACACCCTCTTGATGATATTGAAAGAGGAGAGTGAAAAAGTTGGCTTAAAGCTCAACATTCAGAAAACTTAGATCATGGTATCTGGTCCCATCACTTCATGGCAAATAGATGGGGAAACAGTGAAAACAGTGACAGACTTTATTTTCTTGGGCTCCAAAATCACTGCAGATGGTGACTGCAGCCATGAAATTAAAAGACTCTTGCTCCTTGGAAGAAAAGTTATGACCAACCTAGACAGAATATCAAAAAGCAGAGATATTACTTTGCCAACAATGGTCCATCTAGTCAAGGCTATGGTTTTTCCAGTAGTCATGGATGGATGTGCAAGTTGGACTGTAAAGAAAGCTGAGCACTGAAGAATTGATGCTTTTGAACTGTGGTATTGGAGAAGACTCCTGAGAGCCTTGGACTGCAAGGAGATCCAACCAGTCCATCCTAAAGGAAATCAGTCCTGAATATTCATTGGAAGGACTAATGCTGAAGCTGAAATTCCAATACTTTGGCCACCTGATGTGAAGAACTGACTCATTTGAAAAGACCCTGATGCTGGGAAAGATTGAAGGCAGGAGGAGAAGGGGACGACAGAGGATGAGGTGGTTGGATAGCATCACTGACTCAATGGACATGAGTTTGAGTAAACTCAGGGAGTTGGTGATGGACAGGGAGGCCTGGTGTGCTGAAATCCATGGGGTCACAAACAGTCGGACATAACTGAGCGACTGAACTGAACTGAAATTATGAAATCATGTTGCTCTTGACATATCATTTTTTAAAAAAGATTAAACTATGTTTTGGTATAATTTCACATTGCCTTTGATAAATTAATTATCTAATTAACCTATGTTCACAGCTCTTCAATATTTAAGGCAGCATTTTGCAAATGTGTTTTGTAGAAATTTAGGTTTCCTCAGAAATGCTTCAATGTCATAGTGTTTGATTCTAATTCAATTTAATTTGGAATATTTTAAAGTAGCAATAACAAACACACATGCTTAAACGCATCTAGTATAAATGTGTAACCCATTGGAGTCTTAAATTTCCGCAGCTGCATTAACCGTTTGATGTTGTTTTATTTTTGTTACAGGTTATCTGAATAAACTTCCTCCTGCCATTTGTTTAACCAAATTGTATTTTAAAAGTATAAGACACAATGTTAGAAAAGCATTTTTAATTTGAACTGTCCACCTGAGTGAATCAGACTGTCTCACTCTCCGTGGATTCAAAGAAAGAACAAAAGAGAAGCATAATTCATTGTTTACATTAACACAGACACAACTGACTTTTAAAATATAAAATAATATTGATTTTTAAAATATAAAATAATGTGTCATGTATAGTAGCCTAAATTTCCTGGAATATTTCACTTTGAAAAATAAGAATAAACAAAACATAATCAGCAGAACAGTTTTAAGCCATTAAACCTAGGTCAGTATTTAGTCACAGGAGTATGGATGTTTTTCTACCTTTCTAGGTGGAAGGACATTTCAGTTTTCCTCTCCAAATTCATTTGGGTATCCATAAAATAGAAAACTTATTTAAAAATAAATAAATAGATTAATAAATAAATAAATAAACAAAAATAGTCTATCATATTGCTTCCCCAAGGAAGCTATAAGTTAAATAGCAAATTAAGAATGAGTGCAGAGTCCTTGAAGTTATTCCTTTGAACATGAAAAACAATTTTCTTTTTTAAAATGAGTTCAGCTAATGTTCCTTTGAGATGATTCATAGTTCACCAACAGCTGTTTACCTTCAAGCCCACCTCAGATAATTTCCCTTCTCTCTGGTCGTATTTGAATTCTACATAAGCATGCTCAGTAAATTCTCCTGGTAACAAGTTAAAGATTAGATTCTCTTTAGGCAATGGGTTTCCAACCAGGTGGCAAACAGGAAAAAAAAGTGGCAGAAACTTACAAGAACACAATTAAAAACACAAATTCTAATTGGCCTCAAGATATGGCTATTGTTTTGGCTAAACTAATTAAGTTAACTCTAAGTAAATTATGTTATTAGTATATTTCTAAAACTATGCGTTTTTGCCGTCCTTTATTTTCTATGTTTCTATACCTTTTTAGATCATTGATCCATTAAAATATGCAGTGTAACAGAAAACACTAATTACTGAAATTCACATATTTACTATTTCCAGTGGTACAAATGAAAAAAAATTAAATTTTTTTAAACCTCATAAATTATGTCTATTTTAAATGTTTATTTAAAAAATTGTAATGTACAATATATTATGAAAGATATTCATCTTTTTTTTTTCTTTATATTGGTGGATTAAATGTAACAGATCACATGTTACAGCTTAGAAAATATTCTGAGTATAAAAATATTCTATTCTCTCAACACTCTATAAGAGAGACCATACAAACTTTACTATTTCCAATTTAGAGTAAAAGACACTATGATGCTCAGAAGTTCTATGACCTCACCTTTGTTTTACTTGTAGTAAAATTAAAACCAAAAACTGAACATACATATTTCAAAAGCTTTAAACTGTATTTATTTTACAGGTGGAGAAGGAAATGGCAACCCACTCCAGTATTCTTGCCTGGAAAATCCCATGGATGGAGGAACCTGGTAGGCTATAGTCCACAGGGTCTCAAGGAGTCGGACATGACTGAGTGACTTCACTTTATTTTACAAGATGTGTTATTTAGCTTCAAATGCCCAGGGAAAGACACATATTTTTGTGTTTTTTCTTCTAGGTCTAAAATATATGTCTGTTTACTTTTAATTTCTATTCAAGATATACATTAGTGAATATATGTTTTTCAAAGGATCTTTTTTTTATTTGATTTGCCACATTATTGTTCTTTGAGGATCTTAATTTACCTCCATTTTTTAAACTTTGGTGAGGTTGAGTGGGTTGAAGGAGGTAGTTGAGGTAATTATAAAATAAATAAAACTCATTTTCTTTTAACTTATTAAATATTTCCTCACAAGATCACATTGGCGTGTTTCTGCAGAAGGTTTTGTTCTGACTGCTGTATGGTTGAGATTAATATAAGTGACTCTCAGTTATCTCTGTGTTTGGGGACCCTCACAGAAAAGGTGGATAGTAGAAGAAATCTATATTGCTGTTAGAAAATATTAATTTAATTTTAACGGGTGGGGATTAATGCCAAATATGGCTTTTTAGTAGCATGGTTTACAGATGCTTAACCCTGGCTTCCCCTGCTGAACACACTTCAGTTTCTTGGTTAGAGCCCTGACATTGCTGCTTATAGGCCTCCAAGAAAGTCTAGAACACTGCCAATAGTTGCCACTCAGTGAGGGAACTGATGTTAGGTTTCGTGTCTGAAAAGCCTGAACCTTTTCTCATTTAAGACAATTGTCACTGTTCAGCTGCTAAGTTGTGCCCAACTCTTTTGTCACTCCATGAACAGTAGCCCACCTGGCTCCTTTGTCCATGGGATTTCCAAGGAAAGAATACTAGTGGGGAAATACTATTAAGACTTTTTTTTTTTAATCATTAGAATTGTTTTCTGTAAAATGAGAGTATTAAGCCTTATTTTGAATGATTCTCTGAAGATGAGGTGAGTTGTCAATACTTTCCAATTCTGTGTACCATTGTGAGCTAGGCTGCCTTTCTTACTGATTATTATATCAATGATACAAATCTCAATAAAAATTTGAAAATAATGAAGGTTTTGAAGGAATACCTCTAAAGGAGATGGGGTGACAGTGAATTATTTCACACAACCAAGTGAAATATTTCTTAAAAAACAGCTTTAGATACTGATCTCCCTAAATTCCACTTTCCAGAGCAGCTTCATCATCAAACCCCTTCTCTCTTTGCTAAATGTGCTTCTAGGGCTCTTTCTCTCTCTGCTTTTCCCTATTGC
This sequence comes from Bos taurus, assembly GCF_002263795.3. NCBI lineage: Eukaryota > Metazoa > Chordata > Mammalia > Artiodactyla > Bovidae > Bos > Bos taurus. The sequence continues at coordinate 26,465,332 of NC_037344.1, read as the reverse complement.
TCATTCCTCCCAAAAAATTCCACCAAATTTTATATTTTCTGTACCAAAAATGCTGTATCATTTTATTTATGTCAATCAATAAGCCTCTCCCAGCTTCCCCTAAATATCTTTTTCTCATATTAAGCTCTTTTTCACTATAAAGGCTTATAAACAAAAGCATTTAGGGATAAATGACATTTTAAGCAAGTTATTTTAAAATTTTGAAATTTTACTTGAAAAGCAATGTAAACTATACAAGCACAGTCTGACTGTCTTTATCATGTGGACCTTATAGAACAGTGCTGAAAATTTTGATCTACATATGAAACACCTAGAGATGTTGTTAATTTGAAAATTATGATTCAGTCATTCTGGAGTGAGATGCAAAATTTTGCATTTCTAAGAAACCCCAGAGAATGTTCATGATGTCTGATGGGTATGTTGTGTGTCTGTGAACCACACTTCAAGTAGCAGAGTTGGAGGCTATTGTTATATACAAGACAAAACAAAAACTCCCCATGGGGCATCAATGATTAAATATGTATTTTTGTTTATAATGCTTGGGCCTAAAATGATACTATTTAACTGTAACAGCTTCATGAAAAAAGATCAGAAGTATACTCAGTACATTTACAATGCCAATTCATGGCCCGATAATATCCCTGTTTAAAGTCTATATAAACTTCCATAGGAATTTAGCTAAAAAAGGATGGAGTGTACTATAAGGTAAGATAAAGGATATGGTCATGTATTTGGTAAGTTAAAGAAAATAGCATAGAACAATCAGTGCCATACACACGTTACTGTTGTTCAGTCACTAAGTTGTGTCCAACTTTGTGACTCCATGAACTGCAGCACCCCAGGCTGCCGTGTCCTTCACTGTCTCCCAGAGTTTGCTCAAACTCATGTCCATTGAGTCAGTGATGGTATCCAAATATCTTAAAGAGGTCACTTATTTTAAGCGATAAACACATCATCTATTGTTTTTAAACAATCATTTATGTAAATATCAGAGGCCCTATAATAGAGTTGGTAGATACTTCGGTTTTATAGTCAGATAAAAATTACAGTAATGTACACTATATCTAAGTAATAAGTTTACAGATATTTAAGCACCATCATAATAAAATATTTTAATTCAACATTATGGATATCAGAAAAATACATAAGAATCCTAAACGAAAAAGTGAACCTGCTTTACTTGTACACTGGGATTGAATAGATACGTAAACGGATAAAGGAGAGTAGGACCCAGGTTTCTGAGGAAGATACTGTTATGTAGGGAGAAAGCTAGTATAAACCCTGTTGCATCAGATTAGAATCTTATAAATTAAAGAAACTTCATGTTTGGCTTAAAATATACAGAGATATAAATTTATCTGATTGATACAGATATAATTATAGATAAAGCATATAATAAGTTCATATATACATATACTTCCTAGATCTGTCTACTGGGAAATCTAAAGCAGTAACGACACTCAAAGAGCACACCTATCAGTCAGATCTCAGTTTCTAAATAACCTGTCTCCAATAGTTCAGTTAACCTAAAAAAAGATCCCAGTGACTAGAACTGAAACAATCTGAGCAGCACAACAAATAGCGTATCATTGAATCACAAGTCAAGATATTCATATATGTAAGTTAACACTGATATAAATAAAAGTTTAAATAAGAAGAAATTATTCATTTTTTTGGAAATTCTTCATTTCAAAAATTTTTTTTAAATACTCATTCTAACATGTATGAGGTAGTATCTCACTGTAGTTCTGATTTACACCCCACTGACAATTAATGGACAATTATGGACTGAGGAGCCTGGTGGGCTACAATCCATGGGGTCGCGAAGAGTCGGACACGACTGAGCGACTTCTGTGTGACAATTAATGATGTTGAACATCTTTTCATATATCTGTTGGCCAACTGAATGTCTTCTGTGAGAAATACCTATTCAAGTCTTTTACCCATTTTTAAATGGGTTACTTATTTATTCATTTGCTATTGAGTTATGTGCTTAATTTATGTAAAGAGGGAATTAACCTCTTATATATGGTTAACAAAATTTTTCCCATTCTGGAGTTTGTATTTTCAGTATATTGTTTCCTATATTGTACAGAAGCTTTTTAGTGTGATGTAGTGCCACTTGTCTGTTTTTCATTTTGTTGATTATGCATTTGGTGTCACATTTAAAAGATAATTTCTCAGACCAAAATCAAGGAGCTTTTCTCCTATGTATTCTTGTAGGACTTACATGGTTCTGTGTCATATGTTTGTTTTTAACTCAAACTCCATTTGAGTTTATTTTGTGTATAGTATAGAGAGAGAGAGTGTGTGTGGGTGTGGGTGTGGGTGTGTGTGTCTCTCTCTCTTTCTTCCACATTCCAGGCAGATTCTTTACTGAGCCACCAGGGAAGCCCTGTAGTATAAAGTAGGGATCTAATCTATTTCTTCATTTATTTTGCATGTGGATATCCAGTTCCCTCAATCATTTGTTTTAGAGACTATCTTCTGTCTATTGTGTATTTGGGGCACTCTTGCTGAAGATGAATTGGTTCTATACATATTACTTATACTTACTTACTTATTGTGTCTACTTCTGAGTCCTCTCTTCTGTTTACTTGGTCTGTGAAAGTGAAAGTGTTAGTCACTCAGTTGTGTCAGACTCTTTGTGACCCCATGGAATACAGCCCACGGGGTTCCTCTGTCAATGGAATTCTCCAGGCAAGAATACTGAAGTGGGCTGCCATTCCCTTCTCCAGGGGATCTTCCCAACCCAGGAATTGAACCTGGGTCTCCTGTATTGCAGGCAGATTCTTTACCATCAGGGAAGTTATCAGGGAAGTCTGGTATCATACTCTACTTACTGCAGGTTTGAAATATGTTTGTAAATCTGGACATATGATGCCTGGAGGTTTTGTTCTTCTTTCTTGAGATTGCTGTGGATATTCTGTATCTTTTGTGTTTCCATCTGAAGTTTAAGATTGTTTTTTATTACTGTAAAAAAAAAAATGCCCGATGGGTTCCAATGGGGATATCATTGAATTTGTAGATGGCTTTGGTATTGTGTATTGTGAACACAATACCAATACACAATATTGTGTATTGTGTATTGTGTATCATGTATTGTGAACATGTCAACAATATTGTCTTCCAGTCCATGAATACCAGATGTCTTTCCATTTATTTGTATGTCCTTTTATTTCTTTGATCTATATTTTGTAGTTTTAAGTGCATAAGTATTGCAAAGATGTAGAGAAATTTGAAGCCTTGTTCACTGATAGTAGGAATGTAAAATGCTGTAGCAGTTATGAAAAAATAGCAGAGTTTCCTCAAAAAGATTAAAAATAGAACTACTATTTGATCCAGCATACTCACTTCTGGGTATATTTCCTAAACAATCAAAATTAGGATATGAAGAGGTAGTTGCACTTTATGTTCACTGTAGTATTATTTACAACTGTCAAGGTATGGACATAACTGAACAATGGAGTATTATTTACCCTTTAAAAAAGAAAATCATGCCTTGTGAGACAACACGGATGAACCTAGAGGACATTATAGTAAGTTAAAGAAGCCAACCAGAGGACAAAAACAGATTTCACTTACATGAGGTATCTAAAATAAGTAGTCATAGAAGCAGAGGATAAAATAGAAGTTTCTAGGGTTTGGGGGTGATGGGTGTGGAAGAAATGAGAAATTGTTGTTCAATGGATATAAGGTTTCAGTCACATGAGATGAGCAAGTTCTAAAGATCTGTACAACAAGGTGTGTATATAATGATATGTTATTATGTGTTGCAAAACTTGTTAAGAGATTTTTACTTGGAAAGGAAAAATGGAAGGAAAGGCTAGAGGAATATGAGGTAAGTTTGGGAGGCGCTGAATGTGTCTATTGTGGTGACACAATACCACATGGTGTCAATACCTTGATTGTGGTGACAATACCATGGGTGTCTGCATATGTCCAAACTCATCAAACTGTACACATGAGATAATTATGCATATTTTTACATATTATTATATATTAGTAAACTATTAAAATTAGGCTTAGAAGAAAAGTTTCCTGGAAATAAATAATTTATTCAAAAGAGTAGACAGATAAGAATGTGGAAGACTAGGAAAAAATCAGATAGAAAAGATATTGACTTTCAAGATCTTTTAAAAACTGAGGAATGTTTACAGTAGCAAACTTCTTAATTTCATTTTAACTGCTCTCATTTAGACACTGTTGTGTTTTTTTTTTTTTAGTTCCATTCTGAATTTAAACATTTCTCTACAAAGTGATTCAGGATTTACTGGCAGTGTTTCTAAAGATTTCATGAAGGTCAATTTCAAGGCTAAGATAAATACTGCAATACCATAGAAAATAAAAGATCTGGCAAAATTCTGTATTCTCTGGGCCCAGTCTCTAGAGTAAACTTGTTTTGTTTGCTGTTTTTTTTTTTTTTTTTTAACCTCAATCTTATCAACATCTTAAGGAGGACAGAACTTTCCAATAGCTCAGGAAATTACTTATTAGGTGGATAAACAAATAACTGCCTCCACCTGGTAAATCCACCATGATTCTGGTCAGGACCATACAGGTTGGATTCCTCCCTTGAAACCAATATAAGAAGAGTGATCAACTGTTGCGCATCAAAGGTTTACTTTTAACATTTGACCAAGATAAAATATATAGTAATAAATATCTTGTTACAAAATAGTCTAAATTTATCTGTACAACTCATTTCTTTTCATCTATTCCTTGTCTGCTCCTGCAGTAAAGTATAATGAGTTCTATGTAAATGCACTCATGTAACAGGGAATGAATATATTAAAAGATGAAACACCTAATCAAAGCCATTGTATTATTTCTTGAGTCTTTTATTGAGTTTCAAAGTCTTGCTTAAGAAATAGCAAAAATTTGGCACATGCTTTAAAGCATCCCTTTCAAATTAACAGGTGAAAATGTAATCCAAATATTTTAACATATTCCATTATTCTTCATTTTGTTGAATACTGAAATTGGATATCCACACAAGCAGAGGAGCTGCCTAGATTTAATATCAAAAGTTAAATTTCTTAATTAAGTAATACAATGCTAAAGCTGTGGGTGTATGTGCACATTCTTGCTATATGTATGCCAAATCAAGTCTCCAGGGTTTTACGGTTTATTTTCATGAGGAAAGTAGCACATTTTACATACATATACTGAGCAACTTTTTGGTAATTTGTGTTATTCTCCAAACAAGCCTCTCACAGAACACTGTGCAAAGCTATATGCAAGGAACTCTTTGATGATTTTTTGAATTAAATATATATATTGCATAGTACATGCAAGGTGATTTTTCTCTGATAGAAAGTGTTTGCCCACAGCATGGCATTATGAAACTACTGTAGCTATGTATGAAGCTATAATATAGACTGAAACGAAAGAAGATAGGACTTGGTAGACAGACAGCAGTAGTCATTCTCCATCTCGATAGCTTTACAATGCTCCCATAGTGGGTTAGTAATATTGTTTTGAAAGTGGTGCAGTAGCATGTTTTGGTCAAATATCAAAGGTCTAAGCCTTAAAAGTAAATGCTCACTTACACATTATAAAATTAATATCACAGTAGGGTTAGTTATACCTCTGTCACCACACACAGTTAGCTTTTGTGTGTGTGAGAACATTTAATATTTACTCTCTCAGCAACTTTCTGCCTGGAAAATCCCATGGATGGAGGAGCCTGGTAGGCTGTAGTCCATGGGGTTGCTAAGGGTCAGACACAACTGAGCGACTTCACTTTCACTTTTCACTTTCATGCGTTGGAGAAGGAAATGGCAACCCACTCCAGTGTTCTTGCCTGGAGAATCCCAGGGATGGGGGAGCCTGATGGGCTGCTGTCTATGGGGTTGCACAGAGTCAGACACAACTGATGTGACTTAGCAGCAGCAGCAGCAACTTTCAAATATGTAATTGTTAGGTAGGAAGTCAGGCATGAACAACAGGGGTGGTATAAGCTGAAAAGGACACAAGCTGATCTCTAAACTCCATTCCAGGCACACCCAGGAGAGTTCATAAATATGTTACAAAAATAACCACAGAGACATTTCCAGCTCTTCCACATGTGCCCTGGGCACACAGTGGATACAAACTAACCACAGGGGCTTCCTCAAGTAACCTTAGGCAGCTAGGAGCCATTAAGTGTTCCTAAATATTCTACACATATATACATCTGATTATAACAAACTGAATTATGGGAAGACATACGTAACAGAGACTGTTGTTACATAACTTGCAATTGTCAGTCAGCCTTGAGCATATGCCCATTTGCATTCTCTTTCTTGACTAGTGGTGAGTACAAGCTCTATTTTGCACAGGGTACAACCAAAAGGAGGAGATCAGTCAGTTCAGTCGTTTAGTCCTTCAGTCGTGTCCGACTCTTTGCCACCCCATGAATCACAGCATGCCAGGCCTCCCTGTCCGTCACCAACTCCCGGAGTTCACTCAGACTCACGTCCATCGAGTCAGTGATGCCATCCAGCCATCCCATCCTGTCGTTCCCTTCTCCTCCTGCCCCCAATCCCTCCCAGCATCAGAGTCCTTTCCAATGAGTCAACTCCTCGCATGAGGTGGCCAAAGTACTGGAGTTTCAGCTTTAGCATTATTCCTTCCAAAGAAATCCCAGGGCTGATCTCCTTCAGAATGGACTGGTTGGATCTCCTTGCAGTCCAAGGGACTCTCAAGAGTCTTCTCCAACACCACAGTTCAAAAGCATCAATTCTTCAGTGCTCAGCCTTCTTCACAGTCCAACTCTCACATCCATACATGACCACAGGAAAAACCATAGCCTTGACCAAACGGAGCTTTGTTGGCAAAGTAATGTCTCTGCTTTTGAATACACTATCTAGGTTGGTCATAACTTTCCTTTCAAGGAGTAAGCGTCTTTTAATTTCATGGCTGCAGTCACCATCTGCAGTGATTTGGGAGCCCAAAAAAATAAAGTCTGACATGGTTCCACTGTCCCCATCTATTTCCCATGAAGTGATGGGACCTGATGCCATGATCTTCGTTTTCTGAATGTTGAACTTTAAACCAACTTTTTCACTGTCCTCTTTCACTTTCATCAAGAGGCTTTTTAGTTCCTCTTCACTTTCTGCCGTAAGGGTGGTATCATCTGCATATCTGAGGTTATTGATATTTTTCCTGGCAATCTTGATTCCAGCTTGTGCTTCTTCCAGTCCAGCATTTCTCATGATGTACTCTGCATAGAAGTTAAATAAGCAGGGTGACAATATACAGCCTTGATGTACTCCTTTTCCTCAAATAGGAAAAGGAGGAGATGGGAAGTATAAAAACGGGGAAGCCAAGAGGGATTGGAAGGATGACTCGTTGGGGTCGGCCTGCTCCCATGTCTTTGGAGCGTCTGTCTAATAAAAAATAAGCCTGCTTGAGTTGTAACTGAGTTGTAACTTGTCTGTTGTTTTAAATACTTTAGTTTCATTTCAAAATTTTGTTGCAATGAGATAAGCACTGGGGGAGAAAAATAAACTGACCTGACATATGTCACACTGTTAACCATAGTCATCACAGAGTACAGATTATCTGTGTATTTAATCTCCAGAGTGTACTCATCTTTTATCTGTAAGTTTGTACCCCTTGACCGATATGCCCCCATTTCTCTCACGGCCCAGTCCTTGGCAATCACTATTCTGCTCTGCTTTTATGAGTTTTGCTTTTTTAGATTCCACATGTAAGTGATATCATACAGTAGAGATTTTTCTGACTTATTTCACACCACCACAAATTGGCAGGATTTTCTCCTTTTATACATGCTGCTGCTGCTAAGTTACTTCAGTCGTGTCCGACTCTGTGTGACCCCACAGACGGCAGCCCACCAGGTTCCACCATCCCTGGGATTCTCCAGGCAAGAACACTGGAGTGGGTTGCCATTTCCTTCTCCAGTGCATGAAAGTGAAAAGTGAAAAGTGAAAGTGAAGTAGCTCAGTCGTGTCCGACTCTAAGTGACCCCATGGACTGCAGCCTACCAGGCTCCTCCGTCCATGGGATTTGCCAGGCAAGAGTACTGAAGTGGGGTACCATCGCTATGGCTGAATAATATTCCATAGTATGTGTGTATATGTGAATAGCACTGCAATGAGCATGAAGATGCAAATATCTCTTCAGGACCCTTCGGATATATACCCAGAATTCAACTTGCTGGATCATATGATAGTGTTCTTTTTACTGTGGTAATTATTTTTGAAAATATAAGCACATCAAATAATCAAGCTGTACACTTTATATTTATATAGTGTTGTATGTCAGTAATATCTCAATAAATCTGGACAAAAAAGAAACAAGAATGAAGGGGGGGAAAAACTAGAACTAGAAGGTATAAAAACACTCAAAATGCAACAGGAATAAATATAAATAAATAAATAATTCAACTAGAAAACAGACAAAAGACATAAAGAGACATTTCCGCAAAGATGATTTACAGATGGAAAATAAGCACGTGAAATGATGTTCTAGGTCATAGAGAAATACAAATTAAAACAACAATGAGATATCACTATGCACCTGTCAAAATGGCTAAAATAAAAAATAGTGACAATACCAGATATCATGGAAAATGTGGAGCAATGTTATCATTCATACATCAATGGCCAGAATATAAAGTGGTACAGTCACCTGGGAATTGGTTCTTCAGTTTCTTAAACCATTAAGCATGCAATTACCATACAATCCAGCAACTGTAGTTGAGGACATTTATCTCAGAGAAATAAAAAATGACATTCACATAAAAGGCTACACACAAATATTTATAGCTACTTTATCTGTAACAACACCAAATTATAAACAATCCAAATATCTTTTTTACAGATGAAAGGTTAAACAAACTATTATGCATCTATACTAGGAAATAATACTTAACAATAAATATGAACAAACTATTGATATACACAAAAATCTGGCTGAAATTCCAGAGAATCATACTGATTGAATAAAGCCAATTCCTAAAGATTACATATTATATGATTTCATTTATATAATATTCTTCAAATGTAAAAACTGTAGAAATGGAAACTGGATTAGGGGTTGCAGGAGTTAAGGACTGGATGGGGATGGGATGGGAGGTGAATGTGGCCATAAAAGAGCAAATAAGGTGTGATGGAAATGACCTATTCATACCTTGACTGTTTTAGTGCAAATATCCTGCTTGTGACGTACTATACATTTTTCAATATGTTACACATTGTTACATAGCCAGGGGTCAAGGGTATGCACAGTTTCTACTACATTTAAAATCACATAGGGATCTATAATTATAAGAAAATAAACCTTAACATTAAAATAATAAATAAATATTTAGGGATAGCAAAGGTTAAATTAAAAAGTGGAAGTGTTAGTCACTCAGTTGTGTCCAATTCTTCACAATCCATGGATTGTAACCTACCAAGCTCCTCTCTCCATAGGATTTCTCAGGCAAGAATACTGGAGTGGGTAGCCATTTTCTACCCCAGGGGATCTTTCTAACCCAGGAATCGAACCCAAGTATCCTGCATTGCAAGCAGATTTTTTTTTTTTTTTAAACCATCTGAACCACAAGAAAGTGAAAGGGAAGTCGCTCAGTCGTGTCCAACTCTTTGTGACTCCATGGATTGCAGCCCACCAGGCTCCTCCATCCATGGAATTTTCTGGGCAAGAGTACTGGAATGGATTGCCATACAAGGGAAGCCCCTAAATTTAAAAAAAAAAAAAAAATCAGAAAGAACAAGATGGTGAAGAAGTAGGTGGACATGGAGTCTATCTCTCTCCATGGATACATCAGGAATACACCATCAGACACAGAAATATATGCAGAACACCAGCTGAGAATAGACAGGAGTACCTGACCAGCAGAAAAGAATACATAGATCCATGCAAAACTCAGTAGGATGAAAGAATTAGGGAGAAAAACAGGAGTGTTAGTAGGACTGGACCTGCCTTCAGTGGGTGGGGGAACTGAAGCAGGGGCCTGCTCCCCACACTGGGGCAATTTTCTGAGTCAGAGGAGAAACATTTAAGGTGAGAGTGTAACAGCTGGTCTGCAGCAGACTAAATGGAATGGGAATCAGACAGTACTTGCTGCAGTCTTACATACTCTAGACAGGGACACAGGTTCCCCAGAAGGCACAGTGACTGGGAGCTGGAGTGTAGGGATTGTGGAGCAATCCCTGGGTGAGGGCTGCTGTTGATTGCAGATCAAGGGGATGTGAGGGAGGAGATTGTGGTCGGAAATGCCTGTAAAGGAAAGCTGGGCAGCCATGCAAGCAAGGTGATACTGCTGAGTTACGCCTAGTGGGTGGAGCCATCACCATAGCGTCTCTTACCCCATAAGCCAGCACTGGCAGCTGAACAATAGAGAGGCTGGCCCCCAATGGCACTGAACTACAGAGTAGGGCCCTACGCAGGGTGCTCCTTTAAGTGACAGATGCACTGAACCACAGAGTAGGACCCCTTTAAGTGCCTGACACACTGGTCTATGGAGAAGGACCCCAGCCCCAGAGGGGGGTGGGGGGATCATCTATGTGCCCAACGCACTGAACAACAGAGAATGACCCCAGGCAGGGGAGCCCTCTAAGTGCCTGAATGGGTGGAGCTATAGAGAGCTATAGAGAAAGAGTGGCCAAAGAAGCCTTCTGATAGCCAGCTACAAGAGGCTCAAAACTGAGAGGGCCATAACTCCTGTGGCAGAGGCAATCCATGTCCCTGCACATTTGGTACCACTATGGTCCCCACAAGCCAAGCAGCTGTGCCAATTTCAAGCTCAACTCTCACTGGGGCAGAGCTGCCACAGGCAAAAAAGTCTTGGGTCTATGTGTGCAGGCTCACTTCGGTCACGTCCTGCTCTTTGGGACCCTGTAGAGGCAATGGCACTCCACTCTAGTACTCTTGCCTGGAAAATCCCATTGACGGAGGAGCCTGGTAGGCTGCAGTCCATGGGGTCGCTAAGAGTCGGACACGACTGAGCGACTTCACTTTCACTTCTCACTTTCATGCATTGGAGAATGAAACGGCAACCCACTCCAGTATTCTTGCCTGGAGAATCCCAGGGATGGGGGAGCCTGGCAGGCTGCCGTCTATGGGGTCGCACAGAGTCGGACACGACTGAAGTGACTTAGCAGCAGCAGCAGCAGCAGACTGTGGCCTGCCAGTCTTCTTTGTCAGGGGGGCTCTCCAGGCAAGAATACTGGAGCATATTGGCCAATACTGGTTGCCATACCCTTCTAAAGCACTATATTTCCTGCTGCACTAGCCACCAACTCCCCTGAGTACCTGGTGTTACCAGAACCCCTGCAACCCAAGCAGCTGCACCACCTCCACACCTGGCCCTCACAGGAGCAAACCCAAGCCCTCCAGGGCAGCCTCAGGAGCAAACCCCAGTGGATGACCCACATGCAGAGGTGGAAATAACACCACAATCGAAACCCAGAGGCAGTGTAGCTAAGGAAGAAGACCCAAAACCTTCCCACCAGCTGTACAAGGTGCAGATTAAATCCACACAATCAACTAGGCAGACTCTGTGTCTATGGAATATATAAAAGAACATTGAGAGCTCCCACAAAAGAAAAAACACTAGTTTTGATAGCTGTGGACATTGGAGGGAAGAACACACAGGAGTAGTACCAGATTAGAATCTGAGCTGCCCCCATAGCAGGTCCCGAGATCAGCACATTGTTGGAGGGCATCTGAGAGAGGTGAGGTGGACTGTGACTCCCAGCAAAGGAAAGGACTCTGACAGCAGTGACTCAAGAAAAAAATTATTATTATGGTTTGACTTGTTCTGTAGATTCTTTTGGATTTATTTTTCTTTTTTCCCCCTGTGTTGTAGTTGTCGATTTCATTGGCATTGCTACTGCTAAGTTACTTCAGTCGTGTACAACTCTGTGCGACCCCATAGATGTCAGCCCACCAGGCTCCCCCATCCCTGGGATTCTCCAGGCAGGAATACTGGAGTGGGTTGCCATTTCCTTCTCCAATGCATAATAGCGAAAAGTGAAAGTGAAGTCGCTCAGTCGTGTCTGACTCTTTGTGACCCCATAGACCACAGCCTACCAGACTCCTCCATCCATAGGATTTTCCAGGCAAGAGTACTGGAGTGGGGTGCCATTGCCTTCTCTGTGATTGGTACTATTAAATCTAATTAAGCTTTTGAGTCTTTTTTTCACCCCCTTAGTCACATTTTTTATTGTTGTTATAAACCTCTGCCTCTACACTGGGCTTTTGCAGTTCTGTGGATTTTTCATCTTTTTTTCTTATTTTTTCTCTTTTTAAAATTTTTTAAAAATATATTATTATTTTTCTACATTTATTCCTTTGATTGCTTTTCCTACTGTTCTTTTCCCCTTGGAGTTAAACTTTATAGTATATAACTCTTCTTTACCTACCCCTATTTAACTTTGCATATCTATTCTTTCTTTCCTTTCTTCTCAACATATTTGTTAGTTTTATTTTCATTGCTTTATTCCTCAGTTGGCACCTTGTTTAGTTTTGTTTTCCAGTTTGTGCTTTAGCTTTGTTCTTAACTGGTAAATATAAATTTTTATTTCCTTTATTTGCCAAGTGAATCTATTCTACTTTATTTTAGTTGGGCTGTTTTGACTTTGTTCATGGGTGTATATGTGTATGTACATATTCCATTATTTTAATTATTATTTGCCTGATTTTGTAACTGCCATTTGTCTGGGGTTCATCGTTGGTTTCTCATTTTTGCCTATTTGTTTTAATCTCACTTAATGCCATAAAAAAACCACTTGTGGAGTCTTTGTTTCTGACAAAGAATCAAGCTCTGAGCCTTTGGAGTGGGAGCCCTGACTCCAAGACCTTAGACTTCCAGAGAACTAATCTGAGGGAGTATCAAATAGTGAGAACTCACACAAAGGAAACCACTTGAATAAAGCCCAGACATCACCCAAACACCAGTAGCACCCTCTGCAGGACACCTCATCTAAACAACAAACAAAACAAAATACAAACACAGTCACCAGCAGACAGGATTAAAACCTCGTTCAGCCTTGCCCATCAGAGGAAAAACAAACAAACAAACAAAAACACTAAACACAAATCTCACCTAATATGAAGTTTACACAAAGCACTGGACCAATCTTAGGAGGGCAGAAACCGAGAAGAAGATAGAGTTGCAATCCTCATATCAGACAAAATAGACCTTAAAAGAAAGACAATTACAAGAGATAAGGAAGGACACTACATAATGATCAAGGGATCAATCTAAGAGGAAGATATAATAATTGTAACTAGCTATGCACCCAACATAGGAGCACTTCAATACATATGACAAACACTAACAAACATAAAACAAGAAATTGACAGTAACACAATAATAGTAGACTTGAATACCCCACTCAAACCAAATGAACAGATCATGAAAACAAAATTAATAAGGAAACACAAGTCTTGAATGATATATTAGATAAGATGGATCTCATTGATATCTTCAGGACATTCCATCCAAATGAAGAAGAATATACCTTGTGAGGTACACATGGAACATTCTCCAGGATAAACCACATCTAGGGTCACAAATCAAACCTCAGTAATTTAAGAAAATTAAAATCATATCAAGCAATTTGTCCAACCACAACATTATGAGACTAGATATCAATTACAGGAAAAAAAAAACAAAACTGTAAGAAACACAAACACATGGAGATTAAACAATATGTTTAAAATAATCAACAGGTTACTGAAGAAATAAAAAGGGAAATCAAAGAATTTCTAGAAACAAATGACAAGAAAAACACAACTCAAAACCAGTGGGATGCAGCAAAAGCAGTTCTAAGAGGGAAGTTTATAGCAATATAATCCTACCTCAAGAAACAAGAAAAACATCGAATAGACAACAACAAAATAGACAAATAGACAAATCAACAAAATTAGAAATGAAAAAAGAGAGGTTACAACAGACAATGCAGAAATACAAAGGATCATAAGAGACTATTATGAACAACTGTATGGAAATAAAATGGATAACCTGGAAGAAATAGACAGATTCTTAGAAAAGTTCACTCTTCTCTTCTAAGAGTGAACCAGGAAGAAATAGAAATTATGAACAACCCAATTTCAAGCATTGAAAATGAAGCTGTAATCAAAAATCTCCCAAAAAACAAAAGTCCAGGACCAGAGGGCTTCACAGGAGAATTCTATCAAACATTTAGAGAAAAGCTAATGCCTATCCTTCTAAAACTCTTTTTAAAAATTGCAGAGGAAGGAACACTTCCACACTCATTGTATTAGGCCATGGTCATCCTGATACCAAAACCAGACAAAGACAACACACAAAAAGAAAACTACAGGCCAGTATCACTGATTAACATAGATGCAAAAATCCTCAACAAAAATTAGCAAACAGAATTTAGCAACACATCCAAAAGCTCATACACCATGATCAAGTTGGGTTTATTCCAGGGATGCAAGGATTCTTCAACACGCACAAATTAATCAATGTGATGCACCATATTAAAAAATTGAAAGATAAAAAACATATAATAATCTCAACAGATGCAGAAAAAGCCTTTGACAAAATTCAGCACCCATTTATGATTAAAACTCACAAAAAAAATGAGCATAGAAGGAACCTACCTCTGAGTAAAGGCCATATATGATAAGCCTACAGCAAACATTATTCTCAATGGTGAAAAATCGAAAACATTCCCCCTAAGATCAGGAACAAGAAAGGGTGTCTACTTTCACCAATATTACTCAGCATAGTTCTGGAAGTCCTAGCTACAGCAATCAGAGAAGAAAAAGAAATAAAAGGAATCCTGGTCAGAAAAGAAGCAAAGCTCTCGCTGTTTGCAGATGACATGATCCTATACATAGAAAAACTAAAGATAGTATCAGAAAATTGCTAGAGCTAATCAGCAAATTTAGTATAAAGTTGCAGGATACAAAATCAATACACAGAAATCACTTGCATTTCTATACACTAACAATAAAAAAATCACAAAGAGAAATTAAGGAATCAATCCTATTCACCATTGGAACAAAAAGAATTTATCTAGGAATAAACTTACCTAAGGAAGAAAAAAGAACTGTACATAGAAAATTGTAAGACTCTAATGAAGGAAATCAAAGATGACATAAACAGATGGAGAGATATTCCATGTTCCTGGATAGGAAGAATCAATATTGTGAAAATGAGTATAATATCAAATGCAATCTACAGATTCAATGTGATCTGTATCAAATTACCAATGACATTTTTCACAGGACTAGAACAAAAAGTTTCACAATTCACACTGAAACACAAAAGACCCCAAATAGCTAAAGCAGTCTTGAGAAAGAAGAATGGAGCTGGAGGAATCAACCTTCCTGACTTCACATCGCTCATTATTCAGTTCAATTCAGTTGCTCAGTCATGTCCAGCTCTGCGACCCATGAATTGCAGCAAACCAGGCCTCCCTGTCCATCACCAACTCCTGGAGTTCACCCAAACTCATGTGCATCGAGTCGGTGATGCCATCCAGCCATCTCATCCTCTGTCATCCCCTTTTCCTCCTGCCCCCAATCCCTCCCAGCATCAGAGTCTTTTCCAATGAGTCAACTCTTCACATGAGGTGGCCAAAGTACTGAAGTTTCAGCCTCATATTCAGTCCTTCCAATGAACACCCAGGACTGGTCTCCTTTGGGATGGACTGGTTGGATCTCCTTGCAGTCCAAGGGACTCTCAAGAGTCTTCTCCAACACCACAGTTCAAAAGCATCAATTCTTTGGCGCTCAGCTTTTCTCACAGTCCAACTCTCACATCCATACATGACCACTGGAAAAACCATAGCCTTGATTAGATTGGACTTTTGTTGGAAAAGTAATATCTCTGCTTTTTAATATGCTATCTAGGTTGGTCATAACTCTCCTTCCAAGGAGTAAGCGTCTTTTAATTTCATGGCTACAATCACCATCTGCAGTGATTTGGGAGCCCCAGAAAATAGTCTGACACTGTTTCCACTGTTTCCCCATCTATTTCCCACGAAGTGATGGGGCCGGATGCCATGATCTTCATTTTCTGAATGTTGAGCTTTAAGCCAACTTTTTCACTTTCCTCTTTCACTTTCATCAAGAGGCTTTTGAGTTCCTCTTCACTTTCTGCCATAAGGGTGGTGTCATCTGCATATCTGAGGTTATTGCTATTTCTCCCGGCAATCTTGATTCCAGCTTGTGTTTCTTCCAGTCCAGCATTTCTCATGATGTACTCTGCATATAAGTTAAATAAACAGGGTGACAATATACAGCCTTGATGAACTCCTTTTCCTATTTGGAACCAGTCTGTTGTTCCATGTCTAGTTCTAACTGTTGCTTCCTGACCTGCATACAAATTTCTCAAGAGGCAGATCAGGTGGTCTGGTATTCCCATCTCTTGAAGAATTTTCCACAGTTTATTGTGATCCACACAGTCAACGGCTTTGGCGTAGTCAATAAAGCAGAAATTGATGTTTTTCTGGAACTCTCTTGCTTTTTCCATGATCCAGTGGATGTTGGCAATTTGATCTCTGGTTCCTCTGCCTTTTCTAAAACCAGCTTGAACATCAGGAAGTTCACAGTTCACATATTGCTGAAGCCTGGCTTGGAGAATTTTGAGCATTACTTTACTAGTGTGTGAGATGAGTGCAATTGTGTGGTAGTTTGAGCATTCTTTGGCATTGCCTTTCTTTGGGATTGGAATGAAAACGGACCTTTTCCAGTCCTGTGACCACTGCTGAGTTTTCCAAATTTGCTGGCATATTGAGTGCAGCACTTTCACAGCATCATCTTTCAGGATTTGAAATAGCTCAACTGCAATTCCATCATCTCCACTAGCTTTGTTCTTAGTGATGCTAAGGCCCACTGGAATTCACATTCCAGGATGTCTGGCTCTAGGTGAGTGATCACACCATCATGATTATCTGAGTTGTGAAGATCTTTTTTGTACAGTTCTTCTATGTATTCTTGCCACCTTTTCTTAATATCTTCTGCTTCTGTTAGGTCCATACCATTTCTGTCCTTTATTGAGCCCATCTTTGCATGAAATGTTCCCTTGGTATCTCTGATTTTCTTGAAGAGATCTCTAGTCTTTCCCATTCTGTTGTTTTCCTCTATTTCTTTGCATTTATCACTGAAGAAGGCTTTCTTATCTCTTCTTGCTATTCTTTGGAACTCTGCATTCAGATGCTTATATCTTTCCTTTTCTCCTTTGCTTTTTGCTTCTCTTCTTTTCACAGCTATTTGTAAGGCCTCCCCAGACAGCCATTTTCCTTTTTTGCATTTTTTTTCCATGGGGATGGTCTTGATCCCTGTCTCCTGTACAATGTCACGAACCTCGTTCCATAGTCCATCAGGCACTCTATCTATCAGATCTAGGCCCTTAAATCTATTTCTCACTTCCACTGTATAATCATAAGGGATTTGATTTAGGTCATACCTGAATGGTCTAGTGGTTTTCCCTACTTTCTTCAATTTAAGTCTGAATTTGGCAATAAGGAGTTCATGATCTGAGCTACAGTCAGCTCCTGGTCTTGTTTTTGCTGACTGTATAGAGCTTCTCCATCTTTGGCTGCAAAGAATATAATCAATCTGATTTGGGTGTTAACCATCTGGTGATGTCCATGTATAGAGTCTTCTCTTGTGGATTACATAAATTCAATTATTGTAAAATTAAATTGAATTATTGTACTCTTATTATTATTATTGGTATAATAAACCTTTATTCTAATTGACCAGTGACCTATCCACATAGTTCCACCACAAGTTATATATAAAATTGTCATCTATGTACGACAGTGAATATAATTTGAATGATAGTTCCTGTTAAACTAATTAGATGAGATATAAAGCAAGTGATCTTAGACAAATCCAAAAATCAAGTCTGAATTAAAGATAAAATCCAAATCCTGGAGAAAAAACTGTGTTAAGATAGCTAGATTAAAGCCAGTTCTTTCAATTTGCATTGATAAAATTTATGTATCATTAGGTCTCTATTTGCAAAATGCTTTTATATATTGCAGGAAAAGCCAAGAGAGCTCATATTGAGAAAATACTAAAAAAAAAAAAAATGCTTACTTAATCAAACATTTCTACTCTGCATTTCACACATACTCATGCGTGAATTCACATATGTGTTAAGACAATAATCGTATTGATAATATTAACAATAATAATAGCTAAATAGTTTAATAGGTTGACCACCATCCTGAAAACAATTCAGAATGAAGTGCTTAGGGTTCTACTTCTGGCTGTAATGGAGTAGATTGTAGTAAACTAAATTGCCTGCAAAGAGCAACTGTAAAAACTGGACAAAAGAAACAAAACTAAGTGTCAAAAGGAGTCAGAAAACAGTCAACAGAGCCAGGACTTGAGGGATTTAGTT
Source organism: Bos taurus (assembly GCF_002263795.3). Classification (NCBI taxonomy): domain Eukaryota; kingdom Metazoa; phylum Chordata; class Mammalia; order Artiodactyla; family Bovidae; genus Bos; species Bos taurus. The sequence goes on along the minus strand of NC_037344.1, from coordinate 26,446,983 downwards.
TCTGAAGTAAAGGAAAACATTTTAATATGAGTTCTGCAATTCTGACTGCAGAATTATGGTGAATAATTGTGCATTAGTGGTTGCAAAATGTTCACCAGCCAGGGGAGATCAGCGAGTGGTTTTTTTTTTTTTTTTTTTTTTTAAGAGCTTGAGCAAACTCTGGGAGATAGGGAAGTACAGGCATGCTGAAGCATGGCATGATGCTGCATTCCATGGAGTCACCAAGAATTGGATACAATTTAGTTACTGACCAACAACAAAGGTTTAATATAAGAAAAAAAAAAAAAAAAAGAAAGCAATCATGCAGAACTAAGTCCAATATTCCCTATGCAATTTTCTGTGAAGAAATTAGCTGATCCCTAAATCTCAATGCATATAGTAAGAAGTGGAAAATTTCAAGCATAAAACATTTCTTAAAAGACTAAAAGGCTAACCAGAGTCTGGCAGTTTGAAAGTTATGGTATAAGAAAAAACTGAACATTAGAATTAAGGAGAAGGGATCTAGTAAATAACCCTGCATTCAGCAGAGACACATGAAGGCCAAACTGAAAAAGACAGAGGAATAGAAGAAATAGGTATTGTCTCATAAGGACTGAAAATTTAGTCTTGAATTATTAGAATGTCTGGAGAGGTCATGAAATTTGCATACACTTTTCCTGTGTCAGAAGAAAATTAAATTTTCTCTGAGCAAAATTAATATCATTCAAAGATATTGTTATTTTTCAACTAATTGTCTGGCAACCAAATTCCAGGCATAGCAAAACATAGGGTTGAGGGGGAAAAAAGCAAAAAAAAAAAAAAACCCGAAATACACCAGGCTAAAAAGTGTTCCTTAAAGTGGAATTATTGACCATAACTTCAAAGTAATTATTGCAGATAAGACCACCAATGAATGCTAAAATTAGTGGAGGAAAGTATCATGAGAAAGAAGATACTTGCATTCACTCAAATTATCTCCCCATAAAATATTTACTTATTTAAAAGAGAAAAATAGGAATTTTAAAGTGGAGAAACTTGAAATACACTATTTTATACAAGTAGTCAAAGTCAATACTAGTAGGTAGGAAGTTAGGCATGAGCAATAAGGGCTGGCTTAACTGAAAAACATTCAAGTTGATCTTTGAAACCCATCCCAGACATGCCCCAGTGAGGTCTAGTCAGTCAGTCAGTCAGTTCAGTTGCTCAGTCATGTCCAATTCTTTGCAACCCCAAGAATTGCAGCACACCAGGCCTCCCTGTCCATCACCAACTCCCAGAGTTCACTCAAATTCACATCCACCAAGTGGGTGATGCCATCCAGCTATCTCATTCTCTGCTGTCCCCTTCTCCTCCTGCCCCCAATCCCTCCCAGCATCAGAGTCTTTTCCAATGAGTCAACTCTTCGCATGAGGTGGCCAAAGTACTGGAATGATGCTTTAGCATCATTCCTTCCAAAGAAATCCCAGGGCTGATCTCCTTCAGAATGGACTGTTTGGATCTCCTTTCAGTCCAAGGGACTCTCAAGAGTCTTCTCCAGCACCACAGCTCAAAAGCATCAATTCTTCGGTGCTCAGCTTTCTTCACAGTCCAACTCTCACATCCATACATGACCACTGGAAAAACCATAGCCTTGACTAGATGGACCTTTGTTGGCAAAGTAACGTCTCTGCTTTTCAATATGCTATCTAGGTTGGTCATAACTTTCCTTCCAAGGAGTAAGCGTCTTTTAACTTCATGGCTGCAGTCACCATCTGCAGTGATTTTGGAGCCCCCCAAAATAAAGTCTGACACTGTTTCCACTGTTTCCCATTGATTTCCCATGAGGTGATGGGACCAGATGCCATGTTCTTCGGTTTCTGAATGTTGAGCTTTAAGCCAACTTTTTCCCTCTCCTCTTTCACTTTCATCAAGAGGCTTTTTAGTTCCTCTTCACTTTTTGCCATAGGGTGGTATCATCTGCATATCTGAGGTTATTGAGGTCCTGCTGCTACTGCTGCTGCTAAGTCACTTCAGTCATGTCGCTCTGTGTGACCCCATAGAAAGCAGCCCACCAGGTTCCCCCGTCCCTGGGATTCTCCAGGCAAGAACACTGGAGTGGGTTGCCATTTCCTTCTCCAATGTATGAAAGTGAAAAGTAAAAGTGAAATCGCTTAGTCGTATCTGACTCGTAGCGACCCCAGACTCGTAGGACTGCAGCCTACCAGGCTCCTCCGTCCATGGGATTTTCCAGTCAGGGGTACTGGAGTGGGGTGCCATTGCCTTTTCCATATTGAGGTCCAAGAGAGCTCAAAATAATCACAAAGGCTTTCCAACTCTGGCCCACTTGCCCTAGGTACACAGTGGACACAAAGTAGTTGCACAGTGGTTACACACTAACCATAGGGACTTCTCCAGTTCCACACGTGCATCCTTGATGAGTAGCTAAGCCAAGTAACATTAGGTAGCCAGAAGACTATTAATATTCATAAATATTCTATACATACATACATCTTATGATAACTAAGACTGAATTATAGGGAAGACATGCACAATAGAGACTGTTTTTATGTAACTTGCAACTGTCAATCAAAACTGTCACTCCATGCCCATCTAGATGAATGTGTAAAAGCCTTGTCTTGAAAAATCCAGTACCTCATTATGCTAGTAACAGTGTCTCTTTTGCCTTGACCCACCTCTCCCTTGAGGTATTCTTTCTGTTCTTTCTTCAATAACGGTTTTTTCCACAGGTAACACCTCAGATTATTCTGTGTCCTTACCAAGAATGGAGGTCCACAAGGAAGAGTCCTCTTGGACTCCCCCTATCTGTTAACAATATTACTAGTAATAAAATATAATGACATTTGGGCCCCCTGACATCCACTGAGAAAGTGAGTTTTCCAAGAATATGATGGAATTTTGCAAGAATACCATGGAATATTCTACAAGATTCCATTATATTCTTGAAAAAATACTAACATCAATCTCCTCATGAGAAAATATCAGACAAAAACAAACTGAGGGACAAAAAGAGCATAGTCACAGAACTTGAGAAATCTACATTGAGTGGCTTCCTAAAGTCTCCAAGAGACAACCCTCCCAACAATTAGGCAATGAGATCTCTCACTTTATTAGTTAGAAAAAATAGAGGAATAGTTGAACTAAGACAGCAATTCTGGATCTTCTCAACACAAACACACACACACACACACACACACACACACACACAGAGGACACACTCCATCTTGAAACTTCACCTTTATCTTGATCCATTATGTATTTACTTGAAACAAAGGCTGGTGCCACACTCCCTTTATTTTATCTCAGGAAGCTTCACATTAGCACACATACTGTATGACTTGAACATTATTTATTTAATAAGGAAACGGAAATCTTACTTAGGAAACCAAACCTTATCAACTGCTGTGACTTATTCCCAACAGAGTCTGTTCTGCTACAATAGATGTTTCTATAATGAAAATCAGTTCATAAGTGATTGATAAATAGGGCAATGATATCCATGTAATGTAATCATAAGTTTCAGCAGAAAAAGATCAATCTATCAACTTTGCTGCTGCACTGGAATCAGGGAACATTTCAGTTCAATTTTAAGGGAAAGGCAAAAAAAAAAGAGCAAGCACCAGGACTAGGATTTCCCTTCCACAAAATTACACCCTGAGTCTGGAATGAGTATTTGCAATTAACCTGGAATCCCTTATAGATGACATAAAATTTGCAGTTCAGAGGACATATGTCAGTGGATATTTAACACAGCTTTAGGTTAGTTTCTGGTGATTTCTTTTTAAGTGCTCTGGTTTAAAAATTACCTTGATTTTAGGTAGATGTCCCTCTTCTGCCATTAATTTCAGTCATGATTTTTTTTTTTTTTTACTCATTACTTTAACTCACTAATTTCAGTACCTGATTTTGAAAAACTTGAGCTTTTTTAAGAATTCATCATATCATTATGTAATAGAAACACCTTGTATGCCATAATTCTACTGTATATTGCAATTGAATCAAAATAGCAAATGGCCACCAAATCTTTCTCAACACAAAATATGATAAATTTGAAATTTTTAGGGAATTAGTACCAAATTATACTCAATTAAACAATCTCTGCTTAGTACATGCTCATCATTCCAATAAACAAAGATTCTGTATCTATTAATATAGACAGTTAACATATCAGTTAATGTGATGACCATCAGGGTTTCTTATCTCTCATGTGACTGCTCTTCAAAGGTTTCTATCTTATTTCTTAATACATCAATAATAATAAAAATCCTACCTTCTTAAGGGGGTGGCATTTATACCCACCCCCTAAGAGAAAGTCTAGGATCCTTTTCCCCCACCCTTTTTTTCCATCACCAAAGTGATTTTAGAATGGAGAAATAAAATATCCATTGAAATGTCCACAGATCTCTCAAACTCATTAAACTGAACTCATAGTTTTTAACTCCAAGTAATCTTTTTTCATTTACTTATTTGATTAGTGGCAATTAATTCATCCAATGAAAATCTGCTGGGTGTGTGCCATACTGTCAACAATGAGTGAGGTGCTCTTGAGAGACTCTCTGTTAAGCATTGTGTACTATATATCTTCACAAATTTGCAGTCTAGTAGAAGATACTGAGCATTGATCAAATAAAGTCATAATTAATACTTCACTATTTCTAATAATTTTAAAATTCTGAGGGCTATAAGAGTGGGAACTTTCCTAGATTTGGAATTAGGGAATATTCTTACAAAGAAATTGATATTTGAACGGAAACCTGAAGGATGGGTAAATATAGGTAAAGGATGGGAGCAGAAGAGAATTAATTCCTGGTATCCCACAAAGCAGGCTCTGGGACAGAACTAATTATAGAATGCCAGATAAAATGAAAGTGTCCCTGGAGTACCAGGTACACAGGAGAGAGTGCCACTAGGTGATCTTGGAGAGGTGAGCAGGGATTAGCAGAGTTTAGTAGGCTCTACTGATTAAGTTGAATTTCATAGCGACCATTCACTGTACACTGACTAAGGGCCAACTGATTTATAAGCATTTATGTTTTCACATTGTGCCTTTGATCCATATACTACTACCAGAAGAAACACACAAATATGATCACACTTCATAGAGTACGAAACCAATGGAGTTAGAACTGCTTGAAATGTCAGGGCTTATAAGTAGTAGAGCTGGAATATGAAAATACAGTGAGTCCAGGTTAGAGTACTTGGCTTTTTTTGTTTGTTTGTTTTTTGTTTGATCACTATGTCAGCCTGCCTGCATTGTTGTGGCAATGGAAATCCAGAGAATTCTAAGCAGAGGAGTTAGGGTGATCTGTATCAGGCTATCCCCTTCCATCTGGTTCTCAGCATCTTCACAGTTTACAACACTGCTTCCTTCTCCTTCCATCAGAATCTTACTGATTTCAAGTCCAAACTAGATCTTTAATTCAGGAAAATTTTCCCACCATCACTTTGGCTGCTGCTGCAGAGTTGCTTCAGTCGTGTCCGACTCTGTCCGACCCCATAGACGGCGGCCCACCAGGCTCCCCTGTCCCTGGGATTCTCCAGGCAAGACCCTGGAGTGGGTTGCCATTTCCTTCTCCAATGCATGAAAGTGAAAAGTGAAAGTGAAGTCATTCAGTTGTGTCTGACTCTTCGCGACCCCATGGTCTGCAGCCTACCAGGCTCCTCCGCCCATGGGATTTTCCAGGCAGGAGTGCTGGAGTGGGGTGCCATCGCCTTCTCCATCACTTTGGCTATATGCATCTAAAGTATAGTCATCAGCTTTTTGTCTCAACTGCTACCACGGCTTTCCAGTGCCCTTCACCTCGGCCAAAATACCCAATCTTACTTCTCTGCTCTGAACCCTTCTCCATCAGCAGCCAGAATCACTTCTTTCCCTAGCAAGCCTCATCATATTACAGCATGGCTGAACACTGTCAGTTTGATTCAGTTGTGCAGAGTAAAATCTGTAGCCTTCACTTTTTTATAAACTCCATATAATCTGTCCATTGACACTGATTTCCTGCCAATCTTCTTTTCACTCATTAGGTCCGAGACATATTATTCTTTTCTCCATGTTTCAAACATCAAATGTTCCTCTGATTTCTCATCATTCACCATACTCTTGTTTTACCTGGGAAACTCACTAGCTTCTCCTGCTCACCTCATTTTCCTACTGATAATTACTTACCTATCAGATCTCAATATACATTCACTTTCCCAGGGACATATAAGTGTTATACTCTAGGCTAGATTAAGACTCTATTATTTTCTCTCACAAAATATGTTTTTCCCCCTAAATTGATTCAATCAAAATAGTGACTGAGTTTAAACACGACAGCTACTAAACGGTCACTGTATAATTAATTATCTTTTTTTAGCTAATCTCCATGAGAACAGGAGTCACCTAACAATTTCGGTCACTACTCAGTTATTGTTATATAGCACTCTCCTTGACATCAAATGCATATGTAGTAATCTAGACATAGTTTAACTTGCATTTTATGTTAGGCTATAATAAGAGAACTAGCTTTAAAATAGAATTTTGTAAATGCTATGCAACACTTGATTTACTCTGCAAGAAAGCTTATGTGTGCTACATAAAAGTAGAATCAGCTTAAATGTCAGAATAAAAACTATCAAGTTTTCAAACATGAACTCTCTCTACCCCTACTTGGATTTGCAGTTAAATGCTGAAAGCAGGTTACAAACTATGAAAATCATGTTAGAGATGGAAGGAGTGAATAGCAGAAAGGGCTGTAGACTAGCAATTGCTAAAACTGTTACTAAGTATTAAAAAAAATTCTTCCAAATGTAATTAAAATCATACTTAATAACAGAAGGTCAATGACCAAAAGAAAAATAAAATGCTCACATGGACAAGTTGCAGATAGTCTTATGAACTCATTACCAAGAAATATAATATAAATTAAGAGTAATAAAATCCAGTTCTCCAAAGTTAAAGGAAAAGGCTTTAAAAGTATTGTTTTCCTAGACCTGGAAATATGTTTGCATAAGCAGCAAGAAGGTTTGCTCTGCAAGACATTATTCCTCCCCCTTTTTATTGCCTGTTGCTAAAATGGCACCAGGTCAAAACAATGAGATACTCTGCTGATAGTAGTGCTATAAATACATAGATTTATTGATAGAATTATGACACTGCAGAAGCTTTTCAATTAGTATTAGAGTCATTAACTAGGCAGGGAATATATGGATAGTGGCACTTTATTCAATTATACTTATAAAGATGTATTACTGCAGATGATAAGAAGTAATAGAAACACTTGTATATAACAGTACTTAAATGAAATACCAATAAAATGCTTTTTTTCCCCCTCTCCAACAATATAGCTGATAGGGTTTTGCTACTCCCACATCTCTAAATCTTTAAGGTTGGATATGTTCCCTGAATATTCTTGGCTTCCTGTGTAAGTTGCAAGGAATTGAGTTTTGTGGTATTAGCCAAGTCATGTAAAATTCTTCCTGCCAGCTTTGCACAGCTTGTTATTTCATATGATTCAATTATCTACTCAAATATCAGCCCATTGAAGAAAGCTGCTCCAACTGCCTCATCAAAAATATCTCCCCATTTTACTAACTCCATTTACTCACTATACCATTGTTTTGTATTCTTAATCATGAAAGTATCCAGGTTTGTAGGATTTGGTGATTCTTGTACTGTCACACAGTGAGGTAAACATTGCCTAGCATTCAACTGCTGGTAATAGAAGAAGTTTCAAAATCAGCTGAGTAGTTTTTCATAATAATAAATATAAGTAAGGGGATACGGTGAAAAGTAAATGTCACCAGAGCTTGGTGCATGAAACATTAAATATTGGCAAAAGGTAGAGATTCAAAAGGGCTTCCTGATGGCTCAGCAGTAAAGAATTCTCCTGCAATGCAGGGGCCACAGGAGACGTAGGTTTGATCCCTGAGTCCAGAAGATCCTCTGGAGGAGAAAATAGCAACTCACTCCAGTATTCTTGCCTGGAGAATCCTATGGACAGAGGTGCCCAGAGGGCTACAGCTTAAAGAGTTACAAAGAGTCAGACACGACTGAGCTTGTGTGTGCTAACACACACGTACATTCAAAAAGGGATGCTAATTAGTCATGGTTGGGCTGCTGTGACTAATAGATTCAAGTGCAGAGTGCTTCATGTAATAGAAGAGAATTATAGCTTAAGGTAGTTAGTTGGCAGTGGGGAGAAGCAAGTTTCCACAGTCGATTTGGGTCCCAAAATGTGGACCGCTCTGCCATCTTTGATATAAGGCCATTTTGGATCATCACATCATTACTGTGTTGCTGGAATCAGTCAGAAGAGGAAAAGAACAGGCATAGAAGGGACACACACTATTTTTGTTCACATTCTATTGACAAAAATCAGTCATACTATCAACAACTAAGTGAAATATGGAAAATGTGGTTTATCTGTGTTTCCAGGGAGAAGAGGAGAAAATGTATAGTCAACAAGCCAACTTAACACCAACGGGTTAACTTGTCAGTGTGTTGGTGATAGTGTGTTCAAAAACCTCTACTAGAACATAAACTGTGTTCTTGAGAAACTATGTGTCTTGTAAAATTGTGCACTATAGGTAATAGGATGACCATACGTCACAGTTTGTTTGGGATAATATTAAGTATGTCCCCAGAGACTATCTACTTACTGGCCCCTTTCACCTTCAAAAGTGCCCAGGTTTAGATTATAGAGACCCTACTTATAAGATAGTGATGGCACTGGGACAAACCGTGCAATGCATATGCTTTAGGAAACAATAATAATCTGTACTAAAAATATCAGCACAGCACAGCTCTACTATCCAGTATTTTAATCACTCTATCTATTGATGCCTTAATCCTTGGGGCTTATGCTTCCTCTTAGATAACACTGGTATTTGCATAATTTTATATACACCCTTCTTTTGTGATTATTTAGCATTTCAAATCTAAAATAAAAAATGCTTGATGTAACTATTGAAAATATTTCAGTTGTACTTACTGCCATATGGCAAGGATTTATTATTGTAATAGATATTTGTAAAGATTTTTCACTCGTAAGATGAGTAATAATTGACATGTGCAGGTCAGTTAAAATGTCATTAAAGATAGTTCTACACTTTCACAATGTATGAGGAACTGAAAATTCCATGGAAATAGGTCCATAGGCCTTTAATCCTATGGATTTTTTTACTGTCTGGCACTGATTAGAAAGTCTACTTACTTCTGCTACTAGAATATTGTCGCATATGACTCAAGTGAACTCTTCAAGATTTTTACTGGACACCAAAGGAGGATACAGCACTGGGAATTCATAGAGCCTCCACAATCTTCTGATGATTATTTTTATGCCTAAATGGTAATAACATTTCCTGGTATTGCAGAATTCATTCAGAGACTTGCTCTCATTATACTGTACCATCGGGTAGCAGGGCGATTAATAACCTTCACACAGTACTTACAACTGAAGAGCTGCTACAGAAAGACTTCTAATAATTGTGGATAACTAGGTTTTGTCAGTTTCCCATAGTTTATCAGTGTTTCCTTTTGACTAGTGTTAGAGTAGAAGTTCAGGGTGAGTAGAAAAGAAGGTCGAGATAAAAACCCTGTGTGTGTATATATATACACACACATATATATGTTTCTCACATTGATGTTAAGCTCAAGGATAATGGCAGGAGAGAGAAAAACAACAGAGTAAATTGAACACAGAAAACTTTAAAGTCTGATTAGATATTGGAAAGGCAAAAGCAATTGTGAAAATAAATACATATAAGTGAGATGAGGTATATTTTTCCTTTTGTTTTTCTCTAAGAGAGGCACATTTAATAGTTTGGGGGGAAAAGTAGAAAATAAGAAAAATACCAATTCTATCACCTAACCCTATGAGTGAGAGTATGAGAAAACTGAAAAATCACAAAATAATTTTCTTTAAGGCTGAGGGGTAAAATTTGCATTTTCCAAAGAGATTATGATGTGATAGGGAAAGAAGATGAATATAGTGTGGCACGTTGAGAAGCACAGTGCCACTGACTGACTTTTTAGAGGAGAGATCTGGGTCAAAGCCAAGGAAACATCAAATAATAAGAAGTAAAGATTCAGCACAGCCACAATAGAAAATATTATGTATACCACTGGTAATATTCAATGTGATTATAGCTGTTATCTGAACACTATGTTCAGAATCATAACTAAATATATTTGTTTTAAATTGAAGTACAAGAGGAATCTACAATTAATTTAACACATTTGATGTTAAGGTCATTATTACAAATAACAATGACAGTAAAATTTATTGATTTGCTTTAACATATTCATTTAATTAGATAATATTACAAAATGAAAGCTTTATTTCATTTATCCTGAAGAACGTATCCCAATGTCTCAAACTAGAGGAAATTTCAGTCAAGACAAATAACCATATCACTATCTTGGTGAGTGTTTGATGAGTGTAGTTTGAGTGTATTTAAACTGAAGAATCTTTTTCAGGATGTGAAATAATTAGTAAAGAACTGTGATCTTTATCTTGGAGTTGTTCTTGCAATAGGCTTTGGGCTAGAATACAGAAACAGATTTTCCTTTAGCAATATCAAAATGCTATATTTCCAGATATTTATTCTCTTTCTTTGGGAAACTGATCATGATATATTGTCTTTTAAAAATGTATTTCTGTACTCAGGTTGCTAGTATTTTAAATAGCTTAGGATTCTAGCATCTATATCTGTGAAAGATATTCTCCTATAGCTTTCTTTTCTCATATCATTTTTGACTGGCTTTGTTGTTAAATGCATTAAGTTAAAATGTGTTTGAGGTTATTTCTATTGCTAACCTGCTATCCTCTTCAGAAATTCGTATGAGATTGGTATTTGGATTTATTTGTAACAATCTGATTAGCATCTTAGCCTAATATTTTCATAGTGTCAATTTTAATTTAAATTAAAGATATATTAATAGCCATGTTTTGTATTTTAGAGTATGGTAGGTAATATACATGATGATAAATTAAATATACTATATTTTCCTCTAAAATTTCAAGTTTATTGTCATAGAGGGCTTTTTTAATATTATTATCTTATTGCAATTTAATCTCTGCAGCTTCCATGGATATTTTATTCCACAATTCTAATATTGCTATTTAAGCCTTCTATCTTTTTATTCCTTATTAATCTTGACAAAGATTTGTCAACTTAATTAATTTTTTAGGAACTACTTTTTAATTTGCTTGTTCATATTATTTAATTATTTTGCTATGATTTTCAGCTCTTACTGTTATTATTTCCATTATTGTACTATTTTTGGTTTTATTATGCTCTTTTTTTAACTTCTTAAATTAAATTTCAGCTCCTTTAATTATAGGCATTCTTGTTTTCTTTTATGCCATTTCAAATCTAAATGTACCTTTTAACTACCATTTCAGCTGAAACATTTGTATATGTGTGTGTGAGAAACTGGTTCAAAATATTTCCATATATAAAATAAGACATTTATGTGGCTAGTTGTTTAAAAATAGTTTTAAACCCATGTGTACATAATCATCAGGTTATTTTTAATAATTTATTCTAATTTAATTGCACAGTGATAAAAATATGACATATATAATGCAACATTTTTTAAAATTACAGCTAGATCATAATTATTTTTCATAGGTGACCCAAATGCTTATTTAAATGAAATGTATTCTCCAGCTTGGGGGTGCAATATCTCACATGAAAAGTGAAAAAAAAAAAAAGTATTAGTCACTCAATCGTGTCCAACTCTTTGCAAAGCCCATAGACTGTAGCCCACCAATTCCTTTCTCCATGGAATTCTCCAGGCAAGAACACTGGAGTGGGTAGCAATTTTCTTCTCCAGGGGATCTTCCTGGGTCTCCTGCATTGCAGGCAGATTCTTTACTGTCTGAGCCACCAAGGAAGCCCTTCCTTAAATCAACTTGTTAATTTTTTTTATCAGCTGGGATGAGCAAGATGGTGTACAGAACCTGGAAAGTCTATCAGATGTCCATTATTGACCCCATTGATATAGAGCTTTGGCTGCAAATCTCAGGCCATTATCAGATGCAACATTCTCAGGAAACTCACAAAGAAACAGCTAGGATCTTGCAGGGCCTGAATAATGTGTCCCAAGTCAGTGGAACACATTCAAATCATTAAACCAAACCAAAAGTGTCAACTATGGTCAGAATCCAGTGGGACTTTCTGGATGGAATGAGAGGCCCAATGTGTTCTATTTGCAAAGAACTTCCTGAACTGGTAGGCAGTGACCAGGATCTTGAGCAGCATCTAGCTGGTGAGAAAGCTTTGTCAGGCTGGTTTGGTTTTCTAGAATGAGTGGTGGGCTTGCCTGGAAACTCTATTTAGAATGCTGTCTGAATTTTAATGGGCCATCCTCTCATAGATCCAGAAGGCAATTTTTCTACAACGGTCTCCATAGGAAAGCTTGTTTTATATACCTGTCTAAGCCTTACCAGGGGCCTGAACAAATGCCCAGACAATTTACCAAAGCCCAGGAGTGAAAGAAAATGTTGCATGGCACACTTCCTGGGGTGGCATAGATAGCCATCCATATAAAATGATGCTCTGACTATGGTTTTGGGGACACAAGTCAACTAAATGCTGGTGATCAGGTCTTTGACTTAGTTGGATATTTACATTGCTATATCTTCTAGTTCACTAATGATATCTTTTGTAACCTATGATGTTTTCAATCTTATATATGTCTCATCTCTGAAATTGTGGCTTTTAATCTCTATGTTTTCAATGTGAGTTTCATACTTTTCATGTCTCTATGTAACACGTTCAATCTTATCTCTCATTTTTTAACATATGGGATATGTTTATTATAGTTTTTATTTTTATTCTTTGGAAGTCCAATCTCTGTGTTAGTCCTTTTATAGGTTATTTTTAAAATACTGAGGCATAATTGATATACAACTTTATATTAGTTTAGGGTAAGATAGTTTTGATTATTTTTTCTCATCATGGGTTATATGGCCCTACTTCTTTGCATACCTGATAATTTTCAATTGGATGTTACATATTGTGATTTTTACCTTTTAGATTGCTGAATATTTCTGTGTTCCTATTAAAATCCTTATATTTTGTTCTAGGATGCAGATAAAATGTTGGGACATACTTTTTTATTAAGAACTTACTTTTAAGATTTGTAAGATGGGATTAGAGCAGCATTTAATCTAAAACTAATTATTGCCCACTACTGAAGCAACATCCTTTGAGCACTATAACCAATCCCTGTGAGTCATGGGGTTTTCTATTTTCTCTGATGGAAACTGACATTCTCTCGGCCTGTGTGATCTCCAGGTATTGTCTACACTAATTCATTTTGGGGCTCTTTCCCTGACTTCTTGTAACTTCTTTGCATACATTATAAATAATAGGAAGCTCCATGTGCATCTTTTTAAATCAAATGGGCCATAGAGCTAAATGCAAAACAAAAATTTATAAAACTTCTAGAACACAGAGGAAAAAATCTTAAAGTTACTTGTTTAAACAAATACTTATTTTAATATATACCACCAAAATGATGATCTATAAGAGAAAATTTTTGTTAAATTAGACTTCATAGAAATAAAAATCCTGCTTTTTAAATACCTTATTAATAGAATGAAAAGACAAGGTACAGAATGGGAGAAGATACTTACAAACTATAAACTAACATAGGCTTTGCAAAAAGATTTATAGAGAGCATTAACAGAAACTAAAACCATTTTAAAAATAAATAGGTAAGACAAACAATTTAGACAGATAATTCTGTAAAACATATATATACATAGTCATCTACACTAGTGGCTCAGATGGCAAAGAATCTGCCTGTAATGCAGGAGACCTGGGTCAGGAAGATCCCCTGCAGAAGAGAATGGCTACCCACTCCAGGATTTTTGCCTGGAGAATTCCATGGACAGAGGAGCCTAGTGGGCTACAATCCATAGGGTTTCAAAGAGTCCGACATGACTGAGCAACTAACACTAGCACGTAGTCATCTAATATCTATATATGTGTGCAAATAATACCATAAAATATGTTCAACATCATTTTAGTTAATATAAATTAAAATTATAATATTACTACACAAGTGTTAAAAAGGCTCAAAATTAACAATTAAAAAATGCGATTATGCCAAGTGTTGGCAAAGATAGAAGAAATTTGAACTCACACACTGCTTATAGAGATGTATTAATAAAATGGTACAATGCTTTAGAAATCACTTTGACAGATTATTTTTAAAGTTATATATATGCATCTAGCATATAGCCTAGCCATTCCTTTCCCAGTTATTTATACAAGAGAAATGAAAGCATATGTCCATGCAAAGACTTGTATATAAATGTTTGTAACTGATTTTTTGTTAGAGCAAAAATACAACAGAAATCAAATGTCCATCAACAGGTGAATGGATACATGTAATAACATGGATAAATCTCAAAATCGTCAGGTTGAGTGAAAGAAGCCATACAAAAATATAAGATTTCATGTATGTAACATTCTAACAATAAAACTAATCTTTAATGACAGAAATCTCAGTATGGTTCTTGTAATTAGGACACAGGCATCAGGAGATGGGGAATATTATTGTCTGCCACAAAACTTATCACTCATTGAAAGCATAATCTTGAGAATTTAGGTTTTATCAAAATGGATTCATTTAAGGAGGGACAATTTCAGAAATAGTAGCACTGACATAAAATATTAACAAATAGGAGGAAAATGATTAGTGTTATTTATTCTTGGTCATATTTTTCCTACAATTTTATTCTATGATTTATGACAACTTTTGAATTTTCTATGCCTTTCAATTTTTAGTTTATTTGGAGTGGGGTAAGTCAGAAGCTGCAATATTGAAAACAGACCAAAATAGTAAATAAATGCAGTTATATATCACAAAGAACATGGAATTATTACAATTCTTAAATGATACTTTCTTATAATAAATTTTGTTTTCAGATTTTAGAGGCAAGTTAATATGAGTAATTTATTATTACGGGAGTATGTGCTTTTAATGCTTGACTGCTGAAACGTGTAAATTATATTTCTGTTTACTCCAATAACTGGCTGTAAATCAAATTTATATTCTTCTGAGTTTTTTTTTAGAAGAATGAAGAGGAACAAAACATAGAAATATAAGACCATATTAAATAAATTAACTGTATTTAGTAGGTTTAAGCACTTTATGTTCTGTACATGATGAATATAAAGACATATCATACTCAAGACCTTTATACACTTCATAGGAACAAATCACTACAAATTCAATTTCATTGAATTTTTAAAAGCAAATTAAATGTATACTTTAACTTATTAGTTTACTTTTGAAACAAGTTAAAATATTTCAGATATTTTTTTCCAATTCTTAGGAATGGGTTGAAGTGATCTGTACTTTCTTTTTCTATTACCCATAAAGCTTTTCCCATCACCCTAAAATAAAGTGTCAAACTTTCTCACTAAAGAATTATGATCAACTATTTGTAACAGTGGTCTGTCCACCTTAAAATGTGTTAGTATTCATACACGTGTAATAAGCCACATTTAATTTTAAAAGTTGATGAAGAATTGGGAGTTACTAAAAACCAAAACCAGTCACATGAAGCTGAGTGGGGTTTTCATTATAAGTTGTGGCAATTAGAATTGGGAAGGAAAAATAAGTGGGTCTCTCTGTTGGAGTTACTAAGGAGGTTAGGATTTCAAATTATAAAACATCTGCCAAACCTGGGAGCTAAACATTTTTTGTTTTTTTGTTTTAAAGTGTTTCCTGAAGACTTAAAAGCCAGAAATCTAGGCTGACATTTAGAAATAAACATCCCAAGGCTTGAAAGCCCCATTCATTACTACTGATCAGACATTACAGGAATGGACTGGACAATAAAATTGGATTTGCCTGGAAACTCAGAGCTGCTTCCAAAGTATAACATTGTTTAAAAATACAAAATTATCCCAAGAGGATGACTTTAGAAAGTTGGCTTGTATTGTTTTAAGTTAAAGTTAAGGAGAGGGTATAAACTTTGTCTGAGGTTGTGCTGTGCTTACTCACCCAGTCATGTCCAACTCTTTGTGACCCTATGGACTGTAGCCCACCGGGCTACTCTGTCCATAGGGATTCTCCAGGCAAGAATACTGTAGTGGGTTGTCATGCCCTCCTCCAGGGGATCTTCCCAACTTAGGGATCGAACCCAGGTCTCCCATATTGCAGGTGGATTTTTTACCAGCTGAGCCCCCAGGGAAGCATATTAATAATTGTTTACAACACCATTCAGTTAACCATGGACACTCTCCAGTAGAGACAGCCCCAGCCCCTCCATTAGACTTGGGTTTAAAGCTAAATTCCCCTTTTCTCTTAGGGATCAACTGCCTAATCTCCACTACCTTGTCCTGCTGCTGGAATGCCAACAAGACTTTGCTTTAGCTCTGCTCAGTATTCTGTTTTTCTATCATATTAATGGGCTTCCCTGGTAGCTCAGTGGTAAAGAATCTACCTGCCAATTCAGGAGACAAGGGTTCAATCCCTGGGTCAGGATGATCCCCTAGAGGAGGAAATGGCAACCCACTCCAGTATTCTTGCCTGGGAAATTCCATGAATAGAGGAGCCTGGTGATCTACAGTTCATGGGGTCACAAAGAGTCAGACATACCTTAGTGGCTAAACAACAACATCATCACATTAATAGTGGTAATAATCATCAGGGAACTGTGGATCAAAACCATAATGAGGTATCACCTCATACCTGTCAGATTGCCTATCAAAAACACAAGAGTAAACAAGTGTCGATGAAGATGTGGAGAAAAGATAATCTTTTTATATTGCTTGTGGAAATTTAAATTTGTGCAGCCACTATGGAAAACAGTATGAAAGTTCCTTGAAAATTAAAAAAAAAAAAATAGAACTGCAGTATAATCCAATGACCCCTTTGTGATAATACATATTATTCAAATGAATTGAAACCTTTGTATGGAAAAGAGAGCTGTATTTTCATGCTAAGTACAGCATTATTCACAATAGCCAAGACATAGACTATGGACCTCAATGATCATTAATGGGCAATGAATAAAGAAACTGTGATATTTACTTACAATGCAATACCATTCAGCCTTTAAAAAGAAGGACATCTTGCTATTTGTGACAATGTGGATTAACTAGTCTGGGGGACAATATGCTAAATAAAATAAGCCAGACAGAAGGACAAATATTACATGATACCACTTACATGATAAGTCTAAAAAAGCCAAACTTAGAGAAATGAATGGTAGAATGAAGGTTTCAAGGGGTGGGTGGCAGGAGAAAGCAGGTGGGTATTATAGTCAAAGGCTACAAATTTCAGCTATATCAAATGAGTAAGTTGTGACAATCTACTATACAACATAGAAATTATAGCTAAAAATAGTGTACTGAATCCTATTTTTCTAAGAGGGCAAATCTGATTATAAAGTGTCTTTATTACAAAAAATAATGGGTAGTAATAAATAAAGAGGGGTGCCATCCCTTTTGGAGGTGATAGATATGATTATGACATAGACTGTAGTGATAGCTTCATTGGTATACATTTATTCCCAAACTCATGTTGTTTGATAGTAAATGCATACAGCTTTCTGTATCTAAGTGATATCTCAAGAAAGTGTGTGTTTTAAGAACAAATTTGCAGGTGGAAAATTTATAACCCTTCTCTAATACATGAAAATGAGAAACAAAAATAATCATATTGTGATATGTGTTATGTCAGTGAAAAGGATAAGAGCTCCTAATTGTGTCTTCTTTAACATTAAAACTTAACCCCCAAATTGTCTTTCAGGTATTTATCCTTAAAGTAGTCAGACCACTGGCTAGCTAATATGTATTTTGTACAAACACATGGATGAAGAAGTAGCACAGCTAACTCAACCTAGTAATTTTTAATTCAAGATGTCCCAGATATGACAGTAGTACTGCAGATGACATGGTATACTAAACAATTCTGCTTTTTCTATTTGGTATGTGTGATGTAGCATTAAATTTAGGCAACAGTGGCTGTAACTTTATTATACTAGAAATAGCGTTTATTAAACTGTTGGTGTTTATTACAAGAATGCTGCTTTTTGATTACAAACTATTAAGTTCTGATTTACCTTTTTCTCATTTAAGCAGTAACACTTACTTTAAACAACATTTTCACACCCAGGGACTACATTAATTTTTATTCCAGTAATAGCAATGATCACTTTTTACAGGAGTGAAACATTATTTCTAATACCTGTGGCGGATTCATTTCGATATTTGGCAAAACCAATACAATATTGTAAAGTTTAAAAATTAAATAAAATAAAAATAAATAAATAAAAGTATTCAGAAGACCATCACTCACATTACACACTTAACGCCAGACAATATCTCTACATAAGCTAGCTGCTTAATATGTATCCCCTTGCTTAACTCAGCTATATAAAGGATATGACAAGTTCTAGGTCTGGTAGTAATACCTCGTGGAAAAATAAAATCTATTCAGCCTGTGCTTGATTGATTAAGGATTCTACGTAGCATTTGTGTTCTATTTCTGAACATATATTAATACTGCATTTTCCTATACCTTTGAAGTTAGTTGTAGGCATGGGGTTCGGTTTAGTTCAGTCGCACAGTCGTGTCCGACTCTTTGCGATCCCATGGACTGCAGCATGCCACACTTCCCAGTCCATCACCAACTTTCAGAGTTTATGCAATCTCATGTCCCTTGAGTCACTGATGTCATCTAACCATCTCATTCTTTTGGTCCCCTTCTCCTCCTGCCTTCAATCTTTCCCAGCATCAGGGTCTTTTCAAATGAGTCAGTTCTTCACATCAGGTGGCCAAAGTATTGGAGTTTCAGCTTCACCATCAGTCCTTCCAATGACTATTCAGGACTGATTTCCTTTAGGATGGACTGCTTGGATCTCCTTGAAGTCCAAGGGACTCTCAATAATCTTCTCCAACACTGCAGTTCAAAAGCATCAATTCTTCAGTCCTCAGCTTTCCTTATAGTCCAACTCTCACATCCATACATGACTACTGGAAAAACCATAGCTTTCACTAGACTGACTTTGTTGGCAAAGAAATGTCTCTGCTTTTTAACATGCTGTCTAGGTTGGTCATAAATTTTCTTCCAAGTAGCAAGCATCTTTTAATTTCATTGCTGCAGGCACCATCTGCAGTGATTATGGAGCCCAAAAAAGTAAAGTCAGCCACAGTTTCCACTGTGCCATGATGTGCCATCTGTTTCCATCGATGTGCCATGAAGTGATGGGACCAGATGCCAGGATCTTAGTTTTTTGAATGCTGAGTTTTAAGCCAACTTTTTCACTCTCCTCTTTCACTTTCATCAAGAGGCTCTTTAGTTCTTCTTCACTTTCTGCCATAAGGGTGGTGCCATCTGCATATCTGAGGTTATTGATATTTCTCCAAGCAAACTTGATTCCAGCTTGTGCTTCATCCAGCCCAGCGTTTCTCATGATGTACTCTGCATATAAGTTAAATAAGCAGGGTGACAATATACAGCCTTTACGTACTCCTTTCTCGATTTGCTGTTCTGTCGTTCAGTCTGTTGTGTAGTCTGCTGTCCAGTCTGTTGTTCCATGTCCAGTTCTAACTGTCACTTCCTGACCTGCCTTCAGATTTCTCAAGTGGCAGGTCAGGTGGTCTGGTATTCCCATCTCTTTAGAATTTTCCACAGTTTGTTTTGATCCACAGAGTGGATCCACAAAGGCTTTGGCATAGTCAATAAAGCAGAAGTAGATGTTTTTTGGAACTCTCTTGGTTTTTTGATGATCCAGTAGATGTTGATAATTTGATCTCTGGCTCCTCTGCCTCTTCTAAATCCAGCTTGAACATGTGGAAGTTCATGGTTCACAAAATGTTGAAGCCTGCCTTGGAGAATTTTGAGCATTACTTTACTAGTGTGTGAGATGAGTGCAACAGTATGGTAGTTTGAACATTCTTTGGCATTGCCTTTCTTTGGCATTTGAATGAAAACTGACCTTTTCCAGTCCTGTGGCCACTGCTGAGTTTTCCAAATTTGCTGGCATATTGAGTGCAGCACTTTCACAGCATCATCTTTTAGGATTTGAAATAGCTCAATTGGAATTCCATCACCTCCACTAGCTTTGTTCATAGTGATGCTTCCTAAAGCCCATTCAACTTTGCATTCCAGGATGTCTGGCTCTAGGTGAGTGATCATACCATCATGATTATCTGGGTTGTGAAGATCTTTTTTGTATAGTTCTTTTGTGTATATTTCTATCCTTTATCGAGCCCATCTTTGCATGAAATGTTCCATTCGTATCTCCAATTTTCTTGAAGAAATCTCTAGTCTTTTCCCATTCTATTGTTTTCTGCTATTTCTTTTTATTGATCCCTGAGGAAGGCTTTCTTATCTCTCCTTGCTATTCTTTGAAACTCTGCTTTCAAATAGATATATCTTTCCTTTTCTCCTTTGCCTTTCACTTCTATTCTTTTCACAGCTATTTGTAAGGCTTCATCAGAGACCATTTTGCATTTTTGCATTACTTTTTCTTGTGGATGATCTTGATCACTGACTCCTGTACAATGTCGTGAACCTCCATCCATAGTTCATCAGGCATTCTGTCTATCAGATCTAATTCCTTGAATATTTCTTACTTCCACTATATAAGCATAAGGGAAGTGATTTAGGTCATACCTGAATAGTCTAGTGGTTTTCCCTATTTTCTTCAATTTAAGTCTGAATTTGGCAATAAGAGTTCATGATCTGAGCCACAGTCCGCTCCCAGTCTTGTTTATGCTGAGTGTATAGAGTTTCTCCATCTATGGCTGCAAAGAATATATTCAATCTGATTTCAGTATGGACCATCTTGTGATGTCCATGTGTAGAGTCATCTCTTGTGTTGTTGGAAGAGGGTGTTAGCTATGACCAATGGGTTTTCTTGGCAAAACTCTATGAACCTTTGCCTTTCTTCATTCTGTACTCCAAGGCCAAATTTGCCTGTTACTCCAGGTATTTCTTGACCTCCTACTTTTGCATTCCAGTCCCCTATAATGAAAATGACTTTGTTTTGTGGTGTTAGTTCTAGAAGGTCTTGTAGGTCTTCATAGAACTGTTCAACTTCAGCTTCTTCAGCATTACTGGTCGGGGCATAGGCTTGGATTACTGTGATATTGAATGGTTTGCCTTGGAAACAGAGATCATTCTGTCATTTTTGAGATTGCATCCATTACTGCATTTCAGAATCTTTTGTTGACCATGATGGCTACTCCATTTTTTCTGAGGGATTCCTACCCACAGTAGTAGATACAGTGGTCATCTTAAATTCACTTATTCCAGTCCAGTTTAGTTTGCTGATTCTGAAAATGTTGGCATTCACTCTTGCCATCTCCCGTTTGACCATTTACAATTTGCCTTGATTCATGGACCAAACACTCCAAGTTCCTATGCAGTATTGCTCTTTACAACATCGGACTTTACTTCTATCACCAGTCACATCCACAATTGGGTGTTGTTTTTGCTTTGGCTCCATCTCTTCATTTTTTCTGGAGTTATTTGTCCACTGATCTCCAGTAACATATTGGGCACCTACAGACCTGGGGAGTTCATCTTTCAGTGTTGTATCTTTTTTCATTTTCATACTGTTCATGGGGTTCGCAAGGTAAGAATACAGAAGGAGTTTGACATTCCCCTCTTCAGTGGACCATGTTTTGTCAGAACTCTACCGTGACCCATCCATCTTGGGTGGCCCTACACAGCATGGCACATAGTTTCATTGAGTTAGACAAGGCTGTTGTCCATGTGATCAGTTTGGTTATTTTTCTGTGATTATATTTTTCAGCTTGTCTGCCCTCTGATGGAGAAGGGAAAGAGGCTTATGGAAGCTTCCTGATGGGACAGACTGACTGTGGTGAAAACTGGGTCTTGGAGAGTTTTGCATAATGACAAATTTGCAGAATTGGTGGTTGTAATCGGAGAACAAAACTTCAAAAGCCATTGCACTATTTTTTGTTTGCCTTCCCCCTGCCAAGGTGATAATGTTAGGATGTGTGGGGACAGAGCCTTGACCAGCTTAGATCTCTGAGGACAACCACAAGCATTCTCCCCAGATTGCATGGATAAGAAATAAACTTTTATTTATTTTATGACAGAGTGATTTTGAAGTTGTTTATAACTGCAGCAAAATCTAATCTTTCTCCAGGGATACAGTCCCCAAAGCTCCTACCCTTCTACTCTTAAAAGCATATAGATGATATCAATGTAAATATAGATGAAGATATAGTTATAGTTTGTTTGGGAACTTTTTAACAGCTTTCTTTCATCTGAAAATACTTTTTAAGTGCTTAGTTTATTTGGGTGACTTGATTTACTCAAACTGTGTGAGTAGGTTATAGATGACTGAAATAATTTTCTTTAACATTTTCTTATTATTTTTTAAAAAGCCATCTGCAAAACCATGACAAATGCTTCAAGTAAGGAAAACTTAAATTCTGCCAAAATTTTATGTTCCATGGAGACACAACAAAACATTAATTCCCCTAACATACATAAATAAAGGATACATTGGGAGAAGAGACACACAGATGAGTTCAAGAGCAAGAACATGAAAGGCATAGATGTCAAAAAGAAAGCAGTAACCTGCAGCCAGAGTAAGGATAGTTGGAAATGTCCAGATTGTAAGCCTGTGGATGGCTGGGGAGTAGGTTGTTATTCTCTGTATAAAGCAAGGAAACTTGTGAGGATATAGCAGTCTCATTCTTATATTGACTAGAAAAATTCTACTCACCAGCCTAAAGATGAATTTTAGAAACAGGTTGCCCATTTCAGGATGGAGATTGAATAACACTCAAGATTTATGAAGCCCATTCTGCATGAGTGGAATAACAAAATTTGCAGTGTGCATGTACCCTGAAACTGCAGGTCAGTAAACAGCCACTAAAACTGATCTTGAACCAGCAAATAATACACAACACAGACTGAAATAAATGCAAAATTACTTCATTGTGTTTCATCTACAAACAACTTGTGAAGGACTCTTGTAAGTCATGCTGATGGTCTATCAAACACACACATTCACACACAGAACTTAGAAAATTCTCTAATATGTGGTTTAGTCAGTAGAGGGAAAAAAAAAGATAAAATTGCACTAAAGTGAATTGAAATAATAGAAAAAATAGAGAAGGGATCATAAAAGATAAGAGTTTTTGTTTTAGATGGCCTGGAACTGCTTCAGTCTTCATTCCTAAAGAGGGTACAGCTCATGAAACCTCCTTTCTTGAGGAACAAATAGAATGCATACAATGACATCTTTAATATATAGTGATGAAAAATAGAAAAGGAATATTTATAAATCATCCAGATTTCTAAAAAATTTTAAAAATCATCAAAATAAAATAATCACTCAATAAATGGGCACAAGTTGACTGATATACCTAATAAAAGAAGTGGGAAATTAAATGATGATGATGTGTGTGCACAGTCCTGTCTAAGTCTTTGAGACCCCATAAGTTGTAGCTCTTCAGGCTTCCCTGTCCACGTGATTCTTCAGGCAAGAATATTGGAGTGGTTTGCCATTTCCTACTCCACGGGATCTTCCTGACCCAGGGATGGAACCTACGTCTCTTGCATCTCCTGCTTTGGCAGGTAGGTTCTTCACCACTGTGTTACCCAGGAAGCCCAGGAAATTAAAAGTTAGCTGCAAATCTGAGGACTCTGTCTCGGGCCAAAATCTTGTGTGTGATTTCCCATGTCCAATCATGTCAGGCCTCATAGGGGCAGGTGCCTGCTCACACCAGACTTGGGGCATAGCCAGCATATTACTGTCTCTGAGGGGAGTTACAGTTAAGGACTGTCTTTCCTTTAGGCCATGCCCTTACATACACTTGCATTCCTAGCCCAAGCACTTCATTCCGAGGTCTCTTTACCTAAAGTCTTTCATGAGGTGTTATTCTGGGGTGTCTGTCTAGGCTTTCTTGTTACGCAGGGGAATGGGAGTGAGGGAGATGAGGGGAAACCTTGAAGACATTTTTCCCCAATGTGACTTAGAACTCAGTCCTTTCCACTCCTAGTCCTTCCTTCATTTTCCTTGGCCTCCTCCCCATTCTCACCCTTGAGACGTCTGTCAGGGCTGCCCTGGCAGTGAGGTGACATCTTTATTGATTCATCCAACCTTAGACTGGCATGCTATTCTCCAAGGAAAATAAATAAGAGGGATTCAGCATTTTCTCTGGTTTAGTCTCTTGCTTATACTATCAGAGTAAGTGATTACAGATTTCACTGTTATTTTCATTTGAGGTTCCTTTTAATCTGATTCTGACACTTGGCAGCTAAGATCTCTGTCTTCAGGTTGGCTGAATTCCTGACAAAGTCAACAGGATAAGGTGCAACAGGATGATGTATTAAAATGGGAAAGATAAAAAGAAGCTAAGAAATGGGCAGAATGAAATTTTAAAAACTTGAAAATACACTTAATAAGTCTCAGTAGTGGGGACTAGAGTGATAAGCAACAAGAAGTACTGGCTCTT
Source organism: Bos taurus (assembly GCF_002263795.3). Taxonomy (NCBI): domain Eukaryota; kingdom Metazoa; phylum Chordata; class Mammalia; order Artiodactyla; family Bovidae; genus Bos; species Bos taurus. The sequence goes on along the minus strand of NC_037344.1, from coordinate 26,422,545 downwards.
TGAAAAGGTAAATAAATATATCACTAGCAGAACTGAACAAAATAAATTTTGAAAACTCAAAGAAGAAATAAATGATGCTAGGACATGAGTAGAATTAAACAAAAATTAAGAAAAAAATTAGAGTAATTGAAATTAAGAATATTTTATGTCATTAATTTTGACATTATAAGTGAAAGGGATAGAGAATAGCTAAATTATTCAGGATGTTCCAGATGACAGAAACAGATGAATGCCAAAGGTAGAATTTTAAGATGACCCCATACCCCTTGGGCTTCCCTGGTGGCTCAACTGATAAAGAATCCACCTGGAATGCAGGAGACCTGAGTTCAATTCCTGGGTGGGAAGATCCCCTGGAGAAGGGAATGGCTACCCACTCCAGTATTCTGGCCTGGGGAATTCCGTGGACTGTATAGTCACGACTGAGTAACTTTCACCTCACACTCTTTGGTGCAGAAGCCCCATATAAGCCTCATAAGTTGACCTAATCAGATGAGCCTTTAAAAAAGTGTGTAAAGGGGTAGAAGTGGGAAAAGTAATAAGATTTGAAGTTTTAGTCACTATCTCCTGTTGGCCTTTAAGACACAAACTACTGTGTTGTAGAGAGGAAGGCAGGACTGGGATCTGTGACAGCTTCGAGTAGCTGAAAACAGAGCCTGATTGACAGCCAGCCAAACTATTACGGCACAGTTCTATAGCCTCAAAATATTCAATTCTGCCAAGAGCTTTAATGAGCTTGGAAGAGGAACTCAAACCCCTGGTGAGATTGCAGATCTGGCCAACACCAGAATTCTAGGCTGGTGAGTGACCAACTAAATCAGACCTAGACTCCTGACCCACAGAAACCATGGCATAATAAGTGGGAATTGTTTTCCAACAGTAACTTTGTTGTAATTTATTACAAATCAACAGAAAACCAATAAACTAAAGTCAACAATTTACTCTGTAAGGTTAGTAAAACCTAAGGCTGAAAAAATGGTATATATATTTAAACAGAAGGAAAAGAAAATTAAGCTTATTAGTTGACTCTGAATAAAACCTTTGGAAAGATGTAATATATTTGGACTTTTCTCATGAAATAAATTTTGATGGTATAAAAACTGAGCTATTATACATGAAATATACATTACTGAAACTTTAAAAATATTTGCCTTATATGTAATATTTATGGTAAATATATTATCAAAATGTAAGTTATACTGATTTAGAAGAAAATAATTTTTGCCAATTATTTTTAATGTTAATGACATTATAAACTTCCAATAGTATTTTGTAAACTTTCCTAATAGACATTCCCATCACAGCTATGATTATAACAGTGATAAACTAAGTACTCAAATATGTAATATGTTTTGGTATTGATTTTTAGCAAATAAAGATAAATTATCACAGATAATTAAGTTAAATAATGGGTAAGGTACATAAAAGAATTTCCTGTATTCCAATCATTCTACACTTCTTTAAACAACATATTTAATTTTCACAACTGCTTCACATCATGGGGTGTATTATCTTCATATTATTATCTTCACAAAGACATTAGTATCTTGCCCAGTATCACACAGCTGCTAAGTGGTAGAGATGGCATCTTAACTGAAGCTCTGAATTCACATCATTAACAATTATGTTACAACTAAATATGAAAAATAAAAGGATCAAGATGAAGGTAAAATCTAATATATACCTATATCTATATGATAGTGATGGGGATAATAGTCACTATGATAAAGTTTGTAATGTAGAAACTTATTTTAAAAATCTACATGGCAACAGTCTACAAATAGAATTGACAAAATCAAAATGTAAGTGACAGGCTTAGAGAATATATTACCAACATGTGACAAAAAAATATAGATGGAGATGCTAATAACTCATAAGAACAAGACAAGTAAATCATGAAAAATAAATCAGTGTGCAAAATATAAATGAGCACTTCACAGAAAAAGAATTTTAGTGAAGTAGTAAATGGATAAAATTATTCTTAACCTTGCTGAAGTCAGGGAAGTGATCATTAATATAGTAAGATCTTATAACTATCATATTGTCAACAAAATTTTATGAGATGTAGCATTGTTGAAGGCACAGATAAATTATTATATTTTGTTTACATGACAGTGAATTAAGTTAGCCATTTTTTAAACAGAATTTGTCACCATTAAACAACATTTAAAAATTTGAGTATCTTTTTACTTACTTAAAGATGGACAACAAAGAAAATAAACATGCTGTCTTTAATATTAGCATGTTACTGCCCTAAAATTACAAATTTAAAAAACATTAGAAAATCGCTGAATAAAACACAAAATGTATGCAGCTATCTGAATTAAATAATAATGCTGACCAGGGTGTGGAGAAAATGGAACTTCCTACACTGCTGATGGGAATGTAAATTGGTGGGCCAGTATGGAAAAAAGTATGGAAGTTCTCTTAAAAATCTTAGAGTTACCATATGATTCAGCAATTCCACTCCTGGGCACATATCCAGAGAAAACTAATTTGAACAGATGCATGTACTCCAATATTCATAGCAACACTGTTTATAATAGCCAAGAAATGGAAGCAACCTAAATGTCCACCAACAGACGAATGAATAAAGAAGATGTGGTGGGTGTGTATATATATAAAATAATGCCATTTTCAGCAACATGGATGGACCTAGAGATTATTACATAATACTAAATTAAGAAAGTCAGAAAGGAAAATAAAAATATATGATATCACTTATATGTGGGATCTAAAATATGACACAAGTGAACTTATTTATAAAACAGAGACATATTCACAGACACAGAAAACTAGCTTATAGTTACCAAAGGGGAAGAGTTTCCCTCATATCTCAATTGGTATAGAATCCGCCTGCAATGCAGGAGACCCTGGTTGGATACCTGGGTCGGGAAGATCTGCTGAAGAAGGGATAGGCTACCCATTCCAGTATTCTTGGGGCTTCCCTTGTGGCTCAGCTGATAAAGAATCTGCCTGCAATGCAGGAGATCTGGGTTCAATCCCTGGGTTGGGAAGATCCCCTGGAGAAGGGAAAGGCTACCCACTCCAATATTCTGGCCTGGGGAATTCCATGATCTGTATAGTCCATGGGGTTGCAAAGAGTTGGACACAACCGAGTGACTTTCACTTTCACCAAAGGGGAAATGGTGAGAGAAGAGGTAAATTAGTAGTTTGAAATCAACAGATACAAACTACTATATAAAAAAAAGGTAAACCGGAAGGTCCTACTATATACCACAGGAAGCTATATTCAATATCTCATAGCAAACAATGATGAAAAATAATATATAAAAGGAATCTTTATCTATGTATATATATACATATATCTATGTCTATGTCCATATCTATATCTATAAATTTGAATCACTTTTCTGTACACCAAAACTTAATATAACTTGTAAATCAACTATACTTCAATTTAAAAAAGAAGATAAAATATCAAAGTATAATTACAGCATAAATTATATAGCTAGTTCTTGGATTTCTAAAACAAACATTTGAAAGTATGTCAACTATATTTCTACATTCATATAGTTACAATTTGGTGAGCAAGAAAATATTAATTTATAAACATATTAAACATCAGATTTAGAAGATAGTTAATTTATATTCCCTACGTGTGAATGCTCAGGTGCTCAGCTGTGTACATCTCTTTGTGACCCTACAGACTTTAGCCCACCAGGTTTCTCTGTCCATGAAATTTTCCAGGCAAGAATGCTGGAGTGACTTGCCATTTTCTCCCGCAGGGGATCTTTCCAACCCAGAGATAGAACTCACATCTCCTGTGTCTCATGGCTTGGTATGTGGATTCTTTAACACTAAGCCATCTTGGAAGCCCAATTTGGGTTTTAGGAACAACATAAAGCAAAACATACCAAATTACAATAAATTCCTTTTCAAATAAGTCAGGATATTAATGCTCATAGATACAGAGAACAGACTGGTGGTTTCCAGAGATGGGGTTTGGAGGTTGTTGTAATGGATGAAGGTGGTCAAAAATTACAAACTGTTAGTTATAAGATAAATAAGTCATGAGGATTCAATGTACAGCACAGTGACTACAGTTAATAATATTACATTACATATCTGAAGTTGCTAAGAAAACATCTTAAAACTTACCATCACAAAGAAAAAACGTTATTATGTATGGTGATGGGTGTTAACATACTGTAGTAATCATTTTACAATATATCCATGCATTGAATCACTATGGTATATAAAACCTAAAACAAATGCAATGCTATAAGTCAATTACCTATCAAATTAAAAAAAAAAAAACTCTCAGGAGAAAAGGTAATAAAAGATTAGAGATGAAGGAAGGGGAAGCAGTCAAGAAGGAAGAAAAGGAGGACACTCAGGAGATAGAAACACTGAAAGCAATAAAAAATAAATTAAAGAAGAATTTAAGGATAAGTTAAGAATAAACACAGAAAAGTAACTCAGTAACCATTATTGAGTATTAAAAAGCAGAGATATTACTTTGCTGACCAGGGTCCATATAGTCAAAGCTATGATTTTTCCAATCGTCATATATGGATGTGAGAGCTGGACCATAAATAAGGCTGAGAGTCAAAGATATGCTTTCAAATTGTGGTTCTGGAGAAGACTCTTGAGAGTCCCTTGGACAGCAAGGAGATCAAACCTATTAATCCCAAAAGGAAAACAATCCTGAATATTCATTGGAAGGACTGATGCTGAAACTAAAGCTCCAAATACTTTGGCCATCTGATGCGAAGAGTTGACTCATTGTAAAAGACCCTGATGCTGGGAAAGATTGAGGGCAGGAGAAGAGGGTTACAGAGGATGTGATGGTTAGAGAGTATCACTGACTCAATGGACATCAGTTTGAGCAAACTCTGGGAGATAGTGAAGGACAGGGATGCCCGAAATGTTGAAGTTCAAGAGGTCACAAAGATGTGGACATGACTTAGTGACCGAATAACAACAACAAACATCACAAGAACTTTGCCAGATTTCTAACAGAAAGCTTATTAGAAAAATTGAGCTTTTATTAAACTTTTATTAAAATTAATAATAAAATAATTGTATAAAAAATAAAAGTTGGTTTATACGCTGATAAAAATCAGAAAAAGCTTAGTGCACAGCATGATTGTTACTCTTTCTTTTTCTTGGAATGCATCTCTTATAGTGTTAGGAATCATTGAAAATAAAATATGAAAAAAGTTTACATAGGTGTTATCCTTTCTTTTAGAGAACATTTCAGAACTTATATATAGTTAATTACCCAGTTAGGCATGAAATGAATTTAAGGAGTTTGGTTACAGCGAAATAGATTGTTGCAAATCCAAAATTACAGGTATGCAGATGAATAGTGGAGTATGGTCTCTTTCTCTGTATATATATATTCCCAGTTTTGCTGTGTAGATTTTAAGGTATTTTATACAGAATATAAAGAGATTAACAATTTAGTGGGCATAAAATTAATTATTCAGATTACTGTGTCTGACAGAAAATAAGCTTGTATGATAGATATGGACAAAAATCACTTAAAATTCATAGCCTATGTTGTCCAGAGGATTTTTCCATTCTCCATTAAAGAAAACTAACTCCTTCCTCATTCCATACTCACACAACCCACCCATCACATCATCGTCTCCCTCGCTACTCAAAACTTTGAAAGAAAACCAATCCCTAGTATGTAGTATGTCAGAATTAAAGTTTTCCTGAACCAATCAGTCATTCAGGCATCACCAGCAGGTACAAACCTCCAGGCTGCACATCACCACCAGGATTCCCCTCCTTTAGTCTGGTCTCCCTACAGTGCAGGATACCTGGGTTCAATCCCTGAGTTGGGAAGATCCCCTGTAGAAGGGAATGGCAACCCACTCCAGTATTCCTGCCTGGAGAATCCCATGGATAGACAGATCTGGTGGACTATAGCCCATGGGATTGCAAAGTTGGACACAACTGAGCACCTTTCACTACTACTAGTAGTTTGATCTGAGTCAATAACCAACCCCCTCCAGACAAATATTTCTGTTGTATCATGTGGAATCTTCAGTCTGACCTAAGCACGTTTCTACAGTTCTCAAAAATTTTTTTTAAACTACTTGTGTTTCCATTGCATTTGACCACTTTCATCTGTAAGGGGTATATTCTTGACAAGTGGCTTACAAATATGAATATATTTTTATGGATATAGCCTGAAGTACAGATATAGACAGTTATCAGTTTTGGTTCAGTTTCTGCACTTCTTTTTTTTTAAATATAAATTTATTTATTTTAATTGGAGGCTAATTACAATATTGTAGTGTTTTTGCCATACATTTACATGAATCTGCCATGGTGTACATATGTTCCCCATCCTGAACTCCTCTCCCCATCCCATCCCTCTGGGTCATCCCAGTGCACCAGCCCCGAGCACCCTGTATCATGCATCAAACCTGAACTAGCGATTCATTTCACGTATGATAATATACATGTTTCAATGTCATTTTCCCAAATCATCCAACCCTCGCCTTCTCCCATAGAATCCAAAAGACTGTTCTATACATCTGTGTCTCTTTTGCTGTCTTGTATGCAGGGTTATCATTATCATCTTTCTAAATTCCATATATATGTGTTCAATTCAGTTCAGTCGCTCAGTCATGTCTGACTCTCCATGACCCCATGAACCTCAGCACGCCAGGCCTCCCTGTCCATCACCAACTCCTGGAGTTTACTCAAACTCATGTCCATTGAGTCGGTGATGCCATCCAGCCATCTCATCCTCTGTCGTCCCCTTCTCTTCCTGCCCCCAATCCCTCCCAGCATCAGGGTCTTTTCTAATAAGTCAACTCTTCACATGAGGTGGCCAAAGTATTGGAGTTTCAGCTTCAACATCAGTCCTTCCAATGAACACCTAGGACTGATCTCCTTTAGGATGGACTGATTGGATCTCCTTGTAGTCCAAGGAACTCTCAAGAGTCTTCTCCAACACCACAGTTCAAAAGCATCAATTCTTTGGTGTTCAGCTTTCTTCACAGTCCAACTGCCACATCCATACATGACCACTGGAAAAACCATAGCCTTGACTAGATGGACCTTTGTTGGCAAAGTAATGTCTCTGCTTTTTAATACGCTATCTATGTTGGTCATAATTTTCCTTTCAAGGAGTAAGCGTCCTTTAATTTCATGGCTGCAATCACCGTCTGCAGTGATTTTGGAGCCCAAAAAATATATGTGTTACTATACTGTATTGGTGTTTTTCTTTTTGGCTTGCTTCACTCTGTATAATAGTCTCCAGTTTCATCCACCTCATTAGAACTGATTCAAATGTATCCCTTTTAATGGCTGAGTAATATTCCACTGTGTATATGTACCATAGCTTTCTTATCCATTCATCTGTTGATGGACATCTAGCTTGCTTCTATGTCCTGGCTATTATAAACAGTGCTGCGATGAACATTGGGGTACACGTGTCTCTTTCAATTCTGGTTTCCTCAGTGTGTATGCACAGCAGTGGGGTTGCTGGGTCATATGGCAGTTCTATTTCCAGTTTTTTAAGGAATCTCCACACTGTTCTCCATAGTGGCTGTACTAGTCTGCATTCCCACCAACAGTGTAAGAGGGTTCCCTTTTCTCCACCCCCTCTCCGGCATTTATTGCTTGTATACTTTTGGATAGCAGACATTCTGACTGGTGTGAAATGGTACCTCATTGGGGTTTCGATTTGCATTTCTCTGATAATGAGTGATGTTGAGCATCTTTTCATGTGTTGTTAGCCATCTGTATGTCTTCTTTGGAGAAATGTCTGTTTAGTTCTTTGGTCCATTTTTTGATTGGGTTGTTTATTTTTCTGGAATTGAGGTGCAGGAGTTGCTTGTATATTGTTGAGATTAATTCTTTGTCAGTTGCTTCATTTGCTATTATTTTCTCCCATTCTGAAGCCTGTCTTTTCACTGTGCTTTTGCTCTGCCATTCTCAGCATATTGGTTTTCAATCCTTATGTTTTTACCTTGCCTCTCAGTTGGAGGATGACTGAAATAGGTCAAAACATCTAGTTCTATTTGAAGTTAGAAATAAAGACAGAGAGTACAGATACCTGTGTCTGCCTGTTTGAATAGGAAAACAAAAGCTCTTCAATGATGCATGCATATGTCTTACTGGTCAGAGCTAAGTTGCATGGCCTTCGATAGTTGTAAAAGGATGACAATCTAATTAAGGGAAAAGGTCAAATTCCTTGAAGATACCACTTTCTCAAGTAATAGGAGTTAGTGTTTATTATCAGCTATACCCTGGTCTTCCCAGAAGCTGCCCAGGCCTTCATGTTCTCTTCTTGAACACAAACATCACCATTGGGCAAGACAAATCTGTGGTCATGTGAAATTAAGAAAAAAATCAAGTCCACAACATAATTATGTTTGATCACAACACGAAACTGAATATTTGACAAACCACAAAAGTAACCAAATGTCTCCCTACCTTCTCTAACATGAATGATCACTTGCTATCTCAGCCTTATTCTAGTAAGAAGCATTCAAATATTCAGTCTTGGAATTATCTTTGATTTACAACAGCATTCAATCCATGGCAAAGCCCCACTACCTACCCAAAACAAAACTTTTCTCAAAGTCATCTAACCAAAACCCATACATTTCATAAGACTCTTCTAACATCTTCTAACTGAAATACCCCATGGTTTCCTATGGTATGTTTTCATCTAAGTTGGTCAACTACAAGTGTATTTCTGGTACCTTTGAGCTGGAATTATCGGCATCTTAGATTTGACAAATTATTGCATACATTGTTATTTTGAATATATGAGCTATTTTATGATAAAATGAGTAGTAGGGAGAGTCAGAAGTAAGATAGTGAGACAGTAAATAAAACAGTAATTCCAAGGATATTTTCTATAAGGAGGAAGTGAACGTTGGAGAAATTTAAAACATGGCATGTTGGATCAGGAAAATGTTTTGGTATTCTTCTTTAAGGATGAGAGATATTATAACATTTTTAACCTAATGGTAATGAATTAATAAACAGAGGATAATTAATGATACTACAGGGGAAATGATTGTAGGAAGAAAGTCTTTGAGTAAGGAAGAAAGAATGGGGGTCCAGTATTGGTCAAGATACAGTCATATTGCTAAATGTGATGACTAAAAAAATTATACTCTTCTAAATGTTTAAATTTTTCTTAATAGGAAGGAATATTCCACTGAGAATAGGAAGGTAGAAGGTGTTTGTATGTTTCAAGAGTGATGAGGGTATACAAAAAGGTTTTCTGGAGAGTAAGAAAGTATGAAACAAACTTTGCAGATACATATTCAAGTGAAACCAGTTATCCATTATGTGTATGACTTGGTTATCCTTTATATATGTGCACATTCAACTGCTTAGGGGAAGGTGAAGAACAGAGAGTTCTGGTTCGACCAGGATTAAAGCTTTACCACATGTGTTTAACAGAAAACTTAGGGCAAGGTCAGTACATAAATGGCCAAAGGCAGTGATGAGTACAAGAAGGCAAGCAGGAACTCTACTGAGTAAAGGAAGTGCAAAACGTCTCAAGAGATAGGAAAACAGTGATAAAGTTAATTAATTAGAGATTCTGAGGAAGTCAAAATATTGTTGGAGTATAAGTACTGGAAAGAGATAAAGTAGAAAGTAATTGGAAAGATAAGTGATAATTAAAGTGTGATGCCTGAAATTGAGATTTTTATGGTTTTACAGCTATTAATAATCACAGAACTAGAATATAACAATAGATGTTTATGACTGTGTCATTTGGAGGAATGAGCTTCTGCTAGCACAGAAGTCAAATTGTCATGGTGGTTACGAATGCTCTTCAGCCAAATAGAATCCATGTGTGTGTGTATATGTGTGTGTGTGTATAATATTTGTGTGTGTATAAAATAAAAGGAAAGATTTCATTTTTAAAGAAAAACTCCATTTTTGATGTTTGATTGCTCATAGATTTCAAGTCCCTCTTCCACCTGTTTCCCCGATACCTCACAGCTAGACAACCTGATTCAGAAACTGGAACACACTTGGTGACCTGAAACAAGTAGACTGTCAGGTATTTCCCCAGCAAAGATGGTTTCAGGATCAGCAGAGAATTGCAATTCAGAGTCTGTAATCATCGTGAGCCATATGCAAGTCCCCTTAGGCAAGGGAAGAACACTTTTAAAGAGAGGAGAAAGAAGTTGGGAAGGCTATAGGAAACAAAGAACCCATGGCTTTTTATTGGCTGAGTGAGTGAGTGAGTGAATGAAGTCGCTCAGTCCTGTCTGCCTCTTGGTGACCCCATGGACTGTAGGGGCCTACCATGCTCCTCTGCACATGGGATTTTCCAGACAAGAGTACTGGAGTGGGTTGCCATTTCCTTCTCCAGAGGATCTTCCCAACCCAGGGGATCAAACCCCAGTCTCCTGCATTGTAGGCAGACGCTTTACCGTCGGAGCCACCAGGGTAGTATTGGCTGAGTACTTACTGGGAAAGAAGAGGACTCTTCTTTCTGTTGTTCTCTGCAACGGTTGCAGGGCAAGAGCCTCCCACTTCTCATCTCCAGACTTTATTTAATTGAGGTTTCTGTTTATTAATTTTTAACACAGTCTTGGTCCCCTTCAAACCACAGGAACCATGGCTGCAGGGAACTATTTCACTATGGCATCTTGGCAGCCTTGCACCAATCCATAAGTCAGGCTGGCAAAGGCTTGAACAGCCCCTAATCGGAGTCCTGACAGAGGACTGTGGTATCCTCCAGAACAGGAGGAGTCACTCTGAGACCATCGCCCACTTGCTTGCCTCTCTTCCTTGGGAGGCAGTTTTGATATGGTTTCTCTGGACCTATCAGTTTCTGAAATCTTTTGTCTTGCTCTCTCCCACATCAGAATAGAGCTTCAAAATATGAAACGCTTAGCTACAGTCTAGAATTGGCTCTTCAGCAATGAATTATGCCACAACTCATGTTATAATAATCTGATCACTCTCATTTTTTTTTGCTCTTGTTGGTCTTATCCTTTTTTTTCCTTCTAAAATTATATATATATATATATATATACTTTTGCTTCCCATGTTATTAATTACCCACAGTCAATTGCAGTCTGAAAATATTAAGAGGAAAATTCTAGAAATTCACCAGCTAGCTAATGACCAAGATGGCTACTTATTTTACTCAATAATGACTCCAAAGCACAAAAGTAGACATACTGGCAATTTGGACATTCTCTTACTGTGCTTAATTTATAATTAGACTTTATCATAGATAAACTTTACCTTATCTACATATGCACAGAAAAACACAGTCTATGTAGGGTTCACTACATCTATGGTTTCAGGCATTCACTAAGGTATGTACCCCACACAGAATGAGGGGCTGCTATCTGTTATATGAAATGTATTGTACAATATGAGCTAAAAATGACTCTAGTTTTCATGAGTTAGACACTGATGGGTAAATTCATTTACCTGCTGTACATTTAAGAGTGTCTAGATACAGAGAATGTAGACATGCTTCTCAAATAACTTATTTAAAAAAAAAATACCCACCAGGTTGCTGCTGCTGCTAAGTCACTTCAATCATGTCTGACTCTGTGTGACCCCATAGACGGCAGCCCACCAGGCTCCCCCGTCCCTGGGATTCTCCAGGCAAGAACACAGGAGTGGGTTGCCATTTCCTTCTCCAATGCATGAAAGTGAAAAGTGAAAGTGAAGCCGCTCAGTCGTGTCCGACCCTCAGCGACCCCATGGACCGCAGCCCACCAGGCTCCTCCGTCCATGGGATTTTCCAGGCAAGAGTACTGGAGCAGGGTGCCGTTGCCCTCTCTGGGTTAGTGTTTTATAATCATTTTGATGTCTCTCAATGTGTACTGTATTCATGCTGAAAGAAATCTTTATATTTCATTTGAGATGGTGATATTCATTTGTAGTTAAGATTTACCATTAACCTCAGGGATGTTATTTTTGTTGTTGTTGTTGAAGGCAAATGCAATTTATCTCTTATTGGTATAGTATGGCTGGGGGCTGATCTATTTCTAGTCACAGTGTCCTTGTGGTTGGTGATAATTTCATCTGTACCATTACAAAGACTTGAAATCTTCCCATTCAAAGTTCTAGAATTATGTTACAGATGTCTTTACCTCATTACATGGGTACTGGGGGATTGCTTCATCTGCTGTACTTTGATACCGTGTGTACCTTAACAAGCAATCTGGCATAAGCCTTCTGTTTATAGCACAAAACATAGTGTTGTTATATATCATGGGTACTGTTAATTACACTGCTGTGCTAGGCATCATTAAACCTCAAAATGCTCAGAGGCATGTCAGGAGGATTTGTTTTTACTTAAGCTAAACTGCTTTTAAGACTTAAATTTAAGTAAACAATATATGTGACAATTGAGTATAGTACAATATATCATTTCTTTCCCAGCTTTGGTTGAGAATAAATTTTAGCAAGTTCAAGTTGTTGGCTAAATTTAACCCTTTCTTTCTAACACTTTTCTCATAGTTTAACAAGAATAGTCATTTCCTCCACCTCCTAGGATTGTTCCAGGGGCAAAATGAGGCAATATATCATGTAAAGTATTTAGCAAAGGCTTGGCACATAACTATATACTCAATTGTTGATTATAATTATTCTATTTCAACTTGTCATTGTAGAATAACTATAACAGAATGTATAACATGATTAACCCCAAAATATTTTAATATCAATATAATAATATCTTTATTACTGCATATAGTAATTAAATTTCAACAAAATCTGATAGAAATGTTTAGATGTATTTTTCCATTGTTATAGCTAAAAGTGCATTTTACCTTTTTAAAAATACTTACCTATAATCATAATAAATTTATATTTGAGAATGCAACCAAATTTAAATTTGATGAGTTTGAAAGAACAATTTTTTTGAATATGCAATAACAATTCTGAATTTTTCAGTCATACTGATTGCAATCAATTATTTCCAAATGAGAGTTTAAAAATAAAATTTTTCATATTAATAGAAATAGAATTTGTAAGGATTTTAAAAGATCCCTTGAGATAGACTCACTGAGTTTGAATTCAGGTTCTGCCATTTACTAATCTGATGATCTTCAACAAGTTATAAGCTCATTGTGCCTTATTTTCTCATATATAAATGGGGATAAAAATAGTACTTCCATTGAGGATTATTGTAGGAAGCAAGTAAGTTTATATGTGTAAGAGACTTAGAACATTCTTTAGCTTTTAGTAAGAATTCTGTCTTTGTCTATTATGCAACACAAAATTTAATACTTTAAGTCAGCATTTTATTTTTTTCATGATTTGTGATTTAGTTCTTTGCTTTCTCTTCTAGTTTCTCCTCCTGTAGCTTATTGGATGGGTCAGAAAATCCAACATGGCCTCATTCATAAGGCTGGCCGTTGAAGCTATCCACAAGGTAAGCCCCAGTTATACACTAAGACACATCAGACCATCTCCAAGTAGCCTTTTATCCTTCCATATTGTAGACCATTACAACCAAGAACTCTGCCTATACTAGTTCAATCCGGTGTTTGACAATAATGATTGCCAAAGCATTGGCTTTTCACATTTTTGCATAATTCCTATTAATATTTCACAGAAACATAACAAACTTTTTTTTTAACGTTTTTGGTAAAAATGATTTAGTCCAACATATTTTTTTGTTTGTTTTTGCACAAATCGGGGGAAATTACTGCAAGACCAAAGAGGTAAAAAGACCATGCGAAATGTCTGAGTCACTATCTGAGCTACCTGAGACTGGCTTAGAAACTGTACTTCTAACATGCAAACAATATTTCCTGCCCATTCTGTATGTCATTAATGACAGGTGAGTAATATGGGAGTTTAATGCCCTATCTTTAGAAAGAACAATGGAGGCACAAATGTTATTTTAGACTAATAATAGAAAGAATGATTGAATAATTATGGAGCATATATTGTGCACAAGCTATGTACCTAGTATCTTACTGTGTGTGAAGTTGCTCAGTCGTGTCTGACTTTTTGCGACCCCATGGACTGTAGCCTGCCAGGCTCCTCCGTCCGTGGGATTTTCCAGGCAAGAGTACTGGAGTGGGTTGCCATTTCCTTCTCCAGGAGATCTTCCCGACCCAGGGATTGAACCCGGGTCTCCCGCATTGTAGGCAGACGCTTTACCATCTGAGCCACCAGGGAAGCTCAGTATCTCACTAAGGAGTATCAAAATCACAAAAAAAGGGGATTCAAAGCCAAACAGACACAGGGATGACTAGGGAATTATGATCTTTAGATGAATCTTATGTATCACAGATAGGGCTGACTAGGGAACTATGATCTTTAGCTGAATCTTATGTATGGACAGGGCATTCAGCACATAGGAAGCATTTTGGCAAACATGTGAGCTTTTAATACTCTGAAGAGTTTTTACAAAATATCTGGCATCTGAGATTTATTTCATAATAGTTCAGAACACATGGACCATAAATTTATAGTAAATTTTAAAAGTTATACAACCTTCAAATAAGTAAAACAAAGTATGTCATAATAAAACAATAGCTTTATATTAAAAGCTTTGGATGATATTATAAGCACTCTGGCATCAAAGTCTGAACCATGAATTGAGTTCCAATTTAGCTGATTTGTTTATATTATTTTTGTTTACAAAGAAAATTCTAACTCACAATTATCAGATTTTAAAAGAAATGAAAATGTTTACTGTCAGTTTAGTTTATATAATTTTATACAAACTGTCAGTTATATAAACATAAAAAGTTATATAAAATTTATATAAACTGTCAGTTAAGTCTACAAATTTCAGAAATTAGACAGTCTTCTAATGGGAAAAGTAAACAGAATGAAACAGCAAAGCACTTTCACTTTCCATAAGAAAATATCATATACCACATTCAAAGGGTGAATGCTCTTTCTATTTCTTATAGAATGTCAAGATTCCTGGATTTAATTAATCCAAAGCCTCTTAGCCTATGGTCCCCAAATTCCTAACCCTCTTTACCTTTCTCTATTCTAGCAGGAAAGGGATGACAGAGGATGAGATGGCTGGATGGCATCACCGACTCGGTGGACATGAGTTTGAGTGAACTCAGGGAGTTGGTGATGGACAGGGAGGCCTGGCGTGCTGCGATTCATGGGGTCGCAGAGTCAGACACGACAGAGTGACTGAACTGAACTGAACTGAATAGCTGCTACTCAGTGTATCGCTCTTAAATTGCAGTGTTTTTTATACTCTATAGCATATGGTGTCATAGAGTTAATATTTAAATAATTCATCTATAGAGAGGAAGTCATAAGGTAAATTGAAAACTGTTCTTGCTATTATAAACACCAAGGAAAAGGGGAGAGGTAGAAAATATCCTTAGGTAAAACAGACTGACTCAAAAGAAATCTTGGAAAACTTATAAATATGGAGAATCAGTTTTTCAATCATACCTTGATTAACTGTGTGTCAACCTACAATTCAATTTATCATTCATTCATCTAGTAACGCAATATACATTTGATAAAATATGTTGTATATGCAGGCACAGTGCTAAATACAGAGGTAAGATTGTTAAAATAAAGTAGTTTAGTCTACCAAAAATTCCAAGGGAAGTTTTTAAATAAAGATTTTAAATTATCAGACATTTTAGAGAAGTTATAAAAAGGTGATAGAAGAAAATTCTCTTTTAAAATTCAGTATTGTTATTAAATGTAAGACACATTAGATAATACCTGCCTCATACAGAATTAAAAGTAGTCACTTCATTAATGTTAATCATTAAGTTAAAAAGTTAGAATATTTATGGAGGAAAAGATATTCTTCTAATTTTATATTGAAAATAAAAAATTGTATTGATGCCATCAAATTGGTATTTTCCCCTTAATTTATAAATATAACATTGAGGGAAAAATTAGAATTATTTATTATACGTGTGCTAGAATCCATTTTACACTTGAGATAAGATGACTATGAATTCTACACATGACCACTCTTGTCTCGGTATAATCAACTGTAAAAGTAATTTTACTTGCTTTGTGAATTTAACATTGGCGAAGTAATAGCTTCACTGTGTGAAAACAAAATTACTGATGTTCAAAGGAATAAATATCAAAATAATTATATAAAACATTTCACACCTATAGTACTCCATCTTTTACAAGGAAATGATATTATTAGAAAATGTATGTCATTACATAAAAATGGATTATAGTATATACAAATAGTTTGAATAGAATGATAAAGCAGCTATTAGACCTACATGAAAACACGTTGATTTTTAAATCTTTCTCAAGTCCCCTCACTGGAAGACAACATTTGCTTGCTAAAGCTTTTAACCTTAAAGGAACATAAGGTCGCCACAGCAAAACTGGAGTTTGCCCAAACCCAGGGTTGATATTTACGGCATCAGATATCAGAATAAGAGCTACACTGAGATCCAGTAGACTACACTGTGTCCTACATTTACCAAACTGCAAGGATTCCTTGGACTGGTAGTCACCAAAATTAAATTCCAAATTTCTGTTTCCTGGCCAAATCTCTATGTGTTTACTCAACAATAAAAACACTGACCCAGTTTTATGGGAGGGATAAGATAACAGTCTTTAAGGCCTCAACAGAGCCTTAAAGTGACAGTGACAAACACCCTGCTGGGTTTGCTACTGCAACTCCTTTTGATGTTATTGAGGCAGCATCTTTACCCATGGCTACTCCACCTCAACAGGCTGAATATATGCTCTGACATGGGTTTCACTTCAGCCGAGGGCAAAACTGCCAGTATTTATACTGATATATTTTGAAGTAGCTCATGACTTTGGAATGCTGTGGAAGCAATGCATCTTCCTTATTTCCAGCAGAAATCAAGTTAAAAATGTCCCCTATGTTTAGGAATATTGGATAAAATGCTTTTATCTGCTGTTTTTTTCCCCTAAGACTCTAGGGCAGCCTAAACTCGACTCTGGCAGCTAAGGGAAACCACCTTGCTGATATTTCCATAAGGAATGCTTCCCTTAAAGGAGCCAAAACAGCAACCAATTCTCTATCATAGTTTAACCAAATATCTTCCCCCCAAAATAGGGGGAAAAACAGATTAGAGAAACCCCAAAATGGGTCTGAAGAGGAAAAACAAGATTGGAAATTCAACAACTGTTGGTTTGATATAAACAGAAAGATTTTGTTCTGAGGAAATAGCAGCACAGCCCTACCAGAGATTAAAATTTCCACTCCTTATCACTATACATGCCTTAAGCCATTGGTTTACTGATTAAATGATAGCATTCATGAATAAGAAGGGTAGGAAACATTAACAGGACCACAGAAGTGTATACCTCATTTTCCCATTTACTAAGTACAGCCCAAGGAGGCCTATTTATAGTTTCTGGACATTTTAAATTCCATAACAGATCATTTGAGGTCAGGCAGTTAGAATCTATACAACTTTGTTCATTTCATGGGGATAAATATGTTTTAGTCTTAGTCTGGATATATTCATACTAGACTGAAGCCTTTCTTACAGATAAGTAGCTGCCTTTTCTATGGCCAGAGTCCTTTTGGACCAGATTCCTTCTGCATTAAGAATTCTATCAAACTTCACAGTGATTGAAACCCATTTTACTGGCAGACACTTCAATACATCTGCATTGTTTGGCCCTTCTAATACCTTAGGCAGAAGTTCTGCCTGAGGTCCTTCTAAATTTCAGATTAACCCCTTTTGAAACTCAAATGCTCACCCAGGATACTATCCACTTGGTTCTGGCTTCCTTTGACCCACAAATGATAGAAGCAGAGATACCCAAATATTACAAAGGCTTAATTGCTTCTACTAAAAATAACTATGTTTAGGGACATGGAACAACAGACTGGTTCCAAATAGGAAAAGGAGTATGTCAAGGCTATATATTGTCACCCTCCTTATTTAACTTCTATGCAGATGTCATCATGAGAAACGCTGGGCTGGGAGAAGCACAAGCTGGAATCAAGATTGCCGGGAGAAATATCAATAACCTCAGATATGCAGATGACATGACCCTTATGGTAGAAAGTGAAGAGGAAGTAAAGAGCCTCTTGAAAAAGGTGAAAGAGGAGAGTGGAAAAATTGGCTTAAAGCTCAACATTCAGAAAACGAAGATCATGGCATCTGGTCCCAAGTGTCAGACTTTATTTTTGGGGGCTCCAAAATCACTGCAGATGGTGATTGCGGCCATGAAATTAAGAGACACTTATTCCTTGGAAGGAAAGTTATGACCAACCTAGATAGCATATTCAAAAGCAGAGACATTACTTTGCCAACAAAGGTCTATCTAGTCAAGGCTATGGTTTTTCCTGTGATCATGTATAGATGTGAGAGTTGGACTGTGAAGAAAGCTGAGCACCAAAGAATTGATGCTTTTGAACTGTGGTGTTGCAGAAGACTCTTGAGAGTCCCTTGGACTGCAAGGAGATCCAACCAGTCCATCCTAAAGGAGATCAGTCCTGGGTGTTCATTGGAAGGACTGATGCTGAAACTGAAACTCCAATACTTTGGCCACCTCATGCGAAGAGTTGACTCACTGGAAAAGACTCTGATGTTGGGAGGGATTGGGGGCAAGAGGAGGAGGGTATGACAGAGGATGAGATGGCTGGATGGCATCACTGACTCAATGGACATGAGTTTGAGTAAACTCTGGGAGTTGGTGATAGACAGGGAGGCCTGGAGTGCTGCGATTTATGGGGTCACAAAGAGTCAGACACGACTGAGGGACTGAACTGAACTGAACTGAGGGATTGCCCAATCTTTTCACAGGGCATCCTTGTGACACGAAGATCTTATATACTGCATCATGCAATCTGAAGATTCTCTCGACTGAAAAAGTTACTTCCAACTTATTCAACTTTCCTGGAAAACTTTCTCTTAGGTACTACTAGCAAATTCTTGTGCCACCAAACTCCAAGAGAAAGATTCTTTTTAAAAAATTATGTTTTAATTGGAGACTAATTACTTGGATTCACATGACATAAGGAACCCAACCTTGACTGGACTTGCATATTAGCTGGTGACCTAAAGCTAAAGATATCCCAGAATTAAAGCAGATGATATTTAATGAGACAGCCTTTGCAAGATAGCTGGACCAGACTTGTTGGAAGTTTATTTGCTAAATCTTTGATGATGATATAATGCTTTAGATGATCTTTCATGTTGGTGATCTTGATAATACATGGACTTAGGTAGAAAGTGTCTGAGTGTTCTCCATTCTACCCTTTTTGTTACTCAAATGTGACCTTAATAGGTTTCCAGTCTGTGCACTTACCCTCTGATATTGGTCACTTCAACCAGGAAAAGTCTTTCCTGGCACTGAGGACCAGAAAGCCACTGAAATATGAAAACCTAACCACTGAATAGTGATTCTTTCAGAGAAAGATCCTGATCTAGTGGGGAAACTGTATAAAATAACAAACAAAACTCTTAATTTAAATTTGATCAGGAGGACAGAGAGAGAGAGAGTTTTTAGGCCTTTTGACAACAGAGACCAACAGGAAGAATAAAGATCTCCTCTCTTTGCCTGGCAAGAGTCACCGAATAGAAGATGATTACTGTCACACGTATCAGCCAATGAAAAGCCACTATTTCTTCAAACTTTTAATTCCTCTAGTGTATTAAAAACAAAACAAAACACTGCGCTCTCAACTTCTTTCTCCTTCTATAAAAGAGTTCCCCTCTCCATAACAAGTGGGGACTTGCACGTGGCTTGTTATGGTTGAAGACTTTGAATTGCAATCATCTGGTGATTGTGATCTCTTCAAGAAAATTAGAGATACCAAAGCATAGTTAATGCAAAGATGGGTACAATAAAGGACAGAAATGGTATGGACCTAATAGAAGCAGAAGATATTAAGAAGAGGTGGCAAGAATACACAGAAGAACTATACAAAAAAGATCTTCACGACCCAGATAACCATGATGGTGTGATCACTCACCTAGAGCCAGACATCCTGGAATGCAAAATCAAGTGGGCTTAGGAAGCATCACTATGAACAAAGCTAGTGGAGGTGATGGAATCCAGCTGAGCTATTTCATATCCTTAAAGATGATGCTGTTAATGTGCTGTATTGAATATGTTAGCAAATTTGGAAAACTGAGCAGTGACCACAAGACTGGAAAAGGTCAGTTTTCATTCCAATCCCAAAGAAGGGCAATGCCAAAGAATGTGCAATCTACCACACAATTGCTAGCAAAAAAATGCACTCATTTTACATGCTAGCAAAATAATGCTCAAAATTCTCCAAGCTAGGCTTAAGCAGTATGTGAACCACGAAATTCCAGATGTTCAAGCTGAATTTAGAAAAGGCAGAAAAACCAGAGATCAAATTGTCAACATCTGCTGGATCATAGAAAAAGCAAGAGAATTTCAGAAAAACATCTACTTCTGCTTTATTGCCTATACCAAAGCTTTTGACTGTGTGGATCGCAACCAACCTTGGAAAATTCTTCAAGAGATGGAAATAACAAACCACCTTACCTGCCTCCTGAGAAATCTGTACGCAGGTCAAGAAGAAGTAGTTAGAACTAGATACGGAACAACAGACCGGTTCCAAATTGCGAAAGGGACTTCTCAACTCTGTATATTGTCACCCTGCTTATTTAACTTATATGCAGATGACACCACCCCTACGGCAGAAAGTAAAGAGGCACTAAAGAGCCTTTTGATAAAAGTGAAAGAGGAGAGTGAAAAAGCCAGCTTAAAACTAAGAATTCATAAAAAGAAGATCATGGCATCCAGTTCTATCACTTCATGGCAAATAAATGGGGAAATAATGTAAACATTAATCAACTTTATTTTCTTGGGCTCCAAGATCACTGCAGATGGTGAGTGTGGCATGAAATTAAAAGATGTTTGCTTCTTGGAAGAAAAACTATGACAAACCTAGACAGTTTTAAAGACAGAGACATTACTTTGCCAACAAAGGTCTGTCTAGTCAAAGCTATGGTTTTTCTAGTAGTCACTCATAGATGTGAGAGTTGGACCATAAAGAAAGCTGAAAGAAAGAAAAAAAGAAAGCTGAGCACTGAAGAATTGATGATTTTGAACTTTAGAACTATGGTGTTGGAGAAGACTCTTGAGAGTCCCTTGGACTGCCAGGAGATCAAACCAGTCAATCCTAAATGAAATCAGTCCTGAACGTTCATTGGAAAGACTGGTGCTGAAGCTGAAACTCCAAATCTTTGGCCACGTTATGCGAAAAACTGACTCCTTAAAAAGACCCTGATGCTGGGAAAGATTGAAGGTAAGAGGAGAAGGGGACAACAGAAGATGAGATGGTTGAATGGCACCACCAACTTAGTGGACATGAGTTTGAGCAAGCTCTGGGAGATGGTGATGGACAGGGAAGCCTGGCATGTGGCAGTCCATGGGGTCACAAAGAGTCTGACAGGACCGATCGATTGAACTGATCTGATGATCCTGATGACAACCATTTTTGTTGGAGAAATAACTAGCCTTCTATTTGCTTAAGGTTAAGAGCCTAAATTTCTATCACCAGTCACATCCACAACTGATCTCCAGTAGCATATTGGGCACCTACTGGGGACCATATTCTGTCATCTCCACCATGACTGAATGTGGTCCCCAGTGTGAAAAGTTGACTCATTGGAAAAGACTTTAATGCTGGGAGGGATTAGGGGCAGGAGGAAAAGGGGACCACAGAGGATGAGATGGCTGGATGGCGTCACTGACTCGATGGACATGAGTCTGAGTGAACTCTGAGAGTTGGTGATCGACAGGGAGGCCTGGCGTGCTGCCATTCACGGGGTCGCAAAGAGTCAGACACTACTGAGTGACTGAACTGAAGAGCCTAAAAATACATCTTTTAAGAGTTTCCAAACATATTTACAAAATAGTAAAATAATGAAGGATCATGAATAATATTTGCTTTTGGAAGTTGTAACTGAAAGCTACCTATTAATTTTGTATAACTATAATTATGCCTAAATAAGAGAATTTTCTCAAATTCATTGTGTGAATACTGACTTTTTTTAGACACAACAAATTAGTGTTTTTAAACTCAGTTTGTCTTGGTGACATTTGTGAATATAATTTGTTCTAAGGAATCTGATAGTTCCAAAAGATACTAGAAGAACAATGTCAGTTTAATCATTACTCCTTAGCTACCACCATAGGATTTGTTATTTTATGCAATGACAAGTGGTCATTTAGCAACAAAAGCAGGCATTAAAAGGCTATTCATTATTATATTGGCAGAAAAATAAATATGAGTGTGTCATCAAATAGCTTGGCTATTCACATTTATCTTCATGCTCTAAGTAAAACATGGTACCATCAGCTCATATGTTATTAAGTTGCCATATAAACATGGCAAATTTGAGGAAAGAGTTAGAGAAAATTAAGCTGGTAAGATCCCATTTCTAGCCCCCTATAAGAAAGCCCATGATATTGACCAAGAGCATCTTAAAGTTCCCCTGAACCTGACTAAAGTTTAGGCTTCTTCTTGATTTTTAGCCCATCTTCTTCCTTTTTCTAGAACATTTGCTTCAAAAACTCAAACTCCGATCCTTTGAGGTATAAATCTTTTAAAAATCCTTTTGTAAGTTTTTATAACCCAGGGATTATCTTTCTGAAGGACCCAGGAACCACTGTAAAGTTATCCATAAAAAAAACAAACAAACAAACAAAAAAAAACTCTTCTCTCACTCTCCAGGAGGATAGGAGTCCCTGTGGAGGAGGCTTTGCTTGAAGCTGTAAGCTACCTCCCATCATGAGGGACACCAAAGTTAATTTGTCCTTTGGGTAAATTCAATAAGCAACCACAGCTGGCATAAAATCCTCCTCACCCAGCTCTTCAAAAACTTACATCTTTTGAGAATCACTAAGTAAATGGCTAAAACAATAAATATATCAGATTCCAAAGAAGGGAAAAGATTCGCTAAACAGCCAAAATAAGTTTTATTCATAAGTCATGAATGGCCTTAAAGATGGTTTTTGATCTATCAGAAAGCCCTAAAGTATAATAAAAATACAATAGTAGGCCTAAGGGTGCTCCAACTTATAGTCCATTGACAATTTGGAATTGCATTTCTGATAGCAACAACTAAGGCATTTCTCCCACACTGAATAAACAAACGGCTTTGCAAGTGATTTTTTTTCTCTTACCTTCTCATCTACTACAGTTCAAATATTTATATGTAGTCTTTCCTCAGCACAAGTAAGGAAATATTGCAAGTATAAACTTTTGTGATTCACATACAAATAAACATTAGTTTTAAATCTTTTATATAAAGAAGTCAAACTTTTTAGAAAGATATTGGGACTTAAGAATCTATTTAACACAATACGATTAGTAATATACATGGAAACAGTGTGAATAATGTAATAAAAGTCAAACACCATTGACTAATGGCAGGTTTAGGATTCCAACCTGGAATCCAGTTTACAGTACAGTTCTATTTTCATTTGTATAAGCTTAATGTAGTGCTTTATAAATTTTATAACACTTTTTGAAATAAATATATTTTACCTAGTATTATTTACTTTGTGTATGTAGAGTTAAATAGAAATAAGTGAAACACAGTAGCCAACACTGCTAACGTCAGAAATTTCTTCATAAAATAAGAATAAAACAAAGTGAATATTATCTTCATGAGAGAAATAGTTTGGCACACAGATGAACAATCCTGTTATTGGCTTATTTTATTTAATTTCAAATAATGTACCTAATTTTTAGGGTCAGGAAGGAATATTTTATGAATTGAAGCTGACTCAAAAGGATATAATCAAAATTAGGTTAGACATGTATGGGTAAAAATGCAAGTATGTATATATCGGTGTATATATTCATGTATGTATATTTCAGATTTTATATTATATAAATATACATTTAATATGTTTATCATATGTATATGTAGTACTTTATAATGTAGGTCATATAGTATATATATATATAATTGTATATGTAATGTTTCATTAAATTAGGTTGTTCAGTGGCTCTATCTATCTCTTCATACCTATTATTTCTCCCTACGTACATACCTATTTCCCTATCCACTTATTTAACTGTGCATCTCCATCTATAATTTGTCCATCTATACATATTTTTATCTCCTCTCTCAATCAACTATTTTTGCATGAAAAATACAAGCAATAAATATTATAATGTCCAAAGTCATCACTGAAATATTCATAGTATAATCATCAAAAATTCCTGAGAATGGAGCTCAGATTTAAGATTGGAAAAATTTTCAAGGAAGGTCATAAGCAAGTTTAGGAAAGAATAGGAAAATAATTATTTATGACATGAAGACATCAGAGAAAAAGACAGAGAGACAAAACTATAGCAGTTCAGTTCAGTCGCTCAGTCGTGTCTGACTCTTTGTGACCCAATGGACTGCCTCACACCAGGCATCCTTGTCCATCACCAACTCCTGGAACTTGCTCAAACTCATGTCCATAGAATCAGTGATACCATCCAAATATCTCATCCTCTGTTGTCTCCTTTACCTCCTGCCTTCAATCTTTCCCAGCATCTGGGTCTTTTCCAATGAGTCAGTTCTTCATATCAGGTGGCCAAAGTATTGGAGTTTCAGCTTCAATATCAGTCCTTCCAATGAATATTCAGGACTGATTTCCTTTAGGATGGACTGATTGGATCCCCTTGCAGTCCAAGAGACTCTCAAGAGTCTTATCCAACACCACAGTTCAAAAATATCAATTCTTTGGCACTCAGCTTTCATTATAGTCCAACTCTCACATCCATACATGACCACTGGAAAAACCATAGCTTTGGCTAGATGGACCTTCGTTTGCAAAGAAATATCTCTTCTTTTTAATATGCTGTCTAGGTTGGTCACAGCTTTTCTTCCAAGGAACAAGTGTCTTTTATTTCATGGCTGCAAGTACCACCTGCAGTGATTTTGGAGCCCAAGAAAATAAAGTATCTCATTGTTTCCATTGTTTCCCCATCTATTTGCCATGAAGTGATGGGACCAGATGCCATGATCTTAGTTTTCTGAGTGTTGAGTTTTAAGCTTACTTTTTCACTCTCCTCTTTCACTTTCATCAAGAGGCTCTTTAGTTCTTCCTCGCTTTCTGCCATAAGGGTGGTGTCATCTGCATATCTGAAGTTATTGATATTTCTCCTAGCAATCTTGATTCCATCTTGTGTTTCATCCAGCCCAGCATTTCTCATGATGTATTAAATAGCAACCCACTCCAGTACTCTTGCCTGGAGAATCCCAGGGATGGGGGAGCCTGGCTGGCTTCCATCTATGGGATCACACAGAGTTGGACACAACTGAAGCGACTTAGCAGCAGCAGCAGCAGCATTCTGCATATAAGTTAAATAAGCAGGGTGACAATATACAGCCTTGATGTGCTCCTCTCCCTATTTGGAACCAGTCTGTTGTTCCATGTCCAATTCTAACTGTTGCTTCCTGACCTGCATACAGATTTCCCTAGAGGCAGGTCAGGTTGTCTGGTATTCCCATATCCTTAAGAATTTTCCACAGTTTGTTGTGATCCACACAGTTAAAGGCTTTGACGCAGTCAATAAGGCAGAAGTAGATGTTTTCCTGGTATTCTCTTGCCTTTTCAATGATCCAACAGATGTTGGCAATTTGATATCTGATTCCTCTGGCGTTTCTAAATCCAGCTTGAACATCTCAAACTTCATGGTTCACATACTGCTGAAGCCTATCTTGGAGAATTTTGAGCTATTATGTGAGAATTCTACAGGCCAGAATACTGGAATAGGTAGCTTTTCCCTTCTCCAGGGATCTTCCCAACCCAGGGATCGAACTCAGGTCTCCCACATTGCAGGCAGATTCTCTATCAGCTGAGCCACAAGGGAATTCCAAGATTTCTGGAGTGGGTAGCCTATCCATTCTCCAGTGGATCTTCCCGACCCATGAATCAAACCAGGGTCTCCTTCATTGTAGGTAGATTCTTTACCAACTGAGCTATGAGGGAAGCCTAAAACTAAGGCAAAATACTTATTATATGGTTTGTTTCAAAGTAATAATTTTTGCTAAGATTATAGTAGTTTGATAAAAGCTCAAACAGCAGGTAGGAATTCAATTTAAGAGAATGAAAAAAGATGCTCAACATCACTCATTATCAGAGAAATGCAAATCAAAACCACTATGAGGTACCATTTCACACCAGTCAGAATGGCTGCGATCAGAAAGTCTACAAATAATAAATGCTGGAGAGGGTGTGGAGAAAAGGGAACCCTCTTACACTGTTGGTGGGAATGCAAACTAGTACAGCCACTATGGAGAACAGTGTGGAGATTCCTTAAAAAACTGGAAATAGAACTGCCTTATGATCCAGCAATCCCACTGCTGGGCATACACACTGAGGAAACCAGAAAGGAAAGAGACACATGTACCCCAATGTTCATCGCAGCACTGTTTATAAGAGCCAGGACATGGAAGCAACCTAGATGTCCATCAGCAGATGAATGGATAAGCAAGCTGTGGTACATATACACAATGGAGTATTACTCAGCCATTAAAAAGAATACATTTGAATCAGTTCTAATGAGGTGGATGAAACTGGAGCCTATTAGACAGAGTGAAGTAAGCCAGAAGGAAAAACATAAATACAGTATACTAACGCATATATATGGAATTTAGAAAGATGGTAACAATAACCCGGTGTACGAGACAGCAAAAGAGACACTGATGTATAGAACAGTCTTATGGACTCTGTGGGAGAGGGAGAGGGTGGGAAGATTTGGGAGAATAACATTGAAACATGTAAAATATCATGTAAGAAACGAGTTGCCAGTCCAGGTTCGATACACGATACTGGATGCTTGGGGCTAGTGCACTGGGACGACCCAGAGGGATGGTATGGGGAGGGAGGAGGGAGGAGGGTTCAGGATGGGGAACACATGTATACCTGTGGCAGATTCATTTTGATATTTGGCAAAACTAATACAATTATGTAAAGTTTAAAAATAAAATAAAATTTTAAAAAAGAGAATGAAAAATAAAATTAATCTCTCAATGTAAACAATCTTATTTTTATTGGCTAAAATATTATGGAACAAATTAGAATACCACTTAAATAGTTAGTGGCAGAAAAATAAAAATGCATAAGTACAGTGAAATCTCTCATTTATCAGAGTGACTGAGAACAGGTGGCATTTTTTTATTTTTCAAAATAAGTTTTAAATTAATATCTTTGTTGAATTTGTCTTATTCCACTAGAATGCCAGTTCAGTATTACCCTGGTTTTTCATATTACAAGTTGATCAGGTTAGCTGGGTAGAAATCTATATATAATATACAACTATTTGTATTTTACACTTAATTTTAATACATAATTGTTCATGACTGTGCTGTGTGATGAAAACAGTGAAATATTTTCCTTTTGAAAAAATGTGTAACTTGGTGTCCAGATACTGCCAGTGTAATTTTGTTGAAAATGCTATATGTTTTACAGTAGAGATAAAAATCTTTTTAAAATCCTGTTACATTTGTGAAGGGGTGAACACCTATTACTGAATGCATTCTGACTCATCTTCTGAAAGTGTCATAGCTATAGAAGTATTTAGATATTGACATATTTTGAACCTCTAAACTGAGTGTCTTACTCTTGAGACAAAATCAGTGACTGTCGCAAGTTCAGAGTCTTATCAGAGACAATGCTTAGTCCAGGGGTTAGCAAAAATTTTTTGTAAGGAGCCAGGTGGTAAATCCTGTCTGCTTTAGTATCTGTCTGCTACCATTACCCTTTGTGGTAATCCTGTCTGCTTATATGGTGTCTATTGCAACTACACAACTCTGCTGTTGTAGTGAGAAAACCATGATACACGGTCAGGGGAAGAGTATAATGATGGCAGAGTACAAATAGGGAAGAGATGTAGAGAACAGAGAACTCAAGAGGACAGTACCAGTGTGGGCTGCCCCTCACCACGTCAAGCTTACCCTTCCAGTGTCCTTACCTGTGAATTTTTGTGGTTTGGTAAAGAAAGTCTTACATTTATGGAGCTCCTTACACTTAGCTGTTTTAACCTAGACTATACTCAACCCTTCTTCACTATTATAGTAGGTGTACTGTTTATAAAAGTGAGCACCTTCTGGTTGTAGTCAAAAAAAAATCTCTGACTCACTCTTTCTGTTGCCTTACTTACTGTAATCCCAATTTGTGTTACAACTAATGTCAGCTTAAGTGGCTAAATCCATCTTCTGTCTGCCAGCCTCAGCTTTTTTATTTAACAAAAGTAAAATCTTTATGACAGAATATATTAAAATTCAAACCTCCTCTCATGAACATTGCTTTTGCTGCCTATTTTTCATACATATAAAAGATTTGTGCTTAGTAGCTCAGTGCTCCTCTCTCCCTGGGATTCTCTGGGCAAGAATACTGGAGTGGGTTACCCTGCCCTCCTCCAGGGGATCTTCCCAGGATTGAACCCAGTTCTCCTGCATTCCAGGCAGATTCTTTACCATCTGAGCCCCCATGGGAGCCCAAGAACACTGGAGTGGGTGGTCTATCCCTTCTCCAGGCAACTTCCAGACCCAGGAATTGAACCAGGGTCTTCTGCATTGCAGGCAGATTTTTTACCAGCTGATCTACCTGGGAAGCCCAGTCTCGATCCAAATGTGAAAGCAAGCAGATCCTTTTTTTCTACCACTGTTCTAAGAAAAGTGAGTCAGAATCAGCCACCTCCAAAGAGAACCAGAGACTGTTGCCACTTTAAAAAGACTATTCAAGGCCCCTTTTTTTTGTTCATATGTACAGTCTGATTAGGGTTAGTTGGTTATATAAAGGCAGTTAAACAAAATTTTTGCATTATGAACCTCATTCTAAATATTCTGGTGTGTGGTAAATATGGAGAGAGACTGAGGATCACATGCCCAGTGGGAGAGCTGTATCGTTACATCTGGAAGAGAAATCCCCTTTTGTCTAAAAATCTTAATGTAGTCCCAGTAATTAAAGATACTGAAGTGAGTGATAACCATTATATCATATCTGTTATTCCCATAATACTTTACATGGTCATCTTTTGGCTCTTTTGCAATCTCACAAATACACTGCAGTTTCCACAGGGCTGTGAAGTATTTCATTATTTTGTATTTATCAGTATATTCTAGCACAATGCCTGACACATATAACATTTTGAAAATGTTGGTTAAAAATGCAAAAATTTCTCCAGACAATTGAGTTATCTCTCCATTAGTCTACTCAGGTGGAACAGTGTGACAAAGGCAACCATCAGCAAACATTTCCTGGATGTCTGTGTATATGAATAAGTGAATGATGCATTAAATATGATACACATTACATGCATCTAATTAATTAGGTTCTTATGCATGATAAAAGAATAATGAGAAACTCTAAAAGATATTGCTTTGAGATATTTCCCTCTGGACTCATTTACAAGGGAACAGAAGGATACAAATCTGGTTATTGGTAAAATTTGCATTTGAAAAAGAAAGATCTGTAAGGTGATAGATTTCTAGGAATTTTGCTCTATTGATATTTTATAAGTTCATATCATGGGATGGTGAATCCATATGGGAGAAAAAGCCCTCCTAGAAAATTTGAGGCTAAACAAACTTAAATATAGTATTATCTGATGTGATATGCTAAAGCTGCATATAAACTCCTTACTGAGAAAGCTTCAGTTTGATTCTGCATTTTTCTTTGCACATCACAAAGATGCTTGCAAAATAGAAGTTCACAAATTAATTTATATGGTAATAGGGTAAATAAAATGCAAGAACACTGAACATCTCTAAAAACTAAAATAAATACTTATCCTTAGATTATGAGTAGCAGTTGCTGCTATGTATAAGTTTTAAATTAATTATTTCAAAAAAATTAGTAAAATCTTAAAAAATCATTTTTTGGCTTCAACTGAATAAAAGGAATTTCTAACTTAGTAACTATGTCTGGCAGTCAGAGTTTTGACTATTCTCCCCTACCATACTATAAGAAGAATAACGCATAAATGAACACATAAACATGCTACAGAGCAGAGGTCATGGTACAATAGGATTTTTAAAAGAATCTTTGATTTAAAAAATGATTAAGAAGCATCAGTTCAGTTCAGTCGCTCAGTCATGTCCGACTCTGCAACCCCATGAATTGCAGCATGCCAGGCCTCCCTGTCCATCACCAACTCCCAGAGTTCACTCAGACTCACATCCATCGAGTCGGTGATGCCATCCAACCATCTCATCCTCTGTCACCCGCTTCTCCTCCTGTCCCCAATCCCTCCCAGCATCAGAGTCTTCTCCAATGAGTCAACTCTTCGCATGAGGTGGCCAAAGTACTGGAGTTTCAGCTTTAGCATCATTCCTTCCAAAGAACACCCAGGACTGATCTCCTTCAGAATGGACTGGTTGGATCTCCTTGCAGTCCAAGGGACTCTCAAGAGTCTTCTCCAACACCACAGTTCAAAAGTATCAATTCTTCGGCACTCAGCTTTCTTCACAGTTCAACTCTCACAATCATACATGACTACTGGAAAAACCATATCCTTGACTAGACAGACCTTTGTTGGCAAAGTAATGTCTCTGCTTTTGAGTATGCTATCTAGGTTGGTCATAACTTTCCTTCCAAGGAGTAGGCATCTTTTAATTTCATGGCTGCAATCACCATCTGCAGTGATTTTGGAGCCCCAAAAAATAAAGTCTGACAGTTTCCACTGTTTCCCCATCTGTTTCCCACGAAGTGATGGGACCAGATGCCATGATCTTAGTTTTCTGAATGTTGAGTTTTAAGCCAACTTTTTCTCTCTCCTCTTTCACCTTCATCAAGAGGCTTTTTTAGTTCCTCTTCACTTTCTACCATAAGGGTGGTGTCATCTGCATATCTGAGGTTATAGATATTTCTCCTGGCAATCTTGATTCCAGCTTGTGCTTCTTCCAGTCCAGCGTTTCTCATGATGTACTCTGCATATAAGTTAAATAAGCAGGGTGACAGTATACAGCCTTGACGGTCTCCTTTTCCTATTTGGAACCAGTCTGTTGTTCTATGTCCAGTTCTAACTGTTGCTTCCTGACCTGCATACAGATTTCTCAAGAGGCAGGTCAGGTGGTCTGGTATTCCCATCTCTTTCAGAATTTTCCACAGTTTCTTGTGATGCACACAGTCAAAGGCTTTGGCATAGTCAATAAAGCAGAAATAGATGTTTTTCTGGAACTCTCTTGCTTTTTCCATGATCCAGCAGATGTTGGCAATTAGGTCTCTGGTTCCTCTGCCTTTTCTAAAACCAGCTTGAATATCTGGAAGTTCACGGTTCACATATTGCTGAAGCCTGGGTTGGAGAATTTTGAGCATTACTTTACTAGTGTGTGAGATGAGTGCAATTGTGTGGTAGTTTGAGCATTCTTTGGCATTGCCTTTCTTTGGGATTGGAATGAAA
This sequence comes from Bos taurus, assembly GCF_002263795.3. Classification (NCBI taxonomy): domain Eukaryota; kingdom Metazoa; phylum Chordata; class Mammalia; order Artiodactyla; family Bovidae; genus Bos; species Bos taurus. Next base: position 26,391,254 of record NC_037344.1, on the reverse strand, counting down.
AGTGACCTTTTCCAGTCCTGTGGCCACTGCTGAGTTTTCCAAATTTGCTGGCATATTGAGTGCAGCACTTTCACAGCATCATCTTTCAGGATTTGAAATAGCTCAACTGGAATTCCATCACCTCCAGTAGCTTTGTTTGCAGTGATGCTTTGTAAGGCCCACTTGACTTCACATTCCAGGATGTCTGGCTCTAGGTCAGTGATCACACCATTGTGATTATCTTGGTCGTGAAGATCTTTTTTATACAGTTCTTCTGTGTATTCTTGCCACCTCTTCTTAATATCTTCTGCTTCTGTTAGGTCCCTACCATTTCTGTCCTTTATCGAGAATTTGATTTTTCACAAGGTTAAAAAGATTCATAACTGTGCACCATTTAATATATGCTGGTAATACATTCTTTAAATATTACTTGTACTGTTGCTTTCTAAAATACAATCAGGCCTTTTTGCATGCTTCATATTCTATCTAGAAGATTAAACTTAATTTATCATCTTAGAAGTTAGATGTATTTATTACCTATTATTTTAGATCTCTGATCAAATGGCTTTTCTGATCACTTTATCTAAATAAACTACTTTAGCCATCTTCACTATCTTTTTACTCTGCTTTTAATTCATTTTTACACTTTACACATACACATATTATGATGTTAATGACATTATGTCATGTTCACTATGTATTCAGTTATCAAAACAGTTCACACGGGCTGAACAAATAATTAGTAATTGTTTCATGCCATGAAATTAAAAGATGCTTACTCCTTGGAAGGAAAGTTATGACCAACCTAGATAGCATATTCAAAAGCAGAGACATTACTTTGCCAACAAAGGTCTGTCTAGTCAAGGCTATGGTTTTTACAGTAGTCATGTATGGATTTGAGAGTTGGACTGTGAAGAAGGCTGAGTGCCAAAGAATTGATGCTTTTGAACCATGGTGTTGGAGAAGACTCTTGAGAGTCCCTTGGACTGCAAGGAGATCCAACCAGTCCACTCTAAAAGAGATCAGTCCTGGGTGTTCTTTGGAAGGAATGATGCTAAAGCTGAAACTCCAGTACTTTGGCCACCTGATGAGAAGAGTTGACTCACTGGAAAAGACTCTGATGCTGGGAGGGATTCGGGGCAGGAGGAGAAGGGGACGACAGAGGATGAGATGGCTGGATGGCATCACTGACTTGATGTGAGTTTGAGTGAACTCCAGGAGTTGGTGATGGACAGGGAGGCCTGGCGTGCAGCAATTCATGGGGTCGCAAAGAGTTCGACACAACTGAATGACTGAACTGAACTGAAATGAATAACCTGGGGAAAAATTCCCTATCCATCCTAGTATTGACATTAGACCAATATAAATATTCAACTTAGCTCAATCTCTTTCATGTTATAGATTCACAGTATGTGATGAATAAAACATCAATGAATATATATGCATATATATAAACTGAATATTTATGCATATATATACATATATATGCATGATGAGATATTTCTATAGGAAGTTAAAACAATAAAAATAGTAACAAAATTGAATATAATGAGTAGAATTTGGGATGGGCAGAGAAGAAAAAATAAAATTACCATAATTTAAATTGTATTTCAAGAAACTTAAGGGAAAATGTAAACTGTATCAGGACCTACTAACTTATAGTCAAAAGTAAAATAGTCCAAATATTTTAAAGTAAAAGTACTAAGCTATTGTTTTCTAATTTCACTCCATATTTTAATGTTTGTTTTAGTCCCCAAAACAAAAGAGAATAAATTTCCAAAAAACAATCTTGGTAACTATAAAGATAAGCCAATGGATAAATAGCATACTTATGTTCTTTTGCTCCTTGGAAGAAAAGCTATGACAAACCTAGACAGTGTATTAAAAAGCAGAGACATTACTTTGCCGACAAAGGTCCATCTAGTCAAAGCTATGGTTTTTCCAGTAATCATGTATGGATGTGAGAGTGGGACCATAAAGAAGGCTGAGAGCTGAAGAATTGATGCTTTTGATCTGTGGTGTTGCAGAAGACTCTTGAGAGACCCTTGAACTGCCAGGAGATCAAACCAGTCAATCCCAAAAGAAATGAGTCGTAAATATTCATTAGAAGGACTGATGCTGAAGCTCAAACTCCAAATCTTTGGCCACCTGATGCAAAGAACTTACTCCTTAGAAAAGACCCTGATGCTGGGAAAGATTGAAGGCAGGAGGAGAAGGAGACGACAGAGGATGAGATGGTTGAGATGGATGAGATGGCATCACCAACTCGATGGACATGAATTTGAGCAAGCTCTGGTTGTTGGTGATGGACAGGGAAGCCTGCCATGCTGCAGTCCATGAGTTACAGAGAGTAGGACATGACTGTCTAGCTGAACTGAACTGATGTTCTTTTAGAAATTGTTATTCTTAATAACAATAATAGTGTGTTGGTTGCTTAGTCACGTCTGACTCTTTGCACTCCATGGACTGTAGCCCACCAGGCTCTTCTGTCCATGGAATTCTCCAGGCAAGAGTACTGGAGTGGGTAGCTATTCCCTGCTCCATGCGTTCTTTCTCACCCAGGGATCGAACCCAGGTCTCCTGCTTTGCAGGTAAATTCTTTACCAGTGAACCACAAGGTTAATAATAATCCACCAAGTCCTTTCACTGACAGTAACTGTGTAAATAATGTAAGAATTCAGACCCAAGTACAAAGTGTGTGCTTGTTCAACAAAAAATAAAAATATTTTTTAAAATAAAGAACCAATATTGACAGACAACATAATACTGAAAAACTAATAAGCCGTATTACACATATATACAACAGTGATAAATGTTTTGAAAACCATAATTATCTTTTGTACTATGATTTCTCTGTTTAATATTTTATTACTAATGGATGGGCCTCCCTCATAGCTAATTGTAAAGAATCCACTTGTAATGCAGGAGACCCTGGTTCGATTCCTAGGTCTCAAAGATCTGCTGGAGAAATGAAATTAATGTTTTGAAAACCGTAATTATCTTTTGCACTATGATTTCTCTGTTTGTTCAACATTTTATTACTAATGGATAAAAAATTCCCTTGAAATTAAGTATAAAGTTATTTACTCTTTAGAGAGCTAGATATTTGAAATGTTTGCTGCCCTGATCACTTTTTAAATACTCCACTTTCCTTTGCTCCTGTACTTAAAATAATTTCTGTAACACTATCTTTACTTACCCTTAGTTATTAAGAAATTACTATATTCTTCTTTTATTTAAAAAATTAACTAATTAGAAGGAAGAATGAAGGGCATTTTAGAAGGAAGTGCATTTAAGACTCATTGGTATGCCGGTCAACTAGTAAAAATTGAGCCCATACTCTGTATCATATAGTTTGCATTGTTTCAGAAATTACAGCATGAGCAACACAAACACATATTTGATATTTTTTAAGTCTATGGTCTTCTGTGTAGAGAGAGATTTCAAAATACAACAATTATTAAGAATTGATGTTTTATGATAAAAGGATTTAAAAGGTGAAACCAGTTTTAATATATCATTATATTCACATATAATACAAATAATCTTACTATTGAAATTATTGTGCTCAAAGTGCTTTGTTGTTGTTGTTTATTTGCTCAGTTTTTCCTGGCTCTTTTGCAAGCCCAAGGACCTGCCAGGCTCCTCTGTCCATGGGAATTTCTGGGCAAGATTACTGGAGTGGATAGCCATTTCCTCGTCCAGAGGAGCTTCGTGACCCAGGGATCAGACCTGCATCTCCTTCCTGCATTGCCAGCAGAGTCTTTACTGTTGAGTTATTATCTCTCTTTTTTTTTTTTGGCTCAATATTTCTAGAACTGTCCCCAAAGTAAAAACTCTATTTCTAAAAAAACCTTTTGTTTACCTCACATAGACTCAACGCCCAGAAAAGTCTCTCCAAAGCCCCAAACAGTTTATTTCTATTAGTTATTTTTATAAACAACAAAGAATTCTCCTGATATTTTAATTGATTTCATTCCACTAAAAAATTAAATTCAATTAACAGAAAAAACTTGTTTATATTTGTCTTGAAATTTTCAACCCTCTATTAATGTGGCCTTAAATTCTACAACTTGGCTTTACATTTTACCAACAATATATTTACATATAGGGGATGACAAGAAATAGTGACCTGAATATTAGGTCTGAATAACAACTGCAATTCCAAAACCTCACTCTTCTTCAAAATGCAATCACCTCTTTGCACCCATGGATGTTAAAAGTATCAAGAGCAGTATTTTCTAATCAACTATTGTGTTCTGTATTTTTTCCAGGCTACACACTAAAGAATCATTTCACAACTGTTCTTTAAACCATACTGTGGCCAATAAAACATGCTGCATCTTAGATTTAACATTAGGTGAAGCACTAGGATTTACAGAACTCAGATAAGCCCTGAACAGCTATAAAACGTGTCCCTTTTTGTATCAATATCAACTGATTTCTATCTAGGGATTATGTTAAAAGAGAACAATCATCTCCAGTGTATGATTTCAAAAGGGAAGAGTAAGGGGTTTGGCATCTTTACATACAGCCCCTTAAGAGTTCACAGCTGTGAAATGTCATAGGCCTCTCTCAACACTGTATCTCTCAGTTAAAAAAATTTTGAAAGTGTTCCTTTATTATTTTAGTGCACAATAGTTTACTAGGGGGGTTGGCAGGTGGCAGAGTGATAAAGAATCTGCACGCCAAAGAAAGAGACTCAAGAGACTTAGTTCAATCCCTGGGTCAGAACGATCCCCTGGGGTAGGACATGGCAACCCACTCCAGTATTCTTGCCTGGAAAATTTCATGGATAGAAGAGCCTAGCTGGCTATAGTCCATTGTGCCACAGCGAGTCACACAGCACTCAACCACTGAGCACACGCACACGATATACTAGATTATAATGACTTTCTGGAGAGATATTATTAAATTATACATACTGGAAAGCACAAATAATATTTTGACAAGTCACAAAATACGTGACAATGTCTCTATGAGACATGCCATTTCATATTATAAAAAACAATGGGTGTCTGTCACTTTTTTGATAAGATGATACACATCTATCAAATTAATAAAAATTCTTCCTCTGGTTATTTAATTTTACTGGACACACTTTGAAAAGAAAATCATTGCAGAAATTTGAAGAATGATGAAATAAACATCTAAATTACCATTTGTTAAGTGTAATAGGATATACATTTAATGGTGCTTCCAATATTCTTAACCACAAAAATGTCTTGTGTCCATGTATTTATACACAATCATAAAAATTTTCATATTAATGCTTGAGTCATAAGTTCTGTAATGTATGTGTGTGTGGGTATATTCTTTTTTTTAACCTGCTTGGAGAATCTTAAGATTTTACACAATGATTCCTTGAGTTGGCCTTTTTCATCTCTCTTGTTTTACAAGTAGATAAGCTTACATTCATGATTTCCCAAAATAATTTTGCTATAGCTCACACTTTATGGCAGGTTTCTAAGAATATGTTTAACAGAAAAATAAATTTTTTTCAGTCACTGGGGTTTTGTTGTTGAAGATTATGCCTGCAGCATAATTTGGGAGAACAGCAAGCCTTTATTTTACCTATAAATACAGATTTTTAAAAATCACACTAACACCAATTTACTTCAGATTAATTGCATAAAGATAAACAAGTGTAAGGTCTTATGTACAAGTAATAAATACTGTTAAATCATAAGTGAAATTATATCCAAGATACTAGATTAGTGGAATATAATGGGTGAGATCTTAATTACACACGTCAGCATATTCCAAAGAAAAGCATTTAGCTACAACATTTTTCTAATCCCTTCTATAAATCATTAAGTTATCTCCTCCTCTTTGAATATTAATTTCAACATACAATCTGGGTTCATTATTTAAGAAGACAATATAAAGGTCTCAGTTGAATATTGTTTTAAAAAACACAGAAGCAAACTAGTTTTTTTAAAAATCCTCTAAGATTTTTTAATAATATAAATTCTTCATCAATTATATATAAAATTAATTGTTTTTCTGGAGTATGCAAATCAGCATTTTAGTTGGGCCATATGGTTTATTGAATTATGTTGATGTGTCATCTTGAATTATTTTTGGCAAACTAATTAAATAACTTCATTTGTATGAATATAGAATTACTATAAAACATGTAGTTCTCTGGTCTTGTTTCAGAAATTAGTTCCATTTATCTGTGTGACTGTCTAACCCAACAGTGGTACAGCTTACTTTTCACTTCTAGGAAGACAAAATATCTGTCTTCAAGTTGGTTGGGCCCTTGAGTGGGATTTGTTTTTTGATTGATTCATTCTCTGTATTTCACAATTTGGAGAAATAGGTTAAGGACAAAGGCAAAGTGCTTCAACGCTATACGAAGAAAACGATGGTTCCTGTGGTTATTCTGTCTAACCCAATAAATAGGCTTTAAGCTCTTTCAGGGGGAAAAAAAAAATAGGTATCTAATTTTAGTAGTCTCCAATAGAGTACATTTTTCAGTAAGTATATAATACTGAACTGTGTAATTCATAGTTGAAAGGAGCAACTTGATGTCATTAGATATGTAAAAATGACTGAAAATTACTATTAGCAAGAAGTAAAACTTTCTAATTAATGTATTTAATATATTGTTTTATTTATGACATTTATAGAAAATGAAATATTTTTAAATTGTAGATTAGTAACACAGCTTCAGATAAGAAAGCCTTCCTCAGCGATCATTGCAAATAAATAGAGGAAAACAACAGAATGGGAAAGACTAGAGATCTCTTCAAGAAAATTAGAGATACCAAGGGAACATTTCATGCAAACATGGGCTCGATAAAGGACAGAAATGGTATGGACCTAACAGAAGCAGAAGCTATTAAGAAGAGGTGGCAAGAATACACAGAAGAACTGTACAAAAAAGATTTTCACGACCCAGATTATCATGATGGTATGATCACAGACCTAGAGCCAGACATCCTGGAATGTGAAGTCAAGTGGGCCTTAGAAAGCATCAATACACGTGTATGCCTGTGGCAGATTCATTTTGATATATGGCAGAACCAATACAATATTGTAAAGTTTAAAAAAAAAATAAAATTAAAAAAAAAAAAAAAGAAAGCATCAATACAAACAAAGCTAGTGGAGGTGATGGAATTCCAGTTGAACTATTTCAAATCCTGAAAGATAATGCTGTGAAAGTGCTGCACTCAATATGCCAGCAAATTTGAAAAACTCAGCAGTGGCCACAGGACTGGAAAAGGTCAGTTTTCATTCCTATCCCAAAGAAAGGCAATGCCAAAGAATGCTCAAACTACCACACAATTGCACTCATCTCACACGCTAGTAAAGTAATGCTAAAATTCTCCAAGCCAGGCTTCAGCAATACGTGAACCGTGAACTTCCTGATGTTCAAGCTGGTTTTAGAAAAGGCAGAGGAACCAGAGATCAAATTGCCAACATCCACTGGATCATGGAAAAAGCAAGAGAGTTCCAGAAAAACATCTATTTCTGCTTTATTGACTATGCCAAAGCCTTTGACTGTGTGCATCACAAGAAACTGTGGAAAATTCTGAAAGAGATGGGAATACCAGACCACCTAATCTGCCTCTTGAGAAATCTGTATGCAGGTCAGGAAGCAACAGTTAGAACTGGACATGGAACAACAGACTGGTTCCAAATAGGAAAGGAGTACGTCAAGGTTGTATATTGTTGCCCTGCTTATTTAACTTATATGCAGAGTACATCATGAGAAACACTGGACTGGAAGAAACACAAGCTGGAATCAAAATTGCTGGGAGAAATATCAATAACCTCAGATATGCAGATGACACCACACTTATGGCAGAAAGTGAAGAGGAACTCAAAAGCCTCTTGATGAAAGTGGAAGTGAAAGTGGAGAGTGAAAAAATTGGCTTAAAGCTCAACATTCAGAAAACGAAGATCATAGCATCTGGTCCCATCACTTCATGGGAAACAGATGGGGAAACAGTCAAAACAGTGTCAGACTTTATTTTTGGGGGTTCCAAAATCACTACAGATGGTGACTGCTCATGAAATTAAAAGATGCCTACTCCTTGGAAGGAAAGTTATGACCAACCTAGATAGCATATTCAAAAGCAGAGACATTACTTTGCCAACAAAGGTTCGTCTAGTCAAGGCTATGGTTTTTCCTGTGGTCATGTATGGATGTGAGAGTTGTACTGTGAAGAAGGCTGAGCGCCAAAGAATTGATGCTTTTGAACTGTGGTGTTGGAGAAGACTCTTGAGAGTCCCTTGGACTGCAAGGAGACCCAACCAGTCCATTCTGAAGGAGATCAGCCCTGGGATTTCTTTGGAGGGAATGATGCAAAAGCTGAAACTCCAGTACTTTGGCCACCTCATGCAAAGAGTTGACTCCTTGGAAAAGACTCTGATGCTGGGAGGGATTAGGGGCAGGAGGAGAAGGGGACGCCAGAGGATGAGATGGCTGGATTGCATCATTGACTTGATGGACATGATCTGAGTGAACTCCGGGAGTTGGTGATGGACAGGGAGGTCTGGCATGCAGCAATTCATGGGGTCGCAAAGAGTCGGACATGACTGAGCAACTTAACTGAACTGAACTGAACACAGCTTATTTTAAATAACTGTTATTACCATAGATATCAAATGTAGACTGTATCAAGATTCAAAGTTGGGAGAGATAATATCATGTTTGGTGGGGTTATAAATTGCTATATGGAATGTATATTAGAAGATTTGAGTCCTGGGTTGGGAAGATCCCCTGGAGGAGGGCTGAGAACCCACTCTAGTGTTCTTGCCTGGTGAATCCCCATGGACAGAGGTGCATGGTGGGCTGCAGTCCACGGGGTCGCAAAGAGTTGGACACGACTGAGATACAATCACCACCACAATGGGTTTGCAAGGGAGTCCATAAAAAGTACAACAGATTGACTAACTTAAACAAGAGAAAGTTATGTTACCAGAGTTTTCTGTAGATGATTACAAGGAGTCAAGAGGTAGTTCGTCCCTTTAAACAGCCATGAAGGACTTTGCAGTGATGAAGGGGAGAAGAGAAGATGGGTTTAAAGTTTTACAATTTAAAAGAGTTACCTGTGGAGCAGTTAACAAAAGGATTTCATAGGAGGTGAGGTAGCTGGCAGAGAAATGTTGAATGTGATTAGGGTTCAGGAGAGTTTCTACTGCATGAGATACAAAAATGGCTAAAGGCGATCCACAATGATTTTCTTAGTGGCCTTAACCAAAAGGGCAGTGGCAGCGATGTCTCCAAGGCAAGGGGGGATATCTCCATGCTACAGCGTCCAATAACTGACTGTAATAACCTGTGGGTCCATGGTGGTCCCCGTGATTTTAGGTGACTACGCCAAGGGCCTTCCCTTCTTTTTCATACACAAGAGAGAAAAAAAGAATTTGATAATTGGGATGTCCCAATGCAGTTAGGTTTATCAAAGTCTTCATTAAAGCCTGGAAGGAATGTATACAGGTGTAGCCATAAGAGAATATATTATAATCCAATTTTGGCAATAACCAAATGGCCCTAGAAAACCTTGCATTGGCACTTAGTTTGGGGTTTGAGGAAACATTGGACATCATGAAGTCTATCTGGATCTCAGACTAGGCCTTATTCTAGTATCAGAAATGATCTAAATATCAAACTTGGTTTTAGGCAAACTGCAATTTATTCTTGGTTACTTTAAGGCTAAAAGCTTTAGAAAGTAGATGCTGTCTTCCTGTAATGGGGTTTGAGAATGAGAGCAAAGAAGCAAGCACAGTTATCCATGTATGGCTTCAAAGCAGAACCACTAGAAAACTTCATGTCATACAGATAGGCTCTCAGGATCTGTGAGAAATAAAAATGACTCTAAATAAATTCCCGAAGCATTGTGCCCAGTAGATTATTTCTCTGTCTGAGTGAAAGCAAAAGATATTGGCTAGCTTTATCAACTAGAATACTAAAGAATGCACTGTATAAATCAATTACAGTAAAGCATTTACTTCCAGTGGGGATGAATGTTAGCAACATATGAAGGTTAAGAACAACAGGGTGTCGAGGGATAATAGCATTGTTTACTGCTGGGAGATCCTCCACTGTTGGCCCTTAGGTTTTCTCACAGGTAAAATGAGAGACTGTCATTTGTCACTGGGACTGGTACAAAGGCTAATGAGATCTTAAGTCTTGTAATCTTCTATTATAGGTATTATACATTGAAGGGCTTCTTAACTTACAGGGTATTGATTAATTCTGAAAAGAGGTTTTGAGTAGTCTATTTGAATTTTATATGAGATGCAGTGTGAATTTTGCCAACATCACTTGAAGATTTTGTCCATAAAGAAAGTGGTAGCTGATCAATAAAGACAAATCATCAGTGTTTCCAGAATTGCACTAGTTCCGTCCTGTGTGCGTGTCTAAGTCACTTCAGTAGTGTCCAGGTATTTGTGATCCCATAGACTGTAACCCACCAGGCTTCTCTGTCCATGGGATTCTCCAGGCAAGAATACAGGAGTGGGTTGCCATGCCCTCCTCCAGGGGATCTTCCTGACCCAGGGATCAAACCCACATCTCATGTCTCCTGCATTGACAGGCGGGTTCTTTACCCCTGAGCCACCAGAGAAGCCCTTTAGTATCATCAGATACAGACAAATAAGCAATGTCAAGGGTAATACACCAGTCTAAAGTAAGATGCTGCCTCACTTGGTCTAATGCATTTGCTTCCCTAGTCTTGCCTACATGGCCTCCTTCAATGTATTTTTTCTTGGCCAGATGAACAAATCTTGTAAAATGTGAATCAGAAATATCATTCCACTGCTTAAGAATGACTAGGGCTGTGGTACATATACACAATGGAGTATTACTCAGCCATTAAAAAGAATACATTTGAATCAGTTCTAATGAGGTGGATGAAACTGGAGCCTATTAGACAGAGTGAAGTAAGCCAGAAGGAAAAACATAAATATAGTATACTAACGCATATATATGGAATTTAGAAAGATGGTAACAATAACCTGGTGTACGAGATAGCAAAAGAGACACTGATGTATAGAACAGTCTTATGGACTCTGTGGGAGAGGGAGAGGGTGGGAAGATTTGGGAGAATGACATTGAAACATGTAAAATATCATGTAAGAAACGAGTTGCCAGTCCAGGTTCGATGCACGATACTGGATGCTTGGGGCTAGTGCACTGGGACGACCCAGAGGGATGGTATGGGGAGGGAGGAGGGAGGAGGGTTCAGGATGGGGAACACATGTATACCTGTGGCGGATTCATTTTGATATTTGGCAAAACTAATACAATTATGTAAAGTTTAAAAATAAAATAAAATTTAAAAAAAAAAGAAAAAAAAATAAAGTGAATGAAGAGAAAGAATGACTAGGGCATGCTCTGGTCTTTTACATGTGCTAAAGGAGAACAAAGTAATCTGAGGGTCTAAGGACATCATTTCCAAATTTTCAAGTAATGTAATATCAATATTCATAACAGAATATATATGTATATTTAAATAAATTTCACACAGCTAGATAAAGAGACAGAGTAACACTAAATGTCTGAAAAACTATTTAACCTTGTTAACAACTGCTATTTTTCCAGGAAAAATTGTATTTATCCGTCATTCTTAAATATTTTCTTCTTAAATTCTCTAAAATTCATTATCTATAATTTAAATATAATTAAATATATAATTATAAAATAATTCATAAGACAGAAAATATCATAAATGTGTGGTGATGAATGAGATAAAACAAATGTAGATACCTAAAAGACTAAATGAAGTCAAAGGCATCTGTAAAAAAGCATTTGTACCTACTTCCACCAGTTATCCCCAATTAAAATGGATATAGTTATATGTCAATAAATATGTATTAAAATTATATTTAATTTTAAATAATTTTCGACAACATTTTTTTTACCTGGAAATATAATTTATATTGTTTCCTAAATCCACTTAAATGTTTGTAGGCAATATTAAGTAGTATTTCTTAGAAAGATAGCCATACCAAAAACAAAAATTAACAAAATAAGCTCCTTTTTAAAAAAAATTTCCCTGTTACTAAGTCTTACCCTTCACCTGTTTCTACACAATATATTATTCTGTCAAATCCTTCATATGCTACATTATAAAGACATTTAAATAATATTATAATATTTATTCAGTTTGGTCAATCAGATCAAAATGTATCTGAAAACTGAATTCATGGACTCATTTCTGCTTATAAACCAAACACAGTAAACATTTAAGGGAAATAAGTATCTTTGTCAAATTATTCAGATATTTGCTCAGCCCCTCTTCTATATACCTCTGAAATACATGATCTACCAAAAATATATATTTTTAGGTTCTGTCTAGAAAGTTGAATATATATCATGTTATTTTCATATATTTAAAAGAGAACATTTTGAGTATTTCTTCAGTTGCTGGGGAAATACATAAAGTAGAGATAATGCAGACAGGAAAACTGTTGTGTAGTTTAGGGATTTATTTGGATCAGAAACTATGAAAGCTCTTATATGACATAGTTTTTCTTTTTTCTGTTAAAATATAAGTGTAAAATAAAATTTCTGTTGAATTATTTACTTTCAATTTCCCTTACATAGTTTGAAACCTTTTAAACATTTTTACATGAAGTCATCAGTATCAAAATAATTGAATCAAAAGAAAAATTATTATTTATTCCAGAAAAGTGTGTGTGTGTGTGTGTACACACACACACATGCATGCTAAGTTGCTTCAGTCATGCCCAAACCTGCGACTCTATGGACTGTAGTCCCCCAGGCTCCTCTGTCTATGGGGATTCTCTAGGCAAGAATACTGGAGTGGGTTGCCATGCCTTCATCCAGGGGATCTTTCTGATCCAGGGATTGAACCCACATCTGTTATGCTCCTGCACTGGCAAATATGTTCTTTACCATTAACGTCACCTGAGAATCCATATATAAATAGACATATATGTGTATATATATACACATATATATATGTGCATATATATTCACACACAAATATATCAATAAATTAAGTGGAGTTTTATTACAGTTTTCTTTTCAAAACAGGTATATCTTTACCTTGCATTATCCTTCCTGTCAACTACACATAGAAATTTTAATTAATTATTACAAAAAGAAGATACCAGATTTTTGGCAGTAGTCAGAAAATCATCAGTCTCTTTTTCTATGCAGAACCTTATCTGTGAATAAAAATAGTTCCTTTGCCAAATGGGAATGGAGAAATTCTCTGTAAGTGTTTCTACATAAGCATGGGGGTAAAGCAGTAACTGGTGCAGCACTTTTGAAGGTTACAGAGAAATACAGAAATGGTGTTCAGAGAGGTTAATGGAATTGTTCCAACTCTATGACTAATTACTGCACAGGTGGGCTTTTTACCCAAGTCAACCTTGAACAATAGCCTGAATTTCCTTCACTACTCCATATTTTGTGCACTTCATTTGTTTTATGTCTTCTTTACTTAGATGGAAAGGAAGCACTGCCCCATGTTTCAAGAGGCAGGGGTAGATGAAAAATATAAAATGCCTCTACTAGCTGAAAGGAACAGAAATGTGGCCTGTGTCACTCCCAAACTTCTAAAAAGCTGTGACATTTTCTGCTACTTATAACATGATTATGAAAATTAGGAAAAGAAACATTATAATAAAGATCATTACTATTAGTGAAATGATTAATTGATTATAAATTTAATTTAGAAGTGATTATATATGAGAAATGCAGGTCCTTAGTCAGAAAAGTTTGAATTACTAAGTAGTCTGAGATTTAAGATAAATGCATGATGAAATGCCTAAGTATAAACCCTGTGGATGTGAAAAGCTGCCTAAGTGATTTGAGGAAATAAATAAATAGAGAAAAAATATGACTGAAAGGCAAGCATTAATTATTTTGAGGTCACATTTAAAGCAGAATAATTGTACATTTACCAGGAAGAAAGTATCTTTTAACAAATGTATTTACCCAGGTTATGACCGAATTTGTTGAGGACATGAAAATAATAGCTACTTACATCAAGTGGCACCACTTTCCAAAATGGTGTTAAATATCTATATGAGAGAAGAAAGAAATTAGAAAAAAATAAGTGACCCTTACATCTCATTTAGGCTTTATTAATTATTATCCCATTTTCTCTCCTCTAATAACTGATAAGAAGGTCAAAATTTGACACTAAATTTAACAAGAGGAAATATCTATACGTTTTAAATATAAAAATATCTACAACCATCACTAGGTTTGCATGCTTTTGTTATTCTAGTACAGATAGAAGATAGCTAGAATATTCTTGAGTGAATTAAAGTTAAGTCATTTATTTATTAAATGTATATTAAGTACCTGCATTATCTCGGTCAGTGTTCAATGTATTGGCGATGCATCAGTTTGCAAAACAGTTAAATACACGTGTTTTCAGTCATCCTATATTCTACTGTGGGGAGACATACAGTATAGAAATAAATACATACTGTTAAAGACTGTGATTGGTGCTATTTAGTGAAGATAAACCTGAGAGCAGACAGTTTTAAATACAGTGGTCAAGGAATGCCTTATGGAGAAGAAGGTATAATTTAGACCCAGAGGAGAAGCCAGTAATATAAGCATCCTAGGTAACAGAGGGCAGAGAGAAGAATACATGGAAAGGACCAGGAGGAATGGGCAAGGCACATTCCAAGAATAGTACAGAAGTCATTTATCAAGATGGAACTCAGTGTAAAACTAGAAGAGGTAGAGAAGGTGGATAGAGATTTACCTAATACTGGACTTGAGTATTTTATCCATAGGGAAAGAATAAATATTAGAATGGTGAAAATTTCAGTGAAAAGGCTGTACTCCTGCCTGAAAAAGATCTACTCTTGCTAACGTTTTGACAGTGGTGTGAGAAGGTTGAGAATAATAGGGAAGCCAGGCATGAGGTTCTTAACCATAAGCCATGTTATCATGACAAATGCTTGGACCAAGGTGGTGGGGGTAGAGGTAATAATAGAAGGATAAAATCAGCAAGGTCTCATAGAATATATACGGGTCATGACAGAAAGGAATAAAAAATATTTCCAGGACTCAGA
Organism: Bos taurus; assembly: GCF_002263795.3. Lineage (NCBI taxonomy): Eukaryota > Metazoa > Chordata > Mammalia > Artiodactyla > Bovidae > Bos > Bos taurus. The sequence continues at coordinate 26,376,251 of NC_037344.1, read as the reverse complement.
GTCTGAGCGTACATAGGGATGAAGATGCCACTGAATAACATGGGAAAGACTTAGGAGAAAAGCATGTTGAAGAGAGACGCGGCTTAGTATTTGGACAGCAGAGTTTGAAAAGTTATTTATAATTTTAAGTGGATCTATTGGGATTCCCTGGTGGCTCAGAGGTTAAAGCATCTGCCTGCAATGCAGGATACCTGGGTTCGATCCCTGGATCGGGAAGATCCCCTGGAGAAGGAAATGGCAACCCGCTCCAGTATTCTTGCCTGGAGAATCCCATGGGTGGAGGAGCCTGGTAGGCTACAGTCTACGGGGTCGGAAAGAGTCGGACACGACTGAACGACTTCACTTCACTTCACTGAATAAATTGTTGATACAGGACTTCCGGTTTCAGCTCCAAAATGTAAAGAGGTTGGAAGGCATCACTCCTGTCCTAACTACAAGGAAAAGCTGATCATACTAAGAAATCAATGACTTTTCTTGGATTCATCTGAGAATTAAGGTGACAGGGCAAAGCAGTACCTCTAAATCTGGAGACACAGGTGAATCACAGAGTCACAGCCAAGACCTGCTGACCTAGAGAGAGCAGAAGCTGCTGGAGTCATTCATTGATGGGAACACCTAAGCAGTATTTTGATGAATGGCTGAAGACTGAGTGGAATCTAGGGTGACAGTGAGAAATTCCTCTGGTCATATTTTATAGCCCCCGCCTTCACACAAATTTGATGAGTTTTACCTCCAGATACCCTGCCAGATTCTCACAAGAGCCATGCAGGGTCCCCTGTAGCTTTGGCAGAAGGAGGAGAAAAGTATTCATTGTGAAGGAGGTCCAGAGCTTTCTCCACAACAAAAGCCCACTTTCAAGGAGAAAAGTCTTTAGCAGAGCTTCCTGCCACGTGGGAAAAGGACATTTATCCCCCTGCATCCTTCCTGTCTTACCTAAAAGACAGCAACGCTTATGTGACCTTATGAAGTTCACAAACCAGACACATAACCTAAGCATAGGACTATAGATTTCTTCTCCTCCCTTACATTTCACTACCATATCATTAGGACTCCAGGATCCAATAAACTAACAGTGGGTTTTGGCTCAGTATATATTTCCTGTCTGATAATTCCAAAATCTGTCATATATGAGTCTACATCTGATGCTTTTTTTGCTGTTATTTCATCAGACTCCTTTTTTTGACTTTGACATTTAGCACTTGTTAAAATATATTTTTCTGAAAGCTATGTGTGATGTGTTTGGTAATAGGAGACATATAGTCCTTTAATGTGAGATTTTATGTTATTCTGGCTGGTAGTCAGGCAGTGTTTAGTGCTTGCTATAGCTGTAAGCCAGGGGCTTCAATTTCTTCTAATGTTTTTGTCTTGTTTTCTTCTTCCTTATTGTATTTTGACTTCTTCAAGGCTTCCTTCTTAAATAGAATCTTTGCTTTGCAGCCCTTTGAGCTCCTTCTTCTTGATCCCCTGTGGCAATTCATGAAGTCAGATCAAGTTAAGAGGAGAACCAATCAGTTCTTGAATCATATCAAAGCATCAGTGAGATCACTGATGGTTCAAGAAGAGAAGATTTAGTAGGTGATGGTAGTTAAGGCAAACTGAAGTATGTAAAAAAAAAAAAGAATTGAGGAGAAGAATTAGAGACAGATAATATAGATTTTTTTTTTGACTAGTTTTGTTGTAAAGAGAAAAGGAAAAACAAGGTTGTATCAGTTGAGGACTGTGAGTTGAGAAGGCTTTATTTTTAACAAAATATAATTTACTTATTTTTGCATGATAAAATAGGTGGGATGATTAGTAATATAAAAATTAAAGGAGATAATTTCTAGAATATTATCCCTGAGAAGGCTGGGTAAGATAGTGTGAAGTATACATGAGGAGGGTTAGACCATAAAGAGATTCACAGAGCTTATTACCTGCATCCATCAAGATTATGCAATAATTCAACTTATATTTTTCACTTTCCTTTCTGATCCTTTCTTAAATTTCACATTGGATTACTCCTTGTCCTTGGTATCTTTGCTGGGTCCAGGTCAAATGCTACCCAGATGGAAGCTATAGATTACTGGAAAGGTCTGTCTCCTCGTATCTCCACAGAATGGTGAGGATTTATCCTGAATAGGAAGCTTCCCAGGACAAATGAAATATTTGCCTTTGGTTATGCATTCCACACCGTGAAAACAAGTAAGAAAAAAGTAAGCCTACTAAACAAGTGAATCACCATGAACACAACCTCAATTACAACATTTAAATTTTAGATCCATGCTATTACCTGCAAACATCATGTTTTCTTATTTTGTCTGACTGTAGTTCTGACACTTTGTATTAGATATGTCAGATCTGCTGAACTAATATCCCCTAAACAGGCTGAAGATTGCTGTGAGTAATGAAATGGCACTAACTAGGTTTGTTGGGTATGGCTCAGCAATAATCATATACCAGTATTCCAAATGTTAACTACAACTGCACACCCTAAACAATCACCTCTGCTTACATCTCATTGGAATTTAAAGTGTTCTAAAGAGGGAGATCCTAAGATTCCAGGTTGTATGTGTAGGCCTCTCACTCCAAATAAAAATATTCAAAACACTGGATCAGGCTTTGCCTCTGAGGGGAATAAGAAGAGCACCATACTTTTGAGGCTACTAGAACCATGCTGTATTTTTGTAAATAGTCCAACTTGGTCTAGCATGTATGGCTCTGTCCACGGAATGAATATGAGAAAGAGGAATGGTAAATTATTTTGAGAAATGGAAACATGAAGTGAATTTTTTATATTTAGATGGTCTTGCCCTAGAATACCATTTCCCAAATCCTTCAACTCTGTTTCATTCACAGAGTATATATTAGAAAGATGTTGTTTTTTTTAAAGCTGCTCACATAAAATGAGGAACTTCTGCATTCTGTATTCTCAAAGCTTTGTGATGCATCTAAGAAAAATGAAAGCTCCAAAATCCCAATAAAAAGGATTAATAACGTAGTAACTATCCTCTAATTTGCTTTACCAACAAATGTATTTTTGGCAAAAAGTATAACTACAGCATGAAATTATTTTCCAGCTAAAACATGTAGGAAATCACTATCTTAATGTTCTGGCATGAACATCATACTAATCTCTGTGTCTAGAAACTATTGAGGAAAATCTTAGATTTAGGATTATGGAGGAGTTGTTTGAACCAGTTAAATTCTTCCTGATTAGAAGATTATTTTTACTGGATATGATTGAAATGTACATTTCAGTTTAAATCAAATCTGTTTTGTATTAAGAAGTGAAAGAAGCAAAGGTGAAAAAGAAAAATTTGTGACTAAACAAAATTGTAACTGAATTGACCTTGTGTGACTTTTTTTTCATTGTCTTCAGTGTGATACATTATAAGATTCAACATTTTGGTTCAGTGAGCAATGGCAAGTGACTGAGCATGAGATAATATGCTCATTTACATTTTGTGAATTTAAAAATGATAAATGCGAAAGAAATATAACAGAGTATCATACTTACACAAACTAGTGATTAGACCATTATGGCTTTCAACCACAGAGTGTTTCATATTACCTACTTTGCCAAATCGCTGTGATTTTACAGTAACCTAAACATGAGTAACAATGAAAGAAAACAGAATTGATTGATGGTGATGATGCTATGAAATCATTAGGGATTCAAAAGACTTTAAATTGAGAGTTAAATTCAACATTGAGCCATCAGAGTTAATGGATTCCATGAACCCATGAAATAACAATAAAATACATATACACTTTTAGATGAAAATATTTCTGAATTACATACAAAATCAATGAATTATATGACTTTTATTCATCAAATAAAGAAGCCATTGCCCCCAAAGTTTGTTACCTGATGCCAGTAAAATTAGAATACACATTTGGGGATATAATAAGGTACATATCCTACATTATAAAAGTAAAGAGTAGTATGTGACTTTATGAAATGATTCCTTAATGTTATTCATTTAGAGAAATAGAACATTATAAAATAAGGTTTTAAATATTCTGTAACCATGATCCTTGCTGAGTGATACATTCCTGTGATTTTATTTAAAGCTGACCTAATGGAAACAGAAATCTCTCTTTAAAATAAAAATTTTAAAAAGGCTTATATATTATAGTAACAATAACCAAAATATTATTATATTTTCTCCTGAAAAATTCTTACATGTCTATAAAGATAAAAGTAAATGTTTAATCTTTGGGTTTATGAGTATGGAATTGTAATAGTAGTTTAAAGCCCAAAAATCATTGCTAGGAAATCACTTAGAATTTTGAAGTCTCCAAAGAATGACCTTGTGTAAGCCATTTAAATCATAACAAAGTCCCTGAATAGCAACAAAATCACAAATCATACTAATAAATACAATGAAGCAAATTTATACAAATGCACAAACCTGATAATCTATGCTGATAGGTTGGAAAATAATTACTTCCTTCCCTAAAGAAAGGCAGCTATAAATTATTCAGGGGTTACTCTAGCACTGATGGAAACATTTCCTTTGTTTTCTATTTCCAGCTTAAATAATTCTCTATCAGTACTTAGGCAGTCTTACTATTTATCTGTAGTTATGGATTGTCTGCTTATCCTTCAGTTTTCACATCCAAATTTTTTTTTCAAGAATGTTCTTTACTTGAAGGTCTTTTTACCTTTTGGTTTTTAAAAATTATGTTACTTAAGAAGACTGTTAAGCCTTTCCTTGAATTAAAATGACCATTTTTTGAATAGCAAAGGAATTATCTTTAGAGTGCTAGAGACCTAAACACATGCCCAAGACACACACACCCACACACAGGTTCTTCATCTATTATCCCTCTACTTAGCTAGATGGATAGTAGAAGCATGGCCTGGGCATATATATTGAAAGCTAAGAATGCTAGCAAAAAGACTCAGAGTGCCAGAGTATCCTGACCAAGGCATAGGTCAGTAATACTTCAGTGCACGAATATTATTCCCCTGGAAGATTCCATTGCTTATTTTTCATAAAGCATTGCTTTTCATGCACCTGCCTTTGCCAAACACTCTGGCAGACATTTTTAACATTTTCATTACCTCATTTGTTGCTCTAAGTGTACAAACCAGTCAACAATGGTCTCTATGGATTCCTTTAAATGTTAAGTAGGAAGTTAGGCATGAGCAACAAGGGGTGGCCTAATAGAAAAGTATGCAAGCTGATCCCTAAGCACTGTTTCAGACATACCCAGGAGTGCTCACAGATATGCTACAAAATAATCACAGAGGTTTTTCCAACTCCTACACTTGTGCCTTAGAAACACAGTGGATACAAACTAACCCCTACAGGGGCTTCCTTGCGCAAGCTTAGGCAGCTAGGAGCCCATGACGGGTTCATAAATACTCTACACATATATACATTTGATTATAACAGACTGAATTATGGGAAGACATGAGCGATAGAGCCTGTTGTTATATAACCTGCAACTATCAATTGGCCTTGAGCATATGCCCATTTGCATTCTCTTCCTTGACTGGTGGTGGGGATAAGCCCTGTTTTGCACAGGGCACAAACAAAAGGAACAGATGGGAAGTGTAAAAGAGGGGAAAACAAGAGCAATTGTAATGGCAACTTCTTTGGGGTTGTCCTACTCCCATGTCTTGGGAGTGTCTGTTTAATCTGTCTGCTTCGGCTGTAATTGAGCCGAACATGTCTGTTGTTTTAAACCCTTTACTCCCTCATTCCAAATTTTTGTTGCAAAGAGACAAGAAGTGAGAGAGAAAAATAAACCAATCTGACATTTCCTTGCTTACTTCCTCTCCCTCCCTCCTCACTTTCCTTTTATCCATATTATCTCATGCTCTTTCAACCTGCTACTCAAATCCTTTCATATCAAAAATAATCTGTTAAGTAACAAAAAGCTGTGATGCCACCCTGTTAATTATTTATTAGGTGAAACTGAGCAAGTAAGAATTCTGTTTGGAACTTACTTTACATGTGTGTACAATGGGGATAATAATACTTAATGAAAGCTTTGATATGAGGACAAAATAAAAATGCATGTAAAGCCTATAGCATAATGCCTATCAGATTCTAAACTATCAGTAATGTCGGGTACTAAGATTATGATTGAAATAGGAAGAGTTTGACTATGTAAAAACAATTTTACAGTTAAAAGGAAGATTGAGTTTGGTCATCTTTATTCACTATTGCCTCAATAGCCCAAATATCAGATTGCTCAGCTGTTATATAAGTATGGCAATATCACCAACTCTGTGATTATTTTGAGGCTTAATTTAGATAATCCATATACAAATTTTAGAGTGTCAGCCATAGACTAAGTATTAAACAACTGTTCTTTTCATTTTTATTATTGATTTGCTATAAGAAAATAGGTGTACTATATCCTTCTGACCCCTTTACTTCTAGAAATTCCATTTTCTTACATACACATAGCTTTTATTTTCTACTCTATCTTGAGTAGGAACATACAGATATTCTTTTTGGTCCACTGGAATGTCATCCCATTGGTTAGCATTCTTTTCCAAATTTTGCTTAGCCCACTTAAATTACACTGCTTGAATTTTTTTCTTATAATCTAATAGAATTCCTTCATTTGATTTTCACCATTTGACATGCCAATCCAGCTAAGTCATAGATAACACCATGTGAGAATTATTAAAAAAAAAAAAATTAACTGCCTCATTTTACATATGTGTTAAGTGAATAGCAAACAGAATAAATGTCTTGCAAAAACTCATATATATGGTGTATGATTTATTTAGATGAAATTCTTAAGAGCTGTTTTAGTTAAGCAAGATAGTTTGCACTATTAAATGTGTTCTAATATTTAATTGAATATAGTAGCATTCCTGAAAAATAATAAAAAGGTAAGTTTAAAAATATGTATATATGTAAATCTTTTGGACAACTGTTCTCTTCCTGTATTAAGACACTTACTAGCAAATTACACCAATAAAATGACTAAACAGATTACTTTGGGGGAGGGGTAACAAAGTAAAAAAGAAAAAAGCATATTTTTTCAGTATAACTCAGAAATGGCATGATTTTAATATCAGCACTGAATTGTGATTTTATTGTGTTCTGTCATACCAGAGGGTTTCAAAGAGATGATGTGTGAATAATGGCATTTTATTTCAGAGTGATAATTATCAGCTATATTCTACAACAGACAGATCACTAAAAAGTCTATTATGATCAAGAAAACTTTTATTCATATTTGAAGGATGATTGTATTGATGACAATGATAAAATAACAGCACTTAGTAATAATAGCATGTTTCATTTTTTATTTTCTCCTGAAAGATCCTAAGGTTACATATTTGAAAGGGTCTATTTGTGCAGTCTTGGAAAGCAAGTAAAGTATAAAATTATTTCCAGGAAATCATATCCTCTTAACAGCAAGACAGTGTGATTCAAAAAATCAGATATTTTCTTTGAACATTTAGTCATGACTTTGAAACATACTCTAAGAGAAAAATAAAATCAATGATGACAAGAACAACAAAAATAAAGATTACTATGTTTTAGCATCTCAAAGTTTTTCCAAATTGAAAATCTTTTTATGGTTCATTCTTTAGTGATTCATCTAACACCAGGAATTAAACAGTAATGACTATTTTCATGATTATCATTTATTAATTGTTCCAAGGGCAAATAACTATTCTGAGGGTAAAAATGAAATACAGAATGAGCTGAAGATATTTTTAAAGCTAGAGGTCATGGATGATTCAAAACAAGGAATTTACTAAAAGTCATCCAGAAGAAGTGGAAATTTTGATAGAAAATTATCTCAGAACCAATTAGAAAGGTAATTAAAGACCTACAGTTGAAATATCAATAAGGTGAGATGTAAAGATAGCTATGTTCTAAAGAACTAAGTCTAATATTACGTAAATTGTCCTAGAAAATAAATAAAATTATGTCCCAATAAACATGAAATTTTCATAAATTGAATATCAAAATCTATTACATAATACAAGGAAAATTATAGAATAAGCTTATTATTGTACAAGTTATTTTAAACATAAGCTAAGAGAACATAGCAATGAATCAAAAAGTTACTACCAAATTTTGTCCTTAATATATGAGAATTAATCTACATTAGGCATCATTAACTCAATGGACATGAGTTTGGGTGAACTCCGGGAGTTGGTGACAGACAGGGAGGCCTGGCATGCTGCAGTTCATGGGGTCACAAAGAGTCAGACACAACTGAGCAACTGAACTGAACTGAACTGAAGGTATCCATTAAAAATCAAAAAGCTAAAGAGGAAAACTAAGCTCACTCACTAGATGCTAGAACATCATTTATAAATCAGCAACCATCCCTTATCCAAACTAAATAAAACAAGAATAAAATAAAATCATGTATTTGACACTGTCAATTTTAAAATCTCAAGAACAAATATCTTTTCTAATTTGGAAAATATAAAAATAAATTTGTTTAACACCAGAACTTGAGAGGCAAACTTTCTTAAAATTATTAGTTGGCATTGTTTTGAAAGTTCTAACAGCACCAGAAGACAAGAAAATAAAACAGTGTGTTTTCATGGATGATAAATCATATACATCGCAAAATCAAGGTCTAGAAAATAGAAGATTTACCATTAATTAGTTTTATAGCAAAATCACTGCATTTATAATAGCAACAAAAACTGAAAATGTTTATGAATAAATTTAACAATAAAATTCAGGAGCTACAAGGTGAAATTTGAAATTTACAGTTTAAATGTAATGACATAAGAATATGTTTAAAAAGACTGTCATGAAAGACTCATATGAAAAATATGCATTCTGTTCTGATTCATTGACTATGCTAAGTCTTTGACTGTGTGGATCACAATAAACTGTGGAAAATTCTGAAAGAGATGGGAATACCAGACCATCTTACCTGCCTCCTGAGAAATCTGTATGCAGGTCAAGAAGCAACAGTTAGAACTGGACATGGAAGAACAGACTGGTTCAGAATTGGGAAAGGAAACAACAAAGCTGTATATGTCACACTGCTTATTTAACTTATATGCAAGAGTACATCATGTGAAATGCCAGGCTGGATGAAGCACAAGCTGAAATCAAGATTGCCAGGAGAAATATCAATAACCTCAGATACACAGATGACACCACCCTTATGGTAGAAAGTGAAGAGGAATTAAAGAGCCTCAAATCAAACTGAAAGAGGAGAGTGAAAAAGCTGGCTTAAAACTCGACATTCAAAAAAATAACACCATGGCATGTGGTCCCATCACTTCATGGCAAATAGATGGGGAAACAATGGAGACATTGACGAACTTTATTTTGTTGGGCTTCAAAATCACTGTGGATGGTGACTGCAGCCATTAAATTAAAAGTGCTTGCTCCTTGGAAGAAAAGCAATGACAAACTCAGACAGTGTATTAAAAAGCAGAGACATTACTTTGCAGATAAAGGCCTATATAGCCAAAGCTATGGTTTTTCCAGAGTAATTTATGGATGTGAGAGTGGGACCATAAAGAAGGCTAAGTCCCAAAACACTGATGCTTTCAAACTGTGGTGTTGGAGAAGACTCTTCAGAGTCCCTTGGACTGCAACGAGGTCAAACCAGTCAATCCTTAAGGAAATCAACCATGAATATTCATTGGAATGACTGATGCTGAAGCTAAAACTCCACATATTTGGCCACCTGATGTGAAGGGCCAACTCACTGGAAAAGACCTGATGCTGGAAAAGACTAAAGGCGGGAGGAGAAGGGGACAACAGAGGACGAGATGGTTAGAGGCATCACTGACATGATTGACATCAGTTTGAGCAAGCTCCAGGAGATGGTGAAGGAACAGGGAAGCCTGCTATGCTGAAATCGATGGGTTGCAGAGTTGGACACAAGAGCGACTGGACTGAACTGATGATATATTGAATATATAATATAATGTCATACTTAAATTCAGACTTAAATTGAAGAAAGTAGGGAAAACCACTAGACCATTCAGGTATGACCTAAATTGAATCCCTTATACAGTGGAAGTGACAGATTCAAGGGATTAGATCTGATAGAGTACCTGATGAACTATGGATGAAGCTTCATGACATTGCAGAGGAGGGAGTGATCAAGACCATCCCCAAGAGAAAGAAATATAAAAAGAAAAAATGGTTATCTGAGGAGGCCTTACAAATAACTGAGAAAAGAAGAGATGCAGAAGGCAAAGGATAAAAGTAAGATATACCCATTTGAATGCAGAGATCCAAAGAATACTAAGGAGAGATAAGGAAGCCTTCCTCAGTAATCAAGAAATAGAGAAAAACAATAGAACAGGAAAAACTAGATATCTCTTCAAGAAAATTAGAGATACCAAGGGAACATTTCATGCAAAGATGGGCACAATAAAGGACAGGAATGGTATGGACCTAACAGAAGCAGAAGATATTAAGAAGAGGTGGCAAGAATACATAGAAAAAAGATCTTCAAGCCCCAGATAACCACAGCTGTGTGATTACTCATCTAAAGCCAGACATCCTGGAATGTAAAGTCAAGTGAGCCTTAGGAAGCATCACTATGAACAAAGCTAGTGGAGGTGATGGAATTCCAGTTGAGCTATTTCAAATCCTGAAAGATGATGCTGTTAAATTGATGCACTCAATACATCAGCAAATTTGGAGAACTGAGCAGTGGCCATGACTGGAAAAGGTCAATTTTCATTCCAGTCCCAAAGAAAGGCAATGCCAAAGAATGTTCAAATTACTGCACAATTGCACTCATCTCACATGCTAGCAGGTTATAGTCAAAATTCTCCAAGCTATGCTTCAACAATATGTGAGCTAAGAACTTCCAGATGTTCAGCAGGATTTAGAAAATGCAAAGGAACCAGATATCAAATTGCCAAATCCATTGGATCAGAGAAAAATTAAGAGAATTACAGGGAAAACATCTATTTCTGCTTTATTGACTACACCAAAGCCTTTGACTATGTGGATCACAGCAAACTGTGGGAAATTCTTAAAGAGATGGGAATACCAGACCACCTTACCTGCCTCCTGAGAAATCTATAAGCAGGTCAAGAAGCAACAGTTAGAACTGGACATGGAACAATGGACTGCTTCCACATTGGGAAACAAGCACATCAAGGCTGTATATTGTCACCCTGCTTATTTAATTTCTATGCAGTGTACATCATATGATACGCCAGGTTGAATGAAGCACAAGCTACAATCAAGTATGCTGGGAGAAATATCAATAACCTCAACTATGTGATGATACCACCCTAATGGCAGAAAGTGAAGAGGAGCTAAACAGCTTCTTGAAGATGAAAGAGGTGAGTGAAAAATCTGGCTTACAATTCAACATTAAAAAAATGAAGATCAGGTCATCTGGTCCCCATCATTTAATGGCATAGAGATGGGAAACAATGGAAACAGTGACAGAATTTATTTTCTTGGGCCCCAAGGTCACTGTGGATGGTGACTGCAGCCGTAAAATTTAAAGATGCTTGCTCCTTGTAAGAAAAGCTATGACAAACCTAGATGGCATATTAAAAAGTAGAGACATTGCTTTGCTAACAAAAGTCCATATAGTCAAAGCAACGACTTTTCCAGTACTTTTATACAGATGTGAGAATTGGACCATAAAGAAAGCTGAACACTGAAGAATTAATGCTTTTGAACTGTGGTGTTGGAGAAGACTCTGGAGAGTTTTTTTGGACAGCAAGGAGATCAAACCAGTCAATCCTAAAGGAAATCAACTCTGAATATTCAATGGAAAGGCTTATGCTGTAGCTTAAACTCCAACACTTTGGCCACCTGATGCATAGAGCCGACTCACTGGAAAAGGCCCTGATGCTAAGAAAGATCAGGAGAAGGGGACGACAGAGGATGAAATGGTTGGATGGCATCACCAACCCAATGGACATGTGTTTGACCAAGCTCCTGGAGATGTTGAAGGACAGGGAAGCCTGGCTTGCCACAGACCGTGGCGTTTCAAAGTGTTGTACGATACTGAGCTATTGAACAACACAAAAGAACATGTAATATTAGATCTACTCTGTCAACAAAATTTTAAGTGTACATTATCATTAACCATAGGCACAATGCTACCCAGTAGATTCCAAGAGTTTATTCATCTGGCTAAACTGAAAGTTTGTCCCTGTTAATGAGTGACTCCCCATTTACCTTCCCACTGAGCCTGGGGTAACCACCATGCTGTACCTTGTTTCCTTGACTTTGACTATTCCAGATACTTCATATAAGTAGAATCATATAGCACTTGTTTTTGATAACTGGCTTATTTCACTTAGCATAATGTTTATAGGTTCATCCATGTTGCAAATTACTAAATTTTCTCATTTTTAAAGGCTGAATAGTAGTCCATTGTAGGTATGCATACCACATTTTTTTCTTTCTTTTTTAATTCATTCATCTGCTGATGGACATTTGTTTCCATATCTTGGCTACTGTGAATAGTGATACAATTATCATGGGAATGTTAATATCTCTTTGCTACTGATTTCCATTCATTTTGGGTAAATACCCAGAACTTAGATTATTGGATAATATGATAGTTCTGTTTAAAATTTTTTTTCAGAAACTTCCATATTGTTTTGCATAACAACTGCACCATTGTATTCCAACAGTATGCAAGAGTTCATCCACATCTTTAACTATACTGGTTATCTTTTGTTCTTTTTTGATAACAGTGATCCTGAAAAGGTATGAAGGTGATATCTCATTGTGGTTTTATTTGTATTTATCGATGATTAATGACATCAAATATTATTTTTTCATATACATGTTAGCCATTGCTCCTTTTAAGTTATATCTAGTTCAGGTTCTTAGGATTATTAGTTTTTGGTTGCTTGTTTTGTTGCTATTGAGTTCCACAGGTTGCCTTTTTACTTTCATGATTGTTTCCTTGCTGTGTAGAATTTTTTAATCTTTATATAGTTGTATAACACCTATTTACTTTTTCTTTGTTCTTTTCTGTGTTTTTGGTGTAATATCAATTATATCACTGTCAAGACCAATATCATGAAGACAAATATCTGAAACTTCTAGAAGTTTTACAGCTTTAGCTCCTACACTTAGATCTTTTTACTATTTAATATTCAAATAGATCACAAAAAGATAGTTAATTGATTAGTTAATATGAGATATCATTAAAGAGGAAAATCCAAACGATTAATATTTAAAAACTTTGATAAGTAAGAATTTATAAATGAAAGAACAGTGACATATGTTGACTGATCATATTTTGTTGTTGTTGTTCAGTCACTAAGTCTTGTCCGACTCTCCATGACCCCTTTGACTGCTGCACGCCGGGCTTCTCTATCCTTCACCATTTCCCAGAGTTTGCTGAAATCACGTCCATTGAGTCGGTGATGCCATCCAACCATCTCATCATCTGTTGTCCCCTTCTCTTCCAGTCTTCCGTCTTTTCCAGCATCCAGGTCTTTTCCAATGAGTCAACTCTTTGCATCAGGTGGTCAAAGTATTGAAAATTCAGCTTCAGCATCAGTCCTTCCAATGAATATTCAGGGTTGATTTCCTACTGCTCACACTGATTTCTACTGATCATATAGGCAAATCCTAAAAATACAGAGACATGTAGTCCTAATAGCACCACTGACAATGTTAGAGGGTACAGGAAAGCTTTCATCCATTGCTTGGATGTATTGCTATGAATTTTTGAAAGGAATCTTAAATAATTCTATATATTGGAACTTTTTTACAGAAATCATATCACATTATGTAAATATATACCCAGAACAACTTTAACTGTAGGTGGAAATAATGTGAACATCTTAGACACTCATTCACTGGAAAATAGCTGTACCAGAGTGCTTTCCAGAGTGGAACTCAAATCCATTTTTTGGTGACCAGTCCAACAATATCCTTCCTTCCTGGTTTAATATATCCCTAATATTTTCACCTGAACTCAGTCACTCCCAGATCATGGTTCTGAAACCTGTGATAGGATATTAACCATAGAGTATTTTTTATTTACCCTTTGAGTTGTTGAGTTGTTCAGGGGCACTGGCTCCCATATAATGAGAATTTATAAGAGAATTGCCATTTTTATAAATTCTTCATATGAGATTTTGTTTCCTTCACTAAAGGTGAAATGCTACCTTTTTATCTTCTAGCTATGTAGGGGTGATCTTACCCACTGCTTTTATGGGATGATGATGTTTAGAGTTAAACTTGTTTTGCTCCTAACTGACACAGAAAATCACATTCTTTGCAGATGAGGTTTAGGTTTCATAGTCTCCAGCTGCAGTTCAAGCCAAAATACATGTGGTCCACAGTGAATCTAGCAATTAGGCAAAATGGTTTTTTTAAAGCCAATTGCATAGGAAAATGAAATAGGTGTCAAGAAACATCATTACTAGTCAAGTTCTGAAGATTATGTTTATGAAAATATGTATCCTGACCAACAGAGTTTGTTAGTCTGGCTACCTTCCATTGTAATCAAGAACATCAATATTCAGATGGTAGAAAAAAACCTCAAGATTAACTCCTGCTAAATATCTTAAAGGAATCATTCCTAGACATTCTTTATTTTTATGTCAAATATATCTTAATGTTTTTAATTCTTCAGATTTCCATATAGAATCTCAAGAATGTGTTGAGAAACACATATAATTATATTTCCCCCCTTTTTCCTAGGTAGTTGTTAAGTGGGTATACTAAATGAGGGGATGACTAATGTAACTAGTCTTGTTTACAATTTTTAAAAATATGAGGTAAAGCTGTGTAGTATTTTTTAAATTCTTATCTTTTTAGATTTCTCCTAAAGACATTATAGGTACTTCAACTGCTGTAGAAATGTATTTGTCATTACATGCCAAGTAAAACAAGGTTTCTATACTCTTCTTTGCTTTCCACAACTTTGCAGTACTTTATCATACATAGACTTCCTATTAGAGTCCTTGTACTTCCCTTCCTTATAATAGTCTCCTAGAAATTATCATGTAGGCTACAGTTGAATAGTCATAAATTATTTGTATGACTGAGATACTTTCATATATAAAACACTGATAACACATCATGTCTTCATTAATATGCAAAATCATATAAATCCTACATATCAACTGAAAGCAAGGTAAGGAGAAGTACTCTCATAGGAAAGAAACTTGAGTTTATTTTAGGTACAGTATCTTGAAAATTATGAAGAAGATAAAGACTGACCTGACAAGAGAAAACTGAGATTTTATGTTTTACATGATGCTCAATAGAATCAACATGGAAAGATATAGGCTGTCTCCAGCTCAAATGAGCACTTAAAAAAATGCTTAAGGTTTCAAAATTTGTCACTTTACAGAAATATTTTGCAGTGACTTTAACAATTGCAATTAACTTCTTAATTGGAAAATATCAAAACAGTCAACAAGGCTTCTCTTCCTTCCCATTAGATTTGTCTACATCGACCTCAGCTTTTCTTCAAAAAGGTCATTTGTTTTCATGTTCTCATAGTCTGGCTAAGAGAAAAAAAAAACCTTGGTGAGTTTTCAATGCAGAGGCCAAATCCATAAATCCTAGTTAATTTTATCAAAACCTCCAGACTAAGTCACAAACATTTTTTTTTTCCCTTTACTTTCTCAAGTGGTTATAGAATAGGTGCCAGAATTATGGGGAAAAATTATAAATATTCTGAAATACTGAGACAGATGTTACCCAGTAACAAATAGCAAAGTATTTTCACATAGAACTTTTCATTTTGTCATTCCTGATAACACACGAGTTCTGCATAATATTAAGTATCAGTAGATTAAAAGAAACATCGCCAAATCAAATAAATTCCTACACATTAAGTAAGGCAAAATCAAAGAGAAATGCTCTAAAAGAGAAGAAACTGCAATTTTTAAACAAGTGGTTTCAATTAATGATTAATGGGTGAAGAAATTTAGACTGAGTATTGGATGTGCATATTTAATTCTGGCATCAATATGGAAGGAACTACTAACCAAAATGAGATTCTATTCAGTGCTTAGATAATACACATGCACACACACACACACTCCTCTCAGACAGTCTTCTATTTGAACAAAGCTGTGAAAAATTTCTCACGAGCTTAAATTTTTATGGATAGAGACTGAAAAAAGCAAAATAAGTCTGAATAAAGACAAAATATGGTAGCAACAGATCTAGTTAATATGACAGTGCTTATTCTGAATCAATGATTTGCTGAATTCCTTTTGAATAATCAGAAACTAAATAATGAACAGTTATCAGCCACTGTAACCTCTGGGAGATGATGTCCCATTAGACAAATTTGGCAAAGTCCCTAGCAGAAAAATGTGATGTTTTTCAGGAGTAGAAAAAAAGTAAAGGTGAGAGTAGAAGAGTGGTACATGGTCAAGTTCACAGGGTGAAGTGGGGATGAGGAGAAACAAGCTTCTCATGCAACAGGAAGTGTTTTAATATTCTACTTGCAAAGCACAGGAAGTACAGGGTTGGAGAAAAGGGTAGTGTAAAGTGGTTTACATTTTATAAATATATTTCTGATTGGTATGAGAAAAGTTTGGGATGAACAAATATGAAAGGAGTAAGAAACATTAGCTCTGCAAAGAAATGATAATAGCTTCAATTAAGATGTTAACATCATGGAGTGGGAAAAAATAATGGACTTACTATATACTGGAAAGTAATGTTAGACCTCTATCTTTTAAGTACATATCAGCAACATATAGCCTTGCTGAAGCTCCATTTGAAGAGAATTATTATTTTAGAATTAAATGTTCTCATATAATTTCATTAACTGGTAATTGTAAATTTAGAGACAAGTGATTATAAACTGTCCACTTGAAAATATATCTAATGTTTTGTTAAATGAACACATGACTGAAATACACCTTATGTATATTTACATTATTGACAATATTTTTTTAAAAAATTCCATTTGTAAATATACAGATTACTAGTTAGCTCTGAGAAAATCAGATCTATCTAGAGACACTGATTTTTTTTTTTATTCCTGAAAGAAATAATTGTTGGAACTAAATAACAGAAATCCCTCTGATCTAGTGCTTTACTTATCCAATTTACTGCACTCTTTCTTTATTCATCTATAGTTCCTACTTAGTTACTGTTGGCATTATTTTCATATCCATTGTTTGTTAAATGAAAAAGACCAACTATAACTATTTTTGGAATAAATTTGAATTGAAATCTGCCAGATTGTTACACATTGTTAGATGAAACAGTAATATTTTTCCTTTCTTCTCAAGAAGAAAGTTTGGCCCTTAAAACTTAATTTTGCATTGTCCCATTTAAAATTTACTGCTCTTTCACTTAATACTGTTGAGTGCCAAAGGGGTTGTCACCATAACTGAGTTCAATCTGCCTTTCTATCCTTTGAGGATTCTACTGTGAAAAGGCAGTAACCCGTGTGATGTCATATTTACAACACTGTACAAATAACAGCCAGGATTTTTCATTACATGTTATCCCTTTCATAAAGTATACAGGACAGCGAACATGAATTTAAGAAGAAAAAAAATCTGTCTACCATATTCTCACTGAATTGGTACACAAGAGATTAGACTTCTTTATGACATTTCTAATAGCTAAAACAATTGTGCAATTACATTTTAGAATGAATAAAACTGGGACTGGGCATGAATCAATTTTTTCCCTAGAAACACTGACATATTATTATAATTTTTACCCAGAGACAAAATTTGAGGCTCAAGGAATAAAGTGATTTGTACAAGAACAAATAAGTTTCAAAAAAAGGAAGCAGGATTTGGATACAAGCTTTTTTTTTTTTCTTTCCCTGCTACATCATCCTGCCTGTCAAAGAAACACCCCAGAAACTCTTAACTCTTAAAATAGTGAGTCCTGTTTCAGATAAAATAGGCTAAATTATGCTGCGGTATCAAACAACTCTAAATTTCACTACTTCACAATAAAGGTTTATTCTTATCCACTCTACATGTTCATAGTGATTTCAATTTATTCTTCACTGTGTTTTTTTCAGGATCCAGGTTGATAGAGTAATTCTCTTTAGAGCATTTTCTTATTACCAACATAAAGCAAAAAGAAAACTTGTCAACCATGAATTGGCTCTTAAGGTTTCTGTTCAGCAGTGACAAGTGTCATGTTTCACTGGCCAGAGCAAGTCATCTGATGATGCTTGAGATGAATAGTTAGTATGCATTATCTTCTCTGAGAAAGTAGTGCTGAATACTTTGAACAATGCAGTCTGCCAGGAAACCATTACAGAAATTACATGCTCAGAAAATATGCACTAGAAGAAATCATAAAATAATAGATAATGATTAAATCAATGAATATCACATAGTGAAATCTGAGAAGACTTGTAGCATTGAGTCATAATTGCAGGCTGTAATCAGAACTAAAATGGGCAAGACTGACAGAGTTTGGAGACAACTCTTTGAACTGAAACTCTGAACAATGTTAACATACTGAGAACTTCAAGATAGGCTTTAAAAATATTGAGCAAATAACAAAATAATTTAATGACAAAAATATATAGATGATAACTGGGGAAAGATTGCAAAGCATTATATTGGTCATATTTCAGAGCTCTTTAGATGTCATCCTTTAAGAGAGAGCAAGAGAGCTGGTACTCACTACCAAGTAAGTGCATCAAAACTATCAACATTTTTTCTTATGGTGTGTTCTCTTTATGTTAAAAGTAAGACCTTCCCCCAACCCCAGAAGTTTAGAAACAAAGGAAAGTCATTGAGCTCAAGTCTCCATGCCTGTTTCTCTTTTTCCAAATGAGCTTTTCTATTGCTAATCATTTTGAATGCCTGCCAGACCACTTGGACTCTCAGTCCTCTGCAGCACAACACAGATGTCTGTATGCTGTTGAACACCTTTCAGGTGAAATAATGTCCCATGCCAAAAGCAGAATCAACACCCAGGATGCTGATGAAAAATACTGGGCTTCTTATTCCTTAAGTGAATAACATTTGAAGCAATCAACCATATATATATATATATATATATATATATATATATATATATATATATATATTTCTTGAAGAGGTCACCATATATCATGCTCAAAAATTGTAAACTTCCTTTTGATAAAATTTAGCACTTTGCCTCTTTCTACACCATTGATGTGTCTTTCTAAATTTGGAATGCTTAGTGGGTTTTATGAAGGATTTTGACATATTTTGTGTTTTTATCTTCTCTATGATCCTTGAAAACCTTGTTAGTTTTTCCATTGCATTTAATAAAACTTAGCAGCAAGCAAAAAATCACATTTCCACATCACTGTTGATTGCATTAAAAAAGACAGCACATTCATTTCACCACTCTTACCACATGTATAGAGGTTCCATGTACCAGGTGGACATAATTAGATTGGAATGTGGTTTGGCTGACAAATAATTTCCTATTGGCTGCATTATGCCTCTGCAGCATCCCCCAAAGAAAAGGAAATAAAAGAAAATATTATTGAGAAGTTTTGAAAAATATTTGATAGGCAACCATGGTTAGGTTTATAAAAATATAGCTTTAAAACTCTAATGTTCTGGGACCATATAATTAAGGAGAGCAAAGATTGTTTTAATGAGACAATTTTCTAAAATCAGCTATTAAAACAAAGGGATTTGATCAATTTAATCTTGACAGTTGATTTGCTGAATTGTTCTGTTTCATTGACAAGTTTGTAAATCATTTACAAGCCAAAGCAGTTATAGGGTAACAAAGTTGATATAAATAATAACTGCTATCATATTAACTCAACAAAATGGGCCATTCTACTTGTAATGGGGGCAAGAATCATTTGTTTCATCAATTCCTCATATCAATAAGATGATGAAAATCATAGAAATTCTTATTTTAAAAAAAGAGATAAAGCAAAATAAGCAACACAAAAAACCCTATGAAAGTCAGCGGAACTGTATTTTGGAACAACAAGTGAATTTTTACTGTGTATATAAGCAGAGAATAAGATGAAATGCAAGGTCTATTTCACAGTCCAAAACTGGCATATATGTGGGCATATTGGGAGACATTTGGGGAAACTGTTTCCCCTGCCACTCTGGTCCCTAGCGGGCTCTCACTAAGAACTGTGGACACTTAAATTTGAATGAAATTTTGAATTGCTTGTAAAAGCCCCATTGAAAATTTTGATAGGCTTCAGAAATTTAAATGTCATATTATAATTCTAATAATCATCATTAAAATTGATATATCCTTGGCTACACTATAGCTATGTGTTTTTTTTTTTTGCCATTTTAAAGCTTATTTATTTCACTACAACATTTATGTGAGGTAAATTTATAGTCCATACTAGAGATTCTCCAGACAAGAATGCTGGAGAGGGTTGCCACACCCTCCTGCAGGGAATCTTCTCAACCTAGGGATCAAACCCAGGTCTCCTTCACTGCAGACAGATTCTTTACCATCTGAGTCACCAGGGAAGCCCATACTAATAGCAGATTAAATAAAATGAAAATTCAATACCAACAATGTTATTAATATTTATATTACCAAAGTTCCTGGATAAGGAATATATCGAAAGCTAGCTGTGTTTTAAATTTATCACTCACCAAATTAATAAATCTCTTCATTTGTTTTGTATTATTAATCCTCATTTTTCTAAAACACAGGCATTGAGATGTGATTATACCTAATATTAAAATACAAGCATGAGAAGCAATTTCAGATATAGTGAAAAATAATCTTAAAAAACAAGTGCATTACACTATAACAAGTCACTGAATAAACTGATTTCAAATCTAAATCAAATAATTTTTCTATGGTTCTATGAATTTACTTTAACCATGATTTTGTAGTGGTAATAACTTTTATATTTTATCTTATTTTCATATCTATCAAGAAACTTATAACAAGAAAATGACAATTAATACCAGTCTTCATTTGAAATTTCTTTCCAATAAGCCCTTCAAAAAGGTCTTGGGTGTAGGTAATTTAGTTGGCTGATGATGCCAAGAAGCAAAAGTGAGGAATTAGAGAAGTTAGATGAGACTGGGGAAAAGCTAATACAGATAGATATATGGATGAAGTTATTGCTATGGGTTAAGTGATTTCAATCCTTGGGAGATATTTCTGAGAACAAACATTGTATCATCTCACTGAGGGACCTGAATGGCATTAACTTCCCCCTCTCTCCCAACATTGGATTCTACCTGTCCAGGCTGTTACCACATTGAGGTGGATCAAGTTCCCCCAGAGACAAAGCTCCTCAGGTAGAGAAGCTTAGGGAGCTTACAAGCTTCTGCAGGTGAACTTAGGTATGATGAAGGGATGTGGGGGGTTCTGGGTGTGAGACATTCATAGCATTTGCTACATCTACTGAAGGCATTCATAAGAATAAACTGCTTTTATTATAACATAAAATTTAGAGTTATTCATTGAAAAAAAATGAAAATGGGAAGAGTACCTTTCTGCATCTCATGAAAAAATACACATATTAAGTAAATTATTATATAATTTGTCTAACGCCAAACACATCTAGTTTGTTTCAAAAATCTATAAAATCAACTTTTTAAATATTTTTAAGGTCTTTCTCTCCCAATCGTCCACTACCACTGGAATTTAGTTCCTCGGTATTTTTCAATTAGAATACCCTGCTTCCTGCTCCACATTTTCCTCTGCTTCCAGTCTTTCCTCTTCTACTTTTATCCGCTATGCTCTAGGATATTTTAAACAATACAACAAAAAGGATGCAACAGTCTACCCCTAAAAGTCTATGCTTCTTCACTGATCTCAAGATGACATCGCATGTGTAGCCATTTCTGGTCTGATCTATACATATTTTTTCAATGAATTCCCTTAACACTTTCTTCTCTGTTTTTTATTCCAGAAACAAATAAGTAGCTCTTACAAAACCTTGATTTATTTTGCCTATATGTCTATATAAAATGACTAGACCTGTGTCCTTTCATGTGAACATGCTTTTTTATTTAAGAATGTGCATTTTTAGGTGACAATTTATTTCTTATTGCTGTTGTTGAGCAAGAAAAAATAAGTAGGGTAAGTAATAATTACCAACTCAAAATGAAAAATGGAGTGGTTAAATGGAGTTATTTTTCTCTCAGTTTTGGTTGAGGTATGAAGACATCCCAGTTTCTAAAGTGCACCATGCAAGTATTTTCAAGTACAATAAATGGAGAAGTCCTTGGATCGTGACTCTTGTAAGTCACAGCCATGTACATGGAGGACATAAATAGGTTGAGGTTTGCTCAGCAAACCTTTGCTCAGAAAGTTTTCTCTGGAGAGAGCAAGTGGTATTCCATAAATCACATAACCTTATCAAGTGGGAAAGGTTGGGAGTGCCTCCACCTCACTTCAAGTCAAATGAAAATAGAATTAATGGGCCCTTTAAAAAGTCAAGTTGGAATGTCACAGTGGACAGGTGCCTGACTCCAACCCAAGGCACTGAGAAAATAAGAGACCAACTGCTAGAGGCTTTGGAAGCAGACAAACAAGAGCTGTTACAAAATTTCTTGACTGCATTTGCACAAAGAGAGACCAGGGAGTATTTCTTCACCACTTCACATGAGCCAGATGGAAAGCCAGCCAGCCTGAGAAAACTGTGACCTTCAACAGGAGAAGTTCAAATGAAGTAGGCCAGTGCAAGAAAGCAGAATTTGGTGGGGAGCCACTAACCAGAGCTGAGTCCAATCACTCAATCGAGTGAATTACAGCTAAGAGGTCATCAGCAGGGAATAGTTCCTAAAAAGCCAGTAAAATACCCTCAAAAGGGAGATATATAAACACTTCTGGGCCCAAACACTGCAAGCAGATGTAGAAATAGTGCTGGCTAAAAGTAATTTTTTATGTTTCCTTTAACTCACCAACGTGGTCAGATATCACACTTGGCAAGAGAACAGAGGAGGCCAGGCAGAAAGGAAAGGCTGACTGCAACACTGTCCGTGATCACAGATGACCTATGAGGGACAGGATGATGCTGTTGCATGGAAGTGGACGTCTCTAGATCAAATTAAAGGTCATTTAATGACTTAAAGGAATATAGATTCTTGTCCACAGAAAGGTAACCTGCAAAGTCATGAAGCTTGCCTGAGTTTTCCTCTAGAAACAGAATAAAACCTTTTTTCCTGAAAACATTGAAAACAACTTGGGTATTTAACAAAGCAGCATTACTCATATGGCATAAAGCTTGTCTGTCAGATACAAATGCATCGTTTTCATAGAAAAGTTACAAAGTATTATGATCAGTAGAATAATTAACTTTATCAGATCACTGATTCTATTTAATCTTGTTTTATCTTCAATTAACTGCTATTATTTAAAAGTGTGAGTTATCAATTGAGACCTTCTGAGTTCAAACCCTGACTTCTTGTTTTAATATGTGGTTATCAGAAAGATACCGTTTATGAGCTCTGATTTCATTATATCTAAAATGGTGATAATACAGTCCTTTTTACACTATGGAATTTTGGGGAGTGAATAAATGACCGAGAATGTGATATGAATAGTATACTAAGCTCTCAATTTATGTTGCTATTATTATTTATGTTCTACTGATATTGTAACTTATTGATTCAGCTCTTTGTTAATGCTTTTCTTTGAGGTCCTACAAAAAGAAATTTCAATCATCTCCGTGCAAATAAGTCAATGAACAATTTATAATATTGCACAGAAGTCTTACGTAAGGAAACT
The DNA here is from genome assembly GCF_002263795.3 of Bos taurus. Lineage (NCBI taxonomy): Eukaryota > Metazoa > Chordata > Mammalia > Artiodactyla > Bovidae > Bos > Bos taurus. The sequence continues at coordinate 26,352,684 of NC_037344.1, read as the reverse complement.
ATAGAGTTAAATGTACAGAGTAGTAATATAAACAAATAAAAGTGGTCTAACAATATAAAGTAAGACAGTAGGTGTTGCAAGAAGGCATTAGAGGGCAGACACACTGAAACCATAATCACAGAAAACAAGTCAATCTAATCACACTAGGACCACAGCCTTGTCTAACTCAAAGAAACTAAGCCATGCCCATGGGGCCACCCAAAGTGGGCGGGTCATGGTGGAGAGGTCTGACAGAATGTGGTCCCCTGGAGAAGGGAATGGCAAACCACTTCAGTATTCTTGCTTTGAGAACCCCATGAACAGTATGAAAAGGCAAAATGATAGGATACTGAAAGAGGAACTCCCCAGGTCAGTAGGTGCCCTATATGCTACTGGAGATCAGTGGAGAAATAACTCCAGAAAGAATGAAGGGATGGAGCCAAAGCAAAAAGAATACCCAATTGTGGATGTAACTGGTGATAGAAGCAAGGTCCGATACTGTAAAAAGCAATATTGCATCAGATCAGATCAGATCAGTCACTCAGTCGTGTCCGATTCTTTGCCACCCCATGATCGCAGCACGCCAGGCCTCCCTGTACATCACCAACTCCCGGAGTTCACTCAGACTCATGTCCATCGAGTCAGTGATGCCATCCAGCCATATCATCCTCTGTCATCCCCTTCTCCTCCTGCCCCCAATCCCTCCCAGCATCAGAGTCTTTTCCAATGAGTCAACTCTTCACATGAGGTGGCCACGGTACTGAAGTTTCAGCTTTTGCATCATTCCCTCCAAAGAAATCCCAGGGCTGATCTCCTTTAGAATAGACTGGTTGGATCTCCTTGCAGTCCAAGGGACTCTCAAGAGTCTTCCCCAACACCACAGTTCAAAAGCATCAATTCTTCGGCACTCAGCCTTCTTCACAGTCCAACTCTCACATCCATACACGACCACAGGAAAAACCATAGCCTTGACTAGACGAACCTTTGTTGGCAAAGTAATGTCTCTGCTTTTGAATACGCTATCTAGGTTGGTCATAACTTTCCTTCCAAGGAGTAAGCGTCTTTTAATTTCATGGCTGCAGTCACCATCTGCAGTGATTTTGGAGCCCCCAAAAACAAAGTATGATACTGTTTCCACTGTTTCCTCATCTATTTCCCATGAAGTGATGGGACCAGATACCATGATCTTCGTTTTCTGAATGTTGAGCTATAAGGCAACTTTTTCACTCTCCACTTTCACTTTCATCAAGAGGCTTTTTAGTTCCTCTTAAAGCAAGATAGTTCCAGAAAAACATCTATTTCTGCTTTATTGATTATGCCAAAGCCTTTGACTGTGTGGATCACAATCAACTGTGGAAAATTCTGAAAGAGATGGCAATACCAGACCACCTGATCTGCCTCTTGAGAAATTTGTATGCAGGTCAGGAAGCAACAGTTAGAACTGGATATGGAACAACAGACTGGTTCCAAATAGGAAAAGGAGTTCATCAAGGCTGTATATTGTCACCCTGTTTATTTAACTTATATGCAGAGTACATCATGAGAAACGCTGAACTGGAAGAAACACAAACTGGAATCAAGATTGCCGGGAGAAATATCAATAACCTCAGATATGCAGATGACACCACCCTTATGGCAGAAAGTGAAGAGGAACTCAAAAGCCTCTTAATGAAAGAGGATCATGGCATCCTGTCCCACCACTTCATGGGAAATAGATGGGGAAACAGTGCAAACAGTGTCAGAATTTATTTTCATTTTTCTGGGCTCCAAAATCACTACAGATGGTGACTGCAGCCATGAAATTAAAAGACACTTACTCCTTGGAAGGAAAGTTATGACCAACCTAGATAGCATATTCAAAAGCAGAGACATTACTTTGCCAACAAAGATTCGTCTAGCCAAGGCTATGGTTTTTCCTGTGGTCATGTATGGATGTGAGATCAGCCCTGGGATTTCTTTGGAAGGAATGATGCTAAAGCTGAAACTCCAGTACTTTGGCCACCTCAGGCGAAGAGCTGACTCACTGGAAAAACTCTGATGCTGGGAGGGATTGGGGGCAGGAGGAGAAGGGGATGACAGAGGATGAGATGGCTGGATGGCATCGCTGACTTGATGGACGTGAGTCTCAGTGAACTCCGGGAGTTCGTGATGTACAGGGAGGCCTGGCGTGCTGCGATTCATGGGGTCGCAGAGAGTCCATTTCATAGGAACCTGGAATGTCAGGTCCATGAATCAAGGCAAATTGGAAGTGGTCAAACAAGAGACGGAAAGAGTGAATGTTGACATTATAGGAATCATCTAACTAAAATGGACTGGACTGGGTGAATTTAACTCAGATGACCATTATATCTACTACTGTGGGCAGAAATCCCTTAGAAGAAATGGAGTAGCCATCATGGTCAACAAGAGAGTCCAAAATGCAGTACTTGCATGCAATCTCAAAAACGACAGAATGATCTCTGTTTGTTTCCAAGGCAAACCATTCAATATCACAGTAATCTAAGTCTATGCCCCAACCATTAATGTGGAAGAAGCTGAAGTTGAATGGTTCTATGAAGACCTCTAAGACCTCTTAGAACACCCAAAAAAGATGTCCTTTTCACTATAGGGGACAGGAATGCAAAAGTAGGAAGTCAAGAAACACCTGGAGTAACAGGAAAATTGGGCCTTGGAATATGGAATGAATCAGGGCAAAGACTAATAAAGTTTTGCCAAGAAAATGCACTGATCATATCAAACACCCTCTTCCAACAACACAAGAAAAGACTCCACACATGGACATCATCAGATGATCAACACCGAAATCAAATTGATTATATTCTTTGCAGCCAAAGATGGAGAAGCTCTATACAGTCAGCAAAAACAAGACCAGGAGCTGACTGTGGCTCACATCAAGAACTCCTTATTGCCAAATTCAGACTTAAATTGAAGCAAGTAGGGAAAACCACTAGACTATTCAGGTATGACCTAAATCAAATCCCTTATGATTATACAGTGGAAGTGAGAAATAGATTTAAGGGACTACGTCTGATAGATAGAGTGCCTGATGAACTACTGATAGAGGTTCATGGCATTGTATAGGAGACAGAGATCAAGGCCATCCCCATGGGAAAGAAAGGCAAAAAGGCAAAATGGGTGTCTAAGGAAGCCTTACAAATAGGTGTAAAAAGAAGAGAAGTGAAAAGCAAAGGAGAAAAGGAAAGATATAAGCATCTGAATGCAGAGTTCCAAAGAATAGCAAGAAGAGATAAGAAAGCCTTCCTCAGCAATCAATGCAAAGAAATAGAGGAAAACAACAGAATGGGAAAGACTAGATCTCTTCAAGAAAATTAGAGATACCAAGGGAACATTTCATGCAAAGATGGGCTCAATAAAGGACAGAAATGGTATGGACCTAACAGAAGCAGAAGATATTAAGAAAAGGTGGCAGGAATACACAGAAGAACTATACAAAAAAGATCTTCATGAACAAGATAATCACGATGGTGTGTTCACTCACCTAGAGCCAGACATCCTGGAATGTGAAGTCAAGCGGGCCACAGAAAGCATCACTATGAACAAAGTTAGTGGAGGTGATGGTATTCCAGTTGAACTATTTTCAATCCTGAAAGATGATGCTGTGAAAGTGCTGCACTCAATACAAATTTGGAAAACTCAGCAGTGGCCACAGGACTTGAAAAAGACAGTTTTCATTCCAATCCCAAAGAAAGACAATGCCAAAGAATGCTCAAACTACCACACAATTGCACTCATCTCACATGCTAGTAAAGTAATGCTCAAAATTCTCCAAGCCAGGCTTCAGCAATACATGAACCGTCAACTTCCAGATGTTCAAGCTGGTTTTAGAAAAGGCAGAGGAACCAGAGAGCAAATTGCCAACATCCGTTGGATCATCGAAAAAGCAAGAGAGTTCCAGAAAAACATCTATTTCTGCTTTATTGACTATGCCAAAGTCTTTGACTGTGTGGATCACAATAAACTGTGGAAAATTCTTCAAGAGATGGCAATACCAGACCACCTGACCTGCCTCTTGAGAAATCTGTATGCAGGTCAGGAAGAAACAGTGAGAACTGGACATGGAACAATAGACTGGTTCCAAATAGGAAAAGGAGTTCATCAAGGCTGTATATTGTCACCCTGCTTATTTAACTTATATGCAGAGTACATCATGAGAAACGCTGGACTGGAAGAAACACAAGCTGGAATCAAGATTGCCGGGAGAAATATCAATAACCTCAGATATGCAGATGATACCACCTTTATGGCAGAAAGTGAAGAGGAACTAAAAAGCCTCTTGATGGAAATGAAAGAGGAGAGTGAAAATGTTGGCTTAAAGCTCAACATTCAGAAAACGAAGATCATGGCATCTGGTCCCATCGCTTCATGGGAAATCGATGAGAAACAGTGGAAACAGTGTCAGACTTTATTTTTGCGGGCTCCAAAATACTGCAGATGGTGACTGCAGCCATGAAATTAAAAGACGCTTACTCCTTGGAAGGAAAGCTATGACCAACCTAGACAGCATATTAAAAAGCAGAGACATTATTTTGCCAACAAAGGTCCATCTAGTCAAGGCTATGGTTTTTCCAGTGGTCATGTATGGATGTGAGAGTTGGACTGTAAAGAAAGGTGAGTGCCGAAGAATTGATGCTTTTGAATTGTGGTGTTGGAGAAGACTCTTGAGAGTCCTTGACTCCAAGGAGATCCAACCAGTCCATCCTAAAGGAGATCAGCCCTGGGATTTCTTTGGAAGGTATGACGCTAAAGCTGAAACTCCAGTACTTTGGCCACCTCATGTGAAGAGTTGACTCATTGGGAAAGACTCTGATGCTGGGAGGGATTGGGGGCAGGAGGAGAAGGGGACGCCAGAGGATGAGATGGCTGGATGGCATCACTGACTCGATGGACATGAGTCTGAGTGAACTCTGGGAGTTGGTGATGGACAGGGAGGCCTGGCGTGCTGGGATCATGGGATCGCAGAGTCGGACACAGTGAGCGACTGAAGTGAACTGAACTGAAATGAACAATGTAAATGAAAGCAATATTTTCATACTGATCATTTGTTTCAGACTTCTTTTTTCTGGTTGATAGCTTGTATAAGGATGAGGCCAATAATTAATGCTTTACATTTGAATCTTAAATGAATATTCAGTTCAGTCGCTCAGTCGTGTCTAACTCTGTGACCCCATGGACTTAAGCTCACCAGGCTTCCCTGTTCATCACCAACTCCCGGAGCCTACTCAAACCCATGTCCATCAAGTTGGTGATGCCATCCAACCATCTCATCCTCTGTCATCCCGTTCTCCTCCCGCCCTCAATCTTTCCCAGCATCAGGGTCTTTTCCAGTGAGTCACTTCTTTGCATCAGGTGGCCAAAGTATTGGAGTTTCAACTTCAATATCAGACCTTCCAAAGAATATTCAGGACTGATTTCTTTTAGGATGGACTGGCTGGATCTCCTTGCAGTCCAAGGGACACTCAAGAATCTTTTCCAACACCACAGTTCAAAAGCATCAATTCTTCAGTGCTCAGCTTTCTTCACAGTCCAACTCTCACATCCATACACGACTACTGGAAAAACCATAGCTTTGACTAGACGGACCTTTGTTGGCAAAGTAATGTCTCTTTTGAACATGCTATCTAGTTTGGTCATAACTTTTCTTCCAAGGAGCAAACATCTTTTAATTTCATGGCTGCAGTCACCATCTGTAGTGTTTCTGGAGCCCCCCAAAATAACGTCTCTCACTCTTTCAACTGCTTCCCCATCTATTTGCCATGAAGCGATGGGACCAGATACCATGATCTTAGTTTTCTGAATGCTGAGTTTTAAGCCAACATTTTCACTCTCCTCTTTCACGTTCATCAAGAGGCTGTTTAGTTCTTCTCTTTCTGCCATAAGGGTGGTGTCATCTGTTTATCTGAGGTTATTGATATTTGTCCCGGTAATCTTGACTCCAGCTTGTGCCTCATCCAGCCCAGCGTTTCTCATGATGTACTCTGCATATAAGTTAAATGAATATATACAAGTGTAAAACCCCTATATCATACTAGAAAGCTGAAGATATTTTGATGAAATTGTCTGATTAACTCCTTCAATGCTACTGAGACTGGGCCTTAATCTTAGGTTTTACTCCCAGGGAAGATCTATGGAGTCTTGAATATAGACCATATACCCTACAACAGATCTAAAAATGTATATTCCCTTGACACCACTATTTTCTTGACTGAGGAGGGAAAATAAATTTATAAAGCTTTGTCTCTGGGCTCCCACCTTTTAAGTAGGGAACAAATCATGAAGTATCTTGTTATTTTAGTCTTTAGAATTTCTGTTTAAAGCCTGAGTATAAATATAGTGATTGATCTAAGTAATACTAAGTAGGTTACAATGTTTAAAAAGCTGATAAACTGTTATTTCATTGTTATTTTTTATCTACAACCTAGTCCTCATCTGGGATATTCAGAAATGTATAAAAATGAATACACATTATAACATTTTCTATAAAATGAATCATTTCAACACTTCAAATATGTCATTGAAAATGCTTTTCTTTTCTATACTTAACATCTTGTCATATGCTATTTTCTAAAATTATTAAGGATGCTTGTAACCATAAACAAAACTAGGAATAAAATCTTTGCAACAAGATAATATGAGTAATTTTGTTATGAATGGTTAGAAAGAAACTCTTTAAGACAAATTTTGTCAATAATGATTTATTATGCAGAGCAAAAATCTATTTTAAATACACAACACAGGATCTTAAAATACTCTATTCTCCACACATCTATGTGCTGCTAAGAAACATTATCTTTGTACTTTTGGTTCTATGAGAGTATCAGGAAAGTTTATAGGCCACTGCCCTCAATTCCAGAATTTCTTTTTCATATTATCAAAAGTTGAAACTATATGGCAAGTATTTTCCCTATTTAATTGAGATGTGCAAAATAGGTTTTCCCCAGAATAGTAATTTTAATGTATCAATCTTCAAGAATTGAGCTCCCCTGTAGTGATATTTCAACTTAAGTATTTTACGTATAAAAGAGTAGAAAGTTACACATTAATAAGTATATGATATGTACTTATGTGGATATTTCCAAAGTGTGACAACAGATTCTGCAATTCAGCATAAAATTTAATTGAAATATATACAAATATACTAATGATCATTACAAGTTTAGACTGTATTCTTGATATTAAAATTATAATCTTATTATGAGGAAAATAATCAAACTGAACACATAAAAAGTATATTATTTTCTGAAAGTCTAAAACCCCCTGTAAGCAGATAAATACTATTATAAAAAACTATTTTCTAAAAGTATGCACACATGCTCATTGTGTGACGCTATGGACTGCAGACCACTGGGCTCCTCTGTCCATGGGATTTTCCAGGCAAAAATATTGGAATGGGCTGCCGTTTCTTCCTCCAGGGGATTTTCCCAACCCAAGGATCGAACCCACATTTCCTGCTCTGGCAGGCAGATTCTTTACCACTGAGACACTTGGGAAGCCCTAAAAGTGTAACTCAACTAAAAATATAGTATTCACCTAGTCAACTTAAAAGCATAATATTTCCCAGGAATAAACAAATTTTGGTTATAATATATACATTTATTCACCTTTGTGTTACTTCTTAATAATAAGTAGTTGCTAAAATACTTACACAGAAAGTATTGAATAAACAGCCATTTTATCTTATGCTGTTATTTTCATATAAGAAATATTCACGACACAAAATAACTTTTTAACCCTATACATTGACTTAAAAAAATTTACATTATCATTTAAGATCTCTTAGAATCTTATTGCTGAAGAAAAGATAATATACATTAATACAGTGAAGTTACCATATACATTTATTGACTATATGTTGCATTCTGTAATTAAGAAAACTTTACTTTTTCATTGGCATAAATAGTTGATTTACAATGTTGTGTTTAATTTACAGTGAACAGCAAAGTGATTCAGATATATGTGTGTGTGTGTGTGTATATACACATATATAGTCTTTTTAAAATTATTTTTCCTTATACATTATTACAAAATATTGAGTATCATTCTTTGTGCTATAGAGTAGGTCCTTGGTGGTTATCTATTTTAAATGTAGTAGTGTGTATAAGTTAATCACAAAGTTCTTTTTTTTTTTTTACAAAGTTCTAATTTATCCCTCCTCTCAACTCTTGCCCCTTTTGTAACTCTTATTTTCTACACCTGTAGGTTTATTTTGGTTTTGTACATATGCTCATTTCTATCAGTTTTTCTTAAATTCCATTTATAAGTGATATATGGTATTTGTCTTTCTCTGGTTTACTTCATTTAGTACGATATCACCTCTATGTTCATTCATGTTGCTGCCAAAGGCATTTTATTTTTTATGGCTGAGATGATGCCACCCTTATGGCAGAAAGTGAAGAGGAACTAAAAAGCCTCTTGATGAAAGTGAAAGAGGAGAGTGAAAAAGTTGGCTTAAAGCTCAACATTCAGAAAACAAAGATCATAGCATCTGGTCCCATCACTTCATGGGAAATAGATGGGGAAACAGTGTCAGACTTTATTTTTTGGGGCTCCAAAATCACTGCAGATGGTGACTGCAGCCATGAAATTAAAAGACGCTTACTCCTTGGAAGGAAAGTTATGACCAACCTAGATAGCATATTCAAAAGCAGAGACATTACTTTGCCAACAAAGGTCCATCTAGTCAAGGCTGTGGTTTTTCCAGTAGTCATGTATGGATATGAGTGTTGGACTGTGAAGAAAGCTGAGCACCGAAGAATTGATGCTTTTGAACTGTGGTGTTGGAGAAGACTCTTGAGAGTCCCTTGGACTGCAAGGAGATCCAACCAGTCCATTCTAAAGGAGATCAGCCCTGGGATTTCTTTGGAAGGAATGATGCTAAAGCTGAAACTCCAATACTTTGGCCATCTCATGCGAAGAGTTGACTCATTGGAAAAGACTGATGCTGGGAGGGATTGGGGGCAGGAGGAATAGAGGACGACAGAGGATGAGATGGCTGGATGGCATCACTGACTCGATGGACGTGAGTATGAGTGAACTCTGGGAGTTGGTGATGGACAGGGAGGCCTGGCGTGCTGCTATTCGTGGGGTCGCAAAGAGTCGGACACAACTGAGCGACTGAACTGAACTGAATATTCCACCACATATATTTATACATAAATATGTATATATTTATTTTATGGCTAATATTCCACCATATATATTTATATATTCCACGTTCTTTATACAATCATCTATTGATGCATATTTATGTTGCTTCCATGTCTTGCCTATTGCAAACAGTGCTGCAGTGAACTTTGGTGTGCATTCATTTTTTCGAATTATGGTTCTTCTGGGTGTATAGCTAAGAGGAGAATTGCTGGATTATACAGCAACTCTCTTTAAAGTTTTTTTAAGGAACCTCCATACTGTTCTCCACATTGACTGTACCAATTTACATCCTCACCAACAGTGTAGGAGGGTTTCTTTTATTCCATGCTCTCTCCAACGTGTATTATCTTGATGATGACCATTCTGACCAATGTGAATACCAATGTGATATCTGACTGCAGTTTTGATTTTTATTTCCCTAATAATTAGCAACGTTGAGTCATCTTTCTGTGTGTTTTTTTTTTTTTTTGCCATCTGTATGTCTTCTTTGGAGAAATGTATATTTAGATCTTGTGCCAATTTTTTGATTGGGCTGTTTGCTGTTTTTTATATTGAGCTTAAAGAGCTGTTTGTGTATTTTGGAGATTAATCCCTTGTCGGTTAAATGGTTTACAAATATTTCCTGTCAGTCTGGTAGGCTGTCATTTTGTTTATGATCTCCTTTGCTGTGGAAAAGCTTTTAAGTTTAATTAGGTCCTATGTGTTTATTTTTGTTTTTATTTACATTATTCTAGGAGCCAGATCCATAAAAATATTTCCGTGATTTATGTCAAAGAGTGTTCTGCCTGTTTTCCTCTAGGAGTTTCATAGTACCCACTTTCACATTTAGTACTTCAATCCATTTTGGGTTTATTTTGTGTATTGTGTCAGAAAATGTGCTAATTTCATTTTACATGTAGCTGTCCAATTTTTCCAGCACCACGCACTGAAGAGACTATCTGTTTCCATTGTATATTCTTGCCTTTGTCATAGTATAATTTGCCATAGGTGTGTCAGTTTATTTATGGGCTTTCTATCTTGTTCTATTGATTTACATTTCTGATTTTATGCCAATATCATATTTTTTGATTACTGGCTTTATAGCATAGCATGAAATCAGGAAGCCTGATTTTGTCAGCTCCATTTTTCTTTCTCAAGTTTGGCTATTGAGGGTCTTTTGTGTTTCCATACATATTCTAAATTTCTTTGTTCTAGTTCTATGAAAAATGCCACTAGTGATTTGACAGGGATTGCACTGAATCTGTAGATTACCTTGGGTAGTATATCATTTTGACAATGTTGAGTCTTCCAATCCAAGAACACAATATATTTTTCCATCTGTTTGTGTCCCCTTCGATTTATTTCATCAGTGTCTTAGATTTTGGAGTACAGGTCTTTTGCCTCATATAGTAGGGTTAGTAATTTATTAGTATTAGTTAGTATTTTTGATGTAACTGTTTCATTAGCTACTCTTTCTGATCATTTGTTGCTAGTGTATAGATATGCAAGGGATTTATGTGTATTAATTTTGCAACCTGCAAATTTACTGAATTCACTGATGAGCTCTAGTAGTTTTCTGGTATTGTCTTTTGTATTTTCTACATAGAGTATGGAGAAGGCAATGGCAACCCACTCCTGTACTTTTGCCTGGAAAATCCCGTGGACAGAGGAGCCTGGTAGGCTGCAGTCCATGGGGTTGCTAGAGTCGGACACGACTGAGCGACTTCACTTTCACTTTTCCCTTTCATGCATTGGAGAAGGTGAGCGACTTCACTTTCACTTTTCCCTTTCATGCATTGGAGAAGGAAATGGCAACCCACTCCAGTGTTCTTGCCTGGGGAATCCCAGGGACGGGGAAGCCTGGTGGGCTGCCACCTATGGGGTTGCACAGAGTCGTCCATGACTGAAGTGACTTAGCAGTAGCAGCACATAGAGTATATCATCTGAAAATAGTGAATTTTACGTCTTTTCCTGTTTGGATTCTTTTATTTCTTTTTCTTCTCTGATTGCTGTGGCTAGGACTTCCAAAACTATGTTGAATAAAAGTGGTGAGAGTGGACATCCTTGCCTTGTTCCTCATCTTAGAGGAAATGCTTTCAGATTTTCACCATTGAGTATGATGTTAGCTGTGGGTTTTTCATATATGGTCTTTACTATGTTAAGTTAGATTCCTTATATATTCACTTTCTGGAGAATTTTTATAAGTAGATGTTGAATTTTATTAAAATTCTACATCTCTTGAGATGGTCACATGGTTTTTATTCTACAGTTTGCTACTGTGGTGTATCATACTAATTGATTTGCAGATATTGAAAACTCCTTACAACCCTGGAATAAACCCCACTTGGTCATGATGTATGATCCTTTTAATGTATTGTTGGATTCAATTTGCTAATATTTTGTTGATTTTGTGTCTACATTCATCAATGATATTGGTCTATAGTTTTCTTTTTTTGTGGTATCTTTGTCTGGTTTTGGTTTCAGTGTTATAGTAATGTCAGAGAATGAGTTTGGAAATATCCTTTCATCTGCATTTTTGGGATTAGTTCTAGAAAGAGAGGTGTTAACTTTTCTTTAAATGTTTGTAGAACTTGCCTGTGAAGCCACCTGGTCCTGGAATTTTTTTTTTCTTTTTTTTGCTAAAATACTTTTATTTATTTATTTTTTTAAATTTTATTTTATTTTTAAACTTTACAATATTGTATTAGTTTTGCCAAATATCGAAATGAATCCGCCACAGGTATACATGTGTTCCCCATCCTGAACCCTCCTCCCTCCTCCCTCCCCATACCCTCCCTCCGGGTTGTCCCAGTGCACCAGCCCCAAGCATCCATATCATGTATCAAACCTGGACTGGAGACTCATTTCATACATGATATTATACATGTTTCAATGCTATTCTCCCAAATTTCCCCACCCTCTCCCTCTCCCACAGAGTCCATAAGACTGATCTATACATCAGTGTCTCTTTTGCTGTCTCGTACATTTTTTTGTTGGGAGTTGTAACAACTTATTAACCAGAGACATATTAATATGTCTTTTGTTACCTAAATGTTATTGACTGGAGACATTTCAATATTCAATTACATAACAGATCACAGGCCACAGGTGTCAGTTTCTGTAAAAAGTCCCTCATTAGTAATGTGTTAAAAATCACAGATTCAGTTTCAGTACTTGTAGTTGGTTTTTTCATATTCTCTGTTTCTTCCTGGTTTAGTCTTAGAAGATAGTACTTTTATAAGAATTTGTCCATTTCTTCTAGATTTTCCATCTTATTGGCATACAGTTGCTTACATTAATAATACTCTTTTATGGTCCTCCGTATTTTGTGGTGTTGGTTTTAACTTTCCCTTTTTCATTTCTAATTTGATTGATTTGGGTCATTTCCCTTGTTTCATTTTTGATCTTTTAAAATGCTGATAGTTTATCTTTTCTCTTACTTTTATTCATTGCTTCTCTTTTATTCTTTATTTTATTCATTGTAAGCATATAAAAGACTATTATTTTTGGTCAAATCTCTGAGTATTCATAAAATAGCAAGTCGTAGGAGAAGGCAATGGCAACCCACTCCAGTACCCTCGCCTGGAAAATCCAATGGACAGAGGACCCTGGAAGGCTGCAGTCCATGGGGTCGCTGAGGGTCGGACACAACTGAGCGACTTCACTTTCACTTTTCACTTTCATGCACTGGAGAAGGAAATGGCAACCCTCTCCAGTGTTCTTGCCTGGAGAATCCCAGGGACGGGGGAGCCTGGACCCCATCTATGGGGTCGCACAGAGTCGAACACGACTGAAGTGACTTAGCAGTAGCAGCAGTGAGAAGTAAAGTGTTCTTGGGCAATATTTGTGAAAGAAGTCTTTCAAGAAATTTATATTATTAATAAAAATAAGTATTTAAGGGTATTAAAATACATTAAGTAACACGATTTCTTACACAAAGTTTATCTGTAATTATTTATGATATATAAGCATTTACACATATGTATGAACTTTAAAGCAATGAGAATGATACATTTTCCCCCTATAAATGAAATTGCTTCTCTTCATGTGCTTTACATCTAAGAACATTTCCAAAAAGTTAAGTGCATCCATGATATATCAGATTTAATATTCTTACAGCCAGCTTCCCATAACCATTGCCAAAAATGATGCTTTTTCATGCTCAGCTAACAGGCTTCCCTGGTGGCTCAGACGGTAAAGCATCTGCCTGCTATGCAGGAAACCTGGGTTTGATCCCTGGGTCAGGAAGATTCCCTGGAGAACGAGATGGTAACCCACTCCAGTACTCTTGCCTGGAAAATCCCATGGATGGAAGAACCTGGTAGCCCATAGTGCTGCAAAGAGTCAGACATGACTGAGTGACTTCAACAGTCACTCAAAGTGATTTAGAAGCTGTTGCTAGGATGAGATGTAAGTGGGAGCTTGACATAAAGCAAAATTCACCTAATATCAAAAAAATTAAAACACAAAAATTGTTTTATTTGACTATTTAAAAAATAATTCTATATGTTATGGAAGAGTCTCTGAAAGAGTATCTTTAATAAAAATTATCTTTAAAAATGAATTTTTGTGCCACATTCCTGTGTGTCTTGAATGTTTTGAAACTTGGGTTTTACTCATATTCATGCTAAAAAATGTGAAATAAAATCTGCATAGCTGCTTATCAGAAAAAATTATCATAATAAAATAAGTAAACAAATTTTTAAAAGACAAATTTTAGAAAATATTTAAATATACTTTTGCCTTACTTTTATGAGGAAACACGCTCTTGTGATAAGGCTGATGAGTTACAATGTTAATAATAGTAAAGTTTTGATTTTACTATTTTAACTATAAAAATGCCTTTGAGAAAATGTTTTCTTTCCTAGATCTTGCCCCAGTTGGACAGTTTTATGTGAGCTAATATATGTAGTCTGATAAGGTTTTCAAGGGAGCCAATTATGTGCTTTCCCACAATCAATACTGCAGTATAATAGGCTTTTCTGGGGCCTTTTATACCTTTTTTGGTTAATATTGAGTTATGTTTTGCTCTTTGGGACAAACCATTTCTTCTAATACTGATACTGCGGTTGATAGGTAGCAAGGATTACCAACAGAACCTCTGTCTTGAAGAGAAAATAAACTATTTTTCCAAGAACTAATTGTATTTTACTTCATAATCCATTAAACTGAGTTTAACTAACACTAGAGAATTGCAGATAGGTTACTATAGAAGAGTTGGAAAAATTCTATCACAGAAGAAAACTTCTGCAAATCATTACTGTAAGTCCTAAATAGAGATACTCATTGATAAGGTAAACCAACATTTCTAAACTTTCTCTGGTTTGTCTTTTAGTGTGTCTGATGAAAAGAGAACAAATAACTACCTTTGAAAATCTCATCTTCAATGAGATTAGTCCTTTAGAATAGTCCTTTAGACTATAGAATAGTCCTTTCAATAGTCCTTTAGAATATTCAAAATATCAGAAAAACTACAAACCTGCTGTCCAGGATAAGACAAGAACAAGCTTTCAGTGCTCACATTTCATTCTCAACTGGATCTTGGGCCCTGAGGCTGGAATGTAGACCTGATCTTTGTTAAAGATATGTGCAAAATCTTTGCCTTCATTCACTTTCTTATGAATTATGAAAAGAAGTAATATAAACTTTTGATTTTATAAAAATAAGAAAATTCTCCATATTTATATAATTGTGCACTATGCTTTGAATTCTTCATGTTATTATTATTACTTTGTTTTATTAAACATCCTGGGAGAAGTCTTTCAGATGCCTTGTTTTCAAATTGGTATTTAATGTAATAAAAATTCAAGAATAATAAAATGATTCTTACATGGAAAGTAGTTTCTTTAAACATAGTAAGAATGTAGCTATTCATTTTTGAAAAAAAAGATAGCAACATTGCCAATTAATTATTTTTATATGTAAAAAGCTGTCAATTTTTGAAAAAATATAACAAGAAATTACAACTATGTGTTATGAATTTTATGTAAGAATCTTGGGCTGACAAATAAATGGATACAAAATGCCCCTTACATTGGGTGAATTTTTTGAAATTTCTATTAAATTTACCACCTGTAACATGATTTATGGTACCTCTACAGTAAAGTACAAAATATTGACTGACAGAAAGCAGAAATAGAAATGGTTTAGATCATGTTGTTTAATACAAAGTTAGAGTGCTCTGGAATTTATCAAACTCCTAGATTTAACATCTTTGTATTTTTGGTAATTATTTAGTAAGAATAATATTATGTTTCCAGTATCATTCAAATATATATATACATATAGTGAAATTAATCTGACTTCTTCCTCCATGAATCTTCTTCCTTGGAATGTTCACTTTCTTATTTATGAGGGAAAAATATCACTTATTTCATTTACCATTTTCCTCTGATTTTAGCTTCTGCTCTAGAACACACAACTGGAGATTTTGGGCAAAATAATGCTGCTAACCTCAGGCATCTTATCAGAGGTTTCTAGAAATATAGAAAGTGTGTAACACCAAATGTCCCTTTCCTTGGTTAGAAAATACTCCTAAATTTATTTTTGAACAGCTTCTCAAAAGTACATAAAATTACACTGTTTAGCTGCTATCTGAAATATATTATTTAATGATTCGGTACCTTGAAGGGTATAAATTATCATAAATTAGTCCCATCATTTGTAAGTGTGAGTTATAATGATAGGAATATTAAAGGAATGACATGAAAAATAAGTAATCCAAATAAAAACATGTATAGTGCCTGGAACACTGCTACTGCTAAGTCACTTCAGTCGTGTCCGACTCTGTGCCACCCCAGAGACGGCAGCCCACCAGGCTCCCCCATCCCTGGGATTCTCCAGGCAAGAACACTGGAGTGGGTTGCCATTTCCTTCTCCAGTGCATGAAAGTGAAAAGTGAAAGGGAAGCCTCTCAGTCGTGTCTGACTCTTAGCGACCCCATGGACTGCAGTCTACCAGGCTCCTTCATCCATGGGATTTTCCAGGCAAGAGTACTGGAGTGGGATGCCATTGCCTTCTCCCGGAACACTGTAGATATCAATAAATCATCATTAATGCAATCGTCACCACCATCTTCATTAATACTATATTTTCTCCTTAAGGTGCACACATACGGACTAAATCACTTCAGTCCTGTCAACTCTTTGTGATCACATGGACTGTTGGGATCGAACTGTGTCTCCTGCATTGGCAGGTGGATTCTTCACCACTGAGCCACTAAAACCCTAGAATATCCATTGTCATAGAAAGGTTGCTTTTATGTTTACAGGGATACATCTGTCATCCAGAAAAGTGTGTCATAAAAAATGTCTTGTGATTTTCATTATTCAAAAATAAAACTGTTTTTCCAAGGACACTTTTCAGTGCATTTTAATATCTTTAGATAAAATTATTTTCTGGATTTCTTTTTGGTAAGGCAGAATGATTTGGTTCATGGTACAATCTGGTGTGTAAGATGCTGTTGTATCTGCTTCTGCTAAAGATACTGATAAACTTAATTTTTCTGACATGGATTCTCCAGTTTAAATGTGTCTCTAATAACCACTGATCCTTACCAAGTTGCTAGGGATACTAAGAATAATAATTAAATTTAAAAATGTGGTTTCCTTGTCTGAAAGTCAATAGGGTAGTGTAATATTTGGCATCATTAGTATTTTAGTGGTCCAGAGAAGAGCTCTTAGGTGCAGTTACTTTAAATGATTTATCTGTATGTGCCCATTTGTGATTCTGATATGACTTGGACAGGACTGCTAATATAAGACATTAAAGCATCTGGAAGTAGACCAAACTGTAAGTAAAGGAAATTGCCTATTCTTATGGATGATCTTTTATGCTATTTTTTTTAAATATAAGTGAAGCACTCAAAAACACTGACATGGTTCTAAAATACTTTAAAGATTAATCTATAAAATATCACTTCTGGATTAAAAATTCTAGGCCAAACAAAACTACACTTTAGTTTTCCATTTTTAACCCGTAATAGAAAAGAAGAGAGACTTTCAAAATAATGGACACAAATAAAACTGTGCTTTTAAGTACTTATCCTCTTAAGCATGCTACACATATCATCATTCACAGGAAGAAGAAAAGGCCATTTTATATTAAGGATGAGTCACTTATTCAACATTCCCTCCAGTGTTATGTGCCTGGATATATAACACAATATCCATTTTCCATAAAGATTTGTGTTAACTGCAGGGTATTGTACATACTTTCCATAACCAAGAAGAGGTAGAATTCGAATTATTTTCCATTGAAAGTATTTTTTCATATATTGCATTAATCAGTAAGTACTTGCACATATTTTAAAAGCACTAAATACAGAAAAAATAAAACACAGGTGCATACTTTTGCTTTTTCCCCTAATTTTAAATTCTTGAGAATAGTCATTGGGTATGAGGGTTTGTGTGTGTGTGTGTGTGTGTGTGTGTGTGTGTACATGTGTGCACACACATGTACATACACACAAACACAAATGTTTAATTAAAAGTTTTAATATCACAATCTAAAATCATTTTTAAAAGCTGTAGCAACTTATATTTGCTTCAGTTGTGTTATTGTTTTGCTTCTCCTGACAGTTTTCCTCTCACATTTTTTTTGCTAGCTTTAATTAAGTTTTCTCCTTAGACCTTAAAGGAAACAACAACAAAAAAACTGCAGGCTCAGTATATTTTTTCAGAGCATACACAATTTGATCAGTTACTACCTAGTGTCTATGCTGGTAATAAATGTTTCAATGCTTTTAAAGCAATTTTTCCTGATTAGTAATTAGTAGGTCAAAAACATGGGTTAAATTCTCTAGTGTTATGATTCTCAAACTTTCTGGGACTCTAAGAATTTCCTGAAACACATAAAAAAATGTGACTCAATGCTTGCACAACAGACAATAAAACAGACACTAAAAAGGCAAACCTTTAACATAATCCTCAGCATAATGTAGGAGTTTGACAGAAATGGAAACTCTCAGTGCCACATTCTACACTTACTGACTCAAGATTTGTATATTAGCAAGCCATCAGGGTAAACCACATACCCATTAAAGACCTAGAAATATTCTCAGTCACATTCTTCCACTAATGTTAGCTAAAGTGAAACCTTTTAATTAGTTCCAAGCCCAAAACATCTTCATTATTTTTCTCCTTTCTATGAAAAAATGCCATACAGAACAACTAGGTCTGTCTTCTCAGAAAACTAAGACCCAGATATGTGATTTTGATAAGTAAATGGGTCTTGATGTTTAGTCTTCTACTCTCATTGTTTACAGTTATTTGTGCTCTCTGTCTGTAGTCTAATGTTCAAAGACATATTGATTGCCGTTTTCAAGATATTTGTATTATTTCATGACAAGACTCCAATGTATTCCTGAGTTACTGCACTGATTCACTCAAGCAACATATTGAACTCTACCAATAGCCAATCTGTATCATTCATCATTCAAAAATAGTAACACACATAACAGTCTTTGATTATTAAGGTCTAAATGGACCCATCAATCAATATATGTTCAATGAAATCCTGTAAGCCATTCAAAGTACTACTCAGTTACAATTGTCTTTCCAGTACAATCTCCCACCATTAAACCACAAGGGAAGTCTGTCTCTATGAACTTCCTTTGGCAACACTTGTGCTCATTGTCTAACTCTGCTGTAACAAATTCCATCAGTTCTGAGCCACAAAGCCCTACACATTTTTTTTTTCCTCTCTCTGTGCTGAAGGCCAAAAGTCTAAGCTCAAAGTGTGAGCCGCTGTATTCCTTCTGGAGGCTTCAGAAAATGCTCCCATACCTTTTTCAGCTTCAAGAAACTATCTACATTCCGTGGCTCGTGGCACTTTTCTGGCATCTTTCAATCTCTTTCTTCTATGCTCATATCTCTTACTGTTGACTGACCACTTCTGTCTCCCTCTTATAAAAACTCATATGATTACACTGAACCCATCGGGATAATCTCCTTGTCTCAAGATCCTTAACTTAATCACATTTGCAATGTTCCTTTTGTCATATGCTGTAATGAATATATCCCTAAGTCTTAGGGATTAGGATGTGGGTATTTTGGGAAGGTCATTACTCAGCCTACCATGGTACCCTATACCTGCCATGATATTTATCACTGTAGTCATATTAGAAATAATTGTTGACTATTAGAAAGAAAAATAAATGTCCTAGCCTGCAAGACAAGAAGAATAAAAAATGATTAGAAAGGAATAAACAAAACTGTCCTTAGTTACAGTTTTGTCTTTAAAAAAAAAAAAAAGAACACAGTGCTGTCTCTGTACTACCACCCATAGAAAGAAACAGTCATCTTTGGACGTTTTTCACTAAGGTGAGGGGAAATAGGACTTGCAAAAGCTCAGGTAGAGGGCAGAACAACCTTGGATGAAGAGTAGTGCCTCTGATGACAGGACAAACTCAAGTAAGTTCTGGCTTTGCTACTTACCACCGGTGTGACAATGTCGTTCCTGAGCCTCAGTTTGCTTTGTAGAGTAGGGATGTAACAATTGTATCAATAACCACAGAATGAGATTGTTATGAAAGTTAAATGAAACACTTGTAAAGCACTTAGCATAGTGCCTGAAACATAGTAAGTGCTCAATAAATGTTAGCTATTATATACTATATATTATATATATATATATATGATGGATACTTATGGTATCCATCTTATTTCCTTTTATGCACTGGTTATTAGGAATCTGGAGAAGGAAATGGCAACCCACTCCAGTATTCTTGCCTGGAGAATCCTGTGGACAGAGGACCCTGGTGGGCTGCTGTCTATGGGGTTGCACAGAGTCGGACACGACTGAAGCGACTTAGCATGCATGCATGCATTAGAAAGAAAGGAAAGAAAGAATAGAAAGAGAAAGACACATGAATAGAGACAAAGCTGGAAAATCAAAATCAGTATCAGTGGAGAGAATACTACTCTAAGTGGGTAGGTTTTGATAGTTAACTATTAATTAAGGGTTTTGGTTTTCTAATGTATGAATTCCCTATCAGCTTTACATGCCTCTAATAGGAATAAATTACTTTTATAACCAGCACCATTTTATTCTTCTGGAAAGTAATAGCACCACCACTTCCCCCCATTTTTTTTTTCTTTTATCAAACTGCTTCCCTCTGAATTCAACATTTTATTCCAAAATGAAGCTGTGCTTTTGATTACCTCCTAATCATAGTTAACTGCTTGAAGGCAGAACCCATGAGTCAAACTTGGCTGATTATAATTTCCTCAGAGAGTAGCTGAGAAAAAGAGATTTCATTTCTGGTGGCTAAGCTCAAAGTTCATGAGATCCAAACTGTTGGCCTCCTTCAGCCTAGTCTTGTAGGAAAAGCCAGGCAGATGACTTAATTCTATGCTTCTCTTTCCTTTTCTTTCATGTTGCAGGAAAATACTGAGGTCTGTCTATCATCTATCTATCATTTGTATATAGATACCCACATAAGTAGCAGCATAAGAGTTCTGCATCTAGACATCTCTCCTGAACTTACTGAAAATATTTTTTTTTTTGCTTACTCTCTTAACATCCATATTTACATGTTTAAAAAAATGAGCCCTGGTAAAATGTATTACTTTTCTGTATTCTTAATTATGCAAATAAACAAGCATATGAACAGAATAATTCTGGTTACACTATAATTTACAACAGCAAACTGTTTATAGAACTTATCACAAGTACACAATATCATGGAAACTTTAATCCCTATTCATCCATTTGGACAAATGTGTGTGCATGTATACACATATACAGTTAAATATATGCACATGTTTCTTTGGCTTCATCCAAACATAACTCTGCAGTGGAATATTTCAGCTCTTGGTGAGAAAATGGTAGAGCAGTATTCTATTATTCTATCTGAAATAACATTTTCTTTTTAGACCATTACTGAGGCATTCTGACTGCCTCACTCTTCCCCAACATTCTACCAAGGATGACTTCTATCACAACATTTATGTTCCTGAGTATGCATTGCTAGAAAGAAATGAAAAGTTATATTGATTTCTTGGAGGACAATGCTGTCATGAATACATAATTTAAATGGTGCAGCATCAGGGTAGGTCCAGCCTCAGTGATGAGCTGGTATCTCAAATAAAAGTATGCAGCCTAATGTGAAGCTTGCTTTCACCAATGTTTAATTTTCATTCTGTATAAAATACTGCATTTTTGTAAAAATGTAGGTCAGAGTATAAGAAACATGAATATTTTAAGACTACCAGAGAAAAAAATTAATTACTAGCACTGTCCTCTGAACTATTTACCCTAAATAAAATTAGCATTGCAATTTAAACCTTAGGGAAGACAATGTGTTTTATTTACCAAAGTAAATAACATGTCATAAGCAAAGTGTCTGACATATTGGACCAAAATAACAAGGTTTGGCCCATTTCAGAGAAATGGCATTTTGGGTATGGAATGAAAAGGGGGTTGGTGGGGAAGAGAATCATGGCCCAGGACATGATTAAGTGCAAAATGAAATCTAACTCTTTACTGAGCAGTAAGATGCAAAACGCCTGATACACAGTTGTGTAGGACTTCTTTCCTGAGCAAGAAGTAACTTTCTAAAATGATATTTTGCTGTCTAGGTCTTCCATCTCACAGAACTGGAAATGATTTATTTTTGATAGTTTACCTTAAATTCTCAGATTAAATGAAGAGTTTCAGATTTTTTAAAGTAACAGGAATGGATTACTGTTTTCTAACTTGAAATAGGAAAGTTTTAGAGTTTCAGTTTTAGTATGATGCATTTATATATTACTTGATGGGGGGCAGGGGGGAAGATGGCCATTAACTTTTGAAAATGAACTAAGATGATCATAACTGTATTAATAGATACATTTACTAGCCACTTTCAGTTGAGATTCAGATTCCCAGAATGCTTGGCAGCATTTATTAAAGGGTGTAATTTTAAGACAGTTATTTGTAATGCCCAGAAATCTCACAAAACACAAAAATACACTGAGTATAAATACAGATCCAACATTATATCCATTGTTATATTCACAATTGTTTTGCCTGACTCATTGGTTGAGAGCACTAAAATTTATTTTAAAAACTTGAGTGTCTAGAGAAAAGAGAAATTAGACCTGATACAGATAAATTTTCTAGCAACCTCCAATGATTAACTTGCACTTTCACTGACAATAAACACTATGTACTATTCATCTAGTGATATTTTGTCATAAGATTTCTTTCTGTATTTGGCTCTAATTTACCCAGGTAGTATCTCCAAGACTCCATGTTTCAGAGTTAGGTTTGAATGTCACTCTTGCCAGCTCTTACCAGATCTGAGTAAAGAAACTAAAAGATCATCTTTTTTTTTTTTTTTTTTAGATAAGAAGGCTTTGTGTGTCTTTCTTGTGTACTTATTTTCTAAAGTTTGAAAGATATTGATGCTTTTGAACTGTGGTGTTGAAGAAGACTCTTGAGAGTCCCCTGGACTGCAACGAGATCCAACCAGTCAAACCTAAAGGAAATCAGTCTTGAATATTCACTGGAAGAACTGATTCTGAAGCTGAAACCCCAATACTTTGGCCACCTGATACCAAGAAGTGACTTACTGGAAAAGACCCTGATGCTGGGAAAGATTGAAGGAAGGAGGAGAAGGGGATGACAGAGGCTGAGATGGTTGGATGGCATCAACGAATTGATGGACATGAGTTTGAGCAAGCTTCAGGAGTTGGAGATGGACAGGGAAGCCTGGCGTGCTGCAGTCCATGGGGTCGCAAAGAGTCAGACATGACTGAGCGACTGAACTGAACTGAACTTGAAAGATATACTTATTATTTTCTCTGGATTTCCATAGTCTAAGGCCATGTAATCTTTGACACTGCAATAATAGTACTAAATCTTTTGTAAAATATTTTCTCATTCTATTTTATTATTTTATTACTATTATTCTTTTATTTTGATATTGTATTTTAAAATATATTTTTTTTTCAAAACTTTTTTCAGGAATCAATGAATGTTCCCTGTCACCAACAAATTGGATTTTAGAGAAAACATTTTAACCAAGTATTCATTGCATGTTAATATATCCCATCAAATTGATCTGTGTATTCTCTATAGATATATCCAATTGATATTACAGCTAGTTAGGATTCTAGCTTGTAATTACATGCCATCTTTCACTTATAAAATAAACATTAAGTAATATAGGTATATTGTTATACTGTATTATGTATGCAATTTGTTTTTTTCAATTGTGAGCATGACATCAGCAGCTGTGTCATGTAAATTATTCTCTAATTCCTAATTCAAATAATAAAATGAATGCCAACAAAATATAGATAAGCAATATAAATATTTTAAATTTGACTCACAAATGTTCCTATAAACTTTTGAAAACATATTTCAAGACAAATACTTGAGATTGAAGTGATATGAATATATTTTAAAGTATTGTAAATATTCCTGTAAGATATACTTTTACTCACAACTCATTTGATTTCTTTAGTCTTTTGCTGTAAAGTTTCATGTGGAAGCTGAGCATTCCATTTCAATCTGAAATCTTCCTAAATTTACATTCCATTCAAGAATCAATCCACATTAATATCCAACATATATAACCAGTCAATTCTAAAGGAAATCAACTCTTAATATCCATTGGAAGAACTGATGATGAAGCTGAACCTCCAATAATTTGGCCACCTGATGTGAAGAAACTACTCACTGGAAAAGATATTGCTGCTAGGAAAGATTGAGTGCAGGTGGAGAAGAGGGTGACAGAGAATGAGATGGTTGGATGGCATCACTGACTCAATGGACATGAATTTGAGCAAACTCTGGGAGATAGTGAAGGACAGGGAAGCCTGACTTGCTGCAGTCCATGGGGTCACAAAGAGTGGACATAACTGAGTAACTGAACAACAGTAATATATAAACAGCTCATACAACTCAACACCATCAAACAAACAAACAACTTCCTTTAAAAATGGGCAGAAGAACTGAATAGACACTTTTCCGAGAGGAAAGGCATATGACCAACCAGCACATGAAAAGGTGCTCAATACGGCTAATCATCTGGGAAACACAAAGCAAAACCACAATCAGATATCACCTCACATGTCAGATGCCAATCATCAAAAAACAAACAGATGTTTGCAAGTGTGTGGAAAATAGGAAACCCTACTACACTGTTGATGGAATATAAATCAGCATGCCACCATGGAAAAGAGTATGGAGGTTTCTCAAAAAACTAAAAATAGTTTAGATTCTCAAAAAAAAAAAAGATCCATATAACTTAGCAATCCCACTCCTGGGTATATAACTGAAGAAAACAAAACCACTACTTTGAAAAGATATATGCACTCCAATGTTCATAGCAGTGTTATTTACAATTGCCAAGATACGGAAGCAACTTGTGTCCATCAACAGATGAGTAGATAAAGATCTTGTATAAACACGTATATTCAATGTAGTACCACCCAGCCATAATCAGTTCATAATCATGTGACCCCACAACTGAAGCACACTTTGTGACCCCACGGACTGGAGCACACCAGGCCTCCCTGTCCATCACTAATGACATCTTAGAATTTGGAGCAACATGAATACACTTGGAGAGCATTATGCTAAGTGAAATAAATCAGAGATAAACAAACACTGAATGATATCACTCATATATGTAATCTAAAAAATACAACAAACCAGTGAATATAATATATTCAGTATATCATTGGAGAAGGAAATGGCAACCCACTCCAGTATTCTTGCCTGGAGAATCCCAGGGACGGCGGAGCCTGGTGGGCTACCGCCTATGGGGTCGCACAGAGTCGGACATGACTGAAGCAACTTAGCAGTAGCAGCAGCAGTAAATATAACAGAAAAGAAGCAGATTGACAGGTATAAAGAGCTAACTAGTGGTTACCAGTGGAGAAGGTGAGAAAGGGCCACACAGGAGTGGGGAGGTGGAAGCAGAAACTATTGGATATAAGGTAGGCTCAAAGATGTATTGTCTGATATGCAGAATATAGCCAATATTTTGTAATAACTGTAAATGAAAAATAATCTTTAAAATTATATTTAAAAATCAATCCATGAATCAGATCAGATCAGATCAGATGCTTAGTCGTGTCCGACTCTTTGCGACCCCATGCATCGCAGCACGCCAGGCCTCCCTGTCCATCACCAACTCCTGGAGTTCACTGAGACTCATGTCCATCGAGTCAGTGATGCCATCCAGCCATCTCATCCTCTGTCGTCACCTTCTCCTCCTGCCCCCAAACCCTCCCAGCATCAGGGTCTTTTCCAATGAATCAACTCTTCGCATGAGGTGGCCAAAGTACTGGAGTTTCAGCTTTAGCATCATTCCTTCCAAAGAAATCCCAGGGCTGATCTCCTTCAGAATAGACTGGTTGAAGAGTAGTCTATTTTTATTGCATTTAATTTCAGAATTAATTGTTTCACATCAGTTGGCAGTTAAGAATACTAAAATCTGGAAAATAACATATTTTAATAGAAATCTTAGGATTCAGGACTCAAATTCAAATGTATTACCTTTCCAAACCCTTTTAGTAAGATATTTTTTCACACTATTCTTGCTCTAACCATCCATTTTTATTTTTATACTTCATTTTAATTTATATTTCTTTTGGCTCACACCCATTTTCTTTTATGTACCTCATGTTATCATGAGCACGCTCAAATTTTAAAATGTCATTAAAAAATCTGAAATAAGATTGAAGACAAGCAGTGCTTTTAAGTTCTATAAACATTTTCACTGTGTGTAATAAGAAGTTATATTAAAAGTCACACAACAAGCTGAGCACATTTCTTTGGCAGAAAACTTAACAATGCACAAGTGAAGCAAACTTCTGATAGCAATGTTCTTTGATAAAGATTCAAACGCAAGTTCAGACACTACTTTGGACATTCTCGAATCCACTTATTCAGTGATAATTAGTTCCTCTTTTCTTATAAGATCTTATCTCCATGAAAAAACAGATTATATAACAAGTTTCCTGGGATATATTACTCTCAAGCTCCAAAAACATGTTTTACATTTTCTCTGATATAAATAGTTATTTTCTTTCATTAGTAGACAAGTAGATATACAGTAATAAATCCATGGCTCTAAGCTGTGTTCTGTAATTATTAGTGTTTATTTTTCATGTTTTTTAATAGCATCATATTGAAACACTGAAAACTTAGTTGAAATATTGGCAGAATGGTCACTAATAAAATTGTTGATAAAATTTATCATTAGAATATATACAAAAATAACACATTGCTGAACTTAAACTGTATAATATACAGATATTACATGTTATTTTACACTCATTCATCTTTCTCTTTCAACCTTCTGTTAGGTGAATGTATCATCAAGGGTGGAACTGACAGTATGACAATGAGCTATTATAGTCTGTTTTTTCTTCTTCACAGAGAGCAAATCTTGAACATTTATTTCAAGTTGGGTAACTCTCTACTGAGAGTTTTTTTTTTTTTTTTTTTTTTTAATCTCATTGGGTTTTTACATCATTGTAAAATCACCGGATTTAAATAGCACTTAAAAATAATGATTCTTTTCATAATACAATGAAGTTTATGAAAAGAGGAAATGTTGGCTCATGGAGAAGAGATGAATGAACACACTAAGACTTCCATTGGAGGGATTTATGATATATATTTAGCATCTTAGACAACATAATAAATCACTGCCACAGTCAATGTGAAAAATACATTAGATGCCATTTGTTTTTCACCAACCTATCTGGGTTCTTTTCAGATGTCATTTTCAAGATTTATACTCCAGTTTTATTTCATATTATAAAAAGTCCATTACTGATTACAGAGGAACTCTCAAACATGACATTAAAAAAAAAATTCAGGACTGCTCACATGCATACTACCAGCTTCATTGTGAATCACTGAAAAAAGAATACTATACCAATGAATCCAACAAGAGCACAAATAATGATAAATGCAAGTCATCACAAATCCCTCTGTAACTGAATATCATATATTGACATTTTCTCTTTAGCAAGCACTGGCAAATAAGATCAAATATCTCATTAAATTCTACAGAGACCCTTGTTCTTTACATATTATGTACATTGTGAAATCCTCTGATAATTTTCTGTCTTGCACAGCTGTGTATGCAACAGCACTGCATAGGATTATAAACCCCTAAAGGATTTTTTTTTTCTGTCCACATAGCATTATTCTATACATAACAATATATATCAAGACAAGTTAAAATTAGTTTTGATGGTGGAAATGAAGAAAGAAGACCAAAACTAAGGATACATTTCTAGTTTAAAGTTATTCAGGCCAGCAAAATCTCCTGTTATACCAACTACATACTGAATATTTAAGTCTTCTTGATGAATAACTATAAAAACTCAAATGTTTGGGCCAAAATGGCTGGCAAGAATTTAGTACAAAAAAAACCAGTACTTATATAACTGAGTACTTTCATCTTTCTTTCTATATTGAACAATTAATATTTTTACTAACTTATTACTTGTCCCATTTATTGTATAGATAGAGGATTTTCATGAAATCAGTTCAAGAATTAAAGATAAATTGCTAAACCCAAGTTTTTCCTTCATCCTCATCACTGAGTTGCTCTGAATACTTTGCCAATATAAATATTTTAGAGCAACTATTACAGGGTTAATCATATTAGTGTTGTTTTATATATATACATATATACATGTGTGTGTGTATGTGTGTGTGTATATATATATATATATATATATATATATATATATATATATACATGTTTCAGATAAACCAATGTCAAATTTATTTAAAATTAGGGGAGTTTGATATACCATACAGATTATTCAAATAATGACAATTTTAGTATGTTTTGTTTATAACACAGTTATTGTTTAAAATGTTTTAAGATACATATTTTAAAACCCGAACTAAAGACTTTTTACCCATGGGTAATCAAAGAGGTATTTAAATTTTGAATCTTGCCTACCTAAATTTATTTATAGTGTAGATCAGCCTTTGGTCCTCTGGGTGTATTTACATTAACACAAAAATTACATTTAAAAATGTTGTGTTCTCTCCTACCAAGTTAAATCAATGTGCCTGCATTTTCCCTAGATGCCAGCATAAATGCAAGAATGCAATTTTAGGAGTGAAGGACCTCTATAAACAATATTCTGTTTCCAATTTCAGGAAGGTGAAACCAAAAGATTGAACATGGTAACCTTCTGAGCATCTAATTACTTTCATGTAAAAGAAGGGACCTTTCCTATAGTAAACTTATATAACCCATGAGGTTTTACACATGAAATAAAACAACAGCCCAAAATCTGTGCACAAGTCCTGATGACAAAAGACAAATCATATACTTGTATATGTATATATACAAATAAACATATGTATAATTATATATATTATATCAAAGTTCCCACCATATGACCTGTTACATCTACATAGATTTTTCCTAAAGGCAAAGTATTCTACAGTCCAATAGGAAAATCACACCTGAGGGATTAAATACAAATCTTGTCACTGCAATATTTAATTGCATCACTCAAATTCTAGACCAATTTGGAAACTGAAAAGGCCCAATCATTTAGAGCTCGAAAGAGACCTAATGGTTACTGTGGCCCAAAGTACTGGGTTGTTTGCTACACATTTAACCTATTTTCTTCTCAGAACTTTCTTCTGGGATGTTGGTTAGCCAATTTAAAGATGAAGAAAATAAATCTCAGAGAGTTAAAGTAACTTGCACAAGGCGGCACAAGTAATCACAGACACATTATTTAAACCCAGCTCTGTTGTAACTTGCAAATCCGTTTTGCCACTGTAGCTGCTGTCCTATATCCAAGCCTGCACAAATTATTGCCTGAATTATCTCACACATATGTCAACATCTTTGTTATAATAGTGATAAAATTATAAAGTGGTCGAGTTAGAAGGAGCTTTTAAGATCAATTAACTGATTGTTTTACAGATGGAAAAAATTAAGGTCAAATAAAGTCATGGGGTATTTCTAAAACAAAAGAGCTTTTAATAGCTTTTTTTTGCTTCTTATGTTTGTTGGTTTCCTACTACACACATGTTAACTTTTCAGAAATAAATGTATTTTTTAACAATCTTAAAAAAATATAGCAGAGGCAGACCTAGAAGACAGGCCAATCAATGAAGTTCTATATAGAGCAAAAGTGTTTTTCAAAACCATTTTCCCATATGGATAAGTAATTTAAGTAGAAGTTAGGTAAAACACTTATATACTATGCATTATGAGGTAACTTTAGCTCAAAGATTAGTTCATATGCTTGATTTCCATTCTTTCAATAGATTATTGGCAACATTTTACTTGAGAGAGAAAATATTCTAGATATTAACTTTTATTCTCTTCTTGAGCTTTCTTTCCCAGTTAAAAAAAATGCCAAAGAACCTGGATATAAGTGCTGGAGGAGGGATGCCAAGTCAAAATGGAAGTCGGTGGGTATTGTAGTATGCTTAGTCACTCAGTCGTGTACAACTCTTTGCAACCCCATGGACTGTAAGCCCACCAGGCTCCTTTGTCCATGGGGATTCTCCAGGCAAGAATACTGGATTGGGTTGCCATGCCCTCCTCCAGGGGATCTTCCCAACCCAGGGATCAAACCCAGTCTCCACAGTGCAAGTGGATTCTTTACCAGCTGAGCCACCAGGGAAGCCCAAGAATACCGGAGTGGGTAGCCTATCCCTTTTCCAAAGTATCTTCCCAACCCAGGAATCAAACTGGGGTCTTCTGCATTGCAGGTGTATTCTCTACGCTAAGCTACCAGGGAAGCCAGAGTTGGTGGGTACTTTAGGGTTAAGCTGTGTGCTAGATATGGAGAACATCCCAGGGAAGGTTCAGTGAAGACAGGACTCTGGCTCCCTACTGGGGGATAGGGAACTTCCAAAATTTACAGGCAGTTAATTGCTGGGTCACTATGAGGACAGGCGACTGGAAAGATGTGGTTGGTAGTAGCATGAAGATAGAAAAGGTTCTTGAATGAAGGATGGTGCAGAGAAAGCCACTGTGCTTCTACTGTTCTACATGGCATCCATGGTCAAAATGAAGCGTTATTGATATTTATAACCCTACTGTCTTAATAAGGATCAGATGGTTACAGAGGGATATTTGGGGATACTGCCATTCTGGAACTGCTGGGCACAGATAACATATGACAATACACTTGGAGAGCCCCAGTGCTTTCTCAGACTGTAGGCAGTTGTAACCCATTTAAGAAGCACAGTAGCTTACAAGGCCCTGACATTTGTGTACAAAGATCATACTTTGTATAACTCAGGAAGTGTTTTTTCATGAAGACCAAGGATTATGCAACCCTGACCTGAGAGTTGTCATACAAGAGAGAGCACAGTATCAGTGTGGTTTCTAAGCCATTTTGTTATTCTAGAATCACACGAAAAACACTGATTCAAAGTTGAAGAATATTAAGTGGATTTTTAAAACTCGACCATTATAGAAATATAAATAATAATATAATCAGTTATCAAATTTAATGATGCTATTATGCTTTGGTCACTATATCAAGTATTAGAAGGAAAATGAGTATTTCTGTAGTACTAATATGAATTATATAAATTATATTTTATACACAGTAGAAATGAAAGTATAAATGCAATCTTCAATACCTCTGAAAATAAAAAAACAAACAAAAAACTGTAATGAAAACTTAAATGTGCTGCTGTCTTTTAAGAGACATAAACTAAATTTCCTAAATCAGTCTGCATTTCCAATAGGTAACCTGGGCTCCAAACAACTAGAAAAATTTGTTACTAAAATTAAACTTGTTATTTTTATTATATATATTATAGGAAAACTCAGAGTTTTGAATTTAGTTAAAATATATAGTTTGTTGACAATCATAACATATTCTGAGTAATAATCATTCCTCTTTGGGGATTTTTTAATCTTAATTCTACTCTATTAAATATTTTATCCCAAAGAGCTGTAATAATTCCTTTTGCCTTGATATTTGAAAACATTTTTTTACTTCAATGTCATGATGTATTTGAATGTCTTTTTAAAAAACCAAAAGGAAATGAAAAGTAATATTTATATACTTTGCTAAACTTTTTAACTGTAAAACTAGTATTATTAGCCTGTATGTTTATTTTGTTTTGATATTTATTTAACATCTATGAAATATTTTATGCTTTCAGATGACAAAATGCACATCTTTAGAGGACTGTAGATTAGCCCTTAAGAAATGTTAATATTCATACAAATCACCTGTAGATCTTGTTAGAATGCAGAATCTGATTTAGTCAGTGTGCATGGTGCCTCAATTCTGATGCTGATCTTTGGACAATGATTTCATTTGGAAGATGTTAGAGGATAGTGAAGTAGTTACACCTTAAGCTTTTTCTATGAGGCAGAAATGGGATCAGTATTATTGCAGGACAATGACTTAGGCGAAAAGTTCAGTTTGTGTTAGTTCATTCCAACGTGCTTTAGTCGCATTACAGACACAGTCATTTCTGTGTACAAATATGTGAAAATTACCTCCTTCTCACTTAAAGATTTATCAGCCTATCATAAGTATTCATAAGTGCCATTATGCTACCATAATGATTATCAGTCATACTATTATTATAAGTAGCTTATCTAATTTTAATAGTGTGATTTTAACCAAATCCTCTCAAATCAGTACCACTTTTTATAAAATTCTGAATTTGAAAATCAAGGAAAAAAGAGAAAAATAAAGATATTTTATTTTATAAAATCATGGCATAAAGTACCTACTTGTAGCTTGAATACAACAGTCCCTCAAATCTTTATGTTATGAAGTTATAGGTAAGAAATTGATGAGAACACAGCTATCTTTAGGTAGTGGCTTCTTAGTTTATTCCTTCTCTTCCATTTGATATTTCTATGCATTGTTACAAATTTATATTTTGCAATAAAATTAGAGAATGAGATATATGGATTTTGACTTAAATGTGTCAATGTTAGAAAATTATTATACATTGTAATTTTCTGCTTTCTCTTCTCAACAAAATTCCACATTTTGGGATAATCCACAATAACAAGTCTGAGGAGCAAACATTCACTATGTAATTATAACAGTTTTATTATTATTATTACCTGCTTTTATAAGAATATTACCACACATCCTCACTTAAGAAATAATTGGCCATCCCTTTATATTTCTACCTACAGATCTAATTCCTTTTAATAGCTAATTATTCTTTTCTATTATGGATAAAACACAATTTGATTTGTTTTTGTGACTAAAAACTTTGCAACAAATTCCCTCATGCACATTTCCCCAACTCTCCTCTATTACTAGAACAAATAAACGAAGATAACAAATAGTGAAACATATGGGATAAGGAATTAATTAATTTTAATTGCCTTTTTTCTGATTGGTCTATTGAGAGGTAAAACGCATATTCTCTTTTCCCAACAATGGATATGAAAAACTTTTATATTCACTAGCATTGCTGTGAGAACAATCGTAAAATGAGTGGTTTATTTATTCATTTATTTTTTGACTCCCTGTGACTTTGAATCCCATGTTAGATGCATACTTGTCCCTGGGAAATTTCCCCTTTGTGAACTATCTGTTAACATCTGGCCACTATTCTGAATTTTTTTCTATATTAAACTGTGCAAGTTCAGTGCTTATTAAGAGTTTTCAATATTCAACAGCTATTCTGTAATCCTCCAGCCTCCAATGAGGCTTTTGTTTGTTGTTTCTTTGCGTGTAAAAGTTGCTTGCCTTTTACATTTTTATTTTCATGTAACAAAATGTATCTATATTTTCATTTTGATTCTTGGGATTCGTGTCTTTCTTTAGAAAACATTTCTCACCCTAAATTGATAAAAGTACACTTAAATTTAATTTTACATTTTTGGTTTAATTATTTGATTTTAATTCATCATCTTTCTCAAATTAGTATTAAAATTAGATCAATGTGGAAAACAATTCCTATTTTATTCCCAGACCAATTTAAAATATATCAAAATATCATTTTTTTCATACATGTGTTTTTCGTACAAGTCTGTTCCTCATGGTAAGTATTATAACATTGTAACTAGAGCAACTTCTTGGAAGAGATATCCTCTGGTAGCTATGTCCTTTTATTGTTGGCCTTATTTTAAACTTTTTTTAAAAAGCATTTTTGCTCTACTTTCCATTAGGTAAAAAGTTGAGAACTGAGAAATAGTCACTGAATCCTTATTGTATGCCAGGTGCTTTTCAGCCAATAATTATGCCAACACTGGTAGAGAAAAAGAAGCTGAAGAATAAATACAAATAGTGTCAACTGCATCACATAGATGCCGACAGGTTTCATCTTTAACATGGTCTTGAAGGAGGAAACAGACAGAACAGGCTCCATCTTGAAAGCAGGGCTCCATCTTGGGCCAGACTGTGGACTTTGAGCTATATGCCCAGTATCTATGCAAACGACATATCAACTGGAAAACCAGATTCCCCAGCTGGATGGAGGAGCCCCAGGGCTCGTACCTAGACTCTCCATCACCTAAAAGAATACCCTAATTATCCATGTAACTGAATAGAATCATAAATTCTATTACGCTTATTGGGGTATGACCACAGGCCTATTGATAACTGTCCACTGTTACCTGTTAACTACCTAGGCTTAAGGCATACGAATCATGGGTTTAAGGCATATGAATCACGGGTTAACTTTGTATGTTTCTTTTCCTTTGTTTAGACTAGTTTCAGAGAATTTGGGGAGGTGGGTTTGAGCATGTACACTTAGGGTATATAAGGTTTTCACGAAAACTGGTCAGGGTCCTTGGCTAAGAGGAGACTCTGCCTTGGGCCCGCCTGTGTAATAAACTGCAATCCACTATCTGCATTGTCCTTCTGAGTGAGTTTGTTTGCTGGAACACATGGCTACAACAGTCTTACAGAAATTATGCAATTTTATTTTGTATTTCCATGTTGACCAAGTGATCTTTAACAGTAATTTTCATTAATATCTATTTTTATTCTATTGTATTCAGAAAAGACATTTTGGTTTTAACATATTAAAGCTTTACTTGTGACTTAATTTGTGACTAAATTTGATAAATGTCCCCTACCTAGAACTTCAAAGCATATTGTCATTATTGTAGTTTTAGGATATTATATATATTTAATAATTAATTTTTTCAAGTCTTCTATAATCTTACTAAATTTTGTCCATTTGATCACTTGAATCACTTGATACAGCAGGTGTATGAATTCTGGCTACCTATATCACTGATAATATTTTCTACTTGTTGTAGTGAGAAGGAAAAAAAGAGGAATGAATTTTTCTTTCAGAAATGAGTTTTTCTTTTCTTTCCCTTTTCTGAGAGCAAAGATAAAGAGAACAGTGACAAGGTCAGATCACTCCTAGTTTTTACTTTATTTATTTATTTTTTTTTATTTATTATTTTTTTTTTTTAGTTTTTACTTTAAATGTTCCTAATCTGTAGTCTAAGTTTACTTTCCTCAAAACTAACCTAACACTGTGTAAATTACATCCTTCACCTATTGCCCCCCCACCCTCCAGCTCTGCATGAATTACATCTTGCATCTATGTTCCTAATCTGTAGTCTAAGTTTACTTTCCTCAAAACTAACCTAACACTATGTAAATTACATCCTGCACCTATTGCCCCCCCCACCCTCCAGCTCTGCATGAATTACATCTTGCATCTATCACCCTTAAACTTTATGCTAATTACATCCTGGACCTTCACTGTGCTCCTTTCGTATTTTTTTTTTCTTTTGCATTTCAGTAAGAAGACCACAGTACAATAACCCAGAGACAAAGGGACCCAATCACCAAGCTACCTGACTCCAGCTATGACTTTTGAAACAAAACAAGAAGAATGCAAGACCGTCATTACTTTAAGCCTTATCATTTACCTTCAAGTCATGAGACCCAGGCTACATAAAGTCTCTTGTGCTCTTCCAGAGTGAGGGGGGAATGGTTCTTGAGACACTAGCCTGCTGTGTTCTTCTCTCCACTGGCTGAGAATGAAAACCATCTTTGGCAGTAACATATTCGTGTTTAGTGCTTTCTCCTAAGATTATTTTGAAATATTAAGCTATTGTTTTCATGTTTCACGTGTTCATTTTCTGGTATATTCTCATTTTCTGTCAAAATGTTATGTAGTTTATTTTTATATTTTTAAAATATCAGTTTGAAGGGGTTTTGGTGCATTTTCTGCTTCTCATAGATAAATGTGTAGGATTCTTTCAGATTCATTAATGAATGCTCTTATACTGGAATTTGTGCTGTCTCTGATTCTGGCTTCATAGCTTTGAAGATGCTCTTCAATTTAGTTACCAGAAAAGACTTAAAATATGTCCTAAGTAGAGAACCACTATTCCTCAAAGTCAAGTCTGGTCAAGAACACTTGATAGTTTCAGGATGGAATCTAGGTCTTTTGAGCCCTTTTTTGTTAGATATCTGAAACTTTTATTAATCTGAGTGCTCCTGCGTAGTATAATTTAATTTCTGTAACTGTATGTTCCCATGAAAGTGAAACTCTTAGGGGGAAAAAAAGCATTTTGTAGATATTTCTGAGATTTATTAAGCCTCATAGCCACTTTCTTTTTGAAATCTTATACCCACACAGTTTCCATATTAACCCATAAATCAGGGCCACTAAGAAAGTGTCCCAATTTGTCTGTTCTCAGATTTCTTTATGTTTCCTAAATAACCATAGAGGTGTGTAGTTGGTAGTGTTAGGTAGGTAGAATAGGAAAAAGGAGTCTAGAATGGCAGTGGCTAAAAGACAAGGAAGGGAAAGCCCACAAAAATAGAACAAAGGAAGGTCTGAGGACTGGAGTGAGGACCCCAGGTAGAACAAAAGCACTCCTGGCTAGCCCAGTTTACATAGGGCAGGTCCAGGGGGAGGAGGAAAAAACATATAAAAACAGGAGCCAAAGGGCTGGGGCTCTCTCTCTCCCTTGCTCTCTCTTTTCTTCATATCCTTTGGGTCGGCATGCCCTCATGCCTCGAGGATGTATTTTCCTTTATTTTCTAAATAAAACTGAGCTGTCACACGGAGCTGTAACACTGGTCTGTCCAAGTGCTGTAACACTGGCCCGTCGCTTCAAATTTTTGTCATGATGAGACAGAACCAAGGAAATTACACACTCCCCCGACAGTAGCAATGTTGGATTGCTGTAGTCAATTGACATGCCTTCATAAATTTATTTAGCTCACATTTATTTAGACTTTTTTTTTTTTTTGGCCTCTTTAGTTTCAATAGAGAGACAAAATCTCCAAGGTAGAAAACCAGCTTAAGTGCCCCGCATTAGATTTACAAGTACCTTACTGTACTATTTCCTTAGTGTCAGTACCAAAGTAATCCAAAATAGAATAAAAACACTACAATGGCTTTGGCTCAGTGAGCTCAATTTTTTTTATACTTTAAAAAGTGTATAAATCTATATCTATGTAGTTGTATGTGGTAAAGGTGTGGAAGGCTGGATTATAGTGGATGATTTACTTTTGCTACAACATTTTAATGCATGCAAACACACGAAACTATCATTCTTGAACATAAGAAGATATATTTCATGTACAATAACTGACTGCATCCACAAATACCATTTGTCTATTGCTGAATCATCTAACGCCACTGAGAAGTCAAAGAGTGACAAAAATTAATATCTCACCCCAAGTTAGGGAAATGAAGAGAGAAGGATGATACATACAGGTTCCAAAATTAATTATTATGAAAGTTATTAAGATTAAAATCATTTTAGATTATGTTGAATGAGAGTAAAGGAAAGTACTATGTTACAATTATGAGAAAAAGAAAAACTATATTGTCAAAATTTGTAATTAAACCAAAAATAGTGTTGGTCATTTTATAAGTAGCTGTATAATACATCAAAATATTTCATAATCATTTGTTCTTCTCTGAATCAGACAAGCTACCAATAGCTTCATTTGGGTAGATGATTATAATCATGGCAAAACATGTTAATTCTGTTTCTAATGATAAAATGCTTTTATTTAAAATCAATAAACACATGACTCTTCTTCACACTAAACCTATGAATATACAAGTATAATTTGAGAAACTCATATTGTTGTTTGATTTTATTCAATCTAATCACTCAGTGAGCATCTCTAGAGGACAGAAGCCTGTGTATAACCCCATGAAGAACACAAACATTAGTAATTGGCCACCCAGTTTTTCAATGCAAGGATAATCAAAGAATAATGTAAAAAACTGCAATATAATTAGAATATAAGACAGGTTTCAAAATGAAGAAACAAATAAGAAAGGAATAGAAACTCGTGAAATCAAAAGAGCACCAAAACCACACAAACACTGTTGCTTTTGTGAACTTATATTTTAACAACAAATCTAAAAACAAGTAAACTTCCAAAAACACTTCAAAAGAGCTTATAGCTATTATAATTTCAGAATCTTGCTGTCTTGAAGCATATGGCTAAAGCTCTAAAGCCAATATTTTCTGAATAGTGATAAAACCAAGCAGGACCCTATTGGGCCTTCCAAGGACAGAACCACATTCCATGTCATCCACCTGCCTCTTGTCTGTTAAAAAAAAAATAGTTAGCCAAAGAATAAATTTAATCAGAGAAGCCACAAAATGCAAACACAAAGGAAAGCAGTCAAACAAGATTAAATAAGAGTTTAGTCATTACCTTTAGTTCCTCGTCAAGGGCTACAGACAATATTCTGAGCCATGTCTTTTGAGCTGTTTTGCAGATACTAAAATCCCCACCAAGTGGACAAAGTTAACTCAATGATGATCAGACTGTAGCCATGACATGTTACTCCACCTTACACAATTCTAAAAACTGGCCTCAAGAAAATTAAAACAAACTGACCCTGGAGCTGAAGATTAACTGTATTTAAAACAATCAAGATGACGATAATCAGACCACCTCATGACCAATATCAAGATGATAGAGCTGACCGTGCTATTCTACATGGAGCCGCCACTCTTTGCCTGTGCATCCCTGAAATTCCCCTTTAAAAGCTCTTGCCCCCTGATCAGCAGTGGGGAGCTGTCTTTTGGACATGAGTCCCACCTTTTCCCCAGGTTACCGGCCTCCTGAATAAATAAACCTTTCCTTTCTAACCAACATTCACATTGACCTTTGAGCAGCAAGCAACTGGGTCTGAGTTCAGTAACAGTGAAACACACACATTTCCACAAAATTATCAAGAATTTGAATCAAATTTTTGGTTATATTATTAATGCTATAACCTAACTAATGTAACCTGATTTAGACATAAATACCATCTATATAAAAATCCCTGTCCAGTTATTGTGAACCAATACCACTCAATTGAAAAAGATGTCATCAGTGGAGAGGAAAAGACAGCCAAAGAGATTATGGCAACAGGTAACTGTCTTAGTTAGCCTGGACCACAATAACCAAATATCATAAAAATGATAATATAGAAATGATAAAAAAAATATTGCTCACCGTTCTGGAGACTGAGAAGTCCAAAATCAAGGAGCCAGTGAAATAGGTTTCATTCTTGCCTTCTCAGATGGCCACCAGTGCAGTGTGTGCTCATATGAGCTCTTCTTTCTGCCTATATATACAGAGAGAGCTCATTCTTATTTCTGTTCCTGCTCTTATAAAGGCATTAACTTCCTACCCTTACAATCTCATCTAAAGCTAAAAATCTCCCCAAAGATTGTCCCCCAAACCCAGCCCTGTCCCCAAATACTATCATGTTGTGGGCAGAGCTTGTAAACAAAAGAAGAGAAAGTATAACACTCAACATCTATTTATACAAGGATTAAGTAGCAACATACTGCAAGTCACCCATGGACAGTGCACCCTGAGGGGAATACAGGATGTAGAAAAATCTAATGAAATGTTCTGTATTTGGGGTATATGGCCCCTGAAGAGTTAAGAGGCATATCTAAGGAGAATTTCAAGGACCTTAGATGCTTGAATCTTCCCATACATAGAAAAACACTGAAATCGTTAACTTGAGATGTCTAGGGTCTTTGGTGATTAGCAATATCTTTTACCAAGATGTATATTTGACTACATGTATTTCCTAGGCCCCCCAAAATCATATATTCATACACACACATACACATACACACACACACACAAACTGGATCTTAGTAGGGGACTACTTCTTTGGAGCACTTCCTCAGAGCTATCTGACAAACTATGTCCTGGGCTATAATCCTTGGTAAGTCCTTGAATAAAACTGAAACTTGCTGCTGTTATATTGTGCATTTTTTCCAGTCTACAGGTTTTAACATATGAATAGGGGATACACAAAAATTCAAGCCATAACAATGGCGAGTAAAAAAATGGCATGTCAATTGCATATTGATGTAGACAACCTGCTATATAAGAGAAAAGAAAAAGGGTGAAGAAGAAAAGGGATTATCTTTTATATAAGTGTTTAGTTTCAGTATGTTTGATCAACATTACTAATGCAAAATAGCTATTTATGGTGATAAATTTAAATAGGATAAGGTAGTTCTCAAGGGACTCTGTTTATTTATCATCTAACAAGATGTTAGATGGACTTTAATTGATGTGGTCTGTTCCCCTTAATTTTGAGTCTATGAATTTAGCATATATGCCAGAAGATATCAGGGGCTTATTCCATGTGATACATGCAATACGGCTTCCCCAACCTAGAGATTATTAAAAAAGCAGAGATATCCTTTTGCTGACAAAGGTCTGTATATTCAAAGCTATGGTTTTTCCAGTAGTTGTGTATGGATGTGAGAGTTGGACCATAAAGAAGACTGAGTACCCAAGAAGAGAAGCTTTTGAATTGTGATGCTGGAGAAGACTCTTGAGAGTTCCTTGGACAGAAAGGAGATCAAACCAGTCAATTTCCTAAAGGAAATCGACCCTGAAAATTCATTCAAAGGACTGATGCTGAAGCTGAAGCTTCATTATGTTGGCCACCAGATGCGAAGAGCCAACTCCCTGGAAAAGACCCTGATGCTGGGAAAGATTGAAGGCAAGAGGAGAAAGTGGTGACAGAGGATGAGATATTCGGATGGAATCAGTGACTCAATGGACATGAGGTTGAGCAAACTCAGGGAGACAGTGAAGGACGGGCAAGCCTGGCATGCTGCAATTCATGGGACTGCAAAGAGTTGGACATGACTTAGTGACGGAACAGCAACAACAACCACAACCTAGAGATAAAGGGGGCTATCTTTGGTGGAAGTCATAAGCTTTTTTGAAGTTATTGACCCTCTCTCAGAAACAAAGTGTCCCTATCACTATCTCACTTTCAGTTGATCTCATCAGAAAACAGACCCCTGCATCTACATGGCTGACCCAGGCAGTTCAACCACACTCATGATACATTCCACAGACATGTCCCCCCAAAAGAGTGTCCTTGATCTGCCCAAGTTGGAGTCTGGGTTCTGTCTCCTGAGCAGGATGACTAGGTCTGCTTTCACTTTGGAATATGTGCTACCGAGGCTAAGATAATTATAGCAGGCACGATTAGTTTTCAGCTTAACTAAAAATCAGTCATTCAGCCCCTGCCATTCAGTGGAAATTCTATGGGTCAAGGATTCCAAAAGGACCAGGATCTTAGCCTTTATATCAGGCAATAGAATATGAGATAATCTCCTCTCACTGCCATCCACCTTTCCCCCTCAAAGATCACTGTCACTTTCTCATGTGAAGCCAAGAAGTTGACGGGGATAAGTCAGCCATGGTCATCACTAGACCACATGCTGTGGGAACATTTTCTAGATTCTTGGTCATAGACTTCAACTTGACTCACAAACTAAAAGTCACCAGGCTTCTATGGCTGAGGCTCCCAGTTTAACAAGAGTTCATTCACAAGCTGCACGCCATAAAAGAATGTACATAGTAGCTCTTTAAACCCAAGTCCAAATCACTCAAGATTACCTGCCAAGGTGCTTCATCCTTTCATAAATTCTTCCTTTGTGAAAGTCCCCCATCAGCAAAAATGATCACCACAGAAACTTCTCCTATTCGCAACACTCAGAGGGTTCAACAAATTGACTGAAGCTCATATTAAATCCTAACAAAACTATTGGTGGCAAAAGGAAGGTGAGTTTGTCCCATTAACTCAGTCATCTATCCCCAGCTTTCTCCTTGTCTAAAGTGTTCCCTCAGTCGCTTATGAAATGGATAATTTTAGACAGATAATATTCAACATCAAATCTATACATACAGTCAACATACAGTCATTCATAAAAGCAAAAATCAACAGTCATTTCAATCTCTTTTGTTTCTTTCCTGCAAGTCTTGCTCTATTTTATGTGTTAAGTGCAGCATTCTTGAGGTTACATTCATAGTTCCCAGGAAATCCTTTTATATCCTAGACGGGGATTTGAAAGTACTGGAGCTTAGGGGAGAAGGTTTAGAGGCAAATCGTGGGCACAGCTCTAGGAGACTCAGAGAATTTTTTCCTCTTTGCCTAGATACCTGTTCACTTACCAGTACCTAAGCAGTGCCCAGGTTCAAGGGCTCTTTCTACCTCTCACCATGATTTATGTATGATCAGGATTTTGCCCTATATTCCATGGCACCATCATCCATTTCTATGCCCACAAGTGGGCAGAGCCATGAGTTGGCTGTCTGTTTCAACAGAACTATAAACTTTTGAATCCCTCCTATCCCTGAAGTCCCAACATAGCTGGATGACTGTATAGGGCCTTCAGTCTTCCTTGGGTGAACACTTTGGTCTCACCCCCAACCCTTAAATCTCCTGAGATCAGAATAGAAGCAAAACAAAAAATAAAGGGGCACATAGATAATTTCTCCACTTTTGAAAATGAATGGGTTCACCAAAGCCCCACTGGCTCTCAAAACTCCTCGACTTGTTTCCTACTGCTTGGAGAAAAGAGCAAAAAACGAAAGCACTATTCAGCCTCCTTGTTCCAACCCTATCCTCTGTTGCTGGCCTCCAACTGCCTTCCCAATTCTTAACAGACAACAGGATGGACCAAAATGCATTTTCCAATGATGAAACACTTTTCAACATATCAACTGCCTGTTTACGTTGACTCACAGGGTCACTAATCTTTCCTTTTTGAGAAGGTCATATCTGTGCAACTGTATCCTATATTTGTCTTTGAAATTGTAAGTTAATTAATGTATTGATCCTGACAGGGGAATGCACTGTTTCTGGACCATGGGACAAATCAATTACTTGCAAGGTATCTTATTGCCTGTTCCCCATGACCCAGTTCTCTACAGGACAATGTGATGAGGTGTGATGTCAATTCACATGCAAGAGGACTTATACTATAGGACAAGAACCTGGAATAGATGCGTGCGTAAGATCAGGAATGAGGTATTAGAATTTAAGGGTAATACATTATTCCCAGTTCTAGGTGAGTGAATCTTGGTACAGGGAAAAGAAAAGGCTTTTTGAAGAAATCTCAGTTTGAACTTGCTTTAGTGAGCCATATCTTGTATTTTCAACATCTTTTCCTCCTTTCCCTTGCCTTTATAACATAAAAATATTGGGCAGAAAATCACTCTCTCTCTAAGCAGCCCACATGGCTCAGAGGTGGCAACCCCAGTTCCAGGGTCAGAGTCAGATAAGCCTCTGATAACCATGTTAATATCTTCTTGATAATATTTATATAAGAAACCAAGGTTTAATTCAAACACAATGTAAGACTTATTTTAAAGACTGTCTTTGCTCTAAGAGTTTACATGTAACCTAAGTAGACACAGTCAGACTCAAAGGAAAGACTTCTGTTAGGATTTGTATTAGGACATGAAAGTACCCTCTTTTATGCACTCCTCATGAAAACAAGAAAAAATTTAATCTATTTCACTATTGATAACTATATTATTATGACAAGATGACCCGGCCTTAGCCAATAGCTGTCACTGTGGACAGCAGACAGGAGAGGAAGCAAGAATCAGAGTTCTTGATGACACGCTGAGTAACTGCTTTCCAGCTTATGATAGATAAAAATATCCTTAATATTTAATCCAGGGTGAATTATATTTGCTGTTATTTGCAGTTGGTATCACATGACAGATACAAAACCTGGTGCAAGGAACTGGGGAAGTAAATAATCAAATCTACTGTTTGGAGACAGGAGGGTGGTGCATTTCTGTAAGGATAATGCATTATTTCACTTCGCAGAGCACCACTTTTATGGAGTATCACGTCAGTCTTGCACCTAGAATGGTGCACTGAGGTGAATATTTTAACCACTGCTTATCATATCAGTAAAACTACTAGCTTTGATAATATTTAGCATTAGTTAATAATACATGCCATCAGAAACATTTCACATATGTTATAGCAGTGATTACATCTGAAGACAGATTAAATGTGATTAGCAAATAACCAAATGGATTAAAAAAAAATAAAAGAAAAGATGTGTCTATTCCTGTTGTAGTTTTCTATTGCTGTTGTCCCAAATTCCATTCCAAACTTAATGATTTAAAATAACCCTAATTTTTTGCATTACAGTTCTGGGAGTCAGAAGTCCAAAACGAGTCTTAAGGGACTAAACTCAATATGTTGGCAAGCTGATCCCTTCTGAAGGTTTCCTGTCTCGTGCAGCTTCTAGAGACTGCTGTCTTTCTTGGCTCTTGGCCATATCACTCTAATCATTGCTCTTATTGGCACTCTGCTTTCTCTTTCACTGACCCTCTTGCCTTCCTGTTCTAAAGTCATTCATGATTACATTTAGGACCCATCAGGAGGATAATCTCCCCATTTCAGGATTCTTAATCACATCTCAAAAGTCCCTCTTGCCATATTAGGTAACATATTCCCAGGTTCTGGGGAAGAGGACAGGAACATCTTTGGTGGCCATTGTTCATCTTACCACAATTGTGTTAGGATATTTTATTAATGATATAGCTTCTTTGCTTTATTTCCTAATGATCTATGGTTTGAAGGAGATAACACAGTGAAGTAAAGCAATACTTAAAGTTTGTTTAGCCTATCAGTATGATCACTGCTGTGTTCTCAAGTGAGAATAAACTGCAAGAATAAAAAAGATACTTGTATAACAGATCATGTTTTTCTAACCATGCTAATAAATAATCAGATATATTTTCAAAACTCATCTTCTATCTTAATTCTAAGAAAAAAGATTATAGTGGTATATTTATAAGCTTTACTTAGACAATATATATTGTAATTTTTTGTTTCAAATATATCATGAACCCGGCCAAGAAAATTTAAATGTTCAGGTTTTTTTTTAAGTGGATATCTACTGTCTATTAACACTTATACTGTTTACTTATTTTAGTTTCTCAATGTAATTTTAATACTCCATGAACTGATAAGACATTCAGTGACATCTTGCAGTCAGTACTGTACTCTATCTGCAAGGTTGCTTTCTCTTCATTAGTATGCAAACTCAGAAAACATGATTCATATGCATGTTGCAGTCCCCATGTAACTTGAAGGATATTAAATATATGATATCCACTATATCATTTTTGGTTGTCAGTAAGAAAATTATCATTGTTGAAAGAAATGGTTAAGCAAATTTTCTTCTGGTTTATTAGAGTCCATGGCAATTCAAATTTTAAAACAGACCCCACGTCAAGAAGTACTTTTTAAAATGTGTAATGGTTTTAAAACCATGTATAATGATTTTGAATTTCATATTTTTCTCATTACCTCAAATACTTTGCTTGCTTACAAATATAGTACACAGTTGGAACAGACTTTCAGAATTACTAATTGGTAAGATATATTATTGTCAGTATGGTGGCTTCCACTCATCTTCATTTATACAACTTTAATTTGTACTCAAAAATCATAATGTCATTTCATTGTTAATCAGCAAGTTGTATTATAATTTTCTATTATATGTGATGTTCACAATAAAAATCATTTTTGTTTCCTAATTGACATTTTCATGGTAAGAAGTAGGACAAACTAAGATCTAAATTAGAT
The DNA here is from genome assembly GCF_002263795.3 of Bos taurus. Lineage (NCBI taxonomy): Eukaryota > Metazoa > Chordata > Mammalia > Artiodactyla > Bovidae > Bos > Bos taurus. The sequence continues at coordinate 26,307,732 of NC_037344.1, read as the reverse complement.
GTGAGGGCATGTTTTTCCTTCTTCTGGCATTAAGATGGTGTGACTATCACTATATACAAAACAATTCTCACCATATACTAATTCAACGGCAAGTTTAGCTGCAAATTTTCAGTCTAACAATATGCTTGTTCTCTATTCATTCAGATAGAAATAACTAATTCTTTTTTGTTTGGAATTACGATTAATCACTGCTATCAAGAACCTGCTATTTGTAAGTTCAGTAATCATAGACTCTAAACATTGTTAAGTACCAATTTCAACATAAAAGGTGGTTTTATTATAATATATTGCATAGGTAGGCTGTTATGAAGATTTGACAAAAATAAATGACCCCAATGTCACCTCTATTGTGTTATTCTTGATAATTTGTTTTTATACCTTACCCTCTGGCCATAGCTTTATGCCAATTTAGTCTTCCAGTCCTATATGATCTTTCTCTTTCCTCGTATTTGCAAAACTGAAGATGTGGCAAACTTTGGGCATTCTAATGGTAATCATCGCTTGTCCTTAAATGTAAAATCAAGATATAAAAAGAACAATTCAAATGTCAATATCCTGATAGAAAAGTATGTCAGTGGTTTGATAGCCACTGAGTATATTTTGAACTTCAGAAGAACAGTATAAACTTAAATATTTCTTAAAAGCACTATGAACCCTGACAAAGACACTCAGAATTCAAAGAAGGGAATTCTCTGAAATGCAGATTTCCATTGGCTAGGCGGGTTATTTCATCTGTCTCTTCAATAGACTTGGTCATTAAGTACTGTCCACAGTGAATAAAACTCAAAAAGGAGTGACATAATGGTTTCCAAGAGCTACTCAAAAGGAATAAAAATGGGAGGAACACTGCTAAGTAAAATTCTGGTAGGAAGTAGCATTATAAGTCCTAAAAGTACCCCCTAAATTATTTTTAATGCAACATATATGGATATAGTCTAACATTTATATTTTACAAAGATGGTAATTATATCTGAAAAGGAAGTTTGACTTTATTTGAAATACTCACAGAAGCAATAATTAATGTATTTTATTATGTTACTAATTATAATAAATCCACACTTGAAATTTTATATTTCAGCCAATTATCTTGACTCACTGATGTTTCAATGTACCATAAATTTAATATGAGGTATAAGCAAATCTTCAGAGCAGCAGATTCTTAATGAAATTATATCAGGCAATTAAAAAATTTTCTTTAGAATTTACCCTTAAAATCTTCAGAGTATTCATATGGACTGAATTCTAATCTTGCCTACCCCTATTTGTATGTTGAAATCATAAATCCCAATGGGACTGCATTTGGATATTTGATCTTTAGGGAGATAATGAAAGTTAAAAAAGGTCATAGCATGGGGTCCAAATACAACATAATTGTCTTTATAAGTAGATGAAAAGATAACAATGATCTCTTTATGCATGCACAGAGGAAAGGATATATAAGGACACAAAAAGGAACTGGCTATTTACAAGCCTGGCTAACAGCACCCTGATCTTGAACTTCTTGTGAGAAAATAATTTTCTGTAGTTTAACTCACCCAAACTGTGGTACTTTGTAAGGGCAGCTGAAGCAGACTAATACAGAGTATCCACCATTGAAGATAATAATTTCAAAGTTAACTGTAAGATTTAGTAGGCAAAAGTCTTACAGTTACATGAACTTGGGTATAAATAACTGTAATAATCTCTATTTCTCTGAAATTTTTCTTACTGTAACAAAAAACTCTCATTTTTGTATCTTAAATTGTAAGTTAGCCATTGTAAGGTAAATTCGGTTTTCCCCAATACTTAAGGTATTCAGTTAACTTGTCCTAATTCTCCCTTAGTTGACACAGAATTTTTAGAGGGAGAGCTGTCTATTATATAAGATTAAGTCATAGAGTCCCTTGGTATAAAGACACTCTCTCCCTCCGACAATGGGAACAAACTCATCCTATCTTTTCATCTATGTCTTTTTTATATTTTCACTACTTTTCTGACACATCCAATGACTCTAACCTGGGATGTGCTATGGTAAATTCAGATACTCCATTTGGAAGTAGGGGAAACACAAAGCATTAGAAGTAAAGGTTTTGAAAGGAGATAGTCTCAAAACTCTTGGTTAGACTCCCTTTGCTGCTATTTCTGTGCAATGTTAACATGGAAAATCCCTCTCAAAACTCAACGTATCCACAGCCTTCATACAGATATTGAGGAAAGGTCTTTATCTTCAGTTCCTCCAAACCTATCTAGGGTTTTTATCTTCCACCCTCTTCTCTGAGGAATCAGCTTGTGGCAGAGGAAACTAGAGCACTTATGATCTCACCAAACAACGAAGCATATCTATATTTTTTCTAATAATTCTAGTCACTCCTACAAAACAAGTTATTATAAGTTGACTGGGTTATCTCTTTCTTTACCTACTGTATTCCTTATTTATAAGAATAATCTGTTTTTTGAAACAGAACAGCTCAAGTTCTTACATCTCATACAAAATTTATCCTATCAAGTTAGCCACCTCAACCCAATTTTTATCTCATTTTGAAATTCAGTTAATTTAGTTTATTAACTTTAAACAAAACATCTTTCCACTTTGATTTCTGCTACACTCACTTCCCCATGCCAGTAGAGAATAGAAAATGTCCCTGATAATTACTGAACCAAAAAGGACTTCAGGTAATCTTTGTAAAGTTTTGTATTTTGCAGAGGTTTGGAATTGCATTAATATCTCAGAATTTTACTATGTTTATTTAGTATATATTTATCATCTTGATTTTCATATTTTTGTTTTTGCACATTCAGCATACACACACATATAATACAATTGGAAGAGTGTCTAAAATATTCTAATGGAAAGATCTAGCATGTTTCTCAAGAAAAGCTATGATGATATGAAAAGTAAAGTTTATTGACTATCTATTATGATTGCAGCCATGAAATTAAAAGATGCTTACTCTTTGGAAGGAAAGTTATGACCAAACTAGACAGCATATTAAAAAGCAGAGACATTACTTTGCAAACAAAGGTCCGTCTAGTCAAGGCTATGGTTTTTCCAGTGGTTATGTATGGATGTGAGAGTTGAACTATAAAGAAAGCTGAGCACCAAAGAACTGATGCTTTTGAACTGTGGTGTTGGAGAAGACTCTTGAGAGTCCCTTGGACTGCAAGGAGATCCAACCAGTCCATCCTAAAGGAGATCAGTCCTGGGTGTTCATTGGTAGGACTAATGTTGAAGCTGAAACTCCAATACTTTGGCCACCTGATGTGAAGAGCTGACTCATTTGAAAAGACCCTGATGTTGGGAAAATTGAGGGCAGGAGGAGAAGGGGAAAACAGAAGATGAGATGGTTGGATGGCATCACCAACCAATGGACATGGGTTTGGGTGGACTCTGGGAGCTGGTGATGGACAAGGAGGTCTGGTGTGCTGCAATTCATGGGGTCGCAAAGAGTTGGACATGACTGAGCAACTTAACTGAACTGAATTATGTATAAAGTCAATTACATAAACTTACAGAATCTTTGCAAGTTAAACACTATGATCTTCACTTTATAGAAAGCGTAACAGTAGCTTAGAGGAGTAAAATGACTTATCCACATTTAGACAGAAGTGCTTTAAGGAAAAAAACCCATTCTCTTTTCATTCTATAATATGTCTTTCAACCTTTACCAAAATCTGAAAATATAACTATTTTATTATCATGTGTATGCTCTCTTCGTGACTCCTTTGTATGCTGTGAGATAGATACCACTTCAAATTTGTAAGTGCATATCATGAAGTTTAGTAAGTTGAAGTTACATGCCTACCATGGGCTATTTATAAAACAGCAGGATTATCTTGACAGCAAATCTGACTCTACTACTTCACAGTGGGAGGTATTATCAATCTCATATGGATTTAAGCTCAAGAATAAATGGGAATTTAAAAATTCAAACTTAAATAATGTTGACAAATTCATTTAGCAATTAAAATAGTCAAAACCTAAAAATATGCATTTTATAAGGCAATTATAAAATATTAATACTTAATTTGAAAATAATATATGGGGAGGGAGTAGGGAGGAGGGTTCAGGATGGGGAGCACGGGTGTACCTGTGGCGGATTCATTTCGATGTTGGGCAAAACTAATACAATATTGTAAAGTTTAAAAATAAAATAAAATTTTAAAAAAAAGAAAATAATATATAATTTTTATTACTTCCCTGGTGGTGCTAGTGGTAAAGAATCTGCCTGTCAATGCAAGAAACGTTAAGAGGTGTAGGTTGGATCCCTGTGTTGGAAAGATCCCCTGGAAGAGGGCATGGCAACCCACTCTGGTATTCGTGCCTAGAAAATTCCATGGACAAAGGAGCCTGGCAGGCTACAGTCCATAGGGCTGCACAGAGTCAGACACAACTGAAGCAACTCAGCACACATGCACGCATATGATTTTTAGACTTATAGAAAGATTACTCAAAAGGAAAAACTGTGTTTGATTTTGTCTGTTCAGGGAAGTTGAATAATACTGATGAAATGGGATGAATGTGTACCCCTACATTTATAAGGTAACCTCCAGTAACTCAGAATATGACTCATTTGGAGATAGGTTCTTTAAGGAAGTAATGAAATTAAAATGAGGTTATTAGTGTGGGCCATAATCCAATATGGCCAATGTCCTTATGAGGAGATGAGGATACAGATACAGAGGTTAAGACCTTGTGAAAATACAGGGGAACGATGGCCATGAGCAGTCAAAGAGAGAAGCCTCAGAAGAAACCAACCCTTACAACACTTTGGTCTCAGACTTCTGACCTACAGAATTGTGAGCAAATATACTTTTTGTTTTTTTACCGTCCAGTGTCTCTCTTATGGTATCCCTAGCAAACCAACACAACTAGTTTTAATAAAACATCTGAATTTTTAAAAATTAAAAAAAAACTGGTATTTATCTCTTAATAAATGGGACAAAACACATTTTCCAAGACCCAATTAAGTATCTTGAATTAGACCAGGCCAATGGATGTTCTGTTCATCAGCTCACCTATATCAACTGGGTACCTATGAGAGACAGAGAATGTCATTTCCCAACCCAAGACATAATGAGTCAGAATCTAGATTTTAAAAAGATCTCCAGAGTGGTTGACTTTCACAGTAAAGTCTGAGCAGCCTTGCTTTAGTTTGAGTTAAGATTGATATTCACAGCCTAACACCAAAATCTAGTTGAGCTGCTACAATTGTGTTTAGTCTATGTTGTCCAACACCTGAATATGAGGCTTCAAAAAGGGAAAATTGTAACCGTTTGGCATTTCAGAGCTTGTAAACACTGTATTGATGGCCACTGTGAGAACTGTAGGTTCATCCAGATATGTGCGACAGAGGACTGTTGTTCAGAAAGGGACTCTAAGAAGTTCAGACGGACTTAAACAAAAGTCAGAAGGACAGGTTGCCTGGTTTATGTTTCCTTTATAATTTCTATCTTGGCAACAAGTGCCTTTGACTTTTGCCAGCTCTTTCTGCTATGCCATTGCTACTTTTAATATTTCTACCCTACTCAAATTCATCATGAAGATGGATGGAGAGTCATAAGGAGCCAATATATTAGTTTTGTGTAAACCAATATTGAATACTATGATCTTCGAAACAGACTTTCTGGGACATACTACAAGTCTTCATTTTCCTACACAAAGATCAATAGTCCTTTTTCTGTCATTACAAGTGGGTAAAAGGTTAAACTATGAATAAACTATACATTAGGAAATTGGAATTGTTGATTGCTCCTGAAATAAAGCAGGCATCAGTAGCCTGAGAAACAATAATGTACTGATGACATCAACAGTAAAAGAGAGGAAGGTGCCTAATTTTACAGATGTCGGTATCTTGGCAACAACCAGCTCTGTTGATGTGGTTTGGACATAGATATTAGCTGCCTACTGAACATCCATTTTCCTCACTTCCTTATTCAAAAGTTCCAGCTTTATCCTGGTTATCATTGTGGCCAGATAAAAACAGAATAAACAAAAATACATTTCTCAGGCTCACACACACACACACACACAGTTGGTCTAAGAAACACATGGGACAGTTCCTTGAAGTTGTCATAGATTTTGTAAAGGGAGTCAGTTGATCAGCTGTCATGTGCCTTTTCTCTTCAACCCACCCTTTCCTTTTGAACTAGAATTCTGGTATAATGTTAACTAAAGGACTGTGGGCAGAAGTGAGGCTCAGGAATTCTGTGTCCAAAGCTGGAGGTGACAGCTCCAGGAGGATAAATGATCCCGTGTGTCCAGGTCACCCCTTGAATGAGAACCCTCCAAGAGAATGTATACTGGACATTTGATAAATAAAACATTTCTTGTACTATGTTTCAGCCATGATGTATTTTTTTATACTTCTCTACAGCAGCCACCAAAACTTTAGGAAATGTGGTAAGGATGGGGCAACAGAAAGAGAAGCTCTGATCTCTCATGAATGGTAAAGCCATCAAACCTTCAAGAAAAAAATAATAAATAAAAAATGGCTCTCCCTATTCAAATAATTTCTTCTATTCTACACAACTCATAGGCAAATGGAATTTCTATTTTTATAAAGTCTACACACTCATAGCAGGCAAGTATAAATCAGCCTATAATCATTAGCTTCCTTCTCTATAGAATATGATTTTCATTGACAATAGGAAACTTAAGCAGCTACATCTCCATACACAAAGTGACCTACCATTGCAAACTCATTAAAAATTCTAGTTGTTTGGATATATTTGCCTGAAAAAGGAAAATTTAGTGCATATAATTAAGTCAGATTTTTTTCCATTTTCTTATTTATTTTCATTCTCTAATTTGAGGTGTTAAACACAAGGCAATCTCAATAAAATTAAAATGACTATTTCCATGTATCTGGAAATATTTATTTTTATATAAACAGATAATCCTAGGTCAAAAGCAGTAAAAGGAAGTGCATTTCGACCTGCACATAGAAGCCATTTCAGTGCACTATGACCTAGCCAACCTTCCCTCTCTACCTCACTTATCCAAAAAACCTGATTTATTTGAACAACCAAGAAGTGCAATGTTTCAGTTCAGTTAAGTCACTTAGTCTTGTCCAACCCTTTGTGACCTTATGGACTGCAGCACACAAGGCTTCCCTGTCCATCACCAACTCCCAGAGCTTGCTCAAACTCATGTCAATAGAGTAGATGATGTTATCCAACCATCTCATCCTCTGTCGTCCCCTTCTCCTTCTGCCTCCAATCTTTCCCAACATCAGGGTCTTTTCCAAGGAGTCAGTTCTTTGCATCAGGTGGCCAAAGTTTTGGAGTTTCAGCTTCAACATCAGTCCTTCCAATGAATATTCAGGACTGATTTCCTTCAGGATGGACTGGTTGGATCTCCTTGTAGTCCAAGGGACTCTCAAGAGTCTTCTCCAACACCACAGTTCAAAAGCATCAATTCTTCGGTGCTCAGCTTTCACAATAGTCCAACTCTCACATCCATACATGATTATTGGAAAAACTATAGCTTTGACTAGGCGAACCTTTGTCTGAAAGTAATGTCTCTTTTTTTAATATACTATGTTGTTTCTTCCAAGGAGCAAGCATCTTTTATTTTATTTTTTATTTTATTTTATTTTATTTTTTTGATTGCAGTTATTTTTTTTTTTATTTTTTTTTCTTACATGATATTTTACATGTTTCAATGCCATTCTCCCAAATCTTCCCACCCTCTCCCTCTCCCACAGAGTCCATAAGACTGTTCTATACATCAGTGTCTCTTTTGCTGTCTCGTACACCAGGTTATTGTTACCATCTTTCTAAATTCCATATATATGCATTAGTATACTGTATTTATGTTTTTCCTTCTGGCTTACTTCACTCTGTATAATAGGCTCCAGTTTCATCCACCTCATTAGAACTGATTCAAATGTATTCTTTTTAATGGCTGAGTAATACTCCATTGTGTATATGTACCACAGCTTTCTTATCCATTCATCTGCTGATGGACATCTAGGTTGCTTCCATGTCCTGGCTATTATAAACAGTGCTGCGATGAACATTGGGGTACACGTGTCTCTTTCCCTTCTGGTTTCCTCAGTGTGTATGCCCAGCAGTGGGGTTGTATTTCCAGTTTTTTAAGGAATCTCCACACTGTTCTCCATAGTGGCTGTACTAGTTTGCAAGCATCTTTTAATTTCATGGCTGCAGATACCATCTGAGTGATTTTAGAGCCCCCCAAAATAAAGTCTCTCACTGTTACCATTGTTTCCCCATCTATTTGCCATGAAGTGATGGGACCAGATGTCATCATCTTAGCTTTCTGAAAGTTGAGGGTTTTCTGTTATTTTTTTCCCCAAATACTTTTTAAAATATTTAATTAATTTGTCTGGTTGGGTCTTGGTTGCAGCACACATGCTCTTCATTGTGGCACTCTGGCTTCTCTCTAGTTGTGGTATAAAGGCTGTAGAGCACATGGGCTCAGAAGTTGCAGCTCACAGCCTTAGTTGCCCTGTGACACGTAGGATTTTATTTCCCTGACCAGGGATCAAACCTGGGTCCACTGCATTGGAAGGCAGATTATTATTATTATTTTAGTTTTTAAATTATTTTTTTATTGAAGAATAATTGCTTTACAGAATTTTGTTGTTTTCTGTCAAACCTCAACATGAATCAGCCATAGGTATACATATGTCCCCTCCCTTTTGAATCACCCTCCCATCTGCCTTCCTACCCAACTCCTGTAGGTTGATACAGAGCCCCTGTTTGAGTTTCCTGAGCCACATGGCAAATTCCCATTGGCTATCTATTTTACATATGGTAATGTAAATTTCCATGTTACTCTTTACATACAACTCACTCTCTTCTCCCCTCTCTCCATGTCCATAAGTCTATTCTCTATGTCTATTTCTCTACTGCTGCCCTGTAAATAAATTATTCAGTACCATTTTTCTAGATTCTATATATTTGTGTTCAGTTCAGTTCAGTTCAGTCGCCTCCGACTCTTTGCAACCCCATGAATCACAGCACGCCAGGCCTCCCTGTCCATCACCAACTCCCAGAGTTCACTCAAACTCATGTCCATTGAGATGCTAGGATACAATATTTATCTTTCTCTTTCTGACTCACTTTACTCTGTACAATAGTTTCTAGGTTTATCCACCTCATCAGAACTGACTCAAATGTATTCCTTTTTATGGCTGAGTAATATTCCATTCTATATATGTACCACCATTCCTTTATCCATTCAAGTGCTGCAATAAACAATGGGATGCATTTGTCTTTTTCAATTTTGGTTTCCTCAGGTTATATGCCTAAGAGTGGGATTGCTGGGTCATATGGTGGTTTTATTCCTAGCTTTTTAAGGAGTCTCCAAACCATCTTCCAGAGTGGCTGTATCAATTACATTCCCATCAACTGTGCAAGAGCATTCCCTTTTCTCCACACCCTCTCCAACATTTATTGTTTGTAGACATTTTGATGATGGCCATTCTGACAGGTGTGAGGTAAGATCTCATTGTGGTTTTGATTTCCTTTTCTCTAATAATGAGCAATGTTGAGCATCTTTTCATGTTTGTTAGCCATCTATATGTCTTCTTTGGAGAAATCTCTGTTTAGGTGTTTTCCCCACTTTTTGATTGTGTTATTTGTTTTTCTGGCATTGAGTTGTATGAGCTGCTTGTATATTTTGGAAATTAATCTGTTGTAACTTGTTTCATTTGTAATTTTTTTCTCCCATTCTGAGGGTTGTCTTTTCACCTTGCTTATAGATTCCTTTGCTGTGAAAAAATGTTTAATTAGGTCCCACTTGTTTACTTTTGTTTTTATTTCGATTACTCTAGGAGATGTTTCATAGAGGATCTTGCTTTGATTTATGTCATCGAGTGTTCTGCCTATGTTTCCTCTAAGAGTTTTATAGTTTCTGGTCTTATATTTAGGTCTTTAATCTATTTTGAGTTTATCTTTGTGTATGGTGTATGATGTTCTAATTTCATTATTTTACATGTAGCTGTCTAGTCTTCCCAGCACCATTTATTGAAGAGGGTGTCTTTGCCCCATTGTATATTTTTGCCTGCTTTGTCGAAAATAAGGTACCCATAGGTGCATGGGTTTATTTCTGGGATTTTTATCTTGTTCCATTGGTCTATATTTCTATTTTTGTGCCAGTACCTCATTGTCTTGATGACTGTAGCTTTGTACTATATCTGAAGTCAGGGAAGTTGATTCCTCCAGCTCCATTCTTTCTCAAGACTGCTTTGGTTATTCAGGTCTTTTGTGCTTCCATATGAACTGTGAATTTTTTTGTTCTAGTTCTGTAAGAAATGCCATTGGTAAGTTGATATGGATCCCTTTGAATCTGTAGATTGCATTTGGTAGTACAGTCATTTTCATAATATTGATTCTTCCTACCCAGGAACATGGAATATCTATCTGTTTATGTCATCTTTGACTTCTTTTATTAATGTCTTACGATTTTCTGTGTATAGTTCTTTTGTCTTCTTAGGTAAGTTTATTCCTAGATATTTAATTCTTTTTGTCACAATAGTGAATGGGATTGATTCCTTAAATTTCTCTTTCTTATTTTTCATTGTTAATATATAGAATTGCAAGTAATTTCTGTGTATTGATTTTGTATCCTGCAACTTTGCTAAATTCACTGATTAGCTCTGGTAATTTTCTGATACTATCTTTAGGGTTTTCTACGTACAGTATCATGTCATTTGCAAACAGTGAGAGGTTTACTTCTTTTCCAATCTGTATTTCTTAATGTTGAGTTTTAAGCCAGCTTTTCACTCAAAGTGCAATGTTTAGGGAGCAATTTGTTATTCTGCTTTTTAGTCTTGGGGTGATGACTTTGAAATAACCCCAAAATGCAAATATCTCTTAGCTTCCTCTTTATTCATAACCTTTTCTTACATACAGAAGTGAATTATTGGGGTGTTAAAAATGCTGCCAATGGATATCTCAATAAAATTAAAACTAACATAAAAGTGGACCAAGTGCTAAAAGGAATATTGACTTTCTCTTTATTGCACATTTAACAATATGAAAGATAGTAAAATATAATTTTATGTTAGATAATAATAAGAATGTGTTCTACAACACCATATATTTATAGCATGCTTTCCAGTCCTCTGCTTAAAGTCTGCATATGAGAACTAATAATGCATTTTCTTCATTAGGTGTGTATTTCCTAGGTAAAGTGATATTTATTCATCACTGAAGTATTAGCAATTTTCTTTTGCCAAATTATTACTTGTAACCAAGTACAAAAATATACATAATACATTGTGATCACTACATAAGAAGCTGAGATGAAATCAGATTCTAGAAATGTTCACATACGTTGCTAAAGGCTGTATTTAGGTGTACAGATATAGGATAAGCAGATGAGGTAATTTCCATGTTTAAAGAAGGTAACAGATGATGATTTTATGTAAACCTTTAAAAGATTTAGCTTTAGATAATTAATTTTATATTTAGCTTTAGATACTACTTGTAGGTATTTTCTTTACAGCTGAAAGTAAAGAAAATCATAGTTTCTACAATTTCTTAATCATTTCACTTTCTTCTCATTAAACTGCACCATATTCATAGCACATTAGTATTGTGATGAATCCCATCTCATCATTTAATATGGAAAATATTCTTGGTTAAATACCAGTTGCTCTTCCGAGAAATTATTGATCTTTCTTTTAATCTTGCCAAAGCAATTTGGCTTTAGGATGAAGAAACAGGCTTATAAAACAAAGATGTTGATAGCACCATAAAGTCTGTATAGCACATATTCTCAAATTAGAAGTGTGTTTTAAGAATGATTGCCCTAGGCATATAATAAATACGATTAGTGATATCAACATAAAGAAAAAAACTAATCTCTTTCATTTTATATGTGTGCAATTTGGTTCTTACTCACATTGTTTGCTATACATCTTTTGTGTCATAATCCAAATAGCTTTTGTTTTAAGCAATTGAGAATATTATATTTTATATATTATTTTCCTGTTTGTCAATTTTGTTTTAATAGTGGCTATATTTCTCAGGAGTGAGGATCAGTTTTAAGTTAAATACAGACATAAATATTTGTCTTTCTATAGCTAGCCTAGTGACTTTAACATGAGACTGTGCTTTAGAAGTAGTAGCTCATTACTCAGTAACTTTTCAGCAGCCACTAAAATTGCTGTTAAGCAGGTTTAACACTCTGTATCAGTGTCTGCAGTTTCCAAGAGCAGTGGTTGAGGAAGGCCTGCCATATTATATTTAAACATGTGGTATCACTTTCCTCTTTTTTAAACAAATTCAGAATCTATTTTCAAGAAATAAAGTTAATTTTTGTCAAAATGTGATTATTGAGTTATACTTGCTTAAAGCGATGAATGAGGTGAAAGATCATTTCATCTAACCCTGATACAAATTATAGAGACTGCATAAATTGAAAGCAGTCTTAGAGTTGCTAACTTGTATTCCTGTGAGAAAGAAATTTACCAATTACGGTATAGTGTAGACACATAATATTTTATCTTTAATATTAGAGTTTCCAACAAAAAATAATCTATATATACTGTTGCTAGAGTATTTAAGGTAGTTCTTTCACTCTACCTTTCTAAGACAGCTTGAATTCTCTATTACAACAGAAAGTGAAGAGAAACTAAAGAGCCTCTTGATGAAAATGAAAGAAGAGTATGAAAAAGCTGGCTTAAAACTCAGCATCAAAAAACTAATATCAATGGCATCCAGTCTCATCACTTTATGGCATACTGATGGGGAAACAATGGAAACAGTGACAGGCTTTATTTTCTTGGGCTCCAAATCACTGCAAATGGTAACTGTAGCCATAAAATGAAAAGGCGCTTGTTTCTTGGAAGAAAAGCCATGATCAACCTAGACAGCATAATAAAAAGCTGAGACATCACTTTGCTGACAAAGGTCCATATAGTCAAAGCCATGGTTTTTCCAGTTGTCATGTATGGAGGTGACAGTTGGTGACCATAAAGAAGGTTGAGTACCAAAGAATTGATGCCTTTGAACTGTGGTACTGGAGAAGATTCTTGAGAGTCCCTTGGACAGCAAGGAGATCATACTATATCCTAAAGGAAATCAACCCTGAATATTCATTGGAAGGACTGATTATGAAGCTGAAGCTCCAATATTTTGGCCATCTGATGGGAAGAGCTAACTCATTAGAAAAGACCCTGATGATGAGAGAGACTGAGGGTAGGAGAAGAAGGGGGCTAGAGAGGATGAGATGGTTGGATGGTACGACCAACTCAATGGACATGAGTTTGAGCAAACTCTGGGAGATTGTGAAGAATGGGAAAGCCTGGCATGCTGCAGTCCATGGGATCGCAAAGAGTCAAACATAACTAAGTGACAATAAATTCAAGACCACAAGAGAAGTTGAAAAAAAGGACAATTGGAATGACCAGCAAGAAAATTCTTAATCCACACTGCTTATTGATTTGAGATTGAAATAAAGGAAAACCTAATATTGGAAACTCTTAACATATGTTGCTCATGGATGACATTGTCTGCTATAGTAATTTTAGGTATGATGACTTACAGTAGTGGAATAATATTTACTTTGAAACTGAATGGGCAAAGCACAACATTATTTCACTATTGTACTAGTATTCTGGATCAGTTTATTTTTTTTCCTTTATTTATTTTGGCATAAAGAAACTTATGAAATGCTAGACACCTTAAATAGTACTATATAAAACAATAAATGTAGCATTTACTTTATTTCATGTCTAAAAGATACACTAAGGTCAATTTTAGGTTTATATTGGCAAGTCGAGTTTTGTAAGAAATAAACTGATTTTAAGAGTATTTCAAATGTTCAGACTTATTCAGTAGAGAGTAATGGCTTAAATGAAATGCTGATGACATTGAAAATTTTGCTTTGTAACTCTGTGCTTAAAATTTAAATAAATTGATGCATCAGACTAACAGAATATCTAAAACAAATTAGATGTCAAATATATACTCGTGTATTTGTATATCATTGGACTTTGAAAGAGAGCTTTGGATCTGGCTATTTTTTAAAAATTATATAAATCAACAGTAAGTTCTGACACGATAGTTTTAATCAGTTCAAAATGCCAACTACACAGATTATCTGATTCCATTAGCACTTGTCTCTTTAAATCTGATTTTTGCTAAATATATGACTTTCTCTTCTGCACGTATGCACTGTCTTATCACCTAGGGAAGTTTGTCAGTTTTCAAGATTATATGAGTTTCTCCTGTAACCTTTTATAGAAAGGTGCCACAAAGCTCCCTTCCTTTTAGTTTCATATTAATTACAGCTATTTCCTTTATATTTGTCTTCATTTCTTGTTATGAGATATAGCCAAATAAATGTATTTTGGATACAACTTGTTAGGTAGCAAACACAAAAGTGAAAGCCACCCAGTCATATCCAACTGTTTGTGACCCCATGGACTGTAGCCCGCCTGTCTTCTCTGTCCATAGAATTATCCAGGACAGAATACTGGAGTGGATAGCTGTTCCTTTCTCCAGGGGAGCTTCCCAATCCAGGGACTAAACCTAGGTCTCCTACACTGCAGGTGTATTCTTTACTGTCTGAGCCACCAAAGACAACTGGACATTAAAGCATACTATTCCTCCATGTATTAGAATCCTCAAAAAAGTTTCCAGAAGCCAGGCAATCCAATTTATTCATATAGGTATATCAATGTTATATTGTCCTGTCCTTTGTACACCTGGCTTCAAAATAAATCTATCAGGAATTAGAATTAAAAGGAACAGTCCTAATTTTACTTAAACTGCCATGCCTGTGAATATTACATGTCCAGACAATTTTTTTCTGCTTTGTGTGAAACCTTTAAGGACTGTAGCAAATGTTTAGCAGAAAACAAAATGATCTGGTATTTCTCATTTCAAAGCTAGAGCAAAGATGCACTTTCAGAACGAAAACCTCAGTAGGTTCTGTTAGGAAAATAATATGTATTTTTAAAAGACAGACTGCTATTAGGGTCTACTGTGTCAATAAAATATCCTTTGCTCTATATTTACCCAGTGATTTTTAGTGAATTCAGAGAAAATCTTAACATTACGATCAATCAGGTCAATTGCAGGGTTGAGGTGGGGTAAACCACAGTATTATTTGCATGATAAACTTTCTTTCATCCTTTATACTGTTTCAAACCTGCACCTGCTTATGCAGCTGCAAGGGGGAAAAAAAAGGCAACAAAAGGCAGTTTTAGAAATATGGTAAATTATAATGACAGGATGGGGTTAAACAGAACAAGATTCTAGGTTATGAAGTTCATTATATCAACTAGTTATTAGTCTATATTTGCTTCTGTTCAACTTTCTTTTGCCAGAAATGTATGGAGGATGGGTGTGATAACAAATACAAAACAGGTGTTCCATAATACGATAAAATGGAGTCATTACAAAAACTGTGTCCAGAGAAGTATCAAAAGCACATCTCCATGCAGATGAGCAGAACAAATGAGATCACTGAACCAACAGTAATACATTTCAAAAACTGATATGTTTTCTATGAGACAAAGCTTTTATTTCTGATGAAAGGCACTGGTGATCTATTGCTCAAAATATTTCAAACTATAACAGCTTTTAAAAAATCAGACATTTACTAAAATGGAGATTACCTATATAGCCTGTATAAAAAAGAATATATTGTCACACATAGAAGATAACATTCTTACTTATGGTCTATAATAATTCTTAGTTGCATCATCTTAAAAATATTACACGGCTGAAAAAAAATCATTAAACATTTCAAAAAGTAATGGTATCACTGTTCTGATACATACGATAGAAAGTTTTTTGTGTTTTAGATATGTGTGTTTCAGATAAGATACTGTATATTTATATAAAATAAATAAGAATGCAGTTAAATAAGAATACAGTCATTTTCTAATGATAAAATAATTTTAAATGTATTAATGATCAATTTTATTTGACACAAAATAAAGCTATTATTTATAATAATATATATGTTATATATATAATAAAGTATACACACACACACACACACACTGATATATAGAGATAGATAGATATCTCTGTCTATATATACATCTGTTTCTATCTATGTATATGTATATCTATCCCTGGTGGCTCAGTTGGTAAAGAATCTGCCTGCAATGAGGGAGACCTGGGTTCAGTCCCTGGGTTGGGAAAATTCCCTGGAGGAGGGCATGGCAAGCCACTCTAGTATTCTTGCCTGGAGAGTTCCATGGACAGAGGAGCCTGGCGGGCTACAGTGCACAGGGTAGCAAAGAGTTGGAAACAACTGACCAAATAAGCACATCTATGCAATACACAGTTCCAGCTAAGAAAAAGGAGCAACTGGGATCAAACTTGTCTTCCCATCATAAACAACTATAAACTGAATGAAAGGCAGTGGTTTTTAGATGTTGACAACAAGAGCACAGAATTATAATCTCTGAGAAAAGGAATAACAATTGGAGAACCGGATGATGCCCTGAGCTTCTGCTTAGAGGTACTTTCTGGATTGAGGTGTACCAATCAGAGCATGAGATCTTGCTGAGTTAAGGAGATTGAAAATCAAAGAGGAAACAATGGCCAGAATTTATAGGCAGAGTAGCAAAAAAATAGATTTACACAGAGAAAGCAGCAGAAATCTGCAAAGGGGGTAATCTTGATATATTTGCTGAATGATGATGCATGCATGCACAAGTAAAGAATAATGACAAAGATGTTACAAACTGAAAAATACCCAGAACCCACAGAGAATTGGGCAATAACTTGAGTTCTAGTTGGGCACAGTAACAGTATTCCTCAACTCTACAGACCTGAGTAGATTCACAATTTAGTAGTAGGACTAAAGTGTTCCTGGATTAAAAGCTACTCTAGATTAGTCCTAATAAAGCTTCAAAGCAAGTCTCAAATTGTTAATGTTTCAAAACCCTTTCAAGGAAGATAGTATAACTCAATATTCAATAATACTAAATATCTCATCAAAATTAAGAACCACCTGTAACTTCATGCTTAAAAGAGATGAAAAGAACAATATTTGGAATTTAAAAAAAGATCTTCATGGAATTAACTGACAGTTTTCACAGAAGAAAGGATCTTGACAACAAAGCAATAGAAATTATCCAAACTGAAATGCAAACGCACAGCACCTACTAGGAAAATAACAGAGATTCTGATTCCATGACTAATGGTAAAATAGAGGACTAATCTAATTAACAGAAATAATTGTGGACCATGAAGGCAATAAAGAACTATAGGACAAGAACAAAGATAACATACTAAGAATCATTTAAATCACATTGCTGAAAATCAGTAATAAAAAAACAAATCTTAAAGGCTGATAAGAGAATACATAGAGACATATAAATAGAACAAATTATGAAAATAATTACTGAATGTAATTTTTATCAGACATATGAAGCCATAGGCAACAGAACAATATCTTTAATGTTCTAATGTTTTTTTATAAAATAAAAAAATCCACATCAAAATGTATACTTCAATATTCATGGACGCTTTATACATAATCACTCCAAACTAAAAATAACTCAAAATCATATTCACAGGTAAATGGATAAACAAATTGTGATATACCCATACTTAGATTATGCATATGATATGAAAGTCACTCAGTCATGTCTGACTCTTTGCAACCCCATGGACTATACAGTCCATGGAATTCTCCAGGCCAGAATACTGGAGTGGATAGCCTTTCTATTCTCCAGGGGATCTTCCCAACCCATACTTAGATTACATTCTGTAATAATAATAAATCACTACTATGTGAAAACATACAGATTTATCTAAAAAACAACATGATCCCCAAAAATATATGGCCACATGAATGGCCATTTCTATGAAAATCTAAAACAAGAAAAATAATTTATTAGTGATAGATATAATATCAGCATTGCCTTAGTCTGGGGATTGACAGCAAAAGGTGATACAGGAAATTTTTAGGGTGATAGAAACAGTATTAATATTGATTACATGGGAATATGCATTTGCCAAAACTCAACCTCATACATCCCATTACAATAAATACAAGTAAAAATCTATTATCAAAAAAATAAACAGAGGGAACATCTGGGGATCAAGTAATACAATTGAATGTTCCCAATGTAAAAGCAGGGTAATGTAACTAGTTAGCTGAATCTGACATTAGTGATGAGAACTGTCGGCTTACAAAATGCTAATACTACCTTAATACATTTTATTCCCATTTTATAATGCATGCTATGAACTAAGAGTAATGTTTGTTGAATTCGTAAATTCTCATAACTTTACATGAAACTAATTCATAAAATATGCTAATTTGAGTTATTAATGCTGTATCAGTCCTATTGAGTTGCAATAACAAAGTGCCATCAAGTGCACGGGTGGCTTACAACGAACAGAAATTTATTTCTCACAGTTCTGGAGGCTGAGAAGTCAAGATCAAGGTCATAGTCAGTTCAGTGTTTGGTGACAGCCTGCTTCCTGATTCATAGACAACCATTTTCTTTCTTCATTCTCACATGGCAGAAGGGGAGAGAATACTCTGTTCCACGGCTATGATTAAATTACCCCCAAGGTCCCACCTGAAAATAACATCATTCTGATTGTCTGTTTCAACATATGATTGGGGGCATAAAAGTGACATCTATATCAATTCTTTAATATTGCCATTATGCGTTTGCATACATCCCTTTGTTCTGAATTTTATGTTGTGTTGAACAGATCAATCCATTTGTTTAATTCTATTTGGCCTGCTCTTCTGAGCTCTTTCCAAACAGAAACCTGTGCTAGCATTGCATCAATCCCAATCCGTTATAGTCTCTCGGTTAAGAACCTCAAGAAACCTTTGGTGTATATGGCTCATCCAAACTCCTGCACTAAGAGACTTGACCAAACTCTAGCATAACTTCTAATAGCTTAAGACCCTGTCACCAGGAGGAACTCAGCCCCTTTAAAATGCCTGATTGAGAAGGCACAAGGCTGTCCAAAGAATTTGCCGTTTGTTCCAGTCAACATCTTCCTTTCCTAGAGCATATGTTTTAAAAGAAAAGCTTAAAGTTTTAGAAAGATGATAACAATAACCCTGTGTTCGAGACAGCAAAAGAGACACTGATGTATGGAACAGTCTTATGGACTCTGTGGGAGAGGGAGAGGGTGGGAAGATTTGGGAGAATGGCATTGAAACATGTAAAATAGCATGTATGAAATGAGTTGCCAGTCCAGGTTCAATGCATGATACTGGATGCTTGGGGCTAGTGCACTGGGACGACCCAGAGGGATGCTATGGGGATAGAGGAGGGAGGAGGGTTCAGGATGGGGAGCACATGTATACCTGTGATGGATTCATTTTGATATTTGGCAAAACTAATACAATTATGTAAAGTTTAAAAATAAAATAAAATTTAAAAAAATAAAATAAAAATAAAAAATTATATCACTGTTTGAGAGCTCCATGTATTTATTACCAACAAAACAGGATTGTCTTTCTCAAGGACCTGAAAGTCATTCCTTTGAAATATCTATTAAGAAATACCACCACAATATTGTAAAGTTATCAGTTTCCAATTAAAAAAAAAAAAAGGATCAGGTCCTGTCTACCAGGCTCTCTGGCAGGATAAAGTCCTAATAGCAACAGAAACAGCTGGCCTAAGTACATGTTTACTGACCAACTCTGACTGAGCACACTGAGCCCTAACTAGCCCCTCTTCACTCCCTTTTTCTCCTTTAAAACACCAGTTACCTCTGCACAAATTGGAGTGAAGCTCAACTCTTTCCCCTATTGTCATCATTGCTGCTGCTACTGCTGCTAAGTCACTTCAGTCGTGTCCGACTCTGTGCGACCCTATAGACAGCAGCCCACCAGGCTCCCCCGTCCCTGGGATTCTCCAGGCAAGAACACTGGAGTGGGTTGCCATTTCCTTCTCCAATGCATGAAAGTGAAAAGTGAAAGTAAAGTCGCTCAGTTGTGTCTGACCCTCAGGGACCCCATGGACTGCAGCCTTCCAGGCTCCTCCGTCCACGGGATTTGCCAGGCAAGAGTACTGGAGTGGGGGTGCCATTGCCTTAGTTGCAGAGTAAAATCTGGTTTCACTGTTCTATCTAATGTCTAGTTTTATTTGTTTCTGACCAAAAAGAGTCAAACTGACGATGCCATATAGTAAGTGGCACAAACAGTCCTTCAGAATGGACAAAATGGGTCAACATTAAGACAGACATCATTTTACAAATTGCTTTCATTTTTAAGCTTAAGTTGTATTTATAAAAGTACTTAAATTAGTGAACAAAATAAAATCAAGGTTTAATTAAAGCTGATAACCTTCAAAATCCACTTAATTGAAAATCTACTTAATAGTTATTGAACATTCAAAAACTTTGAGTTAACCTGCATAATACTTTTATTTTTTCCCGACTGGAAGCATTTATGAAGCATTATGAATATCTGTTGACTTTATACCATTACTTATTCCCAAGAATCTAGTGACGGCAAACATAACTTTACTAAATATAGAAGAGGAAAACAATCAGTAAAGCACTTCTAACAATTCTAAAAAGCAATGCATTGTATATTACTTAAAAAGCATATTTTTAGAATATTCTTATAAATTGAATCATGTACATGAATTACTTGTTTTATATTAATCAGAAAATTGTCATTAAAAATAGAAATAAAGGTAATTATCTTACAACTTCTGATGAACAAAACAAAAACAAAAAAGAAAAAATTCTTTAGGAATTTTTAGATACATTAAAAATTATCCCAAGGCTGCTAAACAATCAGAGGTAGTTACCTTGACTCTTCCTTTGTGCTATTTTCACATTTAATTCTAAATCCTAACCCCATCCTATATTGATTATTTTAAATATATTTTTTATTTTTGCATATATTTCATATATATTTCATTTTAAAATGAGTTTAATCAGGTTAGTTTATTGTTTTAGAGTAAATAGTAATCGAGATTTATTTTTTACCTCAAATGACAGCAACTTTTGCATTTACGAGTGAAAATATAGGGAGATGGATAGATCAGATAGATATTGTATAGTATGGATAGGAAGCAATTATGATAAGAGAAAAATAACCTGATTGTACTGATTAAAACATTTCTGCAAGATAGAAATTATAATTGCTTTGCTGAACTTAAGCTGTACTTTATACCCTGAATAAATTAGGCCATTATTATTCTATGTTCAAATTCCTAAGGGTACCTTGCCTTTGGTTTGTATCTATTTAATTCAGATCAGTTAGTGATCACCTTTGGTTAATGTCATGATATTTCCATTATGGAATTCAAACTCTGCTGAAAGAAGTGTGTCAAGTTGCTACCCTTTGGTGAAGGTGCATTCCATTAAAGACTCTTTGATTTTGGAGATTCTTTAGAACGTGTTTCAAGAGCAGAAGTTATTAAAAACCCTGTACAAAGGTACAATTGATTCATAGAATCTCTTTCTTGCTAGCATGTGCTATTTCTGTACATTATCTCTTCTAATAAAGTCTTTCATAATTTTTCTTTTTATTCATTTCAACTGTCCTATTCCAATCCATCTTCCTGCACTCCTCTATCCAATATATTTACCTGTCACATTTTTATTATTTTCCAATGAGTCCTATGAAGAAGAGCTATTTCAGCTGAGTAGAGCTCACAATATTCATTATAGCCAATCAATTGTGTGAGTAGTGGTAATGAATAATCAGAATATGTGAAAAATTATCAAAATAGCAAAGACTAATAAATATAAATGAGACAGGATTAATCATTCCCTGAATATTACCAGAATAACATTGCTCTTGATTTCATACGAAATGAAAATTACAAGACATTTATCAATTTGTTCTATCCTGAATACAAATATCAGATTATATAGGTTGGTCTTGTGGGTACAGAAAATAGAAAATACAAGATAAAGATGGTGTATATAAAGTCTAAGTCATAAATTTAAAGTGTTTGCAGTCAATAGGATTTTTGGTCTCAAACATTTCAGAAATCACACTTAGAAGGTTGCAAACACTTGATGAGCTAGAGAGTTTATTCTTTCTTAGTTTAACTAAACTCATGGGCAGAAATCCCACTGAGAACAAGAGTTATTATTATTCATTAGTTCACTTTGTTGACCTTGAGATGTCAGCACCATGTCAGCACCATAAAAAAAGAAGACAGAGGAAGTACGTAAAATGCATAAATAGGAAGAAATGTTAAGGAAAAAGTTCTTTTCTCTAGGCTTGAGGTAAAAGATTGTAGTTTGCAAAATCAAGGGCACACAGGAATGGCACACAATGATCATGATTTATGGGAGTATTTCAGTAGGCAGAAAATCAATATATATTCTAAAAGTTCGGTTTTGTTCTGAACTGCTCCTTGTCCTCTCACATCACACTGGTTTAGTGATAGTGATTTAAGATACACACACACATAATATCAGAATACTCTATTCTAATTAAAATAAAGATTTTTGTATGCATTTAGTTTCAGGCTTAAATATAAAAATCATCTCTAGAATACTTATATTTAGAGTTGTGAAATTTGAATACCTTAATAATGTTTGGCCCTGGAAATTTTAAGAATTAAAATTGATGAAATACTGGTCTACGTTTAAAATGCTCTGAATTGTTAGGCAGACTACAACCTCAATTCTAACTTCCTGTTGTTTCCTTTTCTCCAAGACTATATGAAATCATTAATTACAGAATGCAAAAGAAAAAGAAAAAGAAAAAATACTGGTTTATGAGGTCACAGGAGCAAAGAAATGATAACATAAATCATCTCATGAATTTGTAAGACAGATTCTGAGTCTATTTCATGGCAGAGGGTATCTTATATAATGTTATACGCTATATGTCATTATTTGTATTCCACAAAAATATTTAAATGACTTAATTGTCTTTCTGTTAAGGTATTTTCACTGGGAATGTTTTGAATTATTGTTTTTGTGTGTTTCATTTTCCATGGATCCACAGCCAAACATTTAAAAAAGTAATAGCACTGGCATTTGACCATTCAGAAGTCTCTATCTTCTCAAGAACAAAACAAAACAAACTCAAATTTATAAACATATTTCTTTCTACATTTCCAAATGTCAGTTGTCTTTCAACAATGATGAATTCTTAAAATATTAGCAACTATGCAATTTAGCTGGGTAGATAACAACACTGGCTGTCTACAATCAAGCATTCTAAATGGAATAGGAATTTTTTTTAGAGGGTCATCAGAAAAGAGCTGTCAGCAAAAGAGACACTGATGTATAGAACAGTCTTATGGACTCTGTGGGAGAGGGAGAGGGTGGGAAGATTTGGGAGAATGGCATTGAAACATGTAAAATATCATGTAAGAAACGAGTTGCCAGTCCAGGTTCGATGCACGATACTGGATGCTTGGGGCTAGTGCACTGGGACGACCCAGAGGGATGCTATGGGGAGGGAGGAGGGAGGAGGGTTCAGGATGGGGAACACATGTATACCTGTGGCGGATTCATTTTGATATTTGGCAAAACTAATACAATTATGTAAAGTTTAAAAATAAAATAAAATTAGAAAAAAAAATAAAATAAAATATTAAAAAAAAAAAACAAAACCAGAAAGTTGCAATTGAAATATTAGCATGGGCATTATTTAAATTCATTCATGTGGGATACATCATAGGTATAGTTTCTAAAATCCTACGGATCAGTAAACAACATGTTTTCATCTTGATTTGTGAGTAATATTTTATCTAATTAGAAAATTCCTTGGTGTTGCTGCATGAGAAATATAATGTCAAACTAATTCTCCTGTTTTTGATGTTAACTTTTTTTTTTAACCTGTCTGGCAATTTTTAGTTCCATTTTAGAACTATTTTTGCTTCCATTTTAGAGTTCAAACATTTTCACCAGTATTTTTGCTCAACTCTGCTAAAACTAAATTACTTTTTTTGATTCTTTTGACTCAAAATCTTTTTAAGTTAAATACAATGGCTTCTACTATTTCTGAAAAGTCTGTTTCCATCATATATTTTTATAGTAAATGTCCATCCCTCACATTTTAGTTTTTTTGCATTGCTCTTTAATTTTCTTGTCCTTTCTGTATTATTTTTATTTCTTTATATTTTTGTATTATTTATCGCACTTGGTCTTTCAGCATACTAATGTGGGTCATAAGAGTAACATCTACTGAAATGAATTCATGTGGACATATTACATTGCAAAATTATGTTTTTATACCATATAATACATTACAGTGTAGTAATGGAATGCTCAATCTTCTTCCCCCTTTTCCTCTTCCTATTCTTTCTCTTTTCCCTCCTTCTATTAGTCAGTTTGTTACCTGGCTCTTCCAAAGCTTATTCCACTAGAAACCACTTTCCTACTGTTTGTTTAAGTTCCTCCCTGAGCCCTACATGCCACCTTAGGTTTAATACTATTTTCTTTTTGGATATTCATGACACAATTTATGTTTGCTTTCCACATACAGCTCCTGGTTTTAAGTAGTAGCAGTCTCTGATTTGCAAGCCATCAACAGCAGTCTGAGTATTCTTTTCTCTTCTGTGTATGGAGGTAAAAAGTACAGTAATTACTGGGACAGTCTGGGCCTGTTTTGATTCATGCTTACGTGCCAGAACTTTTATTCTGCCTTGCTTTGTACCATCAGTGAAAAGCCAATATAGTAAAAAAGGCAAAATGTGTCTTGATAGTGTGATAACAACAGTTTTGACTTGGTGAATCCCCAGCCAATCTCCCCTATAAAGGACCTTCAAAGATCCAAGGACCACACTGTACCAATCAGTGTTCTTGGAAATGTTATGTGTCACCAGGTGCCGAGACCAGATTAAGGGGGGAGGTTTTGTCCAAAGAAAGGAAAACCAAATCAAAACCAAAAGCAACTCAAAACAGGGAAGCTGAAAGCTGCTAACACATTTCTCTGATAATTAATTTTGCCCTAAATTAGCAGTGGTCATCTAATTAATACTGGATAATTCATAATACATTGAAATAGGAATATCACAGGCATGCTCTAGTTATTATATTTTTAGCAGATTCATTTATAAAAGGTAAGATTCCTAGAGTTTAAATTTTATTTAATATACAATTTTCTTTGATTTCACTGGTGTCCTTAAAGACAACTATTTTCATGAATACTTTATGCTGTACAAATAACAACAATGAAGGTTGAATCCATAAGCACTACTTTCCAAACCACAAAATAAAGCAAATATATTATGTACTACGCTAGCTTTACACTCCTGACCCAGGAAGTAGCTCCAAGTATATCTTTTCATTTACATTGTTTTTCCAATGGTTTCATTATACATCAGCTTGTCAGAAGAAAAAAAAATAATAATTATACATTGTAGAGCTTTTCAAAGATCAGTTGCTGTTGTTGTTTAGTTGCTAAGTCAGATTTGACTCTTTTGTGACCCCATGGATGTTGCCTGCCAGGCTCTGTCCGTGGGATTTCCCAGGCAAAAGTACTGGAGGAGGTTGCCATTTCTTCCTCCAGGGATCTTTGTGACCCAGGGATCGAACCCGCACCCTCTGCACTGCAGGTATATTCTTCACTGCTGAGCCACAGAGGAAGCCCTTCAAAGATTAGTGGTGCTTTCAATTTTCTTAACCATGTTAGTGACCCATCCATCAAGGAAGGGTTTATGTATGCAGATCACCTCTATGCTATGCTATGCTAAGTCACTTCAGTCGTGTCTGACTCTGTGCGACCCCGTAGACGGCAGCCCACCAGGCTCCCCCATCCCTGGGATTCTCCAGGCAAGAACACTGGAGTGGGTTGCCATTTCCTTCTCCAATGCATGAAAGTGAAAAGTGAAAGTGAAGTCGCTCAGTCGTGTCCGACTCTTAGGGACCCCATGGATTGCAGCCTAACAGGCTCCTCCGTCCATGGGATTTTCCAAGCAAGAATACTGGAGTGGGGTGCCATTGCCTTCTCTGCTGCTGCTACTGCTGCTAAGTTGCTTCAGTCGTGTCGGACTCTATGGGACCCCATGGACTGCAGCCTACCAGGCTCCTCCATCCATGGGATTTTCTGGGCAACAGTACTGGAGTGGGGTGCCATTGCCTTCTCCCATGTCTCTAAACTACAGTGCTCTATTGTCTTCTATGCCAGTATTCATGAAATGTTCTCAGAATTAAATGTTATTATACTATCCTCTAATATGTGTTACTGCATGAGAGGTATAATGTTAAACAAATTCTTTTTTTTTTTTTTGGTGTTAATCTTTGTTTTACCTTCTGAAATTCTTTGAAGGTTTTTCTTCTTTTTTAGAGTTTAAATTTTTACCAGTATTTCTCCTCAACCTGGGTAAACCAAATTAGCGATTTATTATTTTTTTAATTATTGTTATTATTTTTAATGGTGTTAAATATTTCTTCTGACTCTCAAATCCACTTTTGACACTTTCTGCTATAATTTTCATTTTAGTTTCTTTTCTTTTAGGTTCTCTACCTTTTTATTAATATTTCTACTTTTTTCATATATTGTTTTCTTGACTTCATTGATGTCTTCCTCTAGTTTTTTTGTGTCTTTAGGATAGTTGTTTAACATCTTTGTCTGACAGACCTGGCATGTCTTTCTTAGAGAAAGCTCCTGTTTTAATTTTCATCTTTGAATAGGAATCAAGTTTTTCTGTTTTACTTGTTATAGGCTATCTTTGTGCCAAATGTCAGCCTGAGGTATAAACCTAAGGTCTTTATTCACCCTTTCCTAATTATGCAGAGTAACTGTTTAATTTCCTCTATGTATATAGTTACTTTTTAATATTCCAGTCTTTAACATTTTGCTCTCAAAAGTGGAAAAAAAGAAAACAAAAATGAAGAGGAAAAAAGGCCTCAGCCTTTAAATTCCCTGGAACTTACATTAGCCAGATGGAGAGAGATTTAAACAATAGTGAAAGACGCAATAACAATGACTTCTGAACCATCAGTTTTGAACACAGATTCTCAATACCGGAAGTATGGGGTCCTAAGGATCCACCCTGGTTCCCACTACCCGCTTGCAAGCTGCTCCAGGAAAACTTGATCTGCTGCTTTCAGAGGGCTGAGGCTCAATGGGGCAAGGGCAGCCATTGCTAAACTAAGAGCTAAAATTGAGCTAAATTAACCATTGTTCAGGAAGACCCCCTGGAGAAGCACATGGCAACCCACTCCAGAAGTCTTACCTAGAGAATCCCATGGTCAAAAGAGCCTGGTGGACCACAGTCCCATAGCGTTGCAAAGAGTCAGACACAACTGAAGCAACTTAGCAGCAGCAGCAGCAGAAACTGCAAGCCTTTAAGACTGTAGAGTTCCAAAACAATGACATAAGACAGATTCTGCCATGTAACTGAGAGGGTAGATGGATTTCTGCTGCTTCCAAAACTGTCAATTTCCTAGAATCCACAAATAATTATTTTCCTTCTAAAAAATAAAATTAAATCAAAAATCTTCACACAAAGAAAACTTCAGTCCTAGTTTGTTTCACTGGAAAATTCTACCAAACATCTAAAGAATTAATAACATCAATAATAAACAAAATCTTTGTAAAAATGGAATAAAAGGAAACACTTTCCAATTAATTTTACAAGCAGCCATAAGCCTGATAGCAAGAGCAGATTAGAGTATTATAAAAAAAGAAAATCAAAGACCATTATCCCTCAGGAAACAATATGCAAAAATGAATAAAATCACCCCAAAATATTAACATACTATTGGCAATTAAATATCAAAATATATAAAGTAATATATTATAACCAAGATGAGTGATTCTTAGAAATAATGATTGGTTTAATGTTTGAAACAGAAAATGCAACTCACCATATTAATAAACTAAAAAACAACAGTTGAGGGACTTATCTGGGCATCTAGTGGTTAAGACTCTGACTTTCCATGGGAGGGGGCATGGGTTCCATCTCTGGTCAGGTAAATAAGACTCTGTATGCCACATGCCATGGCAAAAAAAAAAAAAAAAAACCCTACAGAAAAAGTATTTGACATAATACAATGGCTATTCATGATAAAACCTCACAGAAAACAGAAATAGAAGCATGCATATCCAATCTGATGAAAAAGATATATGGGAAACCTACAATTAATATCATATTTAATGGCAAAACATAATGTTTTCCTAGAAGATCAGCAATCACCTGAAGATTCCTCTTATCATTATTTGTATTCAATAGCTATTGAATGTCTTAGCCATGAAAAAGGAAAGAACAATCCAAATAGTTAATGATTTAGAAGGATGAAAGAAATTCTATTATAATAACTGGTGCAGTTTTACATATAGAAAATCCTAAGACTCTACCCCAAGCTATGAGAACTAATAATAAATTTACAATGTTGCTGCTTATACAGGTTTTTATACAAAAATAAAATAAAGTTCAATATGCTCCACAAAACAAAAATTTAAAAAAATAAAATTGCTTCCAATTATAATAGCACTCAATACTATAAAATGCTTCAGAAGCTTAACAGTATATATCTAGGGTCTCTAAACTATTAAAATTAAAGAACACCTACAAAAATGAAATGCTATTCAATGTATATTAGAATATTCAATATGGTCATCATGCTAATGCTGTCCCAAAAATTTATGTGTTCAACTCATTTTTATACAGATTCTAAAATACCTATGAATATTCAAAAGATCAAAATAATATTGAAATAAACAAAACAGAAGAAACTGGATTTTTAAATTTCAAAGTGTATATACAGTTGTATATATAGCTGGTTTAAACAACAGAAAAAAACTGAAAACTTGAAATTCATTAAGATTAAAATATTTTCCTTATTCAAAAGATACTACTGGAGAAATAAACATGCAAGGCATGGACTAAGAGAATATTTGCCAAATGTGTACTAGATAAAGGACTTATATCCAGAATATATGAATAATTTCTCCAGAAAATAAAATAGCCAAACTCTTGAGTTCCCTCTCTGACACATATACAAGCACATGGAGACACATATATGCACACATACACCCCTATACATAGAAAAATTTCCAAGAACATGAATAACTGCTCAATATTATTTTCCAATGAAACAAAATCAAGTCATAGTAGGATTACTTTATATACCACTAAGAGGGAGAGGTACCAGAGATCAAATTGCCAACATCCACTGGATCATGGAAAAAGCAAGAGAGTTCCAGAAAAACATCTATTTCTGCTTTACTGACTATCCCAAAGCCTTTGACTGTGTGGATCATAAGAAACTGTGGAAAATTCTTCAAGAGATGGGAATACCAGACCACCTGATCTGCCTCTTGAGAAAACTGTATGCAGGTCAGGAAGCAACAGTTAGAACTGGACATGGAACAATAGACTGGTTCCAAATAGGAAAAGGAGTACGTCATGGCTGTATATTATCACCCTGCTTATTTAACTTATATGCAGAGTACATCATGAGAAACGCTGGGCTGGAAGAAGCACAGCTGGAATCAAGATTGCTGGGAGAAATATCAATAACCTCAGATATGCTGATGAAACCACCCTTATGGCAGAAAGTGAAGGGGAACTAAAGAGCCTCTTGATGAAAGTGAAAGTGGAGAGTGAAAAAATGGGCTTAAAGCTCAACATTCAGAAAACAAAGATCATGGCATCCGGTCCCATCACTTCATGGGAAATAGATGGGGAAACAGTGGAAACAATGTCAGACTTTATTTTTTGGGCTCCCAAATCACTGCAGATGGTGACTGCAGCCATGAAATTAAAAGACGCTTACTCCTTGGAAGGAAAATTATGACCAACCTAGATAGCATACTCAAAAACAGAGACATTACTTTGCCAACAAAGGTTTGTCTAGTCAGGGCTATGGTTTTTCCTGTGGTCATGTATGGATGTGAGAGTTGGACTGTGAAGAAAGCTGAGCGCTGAAGAATTGATGCTTTTGAACTGTGGTGTTGGAGAAGACTCTTGAGAGTCCCT
This sequence comes from Bos taurus, assembly GCF_002263795.3. NCBI lineage: Eukaryota > Metazoa > Chordata > Mammalia > Artiodactyla > Bovidae > Bos > Bos taurus. Next base: position 26,277,919 of record NC_037344.1, on the reverse strand, counting down.
TGGACTGCAAGGAGATCCAACCAGTCCATTCTGAAGGAGATCAGCCCTGGGATTTCTTTGGAGGGAATGATGCTGAAGCTGAAACTCCAGTACTTTGACCACCTCATGGGAAGAGTTGACTCATTGGAAAAGACTGTGATGCTGGGAGGGATTGGGGGCAGGAGGAGAAGGGGACGACAGAGGATGAGATGGCTGGATGGCATCACTGACTCGATGGACGTGAGTCTGAGTGAACTCCAGGAGTTGGTGATGGACAGGGAGGCCTGGCATGCTGCGATTCATGGGGTCGCTAAGAGTCGGACACGACTGAGTGACTGAACTGAACTGAACTGAAGAATGACTAACATGAAGAAATAACTACATTAGATATTGACAAGAAAGATGAAGAAATTGGAATATTGTTGGTATTTTTGTATATGACTAAACACCCTGGTGGTTCAGACAGTAATTAATCTGCCTGCAATGCAGGAGACCCGGGTTCGATCCCTGGGTCCAGAAGATTCCCTGGAGAATGGAATGGCTACCCACTCCTGTATTCTTGCCTGGAGAAGTCCATGGACAGAGGAGCCTTTGGGGATACAGTCCACGGTGTCACAAAGAGTCTGACACAACTAAGAACAAAAACATAGCTACTCTGAGACAAAGCAAATGCTATGCCTTGGGTGTTTATTCTAGAAAAATGAAAACATATCTTCATGAAAATCTTACACAAGAATCTTCATAGTGGATTTGTTCAAACCAGCAAGAAACCAGAAATTATAAAATATCCATCAAGAATAATAAAGTGTGATATCTATACAATAGAATACTACCCAGTATTTAAAAGATCAATTACTAACATTTGCATGGACATGCATGAACCTCAAAAGCATTATAAAGAGAAAATGATTGAGTAGATAAAGCCAGACATAAACTGTATATATTGTACAATTACATTTCTATGAAATCCTAGAAGAGGCAAAACTGATTTGTGGTATAAAAATCAGCAGTGATTGATTAGGCATTGGGAAAGGATGTTTTACTGGAAAGGAGAATGAGGGAACTTCTGGTATAATGTAAATATTCCATTTATTGATAAAGATATGGATTACATGGGTGTTATGCATTCTCCAAAATTTAAAATATATTTCATAAATAATGAAAAGGAAATGGTATCAATCTTTTTATTCATCCATCCATTTATCTTTTTAATGTATCAAATAGTGTTTTAAAAAACTTTACTTATGTCTGAAATGTCAGAGACCATATCAAAATATTACACATTGATTAAATTAGATCACTCCCTAATCTATATGGTATAGCAAGCAATCTTTCAAATTTTATTTGGAAATAATAAACAGATTTTCCTTTCCTTCAACACTTCTTAGCATACTGAGACCTTCTACCCACCCACCCCCACCCTATTCCTCAGGGTAAGATGTTTAATATAATAAGCCAAATATTTCACTAAAAATGTGTTTTATTTTTTAACCTTAGCATAAGTGAACTTCCTGAGAATAAAATTTTCAAGATTACCCAACATAAAATTATGTATTTGGGAGAGAAATGTTACTGATTTACTAATGGATATGAGTTTCCCAGTTTAAAAAAAGAACAAAGAGTCCAGGAAAACAAAACAAAATATGAGGCTTATTCATAAATGACAAACTTGAGACAATCATCCATGAACCAGTCCTCAACCTAAAAGAAACAATTCAACAGATTTGTAGGAGTGAGACATTTGCAGGTGATTTAACTTGATTTCTGAGTCAAATTCTCTTCTGGTTCAAAGTCTAGGGCAGGTGAAAATGTTCAAGCACTAGATACAACTATAGAATTAATCTGAGAGCTATTAGGAATATTTTCTATTACTCCTTGAGTGTTTCATCAGTGTGTATTAATGACATTTTGTGGACGGCAATTTTTATTCTGGGGTCCATTTTAAATATTCACCTCAGTCACTGCCAACAACAAGAAAGCATTTCTCACATTTCCAAATGCTCCCCTGGGAACATATATTGCTTCCTCCCTTTCACTCTCCACCACCTCAGAAGCTACTAATCTAGAAGTTTTAGGAGTCCACGTTACTTTCAGGGAAACTCTACACTGAGTGTGTGACCAGTGCGGTAGAGAGCTATGTTAGGGAAAGAGAACATGCATGGTCTTAGAGAAGACTGGAAAACACGATGTGATGAGTAGAAGCATCCAAATATTGACTCAGAGTGCAAAAGACAGGCTGAATATGGTCTACGAAAAGACCATGAGAAAAGTAGGATGCCAAAGAACTTGTTAAACTGGTGGCCAAAGATCATGCTGTAATGAAGGGCTTCAACAGTAAAGGCACATAGACAATGACTAGAAACATGCTAAGTGATAGCTCTGTGGATATCAAGATGGACAAAGAATGTTTATAAATTAAGCAGCCCACCAGCTCTGAACAAGGATGATTTATAATTCCAAACATGATCACCTGGTCTTGAAATTCACATCTCTTTCAGAGCTCTCAGAAGAGGAAAGAAGAGATTCATGAAATTATTTACAGTGACTAAGTGGTTAAGAAATATCAGAATTTTAAATACTTTTTTAAAAAAAACTTTACTTAGCAACACTGAGTTCATTTCAACAAGAAGAAATAAAAGTTTCAATTACATTGAGCTAAGTCATAGATAAGCAAATTTGGGGCCTCAAAATCCTGCTTCAATTGAGATAAGAATATGTAGTATAATTTTTCACAAATACTTGAGTGTATATCTTTATCTATAGATGAATAAATCCTCAGATATAAGAAAAAAAGTAAACAGTATCTTGTCAGACTTTAGACCAATTCTATGCTTCAGTAATATGTGAACCGTGAACTTCCTGATGTTCAAGCTGGTTTTAGAAAAGGCAGAGGAACCAGAGATCAAATTGCCAACATCCGCTGGATCATCAAAAAAGCAAGAGAGTTCCAGAAAAACATCTATTTCTGCTTTACTAACTATGCCAAAGCCTTTGACTGTGTGGATTACAGTCAAACTGTGGAAAATTCTGAAAGAGATGGGAATACCAGACCACCTGATCTGCCTCTTGAGAAATTTGTATGCAGGTCAGGAAGCAACAGTTAGAACTGGACATGGAACAACAGACTGGTTCCAAATAGGAAAAGGACTTCGTCAAGGCTGTATATTGTCACCCTGTTTATTTAACTTATATGCAGAGTACATCATGAGAAATGCTAGACTGGAAGAAACACAAGCTGGAATCAAGATTGCTGGGAGAAATATCAATAACCTCAGATATGCAGATGACACCACCCTTATAGCAGAAAGTGAAGAGGAACTCAAAAGCCTCTTGATGAAAGTGAAAGTGGAGAGTGAAAAAATTGGCTTAAAGCTCAACATTCAGAAAACGAAGATCATGGCATCTGGTCCCACCACTTCATGGGAAATAGATGGGGAAACAGTGGAAACAGTGTCAGACTTATTTTTCTGGGCTCCCAAATCACTACAGATGGTGACTGCAGCCATGAAGTTAAAAGACGCTTACTCCTTGGAAGGAAAGTTATGACCAACCTAGATAGCATATTCAAAGACAGAGACATTACTTTGCCAACAAAGGTCCATCTAGTCAAGACTATGGTTTTTCCTGTGGTTATGTATGGATGTGAGAGTTGGACTGTGAAGAAGGCTGAGCACCAAAGAATTGATGCTTCTGAACTGTGGTGTTGGAGAAGACTCTTGAGAGTCCCTTGGACTGCAAGGAGATCCAACCAGTCCATTCTGAAGGAGATCAGCCCTGGGATTTCTTTGGCAGGAATGATGCTAAAGCTGAAACTCCAGTAGTTTGGCCACCTCATGCGAAGAGTTGACTCGTTGGAAAAGAGTCTGATGCTGGGAGGGATTGGGGGCAGGAGGTGAAGGGGACAAAAGAGGATGAGATGGCTGGATGGCATCACTGACTCAATGGACGTGAGTCTCAGTGAACTCCAGGAGTTGGTGATGGACAGGGAGGCCTGACGTGCTGTGATTCATGGGGTTGCAAAGAGTTGGACATGACTGAGTGACTGATCTGATCTGATGTAGAAAAGTTACAAATTCTTCATTGTGAGCTAAGGTGCTGCAGTTGTATCTGACTCTGTGCGACCCCATGGACCACAGCCCACCAGGCTCCTCTGTCCATGGGATTCTCTAGGTAAGAATACTGGATTGGGTTGCCAATTTTAGAGTATTCTTTAAGCTTCAAAGTGTATTCAAAAATGTGTCAAATTTTTAGGCAGATAGTAAAGAGTAGAGAGAGAAAATTAAGGCACATAGAAATATATCTTTAAGCGGCAGTCACTAGACTCTGTAATTTTGAAATAATGAAGTCTCTTCTCAGAGATTTTGTAATAAAATTAGAGCCTAGAGCAGGTTTTAGAAAACTTTATTTTGGAAATGGAGAGGGAGATTTTTGCCAGATGACAAAGCTCAGTCTTAATAAAAGTGGCCAGTCACTGAGAGTTAATATATACATATTATATTTAAGGAGCTTTTTGGCTTTTGCTTATATAAACCTCCAAATTTTAAGTGTTTACTAAACTCTTAAATTTTGAGCATTACTTTACTAGCGTGTGAGAGAGTGCAATAGTGTGGTAGTTTGAGCATTCTTTGGCATTGCCTTTCTTTGGGACTGGAATGAAAACTGACCTTTTCCAGTCCTGTGGCCACTGTTGAGTTTTCCAAATTTGCCGGCATATTGAGTGCAGCACTTTCACAGCATCACCTTTTAGGATTTGAAATAGCTCATCTGGAATTCCATCACCTCCACTAGCTTTGTTCATAGTGATGCTTCCCAAGGCCCATTTGACTTCACATTCCAGGATGTCTGGCTCTTAGGTGAGTGATCACACCATCATGATTATCTGGGTCATGAAGATCTTTCTGTACAGTTCTTCTGTGTATTCTTGCCACCTCTTTGTAATAGCTTCTACTTCTGTTAGGTCCATACCATTTCTGTCTTTTATGAGCCCATCTTTGCATGAAATGTTCCCTTGGTATCTCCAATTTTCTTGAAGAGATCTCTAGTCTTTTCCATTCTGTTCTTTTCCTCTATTTATTTGCACTGATCACCAAGGAAGGCTTTCTTATCTCTCCTTGCTATTCTTTGGAATTCTGCATTCAGATGCTTATATATTTCCTTTTCTCCTTTGCTTTTTGCTTCTCTTTTCACAGCAATTTGTAGGGCCTCCTCAGCCATTTTGCTTTTTTGCATTTCTTTTTCTTGGGGATGGTCTTGATCCCTGTCTCTTGTACAATGTCACGAACCTCCACACATAGTTCATCAGGCACTCTATTAGATCTAGTCCCTTAAATCTATTTCTCATTTCCACTGTATAATCATAAGGGATTTGATTTAGGTCATACCTGAATGGTCTAGTGGTTTTCCCTACTTTCCTCAATTTAAGTCTGAATTTGGCAATAAGGAGTTCATGATCTGAGCCACGGTCAGCTCCTGGTCTTGTTTTTGCTGACTGTATAGAGCTTCTCCATCTTTGGCTGCAAAGAATATAATCAATCTGATTTCATTGTTGACCACCTGGTATGTCCACATATAGAGTTTTCTCTTGTGTTGTTGGAAGAGGGTATTTGCTATGATCAGTGTGATCTCTTGGCAGAACGCTATTAGCCTTTGCCCTATTTCATTCTGTACTCCAAGGCCAAAGTTGCCTGTTACTCCAGGTGTTTCTTGACTTTCTACTTTTTCATTCCAGCCCCATATAATGAAAAGGGCATCTTTTGGGGGTATTAGTTCTAAACGGTCTTGTAGATCTCCATAGAACTGTTCAACTTCAGTTTCTTCAGCATTACTGGTTGGGGAATAGACTTGGATTATCGTGATATTGAATGGTTTCCCTTGGAGATGAACAAAGATCATTCTGCTGTTTTTGAGATTGCATCCAAGTACTGCATTTCAGACTCTCTTGTTGACTATGATGACTACTCCATTTCTTCTAAGGGATTCCTGCCCACAGTAGTAGATATAATGGTTATCTGAGTTAAATTCACCCACTCCATTCCATTTTAGTTCACGGATTCCTAAAATGTTGATGTTCACTCTTGCCATCTCCTGTTTGACCATTTCCAATTTGCCTTGATTCACGGACCTAACATTCCAGGTTCCTATGCAATATTGTTCTTTACAGCATTGGACCTTGCTTTTATCACCAGTCACATCCACAACTGGGTGTTGCTTTTGCTTTGGCTCTGTCTTCATTCTTTCTCCACTGATCTCCAGTAGCATATTGGGCACCTACCCACCTGAGGAATTAATCTTTCAGTGTCCTATCTTTTTGCCTCTTCTTACTTTCCATGGGGTTCTCAAGGCAAGAATATTGAAGTGGTTTGCCATTCCCTTCTCCAGAGAACCACAGTTTTTCAGAACTCTTCACCATGACCCGTCCATCTTGAGCAACCCCACAGGGCATGTCTCACAGTTTCACTGAGTTAGACCTGGCTGTTGTCCATGTGATTAGATTGGTTAGTTATCTGTGACTTTGGTTTCAGTCTGTGTGTCCTCTTACACCCTCTTTCAGTGCCTACCATCTTACTGGGGTTTCTCTGACCTTGGACGTGGCGTATCTCCTCTTAGCCACTCATCGCTCCAGCACCATGCATAGTTACAGTCAAATTTCACACTTACTGACCTATCTTGAACCATCAAAACACCAAAACGTCTCCCCAGTTGAAGGCCTTTCCTGGACTCCAAGGGCGGAAATAATCATGGTCTTGGAAGTGGTTCCACTGTCCGGCTGCCCTGTAATACTGAGACATGGTGCTGAGCCACTGTTTGTCGTCTAGAAAACCACCGCCATCCAAAGCCTGTACGCACCAGGCGGCAGCACAGCATGGCTGGCGCCCAGAGCATCTGGGGATGGAGATGCGGGGCAAGCCACCCAGGCCCTGGTGGCACAGTCCCACTGGGACTGGGCCTGAGGGGGTGGCGGGGTCCACCCATGAGATGCTGGCACAACCAGACATGCTCCTGAGCAGTTTCTGTGGCCACCCATGGCTGATGCTCCTCCGGGCACTCAAAATTCTCCAAGCCAGGCTTCAACAGTACGTGAACCGTGAACACCTAGATGTTCAAGCTGGTTTTAGAAAAGCCAGAGGAACCAGAGAACAAATTGCCAACATCTGCTGCATCATCAAAAAAACAAGAGAGTTCCAGAAAAATATCTATTTCTGCTTTAATGACTATGTATGCCAAAGCTTTTGACTGTGTAGACCACAATAAACTGTGGAAAATTGTGGAGAGAGATGGGAATACCAGACCACCTAACCTGCCTCTTGAGAAATCTGTATGCAGGTCAGGAAGCAATGATTAGAACTGGACATGGAACAACAGACTGTTTCCAAATAGGGAAAGGAGTACATCAAGGCTGTATATTGTCACCCTGCTTATTTAACTTATATGTAAAGTATATCATGAGAAATGCTAGGCTAGATGAAGCACAAGCTGGAATCAAGATTGCTGGGAGAAATATCAATAACCTCAGGTATGCAGATGACACCACCCTTATGGCAGAAAGTGAAAATGAACTAAAGAGCCTCTTGATGAAAGTGAAAGAAGAGAGTGAAAAAGTTGGCTTAAAGTATAACATTCAGAAAACTAAGATCATGGCATCTGGTCCCATCACTTCCTGCAAACAGATGGGGCAACAGTGGAAAGAGTGGCAGACATATTTTTCTGGGCTCCAAAATCACTGCAGGTGGTGACTGCAGTCATGAAATTAAAAGACGCTTACTCCTTGGAAGGAAAGTTATGACCAACCTAGACAGCATATTAAAAAGCAGAGACATTACTTTGCCAACAAAGGGCCATCTAGTGAAGGCTACGGTTTTTCCAGTAGTCATGTATGGATGTGAGAGTTGGACTACAAAGAAAGCTGAGCACTGAAGAATTGATGGTTTTGAACTGTGGTGTTGAAGAAGACTCTTGAGAGTCCCTTGGACTGCAAGGAGATCCAACCAGTTCATCCTAAAGAAAATCAGTCCTAGGTGTTCATTAGAAGGACTGATGTTGAAGCTGAAACTCCAATACTTTGGCCACCTGATGTGAATAACTGGCTCATTTGAAAAGACCCTGATGCTGGGAAAGATTGAAGGTGAGAGGAGAAGGGGACAACAGAGGATGAGATGGTTGGATGTCATCACTGACACTGAGATTGAGTAAATTCTGGGAGTTAGTGATAGACAGGGAGGCCTGGCGTGCTGCAGTTCATGGGATCGTAAAGAGTCTGACATGACTAAGCAACTGAACTGAACTGAAAACTGTTAAAAGAAAGTCAATGGTAAGTAATACGAAAGTTACAGTTCTGAGCTACTGAAAATAGAAACAAATTACAAAGTGCACTCACCTGGTCCCTCAGAAGCCCAGCTTCTAGTGTCTTTAATTTTCCTCTGCAACCTGACATCTCAAGCCTAGATATTCCTGAAAACTCAAGTGCAAATGATCTGTTGTCTTTAAGTAGCACAATGTGGTTGTTGCCAAGTCTACCAATGTGCTTCCCTGACTTAATCAGAAATTTTAATCAGAATCTTAATCAGAAATTTTAAAAACAACCAGGCTGAATTCACTGGGCAGTAGCAGGGTAAGGGGGAACTATTGACAGGGGTTGGTCTTTGGTATTAGGTAGAGTAGCTTGGCGGAGAAGGTGATGGCACCCCACTCTAATACTCTTGCCTGGAAAATCCCATGGACGGAGGAGCCTGGTAGGCTGCAGTCCATGGGGTGGCGAAGAGTCGGACACGACTGAGCGACTTCACTTTCACTTTTCTCTTTCATGCATTGGAGAAGGAAATGGCAACCCACTCCAGTGTTCTTGCTTGGAGAATCCCAGGGACGGGGGAGCCTGGTGGGCTGCCGTCTATGGGGTCGCACAGAGTCAGACACGACTGATGCGACTTAGCAGCAGCAGTAGCAGCAGAGTAGCTTGGGGTATAAAGAGATCATGTTAACATACATCTATAGTTTTTTTTAAAGGAAAGGAACTGATATTTTAAAGACCAAATTTGTTCTAATTAGCATTTTAACTAGTTTTTCTGCCAGCTGCATCGAGTGCACAGAATCTCTCATGCATGTTTGTCCGTTGCTATATAGTTTGGTTCTTCTTGGAGTATTTTTATCATGTAACTGTTAGATTAAAGCTATGAAAAAAAAAAAAAAGCCATGTGTGAAAGCAAGATGCAAAGGATGGTAATCCTGTGTGTGTGTTTTAGTCATGCAGCCATAACTGACTCTTTGCGACCCCATGGACTACAGCCCAGCAGGCTCCTCTGTCCATGGAATTCTCCAGGCAAGAATACTGGAGTGGGTTGCCATTCCCTTCTATGGGTAATCTTTATGACCCAGGGATCAAACCCCAGTCTCCCTCATTGAAGGCAGATTGTTTACCATTTGAGCTACTAACCATTAGCATTACAGGGAAGAGGGGCTTCCCTGCTGGTTCAGATGGTAAAGAATCTGCCTTAAATGCAGGAGACCTGGGTTCCATCCCTGGGTCAGGAAGATCCCCTGGAGAAGGGAATGGCTACCGACTCCAGTATTCTTACCTGGAAAATTCCATGGAAAAAGGAGCCTGGTGGCTCCAGGATCCAGTCCACAGGATCCCAAAGAGTTAGAAAGGATTAAGCAACTAACACTTTCAACATTTAAAGAGTACTTGTTAGGCTCTCTTCTAAGAACTTAATGATAATTAAATCATTTACAGTTAGTAGCTGAAATGCAGAGAAGGTGAGAAGTTTGCCTAATTTATAGAACTAGTAAATGGTACAGTCAGGGGATCTGCCTTTAGAAACTTCAGTATCAAGTACTACAAACTACTCATAATTAAGTACATTGCTGCTGCTGCTGCTGCTAATTTGCTTCAGTTGTGTCCTACTCTGTGTGACTCCATAGACGGCAGCCCACCAGGCTCCTCCGTCCATGGGATTTTCCCAGCAAGAACACTGGAGTGGGTTGCCATTTCCTTCTCCAATGCATGAAAGTGAAAAGTGAAAATGAAGTGGCTCAGTCGTGTCCGACTCTTAGCGACCCCATGGACTGCAGCCCACCAGGCTCCTCTGTCCATGGGATTTTCCAGGCAAGAGTACTGGAGTAGGGTGCCATTGCCATCTTCGAATTAAGTACATTACTCCTCACAAAAAGGAGATGTGGACTTTACTCAGTATAGAGTCTTTACTTTACCCAGAATGTGCAATATGGAAGAATATTTAAGACAAAGATTCATATCCCAAGATCTTAGTATAAGGGAATAGCAGGGAGAAAGTCACCTAAATATTCTTTAACTGGAGATGCACTGACATACTAGAGCAAATTACAAGGCAGAAGGATAATTCCTCCTATGTTTAACTGTAAATATTGCATGTTTATATCATATTAAAATAATAAACTGTATAAAAGTGCCTTCTATAAGGGTAAAAAAAAATGCCTACTTTTCCAGACTTTGCAACAATTTTATTAGATGTACATACAGGACACTAAAAACATCAATACTTTCTGTATAACACGAACTATACAAGTGACATTCTATGACATGCCCAAGATTTATTTAAAATAAAAATAAAATAGAGGAATATATGTGTAGAAAATTAAAAAAAATAGAAAATGTAAATAATATTAGAAATAATGTAAGATAGAAATTTAAAATATGAAATAAAAAAGTAAAGCTTATGCATGAATTAATTCACTTTTTCTGCACTCTCAATCAGGAAAAATAATGTTTAGACAGGATAAAGGAAACAAAAATAAAGAAAAAACAATTGTTGCCAGAGTGAATTAGGTAAAGGCAGACCATATTTAGTTTTCCCAAATGAACTCAAGTGTCTAAAGTCAAAGTAACTACAAAATCTCAGTGTTAAAATCATTCTTAAAGGTCAAAATATCTCTTCAACCTTTTAGTCAATTTCTTATTTAAGCCTTCAATGGTAAATATAATCATTTAACTGTTGTTGCTGATGACATATGTATTTTTGTCTTTACATTAACTTTGTTTAAGTTTTCTTGAAGTATCTTTGTTCTACAAGATAGTAATTCAAATACTGAAATACAGCTAGCATTTGAATTGTTCTCTAAAGTAAAAAAAAAATCCTTCAACTCTTTCTACTTCAACATAATTTTTCATCTCATCTCCAGATTCATTCATTTCAAAAATAAACTTTATATCTTTTAAAAGTTAAACAGTTTTAAAGAATTCTAATTGTAATTACTTATTTACACAAAGACTCTCTTCAGGTCAAAAGCATTTCCTTGCTCACATGCCTTATTCCTCATATGACTCCTTTCTCAATCTGTTTTCATTTCCTGGCATGATAAATCTCCTTTAGAGTCTACACCTATCCAATATTTAATCATTTTCAAGGTTACGAATTTTCTCCCAAACTTCATCCTGTATTGGTTTTTTTTTTTCTGGAAACTTACGATTTATGTTTAGAATATTCTATTATGCTTTACATTATTTACTCTCACAACAATCTAGACTAGGAAGTATTCTTGTTTCTTCCACTTGTTTATATATTTAAATCAAAATGGAAAATATCTGGCCAAATTAATATACATAATGTTAATATTTAATTGTAAGCCTATGGAAGAGGCTCATTGCCGGTTAACTTGTTATAGCCGAATGACATACTCATTGCCAGTTAACTTGTCATAGCCGAATGCTCCAGGAAACAAACTCACTCAGCAGAACAGCACGGATAGTGGGCTGCAGTTTATTATACTGGCAGGTCCGGGGCAGTTTCGTCTTTAGCCAGGGACCCTGACTGACTTTTGTGAAAGCCTTAAGTACCTTAAGTGTATGTGCTCAAGCCCACCTCCCCAGATTTCTTAAACCTAGCCTGGAAAATGTTAAAAGGAGATACAATCAGGTTACAGCCATGATTCACAATCAGAAGGGTCAGCTGGTTATACATTGTAGCCTATGCCAATGGGTGCCATAAAGATTACAAAAGTGATTGACTACATAGGGGATTATTACATTCTTTTTGGTGATGGGAAATCTTGGTATGGAATCTGGTATTTATCAGTCTGGAAGGCCTGATACTTATCAATTTTTAAAACGTATTTTTTAATGAACTGGAGTTCCTTAGTCTAAGTTGATCATCTCTTATTGTAATTTAAATGCCTTTGAAGCAAAGTCAAGCTTAATTCCTAGTATATTGAAATAGGAAGATATAGGGAGCTGAGATAAATATCTCACAGATTTTTATAAGCTTATTTAAAAACGTCTTTAAAAGCTTACACATTATTTGTGTTTTCCTTGGTGGCTGAGATGGTAAAGAATCCACCAGCAATGAGGGAGACCTGGGTTCGATCCCTGGGTTGGGAAGGTATCCTGGAGAAGGGAATTGCTACCCACTCCAGTAATCCATGGAGTCCCAAAGAGTTGGGCACGACTGAGACACTTTCACTTTCATAGAAAGAGAAGCTTTCTTCCATAGATTAATGATTTTTTTTTAACCTCCAAATCACATGTGTTTATGTACAATTGCTACCTACAGTTCTCCTGCCAATAGACTAGCCTTGACTCAGCTAATTGCATGTAACTGTTATCAATGCTACAGTAGCAATAAGGTTGAAAGGTTTCAGAAAAGAGTTTTTGCTCAGAGTGATACTATATTGTGAGATACTTAAACATATAACTTGTAATTTAAAGTAATATTCTTGCTTGGCTACTAACAAAATAGCCATCACCCTCCTTCTACTTCCTTACTAAGAGAATCATTGCTTTATTTGTGCTCTGAGTAAATGGTAGATGCTGATTAGTATAAGGCAAGAATGGCATTTCTGTTTCCTTGCCAATGATTGGATTGACACAATTACATCACATCTCTAGTCAATAACAACTAAGGTTAAACCCAGAGGTGTTTCTGAGAAAACAATTCAAGTAGGACATAGTAGAGAAGCTAATATTGTACTGCCTTTGAATATTGTCGTGTGAAGATGTGATGCTTAGAACTCTAGGAGTTATTGTAAAAGTATCAGTGTGAAGTTGAAAGAACTGGCTAGATGCCAACACTGAAATCATTAAAACATTAAACCAACAAATATTTCTTAGATTGTGTGTAATATAGTACCGTATTAATTTCATTCCCACATTCTGTTTCTTAATGGCATTCTTAACTGATGCATTACAAATGCTTGTGATACTGTTTTACCACTAAGCAACTGGTAAATAGAAAAGTTGACTATTTCAACCATGCAGTGTAAATTAAAAATAATTAAACTGCTGTACCTTCAAAACTTCTGGGCTTCAGAGTTCCTTTTCACTGTTCAACACAACAATGTAAATCCATCCCACATGGCCCTTAGTTTATTTTCTGGGAAGCAGTAACTTTAGCTCTATGGTAATACCATATCAGATGTTCATCAGCAGCAATACTAAAATTATCTTTTGCTTAATATAGTTAAATAGCTTCTGTCTAAAACCTGTCTTTTATACTGCTGTCTGAAAAGAAGAGCCACAACTCGATGAAAACCCATTTTTTAAAGAATCTGTGGCTCCCAGATACTTTATACACTTTAGTTAATAGTTGGCTTTGAGCAATTCATTTAACTTATCTGCTTTTATAGAGCTCCCATATTTTTCTGCTGTTCAGCTCCAAGTAAGCCAGTACTTCCGTTCATATCTACCCCTTGAAAGTTTGTGTTTATTCGTAGATTTCAGACTAGTTGGGTTGCCTTCCAATCTCAGCTCTCTAATGCATTCAAGGTTTCTTAGCTTATCTTTTTCCCCCCTTATTTTTAATGTCAGAGTGACAATCTTTAGCTTTTCATATTCTAAGTAGAAGTCAGAAAATGCTGATCCTTTTAATTAGGCCAGTATAAACTTGATACTGAAAGAACATTAAACAGAACGGAAATCACACTTTCAATTCTGTTATAAACAGAGATGCAAAATAACCTCAAAAATTCTTGCAAATGGAATGCAGCAACAAACAAGAAAAAATAGTCATTTTTAATGACAAAAAGAAAAAAAGCTTAAAAATGTATTATGTATAAGAGCTTTATCTTGTAAATTCTAACTAAATGTTGAGATAAGTAAATAAACTGTAAATAAAGGAAGGCTATAACATATTCACTGATTATTGGAACCTATATTGGAAATACATGAATTTTTCCTGATGGGATCTAGAGATTAGGTAGGTGAATGTGCATGTGCAAACTGACACACATGTTTCTAAACATTTTTTTTTGAAATACAAAAAATCAAAAATAAAAAGACAACATGAAAAAGAGGAAAAGCTATATATTTTAAAATAAAGGTTATCAACATCCATTATAAAGCTATAGTAATTAACATAGTGTGGTATTAGTGTGAATTTGGACATTTTCTAATTTCTTTTACAGAAATAGAGCAATGAAAGAGTCCCGTAGACATACACATATGTATGATCACCTGATTATACTGATAACTATGATACTGCCATGCAAAGAGGGTAGGATGGACATTTTAATAAAAGAAGTTCATTAACTGAATTATCACTTGAAAATACATATATTAACTTCTATCACAGTACACAAAAGCACACTTCAGATTGCTTGCATATCTTCATAAAAAGGTAAAATTATAAAACTTTGAAAAGAAAACATATGAGACTATTGTCATGACCCTAGAAAGATAGGCATTTCTTAGACACAAAAGTACTAAAGGAATTATTTGGAGATACTGAAAAGAAAAATTTATTTGTTATTGAAAAACAACCCTGAGATTGAGCACAGTTCATAGAGCAAGGAAAGATCAAGGCAGTACAAATTTCTGACAATGAACTAAAAGTCAAAATACATAAAAAACTTCCATATGTCAATTTTTTTAAATATAAAAGAAAGATAGTCAATACAAATTGCAATACAAATCAGCAAAATATATGAAGAGATCATATACTGGATGCCCAGCTTAGTAATAAGAATAAGAAAAGTGCTCAATATTATTACTAAATAAATGTACACTGAAACCACAATACCATGGCACCCACAACAGCATGGCTATTAATGAAATGAAGAAAGGAATATATGAATTACAGACAAGGATACGAAATACTCTGAGATCTCATTTCCTCGTGGTAGTGGTGACACTGGCGCACACACTTTGGAAAATTAAGTGGCAATACTTTCACTTAAAGGCGAAAGTATGCAGAGCTGTGATGCAGTGATTCTATTTCCGGGTTTATGCATGCTAGAGTTTTGGCCCCGTAGAGCCAACAGGGAGATGGAGTTTAGGGTGGAAATGAAGTTTGGGACTGCATGAAGTTTATGAGAATGGGTACTTACAGAGAAAGTGGAAGGAAGCAGATTAGAACAGAGTCAAAAGTTGAGCTGCAAAGCAAGTTTCAACAAAGCCTGAACCAGTTCTGTGGAATGTTCTGGAAGGAGAAGTTGCCTTAAAAAATTGTCTCAACAGTTGAAATGACCCAGGCTTCCATTTCCTCAATTCACTCTGTATGTATTCAGATGTATATTTCCCAGGCAGGGCATGACCACAGGTAAAATAGCTCTCTGTATCTCGGGCAGACCATGAAGGAGGTGACAACCAGGAGCTGTTTGCTACCAAAGACCTTGCAACTGGCAGCCATTATTCCTGGACCTGGGCTGCTATGTCTTACTGTCTGCTACTGTATTCAACAGAAATGCAGACACATATTCACACGTGCACATACACACACAGGTACACAAAGCAGTAAAATAATATAACAGCACTGTGAATAATAGCTAAGAACTAGAGAGAAAAAAATTCACTAACAGGAGAATGTAATAGGTATGGTCCTCACAAATATAATATTGAGATAAACTTCAAAGAGTAAAATATGTGCAAGTCTATCTATATAAAATTTAGACTGAAAAAACTGGTTTTGTAATAAGAAGTTGAGACTGAGGAAATCAGTTACTTAAAGTGAATAGAGGGGGCTTTTATTTGATTCTGGTGATGTTTTATGTCCTGATTTGGGAGCTGGTTATAATAGTGCAATATTTTGTAAAAATGCACCATACTATACACTTATTTTTATTGTACTTCTTTCAAAACATTTCATTATAAAGATTTGCAGACACTCAAAGTAGGTAATGTAATTTTATAATGAACATCAATATGCCCATTGCCTCTATTATCATTTACAGTTTAATTTTATGTGGTTTTTATCACAAAATATATTCTAAAGAGCAATTTCTATGATATTTTATATTGTATTTGATAAATCATGCATGCAATATATTCTTTAAAATTTAGTATCAGTTATTAATGAAAATTCATAGGAATCTTTGATACTTGGAGTGATTCTTTTGAGGAATATAATAAATCTATACATTCATGTATACATTTAAGAATACATATATTAATATATAATGTGTGCATGCATATATACAAGAAAATATAATATATATATATGAGAATGAGACTCAAACACAAATATGGACACAACATATGTAAATAATTTAAAAGCTTATAAGCATATTTTGCATGCTACCTAACTTATACAGACATAGGTATACACAGACTTTTGAGTCCTGGAATTGTTCTTCATATGACTTCCTGCCTTGGAAATAAAAATTATTTCTTGATGATCTAATTTATCAGAATGATACAAAGCATTGGATAAATAATTCAATTTTTACAGGTACATTAAAAATGCATTTATGATATGATTTTTGTGAGGTGAAAGAAAATGAATGTCTGAAATAATGGAATATGACTAATCAGAAGCATTCTCCCTCAGTGATACCCTATTAAGTCTATTGCAGAATGAGAATCACAATATTATTATATGACTGAAGGACAAATGATTTAAATTTCTATTCCTATTTCCTCTTTCTGTGGAGAAAAGATGTACAAAAAAGAGTATCAGAAAACTTAATACTTAACAACAGTCAAAGGCTTTTAAAATGATGTGTGAATGTGAAGTGAAAGTCACTCAGTCATGTTTGACTCTTTGCAACTCCATGGATAGTTCATGGAAATTCTCCAGGCCAGACTACTGTAGTGGGTAGCCATTCCCTTCTCCAGGGGATGTTCTTGACCCAGGGATTGAACCCAGGTCTCCTGCATTGCAGGCGGATTCTTTACCAGCTGAGCCACCAGGTAAGCCCAAGAATACTGTAGTGGGTAGCCTATCACTTCTCCAGGGGATCTTCCTGACCCAGGAATCAAACTTGGGTCTCCTGCATTGCAGGCAGATTCTTTACCAGCTGAGCTACCAGGGAAGCCCAAAATGATGGGTATGATAGTGCTATTCCCTCTCCAGGCATACTGTGAATTTTTCTAAATTGTTTGTGGTAGACTTATAAGGAACTTAAAAACAATCCACATAAATAATATAAGTATTAATAATAAATTCCTACTTAGTGAAGGCAATGGTACCCCACTCCAGTACTCTTGCTTGGAAAATCCCATGGATGGAGGGGCCTGTTAAGCTGCAATCCATGGGGTCGCTAAGAGTTGGACACGACTGAGCGACTTCACTTTCATTTTCACTTTCATGCATTGGAGAAGGAAATGGCAGCCCACTCCAGTGTTCTTGCCTGGAGAATCCCAGGGACGGGGGAGCCTGGTGGGCTGCCGTCTATGGGGTCGCACAGAGTCGGACACCACTGAAGTGACTTAGCATAGCATAGCATAGTGAGTCATATGTCAGAGACAAGCATTTCCTGTAATATATGTATTGTCCCTTTTTTGTTCTCTCAATTACCCCATCAGTTTATGTGAACAAGATGATTTAGTTCAAAGCTTCACAGTGTGACTTTCTCTGCTTCAATTGCTACAGACACCCAGCTGTCCCAAACTCTTCAATTATTTACGCATCTTTTATTTATCTATATATCAGCAGACAGTGACTTGCTATCACACATCTTTTCTAAGTTTGAATGATCACAAAGCTCATAATATAACTTCTTGAGGAATGAGGCTAGTCTACTTAAAGGAGTGGAATTTTGTGATCCAATCAGAACATGCTACTGCTTTCAGAAAGTTTTTCAAAAAATACTTTAACTTGAAACTACCATGAACAATTCTGACAATTTACTTGAGGATATAAACGAAAACTGCAAATAAGACCCAATGTTTATTTTTTTCTTTTTTTTCATGGCTTTTTTTTAACATACATTTCTGTCAAATGAAGATAAACACTGAAAATCAATAATGTACTTTCATTGTGGTTGTTCAGTCCCTAAGTCATGCCCAACTCTTTGAGACCCCATAAACTGCAGCATGCCAGGCTTCAGTGTTCTGCATTATCTCTGAGTTTACTCAAATTCATGTCTATTGTGTCAATGATACCATCCCATCGTCTCATCCTCTGTCACCCCTCATTACACATACTAATATGTTTGCTGCTCTGCGAGATATTATCTGTATAATGTCACTTACACTAGCAGGCAACTATAAAGCTTGGAGAATTTATATCTGTTCTTGGTGATTTTAATACTGCATTTATGTTTTCTGTATTTAATATTTCTTACAGGCAAAATATTAAAAACAATTTAAATTGATTTTTGGTACCAATTTAAAGCAATTGGTGTTGGTTTGTAAGATGAAAATCTATGAGCTTATAGAACAGATGGTGCCTTGAACTGTACAGTATCAATGATATTTCCAAATGTATATATGTGAACAATATGTCTAAAATAGGGTCAACGTGGTCCTTTTAAAATTAATCAATATTTCATAATTCTAACATTCTTAAAGTCAACTGTATACATGATCATTTTCAGCTACCATGCTTTGGGACATGATTACAAATAAATGAATACGAATAGAGAGCTGCTACAATAGTCTGTTTCAAGAGTGAGTATGAATATAGGAATTTCATTTGACTGTCACAATATATGTATTATGGCAACCTTATTTCTATTATTTCATTATAACTGTGAGGGTACTGGATACCAATATACTTATATTAGAAATGAAAAGTCTGTACAGTTTATTGTTAAAATACTTTCAAACTCCTAGAGTGATAGATTTATTTCAATAACTCAATCAGCTTATCTGTTATTGAATAACCTATTAAGTACTTGCTCAAGTTAATATACATTTTGAGATTTGAGTAAATATTAAATTTAAGAATCTAGCTGGAGTTTTCAATTCCGCATCAATTTTCTGGCCTTGAGTATTATATTCCATTAGCAGCAGAGTAAATACCATGGAGTATTGTACAAACCACTCTTTTAGAGAAGTTCAGTTAAAATCACCAGGTAATAAAACAAAAGTAAAACTAATTGAGATATCATAAAAATTGATTACCAATTAAAAGACTATGATATACAGCTTAGAACTGTTATATTTAAAAAATCAATTAAAATATCTTATAAATTTTACTTATTTAATCACAGTTTTATTACTAATTTAAGGTTGTCTATTCATCACTTCATTGGAGAAGGCAATGGCACCCCACCCCTGGTAGACTGCAGTCCATGGGGTCGCTAAGAGTCGGACACGACTGAGCGACTTCACTTTCACTTTTCACTTTCATGCACTGGAGAAGGAAATGGCAACCCACTCCAGTGTTCTTGCCTGGAGAATCCCAGGGACAGGGGAGCCTGGTGGGCTGCCATCTATGGGGTCGCACAGAGTCGGACATGACTGAAGTGACTTAGCAGCATTCATTACTTCATGGGAAATAGATGGGGAAACAGTGGAAACAGTGTCAGACTATTTTTTTGGGCTCTAAAATCACTGCAGATGGTGATCGCAGCTATGAAATTAAAAGACGCTTACTCTTGGAAGGAAAGTTATGACCAACCTAGATAGCATATTAAAAAGCAGAGATGAGATGGATGGATGGCATCACAACTCAATGGACATGAGTTTGGGGGAACTCCGGGAGTTGGTGATGGACAGGGAGGCCTGGTGTGCTGTGATTCATGGTGTCGCAAAGAGTTGGACATGAGTGAGTGATTGAACTGAGCTGAACTGAATTCAGTAACAAGCTTCTGATTCTCTTCACATCCAAACTCTGAATTAATTTTCTTTAATTTGGGCAACTTCCTTGGAAGCATGCAATATGTATGGCTTCCCTGGTGGCTCAGTAGTAAAGAATCTGCCTGCCAATGAGGAAGACTTGAGTTCAATCCCTGGATCAGGAAGATCCCCTGGAGAAGAAAATGGCAACCCACTCCAGTATTCTTGCCTGGGAAAGCCCGTGGACAGAGAAGCCTGGGGGAGTACAGTTTTTAGGGTCACAAAGAGTCAGACACAACTGAGACTGAAACACACACACACACACACACACACACCTAATCCTACTAACGTTGTTGCAATATTATCGTCTCCAAACTCCTCAGAGTCCTAGGTACGTCAGTTATGCCTCTCACTGATATGTCCTTTAACTCTCCCTTTTAGAATTCTTTCCTCTATCATCATTTAAAGTTTACTCAAGTCTGTACTCTTACAACACACACAGATACATATGAACACACACTTGCACGCCCCCAAGCCCTGACACACACACACTAGTTTCTTCATTCCAACTTCCCCATACCTTAAGCTACAACTGGCCTCCCATAGATCATCCTGTCTTAGGTCACCAGTGGCACCATTATTACTGACTCCAAAGGTAACATTTCATTCCGCATTCTAATTGTCACTGTTGAAATGACTGCAGTATCTTCTTTCCCTTCATTTCTTTTTTTTTTTTTTTTTTTGAAGTAGGTACAGTTTAATTCTCATTTTACACATGGGGGATTGAAATCCAAAAAAGTTAAGGAACTTGTCCAAGTCAGTAAATAATTTACTCAAAGCCAAGCATCTGGCTCCAACATCCATGTTTTCAACTCCTGAGCCAAACATCCCATTTACCAGAAAGGAAACTGAGGCATCATGAGCTAATTAACTTGTCTGCAGTTGCATACATGACATGTGGCAGAACCAGATGCTTGGGTACAAGCCCACCCTCTTAACTGCACCGTACAGATGATAGGCACTATCCTGGTTGGTACTCACAGCCTCTGTTTAGGGTTAAGGTCATTATGCCCAGTTTACAATGTTAAGGTTAAGAAGACTAGTTAATTTGCCCAAGTGCAGGTCATAAATGACAAATCCAGGTTATAAATCCAGATTTTCTGTTTCCATGTTCAGTTCCTGTTTATGTTATTTTTTAACTGCCTCTATTACATTCAAATTTTTCAATACAGTTTAAACAAAACACATGAATTGTCTATTTCCTATCTTATTCATTTCACATAATTCAAGAACGAAGATGCTCTTCCTTTGCCTTAAGTGACACTACTCTCCACTCAGGCATTTTTCCATCATAGGGAACAATGTCATTTCTGGAGTCAGATTAACTGGCTATAAATCCAGGCTTCATCAATTCCTTGCTGTTAAGATCCTGGAAATTCATTAACCTCTCTTTACCTCAGTTTTCTTATTTGCAAATTAAGGGTAACAATTGTATTTGCATCACTGGTTAACTCTGTGAAGTAAATCTTGCTTCTGTGTTTCTGAATTGAGAGAACAGACTGGGGCACAGCAGAGAAGAAGAGCACTTTCCTAGATGCTATTATCCATGGGCATCTTGATATTCCTAGATAAAGAAAGCAAGTGACTACTTGCTCCTAGTGTTAGTCCCTCAGTAGTGTCTGACTCTTTGGGACCAATGGACTGTAGCCTGCCAGGCTCCTCTTTCATGGAATTCTCCAGGCAAGAATATTGGAGTGAGTAGCCATTCCTTTTTTCCAGGAGATCTTCCCCACCCAGGGTTTGAACCCAGGTCTCCTTCATTGCCTGAGAAGGCAATGGCAACCCACTCCAGTAGTCTTGCCTGGAAAATCCCATGGATGGAGGAGCCTGGAGGGCTGTAGTCCATGGGATCGCTAATAGTCGGACATGACTGAAGCGACTTAGCAGCAGCAGCTCTTGCATTGCAGGCTGACTCTTTACCATCTGAGCCACCAGGGAAGCCTGGGCATCTTGAAAAGTGACTCCTAATTGACCCAAGGGAGGAAGGAGTCTATTGGGCTGCCTTTTCTTGCTAGGTTGGGGGTTAGAAAACTACAGGTCTGGGAGCCTTCTTCCAGTGGGCAGGGTCACACAAGATGCCTTGCTGATGTGCTATTCCTCTGATTCCTGGTGTCTCAGAGTAGTTCACTATCATTTTACCACCTTCCCTTTGTGATGGAATAAGGAAATACAAAGGATATACAAAGAGTTCTCCTTTGTATCTTGTGTCACTTCCAGAATTTATAGTTATGCATGGCAAGAAGGAATAAGAATAAAATGATTCTGGCATACTGCCTAGACCAGGAGTCCATTACGTATTTTATATTGAAACATGCTTTTTCTAGAAGCCATGGTAACTGGTACTTTCTTTGTTTATAATACTTCAGGTGTCATATTTGAGAACTCGTTCAATCATGATGCTCATATATTGCAGAATAACAATATTTTGCAAATACTACCCTCAATAATCTAATTAAAATTTTTACAAAAGATAAAGAAAATTAAAACCTAATGATATAACAGTCTAAACAATTGCATCATAGTAGTTTTTTATTTACAGCATCTTGAAGTGAATGACAAAGTGAAAGGAGATAAACAGGATTTTATTGACTCTGATAAAATATTAAATAATACTTCTATTGTTTATTCTAACTAAATAGTAAATTATGTAATAATGGTCAAATGTCATGGATTTGTTATTAATGTGTATTAGCACAAATATTTGGATTGTATTTTAATCCTATTTATTGAAGCTCAATTGGCCTATGCAAAATTTATTGATTTTTCTATAGACATTTTGATGAGTTTTACAAATATATATATAGTTTTGTATTCACTGCCAAAACCCACTTATAGAATATTTTCATTATTGTGTAAATTCAGATGTGCTTTGTTTTAATGTAAAGATAACATTAATTACATTTTCTTCTTTATTTAATACGATTATGCAATTCAATTACTCTTTAGTAAGTCTAAAATTGAGTAATTCAAATAACATTGATTCTTCAATTAATTATGCATTATAAATATTTGACTCAACAAATGAACTATATTTCATATGCACTTTCACTCAATAAAGCCAGAATGTTTATAGAGCTGCTTCTGCTTTCTAATTGCATTATATTTTCAGTTCTGTATTTTTGTGTTTAAGGTCTTAAGAACTGAACTTATCATTAGGAAAGAACAATTCATTTAAAGAATTCAACTTATTTCATCAATGTGCTTAACATAGCAGTGGACTTTCAGTTATATATTGTAGTAATAACTCTATAGGTTATGTAAGCCAATAAAAACCTGACATATGTAAATAGGTTCTACCCATTTATTTGAAGGATTGGTTTGAGCAACTTCTGAGCAGAACTTCTAAAGAATTCCTAGAACTCATCAGAACAGTGGCAGAGACAGGAGGGTGCTCCCTTTGCCATGACTCGGATGCTGGAGTTTCAGAACACTGCCTTCACAACAACTGGCTCCAATGTCATGCTAATTTTGTTATTTATTCCACAGTTTCAAATGTCATCACATTAATGTAAATTCTAAGCAAAATGTTAGTTCAAATGCTAATAAACTTCTGTAAGTTAAACATGTGTTTTCATAGAAAATAATATGAAACCATGTTACTTATGCTACATTGTCCATAAAAAAAGGCTTCCATGAAACCTGCATTAAAAGGCAATGTTTCTTTTTCTTTCACATTTCATAGAAGTTAGGTACAAATTTCTGATGCAAATCTCTTTGTTTCCTAACTTTGATGCTGAAGCAGGAAGATTTAAATGATAGCATTTCAATTTAATGATATAAACAAAAATTTCCTCTGTTTCTCTCTTTACTGTCGGTCTTAGACATACTCTGGTAGCCTCCATTCATGTCTCTTAGAGGAATACAACACAGTCCATTCTTATACCAGGTCATTGCTTTTTCCCTTTCCTTTTGTGATCTCCCACTTCTCCTCTTCTCTTTGGACTTTGGTGTCCATTTACAATTTTCAATGTACTTATTTTTAGTTGGTGTATCATCTCTGCTCCATACATTACTGATTTATATAGCAGGAAATGTATGAGACACTGTTTGCCTTCTCCCTGATGGATCTAGATTGTAATTTTGCCTCTGTATTGAAAATCACAATTGTATCCCCTAGAGAAGATTTTACTTTCCTCAAGAAATGCATTAAATCCAACTACTAAAAATGGTATTATATTCAACTACTAACCATATATCTTGGATCTCTGTAGCTTATGACTTTCTAGAGTCTTATCTATGGGATTTATCTGCTTCTGATACGGTCTAATTGTTACTTAAATAGAGAGGATACATATAAATGAAGCTGCTATGGTCAGTGAAGTATCACCCAGCTGGTGCAAGTCAACTCAGTCCATATACCCACAAACTCACCCTAAACTTGCATTAATTGCTTGTTTTGTATTTTTCTCTGAGCATCAAGAAACTTCTGCTTCAGCTCCTGGCTCAATGATCATAGCATCTCTGCCATGAACCATGTCTGGAAAAACACTGAATGGCATTAGCCACAAAGCTGGGGACTAGAAACTGGCCGCCTGTTACTGATACCATAGAAAAGAGAAAAGTAAACGGACTTGATACCCTGTCAAAAAAAAAGGAATAGAAAGTCATCTTTCCATCTTACAGAAAGTAGGTCACATGAAAACCTGAGCTGTGAGGGAATACAATGAGAATATATTCTTCAGTTCAGTTCAGTTGCTCGGTCATGTTCAACTCTTTGCAACCCCATGAATCACAGCATGCCAGACCTCCCTGTCCATCAGTAACTCCCGGAGTTCACTCAAACTCACGTCTATCAAGTCGGTGATGCCTTCCAGCCATCTCATCCTCTGTCGTCCCCTTCTCCTCCTGCCCCTAATCCCTCCCAGCATCAGGGTCTTTTCCAATGAGTCAACTGTTCACATGAGATGGCCAAAGTATTGGAGTTTCAGCTTCAGCATCAGTCCTTCCAATGAACACCAAGGACTGATCTCCTTTAGGATGGACTGGTTGGATCTCCTTGTAGTCCAAGGGACTCTCAAGAGCCTTCTCCAACACCACAGTTCAAAGGCATCAATTCTTAGCTTTGCCAAATTGAATAGGTACTTAGACAAAGTACAAGAGACTTGAAATGTATCTGAATAAGCCAATCTGAAATATCTGAACAGTTCCCTCCAGACTAGTCAATATTCATATATCTGCCTTTTCCAAAGTTTAACTTCAAAAGAGTAATATGTTATGATCCTTGCTAATGTAATTCAACTACATCTTCCACAGATTAAAATAAGTTGGTCCTCCCCAAAATAGGTTCTGTGAAGGTCACTCCTCTTTCAGTCCATTCCCAAATATGTCTTAATTTGTTGAAATCAGATAAATGATAAAGTTATTCAAACCAACATACACTAAAAATGATAAGGAAAAATTAGATGGAATAATATAATAAATAAGGGAATATACAACATGGCAGGAAAAAAGAAAAAATGGGAACTTATTACATACTTAGTTCAGTTGGTAAAGTATCCTCCAGCAATGCAGGAGACCCTGGTTTGATTCCTGGGTCAGGAAGAGTCGCCAGAGAAGGGATAGACTACCCACTCCAATATTCATGGACTTCCATGGTGGTTCAGCTGCTAAAGAATCCACCTGCACTGCAGGAGACTGGAGTTTGATCCCTGGGTTGGGAAGATCCCCTGGAGAAGGGAAAGGCCACTCACTCCAGTATTCTGGCCTGGAGAATTCCATGGACTGTATAGTCCATGAAGTCACAAAGAGCTGGACATGACTGAATGACTTTCACTTATTTTATATCAGATCATGGAACTTTCTCTGGTATTTATACAAAGCTATAGTAATCAAAAAAAGAAAGAGATCAGCACAAAAACAGATATTACAGTTCAGTTCAGTTGCTTAGTCATGTTCAACTCTTTGCAACCCCATGGACTGCAGCATGCTAGGCTTCCCTGTCCATCACCAACTCCTGGAGTTTACACCACTCATGTCCATTGAATCAGTGATGCCATCCATCTCATCCTCTGTCGTCCCCTTCTCCTCCCATCTTCAATCTTTCCCAGCATCAGGGTTTTTTCAAATGAGTCAGTTTTTCACATCAGGTGGCGAGAGTATTGGAATTTCAGCTTCAGCATCAGTTCTTCCAATGAATATTCAGGAATGATTTCCTTTAGGATGTACTTCTTGGATCTCCTTGCAGACCAAGGGACTCTCAAGAGTCTTCTCCAGTACCACAGTTCAAAAACATCAATTTTTCAGTGCTTAGCTTTCTTTATAGTCCAACTCTCACATCCATACATGACTACTGGAAAAATCATAGCTTTGACTAGATGGACTTTTGTTGGCAAAGTGATGTCTCTACTTTTTAATATTCTGTCTAGGTTGGCTGTAGCTTTTCTTCCAAGGAGCAACTGTCTTTTAACTTCATGGCTGCAGTCACCATCTGCAGTGATTTTGGAGCCAAAAGAATAAAATCAGTTACTGTTTCCATTATTTCCCCATCTATTTGCCACGAAGTGATGGGACAAGATGCCATGATCTTAGTTTTCTGAATGCTGAGTTAAGCCAACTTTTTCACTCTCCTCTTTCACTTTCATCAAGAGGCTCTTTAGTTCTTCTTCACTTTCTGCCATAGGGATGGTGCCATATACATACCTGAGGTTATTAATATTTCTCCATCAATCTTGATTCCAGCTTGTTTTTCATCAAGCCCTGCTTTTCACATGATATACTCTGCATATAAGTTAAATAAGCAGGGTGACAGTATACAGCCTTGATGTACTCCTTTCCTGATTTGGAAGCAGTCTGTTTTTCCATGTCCAGTTCTAACTGCTGCTACTTGACCTGCATACAGACTTCTCAGGAAGCAGGTAAGGTAGTCTGGTATTCCATCTCTTTAAGAATTTTCCATAGTTTGTGGTGATCTACACAGTCAAAGACTTTGGCATAGTCAATAAAGCAGAAATAGATGTTTTTTCTGGAACGGTTATTGCTTTTTCTGTGATCTAACAGATGTTGGTAATTTGATCTCTGGTTCCTCTGCCTTTTCTAAATCCAGGTTGAACATCTGGAAGTTCACTGTTCATGTACTATTGAAAACTGGCTTGGAGAATTTTGAGCTTTATTTTGCTAGCATGTGAGATGAGTTCAATTGTGCAGTAGTTTGAGCATTCTTTGGCACTGCCTTTCTTTGGGATTGAAATGAAAACTGACCTTTTCCAGTCCTGTGGCCACTGCTCAGTTTTCAATATTTTCTGGGATTTTGACTGCAGCACTTTCACAGCATCATCTTTTAGGATTTGAAATAGCTCAACTGGAATTCCACCTGCTTTGTTGTTAGTGATGCTTCCTAAGGCCCACTTGACTTTGCATTCCAGGATGTCTGGCTCTTAGTGATCACACCATTGTGGTTATCTGGGTTATGAAAATCTTTTTTGTATAGTTCTTCTGTGTATCCTTGCCACTTCTTCTTAGCATCTTCTGCTTCTGTTAGGTCCATACCATTTCTGTCCTTAATTGTGTCCATCTTTGCATGATATGTTCCCTTTGTATCTCTAATTTCCTTGAAGAGATTTCTAGTCTTTCACATTCACTTGTTTTCCTCTATTTCTTTGCCTTGATCACTGATGAAAGATTTTTTATCTCTTTGTGGTATTCTTTGGAACTCTGCAGACATATATATCAATAGGACAGTATAGAAAGTCAAGAAACAAACCCACAGACCTACAGTCAATTAATCTTCAACAAAGGGGGCAAGAACACACAATGGAGGAAAAACAGTCTCTTTAGCCAATGGTGTTGGGAAAGCTGAACAACCATATATAAATCAGTGAAGTTAGAATACTCCCTCATACCATACACAACAATAAACTCAAAATGGTTTAAAGATTTAAAACTCCTAGAAGAGAACACAGACAAAATATTCTCTGACATCAACTGTACTAATGCTTTCTTAGGCCAGTCTCCCAAGGCAACAGAAATAAAACAAAAATAAACAAATGAGATATAATCAAACTTAAAAGCTTATGCATAACAAAGGAAAACAAACAGACAATCTATGGACTGAGAGAAAATATTTCCAAACAATAAGACCAACAAGAGATTAATTTAGAAAATATACAAACAGCATAGAATTCAATAAATAAAACAAATTTTTTAAAAAGTCAAAAAATGGGCAGAAGACGTAAAAGATATTTCTCCAAACAAGACATACAGATGGCCAAAAGGCACAAGAAAACGTGCTTGACATCACTAATTATTAGAGAAATGCAAATCAAAACTATAACGAAGTATCTCCTCACACTGGTTAACTGGGTCATTATCCAAAAGTCTACCATTAAAAATAGAGGGTGTGGGAAAAAAGAATCCTCCTACAGTGTTGGTGGATATCTAAGTTGGTGCAATCACCATGGAAAACAGTCTGAAGTTGCATTAAAAACTACAAAACAGAGTAACCATATGATCCAGCAATCCCACTCCTAGGCATACACCCTGAAAAGATAAAAGGTCTAATTTGAAAAGATACATGAACCCAATGTTCATAGCAGTGCTATTTACAATGGCCAAGACATCAAAGCAATCTGAATGCCCATTGACAGATGAATGAATAAAGATGTGGTGAATGTGTGTGTGTGTGTGTATACACACACAGGTACAATGGAATATTAATCAGGTATAATAAGGAATGAAATAATGCCATTTGCAGCAACATGGATGGTCTCAGAAATTATCAAACTAAGTGATATAAGTAACAGAAAGACAAATACTAATATTATATGGTATCACTTATGTGGAATCTAAAAATAGTACAAATGAAGTTGTTTACAAAATAAAAATGGACTCATATAGAAGAAAAATTATGGATACCAAACGGGAATTAGGAGAGGGGTAAATTAGGAGTATAGGAATAACAGTTTCATACTACTATATATAAAATAAACAACAAGGTTTTACTGTATACCACAGAAAACTATGGTTAATAGCTTATATAGTCAGTAAACTATAATGGAAACCAGTTATATATACAACATATATATATATACACACACATATAAAACTGAATCATTTTGCTGTTTACCTGAAACTAACACCATATTATAATTCAACTATACTTCAATAGAGATGTATAAAATAAAAGAGCCAAACAAATTAGAGGGAAAAATCAGAGAGAAAAGTATGCTACATAAATGCATACATGACATCACAGGAAGGAAGAAAAGGCAGAAATCTTTTAAATACTTGATTTTATTTCTCATCGTGGAATTTTCAACAGTATTTATACCATTCTTTCCACATCACTCATCCTATATTTCTCTATATTGTACTAAATCATCCAGGTTTCCATAACAAGAATTCATTTCTCATGATCTGACTCTTGCCTTGTCAAAATAGAGCTGTTCCAATCCTTCATCAACTTCTAGCACATGTCAGAAACTCTAGGAGATAACTGGAGAGTTCCAGCTCTAGATCAATTATCCTCTGTGTTATTTTTCAGACCTGATCATAAGCAATTATAGAGGCTTTATCTAGCAGCTTCACAGAAGAAAGCTACTCCCCTGTCACTAGACTTGATGCACTGCAGTCTCTGGATGGCACTGTAATCAAGGATTCAGGACTCACCCCCTCATCACCACCAGCTTTCCTTTTGTACATGTCAGCCATTCCTAGCTGAGGCCTCTAGGTTGGAGGCCTCCTTATGGAGACCCTTATCATATATCTATGACCAAGTGTCTTTCATCAGACTTCCTTATTAGGATTGGTGAAGGGGCAGAGAGAAAAGGAAAAACCCGATGAAATTTTTCTGCACTCTAACTTGGTACTCAGTACATTTCCACTTCTAGTCCTTCCTCTTCTTCTACCAAATCCCCAGGTCTACAAAACAGAAGGAGCCTTTCATTCATCACTCCTTGGTGGTGAGAAGATCCCACACTGATGCTAATCCACCTGACCCTAGGCTAGAGCTGCTCCATGAGGAAACGTTGAACATGGGGAATCAGCGATTTTGCCTGCTTAGCCTCTTGTACTATCTCAATAAGCAATCAAAAACTTAACTATTACTACTATTATAGCTTGCTGTTTTAACTGACCACTTCAACACTGGGTTGTTCAGTTCTTGACAGGAATCAATAGAGAACTTTGAATGTTTTCACTGATACTATTATTGAATAAGAATTTTATTACTTGAAAATAAGGATTTAATATCTAAGCCACTGTGGCAATACATTTAATTTTCCACTCAGTAGCATGAAAAAATAACATGTATAAAGGAACCCATATTATTACTGTAATTTGGGTCACCTTATATTTACTATGTTGTCTCTCTAGAGTATATTCCCAAATATGCATCTGAGGTGAGAGAAAAATATAAATCTGATTTGTTTATTTCCTATTTTAAATCCCAATAAAGTCTTGTCACTTCCATTAGAATAAATTATAAACACTTTGGATTATCTAAAGTCACTTGTAATTTAGACAAATCTGAGTTCTCTATTCTTATCTCTTGACATGTGCCACCTCCACATACAAAAATTATTTGCAACTCTTCTAGACTATGTACTGTTTCTCACAAACATACCCTGTAAAGTCTACTCTATCTTGCTAGAAGACTTGTCCTTTAACTCTCTTAGTCATAAATGATATTTCAAACTGTTTTCTCTGGAAAGGTTTTACTGATATCATAATTTTGTTTCCTTAATGGAGGCATTAGCAATCTATGGCCCGCAGTGTCTATACTATCTGCAAGGTAAGAATGCTTTCAGAGTTTTAAATAATTTTGAAAATTTTAAAATATTTTGTGATGTAACAAATTTCAGTTTGTCTATAAATAAAATTCTACTGAGGCACAGCCATGATCATTCATTTACATAATTGCTGTGTGAGTGCTGAGTTGCTTGTCATGTCCAGCTCTTTGTGGACCCATGGGCTGTAGCCCGCCCAGTTCCTCTGTCTATGGGATTCTCCAGCCAAGACCACTGGAGTAGGTTGCCATGCCCTCCTACAGGGGATCTTCCTGACCCAGGAATTGAACCCATGTCTCTTAAGTCTCCTGCACTGGCAGACTTTTTTTTTTTCCCACCAGTAATTCCACCTGGGAATCCCACATAATGTCTATGGATGTTTTATGCTATATTACTGAGCTGAATAGTTGTAACAGAAACCACATGACTGTCAAAGCCTAAAACACTTACTATCTGGCAATCAACAGAAAAATTTCTCTGACACTCTAAAGTATTCCATAAAGGTATATCATTACTGTATTTGATTATAATTTTATATGTATTTATTTGCCTACCAGTTGCAATTTTTATAAAACTGTAGTTTTCTGAAGTTTCATGGCTAGATGAAGCACAAGCTGGAATCAAAATTGCTGGGAGAAATATCAGTAACCTCAGATATGCAGATGACACCACCCTTATGGCAGAAAGTGAAGAAGAACTAAAGAGCCTCTTGATTAAAGTGAAAGAGGAGAGTGAAGATGTTGGCTTAAAGCTCAAAATTCAGATGACTAAGATCATGGCATCTTAGAAGACTAAGATCATGCCATCACTTCATGGCAAATGGATGGGGAAACACTGGAAATAGAGGTAGACTATTTTTCTGGGCTCCAAAATCACTGCAGATGGTGACTGCAGTCATGAAATTAAAAGACACTCCTTGGAAGAAAAGTTATGATAAACCTAGACAGCATATTAAAAAGCAGAGACATTACTTTGCCAACAAAGATCCGTCTAGTCAAGGCTATGGTTTTTCCAGTAGTCATGTATGGATGGGAGAGTTGAGCTATAAAGAAAGCTGAGTGGTGAAGAACTGATGCTTTTGAACTGTGGTGTTGGAGAAGGCTCTTGAGAGTCCCTTGGACTGCAAGGAGATCCAACCAGTCCATCCTAAAAGAAATCAGTCCTGAATGTTCATTGGAAGGACTGGTGTTGAAGCTGAAACTCCAATACTTTGGCCACCTGATGCAAAGAACTGACTCACTGGAAAAGACCCTGATGCTGGGAAAGATTGAAGGCAGCAGAAGAAGGGGATGACAGAGGATGATGTGATGGTTGGATGGCATCACCAACTCAATGGAGATGAGTTTGAGTAAACTCTGGGAGTCGATGATGGACAAGGAGGCCTGGTGTGCTGCAGTCCATGGAGTCACAAAGAATTGGACAAGACTGAGCGACTGAAAGTTGCTGTCATGTCCAACACTTTGTGACTCCATGGACATCCATAGAATTCTCCATGCCAGAATACTGGAGTGGGCAGTCTTTCCTTTCTCCAGGGGATCTTCCCAACACAGGGATTGAACCCAGGTGTCCCACATTGCAGGAAGATTCTTTACCAGCTGAGCTACATTGGAAGGAATGATGCTAAAGCTGAAACTCCAGTGCTTTGGCCACCTCATGCAAAGTGTTGACTCATTGGAAAAGACTCTGATGCTGAGAGGGATTGGGGGCAGGAGGAAAAGGGGATGACAGAGGATGAGATGGCTGGATGGCATCACCGACTCGATGGACATGAGTCTCAGTGAACTCCGGGAGTTGGTGATGGACAGGGAGGCCTGGCATGCTGCGATTCATGGAGTTGCAAAGAGTCGGACATGACTGAGAGACTGAACTGAACTATAGTCTTCTGAAACGATAACATTCATAATTAGTTCTCAAGAACTGGCATGCAGTAAACAAAAAATTAGGAAAAATGGAGTCTCAATTTTTAAGCAAGTGGATAAGAATGATTTTCTATTTTATTAAACCTCTTTGCTTCCAAACCAGGTAGTAACTGACATTCATTTTAATGTTACTGCTCTTGTCATATTAACTTGATGAACAGCAATGAACTAATCGTTGAGCTTCTTAGTAGAGTGATGTTATAAACATGAGCTTTTTTTTTTTTCTAGCCACTAAGAAAATTCAAAGGCGCTCTACATAATAATGAGTCATCTAATTAAGGAGACTGAATTATCCAGTAAATGGACTCTCTGGTTTAAATATCTTCATTAATTTTCTAGCTGCTTTTCAAAATAACATTTCCACATTCATGCAGTTTCATGATGTGTCTTTAATCAGTTATTCAGGGTAAGTTTAGAGTTAATAGTACCGATATTAGTTCAAACTGGAGAAAATCTAGGACTCAAAAAAGTATATTATGAATTCATGTTTTGACAAAAGATATATAAAGTACTTGTTTATTAAAACATTTTTTTAATTTTATTTTTTCCATATTCAAAATTTTGACAACCCCAACACATGTGAGCAATGGATGTGTTTGCTAACATTATTGAGGTAATCATTTTACAACACAAGTGTATGGAATAATCACATTGTACACTTTATAGTGTTACATGTTAATTATATCTCAATAAAACTGAGGGGGTAAAGTAATGGTAAGCTAGAACTTATTAGAGTTATTTGAATCCTGGGATCAGTATTTGCAAGACGAGTATGTTCTTTTTTCACAAACACCAGTTGAGAATTTGAGAGGATGTTGCCAAATTAGGTTATATATGCCTTCAAATTAGAGAAATATGGGGGGAAATTAGGTGTTCTATGTTTAAATTTTTTATTACAATTTCTCATTATGTTGTTTTCACTGTACATTTATTCTTGCTTTTATAAATTAGTCATGAAATGACTTAAATATGAATAAATAAAAGGGATTCAGTGGTAATACCTATTTTTTTCTAGGAATCATAAGACATCATCATAGATAATCTGGGGAAGTATGATCTAATCACATGAATGACCTTTAAAACACAGCCAGAATCCCCTGGAGGAAGAAAATACTCCCTGTGGACAGAGGCTTCAGTGTTTGCACCAGAATTTCAGCTTGCCTTCCACACAGTCTGTGCTAAGGATGACAGACTTCTCTAACAGGAGTATTCCTTAACAATAAACCATACACACACACACAAACACACACACACACGCACACATATAATATATGAATTTTTTCTGGAACACAGATAATTTATTGGAAACAGTTTGATCCTTTCAGATGTTACATTTATGATTTTTTGATGGGTACAGATCAATGCCCAGTGTAAAAGTAATTAATTCCTACTCCAGAAGCAATGCTCAATGTAAAAGTAATTAATTCCTACTCTAAAGCCAAGACTTTACCAAATATCCTCTGAATTAGGAGTTGTGTTTTTGTTGCTGCTGTTTGTTTTCCAGTTTGGCTGGTGAAACCAGGCATAATCCAGGTTTTATGTGAATGTCAGTTACTCTGTATTTAATTCTTTGTAGCAAGTGCTTCCCTGGCCTTGACCAGATCATGCAGATGCAATAATCAACATTCTGCTAAATACTCAAAGGAGAATATGAACAGACATCAGATATGATATTTCTCTCTTTGAGTATCTGTCCTCTCAGAACTGCCAGCTTTGAACACCTCAGAACCTGGCTTTGTCTGTTCAACTTCAGGAGTCCACATCCCCTGTCTCACTGCATAGAAACTCTCTAGGCAGTGAGTGCTTGTGCCTGCATGCTCAGCTGTGTCTGACTGTTTGCAACCCTTTGACTGTAGCCCGTTATGTTCCTCTGAGCATGGAACTCTCCAGGCAAGACTACTTGAAAAGGGTTGCCATTTCCTCCTCCAGGGGAACTTCCCCACCCAGGGATCGAACCTGCATCTCCTGTGTCTGCTGCACTGGCAGGTGGATTCTCTACTACTGCACCACTTGGGAAGCCCAGGCAGTAAGTACGCAAGAGCAATTTTAGGGTTTCCTCTTTTATTTTCTCTCTCAGAGATCACTGCCTTTCTTTAAGCAGATCCATGGGCTTCCAAGGTAGTGCAATAGTAAGTAGATGTGGGTTTGATCCCTGGGTCATGAAGATGCCCTGGGAGAGGAAAGGGCAACCCACTACAGTGTTATTGTCTAGAAAATTCTATGAATAGAGGAGCCTGGTGGGCTAAAGTCCATGGGGTTGCAAACAGTTAGACATGCCTGAGCACACACACAAGCAACGTCCCTGTGTGTAACTTGTGTGTGTGCTTTTACTGTTTGTTTCAAGCACAGGGATGAAACTGGTTTAAGGTAATCTTTCTTTAATATTTAAAGTATTGTGATACCTCATTATATTGTATCATTTTTCTCTATTAAAAATTTCTGCTAAGAGTGAATCCTGGTATCAATAAGTGTTCAGGAGTGTTAGGGAGTATTTTGAACTAAAAAAAAAAACCAAAAACTGCAGAGTGAAGCAGTGGAAGTGTTGACAATATTAAATTGTCTCATTTCTCCTATTCTCAAATTACAAATTCCTCTGAAGAGAGAATCCCTTGAGAACAAAGGTAGGATAGAGGTATGCTGTTGCTGCTGCTGCTAAGTCGCTTCAGTCATGTCCGACTCTGTGAGACCCCATAGACGGCAGCCCATTAGGCTCTGCTGTCCCTGGGATTCTCCAGGCAAGAATACTGGAGTGGGTTACCATTTCCTTCTCCAATGCATGAAAGTGAAAAGTGAAAGTGAAGTCGCTCAGTCGTGTCCGACTTTTCGCGACCCCATGGACTGCAGTCTACCAGGCTCCTCCTTCCACGGGATTTTCCAGGCAAGAGTACTGGAGTGGAGTGCCATTGCCTTCAGTAGGTATTAAATGTTTCAACTTGCTCTCTCCACATGTTAAACATAAGCAATGCTTTCAGTTACTTTTAATTCTCTTCTCAGAAGAAATTATTAGCTGGAAAGAAAAGTACCTTTGAAGAAGTGAAGCAGTATAAATTAGCGTATCTATTATGTTAAATGTATGTCACAGTAACTGGCAAAATTATTAGCAGACTCCAGTAAAAATAAGGATAGAAAATGTTACATAGTATCTTTCAGATTTATAATGTTCTTTCAGTAAACATTCTTATTCAACACATCATTAAGAATTTGTTACAAATTTAACTGATATTTTGGGGGTTTACTTAATAGAATAATTACCAATCCTAGTTCTTATAATATTTCAAAATAAATAAGTAAATTTTTATGCCAGCTGAGAAAACTAGTTTAGAGCACTATATACATTTTTCTTCATCAAGTACATTGAGAAAGTTTGGTAATGATATCTAATAAAACTAATTTGGAAAAATATGTATTCAGGCCTTTTGTAATATGTGATCTGGAGCTTTTTGTTTTTACTGTTAAGTTGAATGAGTCTCTAATATATTTTGGACATCAACCCCTTATCAGATAGTTAGTTTGCAATATTTTCTCCCATTCTGTAGGATAAATTTTTATTTTTTTGTTTCCTTTGCTGTGCAGACTTATTTTTTTTTTTTTAACTTTGATGTGGTCCCACATGTTTATTTTTGCCTCTGTTGCTTGAGCTTATGGAGTCATCCAAAATATCACTTCCAAGACCAATCTTATGGAGATTTTGTTCTATATTTTCTTTGGGGAGTTTTATGATTTCAAGTACTGCATTCAAATCATGAACCCAATTTTAGTTGATTTTTGCATATGGTGTATGATTTTTGTATATGGGTCCAATTTCATTCTTTTACAAATGGATATTCAGTTTTCCCAACATTGTTTATGGCCAACCGGTATATGAAAAAAGAAACATTACTAATCATCAGGGAAATGCAAATCAAAGCCACAATGAGTTATCACTTTGGATTAGTTAGAATAAAGAGACAGCAAGTATTGGCAATGATTTGGAGAAAAACAAACCCTGGTATACTTCTGGTGGAAATGAGACTTAGTGTAGCTCTTGGGGAAAACGTTATGGAAGTTCCTCCAAAAATTAGAAATAGAATATAATTCAGTAATTCCACTTTGGGATTCATTGACTCTTCTCTCTCCACTTCCAGAGAAACATATGGAATGTTACTTAAAAATGAATAAAACAGGAAGAACAAGATGGTGGAGGAGTAGGTGGAAGTGAAGTACATCTATCTCCATAGATACATCAGCAATACACCTTCAGACACAGAAGTGTATGTAGACACCAGCTGAGAGCAGACAGGAGTACCTGAGCAGAGGAAAAGAATATCTAGACTCACGCAAAACTCAGTAGGATGAAGGAATTAGGGGAAAAAAACAGGAGTGTGAGTAGGACTGGATCTGCTCTCGATGGGTGGGGGAACTGAAGCAGGGGTCCAATCCCTACACCAGCGCAATTGTCTGTGTCAGAGGAGAAACATTTAAGGCTGAGAGGGAAACAGCTGATCTGTGACAGCCGAAATGGAATGAGAATCAGACAGTCCTTGCCACAGCCATTCATATTCTAGATGGTATAGTATCTGGAAGCTGGAGTATAGGGATTGTTGGAGCAATCCCAGAGCGAGGGCTGCTGTTGACTGTGGAGAGACAGATCAAGGGGATATGAGGGAGGAGATTGTGGAGAAAATGCCTGTGGAGGAAAGCCAGGCAACCATGGAAGCAAAGTGATACTGCTGAGTCAGGTGTAGGGGGTGGGGTCATCATCATAACCTCTCTCACCCCACAGGCCAGCATTGGCAGCTGAACAATAGGGAGGCTGGCCCATCAAAAGCCTGGACTACAGAGTAGGACCCCACCCAGAGTGCCCCTTTAGGTGCCTGATGTGCCGATCTACAGAGTAGGACCCCAGCCAGAGGGGCCCCTCTATATGCCTGAAATGCAGAACAACAGAGAAGGACCTAAGGCAAGGGAGCCCTCTAAGTGCCTGAATGGGCAGAGCTACGGAGAAAGACTGGCCAAGAGGCCTTCTGATTTCCAGCTACAGGAGGCTTGCAAAAAGACTCTGATAAGGCCATAACTCCTGCAGTGGAGGCAGTCCATGTCCCTGCACATTTGGTACCTCCAGGGCCCCCGTAAGCCAAGCAACTACACTACCTTTGCCCTCAACTCTCACTGGGGCAGAACTGCCACAGGCAAAAAAACGTCTTGTGTCTATGCACAGGGTTGCTTCAGTACTGTCCGACTCATTGTGACCCGGTGGACAGTGGCCTACCAGGCTTCTCTGTCAGGGAGCGGGGTTCTCTAGCCAAGAATACTGGAGCATATTGGCCAATACTCGTTGCATATCCTTCTAGAGCACTATATTTCCTGCTGCCCTAGCCACCAACTCCCACGAGTATCTAGTACTTCCAGAACCTTTGCTACTCAAGCAGCTGCACCACCTCCACACCTGGCCCTCAAAGGGGCAAACCCAAGTCCTCCAGAGTAAACCTCAGAAGATTACCCATATCCAGAGGTGTCACAGTTGAAACCCGGGGCAGTGTGACTAAGGAAGAAAACCCAAAACCCTCCCACCAGCTGTACAGCTGCAGATGAAATCCACACGATCAACTAGGCAGACATTGAGAGCTCCCACAAAAAACACCCTAGTTCTGATAGCTGTGGACACTGGAGGCAAGAACACAAAGGGGTAGGAGAAGACTAGAATCTGAGCTGCCCCCACAGCAGGTCCAGAGATCAGCATAGTGTTAGAGGGCGTCACAGGCAGGTGAAGTGGACTGTGACTCCCAGTGAGGGAAAGGACTCTGACAGCAGTGACTCAAGAAAAACATTTATTATTCTTATGTTTTGACATGTTCTGTAGATTCTTTTGGATTTTTTTTTTCTTGTCTCCCACCCCGCTCTGTTGTAGTTGTTGATTTTATTGGTACTATGAAATCTAACTAAGATTTTGAGCTTTTTTCTTTTTTTCTCAGTCACATTTTTATTGTCATTATAAGCCTCCACCTCTATATCAGGCTTTTGCAGTTCTGGGAAGTTTCTTTTCTTTTTTTTTTTTCCCCTCTTTTAAAAAATTTTTTTAGCCAATTATTGTTTTTCTACATGTATCCCTTTGTTTGCTTTTCTGACTATTCTTTTCCTCTTGCAGTTAATCTTTAATACATATAAATCTTCTTTATCTACTTCTGTGTAACTTTTCATGTCTATTCTTTTTTTCTTTTCTTTCTTTCCTTTAGTCTCAACATATTTGTTACCTTTATTTTCATTGCTTTATACCCCAATTGGCACCTTGCTTTACTTTTGTTTTCCAGTTTCTGCTATAGTTCTATTCTAGTAGACATACTTTTTGGTTCCCTTTGTTTGTCAGGTCAATTTATTGTACTTGTTTTTGTTAGACTGTTTTGATTTTGCTTATGTATGTATATATATGTGTATATTCAGTGACACTTTTTATTGTTGTTATAAACATCTGCCTCTATGTTGGGTCTTTGAATCTTTGTGGAGTTTTCCTTTTTCTCCTTTTCTTTTTCTCTATTTTATAATTGTAATTTTTAATTTTCTTAAATCTATTATATTTTTTCTACATTTATTCCTTTCTTTGCCTTTCCTACTGTCCTATTCCCCTTGCAGTTAATTGTCAATATATATAAATCTTCTTCATCTACCTCTATTTAACTTTGCATAGCTTTTTTCTTTTCTTTCTTTCCTTTCCTCTCAACATATTTGTTAGCTTTATTTTCATTGCTTTATTTCCCAATTGGCACCTTACTTTAGTTTTGTTGTCCAGTTTGTGCTTTAGTTAGTTTTATTCCAGCAGATATAATTTTAGGTTTCCTTTGTTTGTTGGATCAAGGTGTTGTACTTTATTTTTGTTGGACTGTTTTGATTTTACTTATGGGTGTATATATATATATATGTATGTGTATGTCTGTGTGTATTCAGTCACACCCTTTATTGTTGTTATAAACGTCTACATCTAGTTGGGCTTTTGCAGTTTTGTGGAGTTTTCCATTTTTTATCCTTTTTATTCTTCTTTTTTTAAATATTTTCTGTTACTTTAACTTTTTTAAACCTATTGTATTTTTTCTACATGTATTCCTTTTTTTGCCTTTCCTACTGTTCTTTTCCCCTTGCAGTTAATCTTTAATATATATGAATCTTCTTCATTTACCTCTATTTAACACTATATATCTATTCTTTCTTTCTTTCTTTCCTTTCCACTTGACATATTTTTCAGTTTTGTTTCACTGCTTTATTCCCCACTTGGCACCTTGCTTTAGTTTTGTTATCCAGTTTGTGCTTCAATTAGTTTTGTTCTTAAATGGTAAATATATTTTTTTATTTACTTCATCTGCTGGGTCAATCTATTGTACTTTATTTTTGTTGGACTGTTTTGACTTTGTTCAGGGGTGTATACGTATATGTGTATATTCCATTATTTTAATTAGTTTTTGCCTGATTTTGTAACTGCTATTTGTCTGGAATTCATCTTTGGTTTCTCATTTATGGATATTTGTTTAGATCTCACTTAATGCCATAACAAACCACTTGTGGGATCTTTGTTCCTGAACATAGATCAATCCCTGGGGCTTTGGGATGGGAGCACAGACTCCAAGACCCTAGACTACCAGAGAACTAACTCTAGGGGGTATCAAATAATGAGAAACCACACAAAGGAAACCACTGTAATATAAGACCCAGCATCACCCAACCACCAATAGTACCCTGTGCAGGATGCCTCATTTAAACAACAAACAAAACAAAAATACAAACCCAGTCATCAGCAGAGAGGATTACCACTTCACTCAGCCTTGCCCATCAGAGGAAAAACAAACAAACAAACAGAAACTCAGCACCTATCTCACCTATAAGAAGTTTACACAAAGCATTGGACCAAACTTAGATGGCATAACGGAGAAAGCAATGGCACCCCACTCCAGTACTCTTGCCTGGAAAATCCAGGGACAGAGGAGCCTGGTAGGCTGCAGTCCATGGGGTCGCTAAGAGTCAGACACGACTGAGCGACTTCACTTTCACTTTTCACTTTCATGCATTGGAGAAGGAAATGGCAACCCACTCCAGTGTTCTTGCCTGGAGAATCCCAGGGACGGGGAAGCCTGGTGGGCTGCCGTCTCTGGGGTCACACAGAGTTGGACACGACTGAAGCAACTTAGCAGCAGCAGCAGCAGATGGCATAAACCAAAAAGAAGAAAGAATTCAGCCTTGAAGTCTGGGAAAAGGAGACTTCAAAAAATAAGTTAAAAAAATAATAATAATGAAAAGGCAGAGAAATAGAACACAAATTATGGAACAAAATAGAAACACAGAAGCCCAAATAAATGAAGAGGAAATAGGCAAACTACCTGAAAAATAATTCAGAATAATGATAGTAAAGATGATAAAAAACCTTGAAAGCAAAATGGAAAAAATGCAAGAATCAATTAACAAAGACCTAGAAGAATTAAAGATGCAGAGACAAACAACACAATTACTGAAATTAAAAATACTCTAGAAGGAATCAATAGCAGAATATCTGAAGCAGAAGAATGAATCAGTGAGCTGGAAAATAAAATGGTGGAAATGCCTCTGAAGAGCAGAATAAAGTAAAAAGAATGAGAAGAACTGAAGATAGTCACAGAGACCTCTGGGACAATATCAAACGCACCAACATTCAAATTATAGGGATCTCTGAAGAAGAAGAGATAAACAAAAAGTATGAAAAAAATTTTTTTAAGAGATTATAGTTGAAAATTTCCCCAACATGGAAAAAGATATAGTCAATCAAGTCCAAGAGGCATAAAGAGTTCTATACAGGATAAACCCAAGGAGAAACACACCAAGACACATACTAATCAAACTAACAAAGACTAAACACAAGGAAAGACTATTAAAAGCAGCAAGGGAGAAGCAACAAGTAACATACAAGGGAAATCCCATACACTTAACAGTTGATCTTTCAGCAGAAACTCTGCAGGACAGAAGGGAATGGTAGGATGTATTTAAAGTATTGAATGGGAAAAATCTACAACCGAGATTACTGTACCTAGCAAGGATCTCATTCAAAATTGATGGAAAAATCAAAAGCTTTCCAGACAAGCAAAAGTTAAGAGAATTCAGTACCACCAAACCAGGTTTACAACAAATGTTAAATGGACTTATATAGTCAAGAAATACAAGAAAAGAAAAATGATCTACAAAATCAACCCCAAACAAATAAGAAAATGGCAATAGGAACATATATATCAATAATTACTTTAAACGTACAAGGACTAAATGCTCCAAGCAAAAGACACAGACTGGCTTAATGGATACAAGAACAAGACCCATATATATGCTGTCTACAAGAAACCCTCTTCAGATCTCAAGACACATATAGACTGAAAGTGAGAGGAGGGAAAAATATATTCCATGCAAATGGGATGCATGGATTAGCAATAAAGCTGGATTAGCAATCCTCATATCACAAAAAATAAACCTTAAAATGAAGATTACAAGATATAAGGAAGGATACTACATAATGATAAAGAGATCAATTCAAGAGGAAGACATAACAATTATATATATTTATTCACCCAACATAGGAGCACCTCAAAAACACTAACAGACATAAAAG
This sequence comes from Bos taurus, assembly GCF_002263795.3. Lineage (NCBI taxonomy): Eukaryota > Metazoa > Chordata > Mammalia > Artiodactyla > Bovidae > Bos > Bos taurus. The sequence continues at coordinate 26,235,748 of NC_037344.1, read as the reverse complement.
GAGAAAATGGCAGTAACACAATAATAGTAGGAGACTTTAACACCCCACTCACACCAATGGACAGATCATCAAAACAGAAAATTAATAAGGAAACACAAGCCTTAAGTTATATATTAGATGAGATGGATTTCACTGATATCTTCAGGACATTCCATCCAAATGCAGAAGAATTCAGCTCTTCTCAAGTGCACATGGAACATTCTCCAGGATAGACCTCTTCTTGGGTCACAAATTAAACCTCAGTAAATTTAAGAAAATTAAAATTGTATCAGGCATCTTCTCTGACCAGAATGCTTTGAGACTAGATATCAATTACAAGGAAAAAAAAAAAAAAACTGTTAGAAACACAAACACATGGAGATTAAACAACCCATTTCTTTTTTTTTTTTTTTTACAACCCATTTGTAAATAACCAAGAGGTTACTGAAGAAATAAAAAGGGAAATCAAAGTATTTCTAGAAACAAATGACAATGAAAACATGACAACTCAAAACCTGTGGCATGCAGCAAAAGCAGCTATAAGAGGGAAGTTTATAGCAATATAATCCCACCTCAAGAAACAAGAAAAGCATTGAATAGAGAGTCTAATTTTACACCTAAAACAACTGGAAAAAGAAAAACAAACAAACAAACAAAAAAACCCAAAATTAGTAGAAGGAAATAAACCATAAAGATCCAAGATGAAATAAATGAAACAATAGTAAAGATTAATTAAACTAAGAGCTGGTTCTTTGAGAAGATAAACAATGTTGACAAACCTTTAGCCAGACTCATCAAGAAAAAAAAGAGAAAAATCAAATCAACAAAATTACAAATGAAAAAGGAGAGGCTACAACAGACAATGCAGAAATACAAATGATTATAAGACACCATTATGAAAAACTATATGGCAATAAAATGGATAACCTGGAAGAAATGGAAAAATTCTTAGAAAAGTTCAATCTTTCAAGACTGAACCAGGAAAAAATAGAAATTATGAATAACCCAATTACAAGCACTGAACTTGAAGCTGTGATCAAAAATCTCCCAGGAAACAAAAGCCCAGGACCAGATGGCTTCACAGGAGATTTCTATCAAACATTTATAGAAGAGCTAATGCCTATCCTTCTAAAACTCTTTCAAAAAATTGCAGAGGAAGGAACACTTCCAAATTCATTCTATGAGGCCACCATCACCCTGATACCAAAACCAGACAAACACAAAAAAAGAATATTACAGGCCAATATCACTGATGAACATAGATGTAAAAATCCTCAACAAAATTTTAGCAAACAGAATTCAGAAACACATCAAAAAGCTCATATACCATGATCAAGTTGGGTTTATTCCAGGAATGCAAGGATTCTTCAATATACACAAATCAATCAATGTGATATACCATATTAACAAATTGAAAGATAAAAACCATATGATAATCTCAACAGATACAGAAAAAAGCCCTTGATAAAATTCAGCAACCATTTATGATTAAAAATCTTGAAAAAATAGGCATAGAAGAAACTTACCTCAACATAATAAAGGCAATATGTGAGAAGCCTACAGAAAACATCATTCTCAATGGTGAGAAACTGAAAGCATACATCCTAAGATCAGGAACAAGACAAGGGTGTCCACTTTCAACACTATTACTCAAAATATTTCTGGAAGTCCTAGCTACAGCAATCAAAGAAAATGAAATAAAAGGAATCCAGGTCAGAAAATAAGAAGTAAAGCTCTCACTGTTTGCAGATGACATGTTATTGAATATAGAAAACCCTAAAGATAGTATCAGAAAATTACTAGAGCTAATCAGTAATTTAGCAAAGTTTCAGGATACAAAATCAATACATAGAAATCACTTGCATTTCTATATACTAACAATGAAAAATCAGAAAGAGAAATTAAGGGATTAATCCCATTCACTATTGCAATGAAAAGAATTAAATATCCAGGAATAAACTTACCTAAGGAGACAAAAGAACTGTACACAGAAAATTATAAGACTCTGATGAAAGAAATCAAAGATGACATAAACAGATGGAGACATTCCATGTTCCTGGGTAGAAAGAATCAATGTTGTGAAAATGACTATACTATCAAATGCAATCTACAGAGTCAATGTGATTCCTATTAAATTACCAATGACATTTTTCACAGAACTAAAACAAAAAATATCACAATTCATATGGAAACACAAAAGACCCCGAATAGCCAAAACAGTCTTGAGAAAGAAGAATGGAGCTGAAAGAATCAACCGTACTGACTTCAGATTATACTACAAAGCTACAGTCATCAAGACAGTATGGTACTGGAAATATAGACCAATGGAACAAGATAGAAAGCTCAGAAATAAACCTGTGCACCTATGCACATCTTATTTTTAACAAAAGAGGCAAGAATATACAATAAGGTAAAGACAAGACTCTTCAATAAATGGTGCTCAGAAAACTGGACAGCTATGAGTAAAAGAATGAAATTAGAACACTTCCTAATACCATACACAAAGATAAACTCAAAATGGATTAAAGACCTAAATGTGAGACCAGAAACTATAAAACTCTTAGAGGAAAACATAGGCAGAACACTCAATGGCATAAATCAAAACAAGATCCTCTATGACACACTTCCTAGAGTAACAGAAATAAAAACAAAAGTAAACAAGCGGGACCTGATTAAACTTAAAAGCTTTTGCATAGCAAAAGAAACTATAAGTAAGGTGAAAAGACAACTCTTGGAATGGGAGAAAATAATAGCAAATGAAACTGACAAAGGATTAATTTCCAAATTATAAAAGCAGCTCATACAACTCAATACCAGAAAAACAAAAAACCCAGTCAAAAAGTGGGAAAAAGACCTACTCAGACATCTCTCCAAAGAAGACATATAGATGGCTAACAAACACATGAAAAGATGCTCAACATAGCTCATTATTAGAGAAAAGGAAATCAAAACAATGAAATATCACTTCACACCAGTGAGAATGGCCATCATCTAAAGTTTACAAACAATAAATGCTAGAGAAGGTGTGGAGAAAAGGGAACGCTCTTGCAGTGTTGGTGGGAATGTAAATTGATACAGCCACTCTGGAAGACGGTATGGAGAGTCCTTTAAAAACTAGGAATAAAATCACATTATGATGCCACAATCCCACTACTAGGCATATACTCTGAGGAAACCATGGTTGAAAAAGACACATGTATCCCATTGTTCATTGCAGCAATATTTACCATATCTAGAACATGGAAGCAAGCTGGATGTCCATCGACAGATGAATGGATAAAGAAGTTGTGGTACATATACACAATGGATTATTGCTGCTGCTGCTAAGTTGCTTCAGTCGTGTCCGACTCTCTGCGACCCCATAGATGGCAGCCCACCAGGCTCCCCCATCCCTGGGATTCTCCAGGCAAGAACACTGGAGTGGGTTGCCATTTCCTCCTCCAATGCATGGAAGTGAAAAGTGAAAGTGAAGTCGCTCAGTCGTGTCCAACTCTTAGTGACCCCATGGACTGCAGCCTTCCAGGCTCCTCTGCCAATGGGATTTTCCAGGCATTACTCAGCTATAAAAAGAAATGTGTTTGAGTCAGTTCTGATGAGGTGGATGAACCTAGAACCTATTATACAGAGTGGAGTGAGTCAGAAAGAGAAATATATATATCATATTCTAATGCACATATATGGAATCTAGAAAAATTGTTCTGAAGAATTTATTTACAGGGCAGCAATGGAGAAGCAGACATAGAATACAGACATATGGACATGGAGAGAGGGCAGGAGAGGGTGAGATGTATGGAAAGAGTAGCATGGAAACTTACATTATCATATGTAAAATAGTTGGCCAACGGGAATTTGCTGTATGGCTCAGGGAACTCAAACAGGGGTCCTGTATCAACCTAGAGGGTGGGATGGAAAGGGAGATGGGAGGGAGGCTCAAAAGGGAGGGGATATATGTATACCTATGGCTGATTCATATTGAAGTTTGACAGAAAACAACAAAATTCTGTAAAGCAATTATTCTTCAATAAAAAAAAATTAAAACAAATAAAACAGATTAACAATTAGAAAGAGGAAAAGCTCTGAGTGTGAGGAGGAATCCGCAGGCTGTCCATCACATTGATTTGCTTTACTTTGGAGGTACAGGATGTTGTTAATTTATCATGCTGTGAATGAGCTCTCCAGTGACGCATGGGAGAAATGAAGGAGAATACTCTATGTGAGAGGTCTTCATTCCAAGACTTGGAGAACTGTCTAAAATAATTTTGGCAGAGGCAATGAACATCACACTTTCAAAGCTAATAAAGCATACAGTGAAACAACAGAAAATGAGTGATATGCCATTAATAGCTTCTATATAGCAATGTGAGAAGCATTATGAGGTTTCATTATGTGGAATACTTTACCACATGCATTCTCTATTCTCCTGAAAACCACCAAGGAGCACAAGAATTCCTACTATTCATGCATGTTGCTTTGTGAATAAGGAATTATTTCCCAAAATTTCAAATATCAAAAAATAATGTCTAATACCTAGAATGGACAACAACTTAACAATTTCTATTTACTGAGAATATAGAGAGAATCATGACGAACAGACCTACATTTTCCCATCATAGTATTTCCTAATCCACCCAAATCTATATACATATAACCCATCTTCTCTCCTATTACTATTCATGAATTGTTAATCAGTGTTATCTTATTTCAAATTCTGATACTTAGTTACTATCTCTTCCTCTTAATTTTCTTTCTGTCCTAAGTCATCACCATCAGTTTAAACAGAATAAAGTAAATCAGAAAGAGAAAAATGAGTACTGTTTATTAACACGTACATATGATAAAAAGGGTACTTAGGAAAGAGGGTACTTAGAAACCTATTTGCAGGGTAGGCATAGAGATGCAAATGTAGAGAACAGACTTATGTACACAATGAGGGAAGGATGCTGCTGCTGCTGCTAAGTCGCTTCAGTCGTGTCTGACTCTGTGCGACCCCATAGACGGCAGCCCACCAGGCTCCTCTGTCCATGGGATTCTCCAGGCAAGAACACTGGAGTGGGTTGCCATTTCCTCCTCCAATGCATGAAAGTGAAAAATCAAAGTGAAGTCGCTCAGTCATGTCCGACTTCTAGCGACCCCATGGACTGCAGCCTACCAGGCTCCTCCGTCCATGGGATTTTCCAGGCAAGAGTACTGGAGTGGGGTGCCATTGACAGGTTGTGGCAAATTGAGAAAGTAGCATTGACATATATACACGACCATGTGTAAAACAGATAGCTAGTGGGAAATTGCCATGTAACACAGGGAGCTCAGTCCAGTGCTCTCTGACAACCTAGAGGGGTGAGATGGGAGGGTGGCCCAAGAGGAAGGGAATATATGTATACATATGACTGATTCAAGTTGTTGTATAGCAGAAACCAACACAACATTGTAAAGCAATAATCTTCCAATTAAAAATAAATAATTAAAATACTTACCATAATATCTCTCATTATAAAAACAAAAAATAATTTAAAAATAATTTCAATATTCCATATTTATCCAACTACAGTTGCATTTCTCTAGTACCCTTATTAACTCCACTATTTCTCATTCAATGTTTTGAGAACATCTGAGATAAGCATTAATCTTCATAACTTCAGTGAAACAAATCTCTACTTTGGCAAATACCATACTGAATTCTCAGATTCTATGCCAACATATCAAGCCACATTTTAAATTGATGATCTTTGCTTATTTCTTGAACACTTTTTCAGTTATCTTCTGAAACATCATTCTGCTATTTTATCATCAGTTCCTTCACCTTTAAGCATTATGGTATGTTAAGTTCACTATTTAGGTATTTTATCTTCTCTATATGCATTGATAGATAGTTTCATTCAATGACATGTTTTTAAAAATGATTCTTCTACATTGGATAATCACAAAATTTATCATACACTGAACAACAAAAACATACTAATTATCAACCACCGATTGCTACTTCTCTCCACATGGGTGTCAAAATACATTTGCAACACCACAAACATAAAACCAAACTTGTGATCTCCACGTAAGTCCCATACCTTAAAATTATCCTAACGTAACCCATGACTATTGCTATCTCAGTAAATGAAAACCTCATCCTTCTTGTTGCTCTATTTAAAAAAGATGGAATCAAACTTGTCTTTTCTTATTCTCTCACACAGCACATCAATCCATTAGATTACCTGCTTAGCTTAACTTCAAAATATACCAAGAAAATTGCCCAGTTCTCACTTTAAAAACATGTTAACTTTACTACTGTTCCAAGGCAGTATTATTCATGACTGGACAATTTCAATAGCCTTATCTGTTTCCTTATTTGTGACCTATTCTAAAAGCATCTCTCAAAATAATATTTTAACACATAAGTTGAAGTTTTTCTTTGGTACAAATCCTCCATTTTCCCCTATATTTGATTTAAACTAAAATAGAATCCTTTAATAAGGTTTACAAGTTCCGAAATTATCAGGTCCTCTGTCCAGTCTGTCTCTTAAAACCGGTCATCCTGATCATCCCATTCTAGCCATACATATCTCCTGCTTTTTTTGTTTCATATGTAAAGAACATTTCTGCCCACAGCATAAGCATTTACTGTTTCCTATGATTGATAATTGTTTTCAGATATGGCCTTGAGCTCATTTATATTCTTCAGATCTCTATTAAAATGTGACCTAATCTTAAAAACCTAACTTCCTTACATATAAAGTAATCCCTATTATCAGCTCCTCCCACCTCCAGTGCATCCCCTGGCCACTACTCTAGTTTTACTGTTCCCATATTAAAAAGCAGAGACATTACTTTGCCAACAAAGGTCCATCTAGTCAAGGCTATGGTTTTTCCAGTGGTCATGTATGGATGTGAGAGTTGGACTGTGAAGAAAGCTGAGCACCGAAGAATTGATGCTTTTGAACTGTGGTGTTGGAGAAGACTCTTGAGAGTCCCTTGGACTGCAAGGAGATCCAACCAGTCCATTCTAAAGGAGATCAGTCCTTGGTGTTCATTGGAAGGACTGATGCTAAAACTGAAACTCCAATACTTTGGCCACCTCATGTGAAGAGTTGACTCATTGGAAAAGACCCTGATGCTGGGAGGCATTGGGGGCAGGAGGAGAAGGGGACAACAGAGAATGAGATGGCATCACCGACTCGACGGACATGAGTTTGAGTAAATTCCGGGAGTTGGTGATGGACAGGGAGGCCTGGCGTGCTGCGATCCACAGGGTCACAGAGTCGGACACGACTGAGCAACTGAACTGAATTGAACAGCATATCTGTTGTCTGCTCCATGAAGAAAAGGTCTTCTCTGTTTTATATCCTGCTCTGTCCTTAGGGCCTGGAAGAATATCTGGCATGTCACTTGTATTCAAGAAATATACATAAAATATTTAAATAAGTACATACTTAGTTGTGAATAAATAGCATCAAAATTTTATCTTTTACATGCTTAAAATATAAGAAATGTAGCCCTCAAAACATGCTGTTCATTCACTAAGTTGTGTCCAACTCTTTGCTATCCCTGCAGCATGCCAAGCTTCCCTGCCCTTCACTATATTCTGGAGTTTACTCAAATGCATGTCCATTGAGTCATGATGCTATATAACCATCTCATATTCTGCCATAACCTTTTCCATTTGCCTTCCGTCTGTCCCAGTATCAGGGTGTTTTCCAATGAGTCAGCTCTTCTCATCAGGAGGCCAAAGTACTAGAGCTTCAGCTTCCGCACTAGTTCTTCCAGTGAATATTCAGGACTGATTTCCTTTAGGATTGACTGGTTTGATCTCCTTGCAGTCCAATGGAGTCAAAAGTCTTCTCAAGAACCACAATTAAAAAGCATCAGTTCTTCAGTGCTAGCTTTCTTTATAGTCCAACTCTCATATCCATACATGAATACTGGAAAAACCATAGCCTTGACTGTTCAGACCTGTGTCAGCAAAGTGAGGTCTCTGCCTTTTAATATGATGTTTATGTTAGTCATGACTTTTCTTCCAATAAGTAAACATCTTTTAATTTCATGGTTGCAGTCACCATCCACATTGATTTTGGAGCCCAAGAAAAGAAAATCTGTCACTACCTCTAATTTCCCCCCCATCTATTTGCTATGAAGTGAAGAGACCAGATGTCATGGTCTTTGTTTTTTGAATTTTGAATTTTAAACCAGCTTTTTCACTTTCCTCTTTGATCCTCATCAAGAGGCTCTTTAGTTCCTCTTTGTTTTCTGCCATTAGAGAGGTATCATCTCCATATCTGAGGTTGTTGATATTTCTCCTGGCAGTCTTGATTCCAGACTGTGATTCATCCAGCCCAGTATTTCTCATCAGATCAGATCAGATCAGTCACTCAGTCATGTCCGACTCTTTGTGACCCCATGAATCGCAACATGCCAGGCCTACCTGTCCATCACCAACTCCCGGAGTTCACTCAGACTCACGTCCATCGAGTCAGTGATGCCATTCAGCTATCTCATCCTCTGTCATCCCCTTCTCCTCTTGCCCCCAATCCCTCCCAGCATCAGAGTCTTTTCCAGTGAGTCAACTCTTCGCATGAGGTGGCCAAAGTACTGGAGTTTCAGCTTTAGCATCAGTCCTTCCAAAGAAATCCCAGGGCTGATCTCCTTCAGAATGGACTGGTTGGATCTCCTCGAAGTCCAAGGGACTCTCAAGAGTCTTCTCCAACACCACACTTCAAAAGCATCAATTCTTCGGCGCTCAGCCTTCTTCACAGTCCAACTCTCATATCCATACGTGACTACAGGAAAAACCATAGCCTTGACTAGACGAACCTTTGTTGGCAAAGTTATGTCTCTGCTTTTGAATATGCTATCTAGGTTGGTCATAACTTTCCTTCCAAGGAGTAAGCGCCTTTTAATTTCATGGCTGCAGTCACCATCTGTAGTGACTTTGGAGCCCAGAAAAATAAAGTCTGACGCTGGTTCCACTGTTTCCCCATTCATTTCCCATGAAGTGATGGGACCGGATGCCATGATCTTCGTTTTCTGAATGTTCAGCTTTAAGCCAACTTTTTCACTCTCCAATTCCACTTTCATCAAGAGGCTTTTGAGTTCCTCTTCACTTTCTGCCATAAAGGTGGTGTCATCTGCATATCTGAAGTTATTGATATTTCTCCAGGCAATCTTGATTCCAGCTTGTGTTTCTTCCAGTCTAGCATTTCTCATGATGTACTCTGCATATAAGTTAAATAAACAGGGTGACAATATACATCCTTGACGAACTCCTTTTCCCATTTGGAACCAGTCTGTTGTTCCTTGTCCAGTTCTAACTGTTGCTTCCTGACCTGCATACAAATTTCTCAAGAGGCACATCAGGTGGTCTGGTATTCCCATCTCTTTCAGAATTTTCCACAGTTGATTGTGATCCACACAGTCAAAGGCTTTGACATAGTCAATAAAGCAGAAATAGATGTTTTTCTGGAACTCTCTTGCTTTTTACATGATCCAGCAGATGTTGGCAATTTGCTCTCTGGTTCCTCTGCCTTTTCTAAAACCAGCTGGAACATCAGGAAGTTCACAGTTCACATATTGCTGAAGCCTGGCTTGGAGAATTTTGAGCATTACTTTACTAGCGTGTGAGATGAGTGCAATTGTGCGGTAGTTTGAGCATTCTTTGGCATTGCCTTTCTTTGAGATTGGAATGAAAACTGACCTTTTCCAGTCCTGTGGCCACTGCTGACTTTTCCAAATTTGCTGGCATATTGAGTGAAGCACTTTCACAGCATCATCTTTGAAGATTTGGAATAGCACAACTGGAATTCCATCACCTCCACTATCTTTGTTCGTAGTGATGCTTTCTAAGGCCCACTTGACTTCACATTCCAGGATGTCTGGCTCTAGGTCAGTGATCACACCATCGTGATTATCTGGGTCGTGAAGATCTTTTTTGTACAGTTCTTCTGTGTATTCTTGCCACCTCTTCTTAATATCTTCTGCTTCTGTTAGGTCCATACCATTTCTGACCTTTATCGAGCCCATCTTGGCATGAAATGTTCCTTTGGTATCTCTGATTTTCTTGAAGAGATCCCTAGTGTTCCCCATTGTGTTGTTTTCCTCTATATCTTTGCATTGATCACTGAAGAAGGCTTTCTTATTTCTTCTTGCTATTCTTTGGAACTCTGCATTCAGATGTTTATATCTTTCCTTTTCTCCTTTGCTTTTCACTTCTCTTCTTTTCACAGCTATTTGTAAGGCCTCCCCAGACAGCCATTTTGCTTTTGTGCATTTCTTTTCCATAGGGATGGTCTTGATCCCTGTCTCCTGTACAATGTCACGAACCTCAGAACTATGGACTGAGGCACTCTATCTATCAGATCTAGGCCCTTAAATCTATTTCTCACTTCCACTGTATAATCATAAGGGATTTGATTTAGGTCATACCGGAATGGTCTAGTGGTTTTCCCTACTTTCTTCAGTTTAAGCCTGAATTTGGCAATAAGGAGTTCATGATCTGAGCCACAGTCAGCTCCTGGTCTTGTTTTTGCTGACTGTATAGAGCTTCTCCATCTTTGGCTGCAAAGAATATAATCAATCTGATTTCGGTGTTGACCATCTGATGATGTCCATGTATAGAGTCTTCTCTTGTGTTGTTGGAAGAGGGTGTTTGTGATGACCAGTGCATTTTCTTGGCAAAACTCTATTAGTTTTTGCCCTGCTTCATTCCGTATTCCAAGGCCAAATTTGCCTGTTACTCCAGGTGTTTCTTGACTTCCTACTTTTGCATTCCAGTCCCCTATAATGAAAAGGACATCTCTTTTGGGTTTTAGTTCTAAAAGGTCTTGTAGGTCTTCATGGAACCGTTCAACTTCAGCTTCTTCAGCATTACTGGTTGGGGTAATAAAAGAATTTCTCATGATGTGCTCTAAATATAAGTTAAATAAGCAGGGTGACAGTATACAGCATTGCCATACCTCTTTCCCAATTTTGAACCAGTCAGTTGCTCCATGTAAGGTTCTAATTGTTGCTTCTTGACCCACATACAGGTTCCTCATGAGAAAGGTGCTGCTGCTGCTAAGTCGCTTCAGTCATGTCCGACTCTGTGTGACCCCATAGACGGCAGCCCACCAGGCTCCCCCGTCCCTGGGATTCTCCAGGCAAGAACACTGGAGTGGGCTGCCATTTCCTTCTCCAAATGCATGAAAGTGAAAGTGAAGTTGCTCAGTCGTGTCAGATCCTCAGCGATCCCATGGACTGCAGCCTTCCAGGCTCCTCCATCCATGGGATTTTCCAGGAAGAGTACTGGAGTGGGGTGCCATTGCCTTCTCCAGTGAGAGAGGTAAGGTGACCTAATATTCTCGTCTCTTTAAGTAGTTTCCACAGTTATTGTGATCCACACAATCAAAGGCTTTTACACAGTCAATGAAGCAGAAATAGATGTTTTTCTTCTGGAATTCTCTTGCTTTCTCTATGATCCAATGGATGTTGGTAATTTGATCTCTGATTCCTCTTCCTTTTCTAAATCCAGCTTGTACATCTGAAAGTTCTCAGTTCACATACTGCTGAAGCCTAACTTGGAAAATTTTGAGTATAACCTTACTAGTATGTGCTGAATTGTCTGGTAGTATTAACATTCTTTGGCATTGTCATTCTTTGGGATTGGAGTGAAAACTGACCTTTTTAAGTACGGTGGCCACTGCTGAGTTTTCCAAATTTGCTGGTATATTGAGTGCAGCACTTTCATAGCGTCATCTTTTAGGATTTGAAATACCTCAACTGGAATTCCATCACCTCCACTAGCTTTGTTCGTAGTGATGTTTTCCAAGGCCCACTTGACTTCACATTCCAGGATGTCTGGCTCTAGGTGAGTGACCACACCATCATCGTTATCCCAGTCATAAAACCTTTTGAGTTATGCAAGCCCCAAAACATAACACTGTGCAGAAATAATTTGAAGGTGATAAAGAACAATCTGACATCAGGGAATGATTCCAGATCCTAGCAGGGATTCAGTGGATACCAAGACCAGTCAGATGTTATAAGATAAGGATATCAGTTCCTAGAAGCTTGGCAGATAAATAAATGCCTATCATACACTTTGCTTCAACATTTTACATTGGATATATTAAAAAGAAGATTAATATAAAATATTACCACAACAGAATTTCTCAAAAAAAAAAAAAAAAATCCTTCCTCAGAATTTTAGCTTAGACTAAGGTTAGGACAGCTCTTGACATGAAATTTGCCTTTTATACATGGTAGTGTTTTTTTCAAATCCAAGATAAGTACATTATTAAAAAGATTTTTTTATCCTATTCCATCTGCCATTTGATGAGTAAAGATTATTTTTAATCTGATTTCACTTTATCATTCTTTTTCTAAGAATCTCTATGTCTACCTACTTTAAATAGCAGAAAACCTACTATTATATTAAGATAAATGGTCTTTTATCTTCTATTTCCAGTGCAGTACTTTAAGTATCCAACCAATTATGAAAGTCTTAAAATTTTTACATATTTTATAATGCTTTATTCTGTGTGAGTTTTAATTTTTTCATGAAATATCTAGATAGAAGTGATGCATAATATATTATGCATAACCTGAAAAAAAAAAAAAAAAAAAACTTCAGTGATTTCCAGCATCAAAGGTCATTTATTCTACTGAGAGCCTAGTGACCTTTAAGTTAATTTTCTATTTTATGGATTTTTATAAATTACTTATTAGTGTGGATTATGTGTACAGAAAGCAAATCAACATAACTTTAAATATTTCTCAAATCATTTGGTGAATTATCAGACAAGCGTGCTGCTGCTAAGTCACTTCAGTCATGTCCAACTCTGTGTGACCCCATAGACGGCAGCCCACCAGGCTCCCCTGTCCCTGGGATTCTCCAGGCAAGAATGCTGGAGTGGGTTGCCATTTCCTTCTCCATAAGTAATCCATATATATCTAAAAAATGTTCATGCAGAAATAATAGAATGAGGGAAGTCCTTCTTATGTTGACTAAAACACTGTTTCCAAAGTTAACCTGTAGGGAAGATAAACCTTTCAAAAATGTAACAAGAGTTCACCAAGAACACAAAATCTGTAGTAAGCAAATATTTCAAAGGATAAATGGAAATGAAATATCTATGATAGTCATGCTAAAAATTCAACGTCTATACATTTATTACAGGAACAATCACTACTATCATAAACCTTGTTCAACCTTGGGTGCACAAAAAGGTTTTGAATCTGTAATGCCATTCAAGGCATAATAACCACTGAAAGACATTTATTGAGTGCCTGCTGTTTACCAAGCAGCATGTTATGGGCTGCTATGATGTGCCTTAATAGGTAGTTAAGATAATGTTTAATGCTTAATAGGTAATTAATAGGTAATTAAGATCAGTTTAATGCTTAAAAATGTGCTTTGGTGAATATTATCAGCCCTTACTGGAAAATTTTCCCTTTTTCCCTCTCAGAGAATTTAACTGATTGATTTAAAGTGTGTAGTGTCAGTAGCATCAGAGTCATCACACACACACACACACACACACACACACCCACACACCCAAATACACCAATTATATACACATACAGAGATAAGAAAACACTGTGCCTATTCAGAGAAAACCAAGTTTTTGTTTTTTTTTCTTAAATATCATTGTCAGCAACAGCTGAGAGATTAGGAGTCTCATTGCCTTAGTTTCCAATCACAGTTCAGTCCTTAAAAAGCTGTAGGGTCTTCACAAGTTACTTCACTTCTCTGAATTTAAAGTTTCTACTCTGTAAAATGACAGTGGAAGGCAAAAGCAGAAGACTGGAGGATAGGAATAGGTGAGGAGGTCAGCCAATGCTCCTGTTTTTTGCTTTGTTGTGTCTGTTTTTCTTTCCTTCTAATGATCTTTGTCAGATATCAAGCTTTCTCCATGGCCCTACCTCTCGCTAGGTAGCTTTTCTATCATGAAACAGTTTCTCTTCTTGACCCTGGACCTCCACTATCTTCCATTGTCTCTCCATCCTCCAGAGGAGGGTTGGCTCCCTGCCAGTCCTAGTTATTAGGTTTTATCACTATCTCCTGTTTTTGTTGTTGTTGTTTCTGAGCTCTTTTAACCACTTGCACAACTTTTTCTATGTATTAAAATCAGATTGTTATAAGACCTACAGTAGTTTCTTTTTTTTAAACTGGATATACCCTGAATGATATAGTGACTATCTACTTCATAAGACAAATGGAGCTAAAGGATTTAAAAGCTCAGCAGTTTTCAGGGCACAGGAGAAATTGGCAATAAATATTTGCTCTAAGTAAAGAAGTGAAAGATAGAGGTACAACTCTTTTTTGTCATTGACTTCAGAGCAAAATGAACCAGCAGTTTACAAGGGTGAATATATGCAAGATTATTCAACAAATGTTTGCTAATAATCTACTCCCTAGGCCAGAACTGTGTCTTGGTGCTGAAATGAGACAGTGAGGAAAGAGAAAAATACAGTTTATTGACTAAAGAATTTACATTTTTTTCTTCATGAGGAAGAACATATTCTAAAAGGAGAAAGAAAAATAAAGACAATCTCTTTAACAAGTGGTGCTGGGAAATCTGGTCAACCACTTGTAAAAGAATGAAACTGGACCACTTTCTAACACCATACACAAAAATAAACTCAAAATGGATTAAAGATCTAAACGTAAGACCAGAAACTATAAAACTCCTAGAGGAGAACATAGGCAAAACACTCTCCGACATACATCACAGCAGGATCCTCTATGACCCACCTCCCAGAATATTGGAAATAAAAGCAAAAATAAACAAATGGGACCTAATTAACCTTAAAAGCTTCTGCACATCAAAGGAAACTATTAGCAAGGTGAAAAGACAGCCTTCAGAATGCGAGAAAATAATAGCAAATGAAGCAACCGACAAACAACTAATCTCAAAAATATACAAGCAACTCCTACAGCTCAATTCCAGAAAAATAATCGACCCAATCAAAAAATGGGCCAAAGAACTAAATAGACATTTCTCCAAAAAAGACATACAGATGGCTAACAAACACATGAAAAGATGCTCAACATCACTCATTATCAGAGAAATGCAAATCAAAACCACTATGAGGTACCATTTCACACCAGTCAGAATGGCTGCGATCCAAAAGTCTACAAGCAATAAATGCTGGAGAGGGTGTGGAGAAAAGGGAACCCTCTTACACTGTTGGTGGGAATGCAAACTAGTACAGCCACTATGGAGAACAGTGTGGAGATTCCTTAAAAAACTGGAAATAGAACTGCTTTATGATCCAGCAACCCCACTGCTGGGCATACACACTGAGGAAACCAGAAGGGAAAGAGACACGTGTACCCCAATGTTCATCGCAGCACTGTTTATAATAGCCAAGACATGGAAGCAACCTAGATGTCCATCAGCAGATGAATGGATAAGAAAGCTGTGGTACATATACACAATGGAGTATTACTCAGCCATTAAAAAGAATACATTTGAATCGGTTCTAATGAGGTGGATGAAACTGGAGCCTATTATACAGAGTGAAGTAAGCCAGAAGGAAAAACATAAATACAGTATACTAACGCATATATATGGAATTTAGAAAGATGGTAACAATAACCCTGTGTACGAGACAGCAAAAGAGACACTGATGTATAGAACAGTCGTATGGACTCTGGGAGAGGGAGAAGGTGGGAAGATTTGGGAGAATGGCAATGAAACATGTAAAATATCATGTAGGAAACGAGTTGCCAGTCCAGGTTCGATGCATGATGCTGGATGCTTGGGGCTGGTGCACTGGGACGGCCCAGAGGGATGGTATGGGGAGGGAGGAGGGAGGAGGGTTCGGGATGGGGAACACATGTATACCTGTGGCAGATTCATTTTGATATTTGGCAAAACTAATACAATTATGTAAAGTTTAAAAATAAAATAAAATTGGAAGAATAAAAAAAAATAAATAAATAAATAAACAAAAAAAATTGGAGATAACAACAACAACAAAAAAAAATGCAGTATTGAAGATGCTGATAACTCCTAAAGAGTTTGAAGGCAAGTTAAGAGTGCTGGTGTTCAGGGAAATCTCCTCTGAAACATTGTCAACTGAACAGGCCCAGAGACAAGTGGGAGAGCAGCACCAGTGTCTACAGGCCTTGCTCTTCTACAGAGACAAGAGCCCAGTGAGTCTCTTACCTGAGAGAAGCATGGCATTTTCAAGGAATATCAGGAGGCTCTGGAGGAGAGAATAACCAGAACAATGAGAGAGATGAGAGAGCAAAAGAGGAAGACTGAGGGGTGGGTTCATGAGGTACTCACTATGTGGAGTGTCACAGGTAGTGGAAGGGTTATAGGCTTTAATCTGAGAACGGGAGCTCTCAGAAAGCTACCAGCAAAAGTGTCATGTTATTTGATCTATGTTTCAATAAGATCAATCTGACTGCTGGGTGGAAAATGGCTTTAAGGAAACAGTATGAGAAACAAGGAGAATTTTATAACAATCCAAGTGTCCCGATGGTTGCCTGGACATCAACAATGACTGAAAGCAGCGACGGTCACATGATAGATCTCAAAAGTAAGTGCTGATGGACTGGATGTGGGGTGTGAGAGGAGTCACTGCGTGCTGCATTCCTTGAGTCAAAATTGAGAAGTAAAATTTAAAAGAAAAACAAACATGCTCACAGAAGTGGTTATTATGTTTAAAAGTGAAGGAGAAAACAGTTGCTGTGCTGTGAGCCATCAACTGGCTAAAACACTCCTCCTCAATGTAATGAATAAGGGTGTGGCACAAGAATGCCTCTCAACTTATAACTGGACAGCCAGCAGAATGAGGTACTTCCCAACACTGAAGCCAACAGTGGCACAGACAAGATTAAACTCATTTGACAGTAGTGCTGATTATGATATTACACTATCTGGTTGCACAGCTTAGAATGTAACCATCCTACAAAACTCTTATTCTTTCCCAGAATCTCTGTGAGCTACCAGTGTGAATTTGGAAAACTCCAGGCTTTTAGATACAAGCTATTATGTTTTGGGGTATTAGTATTCCTAACCTAATTTTTGCATTATGTTTTTTCTTCAGTATTAATATGCACATTTTTCTCATTTACTCATTTATATTCATTGCCAATTGTTTTATTCAATACTCAACAATTGTGGTGTATGTTTCACTTTTTTTCTGGGATTTAATGTAGGACCAGAAAATTTTGTTGCCACCTGTTCTTTTCTGTTTTGTTCTTTTATTTTGATTTTTTTCTAAAACTTTAGATTTCCCTCCCTCCTCTTTGTACCATCAGTCAATAAAAATATATCCAGGTATGCCAAGCTATATCAATATTAAATGAATACATTTTAAGGTGTAGTTACAAATCACTGGATACATTTTTGAAATAGTCAATTTATCATGATTAGTAATATGTTTTTTAGTTATATTTAGAAAGTCAGACAGATATGGATTTTGCAAGCCTAATTTATATTTTCCCCTAATTTCCTACTTATAGAACCTCAGTATGGTCAATGAACCTAAGCCCAGAATTACATTTACGGACTCATGATGATAATTTTCCTTAATTTTGCAGCCTTCATCCATTAAAGTTTGGCAATATGAACCATTTACTATATTAATATTTAGATGAGAGCTTCTGGAGACATTTCCATGAAAAAACACAAATGTGCTAGTCATCCTTCCTGTTTCTATTTGTTTTGTCTTGACTATGGATGGAATAAATGAAGTAACAGCGATGTCTTGAAACATGAAGCAGAAGGCATAGGAGAAAGGCCAGAGGAAAAGGAAAACTCTGACCCCGCTCATAACACTGCATCTAAACCACTCAAAAACTATGCTAAATTTTGCTAAATGAAAAAAAAAAAAAAAAAGATTTTAATGTTAGCCCATATTACATAGACAAATGTTAGTTCTAGTGAAAATCTGTCTAAATAATTCAGAGTATTTTCAACCCATGGTTAGTTCAGTTCAGTCACTCAGTCCTGTCCAACTCTTGCGACCCCATGTAGCATGCTGGGCCTCCCTGTCCATCACCAACTCCTGGAGTTTACTCAAACTCATGTCCATTGAGACAGTGATGCCATCCAATCATCTCATCCTCTGTTGTCCCCTTCTGCTCCAACCTTCAATCTTTCCTAGCAACAGGGTCTTTTCAAATGAGTCAGTTCTTGACATCAGGTGGCCAAAGTATTGGAGTTTAGGCTTCTGCATCAGTCCTTCCAATGAGTATTCAGGATTGATTTCTTTTAGGATGGACAGGTTGGGTCTCCTTGCAGTCCAAGGGACTCTCAAGAGTCTTCTCCAACACCACAGTTCAAAAGCATCAATTCTTCAGTGTTCAGCTTTCTTCACAGTCCAACTCTCAGATCCATATATGACTACTGGAAAAACCATAGCTTTGATTAGATGGACCTTTGTTGGCAAAGCAATGTCTCTGCTTTTTAATATGCTGTCTAGGTTGGTCATAACTTCTTCCAAGGAGCAAACGTCTTTTAATTTCATGGCTGCAGTCACCATCTGCAGTGATTTTGGAGCCCCCCCAAAAATAAAGTCTGGTGATTTTCCATCCACCGACCCCCCCCCTCAACTCTGTTCCTTGGCTATAGTCAGGACTGAACTTGATCTCTCTTCCCTAATACAATAATCTTGACACCTATCATGATAGTCCTGAATAAAAGTCCTTCTTAAGGGTTTAACAAGTATCAGAAATTTTTTTAATAGAACTATCAAAGTATTAGTTAACTATTGAAGTAAAACTACTCAGTACAACCTACACATTTTTTTCTTTCCAATTACAATTCACTCTCATAAAGATAAGCCTGTTGATGGACATCTTTTTCATACAACAACTTTCCATTTATTTGCCTAGGAATATGAGTTGGAAATTTTATTTTTTAATGTGTATAAAATTAAATAAGATTGAAATGCTGGAAATATATCCAATAAAATATAAAACTGTCGAAATCAGTTAACTTTATTCTGTGTGAAAGTGAAACTGAAACTCGTGTCTGACTCTTTGTGACCCCATAGACTACACAGTCCACAGAATTCTCCAGGCCAGAATACTAAAGTGGGTAGCCTTTCCCTTCTCCAGGGCATCTTCCCAACCCAGGAATTGAACTGGGGTCTCCTGCATTGCAGGCAGGTGGATTCTTTACCAGCTAAGCCACAAGGGAAGCCCTGTCGCAAAGTATCAGCTTCTAAATAGCATCATCCTTGATAAAAAATCATGAGGTAAAATAGTCATCATTTACTGGAAAAGAACAACTAAAGTATTATTAATAGCAAGGTAGAAGTTCAGTTCAGTTCAGTTCAGTTGCTCAGTCGTGTCCGACTCTTTGCGACCCCATGAATCACAACACCCCAGGCCTCCCTGTCCATCACCAACTCCCGGAGTTCACCCAGACTCATGCCCATCGAGTCAGTGATGCCATCCAGCCATCTATCTTCCATCGTCCTCTTCTCCTCCTGCCCCCAATCCCTCCCAGCATCAGAGTCTTTTCCAATGAGTCAACTCTTGATATAGAGTGACAAAGTTTGAAAATAATATTTATTATTTTGAAAGTTCCATTTGTTAACAAAAGAGCTTATCATAACTACCCACTGTCCTTCCCAATAGTCAGAGAAACATCATGCAGTTAATATCTGCACTATTTCACTTCTTAAAAGTAACATTTAAGAACTAAATTGTTGAGTCTTAAGTTTTTAAATGTTTGAGTGTTTAAAATTTAAGAGCACATAAAAATCTTAGAAAAGGACATTCATTAATAAAATATTCAAAATATGGTAAATTATGCATGATGATTTAATATATGCAAATTGACAAGTGATAAGAACAGTAAATTTGAATAGAGAAAATGTGTACATAAATGAATGATATTTCAGAATCTAAGCAAATCGGTGACTGCATTATGTACTTGTCCCCAAGGTAAATGAAATATTAACTAGAAAACATTTTTGTCCATTAAAGGACCAATAATAGGACATGAAGGAAAATTATCAGTTTGCTCCTTTTTTCTTATCTTTAAAATTTTGTTCATATATTGTTATCTAAATGCTTTAGTATCATTTTTCAGCAATCTGCTGCTCTTACACTGATCTTATTTCATGCTTAATTTTATTTAAAAAATCATGAAATTATGCTTAACCTTTTAGAATTTGGTGGTGCAACTTCTCTGTTTATTCGTACGTATTTATCCTTAAAAGTCATTGCAGTTAATATTACTAGAAATTCTTTCATAGGATGAACATGCTTTCCATGTGATTTTTTGAGATAAGGCAGTCAGTAACTCTCACTTGATGTGAAATAGAAATAAAGATATTTATTTCCATTTTTCAATGCAATTTACAGTGAGTTGTTTTATATATTATTTGACTTGACCAACTGCAAATTGAGTCAGGAATATAACTTGACCATAAGTCTGATACTATGAAAAGTGTTTTTTTTATTGTAAATTTTCTAAAATACCACAGACTACTTTATGGTATTTTAGAAAACATAAAATACCATAGAAACAGACTATTACAAATGTCAAAATGTTTAAATATGCAACTCTTTCTGTGTGACTATTTGTTGTTTATCTGACATCCTGACTTAATTCTATAATTGGGAGAACCATCCAAGTCTGTTGATCACCTCTTTTCTGCTCTGCAGCTTTGGAAATATTATGTGGGGCTTCAAATTCATTTGAAATAAGAACACTGAAAATGAAGCAAACTGATTCAGGATTCAGTTCCAGAGCCGTTCATGGAGATATATGGAGACTGGGGATATTACACATTTTTTTTTTTCTATTTTCCTCTTAATATTCAGAGAAGGCAATGGCACCCCACTCCAGTATTCTTGCCTGGAAAATCCCATGGACAGAGGAGCCTGGTAGGCTGCAGTCCATGAGGTCGCTAAGAGTCAGACACGACTGAGCGACTTCACTTTCACTCTTTTTTTTTTAATTTTATTTTTTAACTTTACAATATTGTATTGGTTTTGCCATATATCAACATGAATCCACCACAGGTATACACGTGTTCCCCATCCTGAACCCTCTTCCCTCCTCCCTCCCCATACCATCCCTCTGGGTCGTCCCAGTGCACCAGCCCCAAGCACCCAGTATCGTGCATCGAACCTAGACTGGCGACTCGTTTCATATATGATATTATACATGTTTCAATGCCATTCTCCCAAATCATCCCACCCTATCCCTCTCCCACAGAGTCCAATAGACTGTTCTGTACATCAGTGTCTCTTTTGCTGTCTTGTATACAGGGTTATCATTACCATCTTTCTAAATTCCATATATATGCATTAGTATACTGTATTGGTGTTTTTCTTTCTGACTTACTTCACTCTGTATAATAGGCTCCAGTTTCATCCACCTCATTAGAACAGATTCAAATGTATTCTTTTTAATGATTGAGTAATAATGTATATGGTAATATGAGTAATATGTATATGGTACATATACACAATACTCCATTGTGTATATGTACTATAGCTTTCTTATCCATTCATCTGCTGATGGACATCTAGGTTGCTTCCATGTCCTGGCTATTATAAACAGTGCTGCGATGAACATTGGGGTACATGTGTCTCTTTCAGTTCTGGTTTCCTCGGTGTGTATGCCCAGCAGTGGGATTGCTGGGTCATATGGCAGTTCTATTTCCAGTTTTTTAAGGAATCTCCACACTGTTCTCCATAGTGGCTGTACTAGTTTGCATTCCCACCAACAGTGTAAGAGGGTTCCCTTTTCTCCACACCCTCTCCAGCATTTATTGCTTGTAGACTTTTGGATCGCAGCCATTCTGACTGGTGTGAAATGGTACCTCATAGTGATTTTGATTTGCATTTCTCTGATAATGAGTGATGTTGAGCATCTTTTCATGTGTTCGTTAGCCATCTGTATGTCTTCTGTGGAGAAATGTCTGTTTAGTTCTTTGGCCCATTTTTTGATTGGGTCATTTATTTTTCTGGAATTGAGCTGTAGGAGTTGCTTGTATATTTTTGAGATTACTTGTTTGTCAGTTGCTTCATTTGCTATTATTTTCTCCCATTCTGAAGGCTGTCTTTTCACCTTGCTAATAGTTTCCTTTGTTGTGCAGAAGCTTTTAAGTTTAATTAGGTCCCATTTGTTTATTTTTGCTTTTATTTCCAGTATTCTGGGAGGTGGGTCATAGAGGATCCTGCTGTGATGTATGTCGGAGAGTGTTTTGCCTATGTTCTCCTCTAGGAGTTTTATAGTTTCTGGTCTTATGTTTAGATCTTTAATCCATTTTGAGTTTATTTTTGTGTATGGTGTTAGAAAGTGTTCTAGTTTCATTCTTTTACAAGTGGTTGACCAGATTTCCCAGCACCACTTGTTAAAGAGATTGTCTTTAATCCATTGTATATTCTTGCCTCCTTTGTCAAAGATAAGGTGTCCATAGGTGCGTGGATTTATCTCTGGGCTTTCTATTTTGTTCCATTGATCTATATTTCTGTCTTTGTGCCAGTACCATACTGTCTTGATGACTGTGGCTTTGTAGTACAGCCTGAAGTCAGGCAGGTTGATTCCTCCAGTTCCATTCTTCTTTCTCAAGATTGCTTTGGCTATTTGAGGTTTTTTGTATTTCCATACAAATTGTGAAATTATTTGTTCTAGCTCTGTGAAGAATACCGTTGGTAGCTTGATAGGGATTGCATTGAATCCATAAATTGCTTTGGGTAGTATACTCATTTTCACTATATTGATTCTTCCAATCCATGAACATGGTATATTTCTCCATCTATTAGTGTCCTCTTTGATTTCTTTCACCAGTGTTTTATAGTTTTCTATATATAGGTCTTTTGTTGTCTACAAGAGACCTACCTCAAAACAGGGGACACATACAGACTGAAAGTGAAGGGCTGGAAGAAGATTTTCCATGCAAATAGAGACCAAAAGAAAGGAGGAGTAGCAATATTCATATTAAATAGACTTTAAAACAAAGGCTGTGAAAAGACACTTTCACTCTTTACTTTCATGCATTGGAGAAGGAAATGGCAACCTGCTCCTGTGTTCTTGCCTGGAGAATCCCAGGGACGGTGGAGCCTGATGCGCTGCCGTCTATAGGGTTGCACAGAGTTGGGCACGACTGAAGCGACTTAGCAGCAGTAGCAGCAGTTTCATTGTTTTGAGGCTATAAAAAGTTTACAGTTTTTAGTCTCTCTCATTTAGTGTTGTCTGAATAAACATTTCTTCTAGGCTACCTCCCTAAGTATCTAACTCAAATAATCATTAATAGACTATCCAGAGTTATCCCACTAAGCATTTGCTTAGAATAAGAAATAAGTTTTGCAATTAATAACATGTTAAAAATTACAGTTTTCCACCTAATGAAATCAAATGCTAAAATTTTCTTTTTTGGATGATAAATTCCATTTATTCTTCTAACACTGAGATTGTCTGATAGTAATCAGAAGGTGTAGAAAAGCTATTAAGGAAATTTTGACAAGTTAAATAATATCATTTCATTGTATTATGCATGTTTTATCATTAGAAGTATATATTTTATAAAATTGTATTAACTTGTAAACATTTGATCTACATTAAAGTTCATTTGTACTGGGGGAAGTCATTTATAATCAAATGACCATTATCTTTGTCTGTTGTGTTGTCTTTGAAACTTACAGTCAATCTTTCCATGTTTTAATTAGTAAATCCATTTGCTTTACATGTTACCTTTAGTAGTTGTGAAAGCTCTTGAAGCATAAGTAAGTTGAAATTAGATTTAAATATTTCATGTTTAAGGTAGTGTTTCAAAAACTAAGTTATCCTCCATTATTATATATTGTTATTCTCAATATCACATCTTTATATGGCTTGACTGTTTTTTTGTATTTAACTTTTAAGGCATATGAAATTGTTTTGAATCGGAGAAATCAAAAGCTAGATAACTAGGAGACAGGCTACCTGGCATTTGCTAAATCATGCTAATAGTAGAAAAGACTGACAAATAGTAAGAACAGTTTTCAAATGTTTTACCTGCTCAATGTAAAAATTTACTTTTATTATACACTGTCGCTAGGAGTCGGACACGACTGAGCGACTTCACTTTCACTTTTCACTTTCATGCATTGGAGAAGGAAATGGCAACCCACTCCAGTGTTCTTGCCTGGAGAATCCCAGGGACGGGGGAGCCTGGTGGGCTGCCATCTATGGGGTCGCACAGAGTCCAACACGACTGAAGCGACACAGCAGCAGCAATCATCAAAGAAGCCTGAAGTAGGGAAAATATCTGTGAAATATGTTGACACTAATAAAAAACATTCAACACTTTATTTGCCTGAATTATCATTTATGATAATTACCATTTAGAATATATAATATAGTTCAGTCAAGTCACCCACTGTACCTAAATATATTTATAGCTTTTAATTTTAAGCAAAAATTAAAATGCTAATTAACTGGTAGAGATGAACTTTTCAACCTATAAGCCATAAACACCTGTCCATAGTTGTTTTAAATCTAAAAAAGATAGATTTTCTACCCTGAAAATCGAAAAAACTTTCAAACCTTAACACTGTAGTTGCATCAAAATGCTAGACTGTTTTGGCCAAGAAGTGCATGCATAGTTGCTCAGTTGTGTCCCACTTTTACCCACCAGGTTTTAACCCACCAGGCTCCTCTGTTCATGGAATTTCCCAGGTAAGAATACTGGAGCAAGTTGCTATTTCCTACTCCAGAGAATCTTTCTGATCCAGAAATTGAACCCAAGTCTCCTGTGTCTCCTGCTTTACCAGGGGAGTTTTTACACAATGAGCCACCAGGGAAGCCCTGACGAAGAAGTAAGTTAGTTCAATTATAAAATACAATGGAAGGCTTCCCTGGTGGCTCAGTGGTAAAAAATCTGCTTGCCATTGCAGGAAACATGGGTTTGATCCCTGATTCGGAAAGATCCCACATGCCATGAAGCAATTAAACCTGGAGCACCATACGCTATTCAGCCTGTGCTCTAGAGCCCAGGAGCTGCAACTATTAAAGCTTGTACACCCTATAGCCCATGCTCAATAACAAGAGAAGCCATTGTAATGAGAAGCCCACACACCACAACTGGAGTAGACCCTATTTGCAGTAACTAGAGCAAAGCCTGAGTAGCAACAAAGATCTACAATAGCCAAAAATAAATAATATTTTAAAATAATTTTTTAAATGCAATGAAGAAAAGGATTTAAAAACTATTTTAAATCAGACATGTTCTCTGAACACTATAAAATATTGAGGAAGGAATTTGAAAATTATATCAAGAAATGAAAAGAGATTTTTGTGTTCTTTAACTGGAAGAATTAATATTGTTAAAATGACCATATTATCCACAAAAATCTACAGATTTAATGCAATCTCTACCAAATACACATGACATTTTTTCACAGAACTAGAGAAAATAATCCTCAAATTTATATGGAACCACAAAAGACCCCAAATGTTCAAAGCAATCTTTAAAAAAAAAACAAAGCTGGAGTATCATGCTCTCTGACTTCAGACTATGTTACAAAGCTATAGTAATTAAAATAGCATGGTACTGGCACACACAAAAAAAGACATGTAGATTAATGGAACAGAATAGAGAGCCTGCAAATAAACTCACACACTTTTGGACAATTAATCTATAATAAAGGAGGCAAGAACAGACAGTGAAAACAGTCTCTTCACAAAGTGATGCTGGAAAAACCCATTAGCTACATGTAAAACAATGAGATTAGAACATTTCTTCACACCAAAGATAAACTCAGAATAGATTAAAAAGACTAAAATATGAGAGTAAAATAAATAAACTCTTAGAAGAGAACATAAGCAGAACATGCTTTGACATTAATTGTGGCAATGATTTTTTTTTTGATCTGTCCCTTAAGGCAAAAGAAATAAAAGCAAAACTAAACAAATGAGACCTAATCAAAGTTAAAAATTTTTGCACATCAAAGGAAACAATCAGCAAATAAAACAACAAAATGAAAAAAACAACCCACTGAACAGGAGAATACACTTGCAACTGATATGCTAAGGGGTTAAAATCCAAAATAAATAGCTCATACAGCTCAATATCGTAAAAACAAAGATAATCCCCTACCCCTATCTCATCCAATTAAAAAATGGGCAGAAGATCTGAATAGACATTTTTCCAAAGAAGATATACAGAGGACCAATAATTTCCAGAAAAAAAATGCACAAAACTTCTAATCATCAGAGATGTATAACTCAAAACCACAATGAGATATTATCTCACAACCACCAAATTGGCTATTATTAAAATGTCTATAAATAGCAAGGGCTTCCCCAGTGGCTCAGCTGGTAAAGAACCCACCTACCAATGCAGAAGATGCAAGAGACTTGGTTCAATCCCTGAGTCACAAAGATCTCCTGGAGAAGGATATGGCAACTCACTCCAGTAACTTTGCCCAGAGAAGTCTGTGGACAGAGGAGCCTGGTGAGCTACAGCATATAGGGCAGCAAAGTGTTGGACACGTCTGAGTACACATGCACACACATAAATAACAAATATTGGAGGGAATGTAGAGAAAAGGGAACTCTAGTAGAATATAGATAGGACTGTAAATTGGTGCAGCTACCATAGAAGAAACTATGGAGGTTCCTCAAAGAATGAAAAATTGAGTTATCATATTATCCAGCAAACCCACTACTGGGTATATATCTGAAGAAAATAAAAACACTAACTTGAAAAGATACACAAACCTCAATTTTCATAGCAACATAATTTACAGCAGTGAAGATATGGAAGTAACTCAAGTTGCTTTCATCAACAGATGAAGGTATAAAGAAAATGTGGTAAGACTCATAGATAAAGAACAAACTACTGGTTACCAGTGGAGAAGGAAATAAGGGATGGATGAGATAGGGGTAGGGGATTAAGAGACACAAACTATGTATAAAATAAATAAGCAACAAGGATACATTGTGCAGCACAGGAAAATGCAGCCATTATTTTGTAATAACTTTAAAAACTAAAACAAAATACATACAAAGTGGCAACTATTAACATGTAGATACCATGCTTATCTTCTTTAGTCTCACAGTGTACCTTAAGAAGTCAATATTAAGAAAGTAAAATGTTTTACTTCAAAATAGACATTTTTAGTAAAGAGAATAATTATGTCATCAAAACAAATATATTAAAAAGAAAAAACTTAAAAAGCAGATACAGAGACAATCTTACATTGAAATATAAGGAAATATTACCTTAGATTTAAATATTATAAATATTTTATTATATAATATTTGAATATTATAATATATTTAAATACTTTATAATGTTTATAATTATTAAAATAAGATTATAATTTAAATACATTAAATATGTGACATCTGGAGAATTAATGTTTTTAGTGATAGACCCCTTCCCCCAGAAAAAAAAACAAAAACAGAGAATTAGAAGAAAAGAGAATGAAGTCAAGGTTTACAGTCAGAAACAAATTGAAGCAAGGACATTTGAGAAAATGTTTAGAGAAAATATGGAAGATATAGGAGAATCATTAATCAATGATTGGGAGTTACAGAGAGCAGACTTTTCTGGAAGGAAAAGACAAAAAAGCAACTGTAAGTTCAGATCTGAAGGTGTGCACAGAACTACAGAGAAAATAATGAAGAGAATTATAAAGGAAAACTCTTCATGTAGAGATTCAATTTCGCTACCACTATAGCCTGCCAGATTCTTTCAAGGGACAGTTGGAAAACAAATGTTAAGTCATTTGGAAATTAGATGGCAAACTAATTGCTTGCTTTACAGATGCAGAAACATTTTTGTAAGTGATAATACAACTGTTTTAACATATTTTTCCCTCTTCGTTTTCAAAATTTTTGCTGATTTTCAACTCATTTATTAATCATCTTCTATTTATTGTTTTAAAGTGATAGATGATCATATTGCAACAAGTTCTCAGAATAATCTTTCAGGTTGCAATGAGTTGTTTATGTGGAGATATACAAATATGCTCTGATGACACACTCGGCAATTAGTGACATGTGCTACCTGATGAAGGAACCTAAGTTTGCATGAAATATTGCATCTCGGAATCCACTGGACAGTATGAGAAACACCTATGTTGAAAATTTTCTAAAAATTTAAATTCTTTGAGGAAGACAACATTCAAGCAAGAAAATGAAAAAAGATACATCCTTACCATTTTAGGGAAAAGGATTTCTCATGAACAAATACTGTATTTCTCATATATTTCCTACACCTGGTAAAATAATAGGGGTAGGTAACTTCAATGGTGTGCATCTCCATCTGGGTCTGATTTTTCACTTCAGTCGCCAAAACAGACCAGCAATTACTCTTATCATTCAAAGAAATGAATGGATGATCTTTCATAGTATTTTCTGCAGTTCCATCTCAGTATCATTTTTTCAATATCATTCCAGTTCTGCATCTAATTTTGATTTGTGTTCTATTTTTTCTTTATTCATAACTTTGCACTTAGCTCCTAATTATCAGTCAGTCACAAAATGCTAACTCCATGTTATCAAATACACTCAAAAAAATGCAGTATATCCTACTATATTACTGGACCAATACAAACAATTTGCTTGTTAACCCATTTAGATCGAAATAGCATTTTTTTTTCCTTTATATCAGATGTCATAAAAATACATTCTATGGTTTTTATAAGTGAAAAACTTCAGAAAATATAATGTTTTTGCTGGAAATATATTATTTTAAAAATTATAATATTTTTAAAAATCATAATATTTTTATAAAATTTATATTTTATATAAATATTTATATATTTAAATAAATATATAAATATATTAAATATTTTGTATAATATTTTTACAAAAATTATAATATTTTTAAAAATCTCAATGAACCTAAAATTTTCTCTTTGAAATTTGTTTTACAAGATATAAAATAATATTCTTAGATTTCTCTGATGTTAGGCTTCTAGATTTAATGTACATACTTTAGAACTTTTGATTTTTAGATATATATACCACCTAGCAAGTTTCAATGTACTAAATAATAAAAAGTAATTATATCCTGATTCTATTTATTTTTTAAATAAATTACAAAATTAAGAAAATATATATCACTGCACAGTGTGGCATAAGAAAAATAGGTACATATGTAGGCAATGCCTAAAAATATGCTTCTATTTCACAATCTGATAAAACAATACATTAATTTATATTACTAAGACTAAGATGATCCAAGAATGGATCACAGAAAATTATTAAGTGAACAAAAACAAAATGATATTTGAATATTACAGTATATATATTATCAATGATAATGGCTTTTAAAATGTTTTCAATAATTTGTGTTTTAGTTAACATAATTTTACATTGAACTGTTACTTAAATAATTCAATAATTTATGTTTTTAAGAACACTACAAACTGCATTACTTTATCAATACATTTATTATGTTGAATATCATCTTACCTGATTACTCTTTTAATATGTACACTTTTGGTAATTTTCCCTTACGTATGTAGTCTTAACATAAATTATATTTAGCTGTCTTGAATAAAGAATACTAATCCCCCAAATCCCAATATATAAAAGACTTCTACGATATGAAGTTAAATTTTTTTATCTTAGAATATATAATTTTAAACTATCCTAATATTGAGCTATTGTGGATATATTTCAACAGTTATTAACATTCCTCTTTCAGGTTCATATCAAGTCATCAAAAATTTGAAGTACTCCTGACCTTTTCCTGAATGTGTAAATTAGTAATCTAATGGCAATATTCAGACAGGCAAATATAGACCAAGCTCCCTTTGATGAAAACAACATGAGGTAAGGCTTCCCTACTGAGAATCATCTTAGTTTGTGAAATAGTAATTTGGAATGGCCCTATCTGCTAAGTATATTGAAAGAAAGAAAATGTAGAAAACATAATTTGAAACATATTTATGTATACCTAATCATTTTATATATCTTTTAAGTATACAATTTGAAATACATATAATTTGATTTATATTTCAAATTATACAACTATTCTGTATTAGACAATTTGACAACTTGAAGTTTGTATATATTTAAAATTATATAAGATATATATAAAAAGAATATCAACAAAATGTTGAAAAATCTTGTTATTTTATCCATAGTATTCTGACTTTATTTTATGGTTTGCTTTTCAAATTTAATTTAAAAATAAAAGAGGAAGCATTTTCCAGGAAGAGAAAATGAGTGTCAAAAAACAAAGAATAATTTTCACTTGGAAAATTAAAAACTTTCAATAATTGTGCAATACAGAACATAAGTACTCATAACCATTAAATAGCAATCTAACAATTTCTGATTTAATTCAGTTGTTGTTTAAGTCTCTGTTATCCCTCTCTCATTTTTCTTTCTTTTTCATCTTTAGCATTAGTTGGCTGTTTTCTAAACACCTGTAGATATACTGAATATTCAATTCAGTTCAGTTGCTCAGTCATGTGTGACTCTTTGCAACCCCATGGACGGCAGCACGCCAGGCCTCCCTGTGCATCACCAACTCCTAGAGTTTACTCAAACTCATGTCCATTGAGTCAGTTATGCCATCCAACCATCTCATCCTCTGTCATCCCCTTCTTCTCCTGCCTTCAATCTTTCCCAGCATCAGGGTCTTTTCAAATGAGTCAGCTCTTCACATTAGGTGGCCAAAGTATTGGCATTTCAGCTTCAACATAAGTCCTTCCAATGAACACCCAGGACTGATCTCCTTTAGGATGGACTGGTCGGATCTCCTTGCTGTCCAAGGGGCTCTCAAGAGTCTTCTCCAACACCACAGTTCAGAAGCATCAATTCTTCAGCACTCAGCTTTCTTTATAGTCCAACTCTCACATCCATACATGACTACTAGAAAAACCATAGCCTTGACTAGAGGGACCTATGTTGGCAAAGTAACATCTCTGCTTTTGAATATGCTATCTAGGTTGGTCATAACTTTCCTTCCAAGAAGTAAGCGTCTTTTAATTTCATGGCTGCAGTCATCATCTGCAGTGATTTCGGAATCCAAGAAAATAAAGTCAGCCACTGTTTCCACTGTTTCTCCATCTATTTGCCATGAAGGGATGGGACCGGATACCATGATCTTTGTTTTCTGAATGTTGAGTTTTAGGCCAACTTTTTCACTCTCCTCTTTCACTTTCATCAAGAGGCTTTTTAGTTCTTCACTTTCTGCCATAAGGGTGGTGTCATCTGCATATCTGAGGTTATTGGTATTTCTCCCAGCAATCTTGATTCCATCATCCAAGCCCAGCGTTTCTCATGATGTACTCTGCATATAAGTTAAATAAGCAGGGTGACAATATACAGACTTGACGTACTCCTTTTCCTATTTGGAACCAGTCTGTTGTTCCATGTCCAGTTCTAACAGTTGCTTCCTGACCTGCATACAGATTTCTCAAGAGGCAGGTAAGGTGATCTGGTATTCCCATCTCTTTCAGAATTTTCCACAGTTTACTGTGATCCACACAGTCAAAGGCTTGGCATAGTCAATAAAGCAGAAATAGATGTTTTTCTGGAATTCTCTTGCATTTTTGATGATTTAGCAGATGTTGGCAATTTGATCTCTGGTTCCTCTGCCTTTTCTAAAACCATAGTGAATATAGCATTTGCCAATAACATCAAATATAATTTAGTTCATATACCAGTATCAAATACGAATTCCCAGGAAGTCAATATTTTTGTGTGAAACAGATACTGAAAACCAAAGAAATCTGAATTTACTGAAATTCATAATATATGATAATTCCACAGAATTTTCATTTTTAAAAATCATTATATTTTAAATTTATTTAAAGAATTTTATATCTGTTACGTGGCTTATATAACATCCATTGTATACTAAGAAAATATTTTAAAAATCAGATAAGCTTTCTAAATACTGTATCTGTTGAAAGAATGCTTAGAGCTACTATTAAAAACCTGAGATAAGATGTGAATGTTTTTGAATTACAGATCATATACTAGCATCTGTATATTGGCTTTTTTTAATAGTAAGTCATTTAATCTTCATTAACCCTCAGCAGTTCATTATAGAAAACAACTTGGAAATATAGTCAATTGCAAAAACAGGAATACCTTCTGTGATTTAGCTGGTAAGTCATTAACAATAGATTTATAGATTGAAATAATCTGCATTATTAAATAGCATTATAGTGTTCAGAATAGACAAAGATTAAAAAGAAAATAAAACAGACTATTCCTTCAACATTTTGGTGGCTATTAACATTTGTTAGCTACTAATCAGATTATCTGTTTAAAATATGCCCATAGAAACATTCTTATTTAATTTTTTTTCTTCATTTCCATATTGTGTGTCAGTTATTTCATAGGTTCAGATAGCATTTGACTTAGAAATTGGTTACCTAAAGCTGACAATAAATGAACTTACACTTTGAGTTCCAAAAGGCTTCTGGAATTGTATATACAGAGAAGATCCTTGAACAATGTGGGGGTAGGGGCACTGACCCCCATGCAATAGAAAATTCCTATAAATATATACATATATATATATAATATTAATATATCAACATAATATGTAGACTATTTTATTTAAAATTTAATCATATGAAGCACATTTAGAAATTCACATGATTTGAGGTGTTTTATACCGATTAGGGTTCTCTGACATTATTATGCTTTGCACAGTAAAGTCAAGTTCATCATTTTGTGAGATACCTGACACCGAAAGGAAAACAATGTGAATATTAGAAAATGTATAATAGACATATGCATTCATATATGTTGTTCATGTTCAAACTTACAGGCAAATATGAATGATTTTCTTAACATATACATATGGAAGGAGAATAAAGGAAGAATAAGTTATGTTGAATTGGCCAAGAAATTTCCAGTATTTTTTGACAAGTAAATGCTTATAACTCAAGAGGATATATTTCAATGTAGAAGTAGACTTGCAACATGAAACTACTCAAATGCAAGAGAAATGTTCAGAGAAAAATTCAAAAAAAGTTGAAAAAGAATATATAGTTGATCCTTTTTATTTGTGAATTCAACTAACAACTAAAATGTTTTCATAGCCCCAGAATCAATATTCAAGAAGACATTTTTGTGCTAATTCTAAGACATAATCAGAGAAGCTAATAAATTGAGTGAACCAACATGTACATTCCCAGCTGGATAAAACAAAGTAATGCTTTGCCTTCTTGAGACAACCTTTATAATGCAAACAACGGTCATTATTATGGTCTATTTAGTACTATTACTTTTTAATTTTTGTCAAGTTTTTTTGGTGATTTTGCTTTCCAAATAGGCCCCAATGATAGTGTTGAAATGCTGTCTAGTGTTCCTAAGCACAAAAGGATATGCTACGCCTTGCAGAAAATAATACTTGTGTTAAGTAAGCTTCATTTAGGCATGAGTTATAGTGTTGTTGCCCACAAGTTCAAAGTTAATGAATCAATACTATGGTACACACAGAGAAAAGAAGAGGAAATTTGCTGATCTCTATATAAAGCTGCTTTGGAAAATGCTGAAGCGACATCTGGAGTGTATGATGAGGCTATGGAGAAGATGGAAATGTGGCTAAATTTATAGATTGTTGAGATGGTGACTGATTACAAAAGAGAAGTAGACGGCATTGTTGTAAGGATGTAAGCCACAGAAATTTACAGTCACCTTACTCAGCTTCAGGAAAATGTTAAACCCTTCCTGGCTAGGGCTGGCTGGCTTTCAAGTTTCAAAAGGTAATACAGTGTAAAAAATGTTAAGCTTGCAGGTGAAGTATGTTGTGTAGGTCAGGAGACTATGAAAGAATTATTTTTTTAAAATATCTGCTAAATGTTATTCAGGAAAAGGGTTACTGGAAGAACAGGTTTTCAATACTGATGAGACTGGCTTATTTTATAAGAACAGGGCAAACCTACACAGAGCAAGTAGAATTTCAGTTGACCAGATTCTCACAAGCATCTAATCTTTTACTTTCCTTGGGAACAATAGGTCAGTACTTGGCAATTTAGTGTCTCCAGTGATATTTTGGAACATAACTATTGCAATCAACAATGATTCACTGTATTGATAACCATTAAAGATAATCCCTGAAAATACAGAAAGAGTTATCTTTAAAAATAGTAAAGAATAAGGAAAGTTATTTAAACTAAAGAATATTGGGAAATACATATTATGAAATAAATGAGTGGACATAAATTTCACTAAATGAGTATTAAAAACGAAGATAATTGAGTTAAACCTTCCATTTAAAAGACAGATATTTTTAAGATTGATTTTAAAAGCAAAAGACAGGGGTTTTCCTGGTGGCTCAGTGGTAAAGAATCTTTCTGCCAATGGAGGAGACAGAGGTTTGATGTCTGACCCAGGAAGATCTCACATGCCCTGGAACAACTAAGTCCATGTGTCAGAACTAGTAAGCCTGTGCTCTAGAGCCCAGGGACCACAACTACTGAGCCTGCGTGCCCTGGGGTCTGTGTTCCACAAGAGAAGCCACTGCAATGAGAAGCCTGCTCACCGCAACCAGTGAGTAACTTCCACTCGCTGCAACTAGAGAAGAGCCCATGCAGCTACAAAGACTCAGCATAGCCAAAAATAAACAAATAAATAACTTAAGAATATAACAGAGAGTCAAAAGACAAACCATGAGAAAAAAGATCAAATTACATTAGATAAAAGATGACAGAGGGATAGAAAGAAAGGAAGGAAGAAAAATATCATATAGACGAAGCCCTTTCAGTCAAATGAAAGTGTACGTACAAATGATGGGCATTCCTTCCCTGCAAATAAAGTTCATCAATACCATTTTTCTAGATTCCATATATATGTGCTAATATGCAATATTTGTTTTTTTCTTTCTGACTTACAGAGAACGCACTGTGGTTACAGTGGGAGAAGGAGAAAGTGGGATAAATGGAGAAAATAGCATTGGCATATATACATTATCATGTGTAAAATAGCCAGCTGGTGAGAAGTTGCTATATAACACAGGGAGCCCAGCCTGGTGCTCAGTGATTCCCTAGAGGCATAGGATGTGGGAGGGGAGGGAGGGTTAAGAGAGATCTTATGACAGATTTGCACTGCTGTATGGCAGAAAGCAACACAACATTGTAAAGCAATTTTTCTCCAATTGAAAAATAGATTTAAATCTTTTTAAATAAATGAGAGGCAATAAAATATAGTGATATATCTTTTATACTGAAAATTAGACAATAATTCCAAACTTGTATTTACTTAGTAACATAAAATCATTTAGTATTAAGCAAACATAAAATTATTAAAAATGAATATTTAAAACACATACACAGGTTTTCTGTTTATGATTTAGAAAGCCAGAAAGGGTTCTACTCACATCCTAGTAACAATGAAAAGAACATCTACAAAAGCAGGACTTTTCTTGAGTTCATAAGAAATCCAAGATTGTAGATAACCAACTATCCTGAAATCCAAGAAAATATAGATGTCTTCAAAAAGACATGGGCACTGACAGCAAAAGACAAGATTTCCACTGAAATGGGCAAAAAGAATTTTGCAGAACAGTTGCACAAATTCCTAAGGACCAATGCAGACTAATATAAACAGACCAAATTTCTGAGAGCCACAGACTCAGAGACTTCATTCCTACTGATAGGCTTCTTTACGCACCTCATGTATTATTATTAAATATAAAAATAAAAAACTTAAAGACATAATGAAATACTAGAAAAACCACTCTCAGTGGCACAGGCCTGGAACAGGGGAGCACAGTTGGAAATGTATACTATGAATTTAACCCAAGTCACTGACACTGAGAATCTCAAAAAAGAAGAGAGTGGCAGAGGAAATGCTCAGAAGGATAAAGGCCAAAGCTTTTCCTCAAATTATGATAGCAATCAAACCACAGATTCAAAATTTTCTGAAAACATAAAGATAAATATCAATAACACACACAATCACACAGCACATCACAGGAAAATAATGAGATTTTTTAAATTAGTAATAGTGCAAGCCAATGAATCAGCATCCTTAAAGTGCTGAAAGAAAAACTCAACTCAGATTTCTATACCTAGTGAAATATCTTTGAAAATAAGGGACAAACAGTTTCTCATTAAAAGAAAAACTGATAGAAGACTTTAAAGTGTTGGGAAAACAAGAATAAAACACTGTTGACCCATATTTGTATAACAAACAAACAAACAAAAAAACCTTTCAAAATGAAGCCCCCACTCAAAACAAACAAACAAACAAATCACTCATGCATGCAAACAATGAGATACTTTAATAATCAACAATCTACACTATAAGAATTGTTAAGAGTTCACAGGTCAAAAGAATAAAACATCAGATAAAACATGAATCTGCACAAAAATATAAAGATTTCTAGAAATGATTAAAATAAAGATAAATATAAAATACGCTTTTCTTATGCATTTATTTTAATCACTTTGAATATCTAAAGGACAAATAATAGCAGTGCATAATGAGCTTATAGCATATTAAAAAATTAAAAATAATGGCATAATATAGGAGAATCTGAGAATTTATTGTTGAAAATTTCTTTCATTACATATAAAGTGATACAATATTATTTAATTTGTTGAGGATTTTTGCTTCTAAAGTCATGAGGTATATTAGTCTAAAGTGTTTGTTTTGTACTGTCTTTGTTTGCTCTGGTATTACAGTAATCCCTGCCTCATAATGAGTTAGCAAGTGTTTTTTCTTCTTTAATTTTCTGGAAAAATTGTGTAGAAATGGTATTCTTCCTTATTTTACTGTTTGGTAGAACTCACTAATGAAACATAGTGAAAGAGAATTAACCTGAAGAATTTCTTTCTGTAAGGTTTTTAACAGTAATGATAACATAGTGAGGACCATTTGAAATGTCTAGAGACACTTGTGTTTGTCACAATTAGTAGGTCCTCTGGCTTTTATTTTATTTAGTGGAAAAAGGATGCTACAAAACACTCAACAATGCACAGGACAACCTACCACAACAAATAATATCTGACAAAGTCTCAATAGTGATGAGGATGTGTGATGGTAGGTAAGCATAAATTTAATTCTTTATAATTAAAGTAATATTCAAATTATCTCTTCATTCTAGATGAATTTTAGTAGAATCTGGTCATTCAAGAAGAAATACCTTGTATTTAAGTTGTCATATTTATGTGTGTAGAGTTGTTAATAACATTCCCTAACTTTAAAGCACACAAGTTTTGTACTGATCACCCATGTTTCACTCTTTAAATGGTAATTTATACCTTTTTTTAAAATTTGTCAGTCTTATTAGAGATCTATTTCTCCCCCAAAACATTTGTTTAATGGATTTTTCTTTGTTTTTCTGATTTTTTTCTCTAATTTTAATATGTCCTCCCTTTTTCTTGTTTAAACTTTATTTTGGTGTTTTTCTAGCATTTTTAAAGGTGGAAGTAAAAATTAAAGATATTTCTTCTTTAGACATATGAATGTTTAGTGCTATAAATTTCCCTCTAATCACTTCCCTGGCCCTAATTCAGGGATTTTGCTGTATTAAAATTTTTTAATTCAGTTCTACATAGTTTTCATTACTTTTGAGATTATCTTTGACCAATAGGCTATTTTGTTACTCACTAAGTCGTGTCTGACTCTGTGATCCTGTGAAATAAAGCATGCTAGGCTTCCTTGTCTCTCACTATTTCCCAGTTTGTTCAAATTCATGTCCTTTGAGCCAGTGATACCATCCAACCATCTCATTCTGTCATCCCCTTCTCCGCCTACCCTCAATCTTTCCCAGCATCAGGGTTCCAATGAGTCAGTTCTTCGCATCAGGTGGCCAAAGTATTGGACTTTCAGCTTCAGCATCAGTTCTTCCAGTGACTATTCAGGCCTGATTTCCTCTAGTATTGACTTGTTTGATCTCCTTGCAGTTCAAGAGACTCTCAAGAGTCTTCTCCAGCACCACAATTCAAAAGCATCAATTCTTCAGTGCTCAGCCTTCTTTATGGTTCAAATCTCACATCCATACATAACTACTGGAAAAACCATAGTTTTGACTATTCAGACCTATGTTGGCAAAGTGATGTCTCTGTTCTTTAATATGCTATCTAGGTTTGTCATAGCTTTCCTTCCAAGAAGCAAGCGTCTTTTAATTCTGTTGCTGCAGTCACAATCTGCATTGATTTTGGAGCCCAAGAATGTAAAATCTGTTACTGCTTCCAATTTTTCCCCTTCTATTTGGCATGAAGTGATGGGACTGAATGCCATGATCTTAGTTTTTTGAATGTTGAATTTTAAGCCAGGTTTTTCCACTCTCCTCTTTCACCTCATCTTTTTCACTCTCCTCTTTCACCCTTATCAAGAGTCTCTTTAGTTTCTGTTTGCTTTCTGCCATTAGAGTGGTATCATCTGCGCATCTGAGATTATTGATTCCAGCTTGTGAGTTATCCAGCCTGGCATTTCCCATGATGTACTCTGAATAGAAGTTAAATAAGCAGGATGACAATATACAGCCTTGATGTAGTCCTTTCCCAATTTTAAACCAGTCTATTGTTCTCCATCTGGTTATAACTGTTGCTTCTTGTTCTGCACACAGGTTTCTCAGGAGGCAGGTAAGGTGGTCTGGTGTTCCCTCACTATAAGAATTTTCAGTTGGTTGTGATCCACACAGTCCAATTCCATAACATAATCAATGAAGGAGAACATTTTTTTTTGGAATTCCCTTGCTTTTCCTATGATCCAACAGATGTCAGCAACTTGATCTCTAGTTCCTCTGCCTTTTCTAAATCCAGCTTTTACATCTGGAAGTTCTCGGTTCAATGTACTGTTGAAACCTAGCTTGAAGGATTTTGAGCACTATCTTGCTAGCATGTAAAATGATCATAATTTTACAACAGTTTGAACGTTCTTTGGCATTGCCTTTCTTTAGGATTGGAATGAAACTGACTTTAAAAATTACTATCTAATTTCAAATTGCTTAGAGATTACCCTGCTAACTTTTTGCTGTAATTTCTAGTTTAGTTTTATTACAGCCAGAGAATAAAGTTTTTATTATTTTTTAATTTTTAGTTTTATATTGGAGTATACATATATACAATGTTATATTAATTTCAGGTGTACCACAAATTGACTTTTACATATACATGTATCTATTCTTTTTCAAATTTCTTTCCCATATAGGTTATTAGAGACTGCTGAATAGAGTTCCCTGTGCTATACAGTAGGTCCTTGTTGATTATACATTTTATATTGAGTATATGTGGAAACAGTGTCAGACTTTATTTTTCTGGGCTCCAAAATCACTGCAGATGGTGACTGCAGCCATGAAATTAAAAGACACTTACTCCTTGGAAGAAAGTTATGACCAACCTAGATAGCATATTGAAAAGCAGAGACCTTACTTTGTCAACAAAGGTCCGTCTAGACAAGGCTATGGTTTTTCCTGTGGTCATGTATGGATGTGAGAGTTGGACTGTGAAGAAAGCTGAGTGCCAAAGAATTGATGCTTTTGAACTGTGGTGTTGGAGAAGACTCTTGGGAGTCCCTTGGACTGCAAGATCCAACCAGTCCATTCTGAAGGAGATCAGCCCTGGGACTTCTTTGGAAGGACTGATGCTAAAGCTGAAACTCCAGTATTTTGGCCACCTCATGCGAAGAGTTGACTCATTGGAAAAGACTCTGATGCTGGGAGGGATTGGGGGCAGGAGGAGAAGGGGACAACAGAGGATGAGATGGTTGGATGGCATCACTGACTCGATGGACGTGAGTCTCAGTGAACTCCGGGAGTTGGTGATGGTCAGGGAGGCCTGGCGTGCTGCAATTCATGGGGTCGCAAAGAGTCGGACACGACTGAGCAACTGAACTGAACTGAAATATCAATTCCAATATTCCAACTTCTCTCTCTTTACCACTTTTCCCCTTCAATAACCATAAATTTATTTTATGTCTGTGAATCTGTTTCTGTGAATGTAAATAAGTTCATTGTATCATCATTTCAGATTCCACATATAAGTGATACCATATATTTGTCTTTCACTGTCTGACTTTACTTAGTATGATAATCTAAAGTTCATCCATGTTGCTGCAAAAGCATTATTTCATTCTTTTATGGCTTAATGGAGTAATATTCCATTGTATATATACATCTTCTTTATCCATTCATCTGTCAAAGGACATTTAGGTTGCCTCCATGTCTTGATTATAGTGCTTCAATGAGCACTGGAGTCATTTATCTTTTCAAAGTATGGTTTTCTCCAGATATATGCCCCAGAGTAGGATTGCAGGATCATACAATAGCTCTGTTTTTAGTTTTTTAAGAAACTTCCATTCTGTTCTCCACTGTGGCTGAACAATTTTCATTCCCACCAACAATGTAGGAAGGTTTCGTTTTCTCCACACCCTCTCTAGCATTTATTGTTGGTAGACTTTTTGATGATCGCCATTTTGACAGGTGTGAGGTGATATCTCACTATAGTTTTCATTTGCATTTCTCTAATATTTAATGTTATGACCAACCTAGATAGCATATTAAAAAGCAGAGACATTACTTTGCCAACAAAGGTTCGTCTAGTCAAGGCTATGGTTTTTCCTGTGGTCATGTATGGATGTGAGAGTTGGACTGTGAAGAAAGCTGAGCACTGAAGAATTGATGCTTTTGAACTGTGGTGTTGGAGAAGACTCTTGAGAGTCCCTTGGACTGCAAGGAGATCCAACCAGTCCATTCTAAAGGAGATCAGTCCTGGGTGTTCACTGGAGGACTGATGCTGAAGCTGAAACTCCAGTTCTTTGGCCACCTCATGCAAAGAGTAGACTCATTGGAAAAGATTCTGATGCTGGGAGGGATTGGGGGCAGGAGGAGAAGGGGATGACAGAGGATGAGATGGCTGGATGGCATCACTGACTCTATGGACTTGAGTTTGAGTGAACTCTGGGAATTGGTGATGGACAGGGAGGCCTGGCGTGCTGCAATTCAGTGACCTCTTGTGGGGTCGCAAAGAGAGACTGAACTGAATATTTAATGATGTTGAGTATCTTTCCATGTGCTTTTTGGCCATCTACATGTCTTCTTGGAGAAATGTTTATTCAGATCTTCTATGTTCATTTTTTTTGAGTTGGTTGTTTGTTTTTTGTACATAGGTCTTTAGATTTTAGAGATTAATCCCTTGTAGGTCTCTTCATTTGCAGATAGTTCCTCCCAGTCTTTGGGTTGTGTTTTCACTTTGTTTATGGTATCCTTTGCTGTGCAAATTTTTTTGAGTTTAATTAGGTGGCATTTGTTTATTTTTGTTTTTATTGCCATTACTCTAGGAGGCAATCCAAAAAGATACTGCTGTGATTTATGTCAAAAAGTGTTCTGCTGATGCTTTCCTCTATGATTTTTTAGTATTTGGTGTTATATTTAGGTCTTTAATTCATTTTGAGTTTATTTTTCTGGATGGTGTTAAAGAATGCAATCTTATTTCTTTTACATGTAGCTGTCCCATTTACTAAGAACCACATATTGAAGAGACCGTCTTTTCTCCAGAGTATATTTTTGCCTTCTTTGTTGTAGATTAATTGACAATAGGTGTGTGGGTTTTTTCTGGGCTTTCTTTCCTGTTCCACTGATTTAAACATCTGTCTTTGTGCCAGTAGCATACTTGATTACTGTAGCTTTATACTATAGTCTAAAGTCAGGGCACCTGATTCCTTAACTCCATTTTTGTTTCTCAAGATTGTTTTGGCTATTCAGGGTTTCTCACATCTCCATACAATTTTAAAGATTTTCTGTTATAGATCTGCAAAAAATGCCACTGGTAAATTGATAAGGGTTGGACTGCATGTGTAGATTACCTTCAGTAGTAGAGTCAGCTTAACATATTGATTCTTCCAATGTAAGAACACAATATATCTTTCCATCTGTTTGTGTCATCTTAGTTTTTAATTTTTCTTTTATGACACAGAGTTCATATACTGATTTGGAAAATGTCTTTTTCCAGCTCCCTCCTTTCCATTATCCTTCTCCAATCTGGTTTGGATAACAAAGGCTATTACATCTGTTCTTATTTGCTTACTGCAGATGGGAAGATGGTTGACAATGCTCTTTGCCATAGTCTCTGAAGTTGCAGGACAAGTGGACTGGAAGGAAAATGAGTTCCTGCCTTTTTGTGAATGACTGCTATGGGCCAACAGAATTGTTCAACAGAGCTACCTCACAGTCTCCACAGCACAGTGTGTGGTGGCATCAGAGTGCTTAATTCTGCTCACAATAATACAGGGTGAGATTTCAAGAGGATTCTACTCCATAATCGAGCAATACAATCTGTTGAGGAAAAGTAAGGTTACAATTTCCTTTGTGATGTTCACCTTGGGTAGGGTAGGGGAAGACAAAAGGTTGCACTCTTTCCTGTCATTTGGCTAGAGTGAGAAGGCTTTTTTTTTTTTTAACCCTTTTTGTCTCTGCACATTGTTGTTTCTTAGTACCCAAGCTGAATTTTGCCAATATACAGGAGGCAAAAACAGAACCCAGGGAACACACCATCAGATTGCCTTTTGAGTTCCATCATCCCTAACCAGTGTTCTTTCTTTTCAGAATCCCAAAGAATTGGATCTTATCCTTGGGGGAAGAATCAGCATATCCTCTTGAGTTCTATAGTCTTTTGTTTTTGCTTGTTTTGGGTGGTTAGAAAGCTTATTTTATTCAGGAAGTCAGTAACCTAGAGTATGGCAGACTTATATCCAAGAACCAACTCCAAAGATTCTACATAATCATGAAAGTTTTTAAAGGACTAAATCTATGTAATTTTTATATTCTTATTTGCTCACTGCAGCATTAAAGGAATGCGTTTTTATGTTTATCCAATTAAAAAAATTTTTTTTTAGTTGTAGAACTCGCTAGGATTTCTAGTCTGGACTACTTCAGGAGAAAAAGGCAAAAATTACTCTTAAAAATAAGCATCTATCCTCCTGTAGTAAGGATATGTGATACAGTCTAAATAAAATGGATACAAATGTTACATTTGAACTTTAAGTTTATTAGCATACAGAGCCATGAAACTAAAATTTCTCCTGGGAGTTAATTTCTTTCTAGATTTTAAATGAATATGGTAATATTTTTCAATGTCTAATATGAAACATTATTGATTCCCATAATCCAATATTGATGGCAATTATTTGAGGCATTTTTTGCCTTATAAAACATATGGACTTAGTGTAAGTCAATATACATCCAAAATTATAACAGATTTTCTTCAAACTTGTTACACAAATTTCAATTACATTTCCCAGTATTGCAAATGTGCTATCTTGTTTCTTCCATTAAAAAGATTCAAAATGATAGCTAAAGAATTCTCATTAAACCTGTAAGTGTAGTAAATTAAAATATTAGTTAAGTATTAATATTGACTTTGTACTAAGGATAATGAGGCTTCTATGAACCTGCTTTGGAAAATTTACAGTTTTCTCCAGTTTTTGTGTTGTAATATACTCAGAATACGTGTCAAAATAGAGTTGTAATAAACTTCCATTTAACTTTTTATTTCCAATATTTTTTATTAGTATAAATCCAAAGATACTTAAAGTTAGTTTCAAAAAGTATGATTAAGAGAGTACCACATTTAATTAATACTTCCTCTTAACAGTGAGCACAAAGTTATTGTTTATAGTAAAAATGATTACAATGCACACACCCACTAGTGAGTTGGTACAGAGCTTTTTTATTATTTCAAACCTGTCAAGTTCAATAAGATTCATCACTGAAATGTGTAAAAATAAAAGTTGGTCATTGATATTATATATTATCATACACAAAGTGTTTTTACTGAACAAATGTGATTCCCAATGACAATTTCAGAGTCTCTTCTATTTGCCGCCTATTATCAACAGGGGAAATTTTCTTACTTTATTCTCCACTAATCATTTCTGACAAATAGTTGGCAAGTTTAATGGTGAAGAGATGTCCATAGGGTTCAAGGTCAATCTCACCCCTTGGGAAGAAAGCACACATGTATAAGAATAAATGCCCTCCAACAGAGGAAGAGGACAATGCTTTACATAGTGCTGTATGACTTTTATTATCAAGTATACTTAGCTTATATCATTGTGATACAATTTAACTGTTGTTTCAACATGACTCATATTATTCCCTCCTATTACAGAAATTTCCTGGATGGCTAAAACAAGAGTTAGCATTTAATATCTGATTACTTCTGTGTAAATTTAGAGACCACTCACTGTTCTGAATTTTTCCACAAATAGTCATAATTGCAACAAAAATGACTATGATGACAACCCTGCAACTTTTCATCTTTTTCAGATCCAAATACAAGCATTTTAGTTCATTTGTTCAAAAAATTTAATGCGGTATTTATAGTTTAGGTAAGGTGTTAATATCATAAGAAATAAAAATAGATACATTTTGTGATCCCATGCTCTAGTACCAATTACGATGATTAAGTGGACTTTTGCTTTCTTATTACTCATTTTTGCTCTACTCACTAAAAGAAACATTAGAATTTACCATTAGTCTTTTCACTGTTATAACTGTTTCATTGTGTTGTTGTTATTAAGGCTAACATGAACTTTATGCTAACTGATACTGTGTTTTCAAATCAAAATATGCCTTGCACAAAATCAAGTAAACATAAAATATTAAAGGTACTTTAATATTAAGGTACTGCAAAAAAAAAAAAAAATAATACTCCGTATTTGAACTATCAACATAGAATTTACAGTGAGGGTAATTT
This sequence comes from Bos taurus, assembly GCF_002263795.3. Taxonomy (NCBI): domain Eukaryota; kingdom Metazoa; phylum Chordata; class Mammalia; order Artiodactyla; family Bovidae; genus Bos; species Bos taurus. Next base: position 26,191,212 of record NC_037344.1, on the reverse strand, counting down.
TCAGTCATTCATTTAAACAGAACAAAAACAAAATAATTATTAATTGATTTAAATAGGGAAAATTAAACAAAAAGATGAAGTAGTAAAGAGCCTAGTGAAAATTGCTCAGTTTGCATATAAATTAGGTAATTAGCCTCTCACCTGCCCAGGTAGAAGTTTATAACCCTAATTAAAATAATTGTATAAGCTTCCCAGTCTCATTAGCAAAAACGTGAGAAAGAAAATAAAATGCATTACTGCCCTTTTTGTAATTTTGCTTGAACCTAGTTATTAATATTTTTAGATTAAATTGATTTAAATATTTTCACACACATATCCCTTTTATAGTTGAAGAGTTCAAAGAGCTTTATCTAAAAATAAAATTCAAGATAAAAAATTATATAGAAAATGAAAGTAAATAAGATAATTTGAAATACTTTAAAAATAAATTTCACTGTTTACTCCAAAATGTGTGGTTTTTTAAAATGCTTTTATAATCTAATATTTTAAAAGTACAAATATTATTTAAACTAATTCCTAAGATGTTTTATTTTTTAAATAATGTGAAAGAGTTAAAATTATCTTGTTTAACAGAGAAGCCTTAACCTTAAAGCAGATCAATCCTTTGACAGTTTAATGAGTAAAGCATGTAACACTAATTTACTTAATAAACATTTATGGAACATTCATGTTTAAGAAACTGCTGAACAGATGAGTCAGGTATTAAAATGAAGGGGATAGGTTTCCTGATTACAAGAAAATGATGCATTTCTGAAGTATATAAAAGGAAATAAATGAACAAGAAAAATAAATGGTGGTGGTTATAGATACCATCAAGCTGTTAATGCATAAGGCTAAAATAAATTAGAAAATGAAGGGAGAAAAAAAGAGATATATAAAATATATAACATATGTCAAGTATTCTTTAAGCTATCTTAAACTTGTTTTCATATAATGACAAGATATTCTGATTTATGGCAGATGATAAAACTGAAGCTAAGAAAATTCTGTAATTTTGAAAAGTTTCATGAAATATTTGATTAATATTTGTTAAACAAGAATAAGTGAGTATTATACACTGAAGCAGAAATATAAATACTGCCTAAGAAAGATATTAGACAAATGGATGCCACCAGATGGGAGGCAATAAGAATTTTACATCATCTTGTTGATGACTTTATCGATAAAAATGCAGATCTCAAAATCTAATCATGAGAAACCAGATAAAGAAATAGAGGAAATTTCTGAAAGAAATATTAACCCAGTCTGTAATCTTCAAAAACATTTGGGATATTGCGGAAGTCAAGGAAGGACTGTGAAACTCATCTTGACTGAAGGAACTGAGAAGAAATACATTCTCCTGAAGTGGGCTGTTTTGCTATAAAAAGTATTGGAACAATTTGTGAATTTGAAGGAATTCTCTAGGTGAAAGTTACATGACATACATGACATTTGTTTTTATTGCTTTAGCAACTTAAAGTTGGTGTGGTTTCATACAAACATTTAAAGAAAGAATCAATATCAAAAGCTGCAAGGTGTTCCAGGGATCAGCAGAGTAGTTGTTTTCCTACTATCTTCAATGTATTTTAATATTTAATCACTGTCTTCCATGGCACAAGTAGTGGAAATTAACCCTTGATTCTATAAACTAGTACTTGCTCATTTTTCAGTACTGTTTTGACACTTTAATTTTGATTTTCTTTAAAATTTTTAAAAATAAATTGTAGTAAGTTACGGATGGTTATCTCATGACCAACTAAACCAAATAGTGTTATAGCAAGTATTGAATGTGTCTATTTGGCTTTATCAGATTTCAGAATAAATGCCTTTGTGAAAAATAATTCTAAGTAGTTTTCTTAATATAAAACCCACTTGATTCAACAAAACTTAATTCATATGGTCTTCATTCCAAAAATGGCTACCCCTTGAGTTCTTGGGAATAAACAATGCCTCTCCTTAAACTGCATATCAGCAGATCTGCACATTGAGCATCTCAGCTAGAGACAGTTTCTGAAAACAGACTAAATTTATGACTTGTGGTGATGCCTTCATAAGCAGTTTTCAATTAACCCACTGGAAAGTATCTCTGAACACGTAATTTTCTATCATTTTTTAAAGCAGCCATTTAATTTTGAAGCACAATGAATATAATATGAATAAATTAAGCAAATATACAGCTGTTTGAAAAAATTTCTTTCCTAGTTTATTTTTTTAATAAAAATGGACAGATGACCACTAGTGATTTCATTTTTCATGGGTAGATTGATTCAGTTGAGCTTCATCAGGTGTTCTTATGTTTCAGTTATGATTCCTATCAGTGAACTGACAGAAAATGCATCATATGCTATAAGTTAACTGTTTTTGATCATTTTAACATATGTATAGAATTACAATATTTTTTCCCAAGTGAATGGTATGGTTTATTATACTTAGTTATGATTTTATATCTGAATTCACTAACTTTATGTTTGTGGAAAACATGCTAGCAATATATTCATATAGTTATGACTCTGCATTCCTTTTATCCAAAAAAAAAAAAAAAAAAGAATGGAAATTACCTATACATTATTAAGGTGTCTCAAAATATCTTTTGACTAATTATTCAGTTGACTAATGGCAACCTACTCCAGTATTCTTGAGTGGCGAATCCCATGGACAGAAGAGCCTGGCAGGCTAGTCTATGGGGTCACAAAGAGTTGGACACAACTGAGCGACTAAAAGCAATTATTCAGTTATCAAGAACAAGTAATTCTATGTTTCATTTTTTAAGGAACCTCCATACTGTTCTCCACAGTGGCTATACCACTTTATATCCCCACCAACCACGTAAGGTTTACTTTTCTCCATATGCTTTCCAGTATTAATTATTTTGTAAAATTTTTGATGATGGCCATTCTGGCTAGTGTGACATGATACTTCATTGTAGTTTTGATGTGCATTTCTCTAATAATTATTGATGTTGAGTATCTTATCATGGGCCTCCCAGTCATCTGTATGTCTTTGGAGAAATGTCTCTTTAGGTCTTCCAAATGAAAAACTCATCAGTGGCCAGAGGACTGGAAAGGGTCAATTTTCATTCCAATCCCAAAGAAAAGTGAAAGTGAAAGTCACTCAGTCATGTCCAGCTCTTTGAGACCCCATGAACCACACAGTCCATGGAATTTTCCAGGCCAGAATACTGGTGTGTGTAGCATTTCCCCTCTCCAAGAGATCTTCCCAATCTGGAGATCAATCCTAGGTCTCCCGCATTGCAGGTGAATTCTTTACCAGCTGAACCACAAAGGAAGCCCAAGAATACTGGAGTGGGTAGCTAATCCCTTCTCCAGCATATCTTTCTGACCCAAGAAGAGAACTGGGGTCTCCTGCATTGCGGGTGGATTCTTTAGCAACTGTGCTATCAGGGAGGTTCAGTCCCAAAGAAGGGTAATGTCAAAGAATGGTCAAACTACCATACAATTACACTCATTTCACATGCTAGCAAAGTATTGCTCAAAATTCTCCAAGCTAGGTTTCAACAGTATGTGAACCAAGGGATGTGAAACAAGAACTTCCAGATGTTCAATCTGGATTTAGAAAAGGCAAAGGAACCAGAGATCAAATTGCTAACATCCATTGGATCATATTAAAAGCAAGAGAATTCCAGAAAAAACATAATTCTGCTTCCTTGACTATGCTAAAGCCTTTGATTGTGTGGATTACAATAAACTGTGGAAAATTCTTAAAGAAATGGGAATACCAGACCACCTTACCTGCATCCTGAGAAATCTGTATGCAGGTCAAGAAGCAACAGTTAGAACAAGACATGGAACAACAAACTGGTTCAAAATTGGAAAAGGAGTATGTCAAGGTTGTATATTGTCATCGTGCTTATTTAACTTCTGTGCAGTGTACACCATGCAAAATGCCAGGCTGGATGAAGTACAAGCTGGGATCAAGATTTCTGGGAGTAATATCAATAACCTCAGATATGCAGATGACATCACCCTTATGGCAGAAAGCAAAGAGGAACTAAAGAGTCTCTTGATGAAGGTGAAAGAAGAAAGTGAAAAAGCTGGTTTAAAACTCAACATTTAAAAAACAAAGATCATGGCATCCAGTCGCATCACTTCACAGCAAACAGATGGGGAAACAATTGAAACAGTGACACATTTTGCTTTCTTCGGCTCCAGAATTACTGTGGATGGTGCTTGAAGCCATGAAACTAAAAGATGCTTGCTCCTTGCAAGAAAAGCTATGAACAACCTAGACAGCATATTAAAAAGCAGAGATAGTATTTATATCACAAAGGTCCATCTAGTCAAAGCTATGGTTTTTCCAGTAGTCATGTATGGATGTGAGAGTTGGACCATAAAGAAGGCTGAACACTAAAGAACTGATACTTTAGAGCTGTGGTGTTGGAGAATAGTCTTGAGTCCCTTGGACTGTAAGGAGATCAAACCAGTCAAAACTAAAGGAAATAAATCCTGAATATCCATTAGAAGAACTGATGTTGAAGCCGAAGCTCCAATACTTTGACCACCTGATGCGAAGAGCTGACTCATTAGAAAAGACCCTGATGCTGGAAACGATTGAAGGCAGGAGGAAAAGGGGACAGAGGACTAAATGGTTGGATGGCATCACTGATTGAATGAACATGAGTTTGAGCAAGCTCGAGAAGATGGTGAAGGACAAGGGAGCCTGGCGTGCTGCAGTCCATGGGGTCACAAGGAATCATACACAACTGTGGGACTGAAAAACAACCCATTTTTTTAATTGGATTCGTGTTTGTTTTTTACATTAAGCTCCATAAGCTGTTTGCATATTCTGGAAATTAACCCTTTGCCTGATGTTTTGTTTGCAAATATTTTCTCCCATTCTAAGGATTGTCTTTTCATCTTGTAGAAAGCCCTAACTCAGAAGACAAATGTACCCCAATGATCATTGCAGCACTATTTACAATAGCCATGACATAGAAGAAGCGTAGATCTCCATCAACAGATGAATGGATAAAGAAAATATGGTGCATATATGCAATTGAATATTACTCAGCCATAAAAAGAAATGGAATTGATTCAGCTGATGTGGAGAAACCTAGAACCTGTCATACAGAATTAAGTCAGAAAGAGAAAAACCAATATCATATATTAGAGCATACATATGGAATCTAGAAAAACGGTACTGATGAACCTATGTGCAGGGCCAGGACAGAGGCACAGACAGAACTGACTTGTAGACACAGAGGTGGAAGGAGAGGGAAGGATGAATTTAGAGAGCAGCTTTGACATATATATACTGCCATGTAAAAATAGATAGCTAACCAGACTCTGCTGTATAGCTCTGTGATGACCTCGAGGAGTGGGATGGAGGGTGGGAGAAAGACTCAACAAGGAGGGGATATATGTACATATATAGCTGACTCATAGTGTTGAACCCCCAAAACTAATACAACATTATAAAGCAACTGTATTGCAATAAAGAAGAACAAGTACTGTTGCTTTCTGTATCTATATTTCCATACATTCAACCACTTCCCATATATTTACTATTTGATATTCTATAGCATTCAATAAAACCTGTCTCACACGTACAATATACTTTTATTTCTGATTTTCTCTATCATTAAATAGGAAACCATTCACACTTTAGTGTAAATCTGAACCATTTCTCTAACTACCAATTCTAATCCCTACCTACCATTTCCTTAGTTACTGAAAGAAATTTGCATAATTTTCTTAAATAGCTTTTGCACATGGAGACCCTTTATGGTTTTTTGTCTTCCAAAAATTTTATGAGTTACAAATATGAGGTTGAGTCTTTACCACAATAACGTCTTGATTCCTACAAAAAAGTATTTGAGTCCTTCTCAAAATCATTTTAAGTGTGCTGTTCAACTGTGTGCTAGGTTTTGGCAATGCATTAGTAACAATACATGAGGCCCTTGCTCTTATGAAACTCACACTCATTGCTGACAAATTGTGCAATGCTTAGATTTTGATATGCAAGGAAATTAATATTTGGTAAATGTTTACTTTTTTGATGTCAAGTGCTACCATTCTGACTATTCATATTTTATCCACACGAGAATCTTTACAGGTCTGTATATTGTTCATCCCCTCTTGACCTTGATATTTTATACAAAGCTGACCCTCCCTGTGTCAAAACAGCACAAGAATAATAGCACCAGGATCATCAAGACCAACTACAAAGGAAGGATGGGAAAGTTTATTAGATACATGTTTGGGTCATTATGGTAAGGACTTTGGATATATAATTTTAACATTAACCCATTTTTATAAACTCTACTTTTATATTAATCTTCTTTTAATCCACATTTGTTACTCAATTTTCACTTTAAATTTCTCTAAACTCTTTAAATCTCACCCACATGAACCAATAGTACTTTTTCTGTACTAGCATATAAACAGATTATATGCTAGTATATATGCTTAGTATATATTTATTTGAATTAATGCATGATGAGTCAATTAGGAAGCTTTTTACTGACAGTAAGAAAAATTGTGTCAGTTTAGGTCTTCTGAGATTCAAATGCCAAGATGGAATTCCACATGCAAGAGATTAATTGGAAGAAATACCTCTGAAAGAAAAAAGAAAAGATGGAGCAAGAAGAGTATAGAAGAGACTCTAGATTGTGATGCAAGAGTGGCATCTCTAAAAAGGGAGACATGGAATAATGGTTAGAAATGAGGAAATTCAGTCAGATATGAGAAATTCTGAGCCCCAGTAATACAGTCTTGGAACAAATGCTGCCATTTAGAAGAGTACAGTATGGGACAGATCTGGTAGACTTGCCTTACTTAGCCATTGACCTGGGAAGAGCATAGCATCCGCATTAACAGTGTGGTAGCTTTGAAGTAAGGCAGCTTGCCTTCCTTGTAGAAGTTCCTCTTGAATGAAAATCTGAAAATACTTTCTTACCTGCCAAACACTAATTCAAATTCTCGAGAATATCTAACGTAGTAGAATATCAACAGGTTTAGTGGCCTCAGACTTTGCACATTCACTTAATAGATGATGTCATCAGTTTTCTGGTGGTTTCTAACTGTATTCTCTACTACTGTCTGTTTCACATTTAGACTCAATTTGTAGCAAAAAGGGCTTCCCTTGTGGCTCAGCTGGTAAAGAAATTTACTGCAATGCGGGAGACCTGGGTTCAATCTCTGGGTTGGGAAGATCCTCTGGAGAAGGGAAAGGCTACCTACTCCAGTATACTGGCCTAGAGAATTCCATGGTTTGTATAGTCCATGGGGTCTCAACGAGTTGGACGTGACTGAGCAACTTTCACTTTCATTTTCACTTGTAACAAAAATACCTGCAGAAGTTTGGATATGTCAGCTCCAGATACTATAATATCCAGAAATCTAAGAGAGGACATATTTCCCTTCATTTTTCTTAGAAACCTGTAAGGAGATTTCCCCTCATTTTTTTTTATGTTGAATTGGTCATATTCCTATTTCTGTTCTAATCATTGGTGAAGAGAATCAGGCTATACTTAGGTTAACCACATAAAACCTGAATATGGAGATGGAACAGTCAAATTTAAGGGATAATGATGCACTAGGGAGTTTAGATATACTTAATATGTTCTGTATCACAGTGGAAAAGAGAATATGGCTGCTGACAGGCAACTGATAGCATTTGCAATTGATGAAAAACTAGAGAGTTGTTATGCTTAACTTTAAGGAATTTATTAGAATTTGTTAGCTGAAACCCAAAATCCACTTTATTTTTCAGCATAATACAATTGGACTACATTCTCTAGACTCTTAAACTTTGGTGTAGAAATTTAAGTTATATGCTATGGAATATTTGTAGAAGTTAAATGTCCTACTTCTAGACCAGACATATAAACCTCCACTTCATAATTTTTCATACTTTTCCCCTACCCTTCTGTTTTGCTAGACTCTAAATAATTCCCAGATTAACCTCCAGAGCTGTGTGTTGAGTATGGCAAAGAAGAATGAGACTTTAAATCACCCTACCGGAAACGACAACTAGCATTCACTTTTATAATCAAGAAAAAACTTGACTTTTTCTAGAAAAATTGTTAGCTTTTTTCTAGGAAAAAAAAGAATGGTTTGCTTTAAAATTTGGTGAATTAGTTATTACAGGACTATCATTATCTTAATTATTACATAAAAGTAAAATATAATAAAAATTCTAGAAGGAGCAAGTCTTATTAACAACTATGAAACATTTTCTTTCCCTCAATATCATTTCTCCAAAAACATTATTTCTGTAAAACATGATAACTGGTCACCATGACCATCATAAGGGACTATGCTTTGTCCTTCTCTATAGTCATGGACCCAAACTATGATGTGAATATTATATATTTAATAAACTCTAATTCTGGACATCAGATAAAATGCATTCATCATTGAGTATGTACAATTTTCCTAAACAGCCTTCAGTATTTTGAGGAAATTTTGTACTATACTTACTTTGCTGCGGATTTGTATCATGAATGAGTGCTGAGTATTGTCAAATGCTTTTTCCACATCTACTGAGATGATGATGGTGTAGTTTTTATCTTTCACTATATAGGACAAGGGTATTCACTGTCATCACTTTTATTCAACACAGTATGGGAAGTCCTGGCCACAGCAATTTGGCAAGGAAACAAGAAAGGTATGCAAATGAAAAAGGAAGACATCAAACTGTTTCTATCTGTAAATAGTGTGACACAAAATGTAGAAAACTAAATATTTACACAAAATAATTATCAGAACTCATAAACATATTCAGTAAAGTTGCAGAATACAAAGTAGACATAAAAATCAATTGCATTTCTTTAACTAACTGAAGAGGAATATAAGAAAATATTCCATTTATAATTTTATTAAAATAATAAAATACTTAAGAATAAATTTAACCAAGGATATAAAAATATGTGCACACTGAAAACTACAAAACACTGATGAGAGGAACTGAAGACACAAATAAATAGAAATAAATTTCATATTCATGGATAGGAAGAATTCATTTTGTTAAAATCTCCCTACTAATCAAAGTGATATACAGGCTCAATGCATTCCTCATCAAAATCCCAGTGATTTTTTTTTTTATAGAAATAGCAAAGAAATGTTTAAAAATTAATTTGAAACCACAAAAGACACCAATAGCCAAAGCAAGCTTGAGAAAGAACAAAGTTGGAAGCATCACACTTTCTAATTTCAAATTATCTTACAAAGCTTTTGTAATGAAACAATATGGCACTGATATAAAAACATTCAGTACCATATTATTTCATTACAAAAGCTTTGTAAGAAACATATACCAAAAGAATCATAACTCAAAAAAAGCATATATGAACAACTATTTTTTGACAAGGGCAGCAAGAACACAGAATGAGGAAAGGATAGCGTATACAACAAATGGTATTGGGAAAACTGGACAGCCAACATGCAAAAAGAATGAAAGTGGACCATTATCTTATACCATACACAAAAATAAATGCAAAATAGATTAAACAGTTACACATAAAACCTGAAAACACAGGTTTTCAGTTCCTGGAAGAAAACTAAGCGAAAAAGCTGCTTGATGTTGACACTGCTAATTATTGTTTTGGTGTATGACACAGAAAGCACACCCAACAAAAGCTAGAATCAACTATACCAAACTAAAAAGTTTCTGCATTTCAAAGGAAACAACTGATAAAATGAAAAAGAATGGGATAAAATATTTGCAAACTATTCATCTGCATATCCAAAATATATAATATCCAAAACATACAATTAACTTGTACAATTCAACAGAAAAAAGAAATCTCAGTTTGAAAAATGAGTGAAAAACCTGAAATTATATTTTTGAAGAGAAGACAACAAAATAAACAACAGAATTATGAAAAGGTGTTCACTATCACTAATTATCAAGGAAATACAAATTCAAATCACAGTACGATATTACTTCACATTTCACATGGCTGTTATAAAAAAAATTAGATAAATTTAGGCAAAGACAAAAAAATTATTGGTTTTTCCAGTGGTCATGTACAAATGTGAGAGTTGGACTATAAAGAAAGCTGAGTACCAAAGAATTGATGCTTTTAAACTGTGGTATTGGAGAAGACTCTTGAGAGTCCCTTGGACTGCAAGGACATCCAAAGAGTCCATCCTAAAGGAGATCAGTCCTGGGTGTTCATTGGAAGGACTGACGCTGAAGCTGAAACTCCAATATTTTGGCCACCTGATGTGAAGAACTGACTCATTGGAAAAGACCCTGATGCTGGGAAAGATTGAAGGCGGGAGGAGAGGGGACAATAGAGGATGAGATGGTTGGATGGCATCACGGACACAAAGGACAAGAGTTTGAGTAGACTCCGGGAGTTGGTGATGGACAGGAAGTCTGGCTTGCTTCAGTCCATGGGTCTCAAAGCGTCAGACACGACTAAGCGCCTGAACTGAACTGAGGCAAAGACAGGGAGAAAAGTTAATCCCAGTCACTTAGGAATATAAATGTTATAGCCATTATGGAAAATAATATGGAGGTTCCTCAAGAAGTTAAAATAGAGCTACCATATAAGCCAGCAACCCCTTTTCTGAGTATATACCCAAAGGAAATTAAATGAATACCCTGAGGAGATATCGTTATCTCCATGTTCACTGCAGCACTATTCACAATAACCAAGATTAGGAGACAACTCAAGTGTCTGTTGACAGATGAGTGGTAAAGAAACTGTGGTGTACATATACTTTGAAATAATATTTAGCCTAAGAAAATATCCTGCCATTTGCTTACAAACCTCCAGAAAAAAATACTAAAGTGGACTCTCATGCCCTCCTTGAGAGGATCTTCCCAACACAGGGATTGAACTCACACGTCTTATGTTTCCTGCACTGGGAGGTGGGTTCTTTATCACCAGCACAACCGGGAAAGCCCTAAGAAAAATATCCTGCCATTTGCTTACAACATGGATAAGCCTAGAGTACATTATTCTTGGTGAAATTAAACAGACACAGGGAAAAAAAAAAAAAAACTGTATGATTTCACTTACAAGTGGAATCTTAAGAATTTGAGTATGGAAGTAGGATCTTTGTTATCAGGAATGGGGAAGTGAGGGAAACTTAGATTTTGGTCAAAGGGTACACAGTTCCAGTTACGTGGGATGAGTTAGTTTAGAGACTTAATGTAAAGCACAATGACTCTAGGTAAAAATACTGTACTGAATTCTGAAAATTTTCTAATAGTAGATTTTCAGGTTCTCTCACAACAACAACAACAAAATAGTTTTAGCCTGACTATAGTAATCTTTCACTGAATGTGTACATGTCTATGAACATGTGTGTATACATATGAGACATGTTTCACATATTAAATATATATAAACTTATTAAAAACTTTTAAATAGTACACATTCTTGTTCAATACAGACTTCTCTCCTGGTTCAGATAGTAAAGAATCTGCCTGCAATGCAGGAGACCAGGTTCGATCTTCGGTCAGGAAGTTCCCCTGGGGAAGAAAATGGCAATCCACTCCAGTATTCTTTCCTGGAGAATCCCACGGACAGAGGAACCTGGCAGGATACACACAGTCCATGGGGTCACAGAGAGTCAGATATGACTGAGTGACTAACACTCCCACTTTGTTCAATACTAGCAACTTTAGATTCATCTTTGCATTTTCCATCTTCTTCTTTCTGTTAAATGTATCACTATATTCTGCTAATACAATCTTCCAATAGTCCTCCATTTTTTTCTATTTTTTATGAATTATCACGTGAAAGTGAAGTTAAGTTGCTCAGTCGTGTCTGACTCTTTGCGACCCTGTGGACTGTAGCCCACCAGTCTCCTCAGTTCATGGGATTCTCCAGGCAAGAATACTGGAGTGGGTTGCCATTTCCTTCTCCAGGGGATCTTCCCTACCCAGGGACTGAACCCAGGTCTCCCGCATTGCAGGCAGATGCTTTAACCTCTGAGCCAACAGGGAAGCTTGTTTTATGAATGATGAATTATCATCAGATCAGATCAGATCAGTCGCTCAGTTGTGTCCGACTCTTTTCGACCCCAAGAATCCCAGGATGCCAGGCCTCCCTGTCCATCACCAACTCCCAGAGTTCACTCAGACTCACGTCCATCGAGTCAGTGATGCCATCCAGCCATCTCATCCTCTGTCGTCCCCTTTTCCTCTTGCTCCCAATTCCTCCCAGCATAAGAGTCTTTTCCAATGAGTCAACTCTTCGCATGAGGTGGCCAAAGAACTGGAGTTTCAGCTTTAGCATCATTCCTTCCAAAGAACACCCAGGACTGATCTCCTTCAGAATGGACTGGTTGGATCTCCTTGCAGTCCAAGGGACTCTCAAGAGTCTTCTCCAACACCACAGTTCAAAAGCATCAATTTTTCAGCATTCAGCCTTCTTCACAGTCCAGCTCTCACATCCATACATGACCATAGGAAAAACCATAGCCTTGACTAGACAAACCTTTGTTGGCAAAGTAATGTCTCTGCTTTTGAATATGCTATCTAGGTTGGTCATAACTTTCCTTCCAAGGAGTAAGTGTCTTTTAATTTCATGGCTGCAGTCACCATCTGCAGTGATTTTGGAGCCCAGAAAAATAAAGTCTGACACTGTTTCCACTGTTTCCCCATCTATATCTCATGAAGTGATGGGACCGGATGCCATGATCTTCGTTTTCTGAATGTTGAGCTTTAAGCCAACTTTTTCACTCTCCACTTTCACTTTCATCAAGAGGCTTTTTAGGTCCTCTTTAATTTCTGCCGTAAGGGTGGTGTCATCTGCATATCTGAGGTTATTGATATTTCTCCCGGCAATCTTGATTCCAGCTTGTGTTTCTTCCAGCCCAGCGTTTCTCATGATGTACTCTGCATATAAGTTAAATAAACAGGGTGACAATATACAGCCTTGATGTACTCCTTTTCCTATTTGGAACAAGTCTGTTGTTCCATGTCCAGCTCTAACTGTTGCTTCCTGACCTGCATACAAATTTCTCAATTGGCAGATCAGGTGGTCTGGTATTGCCATCTCTTTCAGAATTGTCCACAGTTTATTGTGATCCATACAGTCAAAGGCTTTGACATAGTCAATAAAGCAGAAATAGATGCCCTTTCTGGAACTCTCTTGCTTTGTCCATGATCTAGTGGATGTTGGCAATTTGATCTCTGGTTCCTCTGCCTTTTCTAAAACCAGCTTGAACATCAGGAAGTTCACGGTTCACATATTGTTGAAGCCTGGCTTGGAGAATTTTGAGCATTACTTTACTAGCAATGAGTAATTGCTATGAGTGCAATTGTGCAATGAGATGAGTGCAATTGTGTGGTAGTTTGAGCATTCTTTGGCATTGCCTTTCTTTGGGATTGGAATGAAAACTGACCTTTTCCAGTCCTGTGGCCACTGCTGACTTTTCCAAATTTGCTGGCATATTGAGTGCAGCACTTTCACAGCATCATCTTTCAGGATTTGGAATAGCTAGGGATCAATTTCAACTTTCTTATAGATGATTTTGTATATATTGGGGGCTTCCCAGGTAGCGCTAGTGGTAAAGAATCTGCCTGCCAATTCAGGAGATGCAAGAGTCACAGGTTCTATCCCTGGGTCAGGAAGATCCTGTGGAGTAGGAAATGGCAACCCACTCCAATATTCTTGCCTGGAAAATTCTATGGGCAAAGGAGCCTGTTGGGCTATAGTCCATGGGGCCACAAAGAGTTGGACATGACTGAGCATGTATCTGTTTTATATATATTTACAAAGTTAATTTTTCAAGTGTATTATATCCTCACTCTTTCTTCTAAGTTAGGTTTGCCTTCCTAATTGTTAATATTCTTTTAGGCAGTAGTCATATATACTGCTAAGCATTTTCATGATGAAATGGTATCTCAATCCCAAAGAAATTGGTACCAATCCCAAAGAAAGGCAATGCCAAAGAATGCTCAAACTACCACACAATTGCACTCATCTCACATGCTAGTAAAGTAATGCTCAAAATTCTCCAAGCCAGGCTTCAGCAATATGTGAACCATGAACTTCCTGATGTTCAAGCTGGTTTTAGACAAGGCAGAGGAACCAGAGATCAAATTACCAACATCTGCTGGATCATGGAAAAAGCAAGAGAGTTCCAGAAAAACATCTGTTTCTGCTTTATTGACTATGCCAAAGCCTTTGACTGTATGGATCACAATAAACTGTGAAAAATTCTGAAAGAGATGGGAATACCAGACCACCTGACCTGCCTCTTGAGAAATTTGTATGCAGGTCAGGAAGCAACAGTTAGAACTGGACATGGAACAACAGACTGGTTTCAAATAGGAAAAGGAGTATGTCAAGGCTGTATATTGTCACCCTGTTTATTTAACTTATATGCAGAGTACATCATGAGAAACGCTGGACTGGAAGAAACACAAGCTGGAATCAAGATTGCCGGGAGAAATATCAATAACCTCAGATATGCAGATGACACCACCCTTATGGCAGAAAGTGAAGAGGAACTCAAAAGCCTCTTGATGAAAGTGAAAGTGGAGAGTGAAAAAGTTGGCTTAAAGCTCAACATTCAGAAAACGAAGATCATGGCATCCGGTCCCATCACTTCATGGGAAATAGATGGGGAACCAGTGGAAACAGTGTCAGACTTTATTTTTCTGGGCTCCAAAATCACTGCAGATGGTGACTGCAGCCATGAAATTAAAAGACGCTTACTCCTTGGAAGGAAAGTTATGACCAACCTAGAGAGCATATTCAAAAGCAGAGACATTACTTTGCCAACAAAGTTTCGTCTAGTCAAGGCTATGGTTTTTCCTGTGGTCATGTATGGATGTGAGAGTTGGACTGTGAAGAAGGCTGAATGCTGAAGAATTGATGCTTTTGAACTGTGGTGTTGGAGAAGACTCTTGAGAGTCCCTTGGAGTGCAAGGAGATCCAACCAGTCCATTCTGAAGGAGATCAGTCCTGGGTGTTCTTTGGAAGGAATGATGCTAAAGCTGAAACTCCAGTTCTTTGGCCACCTCATGCGAAGAGCTGACTCATTGGAAAAGACTCTGATGCTGGGAGGGATTGGGGGCAAGAGGAGAAGGGGACAACAGAGGATGAGATGGTTGGATGGCATCACTGACTCGATGGACGTGAGTCTGAGTGAACTCCGGGAGTTGGTGATGGACAGGGAGGCCTGGAATGCTGCGATTCTTGGGGTCACAAAGAGTCAGACACAACTGAGCGACTGATCTGATCTGATCTGATTCAGCATAAACTATAATATATTTGAGATTGATAAATATTTCAGAACTGAAGGCAAGAAGGCCATTAAGGAAATCCCACAATTATTACTGCTTCTAAAATGTAAAACAATATAAGTTTATTCAAAACTTTCTCAGCAGAAAAACACATCATTAGCCCAAACCCCCATCCAAAAAAAATCCTACATAATCACAATAAATCTGGCTAATGTATAATAGAATAATGAATTTTTTTAACTTCAGGAATTTTGAAAACAAATGCTAACCATAATCAATTAAAACTACATTCATGATCTGTAATTTTTAAAATTCAGTATCTAAAAATAAGATGCGGTAGGAAAGCAGGTATCCAGGGATAATCTAGCTATCAAAAAGAATTAATTAGAAGCTTTTATCATCAGTTAATTTAAACATAACAGAATTTGTACTCATTTGACTAGTAGGAAGTTTATCTATATTTACATATCATTACTCTTCAATTGTCATATATGTTGCTTCTTATTCTGATACACATTATATTTTCATTTTGTATTCGATGAAATTATTTTTATTGGCTTACTTCTAAATGAGTCATTTATATATTCAAAGCAATTACTTGGGCTCAAAACTAACTTAAATAAATATAAAATAGAATGTGTCATTGCTGATGTATCTTTCAATATCTCATAAGTTGATGTATGTAAGTAGCTGATAAATCCTTTTTGATTCATTTCTACCAATTAGTAACTGAATTATACACATCCGAAGGTAGATTTAAAAATATGAAAAGAATAGTATGTCACCTTTAAAGGGTACTGGGCTTCCCTGGTGGCTCAGAGGTTAAAGCGTCTGCCTATAATGCGGGAGACCTGGGTTCGATCCCTGGGTCGGGAAGATCCCCTGGAGAAGGAAATAGCAACCCACTCCAGTATTCTTGCCTGGAGAATCCCATGGACGGAGGAGCCTGTTGGGCTACAGTCCACATGGTCGCAAAGAGTCTGACACGACTGAGTGACTTCACTTTCACTCTAAAGGGTACTATATCAGTGAACCACTGGAAAAATTCCAGCAGGGTACATAAGACAGAAAAATTACAAACTATATATTCTGAATTCTTTCAAGCAATTAGTTCATGGAGTATAGGACTGCAAACATTCCCTGCCAAAAGCACAGTCACTAAATAAAGATCATAGATAAGAAGCCCCCCCCCCCCCCAAAAAAAAAATAAAGAAGTAATCAGGCAGGAATTAAGGATATTCTGTCTTTTGGAATGCATACTGAACTTTGGAGTTAAAGGACAGACACTTTTCATTTCCTTTCTAGTCTATCTTCTTAATACATATCCCTATTATTTTGCAGACACTTAGCAAACCAAAACTCACATTTATCAGCCTCCTTGTACTTTGCTGAAAATATCTCAAAACAATGCAACTAACTTCTGGACAATAGTATATGAACAGAAGAAGTCAAAGCAGCATGCAACTAGTGTGCTTAAGAGAAATATGTGTCCTTTGTCTCTGTTACTATTGTAAAGAACGCATAGTCTGTTTTAAGTTATCTCATACGTGAAGAGGATATGAACTTGGGTGAACTCCAAGAGATAGTGAAGGACAGGGAGGTCCAGCATGCTGCAGTCCATGGGGTCACAAAGAGTTGGGCACAACTTGGCAACTGAACAACAACATACATGAAGAGAAAGAGAAGAGTCTAAAGCTATAAAAGCAACAAAACAAACCAATACCATAGAGTTATTATAACATCACTGAACTTTGCAAATTTTTACATGAAGCCACTCATTTTTCATGGAATCTAAGATGTCATTAACTATTGCTTTATGTGTCACTACAAAACATTTTAGAAGTGTTTCCAGGGCTTCCCTGGTAGTCCAGTTGTTAAGAGTTTGCCTGCAATGAGGAGACATCAGACTCTATCCCTGGTACGGGAGGATCCCACATGCCGCGGGGCAACTAAGCCCGCTGCCCACTACTGAGCCTGCACGCCAAAGCCCGTGTTCTGAGAGAAGCCACCACAACGAGAAGGTCATGCACCTCACTGCATCTAGAGAAAGCCTGTGCACAGCAATGAAGACCCAGAACAGCCAAAAATAAAAATAAACAAATATTTTTAAAAGAAGTGCTTCCAGTTAAACTCTGGCCCATTAGTAAATATTTTCTTGATTCACCAAATGGAATTTTCAATTCAGTGGTAGTGTTTTACATACTACTGATTTCAAATTTCTGATAAATTCATATAAAATATCTCATTCAAATTCCTGCCTCAAATCAATATTCCTCATATTTAGATTTGCCATATTAACAAAATGCTCTGCATTTGTTTTCATAGCTAAAGAGCTTTTAGGAGTAAAACAGTTTAGAACACTGTCCAATACCCTACCTTTAATTGGAAATCCTGCTACTGATTTTTTAATTAAAATACAATGTGTAATATGCATATATAAAGAACACAAACCTTAACCATATTGCATAATACATTTTTACAATGTAAAATACAGTGTCATCACAATTCAGATAAATATATATTGAAGAATACTGAAATCCACTGTGAACCCTACCAGTCGTTACTACAGACAATCACTACTCTTTTACCTTCATGAGCCAGGTTTGTCTGATACTGAATTTCATATAAATGTTGATAGTTTCAGTCTACTTTCAAAGACACAACCAGCAGTGGGAGTGGTGCTGTGGGCTGGCTCCTGGTCTTATTCCTGGCTGCAGCAATAGTAACGACCTCAGCACATTAGTGTCTTCAGAAGCTACACTGAGTTTAGAGTCTAAAGTTACTGCTTAGGAGCAGCTGCACTCAGCCAGGCCAGTGGTTGGTGTCGAATTGTGGGGACTAGAGTCCATCACCTTCCCCTGCTTGTTCTTTCACTGAGGGGTGATGGTGACTTCCTTTAGTTATTCATCATCGGGAGCAATTTCATAGGCACCTTTTGCTCTTTGACCCTTCTTAACAATTGTGTTACCAACCCCACCCTATTCCCATTATACTGTTTATCCTTTGAAAACTTCAAGTAATCTGTTTCCTGGACTGGTATACAAACTATTTTTCAATCATTGGTACAAAATTATTGGGTCATCCTTCATTTGTACATTAATCCAAATACCTCTTCTAAGATTCTACAGTCTTCTTCCCAATACTGTTTTCTCTTTACCAGAATTTTCTCCCTTCTTCATACTATGTGTATATATGTGTGTGTATGTATATATGTGTACATATATATGCTATATATTATAATTTATAATATATATATAATAGTATATACCACATATACATATTTGTCTATATTAATTAAAAATGAAAGTGGAAACACAACAATACGGTATAGATAAATAACTAGGTCTTCCACATAGAAAATATTTTAAAATACCTATTCTTTTTTATCTCCAGTATTAATCCCATATTTAATGTAACACTGGTCAGAGTCATAGCTCTGATCTGTGAGCATCCACTTAGTTTTATAACTAGGACCTGACATGAAGCACTGGTGTTAACGATTTATCCCTTATTTCTATCTCTCTCATTGCCATGTCTGTCTTTGTAATCTGGTTAAAAATCACATTTTTGCTCTAGAGGAGAGCAAGCTGCTTAAGTCACAGTCCTTTTCTCTTAGTCTTCTTATTTTTAATATTTGCTAAATAAAAGTCCCTTTGAGTGCATATATCAAATAGCTATGATCTGACTCAATTGATATAATGGGTTGAGATCCATGCTCTATCCTTACAATGCTGTTCTCCTTTTAACAGCTAATTGGGACATGTCCTATCATATTCTGATATCCTTAATTTTAACCAAGTGGATTCTATTAATTTCTTCTTATATTATCATTTTAAATATTCATTCCCTTTGCCAACTTCATATTTTTAAACTCCTCTTCTCAAATCTCACAATGCTCAAAATTCTCTGAAAGCCTCATGAAAGCAAAATATCTTAATCATATTATACATAATTTTAATCAGTATATAAAACTTTATATATTAATGGACTGCTATAGACCTTTTGCAAATGACATGCCAAAATGCTCATTTCTTTTAAATAAAAGTTAGCTATAATTTTTATTAAAACATTTTCATACATATTTCATACAAAATATTTTTATTTTCCTACACATTTCCTATGTAAAAATAGCAAAAATATTTTTAATCATGGAAAATGTTAATTTAGAATTGTGTAAGTACATATTTTATGTGTTTATGTAATTTCTAGAAATAAAGATAAAAATAAAATTTTGTTCTCTAATAGAAGGGTGTTCATATGTCCTGATTTGCCTTAACAGTCCAAAGAGTGCAACAGTTTGGGTAATATATCAAACTATCTCATAACATTTAATTATGAGGAAGTGATTACCACTCACAGTAAGTGCAAGTGGAAAGCAGCAGTACTCAGGATTCTAAATGGCAATATAGGGTGGCTAAACATCAAAACACAACCAATAAGGGTTAAATGAGGGTGGACTATATATGAACAGAATGTGTCTAAATCAAAGTGAAGAAGCAGTCAGTCCTAGGGAATGCTTAAATAATGGAATACACCTTCACAGGGGTTTCCCTGGCAGCTCAGATGGTAAAGAATCTGCCTGTAATGCAGGAGACCCCAGTTCCATTTCTGGGTCAGGAAAATCCCCTGGAGAAGGGATAGGCTATCCACACCAGTATTCTTGGGCTTCCCTGGTGGCTCAGGTGGTAAAGAATCCACCTGTAATGCGGGAGACCTGGGTTCAATCCCTGGGTTGGGAAGATCCCCTGGAGGAGGGCATGGCAGCCCACTCCAGTATTCTTGCCTGGAGAATCCCCATGGATAGAGGACACTGATGGGATACAGCCCATGGGTCACAAAGAGTTGGATATGACTGAGCAACTAAGCACAAGCACATGCACACAGAGACAGGGATACTAATTTTGTTTAAGAGGAGTGAGTGAAGTCGCTCAGTCGTGTCCAACTCTTTGCAACCCTATGGACTGTAGCCTATCAGGCTCCTCCATCCATGGGATTTTCCAGGCAACAGTGCTGGAGTGCCATTTCCTTCTCCAGGGTTTTGCTTATATATTTCTAACATTTCTTGGTATGATTAGCATTCTGGTTAAGAAGAGCTATTCTTATTTTTGTAGATAATTTATTCTTTATTTTTCTCTCCAAACATCTCAGTTAAAATTATAAGCAGTTAAAGAAAACTAAATTAATAAGTTATTGATCATTTTAAAAGTTACAAAAAAATTATAAACTTAATATAAAAATCTTTTTTAGCCTTATGCTTGTCTGTAAGTAATTTCCCAATAGATTTATCATGCACAGTTACGGTGAATGGAAATTAAAGCTGTTGTAATAAAAAAAGTGAGTTTGTTTTTAATTATGCTGTGAGTGATGCCTTGAAGCATGTTTACTGGATATTTTATCTATTGTTTAATATTGTGTCCCATGAATTACTTATAAACTAGAGAGATCAATATCTTTGAAATTTCTGCAAATAATTTTATAATTCAGCTAGGAATTGCCTTATTCATTTGCCAACATTATTATATTCTATGAAAAGTAAATAGCAAAAATAATTTCCAGCTGCTATGCATATGGAATTCTTACTCTTCAACCATCTCAAATTGATTAGACTTACTGAATCACTTTCCTTAGATTTTATCATATGTGTTAGAAATGAGTATCTAGTACAAAAATAAATAGGGTCCATCCTCCAGTCCTCCTAAATATTTAGTAAAAGTCTCATGAATCTATGAATAACAGAGGTATTTAGTGCCTAATTCCAAAATTTTATTTCCTCCAGTAAGCATTCCACATAAACAGACTAGTAGAAATCTCAGTGCTCTGACTGTGCAAAGTTATCAGTGATAATTGGTTTCATAAAGAAAACTACTTGCCAGGCATTAGCTGAATCAGACATTACTTTTGTTTATTGCGTTTTATGCAGGGAACCAAATACCAGGGGCTTAGAGTCATTTACTAAAATAGTGAATTTAAATCTAGATCAAACACAAGATTTACACATTTTTTTTTTAGATTTACACATTTTTAATGAAAAACTGAAAAAGATGTTACAAAAGTTATTTGAAAACATTGCATCAGAATGTTTTAAATGGCATAAATGGGTAGAATAACACAAACAAATTTTGCAAAAATTCTTGAAGCAGTTTTAAACTACTGCAAGGAGATGAGCAAAGCAAATATCTCAAAGTTGAGGTCAAAGATGAGAGAAAGTAAGGTTGCTACCAATGAAATCTAAATCTACAATCATCCTCAATAAGTATTTGTCATTCCAGCCAAAAAGTGATACACTATATATCAATTAATATTATTTAAATGTGTTATAATTTTTTTATTTGGGTACAAAAAATAGGAACCTAAAATATAGAACTCAGCCTGGCGAAAATAGATATATAATTTAGCTTCCAATATGCTGTAACCTGGAAGTTAAGGATTTGAAATGTGACTATACAATGTAGGATCATGACTCCAATCAGTCATTTATTAAAAATAAATCAGAACTTTTATTAAAATTAAGAGCTAAATAACTTGCTTTAAGGATGCACATTTACTTCAGATACTTGGACCTGAAATTATACTCTTCAAGACCTGTCAGGAAGAAGAAAATATACGAAACTTTCCTTACAAGTGTACTTAGTGTAAATGAAGCATAGAGGACCCTGTGAGACCCTCCTAAAAACCCCTCTGTTGCTCATTTCTTGTTTGTAGGGAAAAGAATCTTTGTTTTCCTAGGTCTTTCCAGAGCTTTAAAGAACAGGCACAGGCAATTACTAATTAAGGTATAGAGTGAAGGCAGTAACAAAGGAAAAGCAAACAACAGTAGAGCAATAAAGCAAACCAAGTTCCTCCTCAAGAGATATACAGAACAACATACTTTCGAGTTCGTCTTTGGGAATCAAGGCCCCTGTCTGAACACCAGAGTCCTAGGACATCACCCTGCTACTTCACCACCAACCCGTCAGCACTTACCTCAAACCGCGCCTTTAAAAACTCTTCCCTGAAAACCACCACAAAGTTTGCTGAGCACAAGCTACCCTTACTCCTTGCTTTATGTTCCTTCATCACAACCCAGTGTCAGTAAATTGTCTTCACTCCCTAGCGGGCAGGTGGACCCAAACGCACTTAAATAACATAAATATAACCACTGGTTCTGAAAGTTGGCTTCATATATCTTTCTTTCATTATAGGCTAACAGCATGGCACTGTTCTCTCCTATATCTTGTGAAGTGATAGTTTTTAGCTCTTTTTTTTTTTTTTTTTTTTTTAGTGGAGGGAAGAGTTGCCCCTTTCCTCCATCTTACTGTTCTTTTCACATCTGAAAGGACTTTCACAAGACTATCATTGTCCTATGTCAATTCTATTAGTGTTTATGCAAATACTACTTGTCTTGCCAATACTAGAGATCAGATTGAGGTAGACTGGTACTTATTTTCCCAAAATACCAGTGATTTTAATTAACAAAGTGTTTTCTCATGAAAAGGCTGTCCCTTTAAAAAAAGTTTAATTTTACTTCAGTCCTACAGACTTCACAATTTAGCAATTCATACCATTAATCAATGTTTCATATTACTATTGATGTACATTTTGTCTTGGACTTTCTTCTCAATGAGCAACTCTTTTTAAGCTCTCCTAAATGAACAGGATTCTTTCGTTTTTTGGCAACAGTTTGCATGTAAATTGCTTTGACTTAATTTTCTTTCAGATAAGAACACCAATTCTCTTTTTACTGTTTAACCAGACAAATATTCTACAAATTTAATTCTTCAGATCTTGATTCTCTGATAACCTTTGAGTGGAAACTAAACTCTTAGCAGTCACTTTACTCGTATTTCATATTCTTTAACTCACATATTCAAAAAAAATTGATAATTTGGTTGTTGAGTCCTATTATTCATCTTTATTCACTATGTCTTGAAAATGTACACAAGTATTCTCAGACACATTTTTTAATAATGTGTCTTGGTTACCCTTTGTCCCAGGCTTTATCCCTAGGAAAAAATGATGAGATTCAAGTCAGTTGTCCTAGTGAGTAGCCAAACTCACCATAGACAAGAAATAAAGAAAAAGAAAATTTCATCTTTGCCTGTAAACAGAGGAAGGCAGCTGTCCTCCCACTTAAAGAAAGGGTCTGCTACTTACACCAAAATTTTGTAATTAAAGTATAATCTCTCAGACTTTCCTGGTATTCCAGTGCTTGGGAGTCTGCCTGCCAATGCAAGAGACACGGATTCGATCCCTGGTCCAGGAAGACCCCACATAACTCAGAATAACTAAGCTTGTGAGCTACAACTACTGAAGCCCATGCACCACAGAGCCCATGCTCTGCAACTAGAAGCCATGGAAGTGAGAAGCCCCAGCTCACCACGACTAGAGAAAGTTCTCTCGCAGCAAAAAAGACTCAGCCCAGTCAAAAATAAATAAAATTTTTTTTAAAACTTAAAAAATGTAAAATCTCTTTAGCAGCTTGATGGGCCCATAGTTGTCTCTGTTAGGTAGTTAGAATAGGAAAAAGGAGTCCAGAATGGTGGTGGCTAAAAGACAAGGAAGGGAAAAGCCCATGAAAATAGAACAAAGCAGGGTCCGAGGACCAGAGTGAGGACCTCAGGTAGAACAAATAGCACTCCTGGCTAGCCCAAACTACATAGGGCAGGCCCAGGGGAAGGAAAAAACACATAAAAAGAGGAGCCAAAGGGCCAGGGGGTCCCTCTCCCATGCACGTGCACGCTCTCTCTTTCTCTCTCTCTTCTCTTCTCTTCACATCTTTTGGGTCAGCATGCCCTCATGCCTCAAGGATGTATTTTCATTTGTTTTCTAAATAAAACTGAACTGTAACATAGAGCTGTAACACTGTCCGAGAGCTGTGACACACTGAGGGCTTTAATGTCTGTTGCTTCAAATTTTTGTTGTGATGAGACAGAACCAAGGAAATTACACACTCCCCTGGCATCTATGGTGCTGTGACTCAGATTTATCAGGCTGAAACAACCTCTGCACAGCCCCACAAGGAGGCCAACTCAGCTTACGCTCCCTCGGTGGAAATGGATGCAAAGAAAACCCAGCCCAGGGGAAGTGACAAGAAGCCCAGCATGCTGGAAACCAGGACAGCAAAAAACAAATTCAGCAGAAAGCGCACGTGACTCAGTCCAGAAGACCTCTGGTTAAGGTAGGAGGTCCTCACTTTAATGGCTGGAGGGACATATCCTAACAAAATCTTAACCCCTTTACAATCTTCCATTTCTTGTTTCCTTGAACCCCCCATGAACAGGCAAGCGGCAATGGGTGCAACTGAGGGACTCTGGAGAAGCTACTCCTCGGTATGTCCCAAAGGCACTATCTGCTGAGCCCCAGTAGCTATTACCCAAGCTGGTGGGGGTTCTTCTGTCCTTAATCTTCTTTGTGTCAAGGATCAGGCCAATGAAAACTGTGAGCACAAGTTAGGTATTTAGCAGATTTTCCAGGAGGCTATGAAGGGGATTCCTTGGCACATTTTTCCCACTACTTTTTCCTCCTGTTAGGTAGGTAGAATAGGGAAACAGAGTCCAAAATGGCGGGGGCTAAAAGACACCACTTTCACTTTACTTTCAAAAGACAAGGAAGGTCAAAGGAAGGTCCGAGGACCAGAGTGAAGACTTTAGGCAGAACAAACAGCACTCCTGGCTAAGCCCAATTTGCATAGGGCAGGCCCAGGTGGAGGAAAAACATATAAAAGGAGACAAAGCACTTTCTCATGGACTCTCTCTCCAGCATGCGTGCGCTCTTTCTCTTTCTCTCTCTCTCTCCTGCTATCTTCTAAATAAAATAGAGCTGTAACACTGATTTGCCTAAGAGCTATAACACGATTTGTCCAAGACCCGAGAGCTGTGACGCGCCGAGGGCTTTAATGTCCGTCGCTCCAAATCTTTGTTGTGACAAGACAAAGAACCGAGGAACATACACTCGTGTAACACTCCTGTCCTTCAATTCCTCTATTCCGGGACTTGAGCCTGGCCAAAGCCCATGATGCCGTGCTTCAGGACCTAATGAAGCTCAGGCTCTGATGTCTTATTGCAAAAATTCAGTGAGAGACACAGCGATAGGTAAGAGGTGGATTTGTTAGGATTCAGAGAGAAGCACACTCTGCAGGGTGTGGGCCATTGCAGAGGGCAAGGGCTTAGGCCATGGAGTATAGTCTGGCTAGGTTTTCAAGCTAGATGAATTCATATGCTAATGAGTGGGAGGATTATCACAACCATTGGGGAACCACCCACTCCTCCACCTTTTGACAGTATCTTGGAGCTGTCCTGCCACCTCTGAGTGTGTCATTTAGCTTACAGATTGGGGATTAAGGTTTACTTGAATTTGATTTGTCATCTTGGACCCAAATGATTTAATCTGTTTATGTTATGCCCTTGTGCTATGTCATTCTTTCAAAAGTTGTGCCCTTCCCCCTTCCCTGCTTCATCTTTTCCTGAGCCCTGTCCAGGCCCACAGTGTTGCCTCTACAATCTAATGAAGGAACAACCAGAAAATAGCTGGCCCTTGGGAGGGAAATACTGTATAATATCCAATCCCTTTAGATATTCAGGTCTTCATCTTCCATGTTTCCTACAACATGTGCAACATCATCATCTCTCAGTGAGCAAGCTAGGGCAGTTAAGAGGCACACAGTGCCTGCTAGAAGTCCATCTGTTGTCCTCTCTTCAAAGGCAATTGGGCTTCTAGGGATAATGTTTGCCACTTTGGGAGTTGGCACTGCAGGCCTTTTGGGGCCAAACCCTTACCACCGTTCTCCTAAGGTTACAAACATACCCTAGGATCAAATCTTCACTCCACTTTTATAGAACATCTGGTCTGTTGCCTCTTACCAATTTGTTCTTAAGCCAATTACTAACTCCTACAACCAGGACCCTGCCCCCTTGTAAGCAACATTGCTTCAGTCCACCTATTATTAAAATACTCTTGATACCCCTAACCGGAGAAGGCAATGGCACCTTACCCCAGTACTCTTGCCTGGAAAATCCCATAGACGGAGGAGCCTGGAAGGCTGCAGTCCATGGGGTCGCTAGGAGTTGGAAATGACTGAGCGACTTCTCTTTCACTTTTCACTTTCATGCATTGGAGAAGGAAATGGCAACCCACTCCAGTGTTCTTGCCTGGAGAATCCCAGGGACGGGGAGCCTGGTGGGCTGCCATTTATGGGGTCGCACAGAGTTGGACACGACTGAAGTGACAGCATAATGCCCCTAACAGGGCCACATAACCCACTCCTTTGTCATTACTTCTGTTATTACCTAAAGTGGGTCTATGACAATGAACTGTTTACCATTGGAAACATCCTAAGCTGCTCTTATGGAGGAGGAGGGGAGGAAATCAGTGATTCACAATCCCTTAAAGCAGTAAGAGGATAAGGCTTATGACCACTTCACCAGGTTCCCAGTCTCAGGGAACAGTTTTGGATTGCTTTACATCATGATATCTATTCCCATCTGCAGTAAACAAACAGTCAATGAGTTAAAATTAAAACCCTTTAATCCTACCCAACACCGGTCATGCTGGAGACCTTGGGGATGCCCAACTCCAATCTGGGGGTCCCAGGAGGTCAACCTGCCTTGACCTGCCTAGGGATCTGGTCCTTGCAAGTTTGTTATGCCTCAACCTGCTTGGGGATCCACCAGTCCAGGGGCCCCAGGAGGTCGTCACGGCTTGACAAGCCCAGGGACCAAATTCTCAGGAGGCTGACCTGCCTCAACCTGCCCAGGGATTTGATCTCCAGGAGGCTGTCACACTTCAGCCTGCCTGGGGATCTGCACCTTGACCTGGGTATACCTGGCTCTCAGGTTGCAATAGTGCTGGTAGGATAAGGTTCAGAAAGACTCACCCCTAAGGAAGTCCACCCATGGAAATAGAAGAAAGCCTATTACTTGTAGGACTGTGCCCAGTCTCAGCAACAACTCAGGAGCCCAATGAGAACCCCATTGCCTTTCTCGAAAAGCTAAAAGAGGCCCTCCAAAAGTTTATCGATCTTGACTTAGACTCTTACGAGGGACAGGTGATTTTAAAGGACAAATTCCTGTCCCAATGTGCAACAAATATCAGAATAAAGTTACAACAGTTACAGCAACAGGATTCTGCTGCCTCTTTAGATGAGATAGATGGTCCAGACAGACACCAATACCTTTCATAACAGAGAACAGGAGGAGGAGGCCAAGGCCCAGGAGAGGGAGAAAAGGAAAGAGACAAGGCATGCCCAGATGCTGGCCGCCCTCCAGGGAAGCCCTATGGCAAACTCTGAGTCCTTGAAGGACAAGGCAAATGCCTAATTTGTAGACAGGCAGGGCATTGGCCCAAAGAGTATCCAAACCGTGACAAGTCTCCTAAAACGGATTGCTCTAAATGCCATCAACTGGACATTGGGCGGCATTCTGCCCTCAGGATCCAAGAGCCTCAAGGTCAAGCGCCAAGCCTTTCCTCACGATGGTTTAGCAGGACTGGAGCAGCCCGCTCCAGCCAGCCTGCCTGTCACAGGTAACCATCACGGGGCTGGAGCCAAGGGTGCAACTGGATGTGGCAGGTAGGTCCGAGAATTTCTTGCTTGACATGGGGGCTACCTACTCTGTCCTGACCTCCTACTCTGGAACCTTCTCCTCGCAAATCTATACCATTTGGGGTGTTACAGGAAAAACAATTACAAAAAGATTCACCTGAGCACTTTGTGGCTGGAATGGACAAATATTTTCCCACCAGTTTCTAATGGTCCCCGACCGTCCTTCTCCCTTATTGGGAAGAAATCTCTCCCTGCCTTCGAAACCTTGCAGCTATTGCAGTCCTGATAAAAAATGCTTTAAAACTCTCTTTTGAAGGCAAACTATTTTTACCAGCCACCAAGTGAAACAACTCCTAAATGGGAGAGGCCATTTATGGATGTCTGATCAAAGAATCCTCATATATCAAGTAGTGCTGATGGAAAATCCAGGCCTCACTATATCCCCTTGTGAGGGTCTCAACCCAGCCACCCTCCTGCCTACCTCAAGGGCTCTCTCCCCTTTCACTCTTGCCTAGAAAGCTTGGACCACTGGACAAAACCCCAAGAGGAATTGTCAGAAGATCCTCTGATCAATCCTGAGGAAATCTGGTACACTGATGGAAGCAGCTTTGTCTTGGATGGAAAAAGAAGAGCCAGATATGCAGTAGTCTCCAATTTTGAGACCATAGAGGCTAAACATTTGTCACCAGGTACTTCAGCCCAATTAGCTGAGCTCATAGCCCTGACTTGAGCTTTAGAGCTGGGAAAAGGAAAAAGAGTAGCCATTTACACTGACTCCAAATATGCCTTTCTAGTGCTACATGCACATGCAGCTATTTGAAAAGAAAGAAGCCATTTGACCACCCAAGGGTCCCCAATCAAATATGGTGATTAAATCCTTAGACTCTTGGAGGCCAACCATCTGCCCACTGAGGTTTCAGTCTCCCACTGTAAAGGACACCAAAAAGGGAGCATGGAATTGGCATCAGGGAATCAATCAGCTGATCAGGCAGCTAACATAAATGTGAAGTTGCTCAGTCGTGTCCGACTCTTTGCGACCCCATGGACTGTAGCCTACCAGGCTCCTCTGTCCATGGGATTTTCCAGGCAATAGTACTGGAGTGGATTGCCATTTCCTTCTCCAAGGGATGGATATTCCCAACTCAGGGATTGAATCCGGGTCTAGAGTTGACTCATTGGAAAAGACTCTGATGCAGGAGGAGAAGGGGATGACAGAGGATGAGATGGCTGGATGGCATCACTGACTCGATGGACGTGAGTCTGGGTGAACTCTGGGAGTTGGTGAGGGACAGGGAGGGCCGGCGTGCTGTGACTCATGGGGTCGCAAAGAGTCGGACACGACTGAGTGACTGAACTAAACTCCCGCATTGTAGACAGACGCTTTACCGTCTGAGCTACCAGGGAAGTCTTAGCTGATCAGGCAGCTAAGACCAGCATTATAGAACAATGACCCAAAAGGGGTTGCCACCTTAGTTCCACAGACAAATTTGTCAGAAATTCCTTCATATACTGAAGGTGAGACTCTTAAAGCTAAGAGTGAGGGCTTTCAAGAAGATCATATGGGGTGGTTCCAAAAGGAGGGACTCCTTTTTCTGCCTGGGAACCTCCAAGGGAAGTTGGTTAACTCCTTACATGCCACCACTCATTTTGGGAAAAGAGCTCTCCAAAGATTACTAGAAAGGTCCTTCAGAGGAACAGGCCTCCAAATGACTATAAGGCAAGTGGTCTCCTCTTGTCTCACTTGCCAGTTAAAAAACCCCCAAGGAGCTTGAAGACCCCAGCTGGCCCAGCCCAGCCAACAATGTGGGACCTACCCAGGAGAGGACTGGCAGATGGACTTCACCCAGATGCCAGTTTCTCAAGGGTATAAATACCTATTAGTCATGATAGATACACTCACAGGATGGATTGAAGGCTTTCCCACCTAGACTGAGAAGGCTATGGAGGTGGCAAGAAAAAAAAAAAAAAAAATTGCTCCATGAAATCATTATGAGATTTGGTCTTCCCAGGTCATTACAAAGTGACAATGGGACATCATTTACTTCTAAGGTCACCCAAGGGGTCTCTAAAGCATTGGGCATTACTTATTATCTCCATTATGGCTAGAGGCCTCAGTCTTCAGGAAAGTAGAAAGAGCCAACCAATTCTTAAAATCAGCGATAAAAAAGATAACCCAGGAGACCTCCCTGGGATGGAAGGAGGCTTTACCAATAGCTTTCCTTCATACCCATATTGCAGAGACGGCAATGGCACCCTACTCCAGTACTCTTGTGTGGAAAATCCCATGGATGGAGAAGCCTGGTAGGCTGCAGTCCAGGGGTCACTAAGAGTCAGAACCGACTGAAGCAACTTAGCAGCAGCACACCCATATTCCCCCTCAGGAACAGGTTGGTCTTAGTTCTTAGGCTATACTGGAGACCTTTTGTTTATGTCAATGACCTCTTCCTAGATCCAGAGTCCCAGACCCTCCGGTCTTATACCATGGCCACTGGGAAATTCTAACAGGATATATACACTTGTGAAGTGTGAACCAGGACCCAAAACCTTCTAAGGAGTCACCACTAGATGCTCCAGGGACTCAAGTCCTAATTAAAGTCTGGAAAGATGGGTCCCCAAAGGCTGAACTCCAGCCCACATGGAAGGGCCCTTACCCTGTAATACTTTCTACTCTCATAGAAATCAAGGTACCAGGACATGACTCCTGGATTAACTACTCATGAGTCAAGCCATGGAAGAAAACAGAAGAGGGCACTCAATATACCTGTCAACAAGCTACAACACACAGTGCTAGCTCAACAAGGATATATAAAACTTCAGCTGACCTCGGAAAATATCACTCACCCCAGATGGACACCACTATAAGGATTCTGAGGCCTGAGACTAACTAGCAAGCGGGGGAGGCCCAATAACCCTCGCCATCCCAGTTCAGCAGGAAGTAGCCAGAAAGAGCTCAAAAGCCCTATTCCCAAAGAACTGGGCCTCCCATCTCTTGAGGAAGTAATGTTAGGTAGTTAGGATAGGGAAAAGGAGTCCAGAACGGTGGTGGCTACAAGACAAGGAAGGGAAAAGCCCACAAAAATAGAACAAAGGAAGGTCTGAGGACCAGAGTGAGGACCACAGGTAGAACAAACAGCACTCCTGGCTAGCCCAAGTTACATAGGGCAGGCCCAGGGGGAGGAAAAACACATAAAAAGAGGAGCCAAAGGGCCAGGCGTCTCTTTCCCGTGCACGTGCTCTCTCTCTCTCTTCTCTTCACGTCTTTTGGGTCAGCATGCCCTCATGCCTCAGGGATGTATTTTCCTTTATTTTGTAAATAAAACTGAGCTGTAACACGGAGCTCTAACACTGTCCACGAGCTGTGAAGCACCGAGGGCTTTAATGCCCGTTGCTTCAAATTTTTGTTGTGATGAGACAGAACTGAGGAAATTACACACTTCCCTGACATCCCCAAATTCTGGAGTTTCTACTTTTGATGTGTGAATACACAGGGAGATAAAGCTATGGATTCCCTAATAGCCTATGTTTTAGTATGGGGACCTAGTAATTGAAGCTTTAGTAACCTTAAGAATAACTGTAACAATCTGACCCTCTTAAAAAGATAAGGGAAGTTCCAGTGCTTTCAGATTAGATCAATTAACTAGACAAATGGCTATAGACTTAATTCTCATGATTTTCATGGTATGTGTGGTATTCCAAGAAGCTAGGTATTTTGGCAGGAATGTGGAGAAACCCAGGGAAGTTTGATTTTTCCATACTGTTGTTTGTATAGCATAGTACCAGGTATAATGGGAAATTAACATAGTCATATTTTTAAAATATTTTTATCTTAATATTATGACTTTGAAAGACCTTTTAAAAGTTGCAAAATAACGAAAGTATAAAAAGCCTATGATTTGCACAGTAAATCATATTTGTGGTTTAAATTTCATCCCAAGACTGGGATTATGGCTGAGAAAGGATACTAAGTATCTTTATAAAGCATGTGAGTTTTTATAGGGAAAATAAGAAAATGTTTTATTAGATCTAAGCAGAAAGGCTGATGTTATAACATTTATCACAACAGTAATTACCTGCATTCAGTACCACGTGGACATGGAGATCTGAACCCCAAACAGAATGAAAGCCAACCCATACCACACGACAAATTTAAAAAGTAACCTGGAGAAGTAGCAGGTGATACAGTTTATTATTTCAACACAAAAACAATCACTTCTTCTCAGATATCAAAACGTCTTATTTTTCAAGCAAGAGGGACTGTTAAGTTGAGAAGAGCTTTGCAAAGTAGATAATGTCTTTCTTGCCCACAAAGTTAGTTCTTGTTTTCCTCTTAGTCCTCAGCAAGCACTGTATTCATTACCAGTGTTGTGAATTATGAATCTCAAGTGAATTTTTTTGTGTATTGTTCACTTATAAGAAATAAGTCAAAATGTATGCCAGTAAATTTCCATATGCTAGCAAAACCAAGATTTTAATTAAATGGTCATAAGGTATGGTCTTTTACATATTTATATCTGTATCTGTGGTTATCTGTCATCTATCATCTATCTACCTGTTTGATTGCTTATATGCATCTCTACCTGTTATCTCATGACTGAATAATGTAAAACCATTGTTTGCAATTGGTGTCAACAAGATACTCCATCAAACCTCTTAATAACCAAAGGCAGGGGAAAATCATTTTACTTATTAATAAATATTTTATGGGATGAAAAAAAAAAGTTGCAAAATATTTATTCTGCATGTCTTTAATAACATTTTTTTTCCAAAATAGAGTATCTCACTTTGAGTTTTCACTGGAAACTGCACTTTGACACTAATAACTGTTTTCTACAAACCCTTCTCTGGGTAGCTTGATTAATGTGCACATTTGGAAATTTGTATAAACTCATGAAATAACTATATTTTTATTTATATGTAATTATCTGATTATCTAGATTCATGTGACTTGTTTACCTAATAAGTATTTGTTAATATTTTGATATTCTGCCAAAGCACTTTACATATACATAAAGTATGTTAAAAATAAAAGCAAAAACTGTAATCATCTGCCTCCAAGACAGTAAACCGACTTAATATCAGTTTCTTATTTCTTCCAAAAATGTGACCTTCAAACAGATAATCTGAAATTTCCTGATCATCACTAAAAAGGTAATCTGCATAATAACACTCATATAGCTCCTCCCCCCACTCCTCAAAAGAGGATGACCTGACCTGAAACAATTTTTTTCTTTGGTTAAAAACTTCCTTGTCCCACCTTCCTTCTGCCTGTAAAAACCTTTCATTTTGGATAACTCTTTAGAGAATCCTTCTATTTACTAGAAGGGATGCTGCCAGATTCATGAATCATTGAATAAAGCTAGCTAGATCTCTAAGTTTACTCAGTCGAATTTTTTTTTTTTTAAACAGGGAGCTTAGTAAATAACTACAAGAATTCAACTAAAGACACTGCCAATGCCAACTCTTACTGTGAAAAATAAAACCTGACAAATCATATAAAGGTAGATGAATTATTACTCAGACATCCACTTATGGTTTGGGTATATAGTTTGACAGGCCATGTGAAAAAATGCCTTCAAGGGTCTTCACATTGTTATTTTTCTAAAAGCTATTTTTAAAAACATCAACATCCTTTTAAAGTCACTCATCCATAGATTGGCAAGAATGTCTGTTGATGTTTGTAAGCAAAATTGTAATATTTTAAGGTTGATTTGATTTAGTTACTCTTAGACATCTAATATTTGGCAGCAATGTTTGAAAATTAACAAACACCCTCCTTCATATTTACAGGGTTTCACATCTCAACTTTTTAACTTGCTTATTTGTTTTTAATAAGCAATTAATTAAATTTTAATTAGTATTTCCAAAATGTATTCTTTGCAAAAATTTAAACTGAACCAAAAAATAAAAAGTCAACTTCTTGTTAATAGGAGAAAATACACATATAATATCTACCATGATAACTTAAAACCGTGCTGCTGCCTCAGTGTTCTGAATGTAATTTTTATTAAACCTGACCTCTAGAACTCAGGTAAATTTGTGTATGTTAAAAACACAGGAACAGATAAAAGATATTTGCTATTCAATGAATCAAATGCCTGTGAATTAGCATCCATTCAGGTGCTAGGAAGATTGTTAGGTTGATGAGAAAATGTAGCAAGTACTAGCACAATGGTTGATATCTTGTTAATTTAATTCACTTCCTCAGTGATTGACAGTCTAACATCTAAACTGTTAAAATGAAATACAATAAGATCTTTCATAGAGTTGAGGAACTGATTTAAAAATAGTATTCTTTAGGAATTTCTATATTTGTTTCGTAAAGAAAAAAAAATCCTTATTTAAGTTCTACTGCACTTGTTCTACAAAAGAAATGGAGAAAAAAGATCAGAAAACATAAAGTTATATTAAAAGATTTTTTTTTTTATGTTTTACTACCTAAAACAATATTCAAGCTGATAAATCCATGCTTTTTCTATCATGACTTATTTTTTATTTGATTACTTTCTAAAGCCTTATGAGATATCTTACCTAGCAATTCGTCTTTAACAAGTGTAGATGCCTTTCCATTTATTGCAATTCCAATTTTTCTGCAGTACTGGAGATCCACATATAGATTAAAGCATACATAAATAATTTTGAGAATATATGAGATTTTATATATGCTTCAGCCATTGATGATTATTTCGATTTCAAAAGACAAATATTTATCAATCCTTTATTTATTCAAAGTGAAAATAATGTTCTTGAGGATGCAAAGTAAGCTTTGTAACTCATTTCCATCAAGGCATTTATAATCCAATTGAAAGGTAAATATAAATGCAATGAAGTTTCTCTATTCACTAACTGCAGAAATTAGACTACAGAATATTACCAGCAAAGGAACTAAGAAGGAAGGAAAGAAGGAAGGAAGGGAGGGTAGCTGAGCCGGACCCTATGGGCTCCTGGGCACTGAAATCTTTCTGTGTCCTTCATTTCTTATATATAAGGAATAGGCTTCAGCCTCCATGATCTTCTCTCAGTTGGAAAGTGCAGGTTCAAACAGTTCCTAATCAGGGAAGGGAGGGGATACAGAGACAGAGAGAACAGTCAAAAAACAACATCACAGCTTTGGGACAGGGTCCTGATTCCCCCACAAGGGATACACATAAAAACATCCTCGAGCTCTTCTGCAAAACTAAAATCCCTCAAAAAAGGTGTTAACTACTTTAAAGCACTCTTCATTCCAGAGAGAAGGTCACAGTTTGATAACCTTTAGAACCACAGAAACTCATCAGGACACCACCTGAGGCCAGAATAAAACAGTGCAGACCCTGCACACACCCCGATCCTTATCAGCAACCTCATCCTTGAATCACTACTCTAAGACTCCTCACCAAATCCTCCTGTGTGGGAAATAGTTTTGGGAGCATGAACCAGCTGTGTTCTACTTCACCTGGCAAAACAATAAACCTATTCTTTTCTACTTTACCCAAAACTCCATGTCTGAGACTTGATTCAGCACCGGTACAAAGAGGCTGAGTTTTTGTCATCAGAAGATAGAAGAAAGGAAAGAAGGAAGCATAGAGGAGCAAAATTGGCCACCCTAAAATATCTCCCTCTGGCATATTAATTATTTTAAGCTGATTGTTTTCCAAGAAACAGTAGACATGGGAGAAACTCTGAAAACCAAATAGGAGCTATCATTTTGTAAACAAAAGGATACATTGTTACATTGGTAACAATGTCTTCCCTTGCTGTACCTAAAAGAGGAAGATGACCAAATCTTTAGACACTCATCACTGGATAAAGCCATGACTTAAATCATATGGGTATCCTTGTTTACTATGCTTTTCCTGGTAACCATCCATAAGTAACTCTCCCCATCCTCAAACTCCGTTTTGCTTTTAGCTGAGGATGGTATTTAAGGTGAAGACTTTGGCCATTTTGGCGGGTTACTCAGTTTTCCTGGGTCTCGTCCATATACACCCATTACTAAACTTTTGTTTGCTTCTTTCCTGGTAATTTATTTCTTGTCAATTTAATTATTGACCAGGCCAGAAGAACCTAGCAGGGTAAAGGAAAAGCTCTCTCTCCAGGATAGTAGGAAGGAAGGGACAGGAGTGCATGAGAGAGGTGAGGAAGGGAGAATGAAAAGAGAAGAAATAACCAAAAAAAGCAATATTGAGAAGTGGTGAGTGATTAAACCTACCATTATATTTAATGATATTGTGCTTCCTTGGAAAAGAAAAACTAGATGAATGCCATGAATGAAAAAAGAGAATGACAAAAGAAAAGAAAAAGTAAAACAAAATAAAACCATGAATAATAGTGGAAGTAGTACAAATATGCATAAAAGCCACTTTAATTGAAGACAACTTCAAGTTGTCTAAGTTCTCCCTAATTCTCCAAGCCAGGATTCAGCAATATGTGAACCGTGAACTTCCTGATGTTCAAGCTGGTTTTAGAAAAGGTAGAGGAACCAGAGATCAAATTGCCAATATCCTCTGGATCATAGAAAAAGCAAGAGAGTTCCAGAAAAACATCTATTTCTGCTTTATTGACTATGCCAAAGCCTTTGACTGTGTGGATCACAATAAACTGTGGACAATTCTGAAAGAGATGGGAATACCAGACCCACCTGACCTGCCTCTTGAGAAATTTGTATGCAGGTTAGGAAGCAACAGTTAGAGCTGGACATGGAACAACAGACTTGTTCCAAATAGGAAAAGGAGTTCATCAAGGCTGTACATTGTCACCCTGTTTATTTAACTTATATGCAGACTACATCATGAGAAACGCTGGACTGGAAGAAACACAAGCTGGAATCAAGATTGCTGGGAGAAATATCAATAACCTCAGATATGCAGATGACACCACCCTTATGGCAGAAAGTGAAGAGGAACTCAAAAGCCTCTTGATGAAAGTGAAAGTGGAGAGTGAAAAAGTTGGCTTAAAGCTCAACATTCAGAAAACGAAGATCATGGCATCCGGTCCCACCACTTCACGGGAAATAGATGGGGAAACAGTGGAAACAGTGTCAGACTTTATTTTTCTGGGCTCCAAAATCACTACAGATGGTGACTGCAGCCATGAAATTAAAAGACGCTTACTGCTTGGAAGGAAGGTTATGACCAACCTAGATAGCATATTCAAAAGCAGAGACATTACTTTGCCAACAAAGGTTCATCTAGTCAAGGCTATGGTTTTTCCTGTGGTCATGTATGGATGTGAGAGTTGGACTGTGAAAAAGGCTGAGTGCTGAAGAATTGATGCTTTTGAACTGTGGTGTTGGAGAAGACTCTTGAGAGTTCCTTGGACTGCAAGGAGATCCAACCAGTCTATTCTGAAGGAGATCAGCCCTGCGATTTCTTTGGAAGGAATGATGCTAAAGCTGAAACTCCAGAACTTTGGCCACCTCATACGAAGAGTTGACTCATTGGAAAAGACTCTGATGCTGGGAGGGATTGGGGGCAGGAGGAGAAGGGGACGACAGAGGATGAGATGGCTGGATGGCATCACTGACTCAATGGACATGAGTCTCAGTGAAATCCGGGAGTTGGAGATGGACAGGGAAGCCTGATGTGCTTCGATTCATGGATTCACAAAGAGTCGGACAGGACTGAGTGACTGATTTGATTTGAATCAGGTATGAATCTGTGTGTGTGTGTTGTGTATGCTGCTGCTGCTGCTGCTGCTGCTGCTGCTGCTGCTAAGTCACTTCAGTCGTGTCTGACTCTGTGCGACCCCACAGACGGCAGCTCATCAGGCTCCCCCGTCCCTGGGATTCTCCAGACAAGAACACTGGAGTGGGTTGCCATTTCCTTCTCCAATGCATGAAAGTGAAAAGTGAAAGTGAAGTCGCTCAGTCGTGTCCGACCCTCAGCAACCCCATGGACTGCAGCCTACCAGGCTCCTCTTTCCATGGGATTTTTCCAGGCAAGAGTACTAGAGTGGGTTGCCATTGCCTTCTCCATGTGTGTGTATAGATACAGTGAATTTGTGTACATGTGTATATAAATACACACCTTACATTATGTATGTTTATATTTTAAATCTCTCTATATATCTCACATATATATACATATATATATATATAATTATATATATAACATATATAACTATCCAAAAGTATAAAATTAGATAACAATAACAGAGAAAGAAAATAACCTTTATTTATATGCAAAGAAGAGAAAATTTATTGAGTGTTGAATACATTTTCCATGGAATTGCAATTGTTGAGAAAGGCCTCACTTTACACATAAAAGGAAGAAAGACAACTTGAAATCCTTTGCAGTGTAAATGCCTAGAAATACTGAATAAAATACAGTGATATCCCCCAAAATGCATAGTAGAGTTAAATAATTATAACACAGACATGGGAATACCCTAAAGAAGAGAGATTTTAGTCTTCTGGGTAGGCATAAATAGAAGAGAGAAAATGGAAGAGAATGGATTTTAAGACAGGAAGACCCTCAATACTATAGTTGGGTGGGATGTCAGATAAATTATTTACTTGGGAATAAGGTTAAAATCATCTATTTCTACTTTATTGATTACGCCAGTGCCTTTGACTGTGTGGATAACAACAAACTGTGGAAAATTCTTCAACAGATAGGAATATCAAACCACCTTGCCTGCCTCCTGAGAAATCTGTATGCAGGTCAAGAAGCAACATTAGAACTGACATGGAACAACAGACTGGTTCCAAACTGGAAAAGGAGTACATCAACAATGTATATTGTCACCCTACTTATTTAACTTATATGCAGAACACATCATGCAAAATGCCAGGCTGGATGAAGCACAAGCTGGAATCAAGACTGCTGGGAGAAATATCAATAACCTCAGTTTTGCAGATGACACCACCCTTGTGGCAGAAAGTGAAGAAGAACTAAAGAGCCTCTTGATGAAAGTGAAAGAGGAGAGTGAAAAGGTTGGCTTAAAGCTCAACATTCAGAAAACTAAGATCATGGCATCCAGTTCCATCACTTCATGGCAAATAGATGGGAAACAATGGAAACAGTGAGAGACTTTATCTTTTTGGGCTCCAAAAATCAGTGCAGATTGTGACTGCAGCCATGAAATTAAAAGTCGCTTGTTCCTTGGAAGAAAAGCTATGACCAACCTAGACAGCATATTGAAAAGAAGAGATATTATTTTGCCAACAAAGGTCCGTCTAGTCAAGGCTATGGTTTTTCCTGTGGTCATGCATGGATGTGAAAGTTGGGCTGTGAAGAAAGCTGAGCACCAAAGAATTGATGCTTTTGAACTGTGGTGTTGGAGAAGACTCTTGAGAGTCCCTTGGACTGCAAGGAGATCCAACCAGTCCATTCTGAAGGAGATCAGTCCTGGGTGTTCTTTGGAAGGAATGATGCTAAAGCTGAAACTCCAGTACTTTGGCCACCTCATGCGAAGAGTTGACTCATTGGAAAAGACTCTGATGCTGGGAGGGATTGGGGGCAGAAGGAGAAGGGAACGACAGAGGATGAGATGGCTGGATGGCATCACCAACTTGATGGATGTGAGTCTGAATGAACTATGGGAGTTGGTGATGGACAGGGAGGCCTGGAGTGCTGCAATTCTTGGGGTCACAAAGAGTTAGATACAACTGAGCGACTGAACTGAACTGAACATAGATAGCAATAAAAGTTAACACACAGAAGGTTTATCTTTTCTTATGGGAAAAAAAAAAAAAAAGCAGGTGAATATGATCGACACCAGGGAGAAAAGCAGCAGCACAGTGACATTGAAAATTTGAGTTACCTGCAGTGACATTATTAGCAAGTCCTTAGAATCAGGTGTCACAAAAGGTTGCATGATGTCTATAGCATCTTAAGGCATGATGGTCACATTCTAGGCAATTAAAAGAGGTAAGGCTGAAGCAGCAAAGGCCAGAGGATCGATGACATACAAATCAAGCATGTACTGCTTTAAAGACTTTCCTGGAAACCTTGCCTGTGAGATCCACTTATATGTCATCTGGATTAATTGTCACACCAGGAAGCATTGATATTTTAGCTTACCAGATGAAAAAATGTAGGCAAGAGAAAACTTTTATGAATTGCTTTTGCACAGCCTATCACATAGCCTATTAAAAGTGTCTATCAGGGGAGGGAGGGACAAATTTAGAGTATCATTGACATATATACACGACCTTGTGTAAGACAGAGAGCTAGTGGGAAACTGCTTGTAAGTTCAGAAACCTTAGCTCAGTACTTTGTGATGACCTAGAGAGGTGGGATGGAGTGGAGTGGTAGGAGGGAGGCTCAAGAGGGAGGGGATATAGCTATACATATAGCTGATTCGGTTGCATTTGTGGTAAAAAAAAAAAAAAAAAAAAACTTTCTAATGCAGGAGACATAAGAGACACATGTTTGATCCCTGGGTCAGAAAGATCCCTTGGAGGAGGAAATGGCAACCCACTCCAGTATTCTGCCTGGAGAATGCCATGGACAAGGGAGCCTGGCAGGGGGCTCCATGGGGTCATGAAGAGTTGGATGTGAATGAAGTGACTTAACACAGCACTTAGCACACCATTTTGCTGTATAGTAAAAATGTAAGAGCACAACATGGTAAAATAATCATACTCCAGTTAAAAATGTCTGCCAAGATATTTATTTGTTTTAATATATCAAAATTTTCACATAAAGTGGCTAATTATTATTTTTTTTTACATTTTAAGTTAAAAAAAAAAGTGTGTGTGTGTAAAAGCAACCAATTTCTCCTGACCACACTTTATGAAAACTTTTTCTAGTATGTATGTCCCCTCTGAAGGCAGCATTCACACCTAAGAAATATTAATAATAACAATAATAGCTGTGATCTATTTAGTTTTCCTATATAGTGATTTAACCTGTGTCTCTAGAGTCAATATTAATATTTTTACTTTTTAAATAATGCAACTACAGATGAGAGAGGTTCACAAATTTGCTCTTACTTTACACAGCTAATCAGCAACACAGCCGAAATTTGATTCTGTATTTATGAAATTCCACAGCTCCCATTCTTAACCCTCTATTGCAAAATGTGAAATCTGACCAAAGAGATGCAACATCTGTGGCTGATTGCAATCAAAGAAAACACCTGAGAAAATGGGCAAGCTACGGAAATGTTTCCCAAGGGGAATGGTGCTAAGCCTATAAGAAGCAAATATCACCAAGCAAGTGCAAATATTACCAAACAACTCCTTTAACAAATATCCAAGGTAATGTATACCCATTTCATGAAAAATATGTGCATGGTATTTGCCAAAAGAAAACTAAATAGATAAGCCTTATGTATTCTGCAAGTGCAATCTTCATGGGGGAAAGATTTTCCCCTGCTAATATGCTTTTTTAAATACTTGATTAAACATAGTTAAAAACATTTGTTTGCCTATAGCTGTTTATATGCTAGCGTTCTTTCTGGATCTCCAAGAGGAAGCTAAAGTAAAAAGCTTCCCAAAGTCATTTACATGTGAATATCAATTTCTACCTTGATTCTATCTCAAGAAACATGTCCCCAAGAACTACAATATGGAGAATGGTCCTAGGAGATCATTAACAACCTGTTCTTGAATCTTCAACAGCTATTCCTGGGTAATAATATTTTACAAATTATTAAAAGACTTGAATAAGTGGTGCTTTAAATATACATAGGCAGAATCCTTTCTAGGAGCAAAAAATAAACACTTGGAGAGATTGAACTGAGGACTATGATCACAACTTTAAGCTGCTTCTCTGAATTTACCAGTGAGCAATTTACCATAGAAATAAACTATTCTACTATTAACTTGATTCCCATAGCCTTGAATTTCCTTCAATATGTTTGTGGATTCTGATAAGTAAGACACTAATTCTATATATAGGTTTATATAGCATTAGTTCTGGGGCTTCTAAAGTAATAAATGTGACTTATTGTCACCGATAGAATTCAAAAGCCCAAAGTAAACTGCACTTACTAGTTCAGAGTCATGTAGGGGAATGCTTAAAACCTGAGGGGTTTTTGTGCTGTTTTGTTTTTTGGCCTAGAGGCCTGTGGGATCTTAGTTCTCCCTAGTCGGGGATCCAACCTGGGCCCCTGACAGTGGAAGTGAAGAGTACTAACCAATAGGAGCTTGGGATTGACCAGTACACACTGCTACGCATAATTAAAACAGATAACCAACAGACAACCTACTGTATAGCACAGAGAACTCTGCTCAATATTCTGTAATAACCTAAATGGGAAAACAATTTGAAAAAGAATAGTTATATGTACATGTATAAATGAATTGCTTTGCTGTACATCTGAAACTAATAACAGCATTGTTAATGAGCTATACTCCAAAATAAGAATTTTTAAAAAAGAAAAAAAAAGTATGTACAACTAACAGGTATTTCAGAAGCAATGATTAAAAAATATCTGAG
This sequence comes from Bos taurus, assembly GCF_002263795.3. Taxonomy (NCBI): domain Eukaryota; kingdom Metazoa; phylum Chordata; class Mammalia; order Artiodactyla; family Bovidae; genus Bos; species Bos taurus. The sequence continues at coordinate 26,149,173 of NC_037344.1, read as the reverse complement.
GAAGACTGAAGAGTCAACTATATGAAAGAACCTTTCATTTCATTGAAATTTCAGACTTACACCCTGAACTCTAAAGTCCAGTGGTTTTTTACCTCTCACTGTCTTAAATCACATATTTCATAGTATTTTGCAGAATGACCCTTAAATGTATTGATATAAGGTAAACAATAATTGTATGAGCTTTCATAATCATTTTTACTAATGGAAAATGTTTTCACTTTTTTCTGTATGCTTTATGATTTTTTTAAAAAATTGGTTGATATTCTTTATAATTTAATGAAAGACAGGTTTTCAAAAAATTCTCCTGGGTGATAAAAATCAGAGAAGTTTCCAGCCATATGATGAATTACTCTTATAATATGTAAATAGTAAATCATATTATTTATAACACATTGTATTTCCAACCTGAATGATGGTAAGTGGTTATTATTTTTGTTTGCTTCTAATTATTTCAAAATAAGGCATCCCCCAAATTATCTTTCTCAGTAGGAGGCATGCATAATAACTGAAAAACTTAAAAGCTAAATTAACTAAATTTTTATTTTTTTGCTAATTTTAATATGAGTCATAAAGATTAATCAACATAAACTATTCCCTAAAGGAGATTATACAGGAGTTCAGATAATACAGAAACAGCAATTATACAAAGTAGAAAGTGATGCTATAAGAGAAGTGCAGATGAAATATAAAAATCAAACAAGGAAGAGAGTATTTCAAATTGTGCGAACCAGGGAAGTTCCTTTGAAAGAGTTGACATTTAAACTCATTTTTGGAGATACTCAACATAACAGAAACCCAGGCAAAAGATATGAATAGTTTTCTGGAAACTGTTCTAGAAATACAAATGTTGATAAACATATGAAACAATCCAAATAATCAGTAAAACGCATTTAAAGAAGTACCAATTTCTTCCTCCATCAGATTTGTAAAAATACAAATATTAACAAAGTATATGAGAATGTAGGGAAATGGGCAGGTTCAAACTAGGCTGAGATATGTGCAAAACTGGGGGTGGCTTTAGAGGAGTACAGTTCTTACTAATTCTACAGTCCATAAATAATGGATGCAAAGCTCTGTCTTTCCACTTTTGGAAATACATAGCTGATAACTCTGCAAGAATATCAACCGCAGTATTGTGCTGTAATTAGAAAAACTCTAAATATTCATAAGTACAAGAATGGCTAAACAAAAAGTTTATTCATTATGCAGACTATAATGCTGCCATAATAGCATAATGGTTAATGACATGACCTCTGAAAGCAGAAGTATCTGGATCTGAATCATTTGTTCCCTGTACTGACCTTGAGAAAAGTACTTTTTTCCCCCTCTTCTATAAAATGGAGATAACAGCACTAACTATTTCATGAGTTTGTCATGATGATTAAATGAGATAATCCATATACCACACTTAATACTCAGTGCACAAAGAGCACCCAAATAAATTGTATTATTTTTTATCTTCAGTCAATGAAACTTAGCCATGCCCATGGGGCAACCCAAGACGGGCGGGTCATAGTGGAGAGATCTGACAGAATGTGGCCCACTGGAGAAGGGAATGGCAAACCACTTCAATATTCTTGCCTTGAGAACCCCATGAACAGTATGAAAAGGCAAAATGATAGGATACTGAAAGAGAAACTCCCCAGGTCAGTAGGTACCCAATATGCTACTGGAGATCAGTGGAGAAATAACTCCAGAAAGAATGAAGGGATGGAGCCAAAGCAAAAACAATACCCAGTTGTGGATGTGACTGGTGATAGAAGCAAGGTGCGATGCTGTAAAGAGCAATATTGCATAGGAACGTGGAATGTCAGGTCCATGAATCAAGGCAAATTGGAAGTGGTCAAACAAGAGATGGCAAGAGTGAATGTCGACATTCTAGGAATCAGCGACTTGAAATAGACTGGAATGGGTGAATTTAACTCAGATGACCATTATATCTACTACTGTGGGCAGGAATCCCTCAGAAGAAATGGAGTACTATCATGGTCGACAAAAGAGTTCAAAATGCAGTACTTGGATGTGATCTCAAAAACGACAGAATGATCTCTGTTCGTTTCCAAGGCAAACCATTCAATATCACAGTAATCCAAGTCTATGCCCCAACCATTAACGCTGAATAAGCTGGACTTGAATGGTTCTATGAAGACCTACAAGACCTCTTAGAACTAACACCCAAAAAAGATGTCCTTTTCATTATAGGGGACTGGAATGCAAAAGTAGGAAGTCAAGAAACACCTGGAGTAACAGGAAAATTTGGCCTTGGAATACAGAATGAAGCAGGGCAAAGACTAATAGAGTTCTGCCAAGAAAATGCACTGGTCATAACACCCTCTTCCAACAACACAAGAGAAGACTCTATACATGGACATCACCAGATGGTCAATATCAAAATCAGATTGATTATATTCTTTGCAGCCAAAGATGGAGAAGGTCTATATAGTCAGCAAAAACAAGACCAGGAGCTGACTGTGGCTCAGACCATGAACTTATTGCCAAATTCAGACTTAAATTGAGGAAAGTAGGGAAAACCACTAGACCATTCAGGTATGACCTAAATCAAATCACTTATGATTATACAGTGGAAGTGAGAAATAGATTTAAAGGCCTAAATCTGATAGATAGAGTGCCTGATGACCTATGGAATGAGGTTCGTGACACTGTACAGGAGACAGGGATCAAGACCATCCTCATGGAAAATAAATGCAAAAAAGTAAAATGGCTGTCTGGGGAGGCCTCACAAATAGCTGCGAAAAGAAGCGAAGCGAAAAGCAAAGGAGAAAATGAAAGATATAAACATCTGAATGCAGAGTTCCAAAGAATAGCAAGAAGAGATAAGAAAGCTTCTTCAGTGATCAATGCAAAGAAATAGAAGAAAACAACAGAATGGGAAAGACTAGAGATCTCTTCAAGAAAATCAGAGATACCAAAGGAACATTTCATGCAAAGATGGGCTCGATAAAGGACAGAAATGGTATGGACCTAACGGAAGCAGAAGATATTAAGAATAGATGGCAAGGATACACAGAAGAACTGTACATAAAAGATCTTCACGACCCAGATAATCACAATGGTGTGATCACTGACCTAGAGCCAGACATCCTGGAATGTGAAATCAAGTGGGCTTTAGAAAGAATCACTACTAACAAAGCTAGTGGAGGTGACAGAATTCCACTTGAGCTATTCCAAATCCTGAAAGATGATGCTGTGAAAGTGCTGCATTCAATATGCCAGCAAATTTGGAAAACTCAGCAGTGGCCACAGGACTGGAAAAGGTCAGTTTTCATTCCAATCCCAAAGAAAGGCAATGCCAAAGAATGCTCAAACTACCACACAATTGCACTCATCTCACACGCTAGTAAAGTAATGCTCAAAATTCTCCAAGCCAGGCTTCAGCAATATGTGAACCATGCACTTCCTGATGTTCAAGCTGATTTTAGAAAAGGCAGAGGAACCAGAGATCATGGGGAGGGAGGAGGGAGGAGGGTTCAGGATGGGGAACACATGTATGCCTGTGATGGATTCATTTCGATATATGACAGAACCAATACAATATTTTAAAGTTTAAAAATAAAATAAAATTTTAAAAAATTGATTGCAAATTGCCAACATCTGCTGGGTCATGGAAAAAGCAAGAGAGTTCCAGAAAAACATCTATATCTGCTTTATTGACTATGCCAAAGCCTTTGACTGTGTGGATCACAATAAACTGTGGAAAATTCTGAAAGAGATGGGAATACCAGACCCACCTGACCTGCCTCTTGAGAAATTTGTATGCAGATCAGGAAGCAACAGTTAGAACTGGACATGGAACAACAGACTGGTTCCAAATAGGAAAAGGAGTACGTCAAGGCTGTATATTGTCACCCTGTTTATTTAACTTATATATGCAGAGTACATCATGAGAAACGCTGGGCTGGAAGAAACACAAACTAGAATCAAGATTGCCGGGAGAAATATCAATAACCTCAGATATGCAGATGACACCACTCTTATGGCAGAAAGTGAAGAGGACCTAAAAAGCCTCTTGATGAAAGTGAAAGAGGAGAAGTGAAAAAGTTGGCTTAAAGCTCAACATTCAGAAAACAAAGATCATGGCATCTGGTCCCATCACTTCATGGGAAATGGGGAAACAGTGGAAGCAGTGGCAGACCTTATTTTTCTGGGCTCCAAAATCACTGCAGATGGTGACTACAGTCATGAAATTAAAAGACGCTTACTCCTTGGAAGGAAAGTTATGACCAACCTAGATAGCATATTCAAAAGCAGAGACATTACTTTGCCAACAAACGTTCGTCTAGTCAAGGCTATGTTCTTTCCTGTGGTCATGTATGGATGTGAGAGTTGGACTGTGAAGAAGGCTGAGCACTGAAGAATTGATGCTTTTGAACTGTGGTGTTGGAGAAGACTCTTGAGAGTCCCTTGGACTGCAAGGAGATCCAACCAGTCCATTCTGAAGGAGATCAGCCCTGGGATTTCTTTGGAAGGAATGATGCTAACGCTGAAACTCCAGTTCTTTGGCCACCTCATGCGAAGAGCTGACTCATTAGAAAAGATTCTGATGCTGGGAGGGATTGGGGGCAGGAGGAGAAGGGGACAACAGAGGATGAGATGGTTGGATGACATCACTGACTTGATGGACGTGAGTCTCAGTGAACTCCGGGAGTTGGTGATGGCCAGGGAGGCCTGGCGTTTTGCAATTCATGGGGTTGCAAAGAGTCAGACACGACTGAGCGACTGATCTGATCTGATCTGATACTCATGATAAAACCTCTCAGACATATCTTTGAGTAGGAAAAAAACATTTTAAAACTGACCCATTTTGAAGCATTTGATTTAAGGAAAGCATACTCATAAAAGTCAAAATGACCTATTTTCAATAGAAAAAGTGAAAGTGTTAGTCATTCAGCTGTGTCCAGCTCTTTGCAACCCCATGTACTATAGCTTGCCAGGCTCCTCTGTCTATGGAATTATCCCGGCAAGAATACTGGAGTGGGTTACCATTACCTTCTCCAGGGGATCTTCCCTACCCAGGGGTCGATCATGAGTCTCCTGCATTGCAGGCATATTCTTAACCATCTGAGCCAACAGGGAAATGTACATGCATTTTTAAGTACACTAAATATACTGGAGGAAAATATATACCAAAATGGAAACAACAGTTTTCCCTGAAGGGACTAAATTTGGGTAATATTCAAATGAGCTTTTAAGTGTTTTTAAATTGTTTTAATTTTCTGTAAGGAGCGTGTATTACTTACTCAATTAAAATAACTTACATATTAAATGTTAAGTGGCTGATTGAAACCTGCTAAAATGCATGGGGGTGGGCTGCACATGAGTAGTAATATACTAAGGTAATAAATCATGGTTTCCTGCAGATGTTTAGAGTAGTAACATTTTAGGTGACCTAGTACCTTTGGTTAAGATAATAATTACTGTTAATTTTGAGGTTATTTCTCAATACAGAAAAAATATTAGTGTTTCAAAGTTCCCATTGTATGTTATCTGCAAATCTCTGCTGCCTCTCTCCATTCCAGTTCAGTATTCTGGTTTTAAGAACACATTTTTTCCGTCTTTATTTACTCTTCAGTGATCTAACACCAATAATACCAGCCCATAGAAACAACAGTCAAATATAACAAAAAGCACATTAAAGAGTCAAACATCACCATGTAATAGACATAAAAACACCTTATTAACATTTTTATAACACTCTCAACTGAAATAAACAGACCAGTCTCAATTTTAACATCTGGTTCCCAACAATTCTTATTTGGGTGATAACTTTTTTAAAAACAAATGCTGGGCATTTTTCATCGACTTTTCATCAAGTAACAGCTGTTCCTTTAGAATAAAGTGTTAATGCACGTTGGAAGTGTTACTGATGCTCACTTCTGTTTTGTTCTGTGTGAAAAAGCTTTACGTTGGGTGCAATTCAGAAAGACAAATGATTTCAGATGTTTTGAATGGATACCATGGTGCTGGTTTGAATGTAGTTTCTTGTGATTTTTAGAATATTTTCCACCACAATTTTAATATTCAAATTTTATACTCAAATTATAGATGTAAGAATACATTTTTCTTCAGGACGAAAGCACTTCTCTTGAGAATCTTTAGATCATCTATTACATCAATCATTTATGTTCATAAAGTGGCCATGAATGATAACTACATCAAAACACAGCAAATATTCATGAAATAAATAGATATGGTTCTTCTGTTCCTGTTCTTCCATTTCCACCAGATTCCCTTAGGATAATTCCCATTTCAACGTAAGCTATTGAAATTTTTGCTGAATTCAAATCATGTTGTGCTGGAACATGTGGAAAGACATACCCACAGATGTTTGCCTGAAGGTTCAGGCATATTTAAAGGCAACTTAATTATAAGACACTATGAAGTTCTCCCAATTAATTTGGAACTAAATATTCTACATCTGCTTCGTCTTTTTAAAATCTTAAAGAAATATTTATTTTTACATAATTAAGGATTTGGTCATAGGTTAAAATTGATGTACGGTGTCATATTGAAACTAAATTAAACCAAATGATTTGTTTCTATAGTATTTACTATAACATTAAAAGAACTCAAGTATCTGCTAATATTCTCTCTTTTGTCATTTATTTCATGTTTCATTCGCATATACTCCTTAGCTTCTTAGATATAAATACTTAGAAACTGCTTAAACTAACTGAGACAATAGTGAAATTCAAATGGTGACTTTTCCTATCAAGACATAGTTTTCTTTCCTGGTTCTTTGCCTTTGTAAATGACACACACTTTGTCTGGAACACTTTTGCATATTATCACTTTAAATTATTTGACTTAATTTTTTTCTCTTTCTGCACAATTAATATGCTAAACATTCACCAATTTTTCAGACAACCCAGTCCACACTTAATCCTCCTATTCTTAGTAGAAGGATTTTTGTCTTCTATTTTCAAGAATAATGTTAAATTTCCTCATTTTGTAGTTGCCAACTTTAATTTGTATCAGTTCTTAGGTTTTCTCTTTCCATCTTATAGGAAGAGATGACACAGGAAAATCCTTTCTCCCATGCTCATAAATACATTTCCTGATACTGCCACTAGGATTTTGTTCCATTATTTAATTTATATAATATGATTTGGTTTATAATGTTTATTATATTTAATTATATTTCCTTTCTTATATCTATTACTTTTACTTCTCTTCTGTGAGCACAGGGGCAAACTTAAATCCTTTTCATGACCAGTGTCAGATTTATTAACCCAGAGGTAGTCCAACTACAGCCAGTGGCCAAATCCTAGTTGCCACCTGTTTTTGTAAATAAAATTGTATTGGAACATGGCAATTCTCATTTGTTTACATTTCACCTTTGACGGTTTAAGCACCACAAAGGCAGAGTTGATTAGTGACAAGACAGGGCAGTCCACAGATCGAGATTATATAGTATTTTGCTCTTTACAGAAAATATTTATTGTCCCTTACACTATAATGCAGGAGACCTGGGTTCAGTCCCTGGGTCGGGAAGATCCCCTGGAGCAGGGCATGGTAACCCATTCCAGTATTCTTGCCTGGAGAATTCCATGGACAGAGGAGCCTGGTGGGGTACAGTCCATGGGGCTGCAAAGAGTCGGACACAACTGAGCGACTAACACACACATGCAAGCTAATGAATTTCAAATTTCAGGACACCTCATTTGCTTTCTCTCTTCCCAATTTTGAGTTTGTGACTTTGTATTCTTTCTTATAGAGTCCCTGCACTCCAAACTGAATATTGTATGGATCCATCCTAGTTCATGAAATATAATTCCCTCCAGTTATTATGTCTTGCCTTCACACTCCTTCCTCAGAAAGGTAGACTTCTCCAAAGAATCTTAAATATTTACCCTCACTCATGAAGCAATGTTTCTTCCTGTATCTACTTAGAACTCTCATCTGGGTTCTGAGTACTAGTATATATTGTTAAGCTACCTTTTTAACCTGACTTGCTATAACTCACTTCATGAATTACTGTCCTTTTAACTCTACAACACTTTGACCTCCTATTCTCCTCATATTTGTAAATCCACTAACGCCACCTGGGAAGCCCCCTTATAAATCATGTGGGGACTAAGTTTCTCACCTACTCTGACTCCTAAGTGTTCAAATCTTCCAAGGTTTCTAAACTCATTCTTTTATATTAACATGGCTTCTTTAGATAATACAAAATGACTGCAGTGCGAGGTTAGATTTTCATGAATCTGAAATCTTATAGAATGTCAAATTTTACTAGTAATTTCAATAATTCAGATAATCATTAGTCACTGGCAAAGCTGTGTCCAGATATCTTAATCTGATTCCTCAGGTCCTTGGTTCTTTCATCAGATGCTCCTTTGTCCAGGCAGATAGATGGGAGTTCTAGGAAAGTGTGAACACTTCACTTACATGGAAGGACCTTCTCAGATATAAAATATCCTCACTTTTTCACATAGACAGGTATACAGCATATGTGACATTTTCCAGGCAGTCATGTCCCATAAACACATGGATTCCTGCTTTGTTAGCCAAAGTAATCCCAAGCAACCAGACATATTCTGCTAAAAGCATTTCTCCTGCTACAGTAAACAGATAAATAAATCAGATTGATTGCAAGATCTCTGTTGCTAGTCAGTTTATACAATCATACTGGGTAATATGCTTTCTCTGTGTGCTGAGTCGGCCTCTCCTGAATAACAGGAGAGAATCACAGACTAGCTGCTAGAACATTTATTTCCTCATCCATCCTCTGATCTTGGTCAAGACCTTAGTGGCAAATATTTGCAATATATTTTCATTGTCTTACAACATTTTCTGCAATATTCCACTTAAGTAGATTAACACTCTGTCTTTGATTTGAACCATCCAATAGAGAGTAGGGATTTCCTCCTGAAAATATATTACTTGTTAACATATTCATTTACAGGTCCTGTGATATTAATTTGCCAACTCAATTACATTTTTCTTCCATCCACTTTAACTATTTTCATCATTTTCTATATGTCTGTGGGATTATTTAATTGAATATTTAATGTTTCTTAGATCAATTTTTCTGAGAAAAAAGATTCTATTGATTACATTTTAATGGAGGGAGGGTCTTCATATTAGCTTCCACAACATTTTCTCATTCAGGGATCATCTTCTCCATAAATCTATTCTACATTTAATTCTATCAATAAAATATGAACTCTTATTTAGCTGTGACAAAAATATTATGTTACTATTTGACATTGTTGTTTTAGTTGCTAAATTGTGTCTGACTCTTTTGTGACCCCATGGACTGTAGCCCACTGGGCTCTTCTATCCATAGGATTTCCTATGTAAGAATACTGGAGTGGGTTGCCAGTTCCTTTTCCAGGGGAATCTAACCAACTCAGGGATCAAACCCACATCTCCTGCACTGGCAGGTGGATTCTTTAACACTGAGCCACCATGAAAGCCGTCAAAGAACATTCAAACTACCGTATAATTGTGCTCATTTCACATGCTAGTAAGGTTATGCTCAAAATCCTTCTAGCTAGCCCTCAGCAGTACATGAACCAAGAACTTTCAAATGTATAAATTGGGTTTCAAAGAGACAGAGGAACCAGAGGTCAAAATGCCAGCCCTTTATAGATCATGGAGAATGCAAGAGAATTCCAGAAAAACATATACTTCTGCTTCACTTGAGACTTCCCTTGTACCTCAGTTGGTAAGGAATCTGCCTTCAATGCAGGAGACCCGGGTTCGATTCCTGGGTCAAGAAGATCTCCTGGAGAAGGAAATGGCAACCCATTCCAGTATTCTGGCCTAGAGAATCCCATGAACAGAAGAGCCTAGCAGGCTACAGTCCATGGGGTTCCAAGAGTCGGACACAACTTAGCAACTAAACCACCACCACATCTGCTTCACTGACTACCCCAAAGCCTTTGACTGTGTGTATCACAACAAACTGGAAAATTCTTAAAGAGACTGGAATACCAGACCACCTTACCTATCTCCTAAGACACCTGTATGCAGGTCAAGAAGCAGCAGTTAGAACTGGACATGGAATAACAGACTGGTTCAAAATTGGGAAAGGAATATGTTAAGGCTGTATATTGTCACCCTGCTTAGTTAACTTGTATGCAGAGTATATCATGAAAAATGCTAGGATAAAGGAATCACAAGCTAGAATAAAGAATGCTGGGAGAAAGATCAACAACTTTGGATATGTAGACGATACCACTCTAATGGCAGAACATGAAATAGAGCCTCCTGAGGAGGGTGAAAGAGTAATGTAAAAAAGCTGGCTTGAAACTCAACATTAAAAAACTAAGATCATGGCATCCAGCCCCATCCCTTCATAATAAATGGAAGGGGAAAAAGTGGAAGCAATGACAGATTTTATTTTATTGGGCTCCAAAATTACTGCAGATGGTGACTGCAACCATGAAATTAAAAGGTACCTACTCCTTGGAAGGAAATCAATAGACAGCATATAAACCTAGAGAGCACATAAAAAAGCAGAAACATTGCTTTACTGAGAAAGGTCCATATAGTCAAAGCTATGCTTTTTTTTTTTTTTTCCCAGTCATCAAGAATGTATGTGAGAGTTGGACCATAAAGAAGGCTGAGTGTCAAAGAATTGATGCTTTCAAACTGGGGTGCTGGAGAAGACTCTTGAGAGTCTCTTGGGCTCCAAGGAGATCAAACCTGTCAATCCTAAAGGAAATCAGGATTTCATTTATTCAGGAAAAACATTCAGGAAAACCATCCTGAATATTCATTGGAAGGACTGATGCTAAAGCTGAAACTCCAATACTTTGGCCACCTGATGGGAAGAGCCAACTCACTGAAAAAGACCCTGATGCTGGGAAAGATTGAAGGCAGGAGGAGAAGTGGGTAGCAGAGTATAAGACAGTTAGATGACATCACTGACTCAATGGATATAAATATGAGCAAACCCCAGGGAAGAGTGGAGGAGCCTGGCGTGCTACAGTCCATGAGGTCACAAAGAATGGACACGACTTAGAAACTAATCAGCAGCAATGTTTTCACTTACACACCTTACGTAAGTGAAAATGATATTCTTTCCAGGCAGAAATATACTTTATACATCATATATTTCCAGTGACTGAAGTGGTAATTACAAGCTCATATTGAAAAGGAAAAACAAGTCCATGTTCAGTAAACTCTGTATTTGATTTATGGACATAACCCTATCCTAGATATATTCCAGATCTTACAGACACTGAGTGCCATTAATCTTTATGTAACAGAACCTATCTATTCCCCAACCACAGCCCATGGATATCAGAGAAGAATACTTTATCCATTCAAATCCAATTAGTACCATAACATGGAAGATAAACTCTTTATTTGCAATGACATAAAGTGTCAGACTTTTATTTTGGGGGGAAGACTGCACCATTTTGGGAATGATTGCACCATTTACAATCACTGCAGATGGTGACTGTAGCCATAGAATTAAAAGATGCTTACTCCTTGAAAGGAAAGTTATGACCAACCTACATAGCATATTAAAAAGCAGAGATTACTTTGCCAACAAAGGTCTGTCTGTCTAGTCAAGGCTATGGTTTTTCCAGTGGTCATGTGTGGATGTGAGAGTTGGACTGTGAAGAAAGCTGAGCACCGAAGAATTGATGCTTTTGAACTGTGGTGTTGGAGAAGACTCTTGAGAGTCCCTTGGACTGCAAGGAGATACAACCAGTCCATCCTAAAGAGATCAGTCCTGGGTGTTCACTGGAGGACTGATGCTGAAGCTGAAACTCCAGTTCTTTGGCCACCTCATGCAAAGAGTTGACTCATTGGAAAAGACTCTGATGCTGGGAGGGATTGGGGGCAGGAGAAGGGGACAACAGAGGATGAGATGGCTGGATGGCATCACTGACTCGATGGACATGAGTTTGGGTAAACCCCGGGAGTTGGTGATGGACAGGAAGGCCTGGCATGCTGAGATTCATGGAGTTGCAAAGAGTTGGACACGACTGAGTGACTGAACTGAACTGAACTGAAAGTATTAGAGAATTACACTAAAGATCACAATGTTTAGTGATATCCAGCCACAGTTTATATTACGAATAGTTCTTCAATAATTTTATTTCTTTATCTTGGCTCTTTATGAATTCCTGCCACTAAAATTCAAAGACACAAATTCTGTACTGATTAAAACATCCAATAGTCTTTCTGGGGTGAAGGTTCAAGCTTATTTCCAGCAGTAGTAATGAATATGAAAGAATTCAGTTAGTGCATTCAGTTAGAGCTTTGTCTTTTAGTCATGCTGATTTCCAGGGGCAGTTAGTCCTCTAAAAACAAGTCTGTGTATTTTCTCTATTTGAAGTGCTAAGTATTTTGCATTTGTAGTGATGGGTGTCTTAGAATAATATTTCAAGATGATTCAATACTCCTATCAGCAACTTCTATAATTCTTTCAAAATGCCTGATACTGGGAGACTGGTGTGGTTGAATCTGCTGAATAAGTTGTTAGTATCATACATTAATTAAATGTGTATAGTTTTATCTGTGCCTCAAAGTACTGTACTTCATGAGACTCCCAATTAGATACATATTCTACCACCAAATATAATATGGCTGTTCCATTGACTTCCCATAAGTGTCCTCTGAGTACCTCCAGGGGAGAGTTATTTATAATTTCAGACCAACAAATCAAACCAAATCCACATTCCTTGAGGCTTTCTGGGTTCCATTTTTGCTTTCTTTAAATTAATTCAACACACGGTCACACTGATAAGTTTGAAGGAACAGATGAGATCAAGCTGTGACACACCAAGCAGGTGGCCACTATCTGCTTTCCATCAGACCTGGGGTGCTGTCTTAGCAATGTATCATCTTGATTTATGGCCACATGTGGTACAGGAACTGTTGCACAGCATCCTCTGCTCTATGCAATTCATTGGTAGCATTTTATTGGAAAAAAAAAAAAATTCTGGAATGGTAAACAGAGCCTAGGAATTGAATAATAACTGTAGCCAGTTACCCTTAAGCTGAGTTATCAGGGGGCACTCTGTCACTTATTTTATCCAAATTATACAGGTAGAACATTCAAATCAGTAGGAGTCCAATCTCCCTCTTTTGCAGAAAATAGGCCAGGAGATTTCTACCAGGTATTGGCCATTTGTCTGGACAAGAGTGGCAAAAGACAGTTAAATACTACACCCTTGCTCTGAGCTTCTTGTGAGAAATATTGCAGTGACTCCCCCCCGGCCCCGGTAGTATAATTTCCTAAAAAACATCTTTCCCATTTTCTCCCATCTACTATGGCTTCACCCTATTTCCAAACACTCTCTGAATATTAGATTTTGCAACTCATCACACATAATGTTTACATTCACAGACAATATCAAGAGCCTTGCTAGTATATACAAACAAACATGCCAGGGTGAAGCACCTCAAGGGTGTCTGTTGTGCTTGGTTATGGAGCTACATTTCCCCTGATTTGGCTTAAAGGGAGAAAGTTAAGTCCTACCATAGATTACCTTGTAGAATATGCACTGTCAAATTCAATGTCATGAATATGGTGTAGTGGGTACTATTATAATTTCTTCCCATAAACATAAACTTAAATCTGCTTTTAGAACCATCATTAAAGACAAAACACACATTTTAAGAGGTAGGAAAGATGCAAAGGTACTTTACTGCATTCTCCCTCATTTCCTCCTTACTACCTGATGATCCCAGAAAACCTGTCAGTAGATTTCTGAGTTACTTCTCATACTAATCACAGGGCACAATGATTTAAGAAAATCAACCCTTAATAAATTTTAAACAAGAGGCCCTGCATTTATTTTTCAATGAGTCACATAAATTGTGTATTTCATTAGCCCTGCCTGTTTATATTGGCTGCTTCATCCAGTGTAACATGAGAGTCTCTCAAATGGATTATAGTAAACAGGTGCCACCAGCATATTTTGGGTCAACATCCTATTGGGTTTGAAGTGGTGATCCCATTTAATTTTCTCAAAACAACTCTAGCTTGAGTGTGTTCTAATACCTGACCAATTGGATCGAATCATGAGAGCCTAATGCCATCATCTGTGCTTTCACCTATCATAAATCTTAATGCTGGCTTATACAGTAATGGGATAAATAGTGTTCCCTACCCCCAACTTATGCCTGTTTAAAACCGGAGAATATGACCTTAGTCGGAGATAGGGTTTTTCCAGATACAATAAGTTAAGATGAGGTCTTACTAGATTAGTTGCTGCTGAGTCACTTCAGTCGTGTCCGACTCTATGCGACCCCATAGACGGCAGCCCACCATACTCCCCTATCCCTGGGATTCTCCAGGCAAGAACACTGGAGCGGGTTGCCATTTCCTTCTCCAATGCATGAAAGTGAAAAGTGAAAGTGAAGTCGCTCAGTTGTGTCCGACTCTTAGCGACCCCATGGATTGCAGCCCACCAGGCTCCTCCATCTGTGGGATTTTCCAGGCGAAGGTACTGGAGTGGGGTGCCATTGCCTTCTCCTACTAGATTAGAGTAGGTCCTAAATCCATTGACTGGTTATATCATTACTAAAAAGAGAAGGGGACACACAGTATTTCAATGTAAAGCAGAGGTTGGAATGATGTACAATAAACCAGAAACATCACAGATCACCAGGACATCCCAGGATATAGGAAAAAGCAGGGAAGGATTATTTTCCAGAGTTTTCACAGGAGACGTGGCTCTGCCAACATATTCATTTCAGAATTCTAGGCTCCAAAACTTTAGTAGACTAAATTTCTGTTGTCCTAAGCTACACAATTTATGGAAATATGCTATAGCAGCCCTAGGAAACTAAAACAATGCTAAAATTCACATTCCAGAATCATTTCTAGTAAATAGGGGTAAACAAGAGTACAACATGAGGAACAGCCTTGTCATTCTCTGAGTTTATTGCTTAATGGTAGGTTCTGTGAGAGAGAAATTACTTCTCACAGTTTAAGAAATGTCCCTGGTTTCCTCACAATTATTCCCCAGGAATTTTACACATTGACCTGTATTTTAGCTAGATTTATTAGTCATCTTCTATTTGTAATAAAGGTGACTAAGGTCCTTAACTCCTCTCCCTTTCTCTGAGAAGAAAATTATTTATCTGAGAAGAAAATTATCATAATAACATCAGTGTAGTGTATGAACTTTTTTTTTTTTTTTTTTTGCTTTTAACCCTGCTTTACTTTAAAGCAAATAATGTTGAATTAAAGCAAATCCATGATAGAGCAGCAAATGTGTATTTGTTTCCATTCCACAAGATTTCAAATTATGCCTAGTTGGAATTCAAAAATGAGATAGGAAAGACCTTAGCCAGATGGGTTAAGGTGTAGAAGGCCAGCTTCAGGTTTATGGAACTCCTTGTGGAGTCACACAGGGCCCTGAGATCGGTTTAATTCTTGGTTGTTGATATAGTAAAATTCTTACTTTTTCAGCATGAGGTCTTGTATTTTCATTTTTCACCCAGTTCCATGAATTGTAGAGCCAGTCCTGATGACCTATCAATCCCTCTTGGACGACTATTTTCTGTGCAGTTTTCATCATATCAGGGTCAGCTGAAACACTTAAATGACCCGTCTTGATGGTTTCCTGTTAACATCCAAGAATAGTCTGCCTTACTTATTGACCAATCAGAACCATTTGGAGGGAGTGAATGGAAGAGACGCTTCTTTCTCAATCACTGTCTTAATTAGAACAGTAGTAACTCATGGTCCCCTGCAATTCTGCATCACTTAGTGTTTACTACTAAGGAGAGTTTGGACAATTCCAAAGGATCCCTCTTATCAAGCTAATTAAAACTTGATGGTGAGTGAACTTAGTTGCTATGTTCTGTGAAGAAGGCAAAGACATCAGTGTTCGGTTCTTCTATAACATCAGTTGTAATTGTGTATTCACGTAAAGGCAACCACATAATAGTCCCTGCAGTCACACATACCCATTTGTAACTGCATCTCACCTAGGTTTCTGCCCTCATGTTCTCTCCATACACTTTCACGTGAGAACACTTACATGCACCATCCGTATCTTCCATAAGGTTATTGTACATTCTGCCGTCCATTCTAATAATCCAAAAATAGTTTGAAGACCATCACAGGCAACTTCACTCAAATTATTACATATGGTCTCAGATCCTGAATTGGAGACTAGGGACAGATGGGGACTGGGTACTTATGGTCTGAGATCCTGGATTGGGAACTGGGTACACAGATCCCTGGTTTGGAGACTGGGCTTCCCTGCTGCCTCAGATGATAAAAAGCCTGCCTGCCTGCAATACAGGAGGCGTGGGTTTAATCCCTGGGTCAGGAAGATCTCCTGGAGAAGGAATGGGGTAACCCACTCCAGTTTCTTGCAAGGAGAATTCCATGGGCAGAGGAGCCTGGCGGGTTATAGTCCATGAAATTGCTGAGTTGGACATGACTGAGCAACTAACACAAACACACAGATCTCAGTCTTTCAAGGTTCTAGGACTTTAACTGAGGGGGTAAATCCTGCTCCCTGTTTAAGTATATTTCAAGTAATGGGCTTGAGACTGTAGTACTCCCTTCCTTCAATTCAAATGTTGATAATGACCTTCAGTTTCTTATTGGGAATCCTATCAAGGTCCACTGTTTTAACGCTATTTATCTTTTCTTAAAAAGTGAATCTGTCCAGGTGTACTTGCTTGGACTTTCTTCTCTTATTTTTCATTTCTTCCCACTGTGCTTGTGAGAGGGAAGTTTTTCCTCCATACAGTTTCATGTGTAGTAACTAAGTATGTTTGTCCATTGCTGTCTGTTGATTTTTTCCCCCAAGGATACATAAAGCAACTAAGGCAGTCTCACCTGACCCATACTCACTGCCTTGTCAATGTCAACAATATTAACTAAGCTGTTATCTCTGGATAATATAAATTCTAAGTTACACTTGTCACACTGCTTTCATATGAAAATAAGTATGTGTGTTAGTTGCTTAGTCGTCTCCGACACCTTGCAACCCCATAGACTGCAGCCCACCAGGCCCCTCCGTCCATGGGATTCTCCAGGAAAGCACACTGGAGTGGGTTTCGATTTCCTTCTCCCAGAGGAACTCTGCTGCTGCTGCTGCTGCTGCTGCTGCTGCTAAGTCGCCTCAGCCATGTCCGACTCTGTGCAACCCCAGAGACAGTAGCCCACCAGGCTCCACCGTCCCTGGGATTCTCCAGGCAAGAACACTGGAGTGGGTTGCCATTTCCTTCTCCAATGCATGAAAGTGAAAAGTGAAAGTGAAGTCGCTCAGTTGTGTCCGACTCTTAGTGACCCCATGGACTGCAGCCCACCAGGCTCCTCCGTCAATGGGATTTTCCAGGCAAGAGTACTGGAGTGGGCTGCCACTATAGAAAGAAAATGAAGTAGCTCAGTCTTGTCTGACTCTTTGCAATCCCATGGACTGTAGCCTACCAGGCTCCTCCATCCATGGAATTTTCCAGGCAAGAGAACTGAAGTGGGTTGCTATTTCCTTCTTCAGAAAATAAGTACACCATTGTAGGATACTTTTGCCACCTCCTGCTTGGCCACATCCAATTGACCTTGATTCATGGACCTAACATTCCAGGTTCCTAGGAAATATTGTTCTTTACAGTGTCAGACTTTGCTTTCACCACCAGACACACCCAAAAATGAGCGCTGTTTCCACTTTGGCCCAGCTGCTTCATTCTTTCTGAAGCTACAAGTAATTGCCCTCTGATCTTCTCCAGTAGCATATGGGACACCTTCTGAGCTAGGGAACTCATCTTCCAGTGTCAAATCTTTTGCCTTTTCATACTGTTCATGGAGTTCTCCTGACAAGAACACTGGGAATGGGTTGCCATTTCCTCCTTTAGTGGACCATGTTTTGTCAGAGCTCTTCCCTATAATCAATCCATCATGGGTGACCCTGCATAGCATGGCTTATAGCTTCATTGAAATATGCAAACCCATTCGCCATGACAAGGCTGCAATCCATGAAGTAGAATCAGTAAACTAAAATAGACAAGAATGGGCAAATTTAATTCAGGTGACCATTATATCTACTACTGTGGACAAGAATCCCTGAGAAGAAATGGAGCAGTCCTCATAGTCAACAAAAGAGTCAGAAATGAGTACTTGGGTGCAACCTCAAAAATGACAGAATGATCTTGGTGCATTCAACATCACAGTAATACAAGCCTAGCCCCAATCACTGCTGCTGCTGCTGCTAAGTCGCTTCAGTTGTGTCCGACTCTATGTGACCCCATAGATGGTAGCCCACCAGGCTCTCCTGTCCCTGGGATTCTCCAGGCAAGAACACTGGAGTGGGTTGCCATTTCCTTCTCCAATGCATGAAAGTGAAAAGTGAAAGTGAAGTTGCTCAGTCGTGTCCGACTCTTCACAACCCCATGGACTGCAGCCTACCAGGCTCCTCCATCCATGGGATTTTCCAGGCAAGAGTACTGGAGTGGGATGCCATCACCTTCTCCGAATCACTGATGCTGAAGGAGCTGAAATTGAAGAGTTCTATGAAGACATACAACAACTCCTAGCACTAATGCAAATAAAAGATGTCCTTTTCATCATAGGGGGTTGGAATGCAAATGTAGGAAGTCAAGAGATATGGGAAATAACAAGAAAATTTAACCATGGAAAATAAAATGAAGCAGGACAAAGGCTAAAAGAGTTTTGTTAAGATAGCACACTGTTCAAAAAACTCCTTTTGAACAATACAAGAGATGACTCTATCCATGGACATCATCAGATTGTTTATATTCTTTGTAGCCGAAGATGGAGAAACCCTATACAGCCAGCAAAAACAAGACCCGGAGCTGACTGTAGCTCAGATCACCAGATCCTTATTCAAAAACTCAGGCTTCAATTGAAGAAAGTAGGGAAAACCACAAGGCCATCAGGTATGACCTAAATCAAATTTCTATGATTATACAGCGGAGGCGATGAATAGATTCAAGGGATTAGATCTGGTAGACAGAGAGCCTGAAGAACTATGGGTGGAAGTTTGTAACACTGTACAGGAGGAAGTGACCAAAACCACCCCAAAGAAAAAGAAATGCAAGAAGGAAAAGTGGTTGTCTGAGGAGGCTTACAAATAGCTGAGGAAAGAAGAGAAGTTAAAGCCAAGAGTGAAAGGGAAAGATATACCCAACTGAATGCAGAGTTCCCGAGAACAGGAAGGAGAGATAAGAAATTAGCTAAGCAAAGAAATAGAGGAAAACAATAGAACAGGAAACACTAGCGATCTCAAGAAAACTAGAGATATCAAAGGAACATTTCGTCCAAGAATGGGCACAAGGGACAGAAATGGTAAGGCTGTAACAGAAGCAGAAGAGATAAAGATGAGGTCGGAAGAATACACAGAAGAAATACAACTATACAAAAAGTCTTAATGACCCAGATAACAATTATGGTATGGTCACTCACATAAAACCAGACATCCTAGAGTGTGAAGTCAAGTGGGCCTTAAGAAGCATTACTATGAACAAAGCTAATGGAGGTGATGGAATTCCAGTTGACTTATTTAATATCCTAAAAGACGATGCTGCTAAAGTACTATATTAAATATGCCAGAAAATTTGGAAAACTCAGCAGTGGCCACAGGTTTGGAAAAAGTGAGTTGTCATTCCAATCCCAAAGGGCAATGCTAAACAATGTTCAAACTACTGTACAATCGTGATTATTCACAAGTTAGTAAAGTAACGCTCAAAAACTTTCCAGTTAGGCTGCAGCAGTACATGAATTGAGAACTTCCAGATGTAAAAGCCTGGTTTCAAAGAGGGCAGAGGGACAAGAAATCAAATTGCCAACATTTGTTGGATCATGGTGAAAGCTAAGGAGTTCCAAAAAAACATATACTTTTACTTCATTAACTACACTAAAGCTTTTGACCGTGTGGATCACAACAAACTGTGGAAAATTATTAAAGAGATGGGAGTACCAGAGCACCTAACATGTCTCCTGAGAAACCTGTATGCAGGTCAAGAAGCAACAATTATAACTGGACACGAAACAACAGACTGGTTTAAAATTGGGAAAGGAGTATGTCAAGGTTATATACTGTCACCCTGCTTATGTAACTTATATTCAGAATATACCATGCAAAATGCTGGCCTGGATTAATCACAAGCTGGAATCAGAATTGCCAGGAGAAATATCAACAACCTCAGACATGCAGATGATACCACTCTAATGGTAAAAAGTAAAGAGGACCTAGAGAGCCTCTTGATGAAGGTGAGGGAGGAGAGTGTAAAAGCTGGCTTGAAACTAAACATTCAAAAAACTAAGATCATAGCATCCTATCCCATCACTTCATGGCAAATAGATGGGGAAAAAGTAGAAACAGTGACAGATTTTATTTTTTTCGACTTAAAAATCACTGTGGATGATGACTGCAGCCATGCAATTAAAAGACACTTGCTCCTTGAAAGGAAAGCTATGACAACGTGGACAGTGTATTCAAAAGCAGAGACATTTCTTTGTTGGCAAAGGTCCAATAGTCAAAGTTGTGATTTTTCTCAGTAGTCATATACAGATGTGAGAGTTGGACCATAAACAAGGCTGAGCGCTAAAGAGTTGATTCTTTTCAAGTGTGGTACTGGTGAAGACTTAAGAGTCCCTTGGAATCCAAGGAGATCAAACCAGTCAGTCCTAAAGGAAATCAACTCTAAATCAGTCCATTGGAAGGACTGATGCTGAAGCTCCAACAGTTTGGCCACTGATGCTAAGAGCCGATTCACTGGAAAAAACTCTGATGCTGTGAAAGATTGAAGGCAGGAGGAGAAAGGGGCCACAGAGGATGAGATGTTTGAATGGCATCACTGACTCAATGGACATGAATTTGAGCCAACTCCAGAAGACAGTAGAGGGTGAGATGGCTGGTGTGCTGCAGTCCATGGTGTCACAAGTCAGACTCGACTCAGTGAGTGAGCAGCAACAAGTACCATTGCTGATTTGGGGAAAGGTTGTAGCAGTTACCTCCTCATCATTAGGCCTATGAAACTCTGCCTGAAGCAGAGCAGCAAACAGGCTCTCATAATTTCTGGAAATGTCTTCCCAAAAGTTTGCAACCACTTAGTGATTTAGTCACAAACCTAAGAAATCCCTTCCATTTGATAATAATAGAATTGCAACACCGGAGAAGGCAATGGCAGCCCACTCCAGTACTCTTGCCTGGAAAATCCCATGGACGGAGGAGCCTGGTAGGCTGCAGTCCATGGGGTCGCTAAGAGTTGGACATGACTGAGCGACTTCACTTTCACTTTTCACTTTCATGCACTGGAGAAGGAAATGGCAACCCACTCCAGTGTTCTTGCCTGGAGAATCCCAGGGACGGTGGAGCCTGATGGGCTGCCGTCTATGGGGTCACACAGAGTCGGACACGACTGAATCGACTTAGCAGTAGCAGCAGCAGAATTGCAACACATCCCTCCATCATTGGCTTCCTGGGTAGCTCAGTGGTAAAGCATCCGCCTTCCAATGCAGGAGTCGCAGGAACCTGGGATTCGATGATCCCTGTGTTGGGAAGATCCCCTGGTGGAGGAAATGGCAACCCACTCCAGTATTCTTGCTTGGATAATCCCATGAACAGAGGAGCTTGGCAGGCTATAGTCCAAAGGGGTGCAAAGAATTAGACACAACTGAGCACGGTTGCACATGCCCACCCTCCATCGTTAATTTGATGAATCCATGCCAGTAACAATACACCAATCTCCTGTGAATGTGCATTGTTTAAATAAAATACCCTCAATATCCAGTCATTACCTGATTTTAGCCTCTAATTTCATGGAAAGTTTTTAAAGTAATCAATGACTTGAGTCATTTGCAAGGGAGTATAAAATTTCTTGAAGAAGCCACAGAGATTCAAGAAGGTTTTCAAGTGAAGAAAAGTAAAATCTTACAGATTTTCCCACAATACTACTATTAAAGGCTGGACTTTCTTCTCTTTATCCATGTACGCCATTCCTCTGCTTCCAGATCTATTTTCTCTATTTCCTGTCAGTGGTAAGACTTATCCCACTTCATATGTTTCAAAGAGTTCACCATGTCACACCACCAATGGGTAGCTGACCATTTTGGAATCAAAGTCTCATTGTATTTTTCCACTAACCCCTTTTACATCGGAAAACAAAACTCCTTATTAAAAGACACTTGCTCCTTGGAAGAAAAGTTATGACCAACATTGACAGCGTATTGAAAAGCTGAGACATTACTTTGCCAACAAAGGTCCATCTAGTCCAAGCTATGGTTTTTCCAGTATTCATGTATGGATGTGAAATTTGGACTATAAAGAAAGCTAAGCACCAAAGAATTGATGCTTTTGATCTGTGGTGTGGGAGGAGACTCTTGAGAGTCCCTTGGAGTGCAAGGAGATTCAACTAGTCCATCCTAAAAAAAAAAAAAAATCAGTTCTGAATATTCATTGGAAGGACTGATACTGAAGCTGAACTCCAATACTTTGGCCACCTGATGAAAAGAACCGACTCACTTGAAAAGACCCTGATGAAGGGAAAGATTGAAGCTGGGAGAAGAAGGGGATGACAAAGGATGAGATGGTTGGATGGCATCACCAATTCTACGGACATGAGTTTGAGTAAACTTGGAGTTGGTGATGGATAGGGAGGCCTGGTGTGCTGCAGTCCATGGGGTCACAAAGAATCAGACACAACTGAGCGACTGAACTGAAGCATTACTATTTGGGGGACTTAAATACAAACCTGCCCACAAAACCAACTGGAACTCACACGAATGATTGTCAAATCATATTCACAAGTCAGAAATATTGTCTAGTATGAAGTTTTATAATTTCAAGAATACAACAATTAGGCCTTGTGAAGTGGGGAAAAATTAGGGTCTCGTGTAGAAGTTTGGGTCCTTTTTTGGACATTGAATGTGCCCTGCCCCATACTTCTAGATTTAGTTTCTAAGTAAATTGTTAATTGCCTTACTTATACAGATGGACATTTCTTAACCACAAAACATCTCTTTTTCTATACTTAGAGAGTGGCATAGCTAACATGACATTTTCCTTGGGATCATGACCTTAAATTTATGGATTCCTGGTTTATTACAAGCAATTCTGGACAGCTCTGACAATATGCTAAAAGTATTTTATATACAAGGATTCTCATGCTACCAAAAAGTAGTTTATTCTGAAGAATCACTGAGTTATTATGTTTACAGAAAGATTAGACCAAAATGCCTGCCTTTTTGTATCCCAAAAGTTTCTCTCCACACCTGCCCCCGTCAGGAGAGAGAATGGATTCAGAGGTGCCATCCTCCTCCTATTACTACATCTTCTGTACATGGACTTCTCTCACAGAAGCAATGTTTTTAAAGTTGAATATTTTATTGCTACTTATTTTTCTCATATGTTGAAAATTGCTTCATTTTATATTGACTAGAAATCACATATTCCTTCTTTAACATGATTTGTAATGAAGCTGAAAATCCATTTGATTTCACCCAAGAAACTTCTCTTTAATCCCTGTCCTCATCTAGAAATCTACTGTTACTACTACAGTTAAGGCTTCCATGAATTCATACCTGGCTTCCATTTTAAACTTAACATCTTCAGTCTTTCCTTCACTGGAGTGCAATTCTGATTATTTTAAAATGGCAATCTGATTGCTGAGCCCAGGTTCAACATCATTTATGCTCTGCCCATTTCATAAACACAAACATTCATGGATTTTATTTCTCCTCCAAGATACACTAAACAATCACCTTTACAAAAGATTCTGTGCTGTGTCTTAAAGATGCTTCATTATTTCATACATTCAGTTCTTCAAATATTTTGTTCTTTAGTCATCGGCCAAAGTTTTATCTACCAACCATGACTTACTTGGCACAACTACAGCCCTGGTTTCATGCGTGCCACCACTAATTCTAGAACTGCTTTCATGCACCTGAATGCAGCTGACAAAAAACACACAACTGAATCATGCTGATCATCTCTAAAATTATGACCTTGAAAATTACCTGTGTCCTTCAAGCTGCCAAATAATGCTATTATTCTTCCATAATCCCTCGCTCTCTTTCGTTCATATGAAATTAGATTATAGATTCCTTTTGCATTTCAAATCCTTCCCCAATCTCATTGCCAGCTGATCTTGTTTCTTATGTCACTGAAAAAAAATTAAAGCAACCGCAAGGACAAGTTCAGACTCCCACTGCTGCATATACTTAATACCAGTCAGGATCTTTGCTTCCATAATACTTGTCTTGAATATTACTTGTCTTGCATAAACATATGCAGCGTTTCTCAACCTTGTTGGTATTGACGTATTGAGTCAGATATTGCAGGACCAGGGGGAGAATGGGAGCTGTCCTATGCATTATAGGATGTATGGGCATGCCTGGCATCTCCTATTTGAAGTCAAGGAGCTCCTTCATCCCCATTCACCAACTGTGACAATCAGAAATGTCTCCAAACACTGAAAATTTTTGCGAACTTTTCCCCTATTGAAAATCATTGCCAGAAAAGAAATATTCATGCCAATCACTGAGGTTAACCACTGAGGCCAACCTCTTTGCTTACTCATTAACTTTCTGGCTACACACAGATTCCTTTCAAGGAAAGCTTCTCTCTTACACAACTTATTCCTCTTTAATGGGTCATTTTCATAATCACATATATATGTGTATATATATATACACACACTATTTTTCCCAGCTTAGAAAACAAAGCAAATCAATTAAAATCATTTGCATATCACATTTCCCTTGCCAGATACCCTGAGGGAACCTAATTCCTTTTTTTAACCAAAACTTAAGAATAATTTATACTCACTGTCTTCATGGCTGCTTATTTTATTCTCTCTTAAATCTCCTCCATACTAATTTTTGCCCCAGCCTAAACATTAAATATCTTTTCCACTGTTAATAGTTTCTTCTCTTTTTTCCTCACCTTACCTAATCTATTAGCAGTGTATGATAACCACCTTCTTCTTCATTTAGCTTCTCTATTTTCCTATTACTTCTTTAGTCTTTTTTTTTTTTAATTATCTCAGTCTTTCACTGGTTTCTCCTTTTCTAGACTTCTCAAGGGTATGCTCTAGGTATCAGCACCTGATTTTTTGCCCCTCATCTTTCTTTGCACTTACTTCCTTGGTGATCTCATTCCATCTCATGGCTTTATGTGCAATCTAAATGCTAATGATTCCCAAATCTGTATTTCTATGCCATATTTCTATCCTGAATTCCACATTCATAAACTCAATTACTTTTTTTTTTTTTTTTTAACATTTCTGCTTGAATGTTGTGACTATAATGGGTCTATTTTTCCTGAAATCCATTCCTCACTCTCCCTTATTCAGTTCAGAGCACACTGGACCTGACACCTGTAGTTTGTGTACATCAGAAATTCCTGAAAGCTGGCTTCCGAGTGGAATCAAACCACAGGAGACACACGTAGACAGACGAAAAGCAGGAGAAAAGGAAGGATATAATTATTCTCCCGTCTTGGTGTTTTCTCTCATAACAGTTGTTTCTTCTGTGGCTCCAGCTCCTCTAACACAGGTCCACTGTGCTTCTAGTTTCCATCAGCAACCCATTCTCTTCAGCTCCAGTAATGCAGTGACCTCTGTCCCTCCATCCAAGTGGTAGACGCCTCCTGTTGCTGCTAATTGTGAGTTCCCACACCATCTCCTAATTGGCTTTTTACAAGTTATCTGTACTACCAATTACCTATGCTAATTCTCTTTGTTTTAAATTCTCAGTGACTTTCTTTACTTGGTCGGGCTCTCATCACTGCAGCTATCTAGTAGACATGTCATAATAAACATTTCTCAAAATAAATCACTGATCTTCATTTCTCTGGCCCAGCCATACCTGTCCATGCATCTCCATCAAATCTAACAACTTGGGATTACTCAAGATGGACTCTTATAACAAATAACTCTAATTTTTATTTTTGCCAAAGGAAGAACAGTTGAAAATGGCTTGTGTGACTTCCATCCACATTTTACTGGCCAGAACATGCTCAGTGACCCTGAACATAATTGCATGCATCATTGTCATTTCATTTTACCATTAGCCAAGCCAAAGACCTAAGAGATCTTTCACTCTCCTTAACACACCACCTCCCTAGTTACAAATTTGATTCAGCCTACCTGTGTAAACAGCTTTGACTTCCATATAATTATCACTTAGATCACTGGTAAAGACTTTTATTTGACTTCCTTAGCTGCAGGGTCAAACATCTCTGATCCATTGTTTAAATGTTATATAAATTATATTGAATATTACAATCTCATTATATCAATCCCCTTCTTTAAAAAAAAATGGCTTATTTTGCCCCCACTGAAAGCTCAAATTTCTTTAACTGTAACATTTTATATGAATTGGTTTCTTTTCTATGTCCTTATCTTCATCTTTCATTTATTTCTGAGCCCCTGCCTCATGCAGCATAAATTTACTTAGTTCAGCTTATATTTACTTCCTTATTGATCAAGTACATGGTGCTTGCTATGCTCTCTCAAAACTCCCCATATTTTAAATTTAACATTAATTACCAGGCTTTATTTTATTTGCTTACATTACTTTTCATCTATATTCACTTCAAGCACTGGGCTCTTTGAAGACATGCTTTGTTCAATGCTATATAAATAAAGCTCAGGAAAAGAATATTTAAAAGTAATTTAATAACTTTGCTTTCAATTAACTATGTATCTATCAATTGAAAGTGTT
This sequence comes from Bos taurus, assembly GCF_002263795.3. NCBI lineage: Eukaryota > Metazoa > Chordata > Mammalia > Artiodactyla > Bovidae > Bos > Bos taurus. The sequence goes on along the minus strand of NC_037344.1, from coordinate 26,122,532 downwards.
TGTTTCTCCTTTTCTATAAAACCAAAACTACATTTCCCATTTTTAACTTTATGATTATTACATAATGTAGTGTATTTTCCACATCTAATACACTGTTTACATTAAATATTCATAATATTATAGTAGATATTACACATTTAATTCTACAATCAGTTACAGGGTCAGTTTTATCCTTTTCATTGTACTTGACTAAAGAGATTGACAAGAGTTAGAAAACATGTACTTGAAACCAATAATGAGCATACTGTGAAGGATGTCAAAATCTAAAAATATCATGAGATAACTTAGGGGATGAAAAATTGCTGTCTTTTTTATTTAGTAGGTTAGTTGAGAAGGTAAAATTATCCACTGAGCATGCACTTTGGTTCAAATATATTTTTCTAAATCATCTTCTCAAACATATAATATATACACACACAAACACACACAAAGTAAGGCTTATTAAAACAAACATTTGAATTGAGGTTCGACATTAAATGAAATCAACATTCTCTTTTAAACATGCATTACTAAATATTTGTGTTTTCTGAAAATACATTCTTAATTACATATGTATGAAATGGTATGCTGCAATATGATTTGAAAATAAATTGGCAAAAACATAAAAAGAATACATGAAGGAAATATGGCAAAACCATGGTAAACGTTGAATTTAAGTCATGGTCATATGGAATTTAATAATAATTTAGTATTTGTATGAAAATATTATAACAAAAATAATGCAAAAACAAATATATATAACTTTTATTTTTTTAGGAGTCTGTAAGGTGTCTATATATATGTGTGTGTGTATATATATATATATATTTCATATAGTATTATATTTGATCAGAACCTTGTAGTGACGCTTTCAAAGGCCCATTTGACTTTGCATTCCAGGATGTCTGGCTCTAGGTGAGTGATCACACCACTGGGGTTATCTGGGGCATGGAGATCTTTTTTGTATAGTTCTTCTGTGTATTCTTGCCACCTCTTCTTAATATTGTCTGCTTCTGTCAGGTCCATACCATTTCTGTCCTTTATTGTGTCCATCTTTGCATGAAATGTTCCCTGGTATCTGTAAATTTCTTGAAGAGATCTCTGGTCTTTCCCATTCTATTGTTTTCCTCTATTTCTTTGCACTGATCATTGAGGAAGGCTTTCTTATCTCTGTGCTATTCTTTGGAACTCTGCATTCAAATGGGTATATCTTTCCTATTCTCCTTTGCCTTTAGCGTCTCTTCTTTTCTCAGCTATTTGTAAGACCTCCTCAGACAACCATTTTGCCTTTTTGCATCTCTTTTTTTGTGGGGATGGTATTGATCAGTGCCTCCTATACAATGTCAAGAACCTCTGTCCATAGTTCTTCAGGCACTCTATCAGATCTAATCCCTTGAATCTATTTGTCACTTCCACTGTATAATTGTAAGGGATTTGACTTAGGTCATACCTGAATGGTCTACTGGTTTTCCCTACTTCTTTCAATTTAAGTCTGAATTTTATAATAAGGAATTCATGATTTGAGCCAGAGTTAGTTCCCAGTCTTGACTTTTCTGACTGTATAGAGCTTCTCCATCTTTGGCTAAAAGAATATACTCAATCTGATTTTGGCATTGACCATATGGTGATGTCCATGTGTAGAGTCTTCTCTTTTGTTGTTGGAAAAGGGTGTTTGCTATGACCAGGGCATTCTCCTGGCAAAACCCTGTTAGCCTTTGCTCTGCTTCATTTTGTACTCCAAGGCCAAATTTGCCTGTTACTCCAGGTATCTCTTGATTTCCTACTTTTGCATTCCAGTCCCCTATAATGAAAAGGACATCTTTATTTGGTGTTAGTTCTAGAAGGTCTTGTAGGTCTTCATAGAACTGTTCAACTTCAGCTTCTTCAAGATTACTGGTTGGGTCACAGAATTGGATTACTATGATATTGAATGGTTTGTCTTGGAAATGAACAAAGATCATTCTGTCATTATTGAGATTGCACCCAGGTACTGCATCTCAGACTCTTTCGTTAACTATGAGGGCTACTCCATTTCTTCTAAGGGATTCTTGCCCACAGTAGTAGATATAATGGTCATCTGAGTTAAATTCCCCTATTGCAGTCCATTTTAGTTCACTGATTTCTAAAATGTCTATGTTCACTCTTGCCATCTGCTGTCTGACCACTTCTAAGTTACCTTGATTCATGGACCTAACATTCCAGGTTCCTATACAATATTGTTTTTTACAGAATCATACTTTACTTCCATAACCAGTCACATCTACAACTGGATGTTGTTTTTGCTTTGGCTCCATCTCTTCATTCTTTCTGGTGTTATTTCTCCACTCTTCTCTAGTAGCATATGAGGCACTTACAGACCTGTGGAGTTCATCTTTCAGTGTCCTATATTTTTGCCTTTTCATACTGTTCATGGGGTTCTCATGGGAAGAATACTGAAATGGTTTCCCAGTGCCTTCTCCAGTGGGCCAAGTTTTGTCAGAATTCTCCACCATGACCTATCCTTCTTGGGTGAACCTACATGGCATGGCTCATAGTTTCATTGAGTTAGACAAGATTGTGGCCATGTGATCAGTTTGATTAGTTTTCTGTGACTGTGGTTTTCATTCTGTCTGCCCTCTGATGGATAAGGATAATCCATTATGGAAGCTTCCTGATGGGAGAGACTGACTGTGGGGGAAACTAGGTCTTATTCTGGTGGACTGAGCCATGCTCAGTAAATCTTTAATCCAATTTTCTATTGATGGGTGGGGCTGTGTTCCCTCCTTGTTGTTTGACGTGAGACCAAATTATGGCAGAGGTAATGAAAACAATGGTGACCTCCTTCAAGAGGTCCCATGCGTACACTGCCACACTCAGTGCCCCCAACCCTGTAGCAGGCCCCTGCCAACCCAGGAACAAAACTAGTGGAGGTGATGAAAAGTCAGTTGAGCTATTTCAAATCCTAAAATATGCTGCTGTTAAAGTGCTACACTCAATATGCCAGTGAATTTGGAAAACACAGCAGTGGCCAACAGGACTGGAAAAAGTCAGTTTTCATTCCAATCCCAAAGAAAGGCAAAGCCAAAGAATGTTCAAGCTACCACACAATTGGACTTATTTCACACACTAGTAAAGTAATGCTCAAAATTCTCCAAGTCAGTCTTCAACAGTACATGAACTGTGAACATCCAGATGTTCAATCTGGATTTAGAAAAGACAGAGAAACCAGAGATCACTTTGTGGACATCTGTTGGATCATCGAAAAAGCAAGAGAGTGTCAGAAAAATATCTACTTCTGCATTATTGACTGCACCAAAGCCATTAACTATGTGTATCACAACACACTGTGGAAAATGCTTAAAGAGATGGGAATACCACACCACCTGACCTGCCTCCTAAGAAATCTGTATGCAGGTCAAGAAGCAACAGTTCTGAAAGCAACTCAAAATGGAACAACAAAATGGTTCCAAATAAGGAAAGTTGTACATCAAGGCTATATATAGTCACCCTGATTATTTAACTTATATGCAGAGTACATCATGCAAAATGATGGGCTGAATGAAGCACAAGCTGGAATCAAGATTGCCCAAAGAAATATCAGTAATCTCAGATATGCAGATGACACCACCCTTATGGCAGAAAGAGAAGAACTAAAGAGACTCTTGATGAAAGTGAAAGAGGATACTGAAAAGTACACTTAAAACTCAACATTCAGGAAATTAAGATCATGGCATCCAATCCCATCACTTCATGGCAAATAGATGGGGAAACAATGAAAACAGTGAGAGACTTTATTTTGGGGGGTCAAAAATCACTGCAGATGGTGACTGCAGCCATAAAATTAAAAGACACTTGCTCCTTGGAAGGAAAGTTATGACCAACCTAGACAGCTTATTAAAAAGCAGAGACATTACTTTGCCAACAAAGGTCCATCTAGTCAAAGCTATGGTTTTTCCAATAGTCACTTATGGACGTGAGAGTTGGACTATAAAGATAACTGATCACTGAAGAATTGATGTTTTTGAACAGTTGTGTTGGAGAAGACTCTTGAGAGTCCCTTGGACTTCAAGGAGATCTAACCAGTTAATCCTAAAGGAAATCAGTCCTGAATATTTTTGGTAAGATTGATGCTGAAGCTGAAACTCCAACACTTTGGCCACCTGATGTGAAGAACTGACTCACTGGAAAAGATCCTGATGCTGGGAAAGAATGAAGGCAGGAGGAGAAGGGGACAACAGAGGATGAGATGGTTGGATGGCATCACCAACTCGACAGACATGAGTTTGAGCAAGCTCTGGGTGTTGGTGATGGGCAGGAAGGCCTGGCATGCTGCAGTCCATGGGGTTGTAGAAAGTCAGACATAACTGAGCGACTGAATGGAACTTATCAGAACCAAAGACTTTGGAACATTTGATGAAATAAAATTAAGTCTAGAATCTTACAAGGAGTTAATTCAAGGCATTAAAGACACATATTAAACATATATTATATTTAATAAATAATTCCCCTGAGTGATGTTTAGTTACATTTTTAATTACATCATATATTTTCTTTGTTAACCTTAACACTAATATTAAGCTTATACAAATACAAATGCACAGTATCTCTGAATATGTAACTTGAACTGTGTGTGTGTATGAACCACATGATTAAAAAATAAAGGATCAATACATATTGCTGACTTACACATTGATTATTCACCTGAAAATTTATTTTTGTTTTACATCTACCTCCACCACAATCAATTGGTATATACAAAGTTTAAAAATATATTATTAAAGTGCAATTTTAATGTACATAGTCACAAATAATAATAATGCAGGTAGTTCTTAACTTTACAAAAATTAAATATAAGTGAACAAATGGCAACCCACTCCAGTACTCTTGCCTGGAAAATCCCATGGACGGAGGAGCCTGGTAGGCTGCAGTCCATGGGGTCACTAAGAGTCGGACACAATTGAGCAACTTCACTTTCACTTTTCACTTTCATGAATTGGAGAAGGAAATGGCAACCGACTCCAGTGTTCTTGTCTGGAAAATCCCAGGGAGGTGGAGCCTGATGGGCTGCCGTCTATGGGGTCGCAAAGAGTCGGACACAACTGAAGCAACTTAGCAGCAGCAGCAGTGAACAAAAGATATTCAACTTAAATTATCTGGGCTTAGCTATCTTCATTTTTTATAGGCTTAGGACTTCAAGTTTTATTTTTTACTATGTAATATGATGAATTGGCCTCAGGAGATCCTTGTTTATGATTAATTTGTTCCATTACATCTTTTGGGGCATAAAAAGTGTGTTTTTTATGATTTCCTGGACTAAAAGTTACCTATTTACATAGTGAAGTGTCTGGCTACATAAAATTTTGCCTGTAGTCAATATACTTTTGCTTTATGTTGCAATGTGTGGCAAGTTATCTTACTTCATTGCATTTTATTTCTATTACCTAATATTTGATTAAAACATAACTTATGAGACATTAATAGAATGAATGCATGTGAATACAGCCTTATTTAAAAACCGGATCATTATGAGTGATTTTTGCAGCTATTTTTCATCCATTATCTGCCATACAGATGCAGTTATAATTTTGCATTTTTGCTTAGAATTTCCTTGGTTTCTTATCAGATAGCATCTGGTTAAAAGTCTATTTCTGGATCCAGACAGTCTGTATTTGGATCTTGCTTCCTTCTTTTCACAGTCCTTTTTGAGTCTATTAGTAATCTCTTTCCCTCGTTCCTTCTGGAAATTTAAGCAATTTTGGAAAGAGTGGAAAAAAGTGAAATGATGAAACACAGTGCTTCCACATTACAAATTTCTCCCACAAGCTCCTTCAGCAAAATGAGAAATCTTCTGTTGTAAAGGACATTTAACTAGAAAATAACTAAGTGGGACCAATATTGAACACCATGTTACACAAAGGAAGAGCATAGGTGAACTAGCTTATTCTATTAATATCAGTAATCTCAGGAAAAGATGATTAATCTTAGATCAATGTATGCTAAGTTGCTTCAGTCGTGTCCAACTTTGCAACACTTTGGAGTGTAGCCTGTCAGGCTTCTTTGTCCATGGGGTTCTCCAGGCAAGAATACTGGAATGGATTGCCATGGCCTCCTCCAGGGGATCTTTCTGACCCAGGGATCGAACATGTGTCTCTTATGTCTCCTGCATTGGCAGATGGGTTCTTTACCACCAATGCCACCTGGGAAGCCCCTTACAATAGGTATGGGTAAAATACTGAGGGCCATGGAAGAAAAGAACTTGTGTATGGCTGCTTATTCAATAGGCTACATTTAAAGAGCAGCACCTGACCTAGCAATGGGCACAGGTTCTCCACAAATGGAGACTCCAACGTGAAACTGAAAGACTGGCAAGATCTTACTGGTGTTTTCAGTTAATAATAATAATAAAAAAAAGGCAAGCCCCAAACCATCAGAAATATAAAAGCATAAATGAAGAAGGCCCCATGTTTGTCTTATCCACAAGGCATTTCATAGATGATACCTGAAAAACTAGGAAAAAAAATTTCAAAGTGTGAAAAGCTGTAATGGAGATATTTTGAATAAACACTGTTAGTGATGATCTTGGAAGAAACCAGAGAAGGCAAATTGCCCTTATGGATAAAATCTGACAGAGACAGAATTTGCTACAGCTGTCATAATTTTCAAAGCACCTAGTCAACAAGCCAATTCTCATGAGATGTATTGATCTTACCATTTATCTAATTAATGCTATTCATCCTAAAACAGGTCACCTGTTCCTCCCATTACATCCATGCAATATTCACTCAGAGGTCTATCCATTGCAATACTTGCTACTAGGTAATTCTTTTTTTCTGAAAATCAGCTAGAGTGTTTTTTGTGTGCTAACTTAGTTATGCCATTTTAGATTAATTGGAGGATAAATCCAGATGGTCCAACATCCATTTACCATGAACTCTGAACACAGAAAGCATATGTAGTATTGTGAATGCTAAATTAACAAGGGAAGAAAAATCTCCTACACTAAACAGATTTATAAGCAACAAAGTAAAAGTTTTCATTGAGTTACACTCATCTTAACAAATACTTGTGACACTTTTTAAATAAATAGAAAGCTTAACAATGAGAAAAAGGTTATCTAAACAGAAAATAAAATGTACTGATATCAGATCTTTTATCACTAACATTAGATACCAGTTGACCAAGAAATAGAATCTATATAGGTATAGAAGAGCTCTCCTTTACTAGAATTCTTTAAGGAAGAATGGATAATGTCTTTAGCTAATCAATCAATTTTCATAAATCTTAAAAATAACCAAGTTAATTCCCAGACTTCTGAAAAAAATACTTGAGATGTTCTTTAGCAAAATGAAAATTTGAGATGTAAATGTTTATAATATGTTGTCCAAGGAACAGAACTTATCCAGAGGTAAAAACAGAAAGAAAATAAATACAATTATTTATAAAAAGAAAATAAATGTCTATGGTGACCACTATGTGGTAGGCTGAAAGAGTATTTCAGAATTACAGACAAAGACTTCCCTTCAACAAATAATTTCATAAATTGTGTGATTAAGGATACAGATAATCCTAAGATCTTATAGCCACACTATACCCTCCATCATTAAGAACATATAGAAATCAAGAAACACTGGGGAAAAGCCATGAATAAATTTGTATTGGAAATCATCCTATTGGTTTTGGTAAAGTTGTCCAGCCTAGTTTACCAGGTGTTCCTCATATACTCTCCTGAATTGCCCTCCTAGAGTAATTTACCATCTGCTGCCTTTCCAATAAATGTTAATTCAGTCAATTAGTATTTATACCACCTGTAAGCCTGAGAACCTCTTTCCCTCCTGTTCATCAGCACGTTGAGCAAAACCTAATCTCAAGTTTGTGGTTAATACATTAAGTGAATGAATAAATGGACAAATGTATGCATTTTTACTCTCTTTTTCAGATGTTAGCTCTGAAAGGGAGTTAGTTATATGTCCATATAAAGAGTCAGTTCAGTTCAGTCGCTCAGTCGTGTCCGACTCTTTGCGACCCCATGAATCGCAGCACTCCAGGCCTCCCTGTCCATCACCAACTCCCGGAGTTCACTCAGACTCACGTCCATCGAGTCAGTGATGCCATCCAGCCATCTCATCCTCTGTCATCCCCTTCTCCTCCAAGAGCCGCTCATAGACACAACATGAGCACTTGTTAAACCTAATCTTTCGGCTTGGACCTACCAATCCTTTTTGTTTTTTAGCATTACACCTTTTGAGATCATGGTGCACAGAGAGGACCCAGTGCCGGCAGGTGCCTTCTGGGGGTCACACCGGCAAGTTAGGGGGCAGGAGTAGAGCTGAAGGTGACTCTGTCTTGAAGAGGTATGTCAGCCCTATCCTGCCTGCCTGCCGCAGAGAAGAGACGCTGAGCAGCTCCAAGTTGAGGCCTGCTACCTCCTGTCCACCCACCTGGTGCCGTTCCTGGAGCACCAGCATGCCCAGCCCTGCCCTCGTCCCCCATGGCACCAGTAGCCTCTCCCGGTCACATCCCCTCCTGCCACTGTTGGCCACTTCTCATGGCCTGCCTGCATTCCCCTTGCCTCCTTGTCCTTGCCTTGGTCTTTTCCATCCAGGCTCTGCACCAGTGCTTGTAAGGTCACTGACTTACCTGGTTGGAATGCTGCTGAAGCGGTCCACCAGGCAGTGCAGGACATCGTGGCTGCAGCAGCATGGGAAGGTGTGCCAGGTGCCCAGATCCGCATGTGAGGGGCCCCTCGGCCAGGTGCCTGGCAAGGAGGCCAGTGGCAGTCAATACAAGGCAACTTAAAGCTCTGACGGAAAATTTCCAAATTAAACGAAAAAAGTCCAAATCTGTCTTGGATGAGGTTAGGTAGAGGCTTTAATATCTCTTTCACTCTCCCAGAAGCCTACTTGCTTATTTCCTTTCCCGCTTTGTCTACAAAGATCTGTGCTGCACAGGGACTCCCAGACCCGCTTCCTCCCTGAGCCTGGGCCGCACCTGGAGTCCAGGTGAGCCTGGCCATATTCTGCTCATCCTACCAGATTCTTGCCAACGTTGTTCAAGACGAGGGGTGAGTGGTCTTAAGTCCTGTATCTCCTTGCCCTGGTCGGCTGGGTTCACGGTCACACCACTCAGCACACATGACATTGGGCAGCGAATCCCCAATGTCCAGTTGACCCACTGCTCAGCCACGCTGCCCCGACCCCAGGAGCAGCCTCTCAAAAGTCAGGGTCTGCTTTCACTTGGATTGATTTCCAGAGTTTTAACAGGGTAAATCCTGGCGAGTATCAGGTCTTAGGAGGGAGAAGAGCCGAGATATAAGAGGAGTTGCCAGTAGGTACATCCTGACCAGTCCGAGGAGCTGCAGTTGATCTTCATTTTCCAGCTGCCCTTTCACTTTGGATATCAAGGTCTTCACTTGGGAACCAGGGCAGAACACCTTTACTGGACCCTGTGCTCTGACCCGCATCCAGCGAGGTTCTGTTTCTCCTTTAAGAGCTTCTGGTAGAACCTGAGAGTCTTCCAGAAGTCTTTTAATCCCGAGCTGCTGCTCCAGCTTCTGGTGGAGAGAGGGTGGTGAGCCTACGATGCCTTGTCCTCTCGTGGGGCAGCGCTGCCTCTGGGAAACAGGTGAGCCGGGAGACCTGGAGGCGGGGAGGCGTGGAGACTAGGGACGTTCCAGCGCAGAGGCAGCTTAGCCCCTCCTCTCACGTGAAGGCCAAAGAAGAACTGCGCACACAGGCGCAATGGCAAACGTCCCAGAAAACTGGAAAGAAGCCCATTCTATTAACCCACTGGGGGAAAAAAAAATGAGGCCAAATATCACGCTGTAACCAGAGGACCGTCACTTTTACTAACTGTCCTCCCAGATCACAGCCCCACCAGCCGAGCAGGAGGAGAGGTGGGCGGAGCGGGGTGGGACACACCCACCGCAGGGGCGTGTTCTGGCCTCGGAGGCCTGGCTCTTCTGGTTAGTTCTACTAGCACCACCACTGGAGTTCGAGGGGGGACACCCCGAATGGCGCAGACCCTGGCTGAGGCGTCAAGACCATCCCGCCGTGGAGCCCGCCCTACAGTGCCTCTCAAGCCCCTCTGCCCACTCAGGGCTTCCGTCTAGGGCACTGAAGATCAAGGGGGCTTTAATCCGGCCACCTATCCTCGAGGGAGGCGGGTAAGCCCCCAGGCTGCAGGTGAGCCAGGGTTCCTCAGTGCAGCTTCATTATGTCCAGCTTTACGACAGGTCCCAGCTGCTTCCTGGAGAACTTGTATCTTTAGAAGAGGGTGAATGTCAGAGCCTCCCAAGAAGGATGCACGAGCCTGCCTGGAGGGTCAGTGCCCCCATCCCAAAGCCCCTGCCCCGCTTCCCGTGTCCTGTGGAGAGGTCCTGGTCCTGGTTCTTCACTCACGTGGAGGGGAGTGTGGAATGAAGAAAGCCCTGGAAACAGGACCTGCTCCTTTCAAGCGGGGAGAGCGACAACCTCGCCCACCCAGCTGCTCCACGGAGGAGCCCATGGTGCCGGAGCAGGCAGAGGGCTCTGTGAGTTAGCCCTTGAGTGCCAATGGGTCGTCAGTTTCCTGCAGGAGGACGGGCCACAGTGAAGGGCAGCTGGGACCAGAAGAGGGGTAGACCCCTGCTCAGGAAGGTCTGGGGTGAGCAGAGGCCCAGGCACTCTAGCAGAAACCACTTCCTGTTTGTTAACCAGGGTCAACGTAGCTTCCAGGCCCTGAATCAGACACACCCACAGGAGCATTACCCTGATAGCCCAGAGTTTTTGGCGTTCATTTTTAGAAAGTCTAGTTAGATCAAGTCCAAACAACGTTTCTCCCAGTCTCATCATAGTGCGACAATAGATTGTGTTTTGTTGAGTATTTCTGAACAGTTTGGTAGAGCTAAAAGTGCAGGTGGCATTTTTATTTAAACATCTGAAAAAGAAAGATGGTATAAAATTGGGCTTTATTAATTTGCTTCCGTCTTATCCATTAATCATCTTAATTCTTTTTGCTGACTTTGATAGTAACTAGTTTGACCACCTTCATCTGGTGAAAAACATAGCTCTTTTATTTCTCCAAATATTTAGGAACTCATTCTCCCTTATTGCCATAAATTCCAATATCTGAAAGTCATGCCTCTTCCTGTACTTATCAAGATGCTGGAAGATCAGTTATCACGTGGGTTTTTCCAATTGGAATAAATTAGCCTGCTTGAACCTGAACCCTCTTCCTTTAGCCAAGGCTACTCCTGTCTTTTAGGTATATTTTCTTTGAGGTCACTTTTCCTTTCTTTTTTTTTTTTTTTTTAAACCAGGGAACATTGGTTTGAGAAACTCTAGCTTACCTTAATATGTAGTCTATACTTTAATATTCAGTAAGAAGGGTTTATGTGTTTGAAAAATTTCCATCAAAGGTTCTGGAATTTTCAAGTAATTTAGACATTGTTTCCCTCCTTAAATGCATTGTGTAGTGTAAGACTTTAATTAGGCCATGACATAATCTAATACGAATATCTGCATGTTTAAATGGGACACAAATTTTGAATGGACATATTTGATGGAGTCATTTAGATAATCTCTGAGACAGGAAAATCCAATATGTGGGGACTCAATCCACTTTGATAGAGAAGGGGTAATGATTAGGCATCTGGTTAACTTTTAGAAAAGCATAGTTTTGTAATCTCAAACTTGTTTTCCCCTTGGAAATGAAAGATTACTTTTACTATCATGCAAATTTTGATTCACATCCCATTGTATTCTTAGATATTGGTCATCTTTAGAATTATCAAGTTATTTTACTTATTTCCTGCAATATATCTTGCCTGTCCTTTGTCAATAATAAAATTATTGTACCTGACCTGCTTCTCATGTTATTGGATGATGGCTGTTATCCTTTATGGATAATAATCTGTCCAAAAATGCTTTAACATTTTCATTGACATTCAGGAATATAATTTCATATTTTTTCATATTCATACCTGTGAGCAAGAAGAGGACCTTGACAAAGTTTTCAGGACTTTATAAAAAGGAACCTGGGGAGGATATTTGGAAGATTGTACAGTTGGATTTCAAGTGGAGTTACGTACGACCTTTCAGGGAAGAGAAATGATGGAGATTGGGAAATTTATGAGCTAGTAGTTAGAAATTGGTAAATAGAATGTGGTGAAGGTATAGAAGTGAGTTTTAATAAGGCATTGTTTGTTAAGTGAGCTGTTTACCTAGGTGAGTAGAATATTGCTTCAGATAAATTGATCTGCAAGGATTTCCTGAAGCAAGTGGTAAAGTTGTTCATTGATTTACAGTTTTATTTTTTCTGAGCAAAATATTCTGAAACAACCAACCAACTCATTTTGACTCAGTTTATTTGGTTCTTAGTTTTCAGAGCTGTGTTACGTTAACACAGAACATTGGGTTTTAGCACCTGATCACCATTGTCTTTTCATACTGTTCATGGGGTTCTCCAGGTAAGACGACTGGAGTGGTTTGCCATTCCTTTCACCAGTGGACCACATTTTGTCAGAAGCAGGTAAATAAGCAACAGTTAGAACTGGACAAGGAACAATGAAGTGATTCAAAAGGAGTATGTCAAGACTGTATATTGTCATTCTGCTTACTTAACTTTTATGCAGAGTACATCATGTGAAATGCTGGGCTGGACGAAGCCCAAGCTGGAATCAAGATTTCCAGGAGAAATATCTACAACTTGATATATGCAAATGATACCATTCTAATGGCCAAAAATACAGAGGAACTAAAGAGCCTTTTGATGAGGGTGAAAAAGGAGAGTGAAAAAGCTGGCTTGAAACAACATTAACAAAGGTCGTGGCATCTGGTCCCATCACTTCATGGCAAATAAATGGGGAAAAAGTGGAAACAGTGGCAAACTTAATTTCTTGGGCTTCAGAATCGGGAGCAGTTCAGTGACTGCAGCCATGAAATTAAAAGACACTTGCTTCTTGGGAGGAAAACTTTGACAAACCTAGACAGCATCTTAAAAAGCAGAGACATCTCTTTGCTGACAAAGGTCCGTACAGTCAAAGCTGTGGTTTTTCCAATATTCATGTACACTTATGAGAGTTGGACCATAAAGAAAGCTAAGCATTGAAGAGTTGATGTTTTGAATTGTGGTGCTGAAGAAGACCTGAGAGTCCTTTGGACAGTAAGGAGATCAAATGTGTCAATTCTAAAGTAAATCAACCTTGAATATTCATTGGAAGGACTGATGCTGAAGCTCCACTACTTAGGCCACCAATACAAAGAGCCAACTCATTTGAAAAGACCCTCATGCTGGGAAAGATTGAAGGCAAAAGGAGAAGGGGGTGACAGAGTATGAGATTAGGTACCATCACTGACTCAAGGAGAAGAGCTTGAGCAAACTCTGGGAGATAGTGAAGGACAGGGAAGACTGGCATGCCACATAGTTCATGGAGTTGCAAAGAGTTACACACTGCTTAGCAAATGAGCAACAACACCATTGTGTATGTGGTCTCAGTTTCTTGAGTTTGGTAAGAGATTGACAGATTTTTCCTCTAAAGTGCCAAATAGACAATGTTTTAGGCTCTGGAGGCTATACAATCTCTTGCAACAACTTAATTTTACTATTTTAGCCCCGAAAGCAGGCATAGACAATATGTAAATAAACATACCTGTGTTCCAAAAAATATTTATTTAAAACATAAGCTAAGATGTATCATCGCCCCAAGACATCAAAGTTCTATGGACAATTTTCATGATATATGCATTCATGTCTGATAAATACACAGTACCATCTGATATGCACTTATCTGCGTGCCTCAGATAAGTGTACATGTGTTCATGGATGCAAGAAAATACTGCTTCAGCTGGCACTCACTTACACCTCTCTTTAACCTAGTTTATTATCTGTAGTAAGGCACAATAATTTCATAGGATTTTTATGATAAATATGTTAATGCTAAAATATATGAATTAACCTATAATTTTGATTTTTTTTACATATATCAATGGTAATGATTGAAATAAGTGGATTTTAAATGTCTTAATGTAATGTACATTCAAGTCCTTCCCTGGTGGCTCAGTCTGTAAAGAATCAGCCTACATGCCAGAGACCCTGGTTCAATCAGAGTCAGGAAGATACCCTAGGAAAGGAAATGGCAACCTACTTCAGTGTTGCCTGGAAAATCTCATGGATAGAAGAGCCTGGTGGGCTACTGTCCATGGGACTCACAAGAGTTGGACATGACTTAGCAACTAAACCACAAATGTAAATTTATTTTTGATATATAAATTGTGGGGAAAAGGTGTTTTTACCTTAAATATAATTCCTTGTGTTCAGTTCAGTTGCTCAGTTGTTTCGGACTCTTTGTGACCCCATGAATTGCAGCACGCCAGGCCTCCCTGTCCATCACCAACTCCCACAGTTCACTCAAACTCACATCCATCCACTTGGTGATGCCATCCAGCCATCTCATCCTCTGTCGTCCCCTTCTCCTCCTGCCCTCCAATCCCTCCCAGCATCAGAGTCTTTTCCAATGAGTCAACTCTTCGCATGAGGTGGCCAAAGTACTGGAGTTTCAGCTTTAGCATCATTTCTTTCAAATAACACCCAGGACTGATCTCCTTCAGAATGGACTGGTTGGATCTCCTTGTAGTCCAAGGGACTCTCAAGAGTCTTCTCCAAACCACAGTTCAAAAGAATCAATTCTTCAGTGCTCAGCTTTCTTCACAGTCCGACTCTCACATCCATACATGACCACTGGAAAAACCATAGCCTTGACTAGATGGACCTTTGTTGGCAAAGTAATGTCTCTGCTTTTCAATATGCTATCTAGATTGGTCATAACTTTCCTTCCAAGGAGTAAGCGTCCTTGTGAATAGGAAGATAAAAATTACCATGATCCTAATTTTGAATATAGTACTAGAAATAATATCTCTATCAGATCAGATCAGATCAGTCGCTCAGTCGTGTCCGACTCTTTGCGACCCCATGAATCGCAGCACTCCAGGCCTCCCTGTCCATCACCAACTCCCGGAGTTCACTCAGACTCACGTCCATCGAGTTAGTGATGCCATCCACCCATCTCATCCTCTGTCGTCCCCTTCTCCTCCTGCCCCCAATCCCTCCTAGCATCAGAGTCTTTTCCAATGAGTCATCTCTTCACATGAGGTGGCCAAAGTACTGGAGTTTCAGCTTTAGCATCATTCCTTCCAAAGAAATCCCAGGGCTGATTTCCTTCAGAATGCACTGGTTGGATCTCCTTGCAGTCCAAGGGACTCTCAAGAGTCTTCTCCAACACCACAGTTCAAAAGCATCAATTCTTTGGCACTCAGCCTTCTTCACAGTCCAACTCTCACATCCATACATGACCACAGGAAAAATCATAGCCTTGACTAGACGAACCTTTGTTGGCAAAGTAATGTCTCTGCTTTTGAATATGCTATGTAGGTTGGTCATAACTTTCCTTCCAAGGAGTAAGCATCTTTTAATTTCATGGCTGCAGTCACCATCTGTAGTGATTTTGGAGCCCAGAAAAATAAAGTCTGACACTGTTTCCCATCTATTTCCCATGAAGTGGTGGGCCCGGATGCCATGATCTTTGTTTTCTGAATGTTGAGCTTTAAGCCAACTTTTTCACTCTCCACTTTCACTTTCATCAAGAGGCTTTTGAGTTCCTCTTCACTTTCTGCCATAAGGGTGGTGTCATCTGCATAAGATAATATTTAAAAATAATACTATAATAATGATTAAAGTTGTAATATATATATATGCATGTATTTCCTATCAGTTTATTAGGTTAGATTTTCTGACACCAAAAAGTTATTGATTTATGAAAGATTTATAGGGAGAAATTCCTGTTATGCATTAAAGAGAGGGAGCTGATGTAAAGTGTTGGGAGCTTACAAACAGCAATGCATTCTGAGCCTTGTGAAGAGAAGAGAAGGGAAGGAAGGATTGAGACATTTTCTTTCAGCCTGAAGCACAGATTTAGTTAGTTTTGGACAAACTAATGAGGAGTTCAGAGTCTTCTGCAAGAAGCGTACTGTGTTTCTAAGAATGTTTCTTATACTAGTGCCCTCACCATCGGAGAAAGCAAGGGGACCCCACTCCAGTACTCTCACCTGGAAAATCCCATGGACAGAGGAGCCTGGTAGGCTGCAGTCCATGGGGTCGCTAAGAGTCAGACACGACGGAGAGACTTCACTTTCACTTTACACTTTCATTCATTGGAGAAGGAAATAGCAACCCACTCCAGTGTTCTTGCCTGGAGAATCCCAGGGACAGAGGAGCCTAGTGGGCTGCCGTCTATGGGATCGCACAGAGTCGGACATGACTGACGCAACTTAGCAGCAGCAGTAGCCCTCACCTTTGGCCAGGAACAGCCTAATGAATCATGGCCTCAGTACAAACAAGGTCATTCAGATCAGTTGGGCAGCAGCTGGGGCTGAGTTCCCTGAAGCAGGAGTTCTAAGTGGCTATACATAAACTGAATATTTACATATGAAAAAGCAAAAACAGAACAAAAAAACACCCTGAAAATCTTTAGGGGCTTTGCAGGTGGCACAGTGGTTAAGAATCCGCCTGCCAATGTAGGATCCACAAGAGATGGGGGTTCCATCCCTGGGTCGGGAAGTTCCCCTGGAGTAGGAAATGACAACCCACTCCAGTATTTTTGCCTGGAAAACTCCATGGACACAGGAGCCTGGTGGCCTACAGTCCAAATGGTTGCAAAATGTCAGATGCAACTGAGCATGCAATGCCCATTAGATGACATAAGTGTTTCGTGCCTTCCTAAAGATTTAATTATTATATATGCTCCCATGTATGTACATGTATGCATAATTTTCTCTCTTTAAGAATTCTTCAATAATATTAACATTGTGTTTTAGGTAATCCTGATTTTCTTTTTAAAAATCAACTTAAAGGGAGAAGCTAAAATATTCAGCTTTAATTTTGCCAGTAGATTTTTAATGTTTTGTAATCATAATGTTTAATTTGTGCTGTTCTTAGAACTTTAATTATGAAACTAAATTGTACTAATACCCATTAGGTACTTCTTAATTGAAGACACATCATATGTCTGATGTGGCAGTACTAATTGGTGTAATTAAATTCTAATATGCATCAGTAGCCTAATTTTAAAAAGTGAATAAAAAGCAGATAGAAATAAGTTCTTGAAACTGCATAGCTGTAAAATACATAAGTGCATTTGCATTTGTAACATACATATTTATTCAGAACAGACAACCCATCAATTATATTTGAAATTAATTTTACCAGATAACTTGAATAATGAGTAAGAAGGATTGATTGGTCAGGTAAACATGCATGTGAATTCAGAAACACAGTCATTAAGCTCAAGAAGGACAATGATTTTCTCTTTTACAAATTCTTATGTAGGTCAACCCTGTGAAAGTAAATACATTCTTATCGTAATATGTTTTGGGTGAAATTACAAACCCCTTGCAAATTACATTACTGGGTTATTCAAGCAGGAGGTGGATCAGTCATTAGCTCTTGCTCTGCTAAAACATGTTTCAAAAACATCCAGGAGATGTTTTTACATGTTCAAAAATATTCATTTATGCTCTTAGATCCTTTTTTTTTTTGCAAGATCTAAATTCCACAACTGGGGATTAAACTCTAAACTTGGGCCGAAGCAGTAAAAACATGGACTCTTAACCACTCAACTGCCAGGGAGTTCCTTTATGCTCTTAAATCTTATTTGTTTAATGCAATATATGTAATTTTAAAATAAATAGGCTAGTTTTGACTATACATTTTTATCTTGATCATTTTGCTTAAATTAGTAATATAATATGTATATTTAACTATACGGAGTTAAATACAGAATTAACATCTAAATTATTTTAATTTTCTTATTTCATAAATCCTCTTAGAATTTTTTAATTTTAAAAATGAATTTATATAGAAATTTCATTCAGATGGAAACTGAGATTCTGAGCACAAATCCCAATATCATTGCCAATTAATTCATAATCACTTAAATAACTGAATACATACATGTAACACATTTTCTATTTTATTCAGTTTTGAGAATCTGTAAGACTCACCTGTATGGATATAGGCTCAATGCCAGCTTCACCTTTGTGTGGCCTGTGCAGTCACACAGTGCACTATGAGTATAATGACCTCTTATTTGGTTTAATGCTCTGATGTCACCGTCTTGAAATGCTTAATAGGTTTTGACCAAAAGACAGTGCTCATGTTCATTTTGCTCTCAGCCATGAAAATTATATAGGCATTCCAATATTTTCTCATATTTGGACATTTTAATGTAGTGAAAATATGGAATACTAATGTTTGAAAACTCAAAAGAAATTTAAAGGCCTTTTTATTTTGTGGAGATAATAAACAAATTTTAAAAATTAAAAGACGAAACAATCATTCTTAAAGACATTTATGATTGTTAACTTTGGAAATACAGCCACTCACATTCAGAATGTTCACTTAAAGAAGTATTGCCCATTTACTTTGCTACTGTACTTTGAATTATTGGCAATGATACAATTCAAAAGGAAATTATTAATAAATTTAGGTATAGTAAGAGTTGTTAGTTTTCTCATGGCTATCTGGAAGAAATACTTTTCTTTGAGTAGCCAAATATCAAAGTAGTTCTAAACACTTCTGCATTTTGATATTGCTCAAAACAACTTATTGGAATCAGGAAGTCACCAAAGTAGTGGGCAAGATAAACCTGTCATAGCTGGGTATTATCAATGACATAAGAGTCTGGAAAACAAAGATATTCTGCTCTAATGACCAAGATATTTGGAAATGGAGAAAGTAAAGGCAAGCATCCTTATCACTGTGTTACTATTGAATTAAAAATAAAAAAATAAATAGCACAATTGCTTATACAGTTACTAGGTAAACTTTTCTTTGTGATTGATAGTTTTACCATTGTTGTTATTTTTACTATACCCATTTCATACGTATATGAAGATAGCTTTCACAGAGATAAGTTCAAATGAAGGAGGCAATTCAATAATACATGAATCAGCTTAAGTCAGAGCAATGATAAGATGTTGAGAAGGAAATAATTTGAGGGGAATAAAAGTGATTATTGATAGCAGGTTTTTATTTTGGGGTTGTTTTTTACTTTGGAATGTGCTTCAAGGAATGTTAACATAGAAAAAGTAATAGCATAGTTCTATAATAAATGCTAAGCTTAAAATATATCTTAATTCTATAAGAGAAGTGAAATATTTCACTGGAATATTTTATAGAGGGGAAAATCCAGACACAGATTATATTTAAAGGACTGTTTAAACTGGAGATTAAAGCTTCATCTTTGAATAGAATACTCTTTCCAGTAAGCCAGTGATTTTCACAATTTTCAAGTTTTCTAACATATTTATTTCATACTGCATTTAACCTAGAGGCAGAAACAAGTAAAAGACAAAAAATTAGAGCTAATTTTGCTGAATCTGGGTTGTCTCTATAGAGCACAGTTAGAAAGTGATTACATTAAGCTAAACATACACAGAATTCCTGTAAATTTTGATGCAGTAGACAAAGACCTATAAATAATATGAAACAAATATACAAAGCATAATACACATTAATTGCATTTATTTAACAGAATAGTCCTCTCTTAATTGTTTGAATATAATAAAAGTTTACTTTAAAAATAAGAAAGCTGTATATTTCAGTAAGAAAAAAATTATAGCAAAAAAAAAAAAAGAGAGAAATACCTGTTATTATAGCTTTGAATTTGAATTATACCGATTTGAATTTGTATAATGCTGGAGAGTTTTCTGTGTGTCCAAGCATTATGAGAATTTTTATTAAGTAAAATCCTTATAAGTGCTTACCTTGAATGATATTCCTAGAAGTCGCAACCCCTTACGTCATCAAAATGATTTTTGAAGTCATTAAAATATTAGGTGATGTATTTTAACAACTTTTCATTCTCTTCAAAGAGACTATCAGGAATGAAGCTCTGTGTGTCACGTTCTTATTTATCTTTCCCTTTCACAGTCATCTGTTATACTTTTATCACCATATGACTCTACATCTCCACCAGAATCACTCTCCTATCTTCTTTCATCACACATCTTGATCCGTCTTCTGGGATGCTCACACTCTGATTAACAAATGACTCCACGTTTTCAGTGAGGACTGGAATCCAGTGTGCCTGTAAAATATAATAACCTCAAAAGCCCTTTCAGCAAGGTGCTGTCTTTTGCACATCCCAGCTTCACATACCCAGTGGTCAAGAGGTTGAGTATCTATGTTCTTTATTTTGATTTGTAGGTTCCACACTATTATTGTTCTTTCCTTCTGCAAACAATGAAACACATAAATATTGCCAGTGACTTTGTCCTTGAATTGTAACATTTGTGCATACCAGGCTTTCCATTTTTGTGTACTCTTTCAAATTATTTGGTCTCTTTTCTCCATGACACTTTTGCTTTTGACTCTCAAAGACTTTTTTTTCAACTGAAACCCCATTATTCTCTATTACTTTTACCTCAACTTGATAACTCTTCAAGATCTCACCCCTCAATCTCACCCCTATTCTTAACCACCAGAATAATTTTCCTTCTTCCTTGTTTTGGAGAGCAAGTATTTCTTGACATTTAAAAAATAATTTAAAATGCTTTACTCTTTTATCATCTCTACTGCTCATTTCATCTATCACCACTTGTTCAAGCCTCACACTAGTTCAGATTTTTGACCTCTTGATGATTGTCAGTCTACAGACTCCACTATCTTTTCCCTCTCCCTTAGATTCCCCATTACATCTCTTCCCTACTTATCTAGGGACAAATTGTGGATTCCATCATTATAATTACCTGGATGATAGGGTTTTAGAAAAATAATTTTTTAAGGATGTACGTGTCTAAATAGACTATGTTGTCAAATCTAGCAGTTTATTTATTTTCATGTTTATTTCTCCAAAGCAACTTTGTAAGTAGCTTTTACTTTAGATTCTGTGAATCTATCCCAGGTTACTTAATTCCCAGATGTACTTTTCTATCATATTCAGTGAAACAAGTGCAACTGCTCAGTTATTTCAGTTCAGTCAAATCCTAATATTTTTCTGCCTGTATTATATTGAATTTTTCTTATTTCTATATTGTAGCTTTCACCATTATGTAATATTTATCTTTGACGTATTTGTTATATCTGTGGGAATACATAAGCTGTGTGACACTCTTGAACAATATTTACACACTGCTAAAATGTATAATGTGATGACTGACCTAGAGCCAGATATCCTGGAATGTGAAGTCAACTGGGCCTTAGAAAGCATCACTATGAACAAAGCAGGTGGAGGTGATGAAATTCCAGTTGAGCTCTTTCAAATCCTGAAAGATGATGCTGTGAAAGTGCTGCACTCAAAATGCCAGCAAATTTGGAAAACTCAGCAGTGGCCACAGGACTGGAAAAGGTCAGTTTTCATTCCAATCCCAAAGAAAGGCAATGCCAAAGAATGCTCAAACTACCACACAATTGCACTCATCTCACACGCTAGTAAGGTAATGCTCAAAATTCTGCAAGCCAGGCTTCAGCAGTACGTGAACCATGAACTTCCTGATGTTCAAGCTGGTTTTAGAAAAGGCAGAGGAACCAGAGATCAAATTGCCAACATCTGCTGGATCATGGAAAAATCAAGAGAGTTCCAGAAAAACATCTATTTCTGCTTTATTGACTATGCCAAAGCCTTTGACTGTATGGATCACAATAAACTGTGGGAAATTCTTCAAGAGATGGGAATACCAGACCACCTGACCTGCCTCTGAGAAAATTGTATGCAGGTCAGGAAGCAACAGTTAGAACTGGACATGGAACAACAGACTGGTTCCAAATAGGAAAAGGAGTATGTCAAGGTTATATATTGTCACCTTGCTTATTTAACGTATATGCAGAGTACACCATGAGAAACCCTGGGCTGGAAGAAGCACAAGCTGGAATGAAGATTGCTGGGAGAAATATCAATAACCTCAGATATGCAGATGACACCACCCTTATGGCAGAAAGTGAAGAGGAACTAAAAAGCCTCTTGATGAAAGTGAAAGAGGAGAGTGAAAAAAGTTGGCTTAAAGCTCAGCATTCAGAAAACGAAGATCATGGCATCCGGTCCCATCACTTTGTGGGAAATAGATGGGGAAACAGTGTCAGACTTTATTTCTTTGGGCTCCAAAATCACTGCAGATGGTGACTGCAGCCATGAAATTAAAAGATGCTTACTGCTTGGAAGGAAAGTTATGACCAACCTAGATAGCATATTGAAAAGCAGAGACATTACTTTGCCAACAAAGGTCCGTCTAATCAAGGCCATGGTTTTTCCTGTGGTCATGTATGGATGTGAGCGCCGAAGAATTGATGCTTTTGAACTGTGGTGTTGGACTCTTGAGAGTCCCTTGGACTGCAAGGAGATCCAACCAGTGCATTCTGAAGGAAATCAGCCCTGGGATTTCTTTGGAAGGAATGATGCTAAAGCTGAAACTCCAGTACTTTGGCCACCTCAAGTGAAGAGTTGACTCATTGGAAAAGACTCTGATGCTGGGAGGGATTGGGGGCAAGAGGAGAAGGGGACGACAAAGGATGAGATGGCTGGATGGCATCACTGACTCAATGGACGTGAGTCTGGGTAAACTCTGGGAGTTGGTGATGGACAGGGAGGCCTGGCGTGCTGCGATTCATGGGGTCACAAAGAGCTGGACATGACTGAGCGACTGAACTGAACTTAAAATTTATAACTTTTTGGTTAAATGCTTCATTTTTTGCGTATAAAATGATTTGTGTATTTTAAGTATATGTTGCAATATGATTGAAGAATATAGTCAATATCTTGAGGAAGGATGGATTCTTATTTCTGTTAAATCAAGTGGATACATTTGTATTAAGTTTTCTTCTTAATGTTAAATCTGAAATTATTAGTTATTTAAACAATTATTATTTATATTCAACCCTCCTCTTATCATTAAGTCAAAGAAAATGTCCTTATTTTGACACTGACATCATTCCATAAATCTCTACAAGACTGATTTAACCAGATCACATGTTTAATTCAAGTTAGGAAGGACTAAACCCCATGTTACATCATTTCAGTTCAATGTTTTGGATCAAATTGAGTTGTAGTCATTTGAATATATTTTCAAGGCCATTCTTAAAGCATGTACAGCTATAGATACAAAAGATTTGTCTGAATCTGCCTTAACTTTTATAAGTGACTTGAAATGGTAACTAAAATCTCATCTAAGCTCAGTTGTGAAGAATTCTGTAAGGTGACATTTAATTCTTATATTCTCAACATGACAGTGACTGTTGTTTTGTCTTGGAAGTTTTCAGAGGTACATGATAAAATGACAGTATTTGAGGGAAAAAGGTAAGACAGCTAATCTTCGATTTAAGAGTGTGCTATTCCTGCAGTCCAGCATTATTTATTTTATGTGTCTTTTAGGTCTCTTACACATGTTTCTGTTGGGCTTTTTCTTATAGACCTTTTTTAAAAAAATTCTGAGGCCATGGACATACCCTATTATGTTATATTCTATAACCTATTGTTTTGATTTTTAGATCCACAGTATAGCCATGGATTTGATTTTATGACATCATTTATTAGGAGCTATAATAGGCTAATATGATTTTCTGCTGAAATTCATGAATTGTGATTCTAAAAATATAATGTTGCCCAGATAAAAATCTTAATTTCTGTAAATCTTACTATATAAAATAAAATGTAATATCTCCCTCTATAAATTAATATCCTAGATAAGCTTTAGAGTATTTCCAAACAAGTTCTATTTTACCTTAGAGAATGTTAACCAGTGTAATTTTTCCTATTTTATTTTTGTGTTTTCTTTTTTAGTTTGTTTTTGTGTTTCTCCAGATGTCGTCTTTTTTAAAGCAAATGTAGGGAAGGTAGGTACCTTCCATCCTAGAATTACAGTGTAAAAATAAACTCTGTAGTATTTTGCCAAAGCTTTTTATGTGGAGTTAATAGAAGACAGAAAGTGGAAAATTGCAAAATGAGTTCAAGAACTTTAAGGAAAAGTGTTCTGTCTAGTTATGTCAATCTTTATGTTAGGTAAATCTTTCACAGTGTGGTTCCAGACATAGCTGAACATGTAGAAGATGGTAGAAGTCCCGGACTTCATATTAACTTTACGCCATATGATGTTTCGGTTGTTGACACAAGTACTGGCATAAAGCCATTTGAAATTTAGAGAATAATGATAAATAATATGAATTTTTGCCTATAACTGTGATTTTATTGTCCACATGTAGGCACTGTAGGGACATACTTGCAACAGTGGAAGCATTGTAAAATGCCCGTTGGTTTAGATATTGACCTACTGTAGCAAAATGGAGCTGTAATATATGGACTGATACCTTCTGCTTATTACTTAGAAAGACCGAATCCCTTTGAAATGAGGAAATGCTAGAGAGATTGAAATTAATCAGTTGGTATATACATCTCACATGGAAGATGATGAGAAATTTATTACAAAAAAAAAAAAACACAGGTAAGAGCAGACTCAAAGATAGAATTCAATTTTTTTAAATGATGGTATCCAAAAGTTACTGTATGTTTCTTACCAAATTTTTCTATATCAGAATTTATTTTACTTCTAAATTTAATATTTAGATCATTTACACATACTTCACAATTGAATTAATGATGTATTGTTTTTTTCTCATTTATATTTTCTTTCTCTGCCAATCAAACTATAGATAGGCCATTTCCCATCCCATTTTTAGCTGGGGGCAACCATTATACAGGCAACCATTATACAATTTTTCCAGTTAATCAATAAATATATGTTACAGCAAATTCAAGATGTAACTATGCAAAAAAATCAAAAGAAATAAAGAAAAATTAAGCAGATTCATAGTCAATACATTATTAAATATTTTCAACATTTGTACTATATACTTCAAGAAAAGAGATACATCAATGTTGTATAAATTAACATGAAATAAATTACAAATAAATTTTTTACTTTCAACTCATAAAGTTAGCCATAAAATTTTAAAAATGTTGACACCACATATTGATTTTTAAAATTTTTTAAATTTAAAATCAGCACAAATTGTACTATATCTATTATAATTTTGAACAATTTGGGCTTGTTGACTGAGCTTTATTGAGGTATAGTTCACATATAAAAATTGTAGGACATGTTAAGAATATTTTATCTTTTTAATACAAACCCTTTGAGTAGAATTCCAATCTGCATATAAATTTGGCATGAATTTTAGCTGATACCTACTCAGAAAAATATTTAATAGATAATTCCTTTTCTTTATTTCTCAAAGCCTTTAGGTATATATAAAAAATTTTTAATTCTTAAAGTTTAAGTCAAGCACACATACCTTGTTCTGATCATGAGCATCTGTTTAATAAATAATTCATGATCCAACCAGTAGACTTGACTCTTCTTGTTATTTTGCATTTATAATAATAAATTTATGATAGTATTTGCTCAAATAATATAATAAATTACTTGATTTTTACTTTTATGTGCTCTTAATTTTGAACTTAATATTGTTTATACGATAACTTTTGAAAAAATACACATCTATTTTCTATCATTTCATGTTGAGGGAAACAAGAGTCCAGTGATATTTGATTATAATACATGAAGGTGTGTATTTAAATATGTTATGGGAATGTGTTCTTTGTTTTTATACACCTTAATGTAAACCATGTTACTTAGGTTATAGCACTTCTTTTAAGTTTTCAAATATTAATGCAGATTATTGCAGTAATTATTTGGAATATATTTAGATAGTAATTCATTTTAGCATACAGTAGTTATATATATGAGGCACCACCAGTTAAAGAGAAGCAAAATAAGAATTTAAGCTCATGAAATATTTATTATTATATACTCTTTCTGATATACCATGTGAAGATAAATTGTGGAACTTCTTGAAAAACTGGTCACAGATTTTCAGCAGGGAGAAAGTTGGATATGACAGTATTCTGTAAGGAAACTATGTTTCAGTAACTGAAATTCTTTGGATCAGAGCCAAGCTCCTCCTTATTTACTCTGTAGATTTTGTCTAGGTGTAAGTATAAAGTTACAACTATAGAGAAAGAACAGATATGTAAAATAATGTTATGAAGTATCCCCACATATAATATCTAGATATAGTTTTAAAAATATTTTTCGATCATTCAAGGAAGAGAGGATTTTAATATAGTTTATATTAAAATTCATCATCCCTTCTTTTAAAAGATAAAGAGTCACTTCTTTTTCTTTTTGTGTCTAATTGGATGAGAAAGCAAAAATTCACAAATTCAAAATTCCCCTTTTATAGCAATACCTATTTTGAATTTTTATTGTTGAAATAATGCACAATTTGAAGCAGTGGTTATCCTCATAAAAAATATATTTCTTCAAGACTTTGATATTTAAAAATCATCAAATAAATATGGTTGCTGCTGATGAATTTTTATCTATTTATTTAATATAGTTCTCTCAAAAGAAGAATGATTAAATGAATTAAACAACAGTTAAATCATTAGATTCAGTGGGAATATTATGTGTTCTGTATGCATACTTTTGAATTTTCAAGGTCAATCATTGCATAGAAAAGATTTATTTCTTTAGAAGATGAAATATAATACTTAATTTTGAATAAATTTGCTAATAACTAGAATACATTCAAAAATCTATTTAAAAAGAAGTAGTATAATCCCATTTTAATATGCATGTAAGAAGTTTAGGTATCAAAAAAAGAAAAGTAAATTAG
Source organism: Bos taurus (assembly GCF_002263795.3). NCBI lineage: Eukaryota > Metazoa > Chordata > Mammalia > Artiodactyla > Bovidae > Bos > Bos taurus. The sequence continues at coordinate 26,095,877 of NC_037344.1, read as the reverse complement.
AAATATTCCAAAACTAAGGCCAGAAACTCTTGTAAAAATCCAAAACAATAACAATGACAAAAATAGATTAAAATATCTCTACTTTTATTTTTTTGTTCTTTATTTTATTTTATTTTTTTTTTCATTTTTAAGTTATTCATTCTTTTTTCTTATTTTTTTTTTTTAATTTTAATTTCAAATTTCAGGTATACACATGCTACTTTTAATTCAAAAAGAGAAAATAAGAGCTAGGTGTTATTTTTCATGGATTCTCTATGGTTGATTGTTCTGAATTAAGTAAATAAAACTTGCATCTTTTTTCTCATTATTACCTTAATTGTCTGGCTTCAAACATAGAACCCATCAGTTTCCTCTTTATTTTTCCACCAAACACAGCACTGCCATGGGGCTTCCCTCATAGCTCAGTTGCTGAAGAATCCACCTGCAATGCAGGAGATCCCAGTTTGATTTCTGGGTCAGGAAGATCCCCTGGAGAAGGGATAGGGTATCTACCCCAGGATTCTTGGGCTTCCCTTGTGGCTCAGCTGGTAAAGAATCTGCCTGCAGTGCAGGAGACCTGGGTTTGATCCCTGGGTTAGGAAGATCTTCTGGAGAAGGGAAAGGCTGCCCACTCCAGTTTAAGAGTCAGACAGGACTGAGCAACTTTCGCTTTTGCACATTACCATATCATTACACTTGTAATCTGATGAATGCCTTATTCCTTTTCAGTTATCCATTGTGTGTTTGTACCTTTGCATTGTTTAAAATAACTTTCACCAAATTTTTACATGTAATAAATATTAAAAATTGTGTATTAGTAGCAAGCCTGAAGTATAGTAAGACAGGTCAGGAGATAAGTCCATTATTAGTCTTTTGAGTTGTTTATGTTATTATTTTTTCAAGTCTTTTGCATGTTTCTATTTGACTTTTTTAAAAGTGCTGTTTCATACTCAAAGACCATGAACACAATCTTTTATGTACCATTCTATAAGCTATTGTTTTGATTTTTAGATCTATAGTTAGCTTGGATTTGATTTTGTGATGTTGCATTTTATAAGGCAAGAGTTGTGTTTCTTTTTTCTTAAATTTTGATTTCATTACAATAATGGGACTCTTGTAATTTTTTTTTAGTGAATAATTTGCAGTGTTGTTAGTGTTAGGTATAGAACAAAGTAATTCAGATTTATTGATTTACAGATTCTTTTCCATTATGTTATTAGAAGATATTGGATATAGTTTCCCGTGCTGTACAGTAAGTCCTTGTTATTTATTTTGTATAGCATAGTGTGTATATATTAATTCCAGTCTCCTAATTTATCCTCCATCCCACCACTATTCCATTTGGTAACCATAAGATTGTTTTCTAAGTCTGTGAGTCTATTTCTGTTTTGTAAATAAGTTCATTTATATGATTTATTTTTAGATTATTTATTATTTATTTTAATGTAGGCATATATCAGTAGAACTTTCATTATTGAGTGGACTGCCATTTCTATCATTTATCCATTGATATGTATTTACACATGAAATTTTGACAAAAGTTAAATGTCTGCATATGCATCGATCTGATGATGGAGCCTCTAATTAATCTTACTTTGTGCTTAGAAAAATATAACACTGTCTGAATTGCTCTATCTGATAAAGTTTTAGTGTCCAACAAAATAAATCCTTCCACCCAGCTGTTCCTCTTCAAGATTTACTTTGCTATTTTTCTCTCTAATTAATGTTATTGGAAAAATCCAGTTTGATGTATGTATTAGTATTCCAATGGATGAGCTCTTCTGTTACTAATGGACCTTAATTGTTCCATTTTTTCTTGATTATTTGTGTTTACTACTATTGTGATTATTTGTGACTTTTTGTGTTTGTTGTTCAAAGTATATGAATAAGGATTTCTCTAGGAATGAAATTTCTGGGTCACAGGGTTACATATGCTTAACTTTGTTAAATACTAATATTAACATGCTAAATAATGCTAAATTGTTCTACATTGTGAACACATCAATTTACATGCTAACATGCAGTATATAGACATTTTCATTTTCCTATTCTTAACTCACTCATGGATAAACACAATCTAACATTTTGTACTTTGGCATATGTGAAGTTTTATGTCTGTTTTATAATTTTATTTTGAATTAATAAGAATAGGCACTTTAAATATTTTGACTTTACTACTATTTTTATTGTGTAAAGTGCTTGCTTATGTACTTGCCTATTCTGATGTTTTCTAAAACATTAACAGAAATTAATTGCATTATGATTTTCAATATTTTGCTATATTCTTGTAAACATCCTCACCTGTTTATGGTTATTTTTACTTTAATGATATTGATTCAGGAGGGGCAGTTATTTTTTAATATTAATTTGACCAATAGATCTCCTATTGTGAGACTGAGTAAATTCTTTCCAGAGTTTACAAATCTTATCTTTCTTATTCATTTCCTTGACAACATGTACTAAATGAAATAGAGATACATTGTCTATTTAAAAATATAAACCAGTTGGAAGCCTACTAATACAGGAGTGGGTAGTCTGTTCCTTCTCCAGATGATCTTCCCGACCCATAACTGAACTGGGGTCTATCCAACCAGTCCTTTCTGAAGGAGATCAGCCCTGGGATTTCTTTGGAAGGAATGATGCCAAAGCTGAAACTCCAGTACTTTGGCCACCTCATTCGAAGAGTTGACTCATTGGAAAGACCCTGATGCTGGGAGGGATTGGGGGCAGGAGGAGGAGGGAATGACAGAGGATGAGATGGCTGGATGGCATCACTGACTCGATGGACGTGAGTCTGGGTCAACTCCGGGAGTTGGTGATGGACAGGGAGGCCTGGCGTGCTGCAATTCATGGGGTCGCAAAGAGTCGGACACAACCGAGCGACTGAACTGAACTGAACTGAATGCCCTGTGTTTAGATCTTCTGTTCCTTTTTTAATTCTATTGTTTGTTTGCTATTGAGTTGTGTGAGCTCTTGATATATTTTAAATAATTTCCCCTTATCATATATATGATCAACAAGTATTTTCTCTCAGTGGGTTACTTTTAAATTTTGTTAGTGGGTTCTTTTGTTGTGCAGAATGACTTAGTCTCATATTGAGTTTTACTTTTGTTGTTTTTGCTTTTGGTGTCATTCAAAAAATTATTTCTAAGACTTATGTTAAGGGACTTACTGCCTATGTTTTCTTCTAGGAGTTTTATAGTTTCAGGTCTTACATTCAAGTCTTTAATCCATTTTAAGTTAATTTTGTGTGTGGTACAAGCCAGTGATCAAGTTCCATTTTGAAAGGGGCTTTCCAGTTTTCCAAAGGTCCGTCTAGTCAAGGCTATGGTTTTTCCTGTGATCATGTATGGATGTGAAAGTTGGACTGTGAAGAAAGCTGAGCACCAAAGAATTGATGCTTTTGAACTGTGGTGTTGGAGAAGACTCTTGAGAGCCCCTGGGACTGCAAGGAGATCCAACCAGTCCATTCTAAAGAAGATCAGTCCTGGGTGTTCATTGGAAGGACTAATGCTAAAGTTGAAACTCCAATACTTTGGCCACCTCATGCGAAGAGTTGACTCATTGGAAAAGACTCTGATGCTGGGAGGGATTGGGGGCAGGAGGAGAAGGGGATGACAGAGGATGAGATGGCTGGATGGCATCACTGACTCGATGGACGTGAGTCTGAGTGAACTCCGGGAGCTGGTGATGGACAGGGAGGCCTGGCGTGCTGCGATTCATAGGGTCACAAAGAGTCGGACACGACTCAGTGACTGAACTGAACTGAACTGAACTTCCAGTTTTCTCAGTACTGTTCATTGAAGAGACTGTCTTTTTCAGTTTGTTTATTCTTTGCTGTAACTTAATTGACCATGTATGTATGGGTTTATTTTTGTGCTCTATTAAGTTCCACTGAATTATGTATCTGTTTTTATGCTGATACCATAGTGTTTTAATTAATATGGCTTTGTAATAAAGCTAATGTGATATTTCGAGCTTTGTTCTTCATTATCAGAAGTCCTTTGGCTATTCAGGGTTTTTTTTTGTGGTTCTATATATACTATAGAATTATTTGTTCTATCTCTTTGAAAAACGCCATTGGAATTTTGATAAAGATTGCATTGAATCCGTAAGTTGTTTTGGGTAGTATGGACATATGAGTTCTTCTAATCCATGAACATAAAATATTTTTTCATTTATTTGTATTTTCTTCAGTTTCTTTCATTAATGTTTTATAGTTTTCAATATTTAGGTCGTTTACTTCCTTGATTAAATTTATACTTGTCTTTTTATTATTTTTCATGGAATTGTAAATAGGAATGTTTTGTTTCTGATGAGTAGTTATTAGTGTATAGAAATACAACATAATTTTGCATTGATTTTGTATCCTTCAATTTTACAAGTTTATTAGTTCTAATACTTCTCTGATAGAATCTTTAAGGTTTTCTGTATGTAATATCATGTCATCTGCAAATAGTAACAGCTTTTCTTCTTTCTTTCCTATTTAGAAATGTTTTATTTCTTTTTCTTGGCTAATTGCTCCAGCTTGGTCTTTGAATACTGAGTTGAATAGAAGTGACAAAAATGGGCACCTTTCTCTTATCCCTGACCTTAGAGAAAAAGCTTTGAGCTTTTCATTGTTGAGTGTGATATTTTATGTTTTCATTGGCATAATTTTACCTCTTAATATTCTATTCAAAAAGAACTCCTGGATGCTTTATTACTCTAACTCCTTTAATACTGGGGGATGGTTGTCTCTTAGCCTCATGTGATTAGTGCATTTTGACTTTGAATAGTACTTGAGTTAAGCTTTTCCATAGAATAGCTAGACAGTGTCCCACTATGGAAAAGCTGAGCCCAAGGCAAATGGATTAGATTTTCAGATTTTCTTATGTTATTTTTATTCATATTCTTAAAACAATACTTTTATCTAACAATTCCTTTGTATTTTTGTTTTTCTCAGTTAAACGGTTGTACATTAAATAAGTTCTTTTTTTCATTGTTTTGTGGAATTTTTGCTGTTATTCTTGAATATTACTAACATTATTAATTCACACCATTCTTCTCCGTCTCTTTTTTGTACTCTATTTTGTACTTTTTATTCTAATGCAACAGACTTCTCTTTATACACATTTTACTTTCCCTTTTACTTTTTGGGTCATTGTCAGCTTAATTTTTGACTTGCATTGTTTTTTTTATAGCCTCTTTGAACCTTTATAACTCTAGCATATTGATAATGGGTCTCAGAGAATACAATGACAGCTTAAATCTGTAACAAAAATTCAGTTGCATAGAATACTTCTTGAAAGTTTCTGCTGAATTGTGATTACTATATGAGAATTTTGAGAGCACAAGTTGGAAAAACATTAATTCAGGATTATAGCAATGGGGCAGAATGATAAATAAATTCTGGCCGTGTAAGAGAAAGTATTTCCTATATTTCAGTTCTGTTCAGTCGGTCAGTCGTGTCCGACTCTTTGCAACCCCATGAATCACAGCACGCCAGGCATCCCTGTCCATCACCAACTCCCGGAGTTCACTCAAACTCACGTCCATCGAGTTGATGATGCCATCCAGCCATCTCATCCTCTGTTGTCCTCTTCTCCTCTGCCTACTATCTTTCCCAGCATCAGGTTCTTTTCAAATGAGTCAGTTCTTCGCATCAGGTGGCCAAAGTATTGGAGTTTCAGCTTCAGCATCAGTCCTTCCAATGAATATTCAGGACTGATTTCCTTTAGGATTGACTGGTTGAATCTCCTTGCAGTCCAAGGGACTCTCAAGAGTCTTCTGCAACACCACAGTTCAAAAGCATCAATTCTTTGGTGCTCAGCTTTCTTTATAGTCCAACTCTGACATCTATACATGACTAATGGAAAAACCATAGCTTTGACTAGATAGACCTTTGTTGTCAAAGTAATGTCTCTGCTTTTTAATATGCTGTCTACGTTGGCAAGTGTCTTTTAATTTCATGGCTGCAGTCACTATCTGCAGTGATTTTGGAGCCCAAGAAGATAAAGTCTGTCACTGTTTCCACTGTTTCCCCATCTATTTGCCATGAAGTGATGGAACTGGATGCCATGACCTTAGTTTTCTGAATGCTGAGTTTTAAGCCAACTTTTTCACTCTCCTCTTTCACTTTCAACAAGAGGCTCTTTAGTTCTTTTTTGCTTTCTGCCATAAGAATGGTGTCATCTGCATATCTGAAGTTATTGATATTTGTCCAGGTAATCTTGATTCCAGCTTGTGCTTTATCCAGCCCAGCATTTCTCATGATGCCTCTGCATATTAGTTCAATAAGCATGGTGACAATATATAGCCTTGACGTACTCCTTTCCTGATTTGGAAGCAGTCTGTTCTATGTACAGTTCTAACTGTTGCTTGTTGACCTGCATGCAGATTTCTCAGGAGGCAGGTCAGGAGGCATGTAAGAGAAAGCATTTCCTTTATTTAGCTTGGTCTGAATGCAACATACATTAGTTTATATACACTATAAAAAGCATTGGCCTACTTAGTGATACAAAAAGCAGAGATATCACTTCACTGACAAAGGTCTGTGTATAGTTAAGGCTATGGTTTTTCTAGTAGTCACGTACAAATGTGAGAGGTGGACCATAAACAAGGTTGAGTATCAAGGATTGATGCTTTGAGTTTCAACTGGGCAACTGGACATCAACAAAGGAAACATTTATCACATCTCTTATTTCAACTCTTCCATGGTTGCTCAGATGGTAAATAATCTGCCTGCAATTCAGGAGACCTGGGTTCGATCCCTGGGTCAGAAAGATCCCCTGGAGAAGGGAATGGCAACCGGTTCCAGTATTCTTGCTGGAGAATTCCATGGAAAGAAGAGCCTGGTGGACTACCTGTGATTATTTGTGTACTGTCCTTATTTTACTCTATTTTTCTTTTGTTTTATATATTCATGTTTAAATAATTATTCTCTGTGAAAAGAGTATTTGAAAGGTGAATATTTTAGAATATAACATTTTTAGTAATATTAATGTTTAAAATTTTTATGCATTATTCAAAACATTGCATGATATTTTCTAGACATTTATTTTTAACATGCATATTAATTAAGAATTATTAATCAAGCTTATATAAGAGCCACAGTCATCTTAATTTTAATTTTCTTAATTTTGGTTTAAGCATAAGCTAACAGTTATCATGAGGTTAATTTTTTTAAAAGTCCACATATCTATATAGGCTTCCCAGATTGCTCAGTGGGTAAAGAATCTGCCTGCAATGCAGGAGACACAGGTTTAACCCCTGCCTGGGTTGGGAAGACTCCTTGGAGGATGGCATGGCAACCCATTCCAGAATTCTTTCCTGGAGAATCCCGTGGACAGAGGAACCTGGCGGGCCACAATCCGTAGGGTCACAAGGAGTCAGACACAACTGAAGTGACTGGGTACACATGCACATATCTATGCATACTGATAGACATGTACTTAGTATTTCCCAAAGCAGAAGCATCAAGAAGCAGCCCCAACTCTGTGCCCCAAGCTTACAAGTAAGCTTAATAAATTTAAAGCTCTGCTTTGGCTTGACTGCTTTATGCTTGCTCTGCAATGTGTCTAATATTCTTGGTGACACATAGGCAGACTTTTGCAAGGTGATAAAGTAATGTAGTACTGAATTTGATTTCTGTTTCACTCAGAATCATGCATGTCAGATACTTGGGTCTATCTTACAATGATGTCTAGAGATGGAAGAGTTAGCTTTTCCCACATGCGGCTTGTGATGAAAGAGAGATGGCATTTGGTCACTTTTTGTTCTCTTTGATCCTAGATTCTTCTCCATGTATAGATCACCCTTGATTTTATTCAAGTCTTTTCCTCTTTGCAGTTATATATATTATTCAGGGTATACCAAAATCTAAGAACTTTACTTCTTAATCCATTGTTACTCCCTTTTCTCTGTTACCAACCTTTTGTGACAGTTATCCACCATTGTCTGTGCCTGATTTTGTGAGCAAAATACCCATGCATATGCTCTTCTCTTTTCTTTTCAAATTCAAAAATGGAAAAAAATATAGGAGCCAGTAATTGCCAAAAGCATTCTGTCAGAACTTGGCTTGAATGATCATGTACAATACTTAATATTTTATTAATATCAATAAGTGCATTCATTTGATTTCTGAATCACTGACCTTAAATGAGAAATCTCAAAATAGAGGGCTTCAGAAGTGTTATCATTTAAGGCACTCTTTACTTTAAACAGTCTTTTAAAATTATTCGTAATGTTAATCCATCATATTCTGACCTTTTCCATAGGAAAAGAAAATGTAAATCTCCCAGACAGCAGAGAACAAACTGTCAGAAAAATAAAACAATTTTATAATAGCTGTACTTCCACAATGCAGCTCTAAACCAAACTGTCACTTCTGTTGCTTCACATTCTTAGTAGAAAATATTTACCTTCTAGCTTTGAGTATGAGGAGAAAAGAACCTTTATTCATTTCCATAAGGAGGAAATCCATGTATTAGGTTCACTAAAAGAAATTAATGTACAATTAAGTAAGGGTTTAGATCCTGTCCACAGAGTTGTTGAAGGAGTGAGAAACAACACAGGAGTGAGTGCAGTGCCCTTGGTTAATGAGTACAGATTTTAATCACCCCTTGGCTTGAAAGGACACTGGCAGCGCAAGTGACTGAATTGCAGAAGATGAGAGTTGAGCCATCTTGAGAGGAGCAGAAGTCTGTATTTTAGGGACAAAGCCAATAACTGGTTGGAGCCAGAATGAAAAATACTGTGATCTTGCCCTTTCAGTTCAGTTCAGTTCAGTTCAGTCGCTCAGTCGTGTCCGACTCTTTGCGACCCCATGAATCGCAGCACGCCAGGCCTCCCTGGCCATCACCAACTCCCGGAGTTCACTCAGACTCATGTCCATCGAGTGAGTGATGCCATCCAGCCATCTCATCCTCTGTCGTCCCCTTCTCCTCCTGCCCCCAATCCCTCCCATCATCAGAGTCTTTTCCAAAGAGTCAACTCTTCGCGTGAGGTGGCCAAAGTACTGGAGTTTCAGCTTTAGCATCATTCCTTCCAAAGAAATCCTAGGGCTGATCTCCTTCAGAATGGACTGGTTGGACCTCCTTGTAGTCCAAGGGACTCTCAAGAGTCTTCTTCAACACCACAGTTCAGAAGCATCAATTCTTTGGTGCTCAGCTTTCTTCACAGTCCAACTCTCACATCCATACATGACCACTGGAGAAACCATAGCCTTGACTAGACAAATCTTTGTTGGCAAAGTAATGTCTCTGCTTTTCAATATGCTATCTAGGTTGGTCATAACTTTTCTTCCAAGGAGCAAGTGTCTTTTAATTTCATGGCTGCAGTCACCATCTGCAGTAATTTTGGAGCCCCAAAAAATAAAGTCTGACACTATTTCCACTGTTTCCCCATCTATTTCCCATGAAGTGATGGGACCAGATGCCATGATCTTCGTTTTCTGAATGTTGAGCTTTAAGCCAACTTTTTCACTTTCCACTTTCACTTTCATCCCTCAAATTTTATCCTAGGCTTTACCCTGTTGATATTGCCTGAAAATGCCAGAGACCTGGGTTTGATCCCTAGGTTGGGAAGACTCCCTGGAGAACAGCATGGCAACCCACTCCAATACATCCCTAGAGAATCCCCATGGACAGTGGTGTTTGGCGGGCCACAGTCTATGGAGTTGCAAAGAGTCAGACACGATTGAGTGATTAAGCACAGCACTACCCTATTGAATTCACCAGGCAGGAAGAAGAAAAAGGAGCATCTGTTGATAGAGTCCATACCAAACAGCTTCCTGAACAGAGTATAGGGAGAAGTGAAGAATACAACTGGAGGTGCATGGACATGCCCCAAACAAGGATATTTGTGTTCAGGTATTTTAGTGTTGTTTTATGTTGTAGAATATTTCAATTTTTTTTCTACTGTACATTTAGTCATTATTTAGTGAAAGATGTACGTGTGTGCCAAGTCACTTCAGTTATATCTATCTCTTGTGACCCTGTTGACTGTAGCCCACAAGGTTCCTCTGCCCGTGGGATTTCCCAGGCAGGAATAAAGGAGTGGGTTGTCCTGCTCTCCTCCAGGAGATCTTCCCGATCCAAGGACTGAACCCGCATCTCTTATGTATCCTTCACTGATAGGCAGGTTCTTTTTCACTAGTGCCACCTGGGAAACCCAGGGAGAGATGATCACATATGTATTATTTATTTCATTGATCTCATTTTTAGCCTTTCTCTTTTATCTCACTATGAGATCAACAACTTCTTACACCCTCTGAGGATACTAATTATACTCATTTGGATTCCTCTTTATTGCTCTCTACTGTCATTCCTCTGCTATTGTATAGTTCCTTCATTTGTTTTATTTTAAAATAATCATTAAAAACTTTTCTCTCTGTATATATAATGTTGGCATGTCTCAAAATGACTGTTTTTCCATTTGACTTTGTGTTGATTTTTAAAAAGTGAATTTTTGCCAGACTTCTTCTTTTTACTGAGCATTTTGCTTGGTAGAGGACAGATTATCATGCTACTGTAGTCCACATTAGCGCATCATTTGCAGTAGGAGCTTTTTCTATCAGGGAGGGAGGCAATGCGAATTAGGCAATGAGAATCTAGATGTTGCCTGCTGACAACTGCTCTTTTTTTCTGACCCAAGTTCCCACATTCACTACACCTACATAAGTTATGATTCATGCTTTTCTTGTTTCAGAATACTTGATTCAATTGACTACATTTCATTTAAAGCCTTCTCTATTAGTAAGAAATGATCCTAAACAGAAGTCAAAGATGGTTCACAGACAGGCAAAAAAGAAATAAAATTTATGCGATTAATGATTATAGTAGGACACTTAAGCGGCAGCCTGGAATGCAGGAGACCTGGGTTTGATCCCTGGGTTGGGAAGATCCCATGGAGAAGGAAATGGCAACCCACTCCAGTACTCTTGCTTGGACAATCCCATGGAGGGAGGAGCCTGGTAGGCTACAGTCCATGGGGTCGCAAAGAGTCGGACACGACTGACCGACTTCACTTCACTAGGACACTTACATATCTTTTAGGAAAATAAAAATATCTGAATAGAAAAAGGGTAAATAGCATAGGAATGGAAGAGTCAGAGCTGTAGATCCAAAGACCTCTAAGTGTATCAACCATCAGATAAAACATATTAAACTTATGCGAAGTGAAGTGAAGTGAGAGTTGCTCAGTCGTATCTGACTCTTTTCGAACCCATGGACTATTCATCCACGGGATTCTCCAGGCCAGAATACTGGAGTGGACAGCCCTTGCCTTCTCCAGGGGATAGTGCATTCTAGTTTGATATGCAAAAGACAAAAATCAGTGAAGTTTAATAATTATAAGATGAATCATGTAAAAGAAAAAGGACCACAGATTTCTTTTATTTTACATGTGTTGATGACGAGCATTCTTGTCCTTGAAATAGCTATAGTCTAGTTTTCACTGCAGAGAAGGCAATGGCACCCCACTCCAGTACTTTTGCCTGGAAAATCCCATGGATGGAGGAGCCTCATAGGCTGCAGTCCATGGGGTCGCTAGAGTCAGACACGACTGAGCGACTTCACTTTCACTTTTCACTTTCATGCATCGGAGAAGGAAATGGCAACCCACTCCAGTGTTCTTGCCTGGAGAATCCCAGGGACGGGGGAGCCTGGTGGGCTGCTGTCTATGGGGTCGCACAGAGTCGGACACGACTGAAGTGACTTAGCAGCAGCAGCAGTTTTCACTGTTCTGTAGTATTGCATCATCTATATAGATTATATGCTTTATGGGCATAGCTCACTCACTTAAAGAGCCTGTCTGCAGGGTAGGAGACCCAGGATCAGGAAGATCCCCTGGAGAAGGAAATGGCAACCCACTCCAGTATTCTTGCCTGGAGATCCCATGAACAGAGAAGCTTGGTGGGGTACAGTCCATGGGGTCACAAGAGTTGAACGTGACTTAGCGACTAAACCACCAACATTTAGGTTACATTTTTTTTGTTTGTTTTATTTATTTCTACACATTTGGATTGTCTACAAATTTGGATGCTTAGGAACAAAGTTGATATTAAAATACTTGGACATATAATCTAAGAATATATGTGTTAGTTTACCTAGGGCATTTAACTATCTAAGGAACTTTAGAGGCAAAGATATATGGGTATTTATTTAAATATTATTTTCAAATCAGTTATATCAATTTGTACTTATTCCTATGGTATGTGAGATTTCACAAAATTGTATTTTTCATTCATCTGCTTAGCAAAATATTGAAAGCTTAGTAATATCAAATTTCCATCTAAAATGTAAAGCCACTTTAAATGTCAATTTTTAACATCTATTAAATTTTATAACATGCATATCTTATAAATGCAGTTTCCTCTAAAGCACCATCTATCTTAGAGAAACACTAACACATGCACTCATAAAATGTTATACAAGAGTGTCTGTTGAAATTTTGGGAGTTAATACTCAAATTCTTGTAAATATGTTAAATGTCCCTCAAAAGAGAACTGGTTAAATAAACTACAGCATATGGAAGGGTTGTTGTTCCATCGCTCAGTCGTGTCCAACTCTATGTGACCCCATGGACTACAGCATGCCAGACTTCCCTGTCCGTCACCAACTCAAGGAGCTTGCTCAAACTCATGTCCATTGAGTCGGTGATGCCATCCAAGCATCTCATCCTCTGTCATCCCCTTCTCCTGCCTTCAATCTTTCCCAGCATCAGGGTCTTTTCTAATGAGTCAGCCTTTCCCATCAAGTGGCCAAACTATTGGAGCTTCAGCTCCACGTCAGTCCTTCCAATGAGTATTCAGAATTGATTTCTTTAGGATTGACTGGTTGGATCTTCTTGCAGTCCAAGGGACTCTCGAGAGACTTCTCCAACACCACAGTTCAAAAGCATCAATTCTTTGGCACTCAGCCTTCTTTATGATCCAACTCTCACATCCATATAACTACTGGAAAAACCATAGCTTTGACCAAATGGACCTTTGTCAGCAAAGTAATGTCTCTGCTTTTTAATATGGTGTCTAGGTTGATCACAACTTTTCTTCCAAGGAGCAAGTGTGTTTTAATTTCATGGCTGCAGTCACTATCTGCAGTGATTTTGGAGCCCAAGAAAATAAAGTCTCTCACTGTTTCCATTGTTTCCCCATCTTATGGAAAGGTTAACCGAATAATATAGATTAACATGTACTGAACCAGTATGATTTAGAAGTCGTATTAAATTTAAAAAACAAAAGTACAGTTTATTCTTAAAAATACACAAAGTATTAGATCAAATCTGACATGCATCAGAAATCTCATGCAAACTTAATAATTTCAAAGGTTAAAATGATTTTAAGGCACAGGTAAAGTGAGATGAGTGAAGTCAGCTCATACTATGAGGCTCCCTAGCCCTCCTCTTCCCACTATAGATGCACTCTGTGCAAGGGTAACAGATGGTGCTTCTAAGTAAAGTGTTCAGACACCTCACTTAGCTGGAGGAGACATTTAGATCATATATTATGTATTTGTTTTTGGTTGGTCCACAGAAGTATGGCTCATAAGCCAAAGGATTTTAGGTTTGTTTACAATAAATAATTCTAGAAATAAATGTCCATTTTGCTAAAAGCACTCCATAGATAAGGAATTCACTCCTGAAAAATCATCAGTATGTTTGCCCAGAGATCTGTCAGTAAGTTGTTTACAAAGAATCTGCCCTCTTTCTTTGTTTCCAGCATGTTCCTTCTTATAAGGAATGGATGAATTTCCAACCAATTGTTTATCCATTTTTCTTTCTAGATGGTTTATAGGCAAAAAGCATGTAATGATACATTTTCCATAAATTTACATGATTGCTTTGGAAAATGGAATTACAAACCATGATGACAACTGAGATTGGGGATGAATTACTACACAATATCTTTCTTTATAATTCATTGATATTTTTTCAAGGATAATACTGTACATTCCTGTATTACCTGTATAATTTCGTTGCATCTAATAGCACAGTTTAAACATTTGGTAACTATTGCTTTTAGGAGATACACATAGTAGTATTTACAGGTGAAGCACAGGGGTCAGCAATATGCAGCCCACCCATTGAATCTGTACTGCTGCTTTTGTTTGTACAGTCTGCTAAGAATGATTTTTACATGTTAAGTGATTGGGAAAAGTCAACAGAAGAATAGTATTTCATGACGTCTGAAAATTATGTAAATGTAATTTAATTTCATCACAATCAAACCCATTCATTTGCATGTTGTCTGTGGCTGCTTTAGCCCTGCATTAAAATAGTTTAGTAGTTGTGACAAAGTAAGGCTCACAAAATCTAAATTAGGTACTACATTGCCATTCCTAGAAGCAGTAAATAATTTGCTGACCCCTGGCAAATCATCATGATGTTAACAAGGAATTTTTGATTCAGTTTAATAAAATTTACCTACACATACATAGATCGAGTTATGAGTATATCTATATTCATTTTATTATTCTTGCAACTTTTCATGTGGTTTGGCATATTTTCTAAATTTCAGTTGAAGAAACTTTTTGCAGCTGATAAATTGCTAGATCATAGTTTCAGGGGCTTCCCTGGTAGCTCAATTGGTAAAGAATCCACCTGCAGTGCAGGAGACCCCAATTTGATTCCTGGGTCAAGAAGATCCACTAGAAAAGGAATAGGCTACCCCCTCCAGGATTCTGGCCTGGAGAATTCCATGGGCTACAGTCCATGGGGTCGCAGAGTTGGACACAACTGAGTGACTTTCACTTCATCATTTCAGCTCATATTATATAATAGCTTTTGGTGTTGATATAGTCATAAAATCTTAGGAGATAATCTCTTCTAGGAAATAATTACTTGAACAAGGAGGGAAGAAAGAAAAAAATAATGTAAAATACAAGATGGGTAAAGAACTGATGGGAGTACAATACCATAGTAGGGTGGGGATTTGGGGAAAAGTTTCAAAAATTAGTTCAGTAAAAAAGAGACCATATATTTTTCTGCAATATCCAAATAGATTTTAATTCTGTTTTGTTTCATGATCATGTGCCATAGCATTTTCCAGTCTTTTTGTTTCAATTGTCTTTTTTAACCTGTGATGAATTTAGCTCTATAGATGCAATATCATTTAGACTAAAATTTAATTTACCTGAAGGTAAGAGCTATCATACTCAGTTCTTTTTCAGAGTTGGGGACATACTTAAAAGTCATTATCTATGTGATAAATTGAGTTAGATGCCCAATGAAGCTTAAATGATACAAAGATGATTGAACTCTGTATCTTAAAACTTTTCAGAGGCTAAGAAAAAAAGGATTAGTGAAAATACAGGAGAAGACAGGTTATAAATATCAAGATAATTAAACTTTAGACATTAAGAAGACAGTAAATAAATTCTTTAATATTCTGTATATTCTACCTAAGGATTAGTTTAGGGCCATACACACCACACATTCTTTGAGTAAACTATTCAGTAAACTATAGAATGTCATTGTGGGATAAACTGAGGAAAGAAACTGGAGGAAAATCCTTTTGAAAAATAAGATTAATTGGCATATAGTCAGTAAATTCAAGTGGGCAATGAGCTAAAAAAGAGCTCATTATAGCAATGCTAAAAAAATAAATAGCAAACAATTTCAGCCAATAGAAACAAGATTGTTTTCCTCTTTTTTGAAGTTTATCCATTCAAATACAAATTCTAGAATGTAACTTTTTAGTCTTTTTTATTTTTACCTACTCAAATAATTTTTGTCATTTTTCTAAATATCATTCTGATGACATTTCTAACTAATTTTTCTGTTGGAATGCTATGGATGAATGAACCTCTATGCTTACTTGTAACCAATATATTTAACTTCTTTTCCTGAGGAATAGAAGTGTTTTACATTTAACCCAGGAGAGCTGTGGATAAGCTCTCCATTTATTACCAATTTAAACATATTTGATAAGACAGGCCGAGGAATTTTGGTCAAATATGTACTTTATATTTTCATGACTGTTCAAGAATTTGCACACATATTTATACTTTAGAGAGTTTAAATTTTGCTCAAAAATAAAGTGGTAATTTCAATGGTTTTAACTCATTTGTCTTATATCTTTGTTTTTATTCTCTGAAGATTTCTTGCTATTTTTTCTTTTTAATAGAATGATTCAAGAAAAAAAATTAGCTGACATACCAAGAAATATGAACAGTGAGTCACCTGTACAGCACCTCTTCTAAGTAGCAGAGAGGTTATAATTATAATCCTAATATATTAAAACTGAGTTGTTTATGTATGGTATTATGTTATGGTATGTTATGGTATTATCTGCCTCTTGAGAAATTTGTATGCAGGTCAGGAAGCAACAGTTAGAACTGGACATGGAACAACAGACTGGTTCCAAATAGGAAAAGGAGTACATCAAGGCTGTATATTGTCACCCTGTTTATTTAACTTATATGCAGAGTACATCATGAGAAACGCTGGACTGGAAGAAACACAAACTGGAATCAAGTTTGCCAGGAGAAATATCAATAACCTCAGATATGCAGATGACACCACCCTTATGGCAGAAAGTGAAGAGGAACTCAAAAGCCTCTTGATGAAGGTGAAAGTCGAGAGTGAAAAAGTTGGCTTAAAAGCTCAACATTCAGAAAATGAAGATCATGGCATCCGGTCCCATCACTTCATGGGAAATAGATGGGGAAACAGTGGAAACAGTGTTAGACTTTATTTTTCTGGGCTCCAAAATCACTGCAGATGGTGACTGCAGCCATGAAATTAAAAGACGCTTACTCCTTGGAAGGAAAGTTATGACCAACCTAGATGGCATATTGAAAAGCAGAGACATTACTTTGCCAACAAAGGTTCATCTAGTCAAGGCTATGGTTTTTCCTATGGTCATGTATGGATGTGAGAGTTGCACTGTGAAGAAGGCTGAGTGCCAAAGAATTGATGCTTCTGAACTGTGGTGTTGGAGAAGACTCTTGAGAGTCCCTTGGACTGCAAGGAGATCCAACCAGTCCATTCTGAAGGAGTTCAGCCCTGGGATTTCTTTGGAAGGAATGATGCTGAAGCTGAAACTCCAGAACTTTGGCCACCTCATGTGAAGAGTTTACTCATTGGAAAAGACCCTGATGCTGGGAGGGATTGGGGGCAGGAGGAGAAGGGGACGACAGAGGATCGGGTGGCTGGATGGCATCACTGACTCTCTGGACATGAGTCTGAGTGAACTCTGGGAGTTGGTGATGGACAGGGAGGCCTGGCGTGCTGGGATTCATGGGGTCGCAAAGAGTCAGACACGACTGAGCCACTGATCTGATCTGATTGAAAAATGCTGTTGTCAGTATAACAGTTTTCTCCTCAGATTTCAGTCACTAGCTAAGAATTTCTTTTTAAAGATTGGGATATTTTTCTATTTTCATTTTTGAGAGTATCAACTTTATTATTAACAAAAGCAGTATTTTATTCTTCCTGTGCATGATTTTGATTTTTCAGTTGGATCCAAAGTCAGGAAGAGAAAAAGGATGCTATTTGCTGTCCTCTAAGCATGTTCAAGAAGAGTCAATCAATCATATAAGAAATGAATCGCCAGTCCAGGTTCAGTGCAGGATACAGGAAGCTTGGGGCTGGTACACTGGGATGACCCAGAGGGATGGTATTGGGAGGGATGTGGGAGGGGGGTTCAGGATGGGGAACACGTGTACACCCATGGTGGATGCATGTTGATGTATGGCAAAACCAATACAATATTGTAAAGTAAAAATAATAATAATAAATTAAAAAAAAAAGAATTTGTGAATAAGATAAATATTTAAAATAGCTGCAGTACTGTCCCAGCATTGTAAAGCAACTATACTCCAATAAAAAAAAAAATAATAATAGCTGCATGAGGCAGTGAGGACTAAGGACTCAATGAAAAATTACTTTTCCTTTTTTCTTTTTTTTTAATTGAAGTGTAGTTACTTTACAATGTTATGTTAGTTTCTGTTATGCAGCAAAGTGAGTCAGCTATATGTATTCATATATTCCCTCAGGAAATTTTTTAGATAGAATAATGGAAAGAAAAAATATCAAATATATTTTTTCTAGTATTCTGAGGATTATAAAGTCTTACTCATTCTAGCATATCCACATATAGTTTTTAAGATACACATAAATGTTCCCTATTAGAAATAAATGGCATGATGGTGATTTCCTTTGAAAGACACTTTAAACAATTTTTTGCTCTGTTACCACTAATCTTATCACATGTATTTGGTACTGTGTAAGTAAAGTTGGTGGGAGAAGGCAATGGCACCTCACTCCAGTACTGTTGCCTAGAAAATCCCATGGATGGAGGAGCCTGGTAGGCTGCAGTCCATGGGGTTGCTAAGAGTCAGACACGACTGAGCGACTTCACTTTCACTTTCCACTTTCATGCATTGGAGAAGGAAATGGCAACCCACTCCAGTGTTCTTGCCTGGAGAATCTCATGGACGGAAAAGCCTGGTAGGCTGCAGTCCATGGGGTCCCACAGAGTCGGACACGACTGAAGTGACTTAGCAGCAGCAGCAGCAGCAAGTAAAGTTGGTATCTGAAAAACTATAGTTATGATTTGGGTACTAGGTTCAATCTGTGTGTGTTCTAAGTCACTTCAGTCATATTCGACTCTGTGAGACCCTATGGACTATAGCCTATGATGCTTCTCTGTCCTTGGGATTCTCCAGGTAACAATACTGGAGTGTGTTTCCATTTCTTCCTCCAGGGGATCTTCCTGACCCAGGGATCAAACCGGCATCTCTTAGTCTCCTACATTGGCAGGCAGATTCCATACCACTAGTGCCATCTGGATCTTTATGCTGCTGCTGCTGCTAAGTTGCTTCAGTCATGTCTGACTCTGTGCGACTCCATAGACGGCAGCCCACCAGGCTCCGCCGTCCCTGGGATTCTCCAGGCAAGAACACTGGAGTGGGTTGCCATTTCCTTCTCCAATGCATGAAAGTGAAAAGTGAAAGTGAAGTCGCTCAGTCGTGTCCGACTAGTAGCGACCCCATGGACTGCAGCCTTCCAGGCTCCTCTTTCCATGACCTTTTCTAGGCAAGAGTTCTGGAGTGGCTTGCCATTGCCTTCTCTGTCTGGATCTTTATAGATAAACAATAATCATGGTGGTAAAGTAGAATGGAGAGAGTATTGGGGGAGTACAGCACTTTCCAAAAATTAATAGCAGATTCAGTCATTTTTTAGACAACCTGAAGTATTCTAACTCAATGAAATTTTAAGTTTTAAATTCCTTATTTTAGGTTACTAAAAATAGAAAAGTATGTTAATAGCCCACTCTAGTATTCTTGCCTGGGGAATTCGATGGACAGAGGAGCCTGGTGGGCTACAGTCCATGGGGTTCCTAAGAATTGCACATAACTGAGTGATAACTTAGAAGACTCACTGACTCTTTAATCAAAGCATTCCTTCCCATCTTAGATCATCATTTTGTATTTCATTTCCTCAGAGAGGCCTCACTTGACTCCATGATATCACGTTATTTGATATAACAATCTTGGTTTATTCATGCATACATGCATGCTAAGTCGCTTCAGTCATGTCTGACTCTGTGTGACCTCATGGACAAGAGCCCACCAGGCTCCTCTGTTCACAGAATTCTCCAGGCAAGAATACTTGAGTGGGTTTCCGTTTCCTTCTCCAAAGGTTTATTCATAGATTTCATCATATTCTATTTTTGCTTGTTTATATTTATTTATGTTTTAGACTTTATAATATAAGAGCCCTCAGAGATGGAACATAAATTTTATACTTTAGTACAATGCTTAGGAAGATTAAGAAATATTAGTTTTTCTAAATTTATTTACAGTTTTCATCTTAAAATAATTTCAGAGTTTCAAAAATTCACAAAACTACTACAAAAATTCTTATACATTCTTCACCTGATTTCCCCAGATGTTAACATCATACAAAGTGACTATTAAAGTTAGGAAATTGATAAGTACAGCCCTTATTCACATATTTTGTTAATGCTTTCACTAATGATCTCTGACCAGAATCAAAACCAGATCATCTGTTGCATTTAATTGCTACATTTCTTTAGTCTTTTTTATTCTAGTACAGTCCAGTCCCTCAGTTTTTCTCTGTCTTTTGATAATATTGAAGAGTGCTACCAAGTTATTTTGTAGATCATTTGGAAATTTGAGTTTTTATGATGTTTCCATATAGTTAAATTCAGATACTGTATTTTGACAAAGTGCCACAATGCTGAGCTTGCCTTTCTCAGTGCATCATGTTAGGGGCACATGACATTACCATGTCCCATTTCTGGTCATGTTAACTCTAATCACTTGGTGAAGATATTGTCCATCAGGTTTCTACATTTTAAAGTTATTTTAAAATAAATCTTCTGTTGGGAGATACTTGGGAGACTATGTAAACGTCCTGTTTTTCATTATAATATCACCATTAATTTTAACGTTTTTGCCTGAAACAATTATATGGTATTTTCCACTTACTGAGTTTCTATTTCCATGATTTCTTCTTTATTATTAGAACACTACTGTATGGGAGAGCTTCCCTCTTTCATTCATTTATTCAATTATTAATTTACATCAGTGTGGATTTGTATGTATTTGGTTTACTTAATCATAGTAATACATTGCCATTTTTTTTCCTGCTCAAATTATTTCAATTTTGGCTATTGAGAGCCACTTCAAGTTAGCTTCAGTCTCATTATGGCAAGTCATCATTATTTGTCGAAAACTTCTCATTTTCTTACAGCAAAAATTTTGGCAGACTCATATGGTTTTTCTTTTCTCCAATACTGGAATCAGCCCTTGCTTCAAAGGGTCCTGGTTCCTTGAATAGGAGAATAATGTGAATCCAGAGTGCTAAGTATGCTCATTGTTATTGAGCTTTTCCTGTTTCTAGGTCTTCTCAATGGTGAAGTAATATGTATATATACACACATAGAAGAGAGATATTGCTTACATTAGAGATTAGAAAATATGATTACAATATAAAAGCCTTAATATGATAACCACACCAAAATTATTATGCTATAGTATTTTTTAAATAGAGTGCTTAATTTCTATTTTATAGAAAAATCATTTTATTTGGGTAGTCAGAATATTATTCAATAACTCACATAGGATATTCTCATAATACTCCTTGTGGAAAAGTATTAAAGAGGATTTTGGACCAAAGAATATTTGTTTAATAGTGTCAGAATTCATTTTAACACCATGAAAGAGTATGTATTTGTTCAATTTTCACTCACTGCACAAAGGATTAGATAAAAGAAGATTTTCAGTAATAGCATTTCATTTTGAGTCTTACCAATCCTTTTAGTTTTGGTATAACAAAAAGGCTATTAGCTTTTACTCTGTTGTGTTGAATTTTGATGATTTTTGACAGTCTTCACTGAGACACTCAAAGAAATGAGACTTGCCAGTCGAATAACATAAGATTTCATTAAATTTACCAGCAACAAAAAAGGTGTTTCTGTCTCTTAACTTTTTGACATATTGTCTTTTTCTATTGTCTTTTCAGGACCTATATAAAAGGCAATAAAAGTGTTGTTTTTTGTGTGTTCAAAAGTTTCCCTATAATCAAGATAATAGGCAAGTTTCAACTTTAAATTTGTTGCATTAATAAACATAAAAATTAGCAAAACATTATTAAAGTAATCAGTCAGATTTTGTATTAGCATATAGTAACAGTAGCAAAAATATTTTGTATGTATTTTATAGCATTCTATATTTTGTAACAAAACTAAGACAGATATTATCATTTTCATAGGTATAAAACAATCTTGTGAAAAAGTAAATGTCTTTATACAAATTATGTGCTATTAGATATATTAATAACTCTAAATGTTGTAACATTTCCATTTTTAAATGCCTTTGTATTGAATGGGTTACAAATGTGTTTGCTGCTGCTGCTGCTGCTAAGTCACTTCAGTCGTGTCCGACTCTGTGCGACCCCAGAGACCGCAGCCCACCAGGCTCCCCCGTCCCTGGGATTCTCCAGGCAAGAACACTGGAGTGGGTTGTCATTTCCTTCTCCAATGCGTGAAAGTGAAAAGTGAAAGTGAAGTCGCTCAGTCGTGTCCGACTCGTAGGGACCCCATGGACTGCAGCCTACCAGGCTCCTCTGCTCAAGGGATTTTCCAGGCAAGAGTACTGGAGTGGGGTGCCATTGCCTTCTCCGAAAATGTGTTTAGTTATCTATTAATTTGAGCTGGTTACCTATACAGTGTTACTGTAAAAACTTCAGATTAAGCATATGGAAAGCTGTGAAAGGATTTTTATTTCCTAAACTTTAGAGGATATGTTGTGAAAAAATGAGTTTCCATGAAAGAGCTAGTTATGATTTTACTTTCTAGCATTCCTGAGTATAGAAATGTATACTTAAAATCAGCTGAGGAAGAAAATTAAACTTGTTTCCCTTTTCTGCAGATCGGAATTGTATTGAGTATAAAACTATATTTTAAAATATGAAGAATAAATTAAGTGAAGGGAAAATAAGGAATAATATAATACCTATTATAACTATCGCATGTAAACTATTTTATTGTGAAATGTTTTTAAAAAATATGAAAGACAAAATGCAGAGATACATATTCTATACCAGATACTCGTAAACCTCATAATTTTTTCATATTTGTGCAGTTGGGGTTCGCTGTTTTATTATTCCCATTTTACAGATGAAGCACTAAAAGTTCACATCAGTGTCATTTAACCATGTCACAGAGCCAGTTACCAGAGATCTAATTTCTGATTCTTTCGTCATGAAAAAACTAGAAGTAAAATCAACAAGAAGTTTGTGCTAAGCAAATAGCATAATAGGAAAACACAATACTGACTGCTGCTGCTAAGTTGCTTCAGTCATGTCTGACTCTGTGCGACCGCGGAGACGGCAGCCCACCAGGCTCCCCCGTCCCTGGGATTCTCCAGACAAGAACACTGGAGTGGGTTGCCATTTCCTTTTCCAATGCATGAAAGTGAAAAGTGAAAGTGAAGTCGCTCAGTTGTGTCCGACTCCTAGCAACCCCATGGACTGCAGCCCACCAGGCTCCTCCGTCCACAGTACTGACTAGTGACTGTAAATATATTTTTGGTTACCAAAGTAAGATATAGTAGCAGTTCAGTTCACTTGCTCAGTTGTGTCTGACTCTTTGCAACCCCATGGACTGCAGCACACCATCCCTGTCCACTACCAACTCCCAGAGCTTGCTCAAACTCATGTCCATCAAGTCCGTAATGCCATCCAACCATATCATCCACTGTCATCCCCTTCTCCTCCCACCTTCAATCTTTCCCAGCATTAGGGTCTTTTCCAAGTCAGTTCTTTGCATCAAGTGGCCAAAGTATTAGAGTTTGAACTTCAGCATCAGTTCTTCCAATGAACACTCAGAACTGATCTCCTTTAGAATGGACTGGTTGGATCTCCTTGCAGTCCAAGGGGCTCTCAAGAGTCTTCTCCAACACCACAGTTCAAAAGCATCGATTCTTTGGCACTCAGCTTTCTTTATAGTCCAACTCTCATGTCCATACCTGATTACTGGAAAAACCATAGCTTTGACTAGACGGGCCTTTGTTGGCAAAGTAATGTCTTGCCTTTTTAATGTCCTGACTAGATTGGTCATAGCTTTTCTTCCAAGGAGCAAGCATCTTTTAATTTCATGGCTGCAGTCACCATCTTCAGTGATTTTGGGGCCCCAAAAAATAAAGTCTGTCACTGTTTCCACTGTTTCTTCATCTATTTGCCATGGAGTGATGGGACCAGATGCCATGATCTTAGTTTTTTGCATGTTGATTTTTAAGCCAGCTTTTTCACTCTTCTCTTTCACTTTCATCAAGAGGCTCTTTAGTTCCTCTTCACTTTCTACCATAAGGGTGTTGTCATCTATGTATCTGAGATTATTGATATTTCTCCTGGCAATCTTAATTCCAGTTTGTACTTCATCCAGCCTGCATTTCACATGATGTACTCTGCACATAAGTTAAATCAGCTGGGTAACAATATACAGCCTTGACATACTCCTTTCCCAATTTGGAAAGATATAATATGGGAACCAATAAAAGCAGATAATTATATTCTTCTTTACTATATGCCTGGATCAACTGAAAACACTGGGCCTTGTTGTCAGGAGACACAATGTAAAAACCTAGGTAGTATCACCAACAGAAGCAGATAACAGGTAATCAAAATAAAATTAAGAATATAGGAATATTATCTAAATGCTTAGTAGAACTGGGGCAGCACTGGGCATGGTTAATGGCAAAGATAAAATGAATATAAAGGAAAGTATTGAAAGGTCCTAGGACTTCCCTATAGCTCAGATGGTAAAGAATCTGCCTACAATGTAGGAGACCTGGGTTCGATCCCTGGGTCAGGTATATCCTCTGGAGATGGAAATGGCAATACTTTCTTGCCTGGAGAATCCCATGGACAGAAGAGCCTGATGGGCTACAGTCCTTGGGGTCACAAAGAATTGGACATGATGGATGGAGGAGCCTGGTAGGCTGCAGTCCATGGGGTCGCTAAGAGTCGGACATGACTGAGTAACTTCACTTTCACTTTTCACTTTCATGCATTGGAGAAGGAAATGGCAACCCACTCCAGTGTTCTTGCTTGGAGAATCCCAGGGACGGCAGAGCCTGGTGGGCTGCCGTCTATGGGGTCACACAGAGTCGGACACGACTGAAGCGACTTAGCAGCAGCAGCAGCAGCAGGCGATTAACATATGCATAATGGGTCGCAAAGAGTCGGACACGACTAAGCGACTGATCTGATCTGTTCTGAATCCGTAAACCATAACCAGAAATCACCACAGTTACTTACCCCTAAGGAAAAAGCTTACTCTAAAGGAAAAACACTGGGAGCAAAATCAAAATGAATTAGGGAGAGACTGAGAAAGAAGGACAGAGAGAAATATTCTGGTAGAGGGTGAGAGAAGGAGAGATAGAGGAAGATATTTTCAGAAATAAAGATGTGTTTAAAAGGAACATCAGGGACTTCCCTGGCGATCCAGTGGTTGAGAATCCACCTTGCAGGGCAGGGAATGTAGGTTCCAGCTCTGGTCTGAAAACTACAGATCCCACAGTGCAGTGCAACAAAGATCTACATAATACAGTGAAGATTCTAGTGCTGCAAATAAGACCAACATAGCCAAATAGGGAAGCCCAAATAGTTTAAAAAGGTGCATCAAACCAAATGGAAGTGATGCAAAATATAATAAGAGCTATAAAGGAGAAAAATGAGTGGATAGATAAGCCAGTAATGGAGAGATTTTAAAAATTTGAAAAGAATATTCTAATATAGAACTTAGGCAAAGGAGAGCAACATATATGTAAAAATACAATTACAGAGATAATATAAATTATTTGAGTATGTGGATAAAAAGGTTGGAAATTAACATTGACAACAGACTTCTTGACAGCAACATTTTGTACAGGAAGATAACTGTTTTTAGAGCATTAATAAAAGTCAATTATATGTTATTCACTTAATCTATCATCATATTTAAGGAATACAAAGCATCATGGACATTAGGAAACTTTGGAAATACAGTTCCTATGATTATTTTCTGAGAAATCTCTTAGTTACTAATGACAAATATTAATAGTTCAAATATAACATAAAAGCCTAAGGGTAATTATTACATACATTAAATTTTGAAATAACTTGTGCTACTAATATATGCACACAAGGGTAGATGTATTACAGATCACAAAAAATTGAAGAAAAGGGGAAGATAAGTGAAAGAAAAATATTAGTGAATTTTTCACCAGTACTTTTGCCTGGAAAATCCCTTGAGCAGAGGAGCCTGGTAGGCTGCAGTCCATGGGGTCGCTAAGAGTAGACACGACTGAGCGACTTCACTTTCACTTTTCACTTTCCTGCATTGGAGAAGGAAATGGCAACCCACTCCAGTGTTCTTGCCTGGAGAATCCCAGGGATGGCGGAGCCTGGTGGGCTGCCGTCTCTGGAGTCTCACAGAGTTGGACACGACTGAAGTGACTTAGCAGCAGTAGCAGCAGCAGCAGCAGCAGCAGCAGCAATAGTATCTATCAATAAAAGGATAGTGAAGAGACGTTAATGTTAGGTGAAAAGAGGAGGGAGAAAAAAGAGGTTACTAGAGAACATTACACACTGAAGAAATCAATAGAGTATTAAAATGCATTGGAGGACTAGTGTATTTTTTATATAAGGTTATATAAGATAATGTCACAGATAGGTATACAAACATTTATAAATATCAAATGAGTCCCCACAAAGCCCCCAGAACGTAAATACATTGTAAGATTTTATGCACATAGTTTTTATGGTAAAAATATTATGATAGAACTGAAAACCAGCATACTAAGAATATAAAATATATAAATGGGCTTAACTTGCCATTCAGTAAAGTGTTTTCACATTGGCTAATGAAGCAGAATATAATTCATTCTGTGTACACAAGACATACCCAAACAAAGCAATTTAGAAAGATTTAAAATAAAAAGGAAGATCAAATATTGCTCTTATCTGATGATAAGTTTGTGAGACATGGTAGAATTTAGTATAAAATATATGTAACAAGGAAAGGAAAATTTATTTACTAGAAGTTTCATTCTACATTCATATATAATAGATATTAATTAAATATGCAAAATTACAACTTTCAGAAAGCAGAAGTAAAAGGAAATGAAAGGAAAAATATATATACATATTAAAACTGTGAATTTTAAAATAGTTAATTCTGTGGAAAATCATTAATGAATATAAATAAACCTCCCCCTTGGATTTTTACAAATATTGTGCATGCTTAGTCACTCAAGTGTGTCTGACTCTTTGCAACCCCTTGGACTGTAGCCTGCCAGGCTCCTTTTTACATGGGATTTTCCAGGCAAGAATACTGGAGTGGGTTGCCATTTCCTCCTCCAAGTGGATCTTTCTGACCTAGAGATTGAACCCGAATCTCCTGCATTGGCAGAATTCTTTACCAGTGAGCCATCAGTTAATCCGAAAATACTGTAGTTGCTGATGAAGACTTTGTCTTTGACCAAACTCCTCTACCCTCTTCATTAGGCTCTGATCTTGCACCGTTCTTGCCAGTCCACATAGCCCATTTTTGCAAGAATCCTTCTAAACCAGTTTAGAGAAACTGCCCGCACCTCAGGTATCAGATCACCTTTGATATCTGATTTCCCTGGTCAGCCTTCAGAAATATCGTTAAGTTGGTTTAGCAATCCTTGATAACTCTTCTTACTATTTTTCTACCCACGGACTCCCCTCAACCCCTCCCCACTGTGCTCTTTGGCTATAAATTGCTGCTTTTCTTTGCTGTATTTTGAGTTTACTATACTGAAGTCTCTTTTACACTATTACAGTAGTTTCTAAATAAAGTCCATCTTCACCCAGTTTAACTACTATCTGGCTCTGGTTCTCTTTGACATTACCCTTTGAAGAGTCAATCAATTTTAGGAAAAAAGAATGGATGCAGTCTGTTGTCCTCATTCTAGAATGTCCTCATCTAGAATACTGTTGATAGTAATAATGGCAATGCTGATAGAAAGGCATGCATATGTATGGAATAAACTCAGATAAAGAAATAACAAGACTCTCAGTTATTTACATGAAAGAAATGAAAGATGGTGAATGAACAACAATGCAAAGTCTGAAACTTAGGGAACAATCAATGGTAGAAATAAAACTGTGGGAGTTTTTAACATACAGACATTTAAAATAATGGGTTTTGGGGGGTTAAATCACCCAAGCAAAGGTTTAGCCAGACAATTGAAAATAATGCAAAATAAGTTAGGTAAATAAACCTGTTAAAAATAAACTGAGAATAAAGAGTTCCAAGTGGTATGGAGAAATCCAGATCAGTGTATTTTTAAGAAAACGCAGAAAGGAAACTGTTTTAAAGAGGAGCAAGTTGTCAATTATTTGAAATGCCACTGAGACTATGAGAAATGTGAGTAGTACCCATATAGAAGTTATCAAAAGCCATTAAAAGACCACTTTCATTAAAATTATGGATAAGAACCTAGATTAGAATAAGATAAATGGGTCCTTAATTTCAGAGTCATGGCATAATAGAAAACCTAAAAACTCTTATTAGAAAAACAAGAAATGCGACATAAACTTTAACAACTCTCCATTTAAATACATATTACAGAATTTCAGGTTCAGGCCCTGATAGAACAAGCCCACACCCTGAAAATACTATAAAATCTGGGCAAAACTGTTCGAAGGCACTGAAGGAACCAAACCATATGGGACTAGAATCGGTCTATTATTAAGAAGGAATAAACCCACAAGATAAATTACATGTCCAGCTTTTTTTTTTTTTTTGACAGCACTTCCAAATACTGATGTGAAAAAGCATAAGCAGAAAGGGAAGTTTTCTCTGTTGAGGAGACTGATGTCTGCATCATCCAATGTGTGTGGGACTCATGGGATCAGTTTCCAAGAAGGAGGTAAGCATAGAGAAGATGGCCAGATATCTGCATACAAGTCTCTTTATGGGTGGCCCACTTAAGAGACAGACATGTACAAGGTAAGACTTCCAGCATCTTACCACATAAAACAATAGGTGGAAGCTGAGTACTGAGCTTCAACTTCAGCTGATCCCATTTAAAAGTATGTTATTTACCATAGTCTTAATTTAAATGAGAAAAATTATATCATCTTAATACTAATATATGGTATGTATTTTAACAGATATAGACATAAAATATTTATAAAATTATATTATGACTTTATAATCCATATAGGGAAATTACAAACCTGATAAAAGATAGTTTTTAAATCCTGTAAGTTGCTTATGATATAATGTGAAATATTAAAAGGTTTCTCTTTAAATCTATGAGTAAGAAAGATGTTACATTAGTTTCTCATGGCTGTTGTAACAAATTAACATGAACTGGGTAATACAAACTGATTGATTTACTATCTGGAAACCAGAAATCCAAAATCAGTTTCACTGTGACAAAACCAAGGTATCAGTGGGGCCATGCTCACTCCAGAGACTCCTGGGAGATTCAGTTTCCTTGCCTTACCAACTTGTAGTGCAATACTTCTTGGCTTATGGCCCCTTCCTCTATCTTCACGGATGCAATGTAGCATCTACAGATCTCTATCCACTTGCATCATCATATAACTTTTCTCTTCTGTGTTAAATGTCCTTCTCCCTCATTCTTGCTGCTGCTGCTAAGTCGCTTCAGTCGTGTCCGACTCTGTGTGACTCCATAGACAGCAGCCCACCAGGCTCCCTGTCCCTGGGATTCTCCAGGCAAGAACACTGGAGTGGGTCGCCATTTCCTCCTCCAATGCATGAAAGTGAAAAGTGAAAGCGAAGTCGCTCAG
Source organism: Bos taurus (assembly GCF_002263795.3). NCBI lineage: Eukaryota > Metazoa > Chordata > Mammalia > Artiodactyla > Bovidae > Bos > Bos taurus. The sequence goes on along the minus strand of NC_037344.1, from coordinate 26,066,615 downwards.
TCGTGTCTAACTCCTAGCGACCCATGGACTTCAGCCTACCAGGCTCCTCCATCCATGGGATTTTCCAGGCAAGAGTACTGGAGTGGGGTGCCATTGCCTTCTCCTCATTCTTACGGTGTTTATATTTGTATTTTAGGCTCACCAAGATAATCCATGATAATCTCCCATCTCAAGATACTTACTTTAATCATATCTACAAGCCTCTTTTACCATATAATATAACATTCCAGGGATTAGGACCTGGATATTTTTGGATATCTTTAAGCTTATCACAAATGCCCTCTCTTGCTGCTTCTATTATGCATTGTACTTCCTGAAAGACTTTTTAAAAAAAGGATTGCTCTGAATGAAAAGAAATGATTCAGTATTTGTGGGATGTGTGGGATAAGGGAAAGTTTTTTTTATTTTAAAGTAGAGTATGAAAACATACACTTGTGAAGAGAGTAATCACAAGTAGAAGAAAAATGGAAATAATGATGCAGAGGGAAGAAAGAATGACTATAACAATGTAAATCCCACAGGAGAAAAATCTGAATAAGATACTGAATAATATTCCCATCACTTGATGGCAAATAGTGGCTGACTTTATTTTTCTGGGCTCCAAAATCACTGCAGATAGTGATTGCAGCCATGAAATTAAAAGACGCTTACTCTTTGGAAGGAAAGTTATGACCAACCTAGACAGCATTTAAAAAAAATAAATAAATAAATAAAAAGCAGAGACATTACTTTGTCAACAAAAGGCCTTCAAGTCAAAGCTATGGTTTTTCCAGTAGTCATGTATGGATGTGAGAGTTGGACTATAAAGAAAGCTGAGCGCCAAAGAATTGATGCTTTTGAACTGTGGTGTTGAAGAAGACTTGAGAGTCCCTTGGACTGCAAGGAGATCCAGCCAGTCCATCCTAAAGGAGATCAGTCCTGGGTGTTCATTGGAAAGACTGATATTGAAGCTGAAACTCCAATACTTTGGCCACCTCTTGCGAAGAGTTGACTCATTGGAAAAGACCCTGATTCTGGGAGGGATTGGGGGCAGGAGAAGGGGATGAGAGAGGATGAGATGGCTGGATGGCATCACTGACACAATGGACATGGGTTGGGGTGGACTCTGGGAGTTGGTGATGGACAGGGAGGCCTGGTGTGCTGCGGTTCATGGGGTTGCAAAGAGTCAGACAGGACTGAGCGACTGAAATGAACTGAACTGAATAATAATTGTAGGATTGCCATATGATGGATACATTTAACATTTTTTCCCCAGTGTTTTCTGGATTGATATTAATTGCTTTACTCTGAATAGATATTGGACTTCCTTGATGGCTCAGCAGATAAAGAACCTGCCTGCAATGCAGGAGATATGGATTCAATTTCTGGGTCGGGAAGATCCCCTGGAGGAGGACATGGCAACCAATTCCAGGACAGAAGAGTCTGACTGGCTATGGTCCATGGGGTTGCAGAGATTCAGACATGACTAGTAGATATTAAATTGAGTGACAATTAATGATTGAGACAGGAAAAATAGGAAAGAAGATAGAACCCAGGCAATTCTTAATAAGTGGAAAACAATAATCAATAGACACTGAATGGATGGAGGCACTTAATATGGCATAAGAAAACATCGATATATGGGATAATAAATTGTAAAATTTATGTGTTATTGATTTCCCAAATTTTTATGGTAGAGAAATTATATGTTCATAAAACGAGAAAGGGACACACATTAAGGAAATAATTCATATGGCCTATTACTTGCATGCTTAATCTCTCTCTTTCTTAATTTTGGATGGGTCATATTGTGCAGTTTAAATGTTATCATTGTTATCTTTTAACATTTACAAAACAAGCATGCTTTTTTATAGTGTCTAAATCTATGTAACCTCAAGCTTAATTTAAGGTTAACCTTAAATTAAGCAAGCTTAACCTCATGCTAAATTATGGAGAGAAAGGAAAATGTATGTTAAATACATTTCAGTGTAATTCATTAGAATATTGTGTATGATAAAGTTGCTTAAAACTTAAGCATTGACGTTGAAGGACAGGAACCTAGATTGCAATACAAGGAAATATAGAAATATAGTAAAAGTTGAATTCAATAATTTGATTCAACTTTGAAGGTCATAAAACTACAGAAAAAATGGCTGGTAACTCCATGGCCTATTTTGGTAAATAAAGTTTTATTGTAATAGAGAAGCATCATTATTTTTACATACTACCTATGGCTACTTAATGTGCTGTAATGACAGATTAACTGTGGCAGAGACCATATGACACACATAGTCTAAGGTATTTAGTAGCTGAACCTTTACAGAATGGTTTATGAATGACTGCCTTAGTTAATCTCAAGTTCAGTGTCATTTATGAAACAGTTTTGCTTTGTGTGGCCATGTTTGATTCCCTTTCTAATGATAATAATTATCACAGCCTCTAGACAGAAGATTCCAATTATTTTAGGATTTCATTATTAAGAAAGGTACACTTAATTAAGCCATAGTTGTTACTTCAAGAATAATTAATTAGTGCAGGTATATTGCTTTTATAGGTTGTAATTAATAGGCAGATAGGTTACTGCTCTGTAACTTAGAGACTTTATAGAATTTAAGGATAGATTCTGTTTATTATTAACTATATCTCACATCATCTAGCTCATGTGATATAGCTCTCAAGTAGCACATTATTTATGTCATTGATAATTTATTTTAGATATAGTAATTGGATAGGAGAGAATTCATGATGATGAAGGAAAAATTCATGGAAATCTGGCTGATAGAATGTTGGAGAAGACAAATCAATTCATTCAGTTACTAAGTTATATTGTCCTTCAAGCAAATAAAAATAGTTTTCACTATCTTAAATGAATATTTTTCACCATATAAATCTGTCATATAATTTATCTTATACTTCTGAATGAAATGAATGAAAGATTGTTTGAATTGGTTTGATGCAATTTTAGACATTATTTCTTTGAAATTTAACTTAAAAACTGATACTTGGTTTTATTAGCAAGAAATTCCGAACTGGAATGTATTAGTAAATATAAATGAAGAACTGTAGATCATAAACACCCTGAAACCTAGGACCTCAAGCATTTTAATTATTTGCATTCCATATTCAAGTTATTTGTTATTATGACTTAATGACCCCAGGTGGTTCAGACAGTAAAAGAATCTTCCTGCAATGCAGGAGACCCAGATTTGATCACTGGGTTAGTAGGATCCCCTGGAGAAGAGAATGGCTACCCACTCCAGTATTCTTGCCTGGAGAATTCCATGAGAGAGGAGCCTGGTAGTCTGTAGTCCATGGGGTTGCAAAGAGTCGGACATGATTGACTGACTACTACACACACACATGGGCGTTTAATATACATTCTTTGTTTTCACAAGTTTGTATATAGTGAAGAGTAAGGTACATCAGTGAAAGAGATTTGTGACACAGAAAGCAGATAATAACAGGGACAAACAGCCTAAACTGTACATGGACTTTAAAGCATATTTGGATTATTGTACTCTGTTATAAGGCTTACCTGGTGGCTCAGCAGTAAAAAATCTGTCTGCTATGCAAGAAATGCTAGTTTGATCCCTGGGTTGGGAAGTTCTCCTGGATGAAGAAGTGGCAACCCACTCCCATATCTTGCTTGGAAAATCTCATGGACAGGGAGGGTAGCCTACAAGTAGGGTCATAAAGAGTCAGACCCAATTCAGCACGCATGCACACTCCGTGTTACGTCTCTGTTTCCTAAAGGAAAGCAACTTGGAAAGGAGCAATAGTATGAATCTTCAGCACAGGCACTTTCCTAAGCTTCTAAGTTTGAGGAAAGAATAAGCTGGAAATACAGAAATATATTTGTTGATTGATAATTCTCAGTTGGTCTCTGTGTTTCTGTGTATTTTATAAAGTAGAAGTATTAGCTGTGGCTTTTCTATACCATCTTTTTAAAGATGTCTAAATAGTGGTCAGCCTTGGAAGACCAAGATAGTATTCACAAGCCAGAGAACAGATTTTCTTTTTTTCCAGAATATAAATAAAGTATCTCCCTTTATAGGAAGCATTAGACATGTTTGATTACTGCCTATGTATTAAAGATTTGGGTTACTTATTCTTGAGGTTCCTCAGCTGTAACACAAATTGTGTTACAGCATCCACTTGAGCTCCTTGGCATCATCTCCATCAGGTTTGAATAAAGAAGAACCGACATGAACATAAAGCTCATGCATCTGTGTGCCTTGCTGCAAATAATGAAGTCCTTCATTTCTGACCAAGGAGTCACATGTCCTCTGCCAGTATCCATGAGTCAGGCTACCTTGTAAGCTTATTAGTAGGGTGTAATCTTAGATCCTTCACAGTTTCTGACAATAATCCTTTAAAACTATCTATGGATGTATGCCCCTTAGGAAAATTATGCATACTTGTAAGGAGGTGCAACTTTCCATTTAAATGGCAACTATAATAAAGGATGGATCACTTCATCTTTTAGGTAACTAAGGTGTGTGTAAATTTCTCTATTTAGCCATATTCTCTACTGAAAAGAGCCTCAATAAGCCAAAAATAGTCATCCGTTCACTTTTATTTTTCAAAACAATTGTATTGCCTTCTATCGTCAGCATTACCTTGAATAAGACAAAAGTTTAAAGAATTATTGTGGTTCAAATACCTTTTGATCATCTGTTACAAATTGGTAATTAAGAGGAGGCATACTTTAAAATAATTTTGGATAATCCTGTCTGGAATTAGGTTATGTGATATTTCTTTCTCTCCTTGACAATATATATGGTTAATAAACTGTTGATAAATTTTCTTCACTATTTCTCTCAGCAATGCATTAAATAAATTACAGATATTGCAGCAAGGTAAATAAATAGAAGAATGTAAATCTCTGAAAATATTATGATAGCTCTCTTAGGCTGGAAATTAAATAATCTGGGTTTTTGTTTGTTTGTCTTTGCTATTCCTTTTCCTTTTGGAAAATAAAAGAATAATTTTAGAACACCTCTCAAAAACTTGTGGGAGAAAAACAGATATAATTGTCATTATCTCTTACTCAAGCATGATTATTACACTTAATGAAGTGCTGTGTATCTCTCCAACAATCAAAATAACTTGTAGAGATGGTCTTTGCCATGAGTTTATCCTGGCCCCAGATGACTTTTGTCTTGTTCCTCTCCATTATCCTGTCTTACAGTGTCCTTATGGTTGAAGCAGCTTAGCAGCACATCTATGTTCCAGTCAGGAGAAAAATATAAGAAAATGTCTAACATAATCATATTTGATTAAGGACATTACCTGGAATTTATGCCCAAGATATCATTTATATCATGCATGGTAAAATTTAACCATTGAATAGGAGGCTATGAAATGTAATCTACTCATGGTCATATGTATTTAAGGTTTTGTTACTAAACAGATGAAGAAAGAAAGAAGGCATATTAGGGACAATTAGTAATCTCTACTATAAAGAAGTTGCCAAGTACCTTATAGCTATGAATATTGAAAAGGTTTATTGTGACTGCACTTTCAACTTGAAAATAGCTATTCAGGTATTCAGTAATAAGAATATGAGTAACAATAATAATGGAATCATAGCAGAGACATGAAAAAACATTTATGTTTATACAGAGTGAAGTAAGCCAGAAGGAAAAACACCAATACAGTATACTAACGCATATATATGGAATTTAGAAAGATGGTAACGATAACCCTGTATACGAGACAGCAAAAGAGACACTGATGTATAGAACAGTCTTATGGACTCTGTGGGAGAGGGAGAGGGTGGGAAGATTTGGGGAAAAAAAAATTATTATGTCATACAGATTTTTCTTAAAAGTACTTTACCTGAAAAAAAATAAAATAAAATAAAATAAAATTTGATTATTGCTTTTATTACCCTTGGTAGAAAATAAATGAAAGTGAAATTGAAAGTTATTCAATCATGTCTGATTCTTTGGGACCCCATGGACTATACAGTCCATGGAATTCTCAAGGCCAGATTACTGGAGTTGGGTAGCCTTTCCCTTCTCCAGGGGATCCTCCTTACAGGGATTAAACCCAGGTCTTCCACTTACAGGTAGATTCTTTACCAGATGAGCCACCAGGGAAGCCCAAGAATACACTAGTGGGTAGCCTATCCCTTCTCCAGTGGATCTTCCCATCCGAAGAATTGAACTGGGGTCTCCTGCATTCCAGGTGGATTCATTACCAACTGAGCTTATCAGGGAAGGCCGAAAATAAATGAACTAGAGACAAATCAAGTTTGATTTATATGAGTTACATGGATTTGTAAAATTTATAAGTTACTGAAATATTTTATAGATTAATGGAGCCAAGCAAGAGGAAATACATATTACATATTTTGGTAAATTATTTTTATTTAATTCTTTTTCAATCAAGACTTGACATAGATACTGTATTCTTTGCGAACTTACTTAAATGCTTTTAAGCTTTGAAATTCCATCTAAAGAAAATAGAAACATGGTTTAACTTAAATCATATTTGAATAAAGGATGTATAAATATATGTAACTGTTAGTAAGTGAGAGTAGAAGTACAGTTCAGTTCAGTTCAGTTCATTTCAGTCGCTCAGTCATGACCAACTCTTTGTGACCCCATGGACTGCAGCATGCCAGGCCTCCCTGTCCATCACCAACTCCCGGCGTTTACTAAAACTCATGTCCATCGAGTTGGTAATAACATCCAATCATCTCATCTTCTGTTGTACCCTTCTTCTCTTGCCTTCAATCTTTCCCAGCATCAGGCTCTTTTCAAATGAGTCAGTTCTTCATATCAGGTGGCCAAAGTATTGGAGTTTCAGCTTCAACATCAGTCCTTCCAATGAACATTCAGAAGTGATTTCCTTTAGGATGGACTGGTTGGATGTCCTTGCAGTCCAAGGGACTCTCAAGAGTCTTCTCCAATACTACAGGTCAAAAGCATTGATTCTTTGGTGCTCAGCTTTCTTTATAGTACAACTCTCACCATCCATATGTGACTACTGGAAAAACCATAGCCTTGACTAGATGGACCATTGTTGGCAAAGTAATGTCTCTGCTTTTTAATATGCTGTCTAGGTTGGTCATAACTTTTCTTCCAAGGAGTAAGCGTCTTTTATTTCGTGGCTGCAATCACCATCTGCAGTGATTTTGGAGCCCCCAAAAATGAAGTCTCTCACTGTTTCCACTGTTTCCCCATCTATTTGCCACGAAGTGATGGGGCCAGATGGCATGATCTTTGTTTTCTGAATGTTGAGCTTTAAGCCAACTTTTTCACTCTCCTCTTCCACTTTCATCAAGAGGCTTTTGAGTTCCTCTTCACTTTCTGCCATAAGGGTGGTGTCATCTGAATATTTAAAGTTATTGATATTTCTCCTGGTAATCTTGATTCCAAACACTGACTTCACAAATACCAAGATAATCTAATGGAATAAAATCCAACTTAGTCTTTTGTGTCTAATATTCTGTACCTTTCACTTTTTTCAGAAATTACTGATTATATATATTTTTCAAATTATCTGTGTGTAATCTGTTGATGAGAAAGTTTACCAAATTAAATTTATCAGAAATTTTCAGATGGATGACAAAAACATTGCAGCTCATTTCATGAATGAATTTAATGAGGAAATTACTGTCTATACTGAAATGGACTGGAATTTATACATAAAAGAAATTCCATGAGAATATCACCACTGTGATTTAAGTGTGGAGTCCATTAAGTTTTGACAACTTCTCAACTATTAATGTGCTAGAATAATAACTTGCTTTGATAAATGCTGCTGTGTTAAAGGGGCAGAAGAACAAGAATTCAAAGGCTAGCATTTTCTAAATGCAGTATTTTGATTTATAAGTCATTTTGTCATTACATACCATATACTATTCCTTTGGTATTAGCAGGTAATATTTAAAATATCCTGAGTTTTCATGGTAGCTTTGAGTCTTTTTCTTAACTCACTACCTAACCTTAAGGCATTGTAATCATATTGTTATCCAAACAGTTACTCTTGAGGGTCTAAATCCAGGTAGTACAGATGTGTCCATGCATACCAGAAATACTCAGTATACCACAAATTTAGTCCTCAGAAAATGGACTGTATCTCAAGAAAACTGGTTTGCTGTGAGACATGGTTGATCTGGGTTTTTTGTTTTTGTTTATAAGTTTAAATACATTGAGTAAAGCTTTTTAAAGAAGAAAACAATATGAAACAGTCTGGAAAACAATGAAAGAAAAATAGACAGTTGTGGTACATTCCTTTGTCATGATCAAAAGACACAGCAATATTAAACTGTCAATTCTTAAGTTGATTTAAAGATCCAGTACAATCCCAATAAAATCTCAGCAATTTATTTTGTAGCTATTCAACAAAGTCATTTTAAACATCGAGTAGTCTAGGCAGTACTGATGAGGAAAATGTCAATGAACTTACACATCCCAATTTCAATATTTATTATAAACCTATAATTAAGATAATATATTTTAAAAGTAGTAGACATAAAGATAAATGGAATAGAATAGAGATATCAAAGGATGGGACATGACTGAGTGACTCAGCACAGCAGAGCACAGCATTATAGAGAGTTCACTAGTAGACATATGCCACACAGAAAACTTGAATTTAATCAGTGAAATAAAGGCACATCAACACAGAAAAGAGACTTCTAGTTTTTAGTCATCATCAACAAATAATGAGGGTACAGTTGAATGACCATCAGGAAATAGACACACACTTAGTACTTTAGGCATAGATTCACTCAAGATCCTGCATTGCCTTAAATATAAAATGCAAAACTATAAAAATTATAGTGGGAAACAGGAGAAAATCTACATGAGTTAGAAGTTGATTAGTTTTCATGTACAACACAAAAGTTACAGTCCGTGAAAAAAATGATAATGTAGGACTTTGTTAAATTTAAACTGTTTACTCTGTGAAGGACAGTGTTCAAAAAATGGAAAGACAAGACCTTGACTAGGAAAATATATTTTCAAAACTTAAATTTGAAGAGATTTGCATGCAGAATACTCAAAGAACTAGTAAAACTCCATAATACGAAAACAAACTCCCCAAATTAAAATAATAAACAGGGCAATATGAGTAGATACCCTACCAAATGGTATTATAAATGGTATTTGTATGCATATATTATTGAACATTGGGGAATTATTGGGAAAAATATGCATTGTACGTTAGGGGAAAAGACAATTAAAATACTAATGAGATAACCCTACCAATAAAATAGCTAAAATACCTCCAACTGACAATATTAGTTAATTGCTGGAGAGGATGTGGAACAACAGAAAATCTCATTGACTGCTGATGGGAGTACACATGGCACAACCTCTTGAGAAGACATCTTGCCACAGTCTCGTGAATCTGGATATAGTATCGCCATAGGTGTAGCAATTGTGCCCCAGTATATTTATTCAGTGGTGTGAAAACACATGCACAGTACTAGGAACTCATGTATAAGGCAGATTTATTAACAATGGGCAAAACCTAGAAGGACCCAAGATGTCCTTCAACATATGAGTGACAGCCAAATGAGGCACAGTAAGTGGTGACACTTAAGTTACACAGGGTATGGAACAGGGTATGGAAACAGACACATTCAGACAGGAGGTAGGGGAACAGCAAATGAAGACACCAGTTGCTTAGATGGACTGTAAGCACATAGAATGTAGACAAACATACACTGTGGCCAGGGAATAAACCTACTCTCAAGGGATGAAATGAGATACAAAAGAAAAAAACAAAAAACGTGTTTACTTCCCTCAGTTTATTGGGTTAACAAATGACCTTTTTTTTTTTTTTTTCTTTCATTTTTGTTAACTTTTTTTCTTTTTTTTTTTTTGGTTTTTGGATGTGACTAGTGGTGCATCAATTAAAAATTGAGGATTCTTCATTGTAAATTAATTAGCACATTTTTTAATATTTCTATATGTTGTGATTGTGAAATTGGTTCTCACAAATCAGCAATGTAGAACAGCTCCAAAATATTGATTATTTATTAAGTTGAGAGTACTCTCTATAATAGGATCTAAGTAAAATCACAGAGAAAATGCTATTTTTAAAAATGAAAGTTTATTGAAACGTGACTATTTATTTTAATGTTAATGTTTAAACTTTGTGTTAAACATTATTCTAAATGTTCCTAGTGGAAAGGATTTCTGCTTTTATAAAAATCAATTGATGAAGTGTTTTAATGCTAGTTATAACCTCCAATATACTTAAACATAAAATTGCAACACCATTTGAGATTTGGTTAAATATGTATTATCATAACACTGTACAATAATGGATGAATAGTGGGGAATGAAATCTCCTCCTCACACCTACAAAAAAGGTTTTGTCTCCTTTCTTGTTATCAAAACATGTAAAATACCAAAGAGAATGCCCACATAGATAATTCAAGATGACACACCTAGGAATGTAAGAGTGTATAGCCATTGCTGTTAAATAGGTTTTCAGAGTATTAACAATTTATGGGCTGTGTGATGAACAATAAAACTCTATACACAGTTTTTCTCTTGGTCAATAAGTAATACCAATGTTTTGCTATTATTTTGATCATTTCCCATATGTCCTTCTTTGTGCTGGATTATTTAGTTAGGTTATTTCATTTAATCCTGCTAAAAATTCCAAGGTCATATTTTCCCAGTCAATAGGCCAGATATTAAACACATCATGGAAAATTAGGAAGAACACCTAGGATTTACCTATGACTCGAAATAGAGAGCCAGAAATAAGAAGTAGACTCTATGACTAATAGTTCGGTTCAGTTCAGTTCAGTTGCTCAGTCGTGTCCAACTCTTTGGGACCCCATGCCAGGCCTCCCTATCCATCACCAACTCCCAGAATTTACCCAAACTCATGTCCATTGAGTCAGTGATGCCATCCAACCATCTCAACCTGTCATCCCCTACTCCTCCTGCCCTCACTCTTTCCCAGCATCGGGGTCTTTTCAAATAAGTCAGCTCTTTGCATCAGGTGGCCAAAGTACTGCAGTTTCAGCTTTAACATCAGTCCTTCCAATGAACGCCCAGGACTGATCTCCTTAAGGATGAACTGGTTGGATCTCCCTGCAGTCCACAGGACTCAAAAGAGTCTTCTCCAACACCACAGTTCAAAAGCATCAATTCTTCAGTGCTTAGCTTTCTTTATAGTCCAACTTTCACATCCATACATGACCACTGGAAAAACCACAGCTTTGACTAGATGGACCTTTGTTGGCAAAGTAATATCTCTTTTAATATGCTGTCTAGGTTGGGCATAACTTTCCTTCCAAGGAATGAGCATCTTTTAATTTCACTGCAGTCACCATCTGCAGTGATTTTGGAGCCCCCAGAAATAAAGTCAGCCACTGTTTCCACTGTTTCCCCATCTATTTCCCATGAAGTGATGGGACCAGATGCCATGATCTTAGTTTTCTCAATGTTGAGCTTTAAGCCAGCTTTTTCACTCTCCTCTTTCACTTTCATCAAGTGAAATTTCATCAAGTGAAATGAGTTTTTAAAAAGAATTACTAGAGTCTTCAAGCAGAGAAGGCAATGGCACCCCACTCCAGTACTCTTGCCTGGAAAATCCCATGGACGGAGGAGCCTGGTAGGCTGCAGTCCATGGGGTCGCTAAGAGTTGGACACGACTGAGCGACTTGACTTTCACTTTTCACTTTCATCCATTGGAGAAGGAAATGGCAACCCACTCCAGTGTTCTTGCCTGGAGAATCCAGGGACGGGGGAGCCTGGTGGGCTGCCGTCTATGGGGTCGCACAGAGTTGGACACAACTGAAGTGACGCAGCAGCAGCAGCAGCAGCAGAGTCTCCAAGAGAAATTACTCCATAATGTGACTCTTTTACAGTGTAATATTAGTACAAGGGCAATGACTAGAGTTCTGCGAAGAAAATGCATTGGTCATAGCAAACATCCTCTTCCAACAACACAAGAGAAGACTCTACACATTGGATATCACCAGATGGTCAACATAGAAATCAGGTTGATTATATTCTTTGCAGCCAAAGATGGAGAAGTTCTATACAGTCAGCAAAAACAAGACCAGGAGCTGACTGTGGCTCAGATCCTGAACTCCTTATTCCCAGATTCAGACTGAAATTGAAGAAAGTGGAGAAAACCACTAGACCACTCAGGTATGAGCTAAATTAAATCCCTTATGACTATACAGTGGAAGTGAGAAGTAGATTTAAGGGACTAGATCTGATAGACAGAGTGCCTGATGAACTATGGACAAAGGTTCGTGATGTTGTACAGGAGACAAGAATCAAGACCATCCCCAAGAAAAAGAAATGCAAAAAAGCAAAATGGCTGTCTGAGGAGGCCTTACAAATAGCTGTGAAAAGAAGGGAGGTGAAAAGCAAAGGAGCAAAGGAAAGATATACCCATCTGAATGCAGAGTTCCAAAGAATAGCAAGGAGAGATAAGAAAGCCTTCTTCAGTGATCAATGCAAAGAAATAGAGGAAAATAATAGAATGGGAAAGACTAGAAATCTCTTCAAGAAAATTGGAGATACCAAGGGAACATTTTATGCAAAGATGGGCTCAATAAAGGACATAAATTATATGGACCTAAGAGAAGCAGAAGATATTAAGAAGAGGTGGCAAGAATACACAGAAGAACTGTACAAAAAAATATCTTCATGACCCAGATAATCACAATGGTGTGATCACTCACCTAGAGCCAGACATCCTGGAATGTGAAGTCAAGTGGGCCTTAGGAAGCATCATTACAAACAAAGCTAGTGGAGGTGATGGAATTCCAGTTGAGCTATTTCAAATCCTGAAAAATGATGCTGTGAAAGTGCTGCACTCAATATGCCAGCATATTTGGAAAACTCAGCAGTGGCTGCAGGACTGGAAAAGGTCAGTTTTCATTCCAATCCCAAAGAAAGGCAATGCCAAAGAATGCTCAAACTACTGAACAATTGCACTCATCTCACACGCTAGTAAAGTGGTGTTTAAAATTCTCTAAGCCAGGCTTCAACAATACGTGAACCATGAACGTCCAGATATTCAAGCTGATTTTAGAAAAGGCAGAGGAACCAGAGATCAAATTGCCAACATCTGCTGGATCATAGAAAAAGCAAGAGAATTCCAGAGAAACATCTATTTCTGCTTTATTGACTATGCCAAAGCCTTTGACTGTGTGGATCACAATAAACTGTGGAAAATTCTGAAAGAGATGGGAATACCAGACCACCTGACCTGCCTCTTGAGAAACCTGTATGCATGTCAGGAAGGAACAGTGATAACTGGACATGGAACAACAGACTGGTTCCAAATAGGAAAAGGAGTATGTCAAGGCTGTATATTGTCACCCTGCTTATTTAACTTATATGCAGAGTACATAATGAGAAACGCTGGACTGGATGAAGCACAAGCTGGAATCAAGATTGCTGGGAGAAATATCAATAACCTCAGAAATGCAGATGACACCATTCTTATGGCAGAAAATAAAGATGAACTAAAGAGTTTCTTGATGAAAGTGAAAGTGGAGAGTGAAAAAGTTGGCTTAAAGCTCAGCATTCAGAAACCTAAGATCATGGCATCCAGTCCCATCACTTCATGGCAAATAGATGGGGAAACAATGGCTGACTTTATTTTTTGGGGTCTCCAAAATCACTGCAGATGGTGATTGCAGCCATGAAATTAAAAGATGCTTACTCCTTGGAAGGAAAGTTATGACCAACTTAGAGAGCATATTAAAGGGCAGAGACATTACTTTGCCAACATAGGTCCATCTAGTCAAGGCTGTGGTTTTCCCAGTGGTCATGTATGGATGTGAAAGTTGGACTATAAAGAAAGCTGAGTGCAGAAGAATTGATGCATTTGAAATGTGGTATTTTTTGAGAAGACTCTTGAGAGTCCCTTGGACTGCAAGGAGATCCAACCAGTCTATCCTAAAGGAGATCAGTCCTGGGTGTTCATTGGAAGGACTGATGTTGAAGCTGAAACTCCAATACTTTGGCCACCTGATGCAAAGAACTGACTCATTTGAACAGACCCTGATGTTGCGAAAGATTGAGGGCAGGAGGAGATGGGAATGACAGAGGATGAGATGGTTGGATGTCATCACTGACTCAGTGGAGGATGGGTTTGATGGGCTCCGGGAGTTGATGATTGACAGGGAGGCCTGGTGTGCTGTGGTTCATGGGGTCACAAATAGTCGGACACAACTGAGCGACTGAACTGAACTGTATTAGTAAATAAATTTGTAGAAATTTCTCCAATACAAAACACATGTAATTTGGATAATATGAATAGTTTTAAAAAATAATTAAATAATATAATTGTTAAGGAAAATCTTCAAAGACTATAAAAGACAAAATATACACATGTAGATAGTCAAGCCAGCAAGAAAGATGGCCTTTATTAAGGAAACATCTGCTTGAACATGAATTCTACAGAATCAGAGAAAAAATGAGATGGGGTATCTGTGCAAAAACTCCTGTATAAAGTTGCTATATGACCTAGATATGGTTAAAATACACATAGGCACACATGGACACATACATAAACACATTGCATAGGTAGATATTGGTGTGATTTATCTGTCTCAGTCTGATCCCTATGTCAAAGCCTAAGGAAAAGGGAGAGAATGAGGCAGAGAGGGAAGGAGGAAGGTAAAGAAAGAATGAAAACAGGAAAGTGTGAAAGGGGTGGAGGGGGAGAGAGGGAGGCATAATTACAGGTTAAATGACAGAAAATAGAATAAGTATGCTATCAATGTCTTTTTCCAAGCATGCTTAAAAGTACCTGATGAAATAAATTCCCAGAAAAAAATAGACTAATCTATAATGGGTGGGGGACAAGGGAGTGTTTTTAAAACTACTAAAGTAATTGAAGAAGCAGATTATAAATTTATGTAAAGAAAACCATGTGTGTGTGGAGAGTAAAGATTCAAAGGGAGGAATTTGTTGAGGTGGGGGAAAATTTCCCCTCTATCTCTTTTGTGTTCTTTTGGCTGAGCTAATAAAATTGACATAAGAAACATATTTTAATGTGTGGAAGAATCATAGAAATGAGACTTAAGACGTGGCCAAAGCAAGCAGATTTTTATATTTTTAGGCAGAAACTATAAATATGTAAGGACAAAAAAAAAAACACTTACGTTTTGGATGCTCAATTAGTGAAGAGTCTAAAGGGATTGAGCTTAGTGTGTTAAGTTAGGGAAGTAACGAGGTTTGTCTATTCAGGCTCCTGGGCCCAAATTCCTTATCTTGGGCAATAAGTGTATCTTTCTACCTCTAATTGTAGTGGTTGTACCTTTCACATGACAGATTTATTTCCTGCTTTCAGAGAGACAGAAGGATCAAGTAGTCCTGTTTGCATGAGCATTTCTTAAATAACTTCACTTCAAAATAATCAGTATGCCATGGAGGTATATTTTGAGACAGCCTAACCTAGACCCCAACAAATTCAAATCCTTTCAAGCTCATGCAAAAGAGACTGGAATAATCTTAATAACTAGCCCAGACAGTGACACCATTAAAAAAAGGAAATTATAGTCTGATCTCACCCATGAATAGAAATGAAAAATCTTAACCAAATAACTAAAAAAGAATCAATGCTATTATGTATGCAAAATTATAATAAAGCATAACCAAATTGGATTTTAAGCCTATAATAAGTGTTGTTTCAATATTAGTAATTGTTATTATTTGATTACCAGATAAAATAGAATAAAAAAGAAACAAAAGAGAGAAATATCCTTACATTTATCCCAATAAATGCACTGTACTTCAATACCTACTAGTACTAAGTTTTGTAAAATAGGGACAAAATCTTTCATAACTTGATAAACAGATACTAGTTGTAAAACATACAAGTATTGTTTTTAAAATAAGAAATAGTATAGAAAACTTTCAGCAATTCTGTTAAGTAGTATGCTTGTTCTTGTGACCTGAACACTATGGCTAGATAAATGAACGATATTTAAAAGAATTGGAAAATAGAAAGCTATTTATAGATTACCAATTAAACTAAGAAATTATCAAAGCAAGGAATGTCTCACGATCTCAGAAAATATACCATACAAACTCATAAGTGCAGAAAGTTTTTCTGAAAATATTTTTGCATTAACATATTAAAATGGTTTGCTTTTCTGATTCTCTTGCACATATCAGTAAAGATGTTCCTACTACTAATTTGTAAACTAAATTACTGCATTTCAATGTGAAGCGTTATTGATACATTTTAAAAATATCAGAATATCTACTTTAATACATTATATCAAACATACTCACATCATACTCACATCATGCTAACCATATGAGGATGCCCTGCAAAGAAATACAAACAAAAATCAAATAAATTTGACAAAATCATGAAACAATCCCAGAGTCTACCAATAGATTTAATAGCATATCTATTTACTGGAAACATTATTGATTTATTTCCTCAAGTCTCTATTTTCTTTAAACAAGTTTGACTAAGTCCCTTAAAGATCAGGTTTATTTATGGCCATTTGGATTCAAACTTAATTTTCTTTATCATTTCAGACAAGCCTGAGCTAGTCCAGCTCACAGATCTAATTCATTGGCATTTTCATGAGGAAAAGCAAAAGGCTAGACATTCAGCAATCATTTGGTTTTTTTTTTTTAAAGTATTTATAGTAGTTCTAATTCATCGTTAATAAACACTGAACTGTATTCATACTTTGCGAGATCCTTTGGCTATAAATTTGTTATCCCACTCGTGGTTTTGCACAGGGGTGCACATTGTGTTTGAATATAACCATGTTCTTCTAAGGCATTTTTTTAAACTACTAAAACTGTTTACAGAATGAATCTGAACACAGGCCAAAGCCATTCTGATGATGAATTATAAGACTCTAGAAGCTGTTTCAATTTTGGGTGTGAAATATTATATAATATTGTTTACACAATACATTTGCTTTAATGTTTATAATCTGCAAATAAGGTATTTCATTCACTAGGTAGGCATCTTTCAAATGAAAATGTTTGCACATTTTGTGTATTTATGAACTTAAATTTGTGAGATAAGCCTTTTCATATGAGCATAATTTATTACAGAATGAAAAGCTTTATTTCAATGAAAAGGGCAAAACTGTCTCTTCAGTGTTAAAATAATATGAACTTTTCAGCTTCTTTTTTCTTGATATTACCTTTCTCTATATTTCCTTTTACTGAATAATGTGTATCACATATTTTATAAGATTGAATATATAATAATTTATTAATAAATAACATCACATACTAAATGGACATGAATTTGAGTAAACTCCGGGAGATAGTTTGGACAGAGGGGCCTGGTATGCTACAGTCCATTGCGTGGCAAAGAGTCAGACACGACTTAGTGACTGAACAACATACAGTAATCAGAATATTTCATCAAGAACTTTGGAAGCTCAAAATTTTAAGAATAGCTCTGTTTTTCTGATGTTACTTTTTTGTTCCTTGTATTTGCATTTTTGTGTTTCAATAACTTACTACAGGGCTTCTCTGGTGGCTCAGAAGGTAAAGAATCCACCCGCAATGTGGGACACCTGGATTCCATCCCTGGGTTGGGAAGATCCCCTCGAGGAGGGCATGGCAATCTACTCCAGTATTCTTGCCTGGAGAATTTCCATTTCAGAGGATCCTGGTAGGCTACAGTCCTGGGGTTGCAAAGAATCGGACTTGACTGAGCTACTACAAAATTATGTCAGAATTTTTAAAGATTTTATTTCATTAGCATTTAATTATAGAAAAACTAAGACATAAATCACATTAAATTAGAAATCATAAAAATGATAAGCTTAAACTATATATCTGTTACTTTGTAATTTTAGTAATTTTCATAAATATACAGAAATGTCATTGGTACTTGTTCCAATATCACAATTTTAAACATTATGTCATGGATAAATGAATTAAGCATCAATGAAGTCAGCATACACCTATTGACAAGTGAAAGGATCAAGAGAACGAATTGATATTTGACTTACGTAGTTTTTCCTTCAATTTTGAAAAAGAATTGTGAATTTTATGAATCTGTATCAATTTAAATTAGTTGAATTACTAATTTTAGTGTAAGTTATTCATTTTCTGACTAGATTGCTTTCTTCTTCAAAAGAATTATTGTTCTGTTTAACTTGGCTATAACTAAAAGATTATTTTATACATGTAAATATTTAAACATGTATTTGTTTTCTTTAAGTCCATAAACTCTCATGAGCAAAGTTTATTGTTCTAAACTAAAATTCTGGATTCCAAATCAAAAGCTAAATGTTATTATAGTATGATGGTCCCACATGCAATCTCCTTTTTCCTAACACTTACTGCAGTTTCAAGGTAAATAACATTGAGAGGCCACAAATCAATAAAAAGCCTTCTCTTTGTGAACATTTGGATTCCAAAAGTACAAGAAATATAATGGCAGCAAGACTAAAGAATGCAAGAATGATTTTATCCATAGGGGCAAGAAGCCTAGCACTTCGATTGCTTTGTCAGATGGCATATGTACATTTTATTGCAATATAAGTTGCCAGATTGTTTCAAAGGGGCCTGTGGCATTTTTATTTTCCACCAGAAATATTTGAGAGCACTGGAAGCAGTAGGCCATATGATTAACTCTTAAATTTTGCCTGTCTGATGACTTTTCTTATGACATTCCCTTTTTATTTTAATATATATTTCTCTTTACCACCAACAAACCTGAACACAGTTTCTTATGGAAGCCCAAGATTTGGCTTTGCTTTTCTGTGAACTGCCTGTGGCACAGATTGCCTGCTTACCACCTCCAAGGCTCCTCTTGCTACAGTGTCCGTGTGGCTGAGTTCTAGAAACAAATATTAACTGAAGTGATGTGTACTGTGTCTGGGCCTTATGCATAAAAGCCCCATGCAAGAATTTTCCTTGTTCTTCACCTATCTAAGTGGGGTGCTGATACCTAGAGTAATTTTAGTGTTGAAAATAGCAGAACAATTATACATCTCTGAATGGCTAAGTGGAGTTGTTACTTTGAGCTGAGCACTCATCTATGATGTTATGAGAGAGAGAAAGATAGAATTATTTTGTAAGTCACTGAATTTTCAATATTTATTCTTTCCACAGCTTAGCCTACACTAAGAAATTTCTTCATTTCCTTCACGAATTTTCTTTGGGATATCAAACTTTATATTGTTAATTTATCTTCTAGGTATATATTGCAAATATTCATTATTTGTCATCTATGTAACAAAATATTTTCTCAAGTATATACTTCCATCTGACAACTATTTAACATTATTCTCTTAATATTTTTTATCTTGTTGCTATTCATTCCATTGTTGTTGTTGTTCAGTTGTTAAGTCATGTCTGACTGCAATCCGGTGGACTGCAGCACGCCAGACTTCCCTGTCCTTCACCTCTCCTGAAGTTTGCTCAAACTCATGTCCACTGAGTCAGTGAAGCCATCCACCTGTCTCATCCTCTGTTTCCCCCTTCTCCTCCTTGAATTTCCAAGGCTCCAGGCATCCCTACCTCCATTGCTTGGCTGGGTGAGCCCACACTACATTTCTCTTGAGCAGAAATTGTACACAGGTAGGTCTGCAGATCTTGTATCTCAGGGCAGCCCATTGCTTAATGGTGATTCTGTGCAGTGGCCCCACTCTGTTGGCATCTCTCTGGTTAGGTCTCTGGACTGATTACCCATCCTTTGAGATGTAGGTGAAGAAGCCACACCCTTTGTGCTTTGCTGAACTCATAGCAGACCACACCAGGCTCACAGAAGCTACACCTCAGGCAGTCAAGGTTCACAGCACTGAAATCCAGACACACTCTTTGCCATTTTATATAATAAGGATCATCTTTCTTCTAGTTTCCAATAACATGTAATTCATTTCCATCTGAGAACTCATCAGTGACCTTTACTGTCCATATTCTACCAGAATTCTGTTCCAGACCACCTAGGTGTTCTCTAAGATTCAGGCTTTCTCTACACCTGTCTTATCCTGTGTCCTCATGAGAATCACCTTTATCACTTCATTCCCTGCAATGTAGGCCATTTCAAGCATGCAACCCCGAACTCTTTCTCCTTCTGCCTATTACCCACTTTCAAAGTTCTTCCACATGTTTAGGTATTTCGTACAGCAGCACCACTACTTTTAGGTTTTGGGGGAACATAGAAAATTCAGTTCAGTTCAGTCGTGTCCGACACTTTGCAAACCCATGAATCACAGCATACCAGGCCTCCCTGTCCATCACCAACTCCCGGAGTTCACTCAGACTCATGTCCATTGAGTCAGTGATGCCATCCAGCCATCTCATCCTCTGTCGTCCCCTTCTCCTCCTGCCCCCAATCCCTCCTAGCATCAGAGTCTTTTCCAATGAGTCAACTCTTTGCATGAGGTGGCCAAAGTACTGGAGTTTCAGCTTCAGCATCATTCCTTCCAAAGAAATCCCAGGGCTGATCTCCTTCAGAATGGACTGGTTGGATCTCCTTGCAGTCCAAGGGACTCTCATGAGTCTTCTCCAACACCACAGTTCAAAAGCATCAATTCTTCGGCGCTCAGCCTTCTTCACAGTCCAACTCTCACATCCATACATGACCACTGGAAAAACCATAGCCTTGACCAGATGGACCTTTGTTGGCAAAGTAATGTCTCTGCTTTTGAATATGCTATCTACATTGGTCATAACTTTCCTTCCAAGAAGTAAGCATCTTTTAATTTCATGGCTGCAAGTCACCATCTGCAGTGATTTTGGAGCCCCCAAAAATAAAGTCTGCCACTGTTTCCACTGTTTCCCCATTTATTTCCAATGAAGTGATGGGACCAGATGCCATGATCTTCATTTTCTGAATGTTGAGCTTTAAGCCAACTTTTTCACTCTCCTCTTTCACTTTCATCAAGAGGCTTTTGAGTTCCTCTTCACTTTCTGCCATAAGGGTGGTGTCATCTGCATATCTGAGGTTATTGATGTTTCTCCTGGCAATCTTGATTCCAGCCCAGCATTTCTCATGATGTACTCTGCATAGAAGTTAAATAAGCAGGGTGACAATATACAGCCTTGACATACTCCTTTTCCTATTTGGAACCAGTCTGTTGTTCCATGTCCAGTTTTAACTGTTCCTTCCTGACCTGCATGTAGGTTTCTCAAGAGGCAGGTCAGGTGGTCTGGTATTCCCATCTCTTGAAGAATTTTCCACAGTTTCTTGTGATCCACGCAGTCAAAGGCTTTGGCATAGTCAATAAAGCAGAAATAGATGTTTTTCTGGAACTCTCTGTTTTTTTCCATGATCCAGCAGATGTTGGCAATTTGATCCCTGGTTACTCTGCCTTTTCTAAAACAAGCGTGAACATCTGGAAGTTCACAGTTCACGTATTGCTGAAGCCTGGCTTGGAGAATTTTAAATATCACTTTACTAGCGTGTGAGATGAGTGCAATTGTGCAGTAGTTTCATCATTCTTTGCCATTGGCATTCTTTGGGATTGCAATGAAAACTGACCTTTTCCAGTCCTGTGGCCACTGCTGAGTTTTCCAAATTTGCTGGCATATTGAGTGAAGCACTTTCACAGCATCATCTTTCAGGATTTGAAATAGCTTAACTGGAATTCCATCACCTCCACTAGCTTTGTTCATCTGATGTTTTCTAAGGCCCACTTGACTTCACATTCCAGGATGTCTGGCTCTAGATGAGTGATCACACCATCGTGATTATCTGGGTTGTGAAGATCTTTTTTGTACAGTTCTTCTGTGTATTCTTGCCATTTCTTATTAATATCTTCTGTTTCTCTTAGGTCCATACCATTTATGTCCTTTATTGAGCTCATCTTTGCATGAAATGTTCCCTTGGTATCTCTAATTTTCTTGAAGAGATCTCTAGTCTTTCCCATTCTATTGTTTTCCTCTATTTCTTTGCATTGATCGCTGAAGAAGGCTCTTATCTCTTCTTGCTATTCTTTGAAATTCTGCATTCAGATGCTTATATCTTTCCTTTTCTCCTTTGCTTTTCACTTCTCTTCTTTTCACAGCTATTTGTAAGGCCTCCCCAGACAGCCATTTTGCTTTTTTGCATTTCTTTCCCATGGGGATGGTCTTGATCCCTGTCTCCTGTACAATGTCACGAACCTCATTCCTTAGGTCATCAGGCACTCTATCTATCAGATTTAGGCCTTTAAATCTATTTCTCACTTCCACTGTATAATCATAAGGGATTTGATTTAGGTCATACCTAAACGGTCTAGTGGTTTTCCCTACTTTCTTCAATTTAAGTCTGAATTTGGTAATAAGGAGTTCATGATCTGACCCACAGTCAGCTCCTAGTCTTGTTTTGGTTGACTGTATAGAGCTTCTCCATCTTTGGCTGCAAAGAATATAATCAATCTGATTTCGATGTTGACCATCTGGTGATGTCCATGTATAGAGTCTTCTCTTGTGTTGTTGGAAGAAGGTGTTTGCTATGACCAGTGCATTTTCTTGGCAAAACTCTATTAGTCTTTGCCTGCTTCTTTCCGTAATCCAAGGCCAAATTTGCCTGTTATTCCAGGTGTTTCTTGACTTCCTACTTTTGCATTCCAGTCCCCTATAATGAAAGGGACATCTTTTTGGGGTGTTAGTTCTAAAAGGTCTTGTAGGTCTTCATAGAACCGTTCAACTTCAGCTTCTTCAGTGTTACAGGTTGGGGCATAGACTGACAGAATGTGGTCCACTGAAGAAGGGAATGACAAACCACTTCAGTATTCTTGCCTTGAGAACCCCATGAACAGTATAAAAAGGCAAAATGATAGGATACTGAAAGAGGAACTCCCCAGGTCAGTAGGTGCCTAATATGCTACTGGAGATCAGTGGAGAAATAACTCCAGAAAGAATGAAGGGATGGAGCCAAAGCAAAAACAATATACCCAGTTGTGGATGTGACTGGTGATAGAAGCAAGGTCCGATGCTGTAAAGAGCAATATTGCATAGGAACCTGGAATGTCAGGTCCATGAATCAAGGCAAATTGGAAGTGGTCAAACAAGAGATGGCAAGAGTGAATGTCAACATTCTAGGAATCAGCGAACTAAAATGGACTGGAATGGGTGAATTTAACTCAGGTGACCATTATATCTACTACTGTGGGCAGGAATCCCTCAGAAGAAATGGAGTAGCCATCATGGTCAACAAAAGAGTCTGAAATGCAGTACTTGGATGCAATCTCAAAAATGACAGAATGATCTCTGTTCGTTTCCAAGGCAAACATAGACAATTAGACTAATGTAAATACATTCTTTATGATTCAGGAATCCAATTGCTATAATTTTATAGAATTTATAAGTGAGTAAATTTCAATTTCCAAATGTTTTCATATTTTCCATTGTCTTTACATAGTGTATACAGTTATACTTATAAAAGTAATGTATATAGTTGTTACAAACTGAATTGTTTTCCTTTAAAATTCATATGTTAAAGCCCTAATCCTCAATGGTACCACATTTGGAGATAGAGCCTTTAAGGAAATAGTTAAGGTTCAGTTCAGTTCAGTCATTCAGTTGTGTCTGACTCTTTGAGACCCCGTGAATCACAGCACACCAGGCCTCCCCTCCATCACCAACTCCTGGAGTTCAGTCAAACTCATGTCCATCGAGTCAGTGATGCCATCCAGCCATCTCATCCTCTTTCGTCCCCCTCTCCTCCTGCCCCCAATCCCTCCCAGCATCAGAGTCTTTTCCAATGAGTCAACTCTTTGCATGAGGTGGCCAAAGTACTGGAGTTTCAGCTTCAGCATCAGTCCTTCCCAAGAACAGGCAGGACTGATCTCCTTCAGAATGGACTGGTTGGATCTCCTTGCAGTCCAAGGGACTCTCAAGAGTCTTCTCCAACACCACAGTTCAAAAGCATCAATTCTTTGGTGCTCAGCTTTCTTCACAGTCCAACTCTCACATCCATACATGACCACTGGAAAAACCATAGCCTTGACTGGATGGATCTTTGTTGACAAAGTAATGTCTCTGCTTTTGAATATGCTATCAGCGATCAATGCAAAGTAATAGAGGAAAACAACAGAATGGGAAAGACTAGAAATCTCTTCAAGAAAATTAGAGATACCAAGAGAACATTTCATGAAAAGATGGGCTTGATAAAGGACAGAAATGGTATGGACCTAACAGAAGCAGAAGATATTAAGAAGAGGTGGCAAGAATACACAGAAGTGTACAAAAAAGTTCTTCACAACTCAGATAATCATGATGGTGTGATCACTCACCTAGAGCCAGACATCCTAGAATGTGAAGTCAAGTGGGCCTTAGGAAGCATCACTATGAACAAAGCTAGTGGAGGTAATGGAATTCCAGTTTAGCTATTCGAAATCCTGAAAGATGATGCTGTGAAAGTGTTGCACTCAATATGCCAGCAATTTGAAAACTCAGCAGTGGCCACAGGACTGGAAAAGGTCAGTTTTCATTCCAATCCCAAAGAAAGCCAATGGCAAAGAATGATGAAACTACTGCACAATTGCACTCATCTCACAAGCAGTAAAGTGATATTTAAAATTCTCCAAGCCAGGCTTCAGCAATAGTTCAGTTTAAATGAGGTGATAAGACTGAGACTTTATTCCGATAGGACTTTTGAAAAAGGAGTCTCTTTTGAAGAAGGGATGAAGACACTAGAGATCTTTTTCATTTCTGAAAAGCATAGAAAAAAGGCCACAAAAACACACAATATAAGGAGGCTATTTGCAAGCCAGGAAGCGAGGTCTCACCAGACACTGACACCCTGATCTTGAACTTTCAGCTTCCAGAACTGTGTGAAAATAAATTCATGTTGCTTAAGCTTTCCCAATATTTTAAATTTTTGAAGTATGTTTTTGTTATGGCAGCCATAGGAGACTAATAAAATAGTTAAAATTATAAAAAAATATACTTATCTGAGCGACTGAACTGACAGTTAAAAAGTCTAGGAAAGTTTAAATTTTTAAGGAATTTCCCTTTGTACAGTTAATTTCTTTTCATTTTCCTTTAAATGTGCTGCTTATTCCTTTTACCTGCTGTTCCCTTGGAGCCTGTAGTAACATATTTCTTAATTCACTTATTAACTAATTTCTTGCATGTTAAACCTGAATTCCAACAAATATAGCCATTGCCTGTTAAATTGAATAGTGTTGAAACTTTTAGGCTAATGTTATTCACTTTTTCCTTTTTTAACAACAAAAAATGTACCTGGAGCCAATGATTTATCCTCTGATATTGTAAAATTTCTGGGCCACTCCTAAGAAGAAACATGCCCACTTGCTGATTAACAGGCAGTAGGCTTTGTGACCTAAGTTCAGTAACGAAAGTCATTAGTTTCTCTGGCAGTCAGGGAAATATGTTTCATCTACTCCAAAGTTAATAAATTTGGTCTGCTGATGTCATCTTTTATTATTTTCAAGAGCGGTCACAGTTTATTTTGTTTATTTCTTAATGCTGTTTTCTGTAGAATTATTTGAAATGCAGTTTGGTATTTTGAAAATGTAGTAATGCTTGATTTTATTTCCAAAATAAGAGGACAATGAAAGCATCTTTTAAAAATCAAGAAAATTATTAATCTCATTGTAGATAAAATGTTAAAAATTGGAAGCAAAAGATAAAGGAAACTCTCTTAAATAAGATAAACAATAAAAAAAAAACAAAGAAAAGAAAGATAAAGAAGCCAACCAAATCTTTTCAGTCATTGGTAATCAATTGAGAATATCCAGTGGCCCCTTGCAGAGCAGACTTAGCTGTAAGGTAAATAACTAAAATTATTACTTGCTATCTTTTATTTAAAAATATTCTTTTATTGAATCATCTAGTAAGTTTCCTTAAAATCATTTTATAAAAAGTTAAGAAAAAATAGAATTTTATCGTGTAAGTAGAACTTTTAAAAAATACAATAGTTATTGGCTTTTCTTTAAACATGGTAAATATAGTTTCTAAGCAGCTATCAAAAGATTGATTTATTCCTTAAAGTCAAATTTAAGGTATAAATTAACACAACTAAATATTTTATGTACATTTATTTTGATAGTTTTCTCACATAAATTTCTAAAATTCAGAATTTTAATATTTTTCCTAAAAAATTAGAAAAAGTTAAAAATTCTTCCAAGTTGTAACTCTTGCATTTATGTCACTCTCATGCATATTTTCTCTATATTTCAGGCAGCTTAAGTATTTGCAGTTGACGCTTGCGGCATATACCCATAGAAATTAGCAATGATCATTGGTTCTTAATCTTACCCACATGTTAGAATAATGTGAAACATTTCAAACTACTCATATCCCATTTTAAAAACTGAAGTTCTATTTTCATTGAACCACAGTTAGACCAATTAAGTATTTTAAAACTCACCATGTGATTCAACTATTAAGAGAAGGTTCAGAACCATGGGTTCTATCTCTATGATATATATACATTATTATTTAGCATAATTTTAAATATGAATATTTTATTTAAAGGGGATTATTTAGATCTTTGACATGGGTTTTCAAGTATATTTATGACATTCTTCTATTTTTATACCATTAAATATAATCTGCATTCATTTTAACATGTATGATTCTAATACACATTACAAATTTCACTAACTTGCATTTTCTAAATGTCAACACTCTAAATATACCATTTATTTCTTAAAATAGTATGCTTAAAATTCAACTGCTGTGTTGAGTCAGTTGAACTTAAAATATAATTATTAGTTACTCAGCAACAAAAGGGAGATTTTTACCATGTCTAAAACATTACTTCAATGCTAGACTTTTGTTTAGGTTTTATACACAAGCTTGTCCTTTGCTTTCTTTCTTTCTTTCTTTTTTTTTTTTTGGCTTTTATGTATGTGAGATTTAAGTAAAGAACTGTGATTATCTGTAAAACTGATTGCTCAAAGTAATCATTTTTATTATGAAATTACTAGAGTAAATTAAGAATCTTATAATTAAAGAGTTTTCTCTTGTGTAAATGAAACATGCTGAGAGACTATGTTGAGAAATTACAATTTTAAAAACCAATCAAATTAAGTCCTCATACAAAGGACTTTAAAAATGTTTATATATTATATATTATGTGTCATTTTTTCTAAGATGATTATTGCATTTTTCTAACTAGACGAGTACCTATTCAATCAGATCATTTGTGCAATGTATTATTTGTCACCTATTTTATTAAAAATAACCATCATTGGTGTTTATCTCAAAGTATTCAATCAAATGAAACTCAGGTTGATTATACAATTGATATTTACATCAGTATTTTATATGACCAAATAACTAAACACTTCTTTCAAATACTTTTCTAATGTTTATTATAAAGTTTGGATTTTTATATCTGGAAAAAATATATACTGGATTTTAGAATTAGATTTAGCATAGAATACAAGTCAGTTTACCTGAAAATCTCAATAACAAATGCTAATGTTAAAATATTAGAAATTTTCTTATATATGTATACTTCAAACTACAGGAAAATAGCCCCTACCAGAAACACAAGTAAGACCTAATAACAAGCATGACTATTGTTCTAACTTCTCTGAATAGCAGGAGAAACAGGCACAGAAACTTGCAAACTGGGGCTTTATTATTCATCAATGAGTACGTGACTAATAGCTGGACCCATAACAAAATGGTGGACAAAAAATATTAACCAAAACAAGGTAATGAAGTGAAAGTTTGTCTTTCAGTACTAGAGTAATTGTTATGAACATATATATATATATATACATTTTCTGACCAATAATACTTTGGGGTTTTTCCAGAGTAAATACAAAAGCATTCTAGAGCAGTAGTTACAAAACTTTTTTTTTTTTTCTGTAAAGGCTAGAGAGTAAATATTTTAGGCCTTGTTGGCCAGTTTAAAGAACAGCTTACAGGAGGATATTGGCAAAAGATAGAAAAATATGAGAAATCAAAAGACATGGAAGATAGAACTTAAAAATCCAAGGAGCATCAAATAGAATTTCCAGAACAGAGAGACTAGAAACAATGAAATAATAATGATGTGCTTCTGCTTCTGAGATGGATAAGACTCATACTTCCATTGTAATGATTAAGAAAAAGCTGAATTACTTTTTAAGGTCATATTCTTAAAGCATCAGAGAACTTTGGAAACAATGATGACAGATGAGTAGAATGCATGATGTGTCTGTGTTGTGTGTAAGTCACTTCAGTCGTGTCCAACTTTTTGCAACCTGATGGACTGTATGATCAATGGATGCAAAATATTAATAGATATGAACAGGTGGTTAAGTCTAAAGAAAGCATTGGCTGCATAGAAGCCAAAAAATACAGGAAAAACAAATGTGTGAAACACTAAAATAACTGTAAAGTTAGGACTGCTGCTGCTGCTAAGTCGCTTCAGTTGTGTCTGACTCTGTGCGACCCCATAGACAGCATCCCACTAGGCTCCTCTGTCCCTGGGATTCTCCAGGCAAGAATACTGGACAGAGTATCAATATCCAGACATTATAAGGTATTGTGTGTTATAGGGAATAAACTAGTGATATTGATCTAGTTTAAGTCAAGAATGTATGTAAGTCAATTAAAAGGAATTATTCAATCAATCTAATGAAAGTCAAGGGAGAACAAAGTCACAGGGCAACAATTGGAGAAGAACGGTATCAAGGAGGACAACTAACAGAATTGTGTGCATGTTCCCATCCAGTCCCTGTCAACTTTCATACTGCTGGAATCCTCAGATGGAAGAGACAGAAAGTAAAGTCTCTAAAATGGAGATCTAAAATGGAGAGTCTAGGCAGATACCTGTTTATGCTGAGCTGAAGTATTGAAAGTTAGTGGAGTCCATTGAAGGATAAAACAAGAATGAACCAGAACCTGAGAATACTTGTAGACTGGGATAAATCTAGGTTGTCCAGGAATTCTCAAATTCTGTGCTAGATTTACGATTATCTGGGATGAGTACAAAAGCAAAGCTTCTGGAGGAAATTACCTCTGTGGTAGGTCTAAAGGTATTATTAGAAATCATTTATACTAATCAACTGTGTGAACTTGGCTGAGTCAATTATTCTCTGAGCGTCTCAGTTTCCTCCCCTGTAAAGTGAATATAAGAGTGGCTTACTTGTAAGTATGTATTGAGAATTAAGTTAATTAATTTTGAAGTCATTTAGAACTGTGCCTGACACAAACATGAGATATAATGTGTGTCTGTGTGCATGTTGCTTACCTGAGTGCATGCTCAAGCACGTGCGTACATGAGAGAGAGAGAAGGATAAGCATACTGTCAAAGATAGCAGAATATTTGAAAACAAATCAACATAGGAGAAACAGAATATAATTTTAAATCACAAAATTGTCAGACCAACCTTAAAGAATAGTTATGCTTACACTATTTAAGGGACCAAAATATGGGAGATGCAGGTAGGAAAATATAAAAGTGAACCTGTCATATTTAAAAGAAAGAAATACTGACTAAAAACAGAGAACAACTAGAAAATAACCCAGGTGTAGTAGAAAGAAAATATTGAAGACAGTTAAAAGATAAAGAGAACAGAAGATGATGATGTTCAAAGGACAAAGGCAGTAACTAAAGAAATCATGGATAATACCTCCCTAATACTGATTAACAACAAATATAAACAGATTTAAGTAGGTAAACGAATTATCAATAAAGTAAGAAACTTGAACTGCAGAAAACAGAAGACAAGAGAAATATCTTAAAAGCTGGTTGAAAATAAAAAGATTTAAAAAGCAACATTTAGACTGACACAGAATTTCTCCCAGAATAAAATGAAGTCACAAAAGATGTGTAAAAAGTTTAATAGACAGAAGCCTCAATCAAATAGCATTTGGAGACCAGAAGGAGGATCTCTCATGCTGTGATAGTAGCAGAGCCCAACAGGAAGAAAAAGGACTCCTATTCTTCCCTAGCAGGGACTCTGTTTCTACAGCCCTTCCACCTTCCTTTTCTCTTTTTAAAAATTATTCCTTTGCTGCATGGGGACTTGCGTGTGACTCACCATGGTTGCAGACCATGAATTGTAATTCTTTACTGATCCTGAATAAATTCATATTTGCTGGATAAATATCTGACAGTCTGTTTATTTCAGGTCAACAGATGGAATAATAACTGCAACATGTTTAAAATATGTGGACTTTTATATTTATTAAAAATACATTCCAATAATGAAAGTGAAATAACTAAGACAAACCAAGACTGGTTATTTGGCATCAGTAGAACTTCACTAAGTAAAATGCTAAAGGAGGTAACTCAAATGGAAGGAAAATAACCTTCACTTTTTAAGCAAAAATTTTCCTCTGAGTACCTTAAATAACACATTTTGATATTTGGCAAAACTAATACAATTATGTAAAGTTTAAAAATAAAATAAAATTAAAAAAAATAACACAAAAAGAAAATTAAGTTGCATAATTTTGTGGAAGTTGGTTCATTTATAAATGAAGCTAAATTTTTCATATTGAGAGGAAGATACAGGCTTTGATTAACATTAGAATTAAATCTTAAAAATTTATTTAATTTCTTGAGTAACCAACAAAAGATAGAAATAGAAGTGTAATTTTCAAAGTAAAAAAGGAAATAATAGAAAGAAAAAAGAATGGATGAAAAGAGACAACCAATTTAATCAAGCTGGATAAATAATTATAACTCGAAAGTGAAAGTGAAGACACTCAGTCATGTCCGACTCTTTGCGGTCCCATGGATGATAGCCTACCAGGCTCTGAGATCCATGGGATTTTCCAGGCAAGAATACTGGAGTGGGTTCCCATTTATATACACACATAATTTAATGTATACAAACAGATAAATTCTTCCATGAGTCATCCAAAGACAACAAATAGATTTGAAGGTAGAGGAACAATAAATATATCCTATCTATAATTAATATATTTGAAGTACAGAGAAACAGAAGTTCAAAAATAAAGGGAAGAAGGTATAACATGGGAATGCCAGCCAAAAAAGAGCTGGCATAACCATGTTCATATAAGGTAAAAATAGTCTTTGAATGCAAAATAATTATTAGATATAATGAAGACATTTTATAAAGAACATAATACAGTTTTAAAACACATACTTGTAAAAGTTTTCATATTAAAATGAGATCATAGTCATAATAGAATATTTTATCACAGTTTCTCAGTCATTTATATAAGGAGAAAATAACAGTACAAATATGGATAAGTTTGAACTACCTTAAAGAACTTGAGCAAATGGTCATACATAAAACCCTGCTGCTAACTTACTGCAGAATGCACCTTCAGTAAGAAAAAGCCCAGAGTGGTTCTGCTTCTAATAATGGTGATGTAGGACCATATCCTCCCACAGATAACAACCATATGCTGCACAAAATATAATAAGCAACTCTTTGAAGCCACCAAAGACTGATTACAAGCAGATAGAAACTGAAGGGGAGTTAAACTAAAAGAAGGAGAAATGCACAGGATGAGGTTTGCTCTAGTATCGATTTTGACCTGTTTCTTTTGATACGAACACCTCTTCTGGTGAAAGTCGCTCAGTCGTGTCCGATTCTTTTACTGCAGTGGGTAGCCTTTCCCTTCTCCAGGGGATCTTCCCAACCCAGGGATTGAACTCGAGTGTCTCTCATAGCAGGCAAATTCTTTACCAGCTGAGCATTACTTTGCTGACAAAGGTCCATCTAGTCAAAGATATGGTTTTCCAGTAGTCACATATGGATGTGAGAGTTGGACCATAAAGAAAGCTGAATGCCAAAGAATTTTGAACAGTGGTGTTGGAGAAGACTCTTGAGAGGCCCTTGGACTGCAAGAAGATCAAACCAGTCCATCCTAAAGGAAATCAGTCATGAATATTCATTGGAAGGACTGATGCTGAAGCTGAAACTCCAATACTTTGGCCACCTGATGCAAATAACTGACTCATTTGAAAACATACTGATGCTGGGAAAGATTGAAGGCAGGAGGAGAAGGGGATGACAGAGGATGAGATGGTTGGATGTCATCACTGACTCAATGGAGATGAGTTTGAGTAAACTCCGGGAGTTGGTGATGGACAGGGAGGCCTGGTGTCCTGCAGTCCATCAGATCACAAAGAGTCAGACACAACTGCTTGACTGAACTGAACTGAACCTCTTCTGGTGCGTTCTTTCACTGGACTTCTAATCACAGATTCTTCCCTCTTATAACAAGGATGAGGGCAGTACCTAAGGGCAAATGAATTCTCTTCACAGAAATTTGCATCTTTAGCAAAGGCACGCAAGGTTGGAAGGGAATGAGAACTCCATTTTAGCACCTATAAGAGAAACTCACAGGTTTTGTGGCTGGTGCCTAATTTTTCCCTGGCTTCTGTCCTTCTCTTGATTTGATCATTCATCATGTCATTCAGTTCTGTAAGCCTAATCAGTATATTTCCAAAAAGTCTTTTTTTTTTTTTTTTTGCTTCAGTTAGTTAGAGTTGGTTTCTACCGCTTGCAAAAAAAAAAAAAAAAAAACTTAATAAAAACAGGTGAGATACAAAGAGTAGATTTCACATGTTGTTTTAGTGGAAAATACCAGTAATAAATAATTTTATTAGTAAAGACAAGTAAACTTTCTTTCTGATGGAATGCAAAAGCAATCCAAAAAGGAAAAATACACTAAAGAAGGCAGTGCTAATTAGGACTTAAAATAATTCATTGACAATTCCAGATTTTGTTAGAAAAAAGAAACCTATTTCAGTAGCTTAAAAAAAAACCAAAAAGTTGCTTTATAAAACAGAAAGAAAGAAAAAAAAATATGAAGAATGGGCAGAGATGGAAAGAAAACTTCAAAATTGAAAAGCTAGAATTAATCTGTATATCCATGAGATAATATAAAAATTTAAGCAGTCAAAACAAATGAAGCTGACATTCACTTAGAATGGTAAAAGTTGAAATTCCTACTTCAGACTATAGGAATAATAATATATTACAAAAATGTGAAGCCCTCCAACATGGTGTATAACAAGACCTGGCCATTAAAATAATAAAAAATAAGATGATAGCAGTCTAAAACCTGAATATAATCCAAGAATGTTGGCATTCTTGAGGAAGCAATGAGGAAAATTAAAGCAGATAAGTTAATAAAACAGAATATTAGAAAAACATACATGATTTTAGAAAAAAAGCAAGTATGTTGATTAAAACTCACTAATTATGCTCAATAAAGTTTTTAAAAGTTACTACACCTACAGATATTTTGCAAAATTTAAATTTCCAAAGAAAAAGTCTTATAATTAAGATGCAAAAAAAATGGCAATTTAAACCTAAAAATGTTACAGTGACATAGACTCTTTTCTGCACAACAACGAATATCAGAATATATTATAGCAATTATTTATAGATATTTGAAGACAAATTTGTACACTTTTATGAAAGTACATAGAATATAATTCTCAGGCTCAACATTAGTGTGTACGTGAAACCAACATATTGTTATTCTCAGATAATCAAAGACATAGAATATTTACTCATCCACTATCTTGAATATTAGCTTAAAGGTAACATGGAGATTTCGGAGATAACTCCATATAAAGTACTTTGGAAATAATTCATATTCCAAAGTTATATACAGCACATTTTGACTTCAAAAGTAATGCAAATAAATTATAATATTTAACAGTATGGTATAAAGTATGCTTAGTGTGATAATTTCCTTGGGGAAAATTTTTTAAATATTAAATGATTAAAATAAAAATACACATAAAGAAGTAACATGTGAGATAGAGTAACAAAGGGATAAGATGTTCAAGTTTTTTTGTTTTATGTAAGAGCTTAATTACGTTTTTGGCTTTGTTAATCAGAAAGTTATATGTTATTAAATGTATCTTTTATAAGGCGCCCTTGCAGGTGGGAGATGGGCCTCAGAAATGGTGGGGTTAATGGCTATAAACACAAATATAGTCCTTCTTTTATTGAGCTGGAGCAGCGAATGGTGGCTGCATGGAGCTGGAGTGGCGAGAGGAGGTACCCACATCCAAGGTCAGGAGCAGGGGCAGTGAGGAACACCACATGTCCAAGGTCAGAGAAATCCCAGTAAGATTGTAGGTGCTGAGAGAGGGCATCAGAGGGCAGACAGACAAACCACAATCACAGAAAACTAATCAATCTAATCACATGGACCACAGCCTTATCTAACTCAATGAAACTATGAACCATGCTGTGCAGGGCCACCCAAGACAGATGGGTCAT
Source organism: Bos taurus (assembly GCF_002263795.3). Classification (NCBI taxonomy): domain Eukaryota; kingdom Metazoa; phylum Chordata; class Mammalia; order Artiodactyla; family Bovidae; genus Bos; species Bos taurus. Next base: position 26,032,564 of record NC_037344.1, on the reverse strand, counting down.
GGTGTAGATTTCTGGTAAAATGTTGTCCATTGGAGAAGGGAATGGCAGACCATTCCAGTAATCTTGCCTTGAGAACCCCATGAAAAGTATGAAAAGGCAAAAAGATAGGACACTGAAAGATAATTCCCCAGGTCAGTGGGTGCCCAATATACTACTGGAGATCAGTGGAGAAATAATTCTATAAAGAATGAAGAGATGCAGTGAAAGCAAAAACAACACCCAGGTGTGGATGTGACTGGTGATGGAAGCAAGATCTGATGTGTAAGAGCAATATTGCATAGGAACTTAGAACGTTAGGTCCATGAATCAAGGCAAGTTGGAAGTGGTCAAACAGGAGATGGCAAGAGTGAACATTGACATTTTAGGAATCAGAGAACTAAAATGGACTGGAATGGGTGAGTTTAACTCAGATGATCATTATATCTACTACTGTGGGCAAGAATTCCTTAGAAGAAATGGAGTAGCCATCATAGTCAACAAGAGAGTCCAAAATGCAGTACTTGGATGCAATCTCAAAAATGACAGAATGAATTCTGTCCATTTCCAAGGCAAACCATTCAGTATCACAGTAATCCAAGTCTATGCCCCAACCAGTAATGCTGAAAAAGCTGAAGTTGAACGGTTCTATGAAGACCTACAAGACCTTTTAGAGCTAACACCCCAAAAAGATGTCCCTTTCATTATAGGGGACTGGAATGCAAAAGTAGGAAGTCAAGAAACACCTGGAGTAACAGGCAAATTTGGCCTTGGAGTACAGAATGAAGCAGGGCAAAGACAGAGTTTTGCCAAGAGAATACACTGGTCATAGCAAACACCCTCTTCCAACAGTACAAGAGAAGACTCTACACATGGACATCACCAGCTGGTCAACACCAAAATCAGATTGATTATATTCTTTGCAGCCAAGGATGGAGAAGCTCTATACAGTCAGCAAAAACAAGACCAGGAGCTGACTATGGCTCAGATCATGAACTCCTTATTGTCAAATACAGACTTAAATTAGTGAAAGTAGAGAAAATGACTAGACCATTCAGATATGACCTAAATCAAGTTCCTTGGACTTCCCTGGTGGCTCAGACGGTAAAGCGTCTGTCTACAATGCGGGAAGCCCGGGTTCGATCCCTGGTTGGTGAAGATCCCCTGGAGAAGGAAATGGCAATCCACTCCAGTACTATTGCCTGGGAAATCCCATGGACAGAGGAGCCTGGTAGGCTACAGCCCATGGAGTCGCAAAGAGTCAGACACGACTGAGTGACTTCACTTTCACTTTCACTTTTCACTTTACCATTATACAGTGGAACTGGGAAATAGATTTAAGGGACTAGATCTGATAGAGTACCTGATGAACTATGGAATATGGTTCATGACATTGTACGGGAGACAGGGATCAAGACCACAACAACAACAAAAAAAGAAATGGAAAAAAAAGCAAAATGGCTGTCTGAGGAGCCCTTACAAATAGCTATGAAAAGAAGAGAAGTGGAAAAAACAAAAAATGGAGAAAAGGAAAGATATACCCATTTGAATGCAGAGTTCCAAAGAATAGCAAGGAGAGATAAGAACACCTTCATTAGTGATCAGTGCAAAGAAATCCAGGAAAACAATAGAATGGGAAAGACTAGCGATCTTTCAAGAAAATTAAAGATGCCAAGGGAATTTTCATGCAAACATGGGCACAATAAAGGGCAGAAATGATATGGATCTAACAGAAGCAGAAGATATTAAGAAGAGGTGGCAAGAATACACAGAAGAACTGTATAGGAATGATCTTCATGACCCAAATAGTCATGATGATGTGATCACTCACCTAAAGCCAGATATCCTAGAGTGTGAAGTCAAGTGGGCCTTAGGAAGCATCACTATAAACAAAGCTAGTAGAGGTGATGGAATTCCAGTTGAGCTATTTCCAATCCTAAAAGATAATGCTGTGAAAGTGCTGCACTCAATATGCCAGCGAATTTGGAAAACTCAGCAGTGGCTACAGGACTGGAATAGGTCATTTTTCATTCCAATCCCAAAGAAAGGCAATGGCAAAGAATGCTCAAACCACTGGACAATTGCACTCATCTCACACGCTAGCAAAATAATGCTCAAAATTCTCCAAATCAGGCTTCAACAGTACATGAACCTTGAACTTCCTCTGGCAGAGGAACCAGAGATCAGTTGCTAACATCTGTTGGATCATCGAAAAAAACAAGAGAGTTCCAGAAAAACATCTATTTCTGCTTTATTGACTGTGCCAAAGCCTTTGGCTGTGTAGATCACAACAATCTGTGGAATACCAGTCCACCTGACCTGCCTCTTGAGAAATCTGTACGCAGGTCAGGAAGCAACAGTGAGAACTGGACATGGAAACAGACTGGTTCCAAATAGGAAAAGGAGTGTGTCAAGGCTGTATATTGTCACCCTGTTTATTTAACTTATAAGCAGAGTACATCATGAGAAACGTTGGGCTAGATGAAGCAGAAGCTGGAATCAAGATTGCCGGGAGGAATATCAATAACTTCAGATATGCAGATGACACCACCCTTATGGCAGAAAGTGAAGAGGAACTAAAAAGCCTCTTGATGAAAGTGAAAGAGGAGAGTGAAAATGTTGGCTTAAAGCTCAACATTCGGGAAACTAAGATCATGGCATCTGGTCCCCTCACTCATGGCAAATAGATGGGGAAACAGTGACAAACTTAATTTTTGGTGGGCTCCAAAATCACTGCAGATGGTGTCTGCCCCCATGAAATTAAAAGATTCTTACTCCTTGGAAGGAAAGTTACGACCAACCTAGACAGCATATTAAAAAGTACAGACATTACTTTGTCAACAGACATCCGTCTATTCAAGGCTATGGTTTTTGCAGTAGTCATGTATAGATGTGAGAGTTGGACTATAAAGAAAGCTGAGTGCCAACAAATTGGTGCTTTTGAACTGTGGTGTTGAAGAAGACTCTTGAGAGTCCCTTGGACTGCAAGGAGATCCAACCACTCCATCCTAAAGGAGATCAGTCCTGAATGTTCATTGGAAGGACTGATGTTGAAGCTGAAACTCCAATATTTTGGCCACATGAACTGGCGAAGAACTGACTCATTAGAAAAGACGCTGATGCTGGGTAAGATTGAAGGCTGGAGGAGAAGGGGACAACAGAGGGTGAGATGGTGGGATGGCAACATTGACTCAATGGACATGAGTTTGAATAAACTCTGGGAGTTGTTGAGGGACAGGGAGGCCTGGCATGCTACAGTCCATGGGGTCACAAAGAGTTGGGCATGACTGAGTGACTGAACTGAACTATACTGATAAACTTAAGAGTTCAAATGAACAGTGTTGATATCTCTTAAAGTGTATCACATGTCTCCTTGACTGGAGATTCACAAAGTATATTAATATACAAAAGGTTTGAAGAATTTTTACAACAAGTAAAATGACTTAAATTTAGTTAATCCAGTACTTTAGCAACATATATGATCTTTAGTTAGTATTATTGTTTGAAGACAAGAGAAATTATTTGTAGAAATAAATGTATTGGAAAGGCATAGGACTGCTCCAATTTGACACAAAAAGGCAGAAGAAATAGGCTTAGACAGGAATCAGAGAGCAACTCGGAGACAGTATCAGGAAAAATAAGGAGGCTTGTTATGTTGTGGCCTTTGACCTGTCAGCTATGGCTCCTTGCAACTGGCATCTACCAGCATCAAATACACACACACACACACACATATTTCCAGTAATGCTGCTGGGCTCTTCCTCACCCCATCACTTGCTGTTTGAATAGCAAAGTTAAAAATCTGTGTGGTTGCCACAAGTAATTTCAGACTCCGCACCTATTTCTTATCTCTGATGATGAAAAGTTCCGAGAGTAGGGCTCTCCAGCCATCCTTAAGTCTGGGCCATGATGTAGGCTCCAGGTGGTAGAAAGTGGAAACTATCCATATGCAGCTTCAAACGAGATGGTCCTGTAACAGGATTCCTACGTAGAACAGAGTCTTGGCATAATTCTGTCAATGTCCATGTTTTGGCAAATAGCAGAATTTTCTGTTTTCTCAGGTCAAATCCTTAAACATAAATATCAACACCGGTTCAAGAAAATTGGAAAAAAGAAAAAGTTCAGAAATTTGGAAATTACTTTAGAAGATATAAGCTAGGAACTCAGATAATAAAATTTAAATTGTACACGTTTTTAAAATTCTATGGATGAAGTACAAAGCTTTTATGTTACATGCAGAAACACACATGTGCACACACACACACACACACACACACACAAGCAGGAGTATATTTCCTATGTTTCTCTTGTTTTCCCTTAAGAAAGAATAATATGACTGTACTAACTTCTCAGGGTTCAAAATGTGTATCTGAATAGTGAATTTGTCTTCACAATCCATAGCATCTTTGTGAATGTGAGCCCATCAGTCTACTCAGTCCATGGAATTCTCCAGGCAAGAATACTGGAGTGGGTTGCCATTTCCTTCTCCAAGGAATCTTCCTGACCCAGGGATGGAATCTGGGTCTCCCACATTGCAGGCAGACGCTTTATCATCTGAGCCACAAGGAAGCCCTTATAAAGAGTTAGATTTCAAAAAATATATAGAAAGATGATAAATATGTAACACATAAAGAGTTTAACTTCTGATACATTTAATTTTATCACATAAAATCATAAAGTAAAAACTAAACTTTAAAATTTAGAAAGAAAAAAAAAAGATTGATAACTGATTCCTATAGACTATTATGCAATGAGAAAATATGATAACCCTAAGACTGTTAGGCATTGAACACCTTCAGTTCAGTTCAGTCGCTCAGTAATGTCCGACTCTTTGCGACCCCATGAATTGCAGCACGCCAGGCCTCCCTGTCCGTCTCCAACTCCCGGAGTTCGCTCAAACTCACGTCCATCGAGTCCGTGATGCCATCCAGCCATCTCATCCTCCGTCGTCACCTTTTCTCCTGCCCCCAATCCCTCCCAGAATCAGAGTCTTTTCCAATGAGTCAACTCTTCACATGAGGTGGCCAAAGTACTGGAGTTTCAGCTTTAGCATCATTCCTTCCAAAGAACACCCAGGGCTGATCTCCTTGCAGTCCAAGGGACTCTCTAAGAGTGTTCTCCAACACCACAGTTCAAAAGCATCAATTCTTCGGGGCTCAGCTTTCTTCACAGTCCAACTCGCACATCCATACATGACCACAGGAAAAACCATAGCCTTGACTAAACGGACCTTTGTTGGCAAAGTATTGTCTCTGCTTTTTAATATGCTGTCTACGTTGGTCATAACTTTCCTTCCAAGGAGTAAGCGTCTTTTAATTTCATGGCTGCAGTCACCATCTGCAGTGATTTTGTAGCCCAGAAAAATGAAGTCTGACACTGTTTCCACAATTTCCCCATCTATTTCCCATGAAGTGATGGGACCGGATGCCGTGATCTTCATTTTCTGAATGTTGAGCTTTAAGCCAACTGTTTCACTCTCCTCTTTCACTTTCATCAAGAGGCTTTTTAGGTCCTCTTCACTTTCTGCCATAAGGGTGGTGTCATCTGCATATCTGAGGTTATTGATATATCTCCCAGCAATCTTGATTCCAGCTTGTGCTTCTTCCAGCCCAGCATTTCTCATGATGTACTCTGCATAGAAGTTAAATAAGCAGGGTGACAATATACAGCCTTGACATACTCCTTTTCCTATTTGGAACCAGTCTGTTTCCATGTCCAGTTCTAACTGTTGCTTCCTGACCTGCATATAGGTTTCTCAAGAGGCAGGTCAGGTGGTCTGGTATTCCCATCTCTTTCAGAATTTTCCACAGTTTATGTGATCCACACAGTCAAAGGTTTTGGCATAATCAATAAAGCAAAAGTAGCTGTTTTTCTGGAATTCTCTTGCTTTTTCCATGATCCAGCGGATGTTGGCAATTTGATCTCTGGCTCCTCTGCCTTGTCTAAAACCATCTTGAACATCTGGAAGTTCATGGTTCACATATTGCTGAAGCCTGGCTTGGAGAATTTTGAGCATTGCTTTACTAGCCTGTGAGATGAGTGCAACTGTGCAGTAGTTTGAGCATTCTTTGGCATTGCCTTTCTTGGGATTGGAATGAAAACTGACCTTTTCCAGTCCTGTGGCCACTGCTGAGTTTTCCAAATTTGCTGGCATATTGAGTGAAGCCCTTTCACAGCATCATCTTTCAGGATTTGAAATAGCTCCACTGGAATTCCATCACCTCTACTAGCTTTGTTTGTAGTGATGCTTTCTAAGGTCCAGTTGACTTCACATTCCAGGATGTCTGGCTCTAGGTGAGTGATCACACCATTGTGATTATCTTGGTCATGAAGATCTTTTTTGTACAGTTCTTCTGTGTATTCTTGCCACCTCTTCTTAATATCTTCTGCTTCTGTTACATCCATACCATTTCTGTCCTTTATTGAACCCATCTTTGCATGAAATATTCCCTTGGTGTCTCTAATTTTCTTGAAGAGATCTCTAGTCTTTCCCAATCTGTTGTTTTCCTCTATTTCTTTGCACTGATCGCTGAAGAAGGCTTTCTCATCTCTTCTTGCTATTCTTTGGAACTCTGCATTCAGATGCTTATATCTTTCCTTTTCTCCTTTGCTTTTTGCTTCTCTTCTTTTCACACCTATTTGTAATATAAAGGACTACTTCTATTACTTCTTAATATAGAAATTTTCTTTCCAAACTCAGCTATGATTCCTTTAGTACTTATTTTAGTTTTTGAGATTGTTGTCTTCATGATGCATTTAAATTAGTAGTATGCTTATATTGGGGGCTTCCCTGATAGATCAGTTGGTAAAGAATCTGCCTGCAATGCAGGAGACCCTGGTTTGATTCCTGGGTCTGGAAGATCTGTAGAAGGGATAGGCTACCCACTGCAGTATTCTTAGTCTTCCCTTGTGACTCAGCTGGTAAAGAATCTGCCTGCAATGTGAGAGAGCTGAGTTTGTTCCTTGGGTTGGGAAGATCCCCTGGAAAAGGGAAAAGCTACTCTTTCCAGTATTCTGGCCTGAAGAATTCCATGAAATATATAGTCCATGGGGTCACAAAGAGTCAGACATGACTGAACAACTTTCACATGCCTATATTGATATATATTTTGCCATCAGTCTATTAAAACTTATATGCAAATAGGTTTGGAAAACACTTTAAAAGAGATTAAAAAATAGCTCTGCAGAAAGGAAAAATAGTTTTTACTTTGAATTCCTCATCTACCTATTGATTGAAAATAGAACTTTCATATATACTCTCACATGGCTTTGTATATCATTTTGATGAAAATATCAGCAATTGGTAATCAGTTAATCTCATTAATTTGTACATCCTCTTAGAAATAATTGACACTAAAACTAACTTAGAAAGAGTTTTTAAGCAGCAAATATGTAATTGAACAATGGTTTAGAACTAATTATTAGATAATAAATCATAGGAAATTTTATATTATAGTTGGTGTTACTTTAATTTGCAGGACAGTCTTTTAAAAATATTATTAAATTTTAAATATATTATTGAACATTTCATTAATTCTCTACAAAGCTAATGGATATTTTAAAAAATAAGGCAAAATATTGGCTTGTGAAGGTTTATAAGGAAAGCACACATCATGTATTACCTCATTGTAAAGTATAAACTATTTTTAGATTTTACCAAGTTCTAAATGAACAAGTGTATAGTAGAAAGACATAATGTTTTTCTAGAATAGGCAATACATCTATGAGATTACTGTATTTGAAGAGATAACTAGAATAATCCTGTCCACTCAACTATGAACAATAGAATTGCTCTGAATTATAAATCAGATTCTCCAGACAAGCACTTCACTACCATTTCCAGCTGTTCTGCTTTCAAATAAGTTAATAAGAGTTGTAGAACACACTGCTTATGGCTTCAAACAAGTCACCTGAAGATTCTGACTGCCCAGTGTCTGCCTAATGGGCTAACAGCTATAAGGATCAGATGTCACCTCTCCTGTAAAACACCTTTCACAAAAGTGTTCTACTGCAGACAACTGAGAAGTTTTGCTCTAAGCTGCAGATATTCCTGACAAGTAATATATTAAGAGCAGAAATGTCAAAATGTTTTCGAGATAGACAACAGAAATTCTGCTCTGAACTTGTTTTAGCAATAAAGAAATTCTCAGATCATGTCCTGAAGAAAGAATTGTTTTATATTAAGGCCTTTTCTTTTTTCTGATAACAGCTGGTACAACATGCTTTGTTATTCATAAACTGAAGGGAGACAGGAAATTTATGTTCTAATAATGAAATGCAAGTCCATTTTTTGAGCCTAATTAAGCTCTAGAAAGTCTTCGGTGTACCCATAAATCGTTACCAATTTGAAAGCAATGCCATGAGCTGTTTGATGTGAAGTCTGGATTTCCTATGAAAACTTTGAGCTAAAAAATGGAAAGAACCTTACAGGATTAGTTGACCCCAAATGGCCCATCTCTGCCTTTTAGGGTAGAATGCAATTTCCCTGATTCCCCTATGCTGCAAGGGGGAAGGGCAGATGCTTGCATAATATCAGGACTCCATTTAGAAGAAGAAAAGAAGAATGGCTTGATGTGTAGGCAATTAAAACTGCTCACCCACTGCAAGATGAAAGGCAGTGTCTTATTGTTTCTATTGTGATGGGTCTAAGATAGCACACGTTAAGTTTTCCTTATTTTGATTAGATGTTTGCAGAAAATAGATTTTAAAAGCCTCCTACAGTTTACTGTATCTGTGGCTCCTCTACATTATATATTCATTGATTAGTTATTTTTAAACTATACTTGATTTCCTTATTTATCATTTTGCATCTTCAAACATGTACAAATATTGTGTTTTTCCCTTAAATAATTTTCCCTTTTTTTTAACATAAAACAATTTTCCCCAAAACAAGTGACTTTGCTAAGCTTGTGACTTGTTAAATATGATGTCTTTATTAACATTAGAGTTTCCAGCAAAATTTAAAACTTAAATATATACTAGTTGTAAGAAATGAGTAATATTGTTTCAGCCTAACCTCAAAAAGTAGGGGAAAAAAATTGAGAGTCTCAGTCCAATAACAGCCAAAGGGGCTCAGAAACAGTAATCTTAGTGCTAGCCTGGCAGACACAATCTACACGGAACTTAATCAAAATAAGATTAAAAGTCCATAGCAATTTCCTTGAGTGGCCAGTCAGATATCCCCCATTATAGTCACCAAACAGCCTGTCCCTGGGGCCTATTTCAGAAATAAATTGGTTCGTAGATGAGCTGATGCAGAAGAAGGAAAAAAATATGTTTTCTTGAGACTGTTCCTTAAATTATATCCAATAATATCTGAAATTTCAGTCTTTTTATCCTGAAATGTTTTTCCTGCTTTGTATCTTCCTAAATGTAAAGTATTATATTATTAGTTTATGTAAACTTACTATTCAACTTTGTGTTTATTAGGCAGTATTAAATATTTAATAAGATAGCAATAGCAGTGACACTTTAGCATTTGTTCAGAGGATGACTCTACCCAGTTATTAGGAGAGTTGCTTGATTATTTTAATTAATATGGCTTAGCAATCATAAACATTGTATAATAATGAAGAAATCTGATAGAGGCAGCATTAACCCATAGCCTTAAAAAGAAACTACTAATCTGAGGCATACTTCTAGACATAATCCTTACAAGGAAAGTAGGCTATTTTTATTATATCATTAAAACCTCATATCTAGGTTGGTTGTTCCACTCTGGCTATGAATGAATGTGTTCATTGCACAGTCCTGTCTGACTCTTTGTGACCCCATGGACTGTACAGCCCACCAGGCTCCTCTGATCATGGATTTCTCCAGATAAGAATACTAGAGTGGGTTGCCATTTCCTTCTACAGGGGATCATCCTGATCTAGGGATCAAACCCTGGTCTCCTTCATTGCAGGTGGATTCTTTACTGCCTGAGCCACCAGGGATCCAGATTTTTTTTCACAGGGCAACTATCAATTAAAAAGATTACTAGCACCATACTGTATAAAATGTTTTATGGATTCGAAGCACAAGCGTAGACCTTGGATTAGAGCAAGAGCTAATCTATCACAAAAATAAAGTCAATGTGAGTGTGATGCTGGGGGAGGGGTGCAGGGGACAGACACAAATACGGTGGTAGATATATGGGTAAGAATATTATGAAGTTCTCTTCTAAATGCTCTTATTTTGTCAGTAAATCATAAGAAATGTCTATAAGGAGATAGGAAGAAGATGAACAATATTGGAGATTTTGGCTGAAAGTATATGGTAGGAGTGGATTTCACCTCCTCAGATATGGAAGAGGGAAATGATGAGAGAAATAAAAGTGGATAATTGAGTAGAGGTTCATGTTCATTCAGTATTATTTAATAAGAAAAATATCTTTAAGACAATAAAATTGCATTGTTTGGTTGTTTCATAGATTCATGGTATAATCTTCTCTGAAGTTGTTCATAGAGTCTCTGTCATGATTACAATAAACTCACATTCTACTTTGTGCTGCTGAAAAGGAGATTTTACTGGCATTGAAGAAGTATGGCAGGACTAAACCATGCTCAACTTAAGTCAGCAGGAGGATTCACTTATAATCTACACGTGCATTTTATGCTGTGGGAAATCACTAATCCTTGCCAGTTCAGAATAATTGATGAAACCAGTCATCATAAGTGAAAAGATTATATTGTGGATTTTGTTTTTAAAAAACTTCTTGGTGTATTTATTCATTTATTTAGTGTTTTTCTGAAACAAGAACCAGCCTAGTGATAGCTTACTGTGAACGATGTTGGATTCCTGATCTCCAAAGAAGATGATTTAGCTTTAGGACCAGGGACTAGGCTTGACCACTCAGGGCTCTTGTGTGGTAGAAGTTTTATTACAGTTAAAAGGGACAGAGAAAGCTTCTGACATAGACATCAGAAGGGAGGCAGAGAGTGTCTCCCTTGCTAGTCTAAGGAAGGGATTTATATACTTTTTTAAATGTTATTACAATAAATCCAAAGAATGTCTCAAGTTTGTAAAGATCTTACTAAATCCACTCCCATAATTTACATTTAAGATAAAGGGATTAGCCAGAAGGTTTTCAGAAAGGAGAAACTGTCCTCAAACAGGATACATTGTTGTTATATAATCCTTGTTGTTGTTGTCTAGTCGATTAGTTGTGTCAGACTCCTTGCCACGCCATGGACTGTAGCCCACCAGGTTCCTCTGTCCCTGGGAGTCTCCAGGCAAGAATACTGGAGTGGGTTGCCCTATAATCCTTAGTACAGAGCTTAAACTGAGTTGTTTGTTGTGTAATCATCAGAAAAAGATAAAGAAAATAATGTTTTACATGATTAAGACTAAGGAATATAGATTAAAAAGAAGACATTTGTCCTTTCTTCCTCCTTGGGAATCCCAGACACCTGTCTCTGCTTTGAGAACCCCAGACCCATGTCTCCTCATCGGGGACCCCAGATTTCTTATCAACCTACCTAGGAATTGACTCTCTCACTAGAAATGATAACAAATCAGTCATTTGTTGACAGATGAATATTGCCAGGAAATTCATATAGACTATTAAAATCTACTCTTCAATTTGTAGATGGAGTCAATATTATTACAACTTTATAAAAATGAAATCTGAGACTCAATTTAATCAAGTTTATGTAAACTGCAAGTTACAAAGTCAGATTCCAAACATAATCCTGTCTGAAATCAGTAACTATATTCTTTTTACATTAGACTACCAATTAGAAAAATTGTCCACTAAAATAGGAAATCATTTGAATATTTATTAAAGGTAAAATAAGTAACTATGTATCAAAGGTTTAAAATATGACATGAATATAGTATATTTTTATTTATAATAATCACACATGAGATATAGCATCTTTAATATTTGTGTCCTTGAAAGCAGTTTATTTTCTGAAGAAAGTTTTATCACTTCTCCTTTAACATGTTAATGGTGTAAATTTAATGCTAACATGATATGATTTAATATGAACAACTTAAATATTTTATGAGTGGAATCTCAATTGATAAAATTTCATTATTTAATTGGTACTATATTGCGATCCCTGTTATGCCTCACAAAATAATCTCTAAGTAGGTTATTACACGGAGAAGGCAATGGCACCCCACTCCAGTACTCTTGCCTGGAAAATTCCATGGACTGAGGAGCCTGGTGGGCTGCAGTCCATGGGGTCGCTAGAGTCGGACACGACTGAGTGACTTCACTTTCACTTTTCACTTTCTTGCATTGGAGAAGGAAATGGCAACCCACTCCAGTGTTCTTGCCTGGAGAATCCCAGGCACGGGAAGCTTGGTGGGCTGCCCTCTATGGGTCGCACAGAGTAGGACACGACTGAAGCAACTTAGCAGCAGCAGCAGGTTATTACAGAAAATTGTTATACTGTATCAATGTTTTCAAGCTTCCTCAGTTTAGTAGACATTACAAAAGCTATATTTAACCCCAATACTGTGAAATTAAGTCACAGAGGCAAGCAGAAACTATGGTATTTGCTTTGATCATGTACACATTGTAATAAAGAATAGTGGATGCAATTCAAATCTAACTTCGTTTGAGAATAACCCTAGGCATTCCATGTCTGTATTTCTTGGAATTTTGGACTGGCTATTGGAAACTCATTCAGTTTTGCCTTAAAGCATCCACTAACTTCAAACTAAAATACAAAAAAGCTATTATATAATGATTAGCCCCTGCAGACCAGAAACACCAGGTATCTACAGTCATATAGTTTGGGTGACTCACAAAAAGAAAAAAAAGAAATCTATCTCAGGTGGAGTGACTAGTGAAAATAATTACTGAAACTAAAATAAACTCTCATAGTTTAACAAATAGAGTTGAAGGCAGTCAAAGTGTATTACATTTTATAATAGCCTTTTGATATATTTTTTTCTTTATAATGAGGTTTCTTTTCCTTTATTTGACCATAGACATTCTGATTGGTCGGTCAGTTACAATTATTTTTTCATACCCCTCATGACCTACTATGGTGCTTTGTACATTAATAATTATCCATGAAATATGTTGAATTAAATTATAGTTAGTAGTAGTTGGTAGCTTTTTTGGATGAATAAAATAATACAAGTAGATAAAGTACTATTGAAACACTTCTTGATTATAATATCATGAAACATCTTTCGCCAAGGTAAGAATTTAAATGTAGATATAAATGATAAAGTGTGTGTGTGGGGTGGCCTGATTCTTTGCACCCCTATGGACTGTAGCTTGCCAGGCTCCTCTGTCTATGGGATTCTTCAGGCAAGAATCCTGGAGTGGGTTGTCATGCCCTCCTCTGCGGGATCTTCCTGACCTAAGGATCAAACCCCCATCTCCTGTGTCTCTTGCTTTGGCAGGAAGTCACTTCACCACTAGTGTCACCTAGGAAGCCTAAATAATAATGAAGCAAGTTCAAATCTGGAATATGATAATCAAAGAAAGATCAATACTTAGATATGAATACTGAAAGACTAATCTTTATGAAACATTGAAATCTAAAATTATTTGCATAGATGCTTATTAAATATTCTAGTAAAGAAATTAAAATGGTTGGCAATTGTAAAATGTAAAAGTGAGAGATTTGTTAAGCACTGAAAGCACAGAAATAGACATATGTCCTAAAATATGAAATATATAATAAAACCAAGCAGGAAATTTTTTATCAAAAAATCTTTTTATCACTAGGAAGGTGGTAAACAAATTTCTACTACTGATTTATTACTGTTAAGTTTATAACGTAATGAACTGAACATTAAGTGAGGGGAATTATATTTGTCCTAGGTAAAACTGTCATCTGAGTAAATTTTCAGTTCAGTTCAGTCTCTCAGTCATGTCTGAGTCTTTGCGACCCCATGGACTGCAGCACACCAGGCTTCCCTGTCCAACACTAACTCCTGGAGCTTGCTCAAACTCATGTTCATGGAGTTGGTGATGCCGTCCAACCATCTCATCCTCTGTCATCCCCTTCTCCTTCTGCCTTCAATCTTTCCCAACATCAGGATCTTTTCCAATGAGTCAGTTCTTCGCAACAGGTGGCCAAAATATTGGAGTTTTAGCTTCAAATCTTTAGGATGGTCTAGTTTGATCTCCTTCTAGTCAAAGGCACTTTCAAGAGTCTTCTCCAACACCACAGTTCAAAAGCATCAATTCTTCAGTGCTCAGCCAAAGTAATGCTCAAAATCCTCCAAGCCAGGCTTCAATAGTACATGAAGCATGAACATCGAGATGTTCAAGCTGGATTTAGAAAAGGCAGAACCAGAGATCGAATTGCCAACATCTGTTGGATCATTGAAAAAGCAAGACAGTTCCAGAAAAAAACATCTATTTCTTTTTTTTCCTGCTTTATTGACTACGCCTGAGTTTTTGTGTGGATCACAACAAACTGTGAAACACTCTTAAAGAGATAAGAATACCAGACCACCTGACCTATTTCCTGAGAAATCTGTATGCAGGTCAAGAAACAACAGTTAGAACTGGACATGGAACAACAGACTGATTCCAAATCAGGAAAGGGGTATATTGTCTCCCTGCTTATTTAACTTATATGCAGAGTACATCATGAGAAACGCTGGGCTGGATGAATTACACTCTGGAATCAAGATTGCTGGGAGATATATCAATAACCTCAGACCCCTGCGATTTCCCCAAATGTGGGAAACTCGACTGCATAATTTGTGGTGGTGGGGGACTGTGTTCGCGCTTTCCCCTGTGGGGAAAAGAAATAATAACCTCAGATATGCAGATGACACCACCTAATGGCCGAAAGTGAAGAATCACTAAGTGAACTTAATGAAAGTGAAAGAGGAGAGTGAAAACGTTGGCTTAAAACTCAACATTCAGAAAACTAAGATCATGGCATCCAGTCCCATCACTTCATGGCAAATAGATGGGGAAACAATGGAAACAATGAGAGACTTTATTTTCTTGGGCTCCGCAATCACTGCAGATGGTGACTGCAGCCATGAAATTAAAAGACCCTTGCTCCTTGGAAGAAAAGCTATGACCAACCTATACAGCATATTAAAAAGCAAAGACATTACTTTGCTGACAAAGGGCCATCTAGGCAAAGCTATGGTTTTTCCAGTGGTCATGTATGAGTAAATTTTACCTTGAACATATTCTTATTTCTTGGTAAACATTTTCTATGTTGCCCAAATAAAGCTTTATTCCCACAATTTATTCATTTCTGTAAGGACTTTTTGGTGTGGCCAACTTAAATGGTTCTGATATTTGTATGTCATACTGAAAAGGTTATCACTGACGTTAGAACGGGTAATTCCTTTGTAGATCTAGAACTGCTCCTTTATTAGGTCAAGGTAGAATTTATACAAAAGAAAGTTGGTTTAAGACCAAGGTTTTTATGACTTAAAATATTAAAGTAGGCAATTTCCATGTGTTTACTCAAACTCAAAAGTTAGCCAAGAGTCTAAAGTAAAAGATAAGTTCTTGAGACATCTTAAGTCTTCTTGTTCAACCCTTCTCTACATAAATGAGAGAACTCCCTGTGAATGATTTCGTCATTCAACCAGGGTCTCAATCTGAACTTACAGATTCAGGCTCTCTAGGGTCACGACCAAAGTGTCCACTTTTATTAATAACTCACAATGAGTCACATGCACAATTAAGTTTGAGAAGGTTTTCTAAAGAAAACAAAGCCTTACAAATGCAACTTTTAAGGTGAGACAATTCAAGCACAATGCCAGACCATCTAAACTTATAAAGATAAAAACCTGAGCTTTGGTTTATTTACTACTCTCCAGTATTTTTGCCTAGAGAATTCCATGGACAGACCATGGGGTCACAAAGAGTTGGACATGACTGAACAACTAACACAAACCTGCTTGTATTCACTTGAAAAAAAATCTTTTAACTTATCCAGTTTTCTTTTCAATAAATTGTCCATATTTCATGAGGTATATGAGATTATCAAATGTGGTAATGCATGCCACATGTCCCCTGCTGTTCTTGCCTTGAGTCTTTCCCAGCATCAGAGTCTTTTCCAATGAGTCAGTTTTTCACATCAGGTGGCCAAAGTATTGGAGTTCCATTACAGAATAATTAATAAAACATATAATCTCAATAATCTGTATTAACTAATCACATGCCATATTATTTAGATTTAAATTTTTCCCATAAATATTATACAAAGATATTTCTTAAAGTGTATTATGTCTCAGATTTCCTTTGCTTTCATTATAAGAAATTCAGTATTACAATATTAATACTTGCAGTTTTAAAGGTAAACTCTTTCTAGATTTATTTAATCTATACCTGTCAGTTTCTTTATAAAGGTGTTCAAACATAGACCTTTTAAAATTCAGATTTTTTAAAAATGTTTGAGTGTTTACTCTCTACTTCAGTTTTAAAAGACATTTACCATAACAACAGCACAATCTCTTTTGTATAGATGCTACCTCTGAATCTAAGTGAAAGTGAAGTCGCTCAATCGTGTCCAACTCTTTGCGACCCCATGGCCTGTAGCCCATCAGGCTCCTCTGTCCATGGGATTTTCCAGGCAAGAGTGCTGGAGTGGATTGCCATTTCCTTCTCCAGTAATTAGCAACAAATTCTTAACCAATGATACCAATAATGATTTTATGTTCTATGTTTTCTTTTTTCTTTTCACACAATTATTTTTCTTTTATTTTTTCATCTTTAAAACTGTAAATTAAGTATGATTTTCATCAAATTTGACACAAAAGTTTTCATTGTTATTATTAACTGTCAGTCTTCCACTTGTTAACCTGCCATGTTAAAGTGGTAATTGAAGGATTGAGAAAATGAAAGATCATCTCTGTAGGTACTTTAAGAAATTAATTAATTTTTATTTGCAATATTTGACTCAGTAATACATGCCTTTTTTAAAGAAAATAGTTTTATGTGTTAGTTTTTATGTATATATACTTTCAGGTGTCTAAATTTATCTTTTACAAAAAGATAATTGCTATTCTACATAAGTCAGACTTTTCCACATCTTCAAAAAATGCTTTGGTCAGAGTAATGGTAGGTAGGCAAACTATGCTATAATTGGCACCTTTGAACAGGTTGCAGTTAATTGCCCAAAAAAGCATGCCCCACGCCATCAGTCTCTTGTTTTTTTACACTTCATTTTATTACTCTCTGCTTTTTTTTGACTTCTGGTAAAATTTTTATTTTACATATTTTTATTATGTTATATGTATTTCTTCCATGTATGCATCTAAGGTAGAAAATACTGTAGAATGTCTTCCCAACTCCTGTTCAACAGCTGCTCTGAATTACCTGTCCCTTGGTGGGGCCCATGTGTGGGGTTAGTGCTGTCTCACACACTTACAGATTTCTTCTCCCACTTCTTATTTGTATGCCAAAAGTTGAATGTTTTGTCCCCAAATACATTTGTCAGACATAATTGTTACTGTAGTCAGATAATTTAAACATTTATCATATAAAAGCAATAAGTGAGTATAAAAGTTAAAAGACAGATTTATTAGAAAATAAAACAGAGTGGTTCCGAAGGAAGTGATAAACATAAGCTAATAAAAATGCTGACAAATTGGATTTATGAGTCAGACTCCTGTAAGAGATTTTTTGAGGGGAGTGAAGGGTGTGAGTATCTGTTCACATAACACTTTTTAAAATAGATTTTAAACTAGTTAATCCATTTTTAAAAAGCAACACTAAAAACCATAGGCTATATGTTATACAAAAATAAAGAATGGTAATAAATCAAATTTGACGGTACACCAAAAGGATCATACAAAATGAAGTGAAATTTATTCCAGGGATGCAAGCATGGTTCAAAATTCCCAAATCAAGGAATGTGATACACCACATTAACACAATCAAGGATAAAATTTATATGCCCATACCAGTAGATGCAGATAAAGTATTTGACAAAATTCAAAATCCATTTAAAATAAAAACTCTCAACAGAATGGGTATAGAGGGAATGTATTGTGCCTCAACATAATAGAAGCCATATATGACAAACCTACACTAACATACCCAATGGTGAAAAATGAAAACTTTTAAGACAGAAATAAGATGTTGCATATTCCACCACTTTTAATCAAAAGAGTACTGGAATCTCCAGAGCTATTAGGCAGTAAAATAAATACAAAGCATTTTAGTGGTAAAGAAAGAAGTAAAATTGTTTCTACTTGCAAATGACACAATATTATATATAGAAAACCCAAAAGACTCCTCTGAAAACCTGTTAAAACTAATTTAAAAATTCATCAGATTAGTAGGACATAAATCAGTATATAGAAATTACGTTCATTTCAAAATACTGACAACAAACTAAGAAAGAGAAATTTAAAATTTTAATTTACAATACTGTCAATAATAGGGCTTCTGGTTCAAGTGGCAGAGTAAAAGGATGTGTGTTCATCTCCTCCTGCAAGAGCACCAAAATCACAGCTAGCTGTTGAACAACCATTGACAGGAGGACACTGAAACCCACCAAGTAAAGATACCCAATATCCAAAGACAAATAAGCTGCAATGAGATGGTAGGAGGAGTGCAAACATGATCAAAATTATATCTCATACCCCACGAGGGGGCAGCCTTCAATCTGGAGAACAATAATACCAAAGAAGTTCCCCCATTATTGTGAAGGTTTTGAGCCTCACGTCAGACTTCCCAGCCTGGGGACCTGGCAAAGGGACCAAGAATCCCCAGGGAATCTGAAGATCAGTGGGATTTGATTACAGGACTTCCACAGGAGTAGGGGAAACAGAGACTCCCCCCTTTAGGGCACAGACAAAATCTTGTGCACAAGTCCTAGGGGAAAGGAGCGGTGATCCTACAGGAGACTGAACCAGACCTACCTGCTAGTGTTGGAGGGTATCCTGCGGAGGTGTGAGTGGGCAGTGTCTCACTGTGGCAACAGGGTATTGGCATCAGCAGTCCTGGAAGGGGCTTTTTGGTGCAAATCCTCTTGGAGGTCACCATTAACCCTACCATAGAGCCCATAGACTGGGTCACCTCAGGAGGAACAAGCACAGCCCTACCCACTAGAGCAAGATCTAGTTTTTTCCACCTTGTCCCTCCCATCAAAAAGCGTATAGAAGCCTCTCAGCCTCATCCACCAGAGGGTGGGAAGAAGAAGCAAGAAGAACCACAAGCCTGCAACAATTAGAATCAAAATCATATCACAGAAAGTCGTGTTTATGTGTAAGTCACTCAGTCATGTCAGACTCTTTGCGACCCCATGGAATGTAGTTCACCAGGCTCCTCTGCCCGTGGAATTCTCCAGGAAAGAATACTGAAGTGGGTTTCAGTTCCCTTCTCCAGGGGATCTTCCTTACCCAGAAACTGAATCTGGGTCTCTCACATTGTTGGTAGTTTCTCTACCATCTGAGCCACCAGGGAAATCCACAGAAAATTAGCCAGTATGAAAAAAAGCATAGGATTTTGTCCCAGATGAAGGGACTAGATAAAACCCAGAAAAACAGTCGGATGAAATGGAGATGGGCAACCTCCCAGAAAAAGAATTCAGAATATGATAGTGAAGGTGTCCCAGGATCTCAGAAAAAGAATAGAGGTAAATATTGAGAAGATGCAAGAAATGTTTACCAAAGACTTAAGAACTCAAGAACAAATAAACAGATTAACAATACACTGCTGCTACTGCTAAGTCACTTCAGTCATGTCCGACTCTGTGCGACCCCATAGACGGCAGACCAGGCTCCCCTGTCCCTGGGATTCTCCAGGCAAGAATGCTGGAGTGGGTTGCCATTTCCTTCTCCAATGCATGAAAGTGAAAAGTGAAAGTGAAGTCACTCAGTCGTGTCCGACTCTTTGCAACCCCACGGATTGCAGCCCACCAGGCTCCTCCGCCCATGGGATTTTCCAGGCAAGAGTACTGGAGTGGGGTGCCATTGCCTTCTCCAACAATACACTAGAAATAATCATTAGCTGAATAACTGATGCAGAATGGTTAAGTGACCTGGAGGACAGAATGGTGGAAATTACTGCGACAGACAGAATATAGAAAAAAGAATGAAAGAAAAAAAGTCTTAAAGACCTCTGGAACAATGTATATTCTCCAATATTCACATTATAGGGGTTCCAGAAGGAGAAAAGAGAGAGACAAGACCTGAGAAAATAGTTGAAGACATAATAGCTGAAAACTTCCCTAACATGGGAAAGGAAATAGTCAACCAAGTCCAGGAAGCATAAAGAGTCCCAGGTGGGATAATCCCAAGGAGGAACAGCCCGAGACACCTAGTAATCAAAATGACACTTAAAGGTAAAATATTAAAAGCAATAAGGGAAAAACAACAAATAACATACAGGGAAATTCCCATAAGGTTATCAGCTAAATTTCTCAACAGAAATTCTATAAGCCAGAAGAGAATGACATAATATGTTTAAAATGATGAAAGGGAAGAACCTATAACCAAGAATACTCTACCTACCATGACTCCCATTTAGATTTGATGGAGAAATCAAAAGCTTTCCAGACAACCAAAAGTTAAGAGAATTCAGGACCACCAAACCAGCTTTACAGCAAATATTGAAGGAACTTCTCTGAGCAGGAAACACAAGAGAAGGAAAAGACTTACACAAAATAAACCCAAAACAATTAAGAAAATAGTAAGTAATAGGATCATACATATCAATAATTAGTTTAACTGTAATGGATTAAATGCTTCTGTGAGAACTCACTAAAAGGCATAGCCTGGCTAGGTGGATGAGAACATGGGCAGGTATGCTTCCACTTATCACACCACTGCTTAACCCCCCCTCAAAATTGTACACAATTATTTTATATTTTTAGGTTAATCATGTTTCCATAATGGCTTGTAATTATCATTATCTTTTATTTTTTGTTTGGCTATTGTGAAAACTAATACACATCTTTTACTATTGTGATTATTTAACTGTTATTCATTGAATACCATTGTATCATGATCAGTCAACAGAAAGTAATAGAAAAACTTGTTATCACTTTTTAAAATCCAAATGCACAACAGAATTATTTTGGAATTTTTTTTTTTTTTTTTTTTTGAAACATACAAATGTCCAGGTATTGCTATTCTCCAAAGCTCCAGATGTGTTTCTAATGAGCAGCCATGTTTAAAAAAACCTGGACTATATGATGATCTTTTACTTTTGTCTAGTTTGTTTCACTTTTCTATTTCACATTCAGTGCTTCAATTTCATTTAGTGTACAGTTTCCAATTTCTCTTTTTTTGTTTTCTCAAGCCTTTATCAAACATAATAGAAAAGTTCACCCCACTCCAGCACTCTTGCCTGGAAAATCCATGGACGGAGGAGCCTGGTAGGCTGCAGTCCATGGGGTCGCTAAGAGTCGGGCACGACTGAGCAACTTCACTTTCACTGTACATATACAGTATGAATAATATATATTTTAGAAAATTTATGTTACTTTTGCTTAGCTAAAAAATTTTATGACATTCTGATTCAACTTTCTTGACTTAGTATGAGTAGAATGCTAGATTTCTAATTTCAGTTCAATTCAGTCATTCAATCATGTCCAGCAACTGACAAAATGGTGGAGTAGAAGGAGGTGTGTTCATCTTCTTCTGCAAGAACTCCAAAATTACAACTTGCTGCTGAACAACCATTGACAGGAGAATGTTGGATCCCACCAAAAAAGATACTCCACATCCAAGGGCAATGAAGAAGCCCCAACAATATGGTGGGAGGGGCAAAATCACCTTTAGAATCAAACCCCATACGTATCAGAGATGATCAGAGGGCTGAAACAAAGCCTTTTGTGCAACAGGAGACCTCACAGAGACTGAGCCAGGCATGCCTTTGAGTGTTTGAATGTCTCCTGTGGGGTCAGCAGTGGCCTGCCACAGGGGCAGGGGCTCTGGGTGCAGCATTCCTGGGTGTGGCATAAACCCTCATGGAGGAGGTCCCCATTAACCCCACCATAGAGATGTTGAGCAGACAGCCCACAAACTGCAGAACAATTATGCCAAACAAATTCACACACTGTTATGAAAGTTCTAGGACCTACATCAAATTTCCCAACCTGGGGATCTGGCAAAGAGACTGAGAACCCCCAGGGAATTTGACTTTGGAGGCCAGTGGGATTTGGTTACAGAACTTACATAGGACTGGGGAAACAGACTTTTGGAGGGCACAAACAAAACTTTGTATGTACCAGGATGCAGGAGAAAGGAGCAGTGACCCCACAAGAGACTGACCCAGCCTTGCCTGTCCAGGAGTTTCCAGCAGAGGCATGGGTCAGAAATGGCCTGCCTCAGGGTCGGGGGCACTGGGTGTGGCAGTGCATGCAAGGGACCTTTTGAAGGAGTTCTCCATTGTCTTCATTACCTCCACCATAGTTTGGTCTCAGGTCAAATAACAGGAAGGGAACACAACCCTGCCCATCAACAGAAAATCAGATTAAAGATGTACTGAGCAGGGCCTCATCCATCAGAACAAGACAGTTGTTTCCCACAGTTTCCCCCATAGTCAATCTCTCCCATCAGGAAGCTTCCATAAGCCTCTTATCCTTATCCATCAGAGGGAAGACAGAATGAAAACCACAGTCACAGAAAACTAATCAAACTGATCACATGGACTGCAACCGTGTCTAACTCAATGAAACTATGAGCCATGCCATGTAGAGCCACGGAAGATGGATGGGTCATGGTAGAGAGTTCTGACAAAATGTGGCCCACTGGAGAAGGCACTGGCAAACCACTTCAGTATTTGTGCCTTGAGAACCCATGAGCAGTATGAAAAGGCAAAAAGATAGGACACTGAAAGATGAACTCAGCTTGGTTGGTGCCCAGTATGCTACTGGAGAAGACTGGAGAAAGAGCAACAGAAAGAATGAAGAGACGGAGCCAAAGCAAAAACAACACCCAGTTGTGGATGTGACTGATGCTGGAAGCAAAGTCTGATGCTTTAAAAAAAACAATATTGCATAGGAACCTGGAATGTTAGTCCATGAATCAAGGTAAATTGGAAGTGATTAAACAGGAGATGGGAAGAGTGAACATCAACATTTTAGGAATCAGTGAACTAAAATGGACTGGAATGGGCAAGTTTACCTCAGTGACCATTACATCTACTACTGTGGGCAAGAATCCCTTAGAGGTAATGGAGTAGCCATAATAGTCAGCAAAAGAGTCCAAAATGCAGTATTTGGGTGAAGTCTCAAAAATGACAGAATGATCTCTGTTTGTTTCCAAGGCAAACCATTCATTATCATAGTAATCCAAGTCTATGCCCCAACCAGTAATGCTGAAGAAGCTGAAGTTGAACGGTTCTTAGAAGATCTACCAGACCTTGTAGAATTAACATGCAAAAAAGATGTCCTTTTCATATAGGGGACTGGAATGTAAATGTAGGAAGTCAAGAGATACCTGGAGATTTCTAATTTATATTCAGCCAAAACTTTGATATACTTCCATGTATTTTGGCATCTAGAATTAAACTGCCAAAAGTGTAGAAAATTTATTATTTACTGATTTAAAAAAAATATTGAATGAGTCTAGGAAATTCTAAACCAATTCTGCAAATACAAAGTAATACTGTGTTGTAAAAAAAAAAAAAGAGGGGGGAAATTAACAAGTGATACAGTATTAACTATTGATGTTCTTCAGGTGCTCAGTAGAGTCAGACTCTTTGCAACCCCATGGACTGCAGCACACCAGGCTTCCCTGTCCTTCACCAACTCCCGGATCCTGTTCAAACTCATGTCCATCGAATCAGTGCTGCCATGCAACTATCTTCTCCTCTGTCATCTCCTTCTCTTCCTGCCTTCAATTTTTCCCAGCATCAGGGTTTTTTCCTAATGAGTGAGCTCTTCCATCAGATGGCCAAAGTATTGGAGCTTCAGCTTCAGAACCAGTACTTCTAATGAATATTCAGGATTGATTTCCTTTAGGATTGACTGGTTTGATCTCTTTGCAGTCCAAAGTACTCTCAAGTCTTCTCCAAAACCACGGTTCAAAAGCATCAACTCTTTGGCACTCAGCCTCCTTTTAGGACCAACTCTAACATCCACACATGACTACTAGAAAAAACATAGCTTTCATTATATGGATTTTTGTTGGCAATGTCTCTGCTTTTTAATATGCTGCCTAAGTTGGTCATAGCTTTTCTTCCAAGAAGCAAACGTCTTTCAATTTCATGGCTGCAGTCATCATCTGCAGTAATTTTGGAGCCCAAGAAAATAGTCTCACTGTTTCCATTGTTTCCCCATCTATTTGCCATGAAGCTATGGGACTGGATGCCATGATCTTAGTTTTCTGAATGTTGAGGGTTTTTTTTTTTTTAATATTGATACAATTTTATTTTATTTTTTTATTTTATTTATTTTTTTACAGTAAATTTTGAATTTTATTTTATTTTTTAACTTTACAATATTGTATTGGTTTTGCCATATATCAAAATGAATTCACCACAGGTATACATGTGTTCCCCATCCTGAACCCTCCTCCAGTTTTAAGCCAATGTTTTCACTCTCTTCTTTCATTTTCCTCAGGAGGCTCTTTAGTTCCTCTTCACTTTTTTCCATAAGTGTGGTGTCATCTGCATATCTGAGGTTATTGATATATCTCCCAGCAATCTTGAATCCAGTGTGTGCTTCATCTAGTCCAGCATTTCTCATGATGTACTCTGCATATAAGTTAAATAAACAGGATGACAATACACAGCCTTGATGTACTCCTTTCCCAATTTGGAACCAGTCTATTGTCCCATCTCCAGTTTTAACTGTTGCTTCCTGACCTGCATGCTGGATTCTCAGCAGGCAGGGAAGGTGGTCTGGTATTCTCGTGTCTGGAAGAATTTCCCACAGTTTGTTGTGATCCACACAGTCAAAGGCTATATCATGGTTAATGATGCAGATGTAGATGTTTTTCTGGAATTCTCTTTTTTCTGTGATCCAACAGATGTTGGCAATTTGATCTCTGCTTCCTCTGCCTTTTTTTAAATCCAGGTTGAGCATATGGAAGTTCTCAGTTCATGTACTGTTGAATCCCAGCTTGGAGAATTTTTTTTAAAAATTTTATTTTATTTAACTTTACAATATTGTATTGGTTTTGCCATATATCAAAATGAATCTGCCACAGGTATACATTTGTTCCCCATCCTGAACCCTCCTCCCTCCTTTTGAGCATTACTTTTGAGCATTAACTATAGTACGGATTTTGTTTAAATTTCACAAAATTTTTGCTAGTATCCATTATTTGTTTTTATACCTTTTTCAAGACTCCACATTGTATTTAATTACATTGAGCAGCCTCAGCTGAATGAAACAAATTCTGGTAGATTCTCTTTTCTTTTTTGTTCTATTACAAATATCTTCAAATTTTCATTGTTATAGCGTCTTAGATACACCCATCATTTAAAAGTGGACATTTGATTTCCAAATACATGGGATTTGTTTAAAGTATCATTAATATCAATTTCTTCTTTTGATACTAATTTCTCATTTAAATACTTTCTTCTCTGCAATTTCCCTCTTTTTTTTTTTCTATCTAACTTTATTGAGGTTTTCAGTGACTAAGTCAAAGATCTCTCTTGGTAAATGTCACGTTGCACTTGATAATATGTTGGTTATTTTCAAATATCTTTTGATATGGATTTCTAACATAATTCCACAGTGATAAGAGAACATATTCTTTATGACTTCAATACTGTTAGAGTATGATATTCTTGCACCTTGTTTTATGTCCCTGGATATGTTCTAGTGTCTTCTAGTTTACAGTCTATGAGAACTTGAATAGAATTTCTGTCCTGCTGTTGTGTGGAAATTCTATAAATTTTAATTATGTTTAATTAGTTCACAGTGCTTTTCAGGTCTACTATATCCTTCTACTTCTCTGTATATTTATTATATTAATATTAATTTTTGAGAGTCTGATATTGAAACTCCAACTAAAAAGCTTAATTTATCTACTTATAAAAGATAATTGTGATATATTTTGGAGCTATATGTAACCTTGTTATATGTTTCCAAGTTTCCTATAAATGTGTTGTTATGCTTTAATAATTTAAAACAAATGAAAGTTTAAAAACATAGTATCAAAAAGAATGAAATATCTAGAAATAAATTTAATCAAGGAGGTAAAAATTTATATATTGAAAACTATATGGTATTGATGAAAGAAATTAAGAGAAAAACAAAAAGATATTTTTTTCTCATGGATTGGAAGAAATAAACTTGTTAAAGTGTACATATTACCCAAAGCAATTTATGGATTCAATGCAATTCCTATGAAGAATCCAATGGTATTTTGCACAGGAATAGGAAAAACAATCCTAAATTTGTATAAAATTGCAAAAACCTCTAGTAGCTAAATTTATTGCTGATAAATTTCTGGCGGTAAAATCTCTATTATCAGGTAGGTGTATGTTTAATTAAGAAACAAATTCTACTGCAAAATGGTTGTCAATATTTTACACTCACAGAAAATATATGCAACTTCTAGTTTTCACACTTATTTAGTATTGACTGTCATTTTTGTTTAATGTTAGTTCTTTTGGTGGTGTGAAATAGAATCTTACTTCATTTTTTCTGTGCACTTTCATCTTATGTAATGATATTGAGGAACTTTTCATGTTTTCACAAGCCACTAGTATGTCTTGTATTGTGAAATATCTGCTTAAGAGTTTTGCATGAAGGTAGCAGGCCTCATACATTGGAGAAAGAAATGGCAACCCACTCCCAGTGTTCTTGCCTGGACCATCCCAGGGACGGGGGAGCCTGGTGGGCTGCCATCTATGGGGTCACACAGAGTCGGACACAACTGAAGTGACTTAGCAGCAGCAGCAGCAGATTGTAAGAATACATTGTCTATTCTGAACATCAATTATTTGCCATACATATAGGGAATAATTTGCTCCGACCTGTGGCTTAAAATTTCATTATTTTATGCTTTGCAGTTTAATTAGGAGAACAATTTAATTATTACTGTGTTTTTTTACAAATTGAAGACTTGTGACATCCCCATGTTGAGCAAGTCTATCAGCAACATTTCCCCAACAGTATTTCCTCAGTTCATGTCTCTGTGTCACGTTTTGGTAATCCTCACATTTCAAACTTCTTTATTGCTATTGTATTTGTTATGGTGATTTTCTTAACATCAGTCTCCTACTACAGGTCTTATGGAAACAATTGGAGTGAAAACCTTTTTCCATTTTTTTCTTTTTTTCAATTGAGATAATTCAGTTCTGTTTCCAATAATGACTGCACAAATTTACATTCCTACCAAGAGTGTACCAGAGTTCTCTTTTCTCCACATCCTCAATAATATTTATTATTTGTGGTGTTTCTGATGACAGCCATTTTGACAGGCATGGGGCGATATCTCCTTGTGCTTTTGATTTGTCTTTCCCTTGTATTTAGTGATGTTGAGCATCTGTTCATGAGCCTGTTGACCATCTGTATGTGTTCTTCGAAAGAATGTCTATTCAGGTCTTCTAGTCTTTTTAAAATCAAGTTTGTTTTAGTTTTTTGTTTGTTTGTTTTGTTTTGAGTTGTTTATCTACTTTGGATATTAACTCCTTATTGATCATATCATTGGCAAATATTTTCTTCCATTCAGTGTATTGTATTTTGATTTTGTTGATGATTTATTTTGCTGTGCAAAAGCTTTTAAGTTTAATTAGACCCCGTTTGTTTATTTATGCTTTTGTTTCCTTTGCCTTAGGAGACAGTTCCAAAAGCATAGTCATGATTTATGTCAAACAGTGTTCTGCCTATGTTTTCTCCTAGGAGTTTGATGGCTTTCAGTCTTACATTTATGTCTTTGATACATTTTGAGTCTGTTCTGTATTTGATAAAGACTGATTTGTAAGAATTCTTTGCCTTCTGCTGGCTCTCCTCAAATGTCCCAGGATCTGTTAGCCCTAACAGCCCGTGAGCAAGCAGTGTCTAACCAGTGGAGTGCCTGTTTATGTACCAAACTATAGGGGCAGAAAAAATTGTTCCTTCTGCCCGTGTAGGTTCTTTGGCTTGTCTAATAATTAGCTTGGCATAAGACAGATTAACAGAATAAAAAGAAATTTTATTTTGTACATACAGGAGTCCCATAAAAATATGAGATGAAAAAGTGACAAAACCAGGAAAGTTTTTGTACCTTTTAGACAAAGAAATAATAAAGCTGTGAAGAACTGGCAAGACAAAGAGGTTTGGACTTAGTGTTGTAAAGTGGTGAAGAAGTACCAAGGTTGGTTTATGCAGCCTTCCCAGCTCTAGATTCCTTGTCTCTGGTACCAAGGATGTGTTCTCCCCTGCTAATACAGGGAAGGTAACTTCACATGGAAGATTTAGCTCTTGCTTTCAGGAAGGCAAAGGAAGGTCAGAGTATCTTTCTTGTATTGTGTGTTTCTCAAATACTTCAACTCAAAATAATCAATATTCCAAAATGATATATTTGGGGTGACATATTCTGAACGCCTACATCTAAAATTCAGATAAAGCGTTTGAGCTTAGCAACATATAGGATACTAGAGTACATTTACTATCTACATGGGAATCAGTCTTTCAGTGATTCACAGATTGAACTTTAGGTCCTCAATGTGAGCTCTTACTAGGGTCATGTTTTGAGTTAATGTTCAATGAATATGAAGTTATAGAAATAAATTTTAGATATCTATACAGTACTCATGCCTATAGTTAACAGTATGGTGTTGTGCAGTAAAAAATTTGTTGAGGGTAGATTTTAGTTTTACCCCCTAGTGCCCCCACCACCCCCTCACACAAAGCAGAAGGGCACAAGGAAACTTTGCAAGGGTTTATTACCTTAATAATGGTGATAGTATCACAAGTGTTTGCATGTGTCCAAACTCATAAAATTATGCATTATATATGTGCAGTTTTTGTATATCAATTTTGCTTCAGTGAGGCTGTAAAAAATGACTCAATGTGCATGTTTTAAGACAGAGTAAAAAGTGTCATATTTATGTGTAACAAATAGGGCTAGTTTGAAGTACTCTTTAATTTTAATAAATTGGCATATTACATACAGCATGAAGATAAACATTTTTATTCAACTTCTCAATATATTCCCCCTAATTAAACAAATTGTGATGCACCAAAAATAACATGTATTTGGAGTCTTCCAGAAATAGACAGTACAGAAAAGATGACAATATAAAATAAACAGAACATGGAAGAACACACAATTTTTGCCCTCAAAATAGAAGAAACACAAATGTATAAATAAAAATATCTTTAAATGATATGGGAAATTTATGAATTAGAAAAAACATATTTCAGAAAGAACAAAATGGATAAGGGGTTTTATTTTAATTAGGTTAATATTGGATTAATTAGATTAAGACTGATTAAGTCTTGCTTAGACTGAGAAACTAAAGATGAGCTGGTAAGAATATTGACACTATATTGACTGCAGGTGGGATGGAAGTCTGTACCAAAGAGTTCATTGAGCATGTGAGTAGTAAATAAATGGCTTCATAATGAGGATTTATATTGATCCAGTTCTAGGAAAAATATGCAGGATTTGGATAGAGAAAGGGCAAGAGGGAGGGCTTCCCAGATTGGATCAATAATGTTAGCAGCATCAATCTGCCACAGGTATTCTTAAATAAAATTATTTGTTCTGCTTTCAATTTCATTTATTAAGTAATTTTCTACTCACCTAATGTTTATTTTATTTATTTATTTATTTTTTTAGTTTAAATTTATTTATTTTGATTGGAGGCTAATTACTTACAATATTGCATTGGTTCTGCTCACCTAATGTTGCTGCTGCTGCTAAGTCGCTTCAGTCCTGTCCGACTCTGTGCGATCCTGTAGACGGCAACCCACCAGGCTCCCCCGTCCTTGGGATTCTCCAGGCAAGAACAGTGGAGTGGGTTGCCATTGTTAAATTCTGCCAATCATCTGATCTCCCTCAAGTTTGTCACATTCACTTTTGATTCCCCCTTAACCCACCTGATAGCATCTTGATAGTATTTAACAATGTAAGTTTTAAAATCTGAGGCAACTTTATAGTAGTCAAGATGCAAGGCCAGTCAGGCAAATGCACTTCACTTCTTTTTTATGGGTTTGAAGTATCTTTGTCTAGAAAGATGTATTATTATACAAAGATCTATTTGGCAATTTGAGGTTCACTTTTATCTATTCAATTGTTCCCTGGTATTCTTAGAATAGAAAAGGGAACCTTTTAAGAATAATAACATGCCAATTACCTTTAATTACTCTCTAGCTCTTTCGGTTAAAAAAAAAAAAAAAGCAACTCACTCATTTTAGGTTTAGTTTGTGTCTGAATAGAACACTTCATATTTGAAACCCTTAATGGAATGACTTTCCAATTTTCCATGATGTTCTTTTCTATTTAATGTATTCTCTAAATTTAACACATTATTTAAAGAGCTATCCATCTACCTGATCAACTTAAAAAGATGGAGAAACACCAAGTAAAGCTTATTATCTATTTATATCTTATTCTGGTAATGTTTCCATTTTCAAGAGCAAATAAATGTTGACTTTAAAATATATATTTAAAATCTATTTTATATAAAAGACTTTTTATCGAAATTAGAATGAAGCAATGATGTAAGCAAAGTAGAGAGTAAAATTATAAATATTATTTGCCTGATTTAAATTCTTACATCATTAAGTAAAAAATTGTAACAAATATGAAAAAGAGAGTTTTGAAATTTGAAGGACTAGAAAGAAAGAGAAAATGAAGGATAAAACAAAATAACTGGGTTTACCTTTATTTTCAGAAATTTTGGAATACTGAAACTTAGCTCAAAAGTTTTACATTATATATTTTATTTACTCCTAGATATACTTTATATAAAGTTAGTAAGGTGGATTTGGATTTAAGAAGTACATGTCTTTAAATGTAAAATACATACTGTTTGATCAATATAGGAAATGGCCTGCTTATAGTCAAGTATTCTGCTCACAGGTTTTTTAATTAAAGAATAAAAATTCTGAACACCTGTTTTCTGAACTTAAACTGCTATAAAATGTATACATGCTCAGTTGCTAAGTCATGTCCAACTCTTTGGGACCCCATGGACTGTAGCTTGCCAGTCTCCTCTGTCCATAGTATTCTCCATGTAAGAATACTTGAATGGGTTGCCATTTCCTCCTCCAGAAGGTCTTCCAGACAAGGAATCAAACTCTTAATCTCCTGTGTCCCTGCATTGGCAGGCAGATTCTTTGCCACTAAACTACCTGTGAATACACTGGGTTGCTTAAAGAATAGAAAACTATTTTTCACAGTTCTAGACACTAGGAAGTCTAAGGTAAAAGTGCCAGTAGATTTGGTTCCTAGTGAGAGCTCACTTCCTGTTTTGCAGACAGCCAATTTTTTTTTTGGGGGGGGTACACTTTCATGTGGAGAGAGATTATCTCTTTCACACTTCCTTTATTAAAGGCACCGATCTTATTCATGTGGGTTCTACCATCATGACTTAATTACCTCCTAATTGCTCTGCCTCATCTGGGGATTTGGACTACAGTCTATGAATTTTGCAGGGACACAAAATCCAGTTCACACTTATGTAGCAGTTCAGTTCAGTTCATTGGTTCAGTCATGTCCAACTCTTTGCAACCCCATGAACCACAGCATGCCAGGCCTCCGTGTCCATCACCAACTCCTGGAGTCTAAATCCAAAATTTGCATTTTCTAATATTTTTTTAATATTATATTTTTAAACAGATGTTAGAGTAAAATGTCATGTACCTCTCATCTTGAGATTGATCTTGCTTTATTGATGGAATGGTTTCATGACACATAGTTTAGATCTTATTAACTAGACCTGTTTTACAAATATTCCTAGTTCTGCTGCTCACAAAGAAATTTAGACTGTGTCTTCTGTTTCTGATCATGTGATTATTTAAAGCCATTAAAATTTTGTTATTATTTTAGTATGCAAAATATATTGGAAGTTTATGTAAATGGTAAGTACTATTTTAAAATATAATACATTTCCCAGAAGAAGTATTCAGATGTCATGTTTCATGAAATTAAAAGACGCTTGCTCCTTGGAAGAAAAGTTATGACCAACCTAGATAGCATATTCAAAAGCAGAGACATTACTTTGCCAACAAAGATCCGTCTAGTCAAGGCTATGGTTTTTCCAGTGGTCATGTATGGATGTGAGAGTTGGACTGTGAAGAAAGCTGAGCGCCAAAGAATTGATGCTTTTGAACTGTGGTGTTGGAGAAGACTCTTGAGAGTCCCTTGGACTGCAAGGAGATCCAACCAGTCCATTCTGAAGGAGATCAGCCCTGGGATTTCTTTGGAAGGAATGATGCTAAAGCTGAAACTCCAGTACTTTGGCCACCTCATGCAAAGAGTTGACTCACTGGGAAAGACTCTGATGCTGGGAGGGATTGGGGGCAGGAGGAGAAGGGGACGACAGAGGATGAGATGGCTGAATGGCATCACCGACTCTATGGACGTGAGTTTGAGTGAACTCTGGGAGTTGGTGATGGACAGGGAGGCCTGGTGTGCTGCGATTCATGGGGTCACAAAGAGTCGGACACAACTGAGCGACTGAACTTGGAATTGGACATTCTGTGGTTTGCGATAAATGTGTAATGACTTGAATCCATCATTATAGTTTTGTGCAGAATACTTTCACTGCCAACCACTGATCTTTTTACTTTATCTGAAGTTTCTTTCCTTTCCAGAATATTATATAATTTGTAATAATACATTATGTAATCTTTTCCTATTGGCTTCTTTGACTTAGCAATACCCACTTATGGTTCCTTTATCTAGTAATATGACTTGGTAGCCCATGTCTTTGCAGAGGAGAATGCTATTTATATTAATAGCTACATTGTAGTTTATGTATGTATTTACCTACTGAAAGATATCTTGGTTGCTTCCAAATTTTCACAATTATAACTAAAGTTTCTGTAAATATTCCTGTGTAGGTTATTCTGTGAAAGTAAATTTTCAGCTTATCTCGGTAAATAGCAAGGAATGAAGTTGCTGGATCGTATGGTAAGAGTACGTTTGGTTATGTAAGAAACTGCCAAGATGTCTTCTAAAGTGGCTATACCATTTCCTTTCCCATCCAACAATAAATGAAAGTTCCTGTTGTCTTACATGCTCATCACAGATTTTTAAAAAGTAAACACACACACATACACCCATGTACATGTATCAGAGCAACCTCTTGGTCTTTCCTCAGATGATGCATTTCACCAAATAGTTATGAGTAAGAAAATTGGTTAAAAATAAATATGTCAATATTTAAATTACTGTTTGTTCATTATTTTTATTTTAGAATCATAGATAGAACATATAGAGAGCTAAGTTCTACTGTAAATTTCAAGACATTCTTCCACGCATAAAAATAATGCATGTTTAGTCAAAATGTAGTTTAACTTTTATTTTAAAAGTAATAATTATTACTAATATACTATTCTCAAAATATACATTGAAAAGAATCTATTTACCATACAGTTCCACACATCATCCCCAGAATAATTAGAAAATATTGCATTTAGAGCAGTTTTAATGTACAGTTTCTTTCAAGAATAAGAGTCTAATTAGTCACTTGGTCAGTTCATAACTATGTATTAAGCATAACCTATGCTGTGCTTTTTAATCTTGAATGATAGACACAAGCACTGCTCAGAAATCCTTTTGAGTGACCCACTTCTTGAAATATGTTTGTCACAGAAAAGTCTGTTCTACTTTATTATTTTTAAAAAATATTCTATATTAATTTGGTGATCAGAATGTTAATCTGATTACTTTTTTACTTGACTATTGTTAATATTTGTTAAATGCATCATGATGACATAAAATTATTGTACCAATTTGACATAAACTTATTGACCATAATAAAGCCTGTGGGCAGGCTAAGTTGCTTCAGTCATGTTCGACTCTGGAGACCCTATGGACTGTAGCCTGCCAGGCTCCTCTGTCCGTGGGATTCTCCAGTCAAGAGTCTTTTAACCTCATAGCTGCAGTCATCATCTGCAGTGGTTTGGGAGCCCAAGAAAATAAAGTCTGTCACTGTTTTCATTGTCTCCCCATCTGTTTGCCACGAAGTGATGGGACCAAATGTCATGATCTGAGTTTTTTGAATGTTGAGTTTTAAGCCAGCTTTTTCCCTCTCCTCTTTCACTTTCATCAAGAGGACCTTTAGTTCCTCTTCACTTTCTGCCATTGATAAAATAAAATATAATGGAATCAGAAAAGAAATAGAGAGTGATTCTTTAATGGCTACATTTATCACATAGCAAGCTACAAAAATTCTAATAAATTTAATAAATGATAAATATCTAACTTGATTTAAAAACATATATAATGTATATGTTTGATTTAAAAACATATATAATGTATATGTTTGATTTAAAAACATATATAATGTATATGTTTGATTTAAAAACATATATAATGTGTATGTTTGATTTAAAAACATATATAATGTATATGTTTGATTTAAAAACATATATAACTTGATTTAAAACATATATATAATGATATATATATATCAAAACATATATATAAAACAAAAATTCTAATAAATTTAATAAACAATAAATATATAACTTGATATAAAAACATATATAACATATATGTTTGATTTAAAAACATATATAACTTGATTTGAAAAATATAACTTTAAAAACATATATAGCTTGATTTAAAAATATATATAACTTGATTTAAAAACATATATCCATTACATATACTAACCATCATTTTTCATTTTTACTTGACAAATAACTAATAAATAAAAGTATCTATGTTTCCTTTATCTAATATAATTTGTATTAATAGTTGGTTTCTTAGTAAAAAATAATTAAATATCTTATTTTTTATTTAGACCATATGAATCTATATATATTTGCACTCTCTTGATAAATGGCCAAGACATTTCTTTCAATGAAGATGTTCTGAACAGAATCCCATATCATTTTTCTTCTATCACCAAAAACCATGACATTTCAGCATTGATTTCTAGTTTCAGATTTCTTGAAGTACAACTAAATAGTGAAGATATTTGTGAATCAATCTTAAGACAGAAATCCTAATGGAATTTTAATTTCATCTCTTTTTTTATCTTCTAATGTTCTTATACATTCACTTTATCAAGTTAACTTTATTGAATGTTTTCAAAGTTTTCAATTCACTTTTTGCATAGAAATAAGAACTCTTTTCTCTTTTAATTTTACATTTATGTGACAATGCATTTGTCCATTGTCTGGCTAAATTACAAACTTTGTGAGGATAAATAAAATGAGAGCTTGGTTTGGTGCTGTAAATCCAGTGACCGGTACAAAGTCTGTCATATAATTAATTCAATATATATTTATTGAATAAATAAGTATATATATGGCACAGAATTATATTGGAATAAACTCACCAAACTGTTTCTTTAGAGGAGGAAAAAAGAATATGGATTAGTAGAATAAGCATGAATTTGGAGGGAATCATGAAGTCAAATAATTCAGGGATTAAGGGTGAGGGCCTACAGTGTCACTGATTATATTTGAATTCAGACGCATTCACTTAATAGCCTTGGTATCTTTGGCAAATTTCCTAAACCTTCTAATCCCAGTTTTTTAAATTGTAAAGATAGCAATACTAAACAAGTCATTAATATATCATAGCATTAAATGAATTAATTTATTTGAAGTACTAAATCTTGCCTAATGCATAATAAGTACTCAAAAAAGTATTGGTATTATTTATTTTAAAATCAACTTTTGGTTTAACTTTTTATAAGTTGATTTTAAATCATATTTTTACATTCATGAATTAATTGTATAATTTTAAAAGCAATATTTACTTTGATAGACTGCAAGTAAATATTGTTAAAAATTGGACACACTGCTACTGAATCATTTTAGATATTAATATGTTGAGTAAAATGATTTTCAAATGTTCTACTCTATGGACATTGAGTATGTCCATAGATCAATTGATATGGATATCAATTGATATGTCAATTGATATATGTGCTATATTGGTGCATTTTTAAAAGAAATTTAATGCATACACACAGAAAAGTGCAATGCTAAATATAGACATTCATTTCTTGATTATATTAGGTACACCTGTTAATCTTTCATCATATTTCTGAATACTAGTTGAAGTTTTGAAGGTAAGCTGTTTTGAAGAATGAGAAGTTAAATGTAGATAAACATAAATCCTACAAAATCTTATATAATCCTAAAGTAATTGGGAAAAGCACAGAATTTTTATTTTTATGGGTTGCACTGACTTTTTAAATCCATTTATTCAAATTTTCCAAAGGGCAGCATTTTGCAATGTAAAAATATAATTTAGAAGTAAGCAAGAAGAAATGGACATGTAACATTCATAATAAAAACTAAACTTAAATCTTAGAGTATATAGTTTTAGTGTCATTGGAAGCAAAGCTGAATGAAACAGTCTTTAATAGAATATATTTTACCAAGATTGAATATATGAATAGATTTATACTTAATACTTCTTCCAGTGTGAACAAGATTTATTTGCCAAGAATTGTTTTCATATTGAAAAAAAATATCTTCAACATATTACATATGTAAAATAGTGAAAGAAAAGAAGATGCTAG
Source organism: Bos taurus (assembly GCF_002263795.3). Lineage (NCBI taxonomy): Eukaryota > Metazoa > Chordata > Mammalia > Artiodactyla > Bovidae > Bos > Bos taurus. The sequence goes on along the minus strand of NC_037344.1, from coordinate 25,996,098 downwards.
CTTGACAGAAAGTACTGCAGTTGCTGTATGGCTAAAGTATTGCCTTATGAAATCCTGATTAACTTAGGTCAAATTGGAGAGGTGGAAAAAAGACATACCGATGTTATTTGTGTCTTTTCTCTTGGCCTGGATCTTCTTTTTGTACAGCTCTCCAAAGAGAATCTGTCCCTTGCAACTGTCACAGTTGTGTTCCTCTTGTTTTTGTTCGATTGCTAAGTCATGTTCAACTCTTTGGAACCCCATGGACTGTAGCACATCAGACTTCCCTGTCCTTTAATGTCTTGTGGAGTTTGATCAAATTCATATTCATTGAGTTAATGATGAATATCATCAACTAGCCATATCATCATCTGCCACTACCTTCTCCTTTTGCCTTCAATCTTTCCCAGTATCAGGGTCTTCTGTTTTTCACTCAATTATTATTTGTGTTTTGATCATGGTGCTGTGTGTGGGGGGGGGCTTGTGTTTTCTGAGGTTATGACTGCTTCTTGGTCTTAGCCAGGCACCGTGAACTGTGTCTTGGGATGTGGCCTTCACAGATGTTTCACACTTCCTTCAAATGCAGAGATTATTTTAGCATGTATTTCTATTTCTCCACCAGGCATAGAGGTATTTCACTATTGTTTTCCCTTGTTTTTCTCTTAAATGTAGATGGGTTTCACTGATACCCTCTAGCTCAAAGCAGAGAATTTTGTTGTTTTTCCTTGTGATTGTTACTGAAAGTGGCGAACAGGCTGTTCACAGTTCAGAAGCCAATAAAGAAGCAAGGTTGGTGGGAAGGAAAGCTTGCCTTATTTTGGATGCCAGCATGTGTGTATATATATGTGTGTGTGATGTTGCATCTGTTTCTCTGGAGAACTTTGATAAAGTAGATCAAGGCTTGTGTTCTATAAGGAAGCTAAGATGATGTATTTGGGTGGAGTTTCTATGGTGGCTGCTGTTCTCCTTTCCCAGCCAGGCCAGGGCAGTGGTGACACAGAATTTCCCACAGTCCTCCCTTAAGTATCTAGTTAAGTTTTTAGAAGAACAATCTATGAGTGTGTGAGCACTAAGTATCTGCAATCCTTAGTTACCCCAGTGCTAGTCTATTACTGGCCATTGGTAATTCATTTTAAATTCTACTTCCATCTTCTTATTGGTATTTATGACATTTAATATGCTTGTTTCAATTAAGATATTATTCAGTCTTGTTTCTCCACTTGAATATTTCATGGATATTTCAGATATAATGTATCTACAACAAAATTATTTTATTTTTCCTTATCTCCACAAAACTTTGCTTGACAGCTCATTCCTATCTATCAATATGTAAATGACATCACCCTGTAGCCAGAGGTCCAAAGTGAAAATGTTGTATTCACACCTGATACTTCTCTTTCCCTTAATCCATCATCCAGACTCACAGAAAACCATGTTCGTTCCTCCTGTAAGACATTAAGGAGTATATTGTTTATTTCCTTTTTGCTCCGTTTTCTATACCAGTTCTTGTCATCACCTTTCTCCTCCAAAATCCTACTTACTTTTATCTTCATCTGTTAAAATACATTCTGCTGTTCAAAACATAAATCATGTCGTTCCATACCTCTGCTCACACCTTTCAATGATCTTACACTTAGTATAAAATTTAAACTCCTCATCAGGATCAACTGGGTCCTAAATAATACCACCAATCTGATCACTTCTTAAGCCATTCCGTTGTTCATAACACACACCATAAACTCAAATCTCATGGTCTTCTGGCTTTTCTCTTTCCTAAATATATCATCATTACTTTTCCTATGGACATTTGCATTTGTGTGTTATCTTCATATATGTATTTTCTCCACATCTTTGGGACCTCAACTTATATAATTCCTTCAAAAGACCTCTCCAGATAACCCTATCAAAGGGTTATCAGAGTCACCTTTTATCTATCACATTATTTTTGTTATCTTTACAAGATGAAATCAATTTAAAACCATTTTTGAATTGCTTTTCATTGTGGTGGTGGTTGTTTTTTTACCTCTGGAATATAGGCTTCCTGGAGAAAATTATTTCATTTCTCTTGAATGACACTAGCTAATCAATAAATATGAACTAAAAGCATGGAATCAACATCCTGGGAACTAGGTATTCCTGAATATGTAAATAGAATATAAAATAAGATGCAATATTAGAGTCTTCTAGATGCCATAATAGTGGCTTATATGAATCCAAGTTAAAATTAAAGACACTAAGGGAGCACATTTTCTATAGGGAGTTGAGATCAAGAGGTAAGCAGATCCCCCAATCACCATTTCAAACCCCTATTTATTCACACCTAACAGAAAGTGGAAAAGAATATGAGGAAAATTTAGAAGCAAAGTGAGGAGATGGAAAGAAAATTATTCAGAGGCTGGGGTACCAGAATAAAGGAGAACCTGAAATCAGACTCTCCGACTTGAAGGTTGCTCATGTAAAGGACCAGTTGCACTGATGTCTGATGCCTCTCTGAGCCCAAAAGAAGCTGAGGAGAAAGGTTGGGAAGGTAAATGTTTCAGAAGTAGGAAAGCATGCATTTGCACCTTTTGGTCTGGCATGGGTGAGTACATATCTAGGAATGCCAAGGAGTTCTGTGGTTTTTGAGCTGTCTTAGAATTTCTCCATCCAAAAATATAAACAAAATGACTTCCCAAGAAACCTGTTGGGTGTACTTCTGCACCCAAAAGCTAAAAGAGGAAAGGAAGGGCAAAAATACATAGACTCTAAACAGATATCCCTCATTAAAACTGTACAGCAGGGGGATCCCCTCCACAAGCCTTCAGTTTGAACTTGTAGTATGCAAAGTCATCTGGCCATTGCACATTTTCTACATGACAGGCATCTGACAAGAGGCCATCCAGCATTACCTAGAAACTCACAGACTTCCTCAAGAAGTGTACATGTTTACGAAGGGATACTTGTCTCTTGCTTCTTCTTTTCTTTGGCTCCCAACACACTGGAGATCCGTCAGAAAGCTCAATAGAGGAAGGAAAGACATCCACATTCCATTTCTCAAAATTTCTTTAGGGCAATGGCATTGATAGTAATAAAGGAGGGAGAGCTTTTAATCAAAAATGAGATTGAAGTTTTAACTTTCTTAAATGCTTAACATTGGCTTGAAATCATGAAATCTGCTATACAAGACAATATGAAAAGCAGAGACAGGACATTTGATAGATATTTTTAGTGACTGAGAAATGATTTATGTATGTGTATAGCACACAACATCAAACTTTCCTATATAATGATTACATTTGATTTGTATTAAAACATATATTACACCTAATTGATGCACTCTATATCATATCTATCTGATTATTATTATTTGACTCTGATTCTGCACATTTCTTCACCCTGAAACTATGGTAACATGATTCTTACTCAGAAATACAACCACTGTCTTAGCTTATGACTCAGATTCTAAGCAGAGGTTTAAAATAATGTAACCAAATAACTATTACTAGGTCATCTTTCTATGTAATAACAAAGAATCATCACCTTATGAGTCCGAGTCTCTAATTTTTTATTATATTATTTCCTCCATATTTCATTAAAACATCAGAATCCTTTTTCCACATCAAAACCCTAGCTATTTTTCTCTGTCTACTGAACTTTTTTACAGTTATGATTCAATTGGAAAAAACTGTTTGCTTCATTAAACAAATCAAATATCCTCTCTTCATTCTGTTTATTAGTCAGTGCTTAGAATAAGCACATCCCACTTCTTTAGTTGGCTCTGAGGGCTAACTTTTTATTCCATACCTTTTCTAGACTTACTTTGGAATGCTGTTTAGGTGCTATACTCTACAATGACACTTCTGCTAATATTTTTCATTTATTTACATAGTAGATGTCTTAGTTATTTTTAAATTGTTTTTCTTATATAATTTAAGTGATTCTAAATGTGACCTATCTTCATAGATACTATAATAAATTTCTAGCAGATATTATTATAGTGTCATTATAACAAAATGGGTTTCCCTGGTGGCTCAGATGGTAAAGAATCTACATGCGTTGAGGGAGGCCTGAGTGTGATCCCTTGGTTGGGAAGATTCACTGGAGAAGGGAATGGCTACCTACTCCAGTATTCTAGCTGAAGAATCCCATGGACAGAGGAGCCTGGTGCGCTCTAGTCCATAGTATCACGGTCAGACACATTGACCAATTAACAGTTTCACTTTTCATTATAACCAGAATCAATATTTTGCAACATTCTCACAGATGAAAGTTAAGCATATTGTCCTAATTTTCAGTTCACTTCAGTTCAGTGGCTCAGTCGTGTCCAGCTCTTTGCAACCCCATGAATCACAGCACGTCAGGCCTCCCTGTCCATCACCATCTCCCGGAGCTCACTCAGACTCAAGTCCATCGCGTCAGTGATGCCTTCCAGCCATCTCATCCTCTGTCGTCCCCTTCTCCTCCTGCCCCCAATCCCTCCCAGCATCAGGGTCTTTTCCAATGAGTCAACTCTTCGCATGAGGTGGCCAAAGTACTGGAGTTTCAGCTTTAGCATCATTCCTTCCAAAGAAATCCCAGGGCTGATCTCCTTCAGAATGGACTGGTTGGATCTCCTTGCAGTCCAAGGGACTCTCAAGAGTCTTCTCCAACACCACAGTTCAAAAGCATCAATTCTTCAGCGCTCAGCTTTCTTCACAGTCCAACTCTCACATCCATACATGACCACAGGAAAAACCATAGCCTTGACTAGACGAACCTTTGTTGGCAAAGTAATGTCTCTGCTTTTGAATATGCTATCTAGGTTGGTCATAACTTTCCTTCTGAGGAGTAAGCATCCTAATTTTACTAGTGTGTTATTCTATCTATAGCTTTGACTTATGAAGGAACAACAAATATGACAATCAAGAACACTAACTGATCTAAACAGCATGTTAAATAAACACCTGCTTTTTCAATTGATACATTTACAGAGAAATATTTGAAAAAATAAATCCTATTATTAGTCTCATTTAAATTAGATATTTATAAAGCACTTATTGTAATCTATTGTGTTAAGTATCAGCAGAATATGGCTAAAATTGCAGTTTAAAGCTATGAGTATTTTTACTATGAAATGAATCACAAAGTAATAATTTTCATTCTCCTTTAAAAGACAAAAGTTTTATGATAACTTAATTAGAGATCACTATGTAATGAGCCACTGATCATAACAACTACCCATTCACTGCTATGGAAAGTTTGACAGTGCAAAAGCCAACTGCTGTTAAAATTTAGTACATGATTTTATAGTACTATCAACAATTTTGTATATTATAAAATGCAAAATAAAATTTTAAGGGGTTTGTTATTTCTCCACAGAAGTTGGAAAAATTAAAATAAAATTATCAAGACAAAAAAAAGAAGCAAAAATTCATCAAAAAATAAATTAGATGATACATATGTTATTGAATACTTAGTTTTGGGGAAAAAAGATGAAATGCTAGATAGAGTGGAAGAAAATAGAAAAACCTGTAACTAAGATTTTTATCAGTTTGTTACAGATAATTTTTATTTCTGTGTCAACCATAATGGATGAACTTCAAAAAAAATTGGAAAATGTTCAAGAAATACTAATGAATCTATCAAAATGAAATTGAAACCTGATTTACACCATTTTCTTATAGCTTTATCATTTAGGTTGAGCTTGAGTAGACATAGTGTCATTGGGAATAGCTCTTGGAATCTCCAGAGAGCTTGTAAATTCAGTTCCAAAATAACTGACTCACAAGGCTAGTGATTGATGCTAGGGGGCTGGGCTTAGCTGGGACTGTCAACTGGATCACTCACACAGTGGGTTTGTGCTCCTCCACAGCTTGGTGGCATGGTATTGCCACCTCACAGCAAGGATTTCAAGGGGAAAAAAAAAAAGCAGGTAGTCAAGGTCTAATAAGCAGTAGATCCATAACTGGCACATAAGAAAAGTGATGCTTTCCTTGTATTCTATTGGTTAAAATAGTCAAAGACCCACTCGTCATCAACATAGGAAGCAAGATAAACCCTTTCATGATGGAGAGATATAAACTATTGAGAATACTAGCATAGAAAGTATGGTCATCTTTGTTTCTCCTTACCTACTATGTGTCCATTTATGATATCAAGTTACATGTCAACATTTTTTATTATTACATTAATCAATATTGTCTTTAAATATTCACCAAAAAAAGAATATTTTTATTATAAATGATTTGTAATTTTTTAAGTGCAATAAAAGTTAGCTTCAGCAACCATACAAAAATTTTTAAAGTTGAAAGTTACTGATGAACATACTAATTGATAGGTATTGATGGAACATTAATGTATAAGAAGATTAAAAACTTTGGGTTTATTTTCCCCTAAAATCTAGAATAATTTTCTCTGAAGCACTGCAATGTATCTTATGCAGTGATTTACTGGATACATTTTCATCTTTTTCAGAATATATTTATCTTTCCCAATAACGGTTGGAAGAAGATAATGTAAATTCTTAAATTAGCATTGCTTAAAACCACTAATCTCTATAATCTTGTTTATAGTATAAAAATATAGCAATCATTTATATGAAAAAGTGAGAAATAGATCAAGCAATCATAAAATAGAATTTTCATTAATGTATAACATACATGGATTTTATTACAAATTATTTTCTAGTGAATTTGAGCCCTTAAAGTTTAAAATAGTAATTTTCCCTTATTGTATATTCAGTAATTAAATGTGTATAATATATAATGAGTAGGTGGCTATGTTTATTTTTATCGAGCAGTAAATAGTATACAAACTTAATTTTTTCTTTTTAAGCAGAATTTTTTTTTATAATTCACATAAATGTAACTCAGGGTTTATATAAACCCTTCTATCTGTTTTGTCAGACTAAAATTTTCAATTCATGTTCTGTGATTCTTTGAAGAAAAATGAAGCAATGCTGCTTATGAACAATATATTCTTAATGCTAGATGAATTATAGGAGTTGATGGGCATGGATGTCAACTCCTCCATAAACAACAAAATTGTACAAAAATAAAAAGACTGAAAACCACATTATCAGCCTCTTGGATTCCCTTGGTAGAGAAACCCATTCCCTTCCCCGCCCCCATTTCTATATTATTAGTTGTTTTTCATTTTGTCCAACATTTTCATTTTGAGGAGTAAATGATCTATCAAATATCAAGTTACTACTGTAATTCTACTTAATTCCTTTTACTCAAGAAACTGAGATGAATTAGAATAAAACAATCTCATGGACAACCAAAATTATATTTCTAAATTCATTTTGAAGTGTATTTCTTATTATAAATATCAACTGGATAGAAGATGAAAGGAAAATGAATTTAGTAGAAATAAAGAAAAAGTAATTTTAAGTTGACACTTCTTTATTGGTGATAAATTTCTCTTGAAGTATGTTACATGAGCATGACACTCACGTGATGACATTTAGGCTTTTTAGCAAATGAATCATCCCTTTCACAAGTGTCCGACAGATGGCATGGAGACAGATATGATTTAAAACTTAAGAAAAAATGGTACAGATATAAATGTATATCTTATTTGTGATATATTCTGAAATCCTGTTAGTAAAAGCAATCTGGTAGTACCCATGAATACATTCTAAAGAAGCAAGTCTCAGAAAGTCTGATGCCAGAATATGCTTACTGTGAGCCTCCACTTTTCCTTCTGTCAAGTAATTGGCAAGCTAAAGTCTGAACAGTATCCAATTAATTATAAGCCAGCAAAGTCAGCTTGAATATGAATTTAGCACCATTAATTTAGTGTTAAATCTCAAATATTTATACTGTGCAACTGAACTTACAATCAAATAATTTATCACTTATGAAAAATGTGGAATTATTTTCATGGCAAAATATTTCTTTTCTAATGTGGGGAAGTACAAGATACACAAATTATAAACAAATGTCAAGTTGAAATTTAAATGGAACTCTAAAATAAGTTGCTAAATGCTAAATCACTTCAGTCGTATCTGACTCTTTGTGACCTACGGACTTAGCCTGCCAGGTGCCTCTGTTGGTGGGACTTTCCAGACAAAATACTGGAGTGGGTTGTCATGCCCTCCTCCAGGGGGTCTTCCAGACCCATGAATCAAACCCATTTGAACTCAGGTCTCCTTTGCCTCCTGCATTGGCAGGCAGGTTCTTTACCACTAGGGCCACCTGGGAAGCCCTAAAATAGGTTAGGGTTATTTATGTTAATTTCTAAAGATTGATCTTCTTTATTTAAGTGAACACTGTTTACAAGAAATTATTTGAGTAAATATGTCTTACCTGTGGCCATTATTGTTTTGTGTTCATAAAGGTACATAAAAACTCACTGTGATAAGTTGGTACCCCAACCTCTGAATCACTTTCAGTGTTATGAGAAAACATTTTTCCTAACAATGGTTCAAAATATTATCCAGGCATTCAATTTTTTTTTAAGGCTCAACATAAAGAGTGTAAAGAGAGTATTAGGTAGAAAAATATGAGTAAATTTAATATTTTTCTGTTAGTCTTATCTTAGTGGCAGAACCTAACTATTCACCTTAATTATTTTACTTTGTTTCCACAAATGAGAGTAAAAACTACGCTGATTTTGAATCCCAAACACAATGTGTTCAACTGATAATCATTAACATGTTTCATCATTCAACATACCAATGCCTTTCCTTTGGGCATAGATATCTACCAAATAAAAAGCACAAAATATATTTTATTCTTATTCTTTGGCACAGATTATTGTCTTTGGTTCCTCATTACAGTAATTTCAGAACATAATGATCTTTGAACACTCCTTCCTATTGCAAATCTGAATAAGAGAGGATCAAACTGCATTAATTCTTTAGAGTCCTCTTGGTATAATTTAGTGAATCTATGAGACTTCTTAAACTTGTTTAGATTATACTTAGCATTTCTATTTGAATCCAGAAATCCTTTAAATCCCATGACCTTTTCAGGAAGCTCATAGGCAGTCTTTCTGAAGTGATTTCTCCCTTTTCTGATACCTTTTAGCATTATTCTTGGTATTATTTGGGGGGAAACATACTATGTGTAGCATAAAGATATGATTCATCTATATATAATTTATAAAGTTTGAAATATCAGAAGTATAATTTTAGTTTTTGTTTTTTTTTTCCTCACCAGCTTAGATCCAGTCCAATCATGGGAAATAGATGTGGACAGTGAGAGACTTTATTTTCTTGGGCTCCAAAATCACTTCAGATGATGACTGCAGCCATGAAATTAAAACTTGCTTGCTCCTTGGAAGAAAAGCTATGACCAAACTAGACAGCATATTAAAAAGCAGAGACATTACTTTGCCAACAAAGGCCCGTCTAGTCAACGGTATGGTTTTTCCAGTAGTCATGTATGGATGTGAGAGTTGGGCTATAAAGACAACTGAGTGCTAAATAATTGATGCTTTTGAACTGTGGTTTTGGAGAAGACTCTTGAGAGTCCCTTGGACTGCAAGGAGATTCAACCAGTCCATCCTAAAGGAAATCAGTCCTGAATATCCATTGGAAGGACTGATACTGAAGCTGAAACTCCATTATTTGGCCACCTGATGTGAAGAACTGACTCACTGAAAAAGACCCTGATGTTGGGAAGGATTGAAGGCGGGAGGAGAACGGGATGGCAGAGGATGAGATGGTTGGATGGCATTACCGACTTGATAGACACGAGTTTGAGCAAGCTCCGGGAGTTGGCAATCGACAGGGAAGCCTGGTGTGCTGCAGTCCCTGGGATCGCAAAGCATCAGACGTGACTGAGCAACTGAACTGAACTGAGCTTAGAACCATATCTCATATTTGGTTACCAGAAGATAGGTTGCAAATAATTTTTTTGTTTTGTCTCATTTCAAAGTTATGGTTTACTGTGATTCATACCTATCAGAACTTTGACATAGTGGTCCCAAAAAGGTCAAGAACATTCTACTACTACTACTACTACTACTACTAAGTCACTTCAGTTGTGTCGGTCTCTGTGCGACCCCAGAGACGGCAGCCCATCAGGCTCCACCATCCTTGGGATTCTCCAGGCAAGAACCCTGGAGTGGGTTGCCATTTCCTCCTCCAATGCATGAAAGTGAAAAGTGAAAGTGAAGTCGCTCAGTCATGCTGACTCTTAGTGATCCCATGGACTGCAGCCCACCAGGCTCCTCTGTCCATGGGATTCTCCAGGCAAGAGTACTGGAGTGGGGTGCCATTGCCTTCTCTGCAAGAACATTCTATATATTTTAAAAAGCTTAGAGAGAATAAGATAAGCTGCAGGACTATCCTAAAACATGGGAGAAATCACCTGGAATGGTAGAGCCTTATTTTTCATTTAAAATAAAATTTTCATTTAGGAGAGATCAGACTCCTTAGATATGGGGCATAACTAAAAGTATGAAAGTTTGTTCTATCAGGACTTATTGTTAGGTTTCACCATTCATGGATTTTAAAACACATGAGGGCACCCACTATATGACAAATTTAGAAGAAACTTGTTTTGGCAATGGTATGCTAGGGCCTGTTGGTAATATGGAAGAAGGATATGAGAGTAGGTAGACTGAGTTTATTTTATTTTATTTTACTAAACTCTTGTTTCATAAAACAAGAGTTTTATTAAAAAAGCATAAACATGGGCCAGTATTACAGATACAGACCAGTAAAACAGTAAACATGGGAATTTCATAGGTACCTTAGAGAGTTTGGTAGCTAATGTGTAGAAAGAATGAGAAGCAGATGATAATTTCGAAGTAGAAGATAATTCTCACTAGAATAATTTAATATTATTGGTGGCATTAAAGTAATAGAAGCCATAACAAAAAGAAGAGTTAGATTGTAGATTTGTAGAGCTATAGCAAAAACAGCTTTACTTAAAAACTCAAATTAGACTATTAATGTGGATCCTATTAAAAACATAATATAATATTAAAATGTTATAACACTAATAATACATTTTTGAAAACATCATTGTCCACATAGTTTATGTACATAGGTCTACTACAGGCCAGAATGCCGAGAAATGCTCACAAGGTAAATGACCTTTCAGCAGTTGTTTAGTAGAGGTTGTGTAATGCAGATCTAAATTAGAACAAGAGAGAAAGTGAAAATGAAACTGTTAGTTGCTCAGTCGTGTCCAGACTCTTTGTGACCCTATGGACTGTAGCCTGACAGGCTCCCCTGGCCATGCCACTCTCCAGGCAAGAATACTGGAGTGGGTTGCCATTTTCTCCTCTAGGGATTGAACCCATGTTTCCTGCATTCCAGGCAATTTACTTACCATCCGAGCCACTAGGAAGCGAGAACAAGAGAAGAGAAATATTATTACTTTGCTTCTTAGTAAAAGCTAAAAATGAAAAATTTAACCATTCAGATCAAAGAAAATGAAATAAACTAAGTGATTTTATTTATAGCTTGGCCATGTTGCAAAGATTTATAATTTTAAGTTGTTATATGATTTTTTCATAATAGCATCTCAGACAGCATTTGGGATTGAGTATTCGGGCTCTCAAAACCCCAATCTGGCTTCACCACCGACATATTCTCTCTGGTAAATAAAGAGATAACATGTAATAGTATTAGATAAGCTTTATACATTTTAGAAGTTTGGTAATATTCAATAAATTTTAATTTCATTTTCATTACCAGTCACATTTTATGTGATAAAGACTTAAGCAACTTTTCCAGAAGTCAACATTCTGCTTTAATAGGTTAATTCTAGGTGAATGTGTATCCATTGTGCTCAGTTGCTCAGTCACATCTGACTCTTTAAAACCCCATGGACTGTCGCCTGCCAGTCTCCACTGCCATGGGATTTCCCAGACAAGAATACTCGAGTGGGTTGCCATTTTATCTTCCAGGGAATCTTCACAACCCAGGGTTTAAAGCCGTGTCTCCAGTATTGCAGGCAGACTCTTTACCACTGTACCGCTTGGTTCTTTCAAAAAAGAGGGACACACACCTCCTGGGCTATATAGTTCTAAGAAAATGAGAATATTATATAGTATAGGAATCAATGTTATGTGTTACATAAAATATACATTAAATAATAATTATAGCTATACCTCTAAAAATATCTTACAGGTATTGGACAATTTTCAATCATAGAAAATATGCTAAATACTTTAATTGTGTAAACCCAACTTTTATTTCTCTTTTCTACCTTAAAATGTAGATGATGGCGTTAGCCCCTTTAAAAACATAAGCACAGGAAGGGAAGTAATTTGCTTGAGGAAATACTAGAAAACTTACAGAACCAGACATGAACTTAATAAGTACTCTGACTTCATTGCTGTCATTCTTAACCACTATATCGTGGCCTCTTTGCATCCAATTATGGTAACTATATGAATAACAGAATCACTTACTTATTTGTTCAGTGTACAAAGAGGTTTAGATAAAATTTTCTAGGGAAGAGTGAAAGCAAACCAGTAAAAAAGAAATAAAATGTTTACCTACTTCATATTCATTCTTAACTTAAATGGAAAACTTGTGTGATTGAAAAGCAGCAAAATGGAAAATGATACTTCTATTCTAATTAAAAAGCAGCCTACAATGAAAGGCTAATATAGGCTTTTAGGTGATTAGTGAGAAGCAAATAAAGAGTATATGTAATGCAATCAGTTAACATATAGTAAGTGATTATAGAGAGCAAGTGATTTTTGGAATGTTTTCTGAAAAGAACTAAAAATACATAGTGCAAGTGAGTGGAAAGAAATAGAGGGGGATTCATAAGAAAAAAAAGTTGACGCTATAAGCAGCAACATGTGAGCTACTAAGGACGGAACCTTGGAAAATTCTCACCAGTGTTTTATTTTTAAGAGATACAACAATCCGATATTATACAATGAATGAAGAAAAGTCTTAGGAATTAGTCATTCAAACAGGAAAAAAATATTTTTGTATATAGTGTCTACAGATAAATATAAAACTAGTTCAGGTTGGAGAGTTGTAAAAGAAAGAGCTCTATTGGTAAAAAGAAAAGATGGACATAGGAACCTAGAAGAAATAAAGCTTGTCAAAAGACTCTCAGCTGTGTAAGATAGAAAGTAAAATGACCTTAAAATGAATGTGAATGCCATCTGCACGTATCTATAAATATCCCTAAGTGTCTTGCTCATGAGTCTTTTAATTGACATGATAGAGTTTTAGGTGCATAATAATGTGGATTGGTTTACCTGCCATATGCAGCTCAAGAAATCAAATGTAAAAATTGAAGATTTTATTTCAAAGCATCCTCAAACATTTCATTGGGAAATTGTTTAAAGTGGACCCACAATGTTCATGGCAGAACACATTAATTTGCTTGCTTTTGCCAATGATCTGATAAAAATAGACAGCATTATTTGCTCTAGTGAGAATATTTTCATCTCGTTAATGGATATTCCCATGTGATGATATTACATAAAAATAGTCTGTTTATTTACACTTTAGAATATATGTAGCTATTTTTTTAAACTAATAGATTTTGCTTTTTAGAGTAGTTTTACATTTACAGAAAAATCAAGCAAAATGTGTTCAGTTCAGTTCAGTCGCTCCGTCATGTCCAACTCTTTGCGACCCCATGAACTGCAGCATGCCAGGCCTCTCTGTCCATCACCAACTCCCGGAGTTCACTCAGACTCATGTCCATTGAGTCAGTAATACTATCTAACCGTCTCATCCTCTGTCGTCCCCTTCTACTGCCTTCAATCTTTCCCAACATCAGGGTCTTTTCAAATGAGTCAGCCCTTCATATCAGGTGGCCAATATATTGGAGTTTCAGCTTCAACATCAGTCCTTCCAATGAACACCCAGGACTGATCTTTAGGATGGACTGGTTGGATCTCCTTGCAGTCCAAGGAACTCTCAAGAGTCTTCTACAGCACCACAATTCAAAAGCATCAATTCTTTGGCACTCAGCTCTCTTTATAGTCCAACTCTCACATCCATACATGACCACTGGAAAAACCATACCCTTGACTAGACGGACCTTTGTTGGCAAAGTAATGTCTCTGCTTTTTAACGTGCTGTCTAGGTTGGTTATAACTTTCCTTCCAAGGAGTAAGCGTCTTTTAATTTCATGGCTGCAATCACCATCTGCAGTGATTTTGCAGCCCAGAAAAATTAAGTCAGCCACTGTTTCCACTGTTTCCCCATCTATTTGCCTTGAAGTGATGGGACCGGATGCCATGATCTTAGTTTTCTGAATGTTGAGCTTTAAGCCAACTTTTTCACTCTCCTCTTTCACTTTCATCAAGGGGCTTTTTAGTTCTTCTTCACTTTCTGCCATAAGGGTGGTGCCATCTTTATATCTGAAGTTATTGATGTTTCTCCCAGCAATCTTGATTCCAGCTTGTGCTTCTTCCAGCCCAGCATTTCTCATGATGTACCCTGCATAGAAGTTAAATAAACAGGGTGACAATATACAGTCTTGATGTACTCCTTTCCTATTTGGAACCAGTCTGTTGTTCCATGTCCAGTTCTAACTGTTGCTTCCTGACCTGCATACAGGTTTCTCAAGAGGCAGGTCAGGTGGTCTGGTATTCCTATCTCTTAAAGAATTTTCCACAGTTTATTGTGATCCACACAGTCAAAGGCTTTGGCATAGACAATAAAGCAGAAATAGATGTTTTTCTGGAACTCTCTTGCTTTTGATGATCCAGCGAATGTTGACAATTTGATCTCCGGTTCCTGAAGCCACAATCACAGACAACTAGCCAATCTGATCACAGCGAACACAGTTTGTCTAACTCAGTGAAACTAAGCCATCCCATGTGGGGCCACCCAAGATGGATGGGTCATGGTGGAGAGTTCTGACAGTATGTGGTCCACTGGAGAAGGGAATGGCAAACCACTTCAGTATTCTTGCCTTGAGAACCCCATGAACAGTATGAATGGTATGAAAAGGCAAGACTTGTAAAGCTCCTGTATATTCCCTTCCCATCTCTCCCAATTTCTCCTATTATTAGCATCTTACATTAGTGTTGTACATTTGTCACAAGTGATGAACCAATATTGATGAGATAATGTTGACACATTATTACTAACGTCGATAGTTTGCATTAGAATTCACTCTGTAGGTACAGTTCTATGGGTTTGACAGATACTTGATGGCATGTATGCACCATTATGGTGCACATAATTGAAACTACACTGAGTAGTTTCAATGCCCTAAAAGTCCCCTCTCCCATCTATTTATCCTTCCCTTCCTTGTCCCAGAACCTCTTGGAGTCACTGACCTTTTACTATTTCTAATAGTTTTGCCTTTTCTATAATGTCATATAGATTGCATAATACAGTATATAGCCTTTTCAGATTGGTTTCTCTCACCTAGAAATTTAAGGTTTCTGGTGACATTCCATGGCTCCATCATGTCTTTACATGGCCTGATAGTTCATATATTTCTTTTTTTTGAAGAAAAAATTTTAATAATAGAGACATTCATTCATCACATTGACTTCTGCTTAGAGAAGAAATCAAATACTTTTTTTTCTCCTAAAGAAACTAAAAGGAAACTAGAGCTAGGTTTTCTATTTGAAAGATAAACTATACTATGCCATGCTCTTTTGAGCAACTTATTCATATCGAGGGAAGTGGGATTACTAAGCACTTCAATATGACAACATTAAATTGTCTTATTAGACATTGAATTTTGTTAAATAAACAATGTGAGAGATTGCTTTTTATCATGTTATTGTTATATCTTAACTTATATGAAGTAATATTCATTTTCTGATGGTGTACAGATCTGTGTATCTTCCTTGATACATGTAACTCTCATTTGTTTTCATTTCTATATAGTGCTCCATTTTATTTATAAAAGTGTAAATCCATCCTTTTAAATTAAATTTTTCCTTGTTTACTGTTAAAAAAAGTTTCAATGAACACATATATACATTTTTTCTTGAGAGAATATGAACATATCCCTTGAAGAACAATTGATTTACCAAACATCTTGATGTATTTTTCAACTGCTGCTGCTGTTGCTAAGTCGCTTCAGTCGTGTCCAACTCTATGTGAGCCAATAGACGGCAGCCCATCAGGCTCCCCCATCCCTGGGATTCTCCAGGCAAGAACACTGGAGTGGGTTGCCATTTCCTTCTCCAATGCATGAAAGTGAAAAGTGAAAGTAAAGTCGCTCAGTCGTGTCCAACTCTCAGCGACCCCATGGACTGCAGCCCACCAGGCTCCTCAGTCCATGGGATTTTCCAGGCAAGAGTACTGGAGTGGGGTGCCATTGCCTTCTGGAAGTGTACTATTATATTTCATGACTGCAATTTATGTTTACCTGATCTTTGTTTATTCTGATAATTTGGATTGCCTCTTTTAGCAATTTTGGGCTCTTATGGGAATTTTAATATGCATTTTTTGTAATGGTTCTTTGTTGTTTTGTGATAATAGACAAGTATCCATCAGATTAAAGAATTTTCTTCTATTTCTAGTTTGCTAAAAGTCTTTCATAAATAAATGGAATTTCTTCATGAGAATTGTTTTGCAATGTATATAAGACTTAGAGATGATCATCTGGGAGATTAGCTGAATTTTTTGTTTCGCACTTTTCTTGCCTGGTTTTGGTCTCATAGTTAAATAGTATCAGGAAAAAAAAAAAAAAACTATTGAAGAGAATTTTGTCTGTTTCTTCTCCCAGATTATTTGCTTTTTAAATAGTAACTCCTTGAATTTTTTGAAATCTGTTTTGTTAAATATTTTGGCCTGTCATTTGCCAGTGTGTGTGTGTGAGTTTCAAAGATTCATTTAGTTACATTAATAGTTATATTACTACTTTACTTTTCTACTTTGTCTTTCACCTAGGTAAAAAACATTCTTTGAAAATGTAAGTTTTATGTAAGTTTCTCATTTATTTTCAAATACTGTATATAGTCTTGTATTTATTTTAAAGTTCTTTCTGATTCATATGAAATTCATTTTTATTTTGGAAATTATGTGTCTTTTCTTTACTTCTAGTCTATGTTTAGTCTTTGCATAGATAAGCTGTCATTATGTTCTTTCTCTAAATAGTATCATTATAACTATTATTGTTTTCATTTTTATTATTTTCTTTTACAATTATTTTTCATCACTGTCCCTATGATCCTTCAAACTAACTCAAATTAAAATGCTTTGAGCTCTGAGATTTTTTCAACATGTTTTTTTCCCTAGTATTTGAATTTTATCTTATTTTTATGCCCATTGAAAGAGACTTTTCAAACAGTTTGTACAGTCACACTGAATTGAAGATTAAGGGTTTTTGTGTCTTATACTTTGGAGATGCAATTTTATTTTTTCCAACTAATATTATTGCCTTTGCAAATTATTAACTAGTATAAGTTTCATTTTTCTTGTACCTTTCTCATGTTTCTTCTCTGGGTGCATGTGAGATTTTTTTTCCTTGCAGTTCAGTTCAGTCATTCTGTCATATCTAACTTTTTGCAACATCATGGAGTGCAGTACACTAGGCTTCCCTATCACCAACTCCCGGAGTTTGCTCCAGCTCACATCCATTGAGTTGGTGATGCCATCCAACCATTTCATCCTCTGCCATCCCCTTCTCCTGCCTTCAATCTTTCCCAGCATCAGGGTCTTTTCCAATGAGTCAGTTCTTCACATCACTTGAAAAAATATTGGAGCTTCAGCTTTAGCATCCGTCCTTCCAATGAATATTCAGGACTGATTTCCTTTAGGATGGACTGGTTGTATCTCCTTGCAGTCCAAGGGACTCTCAAGAGTCTTCTCCAACACCACAGTTCGAAAGCATCAGTTCTTCCATGCTCAGCTTTCTTTATAGTCCAATTCTCAATCCATACATGACTACTGGAAAAACCGTAGCTTTGACTAGACAGAACTTTATCAATAACGTAATGTCTCTGCTTTCTAATATGCTGTCTAGATTGGTCACAGCTTTTCTTCTAAGGAGCAAGCATCTTTTAATTTCATGGCTGCAGTCACTGCAGTGATTTTGGAGCCCAAGAAAATAATAGTCTGTCACTGTTTCAACTGTTTCCCCATCTATTTGCCATGAAGTGATGGGACTGGATGCGATCATCTTCATTTTTTGAATGTTGCATTTTAAGCCAGCTTTTTCACTCTCCTCTTTCACTTTCCATGAGGCTCTTTAGTTCTTTGCTTTCTCCCACAGGGTGGTATCATCTGTGTATCTGAGGTTATTGGTATTTCTCCCAGCAATCTTGATTACAGCTCTTCTGCCTTTGTTGTTCTATAATTTTGTAATATTATAGTGAGGTACCATCTATTTTTATTTATACTGTATGATTGCAATACAGTGTTTTGTTTGCCTTAATGCTATCTTAAGTATTAATTTTAAGGTCCTGGCCTGAGGCCAGTCCATGCCCTTGAGCAGTTTATTTAATCTATACTTTAACCTCCTCCATTACTGCAGTTTCATACTCTGGCCAGGATACCACTGCTGTAATCACCAGAAGGGTCAAATACGGGACAACAGGAGACAGACCCTGTGCCCCAGGGACCAATAAACTTATTTAAATTAGCCAATTCTACGAGTTCTTACCCTATTTTGATCCTTCCTGCATTTAGAAACCACAAGGAAGGAAGGTTGTTCACAGTTTCTTTCTCTCTCTCTGCTTTGTAGACAATCCCAGTCCTTTCTCTAACTGGGCCCATTTATGTGCTCTGTTCTCCATAGGAAACTCTGAGCAACAAAATTGTAAAACTTGTTCTGGTTTCCATTTTTGACCTGTGTCTGCTCTACCAAGGTATTGTGGTTAAAACAGTGCTCACATAATGATATTAGTAATTGTTATATATGGAGAATTAACTCCAGAAAGAATGAAGGGATGGAGCCAAAGCAAAAACAATACCCAGGTGTGGATGTGACTGGTGATAGAAACAAGGTTTGATGCTGTAAGAGCAATATTGCATAGGAACCTGGAATGTCAGGTCCATGAATCAAGGCAAATTGGAAGTGGCCAAACAAGAGATGGCAAGACTGAATGTCAACATTCTAGCAATCAACGAACTAAAATAGACTGGAATGGGTGAATTTAACTCAGATGACCATTATATCTACTACTGTGGGCAGGAATCCCTCAGAAGAAATGGAGTAGTCATCATGGTCAAAAAAAGAGTCCAAAATGCAGTACTTGGATGCAATCTCAAAAATGACAGAATGAATTCTGTCCATTTCCAAGGCAAACCATTCAGTATCACAGTAATCCAGGCCTATGCCCCAATCAGTAACACTGAAGAAGCTGAAGTTGAATGGTTCTATGAAGACCTACAAGACCTTTTAGAACTAACACCCAAAAAATATGTCCTTTTCATTATAGGGGACTGGAATGCAAAAGTAGGAAGTCAAGAAACACCTGGAGTAACAGGCAAATCTGCCTTGGAATACGGAATGAAGCAGGGCAAAGGCTAACGGAGTTTTGCCAAGAGAATGCACTGGTCATAGCAAACACCCTCTTCCAACAACACAAGAGAAGACTCTACACATGGACATCACCAGATGGTCAACACTGAAATCAGATTGATTATATCCTTGAAGGCAAAGATGGAGAAGCTCTATACAGTAGGCAAAAAAAAAAAGACCAGGAGCTAACTGTGGCTCACATCATAAACTTCTTATTGCCAAATTCAGACTGAAATTGACGAAAGTAGGGAAAATGACTAGATCATTCAGGTTTGACCTAAATCAAATTCCTTACAATTATACAGTGGAACTGGGAAATAGAATTCAGGGACTGGATCTGATAGACAGAGTGCCTAATGAACTATGGACCGAGGTCCGTGACATTGTACAGGAGACAGGGATCAAGACCATCACCATGGAAAAGAAATGCAAAAAAGCAAATGGCTGTCTGGGAAGGCCTTACAAATAGGTGTGAAAAGAAGAGAAATGAAAAGCAAAGGAGAAAAGGAAGGATATAAGCATCTGAATGCAGAGTTCCAAAGAATAGCAAGGAGAGATAAGAAAGCCTTCCTCAGCGATCAATGCAGAGAAATAGAGGAACACAATAGAATGGGAAAGACTAGAGATCTCTTCAAGAAAATTAGAGATATCAAGGGAACATTTCATGCAAAGATGGGCTCCATAAAGGACAGAAATGGTATGGACGTAACAGAAGCAGAAGATATTAAGAAGAGGTGGCAAGAATACACTGAAGAACTGTACAAAAAATATCTTCATGACCAAGATAATCACAATGGAGTGATCACTCACCTAGAGCCAGACATCCTGGAATGTGAAGTCAAGTGGGCCTTAGAAAGTGTTGATATGAACAAAGCTAGTGCAGGTGATGGAATTTCAGTTGAACTATTTCAAATCCTGAAAGACGATGCTGTGAAAGTGCTGCACTCAGAATGCCAGCAAATTTGGAAAACTCAGCAGTGGCCACAGGACTGGAAAAGGTCAGTTTTCATTTGAATCCCAAAGAAAGGCAATGCCAAAGAATGCTGAAACTACTGCACAATTGCACTCATCTCACACGCTAGTAAAGCAATGTTCAAAATTCTGCAAGCCAGGCTTCAGCAATACATGAACCCTGAACTTGCAGATGTTCAAGCTGGTTTTAGAAAAGGCAGAGGAACCAGAGATCAAATTTCCAACATCTGTTGGATCATCAAAAAAGCAAGAGTGTTTCAGAAAAACATCTATTTCTGCTTTATTGACGATACCAAAGCCTTTGACTTTGTAGATCACAATAAACTGTGGACTATTCTTAAAGAGATGGGAATACCAGGCCACTTGACCTGCCTCTTGAGAAACCTGTATGCACGTCAGGAAGCAACAGTTAGAACTTGACATGGAACAA
Source organism: Bos taurus (assembly GCF_002263795.3). Taxonomy (NCBI): domain Eukaryota; kingdom Metazoa; phylum Chordata; class Mammalia; order Artiodactyla; family Bovidae; genus Bos; species Bos taurus. The sequence continues at coordinate 25,975,380 of NC_037344.1, read as the reverse complement.
CAGACTGGTTCCAAATAGGAAAAGGAGTACGTCAAGGCTGTATGTTGTCACCCTGCTTATTTAACTTATATGCAGAGTACATCATGAGAAACTCTGGGCTGGAAGAAGCACAAACTGGAATCAAGGTTGTGAGAGAAATATCAATAACCTCATATATGCAGATGACACCACACTTATGGCAGAAAGTGAAGACGAACTAAAAAGCCTCTTGAAGAAAGTGAAAGAGGAGAGTGAAAAAGTTGGCTTAAGGCTCAATTTTCAGAAAATGAAGATCATGGCATCTGGTCCATCACTTCGTGGGACATAGATGGGAAAACAGTGGAAACAATGGCTGACTTAATTTTTCTGGGCTCCAAAATCACTGCAGATGGTGATTGCAGCCATGAAATTAAAAGACGCTTACTCCTTGGAAGGAAGCTTATGACCAACCTAGATAGCACATTAAAAAGCAGAGACATTACTTTGCCAACAAAGGTCCGTCTAGTCAAGGCTATGGTTTTTCCTGTGGTCATGAATGGATGTGAGATTTGGACTGTGAAGAAAGCTGAGCACCAAAGAATTGATGCTTTTGAACTGTGGTGTTGGAGAAGACTCTTGAGAGTCCCTTGGACTGCAAGGAGATCTAACCAATCCATTCTAAAAGAGATCAGTCTTTGGTGTTCATTGGAAGGACTGATGATAAAGCTGAAACTCCAATACTTTGGCCACCTCATGCGAAGAGTTGACTCATTGGAAAAGACTCTGATGCTGGGAGGGATTGGGGGCAGGAGGAGAAGGGGATGACAGAGGATGAGATGGCTGGAAGGCATCATCAACTCTATGGACATGAGTTTGAGTGAACTATGGGAGTTGGTGATGGACAGGGAGGCCTGGAGTGGTGTGATTCATGGGTCACAGAGTTGGACACAACTGAGCAACTGAACTGAACTGCTATATCCTGAAATGGTCAAATTTAGAGAAAAAATTTCTTCTGTCTTCCTATCTCTATGTGTAAGTCAGCCAGTCTCTCCTCACATTAGTCAATTAGGCCTTGGAAGGTCAAGGTTTTATTTTGTAGTCTTGGTTTCAACCTCCTGCATTGATAAACTTCATCTGACTTACTCATATTGTTCTAAATTTCCAAGCCTCTTGGCTACTAAGAAGGCCAAACCCAACATTCAGCCCCATCCATAAACACCTCAACCATCAGCTTCTTAGCTCTAGGATGTGCTTTGATTCTTGCAGTAATATGGTTGCTGTCAGCTAACCATGTAAGAGAAATTTGTTGTATTTTTAATTGCATCTTCTATATATTGGATATAAAGAAAGATTTCAGGTTGCTCTTCTGAATAATTTCAGAAAGAAATATACCTCATCCACCATTTAAACCACTGAAATTTATCATCGGTTTGCAAACTCCCCCTGGACTGTTCTTGTCAACGTTGCTGTTGATCTCTATAAACATCTTCAAAGAAATGCTTCTAGCTTGTGGTTATTTCATTTTTCCTCCTAGCTCATCATTCACTCCATCTCAATTTTGTTTCCCCTATCTTCTCCAAAACATCCTTATTGAACTCTCCTCTCCAACATCCTTGAGCTTTTCTACTAATATTGCTTCTTGCTCTCTTCCTGGATTAAGGAGAGTTTTTTTCTCCCTTTGTCCATGGTGCTGACTATTTATGTCGCTTGGAAAGCTTCGTGTGCAATATTTCATGTGACTGAGTGACCTTATTTACTCTGCAGTTCTTAGAGTATCTGTCAATTCCTCAGAGACTCTCTACCTTAGTGTCCAATCCTAAGCCCTCACCTTCCTCTTCCCTCTTTCTGGTCATCATACACTCCATTGTTATACTTTAGAATCTTAATAAAACCTCCAGTTATATTTTACTATGGCTGTACATTTTTATTAATTTAGTAATCTGGTGAATTTATTTAGACATAAATATTAACTTGGGAGGCTTGGTTTAATTATTCCCATTATTGTTAAGTAAATAAATGTGTCTGAAGACTAAATACTATGATCAAAATCTTCCACTTACAATAATGGATCTGACACTCACAGCCAGGTTGATTTTTTTCAAGCCCACTATTCTTTTTACCATGTCACCTTTCTTATGTGGGATTATACCTTAAACTTTAAAAGATTTACCTAATTAGTAACTGCGATTGCCTACCAAGTATCCTTCACCAAGCATTGGTGTGGATAATTGCAAATTCAATTTATTAGGATTACCATACAGTAAAGTAATTACCATACTCTATGCTAATATTCTACTTTAATTTACCTGAAAAGGCTGTTTCATATTAAATCACCTCTTATTAAAAATTATAAATAAAAGTATACCCAGTTAAATATCATGCTTTTAATGGTATCAATATTTAAGGGGATAATAGAAGTCATTATTGCCATTGACACCAATTAATTCTTATTTAACACCCACAGAGTTCTTGGCACTATATAGAATGCAAAAGAAAAGTCTTGAATAACTTTAGATTTACTCCTTAAAACTAAATGCTATGAAGTGTTAAGTAGTATCATGAAAAGAAAGTGCCATGATTAATTTCGATCTAGAATTGAAAGAAGGCAAAGTATTTTGAAAAATGCAAATATTTTTCAAATAGAATTTTTTTCATAGTTCAAACAAATCTTGTGTCAAAATTTGTCATTGGATTATATATATTATGAATGTGAATAGTTAAACAGAGATATCTGAACCAGATAAAACATCACCTGTCATCTTTAATGTGCAATTGGTACATGAAAAATTTTATCTTAAGCTAAGAATCATCTATAATAACTATTATATAAAATAATAGCTACTAACTCTGTGAGCCAGATCAAGATTTAAATTACTCTTTACCAATTACTTAATATGCCTTAGTTTCATTTTGCACATTTGTAAAATAATATTCACAATAATACTTATTTCGTATGGCTTCCCAGGTGGCCCTAGTGGCAAAGAACACGCCTGCCAATGCAGGAGGCCTAAGAGAGGCATATTCGACCCCTGGGTTGGGAAGATCTCCTGGAGAAGGGAATAGCAACCCACTCTAGTATTCTTGCCTGGAGAATCCCATGGACAGAGGAGCCTGGCGGGCTATAGTCCATGGGGTCACACAAAGTCTGAAGTGACTTGGCATGCACATATGTATGTTAATCAGATTTAATTATGTATAAAATGGTATTTAGCCATCTCTGTGTGATAATGAGTGACTGTAAACATTACTTATTGTTTTAATTGTCCAAAAACTGTTCAAACTGATTTAAATCAGAAATTATATGTAAAAGAAGTGTATAATATCTCATTAAAATCATTTTAAATGAGCAGAAAGTGATTATAGGTCTATTTTTGTTATTGTTTGTTTTAATTTGTTTTTTTACTTTCTAAGTCACTTTTTATTCAGGTGATATATTTATCTATCAGTTTTTTCTCTTTTTAAGCAATCTAAGAAAAAATGAAACGAATTGCTTTGGTTTCATTTATTATGATTGACACAATATACCTATTTCTAATTCATTGCTTTTAATTTTTGATATTGGCTGCTCATATTTTTCCATATTTTAAATAAATAAATTTATATTAAAAATAAAATAAAATCACCTGTCCTTTGTAAGAAAAAATAAACTGTAGGAGATTTTATTTTTCAAATGTAACTGCATCATTGTATTTTATTCCTTCTTACAATGTAATATTCACACTGCTTTGCTGAGAACTGAGATCTATTCTCCTTCCCAGCTGGGCTTGGTGATTTGTTTCTATTGAGTAGGATGTGATGGAAGGTCAAGCCTTGAAAAGAAAGTCAGTTTTCAGCTGACTCGCTTTTAAGTCAAGAAATATTCCCATTATGAGTAAATTTTGCACAGAGTCGGACACGACTGAAATGACTTACCTTACCTTAGTAACAGGGAGAGACCACATGTAGGGGTAGGTGTTCTTCCCAACCAATCAGCTAGAATCAAGTTCAACTTCTGGACATGTGAGTGAGCTAAACTTCACCTGACTTCAGCTTCCAGCCTTTCACATATAAAAGAAAAAGTATGAGGCATAGAAAAGTCATCCCTTCTATACCCTACATGAATTCCTGACCTTTAGAAGCAGCTAGTATATTACTTTTTGACATTTGTGGTAATTCATTATGCATTAGTAACTGGAATAAATGGCTTATAAAATTATTTGACTTTTTTTTCTGTTCAATTGTATTTACAGTGTCTGGTTCTGGTTATGGGATTTTTGTCTGCTAGTTGTTTGTTTCTATTTATGTACATGTATGTATTTAGTCTCTTTCTTGGGGTACTTCAAATTTTTAATTTTTCTGTAGACTCACTTCATACAGTTTTGGAATACATTTAGACCCCCATTTCTTGATTAATCAAATTCAGACATTACTCATAGAAATCCTAACTGAAAAAATGAAATATGCATATTCTCTTGGTAGTAATTATTCATACTCTCCTCTCAATCTTGGTTATTTATATTATTATAAATCTTAAACATTCTGATAGTTCTTTTTATTATTTTCAATAAAACTCTAAAATTAAATTGTATCTATTTACATACTTTATATGCATTTAAGACAGTATTATACAAAGATGACAATGAACTCACTGTACCTTATAGAATTAAATTGCTTTATATTCTAATGCTTCTACCAAAAATATTGGAATAAGACACCATTATAAGTCTCTGAAGAATTTGGATTTCTGACTCTTTTTTCTAGTGTCCAACTCTTTGTGACCCCATGGACTATAGCCACTAGACTCCTCTGTCCATGGAATTCTCTAGGCAAAAATACTGGAGAGGGTTGCCATTTCCTTCTCCAGGGGATCTTCCTGACCCTGGGATTGAAACAGGGTCTCCCTCATTGTAGGCAGACTTTTTACTGACTGAGCCAGGAGGGAAGAGAGGTTTAGATTTCTGTAAAGTCTTCTTAAATTTGTAAACATAAAATGTGTACATTTTATCTTCTAAAATGTAAATGTTACCACTTTTTTTTTTAAAGAGACAAAGACTATGTAGAATACTGTTCTGAATGACAGGAAAGCAAAATTCAGGACTTTTTTTTTTTTGAAAAGCTATTTTGTGAGTATTATAGAAAAAGCAAGCTTTTCCACAAATAGAATGAATTTTGGGTTCTCTGTGTGGTGAGCATTATGTGTTAATCACAGGGACATTTGTGTGATTTTCTTGTGCTAAAAGATTGTGAAATAAAAGCAGTAGCATTGTTTATAGAAAATGTTTAAAAGCCAGAAAGAGATTCATGCCACTGACAAAAGGTTCTTTCTTTCCATAAAAACACTTGAAACTTCCAAAATGATATACATAAAAAGTGAAAGTTAATATACTTAAAGTATTTCTATTTATGAGACTTTTTAAAAAGTTCTGTTACAATGTTTCCATAAAATGTTATGAAGTGTGAGAAATAATTTCTGAAATGTGATTGATGTAGATACCATGAACTATAAACTGTGTTATATATGTATGATTAAACATACATGAAGAATTTAAATTTAAATAGATTTGTTTGTTCTCTATATTAAAATAATTTATTGGTCGTAAGAGCATATTTTCCTTATAATTTTACCTAAAGTGATATAATAAGACTAGTAGGTTAACAATACTGTAAGACAGGCAATGATTCAAATGAGAAGGCTTTTGCAAAATTACAAAATCCATGATTAAGGAAAATGTACTCATCAAAGAAATCTTAAAGATGGATCACCCTTGTTCAAGATTTCTATCTCTCTTTTGCTTTTGTTATAAAATAAATTTCTGTTAATCATTTTAATTTATCATGTCAAAATTTATTCTCAATTTTTTACTAAACATGTAAAATATAGTATCTTTCAAAGTTTTAAAAGTATACCAGCACTGATTGGTAAAATATTCTGATTGTGTTTTGATCTTTATCAGAGTGAGTTTTTTAAATTAATATATTTATTTTAATTGGATAATTACTTTACAATATTATGATGGTTTTTGCCATACACCGACATGAATCAGCTATGGATATGGTGACTTTTGTCAATTTCAATAATTTAAGTTTTATAAAACACTTCCATAAAAGCTTTCATAAAAAACTACTATCAAATAGACTACTTCTAATTTTAATCAGTAGGAGAATACTGCCTCTAAACAGGAAACATGTTTTCCTATAGCAAGTGTTTGATGTTTATTTCTAATTCCTTTACATCATCATTATTAAATAAAACAACAATAGCATGTAATAAGGGTTTATCTCCTCTAAGCATTCTCATAGGAGGCTGATTAAATTAAATAAAATATTTATGATTATTGTTCCCTGAAAAAGTATAATATAAACAACGCTATGATGGAAATGTGTATATGAGCATGGGTATGCACAATAAAGAAGTTAAGGTTAATCAAATGTTTTTATGAAATGCCAGAGGCTAAATTAATATTATTTTGAAAGAACTAGGTAAGAAATGGACTTCTATGTCAGTCTTGCTCTTCTTATTGGTTGTTGTTTGAACTTTACTTATAAAGAAAAATGACTCCATTTTATTGAGTCAGTAACATAAAACCCTGTATTGTCCCAATGATCAAATCAGATTTGGGAAAATTTTTTTTTCCTAATTAATTAATTTTGGTTGATCTATCTTCTTCTGATTTTACTGATTATTTGTGTTTCCCACTAATGCATTCCTTCTTGACATTATGGTAAGACTCTGACATTTAGTACAAATAATGCTTGTGACTCTGATTTAAGATCTCTGTGATTGTGTCTAATTCCATGTTATAGTTCTGGTTCCTCTCTGGGATACTGAATGGGTTATGGAATTCTTGGGTTGAGGAAAAAAATAGGCTCAGAGTTAAGGTTTGGGTAGTTAACAAACTATGATACAGAAGGACATTGAGAACATGGAAGAGATGGAGTCCTCATTTCCTTGGGAAATGCTAATCTGAAGTAATCAAGTTTTACAGGTATTCTATATATTTTTTTCTATTTTAGACTACAAAAGTAGACTTATATAGAAGGAGTAAAAATAACTCAATGTAAATTTTTATGTTCCTAACAAATGTCCTTGAGAAATTATATAAAGATGATGGTTTCCTAGCATACCTATTATGATTTTTAAGTAGAGAAATGATGGTCAAAATGACAGATTAAAATTTTGAGAGTATTTATTTTTAGAATCATTGAGAGAGATTAGTGATAGGTGGCATTCAATGAAGAGGCTTCCGGGCAACAATATTTTTCTAGGGAAGAAGAGATTTAGGTGGCAGAATATATAGATAAGATTTCTAATATATGGTTATTTTATTTGTTATTTTATGATCAGACAGTGTTTTAAGATAGTGATATCTTGGGGTTAGATTATGGGAAAATATCATAACTTTCATATATATGAGTTATTCATTAAAATTGTAAGTTTTTTTTTTCTTTTTTACTAGTGGTGATAATTCTTGATTTTTATTGTGTCTGCAATGATACATAGATTATTCTTGATATCTTTCTTTTGAAGTTAGTAATAAACAAGAGGCTCAAGGAACAATAAGCCCACCTAAATAATATTTAAAAGTATATATGTCTAAAGGCTTATGAAATGCCTTTCCAGAAGTGGATCCATAAAATTCAGTATATACTAAAAAAGGTTCTGTTTAAAAATTAAACATGGACACATGCTTTAAAGAGTTCCTTAAAAAATTATAATGGAATATTTCTATCTTTAAATCATTTATAAGAAAATTTAAAAGCTTTATAAAGGAAAGAAAATTCATTTGGCCATGCCACATGGCATGTAGAATCTTAGTTCCCTCACCAGGGGTGGAACCTATGCCTCCTGCATTGGGAGTGCTAAATACAGGCAAGTTCCAAGAAAGACATATAAGGTTTACCCCAGAAATATAAAAGACATATAATAACAAAATTACAGCTACAAAATGTATCAAAATAGATTTCCAATTCCTGACAGAAATCCAGGAGAAAAGCATGAAAGCTACAGAGAGGGAAACTTGAAAACGAAACTAAACAAGAAGATATCATAACCCAGAGTGTGAAAAACCAAATCAGTTCAAAATTCATTGGGCAAAACTGACAAAATAATAGAAAAAAACATATCAGAGAAAAATTTAACACAAATTTTATAAAAGCTGGTACATGAAGCAAACTAAACAAATAGTGAATATGTAGGATTTTTTATAAGATTATTAGAAAGAATAATCTGTATATGAATGTAATCTTATTTCCATTTATTTTTAAGCCACCTAGAAAATCTTCAGATATTTACAGGATTTTAGCCCTGAAAGAATGAAAAAAAATTTCAAAAAATTGACATCAGACTTATTTTCAGAATACAAGATAAAACACAAAGGTTACGAAGGGAGGGGACATGGGTGTACCTATGGCTGATTCTTGTTGATGTATGACAGAAAACCACAAAATTCTGTAAAGCAATTATCCTTCAATTAAAAAAAATCATATTGAATATTATGATATACTTGTAGCTAAATGAAAAGGATACTACATATTAAAATCCAAAAGGTACAGATATAGTATCACTCAGAGGGAACTTAAAGGCAATTATTGAAGAACACATAGTTTTAAAAATAAATTAGCTAAAGTTTCAAGGAAAAAGTAAAAAAAAAAAAAAGAAATATTTAAATATGTAAAATAAAGAGATTTTACTTAAGTAAAAGATGAAAAGAAATCAATAGAATTGTGAATAAAACCAATGGTTAATGAAATAAATAATATATTTGACAAATATGCATAGGACAAGAAAGGAACAAAATCAAGGAAGCACTGCTGGGAATGGGTATATAATTGTGATAATCAGAATATGAATATCGGATATGAAGACATCCTAGAAATACCAATGAAAACAAATTGAGATAAAAATTTTTATTAGTCATTTTGTTAAAAGTATTAGTGAGAGAATGAAAAATAATGGGAGTTTAACTTATGCAACCTTTTTTGAGAGAAATCTACAATTAGGAAATGGAAAGTTTATATACCTTAAAACCAGGCATTTGCATTCTGAAGATAATGGAGACCAGTGAATATCTAGGAAACATTCTCCCAGGCAAAGCAAGTGGTCAGGTGCACCCCTGTGACCCATACTGTCTTGAGGGTTAAAGTAGATGGCTAGTAGTAAGTTGGTGTGAGCAAAGAGTAATAGGACATGAGTTTAGAGAGGTGGAGAACAGGTGGAGGGGGAGACCCGCTAGGCGAGCAAAACATTTGACTTTTATTCCGAGAAAACAAAAAGGCTCTGGAGTGTTTTGAGATGAAAATATTCATTTCAGGTTTAAAAGAAGTTATTCTGGATACTGAGACTACACTTCAGTGAACATGGCTAGAATGAGGGCACCAGTTAAGTTGGAAGCTACTGCATTAGTCCATTGCAAGTTAGTATTGGAATGCACCAAGTTGGTTGTGATAGTCAGATAGTAGATTTGTGGAAAAATCTGAAAAGTGTCGATGTAAAACTGCTAGGAATTCTATAATGTTAAGTATTTAAATTTTAGTGTTTTTAAAATATTTATTTCACATGAATGGAATATAATGAAGTACACCTAGGTATTTACAGATAGTAGGAGTAACCCTAAAATGTATACTATTATACTCTAAAGTGATATATTTCTTTGTAAAGAAAATCTGAAATTTTAAATGTTCAGGAATATATGTTCAATTTAATATACACTCACATATAAGCAAACTGTCAATAATAGGACTGATATGTTCGGTGGCATTAGATTCAAATTATCTTACAACCCATAAAGGCAATTTAGCATGCATCTCAGCAGTGTGAGTTTAAGGGATTAATTTGTATATAAATTGTATATAAAAACAAATACTGTAATCTCTATTAGTGTAACTTCAGTAAATGTAAACAATAGGGGCTTAAGGAGATTTTGGATGAAAATACCTGAAGGAAATATTTACAGGTAGTATTTTATGTATATTTGGGGGCACATAGGAAACTAAAGTCACGATTGGTATAATGAAATACAAAGAGTGATATGTTTGTTAAGAATAAATAATGTTAAGACTTTAAATCAACATTATTCACTATTATTACTCAATACTGGCCAAGCAAAAGAGAATAAAAACCTAGCTTTCCTAAGTTCATCATCTCATCCTTTGTATGGTTAAGAACAAAACAAATATATGGGGGGTTTTCTGCATGTGTAATGGGGTCGACTCTGTACCCCATGGACTGTAGCCCTCCAGGTTATCAGTTCTCTAATTCCTCTTTAAGCCTCTTAGTGAACGTGAAAGTGAAATCGCTCAATTGTGTCTGACTCTTTGCGACCCCGTGGACTGTAGCCTACCAGGCTTCTCCGTCCATGGGATTCTCCGTCCATGGGATTGTTCAGGCAAGAATACTGGAGTGGGTTACCATTTCCTTCTCCAGGGGATCTTCCCGACCCAGGGATCGAACCCCGGTCTCCTGCATTGGAGTCAGACGCTTTAACCTCTGAGCCACCAGGGAAGCCCTTAGTGCTACTGCTAAGTCACTTCAGTCGTGTCCGACTCTGTGCGACCCCATAGACGGCAGCCCACCAGGCTCCCCCGTCCCTGGGATTCTCCAGGCAAGAACACTGGAGTGGGTTTGCATTTCCTTCTCCAGTGCATGAAAGTGAAAAGTGAAAGTGAAGTCGCTCAGCCGTGTCCGACTCTTAGCGACCCCATGGACTGCAGCCGACCAGGCTCCTCTGCCCCTGGGATTTTCCAGGCAAGAGTACTGGAGTGGGGTGCCATTGTCTTAGGTGGTCAATATTCGCAGAATTTATATATTAGTAAAGAAAAAAATGCTGAGACTTGACGTTATAGAAATAGTCACAAAAGTACACTTTGATGAATGGTTGTGGTATCTACCACATGGTCAGATAGCGAACAAGAGACAAGAGAGAATTGGACAACAGGCACACCAAGACTCTGAGCATTTCTGTGCATGAGGATAAGAACACAAGCAAAACTCTCCTCCCTAGATGTCCAAACACAGGAGGTGGGTAGAAATCATCAGGAACATACAAGTTTTTTCCCCCCTAGAAAACCTGATATTTACACATACAAGAATAATATTCTGCTATTTCATTCTCAAGTGTTTCTTTGTGAGACTTGAAGGATCATTGTTGAAATACAGCAGGCACAACTGTGTTACTCTGCAATAATAGAAATGACAAGCATATCTCTAATAAAATTATCACATATTAGCTGAATATGTAACTGAATGCAGGTCACTACAATGCAATTGTGTAATATTGTAACAGTATTTAGAAGTGTGTTTTGCAAATCAACTAGGAAGCTCTTTTACTTCTGTTTGTTTTAGAAAATAATGTGTCAAGTTAAGATCTCATGGTGACTTCTAACACAATGGTATGAAGGTAAAGTGTTCTAAAAAATTATCTTGACAGGTATTTTTTTTTTAATTCAAAATGCAGAAAATTTGATTTGCACAAAGCCCACGTTTGAGAGGGCTTCCCAGATGGTGCTAGAGGTAAAGAACCTGCCTGCCAATGAAGGAGACATAAGAGATGTGGGTTTGATCCCTGGGTCAGGAAGATTCCCTGGAGAAGGGCATGATAATTCACTCCAGTACTCTTGCCTGGAGAATTCCATGGACAGAGGAGCCTGGAGGGCTACACTCCATAGGGTCGCAAAGATTCAGACATGATTGAAGCGGCTTAGCACACACACACATATGTTTGAGTAATTGTCAGAGTTGAAGTTTTGGAAGTGTGAAAAGGCTTATGTGAAATTAATAAAATTGTCTTTAGTGTTAGAGGTATAAAAAAGATAACACTTTGAAAGTCCTGTGGTCTTAATTTTTTTACCACAGTGGGAAATTTAGGACTGCCTAACCTTTTATTATCTATGGCATAAAGATAATAACAACAAGAAAACAATGGATATTTTTTCCATAGCTGGACTATTGTTGACTTGGTTACTGATGTTATATCCATAACTTTAATTCGTTCTCAGTACAGACACTTTTGTCTTAAAAAATACTGTACTTATCTGCAAAACAAACTCTCCTCCAGAGGATCATCTACATCTGGAAATTCTACATTATAAAATTTTCTCACCTTCATTTAAATTATTTGAGCTTTTCTTATATTAAGATTTTTGGAGCAAAATACCAAACACTGTAAAATTTTAACATACAGTATCCTTAAAGTAGAAGAGTTTTATCTAATTTACATCTAAGTAGTGGGATAATTGGAAATATAAGATCATTTACATTTAGTGCTACATAAAATCTTATGTGCAATTAATTCCCAACTGACAAATTTTAAATGATCTCATCAAAGCTCATTATCTAGTAACTTTTGAAAGGTGGCACTTCATCTAGAGAAACACTTGCAGAGGAAAAAATAATTCATTTTTTTTCTCTTCAATCAATTAATATTTGTTCAGTAAAATATGGATCTCCCTAAGAAACTTATTTTTTCTAATTCCTGTGGCTCAGACCTTGGCAAAAAAAAGAGCCTGAGCTAGAAAGGTAGAGAGCAATGTTCCTTTTGCACCTGCATGATCTCCAAAGAAGGAAATTAGTTTGTGACCGTTCTGAAGTTTGTCATCTCCCTCTTAAAACTATCTTTGTATATATTAATTTTGCTTACAGTATTTTATTACTAATTATTGCCTAATTTTGTGTATTTGTAGGCAGAATTATTCTTCTTTTCACATTATTTATGACTGCTAATTAGTTAACAGAACAGTAACCTTCACCATTCAAGTAACCAGTAGCCTTGAACAGAGTGGCTGGTCTATCATTTAAGAAATCTACCTATTTTTATCTTAGCTTATTTATCTGAAGTCTGATGCTAAATCAAGTAAGAGAAATTGGTTATACTCTTATAATGGAAAAACATTGCTGGCATACCTAAGCATCTCATGGACTAGGAGTGTTTCTACCTACCTACCTACCTACCTATCTATCTATCTATCTATCATCATTTTCATCAATGTCATCATTTATCATCTTTCATCAACTAAGAGACAACACAATCACCTACTTTGCTTCAGTAAGCCAGTATGTCAACTTCCATACTCTATCTCTGATTATCTTTCTAGTTCCCTTTTTAAGTACTCATTTTGTTATGAGTACTATATAAATAATGTTGAATCATAAGACTCTTGAATTTAAAAATGTCTTTAGTATTAAACATTTATTTACATGTATTCTTTTAAATACTATTTAAACACATAATAAGTAATTTTTCATATCTAAAAATGAATGTCAACTTATAAAGCTAAGTGTAATAGATCTGCTAAAATAACATAGGGAAAGAACACTTAATATAGAATCATAAAATGAAATTCTTAGTCTATGTAAATCATTTTATACATTCTGGGTTCCACATCGGTGAATATATAAGATGAAAGAGTTGTCACCCATTCCATCAGTGTTCAAATAATAAGAATCCTGCATAATATTCACTTCTGATATTGTGTGTTCCTATTGGGAAGTTATTTGTCTATGTTCATTTCCAACTGCCAAGTGCTCTATATTACATGCATGCATGTGCTCATGCTCAGTTGTGTCTGACTTAGTGGTTCCAGTGAGCCTCAGCCCCCAGGCTCGTCTGTCCATGGCATTTTCCCTGCAAGAGTATTGGATTGAACTGCCATTTCCTAGTCCAGGGAATCACCCTGACCCAGGGATGGGACCCTTGTCTCCTACATCTCCTGCATTGGCAGGAAGATTCTTTATCACCTGGGAAGCCCGTATATTACTTAAACCTGAATAAATTGTTGCAATAACTTTTGTAAAGTGAATTATGATGCAAAACAGAATCAATTTATCATTAATTTTCTTGTAGAAAAATATTGGAGTCTATTTAAATTTCTAAAATTGCACATATTGTGTGAGAGACATATATTTGTATTTTGTTATAAAAGAAAACTAATGTGTAAATTTGGACTTCCCTTGTGGCTCAGCTGGTAAAGAATCTACCTGCAAGGTGGGAGACCCGGGTTTGATCCCTGGGTTGGGAAGATCCCCTGGAGAAGGGAAAGGCTACCCACTCCAGTATTCTGTCCTGGAGAATTCCATGGACAGTCCATGGTGTCTCAAAAAGTTGGACACAACTGATCCACTTTCACTTTCACTTTCTTTTTTCAATGTGGAAAATTAGTAGTTCAATCAATTTCAATAATGATATATTTTGGCATAAATATAATGATATATTTTGGTAAAACAATATTTTATAAGTTTGCTGAAGTAATTGGGATAAACACAAATAAACATTAGATTCATTCTGAAATTATATGTACATAATATATAAGATCATGGATTCCCAGGTGGCTCTAGTGGTAAAGAACCTTCCTGACACTGCAGGAGGCATAAGAGATGCGGGTTTGATCCCTGGGTCAGGAAGATCCCCTGGAGAAGGGATGGCAGCCCACTCCCGTATTCTTACCTGGAGAATCGCATGGACAGAGGAGCCTGGCAGGCTATAGGCCATAGCATCACAGAGTGAAGCAACTTAGCACACACATACATGTGATTATATATATATATATATATATATATATATGTATGTATGTATGTATGTAGGTATGAGATTTAGGATATGATATTGAGAGGGAAGCTGAATAATACAGTGGTTAAAATTTCTGAGCTCATGCAACTGCTTCCTCTTGGTATTCTGTTTTCCTAATTGTGAGAATTTGGCAAGTAATTTTCTAAATTTGTTTTCTCATATATAAAAGTGAAAAAGTAATCATCTTTACTGGGCTAGGGGTGATAATCAAATTAAACAATCCAATTATTGCTCTGTGTCAGTGCCTGGCATATAGGTCCCAATAAATTATCAGCTATAGTGATTATATTGTATAAATAAGTATAATTCAAATTAATGTGTATATGCAATTAATTTCCTTAATTGCTATACATAAGCATTTATAATGAATGAGGGGTGTAAATATAAATTATCACACTTTATCTTCTAAGTCTATACTCAAATACCTCACACTAATTTAAAAAATATATTTCATTTCTTTTATATAACAAAACTTACGAAGGAGACAAAAGAATTTCAAAATTTTTAGAAAAGAGATTTTGATTTAGCATCATTATAATCAATATGACATTACTTAATAAACATGCTTGTTTCTGATTTAAAGAGATCTGATTCTGCAAATTCTGTTTTACAATGGTTTTACTGTTAGTATTGGTGGGTTAAATCATACATATATATACATATATGTATCATACATATATATATATATACATACATATAAATCATACAACATCCATGGCACAGGTGGATACAAACTCAGCTGTTATTCATTCTGAATAAACCTTTGTTACTTATAAAGAGCAACCTAAGAAATGTTGGAAGGCTAGAGGGGAATGAGGAAAGTTACATATCAATATAATAGATCACACAGTAATGCTTGCTTCCTGTCCTTTCCTATGCCTGGAAATTATGCCATAATTACAGTATAACAATATTCATGCTGCTTTTCCACCTATTTTTTATAGTAATTGCCCTTCTCAGATATCTAGTCATTTTGGCCTGGTTTGTCTACAACTCTGGTGATGTATATATAGGAAAGTTCCCAAGGATCTCATGACTGCTAGCCCAGGTGAGTTTAAGAAGAAATGTGAAGAGGCTCACACACTACAGAAGAAAAGTGGCCATACCCACAAGAAAGAAAACCTGCATGAGTGTTGGAGCTTCAGCGGGATGAAGAGGGTGATCCTGTGCAGAGGAGATGTGACCTGGGATGTCAGCCCACAGGCAGGATGAGGGAGACACATATTAGGAGAGTGGCCCAGAGCAGTGTGATAAGATCCGGGTGGGGTAACGAGGACCTTTTTCAGAGAAGAGAATCTAGCAAGTGGTTTTGGACGTGGATAGAAAAAAAAATCTACT
This sequence comes from Bos taurus, assembly GCF_002263795.3. Classification (NCBI taxonomy): domain Eukaryota; kingdom Metazoa; phylum Chordata; class Mammalia; order Artiodactyla; family Bovidae; genus Bos; species Bos taurus. The sequence goes on along the minus strand of NC_037344.1, from coordinate 25,959,544 downwards.
AGGAAAATTTCAAGATCCCTTTTTTTGTTTTCTGGCCTAAGACTGTATCCCACCAAGACACTCAGTGTCAGTGTGCTGTGTTCACGTCCAAGCTCTTTACATGTCAGAGCTGAAACAGGAAGTTGTGGCTTAGCTTAACCAATGTGAAAATGGCTTGATCTCCTGTGTTTGTACTCTCCCTAGTTGGAGAGAATGGATCTCAGGCCAGCATTTTAACCCTCCTGTCCTCTATCTTCTCTTACCTTGGTTGAGATCATTTTGTCACACATTTTTTTTGTGAGAGTTTTCTTACTACTACTCTTGCAATGTTTGAGGTAATAGCTTATACAAAAAAGTAGTCTAGTATTATTTTAAAAAATAATAATTTGAACCACCTAGTACAGAATAGAAATTCATCCTATAAAGAATGTTAAGATTAACTGTGACCATGTCCCTTCACAGCTGTGATTTGTGTGTGTGTGTGTGTGTGTGTTCCAGTTTACGTAATCTTTTACATCCATTACATATAGATATTTGAAAACTTTTTTTTTAATATAGAGTGATACATTCAACAGGTATATAATTTTTCTAAGGTGAAATTCATTTTGTTTTCTAACCAGTTTCCATAATACCACATCAATCAAGGCCCTCAACTCATCAAAATATTTTCTCATACTGAGGGTCACTGTTTTCATATATCTCAGTTTTACTTAATTTTATCATTGAACTTTCAGACTCTTTGTTATACTGCATACCTATAGTACAGAGGTAATATTTGATACATTGTATTTCACTTAAAATTACCACATCATTCTCCATTCCTTCCACCCACTAAAGATTTATTTTTTAATGTACCTTATGGTTGCAGTGACTGGGATGGGTATTAAAAATCAATATTCAATAAATTCTGAGTTCTATATAGTATTCTGACATAACTCACAGACCTCATGGTATAGATTTTTGCAGGTATCTCCCATCTGTCATCCTGATTAAAGGACACAGTGTTATACCTTTATCTGTCTAACTTCATCAGTTGAAACTCAGGGGAGATAAATTATATTTTTATCCATGGTAATTGACTAATAAATAAGAGTGATAAAGGCCATAACTTGTTTCTTTCATCTCTTTGACTTTATTTTCTAGCAAACTAATCCTCTAAAACTTAAATATATCAAATTCTATATTGATTAGAACACCAGTTCTCCTTACTGGCTGATGCTGTGATCAAGGCTGTAACACTGCTGATGGATACAGAGTTTCTTTGGGTCTACATACAGACTTTTATTCACAGCCAATTTCCTGGAAGAGAGTTCTGATGAGTGATCCTATTTTGATTAGCAAGTCTGCTTTGTTGTTGTTTTTTTTTTTTAATCAGGATGATGAGTCTCTGAGAAATATCTGGATCTGCCTGATTCATTCCTGAAGGTATCTGCAGAACACTTGCAATGACAAACCCAGCACTAATCAAACCAGAATATATGTTGTTGCAGACTGATGGAATGTGTTCAGTTAGGAAAAATGATCTCTACCTAAGATACCATGTGCCATGAAGTTACAACTGGGCATAATCGACACTCAGTAATAAAGTTCTACTTACTGAGGCATAAGGATTTCCATAAATATATTTTGTCAGAATAATCTGTAACGTCACAGTGCTAAGTCTGCCTCTCTCAAGACTGCATTTCCATTTTCCTTAAATGATTTCATCCGCATTCACATCTGACATATTTGAGGGAGCATGTTAAGCTATGATATACCAGGTAGGCTGCAGCAATCTGTTTCCCATCTCACCCAGGCAGCTCTCTTAGCAACACATCATCTTGATTTATGGCCACAGAAAGTACAGAAGATCAGCTCTTCAACTTCTTTTGCCCTATTGATATGAAATATAGTATTTACTTCAGGACATCTTAAAATTAACCAGAAGCGTAAGCTAAGTCTATAAACCATTATCTTAGTGATCATTGCAGTCAAGAACCTATAAATTGAGTCATCAGATGGTTCTGTGTCATGTCTTCTTTTAAGGAAGTCTTTAGATATAGCATAAAAATCAGCAGGAATCCATTTCTTCCTTAAAACCGGTTTGGAGATTTAACTCAATATTAGCCACTAATACACAATTTTAGCGTGCACACCTTTTGTTTTATCTCCTGTGTAGAGATGATGGCGTGGAAATATCATGATTACACCATACTCTGCAGTTGACATAATTTGTGACCATTTTATTCATCTGCTATGATTTATTCCTATTTCCATTAATTATCTGTTTGAATTATATAATATTCCTCCCTGGATCCCACCATGACCATACTTTCTAGCAAAGGTGCTGGCATGAATAGAGCTGTTAATAATAGCAATATCACTAATATTTCTAGTTCGCACCACACCAGGCGGATGTCTTGGGATTAGACAGATAAGTATTCACAGGGCGTATAAAAATAAAGAGGGTAATTATTAGAAAATCTACTAATACCATACTAACAATTTGAATTTTTTTGTTTGTTGTGCTCATTTAAAGTTTAAGGGTTATTTGACAAATTCATCATCAGTTACAGATTTACAAATTCAAGTCTCTTCTCTCCCTCTCTCCTCCCTAAATGCCTCTGTTCATCTTCTCTGTCCTTTTCCTTTGCGCTCTCCCTCACTCTCACTTATTCTCTTATTCTCTAACTCCCATCCCTCCATCTGTCTATGGATGAACCTCATATGGAATGTGAGGTTATCAGAAATGTAGAAATATCAGAATCATAAATCAGGATTAAATCAAATTAAAACAAGTGGGCTCAAAATCACTACTGTTATTCACCAAACATTTATTTTTTTTCTGGAATTAGCAGTAAACTTGAGTATTCAAGAAAAAGAAATCAAGTAAAATAATAGAAATGATACACATTTGTAATTATTTTCTACAATGTTATTTAGTTTTTGGAAAATCAGTACTACAATTAAAGGAAAAAATGAATACCTATGATAATAAAAGTATGTAAAAGTGTTATACTATTTACATACAAATAGCAATGGCTTTTATTTAAATCAACAATAGTTGACCCAAAAATCTAACAAGAGAAAATCTTAGTACAATAACAGTAAAAATGATTAAAATAATCACACACAAAAATCACTAAGCGACAATTAAAACTTTTAAAAAAGTTTAAATTCTATTGATTTAACCAAGTAAAATATATAAATAGAAGAATGTAAGTCAATATTTGAAATATGTCAGTTCTTATACTAATTAATTTAATGTAATTTTTCTTACAAACTTTACTTTTTGTTTTGAACATGAGAAAGCAAACTATAAAACACCTATAAAGGAGTAAAGTACAGGCAAAGATGGAAAATGTAGAAAATGGGATGTAAAAATGAAAGACTAAGCTAATACTTTTTATTACTGGTTATCAAATATGTAGATTGTTCCAGGAAATAAAATACTGCCTAAAGCAATTCAAATATATGTGAAAATCCAGTGTACATTGAGATGGTATTGTGGGGAAAATATAACCAATAACATTATGACAAATTACAAATCATTTGAAGAATTAAAAACTGAGAAATCTTCCTGATTGCATATATCAAAATTAATTCCAAGTTGATTAAATATTTTAAGTTTTAAAAGTAAAGTTAGTGAAATAAATCATTGGAAACATTTGCTTAATTTTAGAGTGGAACATTTTATTAATAGTTGATTCACAGAAGAAATAGCCAGGTAAAAGTTAAGAAGATTATCATCTTTAGTTGAGTTTATAAGTTAAGGCACAATTACCATATTGGTCTTTTGTATTTACAAATACTTCAAAAACAGGATGATATGAATGATTTGGCTTTGACTGCAGATAAACAGATGATCTTATGCATTGCTTATGCAATTTTTAAGTACTTGAATGTAATACCAACTTTTTAATCCAATATTTCTTTTTGTTAGCTTATTTTTTAATTGAAATCTAGTTGATTTGCAATATTGTTTTAGTTTCAAGGAGACAATAAAGTCATTTGGCTACACACACACACACACACACACACACATATATATATATATTTATACCTAGTACTTATACACACACGCACACATACATACAGTTCTGGTCTTTGGAAACAATCTAAATACTTAAACTTTTAAAGTTGAAGTTTGTCAAGAAGATCTCTCTTATAAAGGATATTTGAGGCAACATCTAAGAGATGCAAAGTAACAGAGCATGTGGGTTTCAGCAGAGAGAATGACAAGTTCAAGGATTATGAGGCATAAGTATGTTTGTCAAGTTTGGGAAACATTTTAGAAGCCAATGTAATTGGGTCACAGGGAGCTGGCAAGAGATGGTTTAGCAAGTGGATGAGTGGTAGAGGCATTCGACATTATTGGAAGCTTGTGAAGGTAAAAAGGCCACTTTGCCTTTAAGAGAAAGTAGAAGCCACTGCAATGTTTTGAGTGACAGAGTGGTTAAATATACCATTAACCACACTTTCAAGCCTGAAATAAAGTTTTGTTTTCAGACCTTATTATGTGGGTACATATTTCCGAAGAAATAATCTAAATAATTGTAAATGGATGTTTTGGGTTACCATTGCCTTATAAATTTTATTACTTTTAAGTACACAGAAAGCACGATGCATAAAAATTAGTCTTTATGGACAAGGACAAATGTATATATACTTAAATAAATAAATATATATATATGTATATAGTTAATTTAATATACACTTATTCACTCAGTGTTATAATAAAAATATAATGAGCTAATGTACAAATGTGACTAGTGTAGAATATTGGTATTCAGTGAATTTATTTGACATTTATTTGGAAGAAAGACTTCATGCTTTAGAATTAAGGATATCTTGATTCAAACTGGGCTTCTCTGGTGGTTCAGACAGTAAGGAATTTGCCTGCCATGGAGAAGACCTGGGTTTGATCCCTGGGTCAGGAAGATCCCCTAGAGAAGGGACTGGCATGCCAGTATTCTTGTCTGGAGAATTCCATGCACAGAGGAGTCTGGCAGGCTGCAGTCCACGGAGGTTACAAAGAGTCAGACATGACTGATTCAAACTGCTGCTTATTATCTTTGGTAATTTATTTAAAGTCTCATGGTCTCAGTTATATAAGGTAGGACACAGAGATAATGAGATCAAATTTGAGGTGTCCTTGTTTAGACTGCAATTGCTAAACTTTCATGTGAAGTTCTTCCAAAGCAGATACCATATAAGATGATATACAATATACAGTATAATGAGCTTTTGCATTTAATATATATGTCATATTATATATTTGTATTTATCTCATATATATAACACAAAACATATCAAGATGACAAAAAAGAAACTGGCTTTCTATTTCTGAAGCATGCATAGAAAAGCATGATCATGTACATATGCAATGATTTTCAAAAATGCTAAAAATATTGCTAGAGTGGTTGTCATTTTTCTCTAGTTTTCTCTTTTTAGTTTCTTTGTATTATGTTTTGAAACAACTTCTTTTGAGATATGTTTGACAATATTTTAAAAGTATTTTTTCCTAGTAAATGCCAGTGAATGGTATCTTTTAGAAAATTTAATTTCAGAATTTCAACTGAATAGCCAAAAAATAATTCAAGAATACCTAACTGGTAGTTTATTTTTTTAATGACAAAAAGGGGTACAGTTATCATCAACAATTGTTTCTAGTGTTTTGGTGCTGTGCTGCTGCTGCTAAGTCGCTTCAGTTGTGTCCAACTCTGTGCGACCCCATAGACGGCAGCTCACCAGGCTCCCCTGTCCCTAGGATTCTCCAGGCAAGAACACTGGAGTGGGTTGCCATTTCCTTCTCCAATGCATGAAAGTGAAAACTGAAAGTGAAGTCGCTCAGTCGTGTCCGATTCTTAGCGACCCCATGGACTGCAGCCTACCAGGCTCCTCTGTCCATGGGATTTTCCAGGCAAGAGTACTGGAGTGGGGTGCCATTGCCTTCTCCATTTGGAGCTGTAATAAACAACAAAAAAACTTTTGTTTGGCAACCACTCAACTATTTCCCCCTTGACCTGGCTATGGATATATAGTAAATGCTCAATAAAATATGTTGTTGTTGTTTTGTTGATTAGTCATATCCAACTCTGCAACCCCATGGACTGTAGCCCACCAGGCTCCTCTGTTCATTGGATTTCCCAGGCAGGAATACTGAAGTGAGTTGCCATTTCCTTCTCCATGGGATTTCCCGGACCCAGGGATCAAACCCACATGTCCTGCATTGGATGGCAGATTATTTACCACTGACCCACCAGGGAAGCCCAATAAAAGTTGATGAGTTGTAATTTATAAGATGAGATGAAAGAGGGGAATACAGCACTTCTTGGACAAACACACTTGGGCACAGCAACTCACCAACATCAATTATAGTCAGTGTTGCCTGGGTATATTTTCCTCAGCATGAAACCTAGGTAACTGTCTACATTCTCCATAAGAGACAGAGACAAACCAGTAAATGAAGAACCATCAAAATCTGGACTCTTAGCAGACAATAATTTCTGTGACCAAGAAATATTTTTCTACATTAAAATCTCTTCTATCAAGTCTTTCTAATTTTCACTGGAGACAAGTGAAATCTGAAAATGAAAATACCTGTGAGATTTAACCAACTAGTATAAATACTAATTAAACAATAATTAAGGGCATAAAATATTTTCTAGTTTTAGCATTGCAAATGATTATAAGCTAGAAAGAATTGTGTTACTATGGTGGAAGAGAGCATTTCTCTTGATATCTGTCAGAGATAAACTTTGTTATAAACTGTATTATTTTTAGTATATGTTACCATACTCAACAGACAAAGTGTAACCTATTCATAACAATAATTATAATGAATGCACGTTAGTACCCTATGAGCATTACTTAATCATGAGAATATAGCAAATATTTTCAAATCTGTTGAAGTACAAAGAGCTAAGACTATGGATTTAGAAAGATTTTTCTTCCCCTTAACTGTATGTGATCCTCTTAATAATATCTATTCTTAAAGGAACTTAAGATAATTATAAGACGACATTTACTAAATGACATGTTCTTTTACAATATTTTGATTTTAGATAATATTTAAAGGCAGGAGCTAAAATAACTGCATCTTTAAACCTGTTCCTGCTGGTAAATGAGTAAAATGAGAAATTTTATTGTCATATTTGCTAATACTGCCTCATTAATTAGGTTGATTTATTTTTACTTCCTTTGAAGAGTTTATTTTGTTGTGGCTCTCTGAGTATTATCAATGTCATATGTGCCAGTTATTCTAGATTTCTTAACAGCCAATTGTCATTTCATTTTATTTCATTAACTGATCAACCCTGTTATAAGTGGTAATTAATATGGCATATTACCAAATAACTAAAAACATGCTCATTTTAATTGCCAAATAGTAAATAGATTTTGAAACCTTTAGTAATATATCAGAGTTGAGTTCAATATATGGTGCACATTTGATATATATTTCATGGACCACACTTCTTAACACACTGTTTTAGGGAAATGGTCTCCTGATTGCAATGATGATTTTTAAAATGTAACATTAAGTGAATTAAGTGAAATATTAAGGCATTATAAATTAAATACTTGATAAAATAAGCATATTCAGTCTATAATAACATGCTTATTGTTCTGCTTCAGCATTAGTCCTTCCAATGAATATTCAGGACTGATTTCCTTTAGGATGGACTGGTTGGATGTCCTTGCAGTCCAAGGGACTCTCAAAAGTCTTCTCCAGCACCACACTCCAAAAGCATCAATTCTTAGGTGCTCAGCTTTCTTTATAGCCCAACTCTCATATCCATACATGACTACTGGAAAAACCAAAGCTTTGACTGGATGGATCTTTGTCCAGTGGTTATGTCTGTATTTTATTGACTGAAAATACATTTTTCAGAATCTGATATCTACATAAATAATCAGGTATTTGATCTATGTGTATATAGAGGGACTTTAACAAGATATTCTTTCCTATTTGAGCTTTTAATGATAAAGAATGGCTGAAAAGTAAAAGAGAAATGTGTCTTTAGCTAAGCTAAGTAATTTTTTTAATTCAGTCAATGCATGCATATATAAATCAGAAAATGAGAATATGTCAATATAAGAGGTTTATATTTGTATAGAAAAATGTGCTATATTTTACTTTTAATGTATGAAATACAGTTTCTATCTCTGCAGTGTTTTAAGACAACCTATTCTAATTTGATGAATTTTTTTTTAATTTGGTCAAATAAAATTTTATTAATTTAGCATCCTGTTTCTTTAAGTTTGAATAACATCTGACAATAATCAAATGGAATTTGTTCTATCTATTTTTCTTTAAGAGACTACAACCCTTTTAATAGAACATATCTTGATGGGAAAGTATATTATTTAACATAGGGGGCTTTTGTTTTTTTACACAGATTCATAAAAGTACCCAATTCACTAAATGTTCATTTTCTTTTTATATATTTTACACACCTGTGTACTCAGAAACAGATTTGTAAATAGAATTTGACAGCAAGGCAGAAACTATCCAAAGTACACTTCCAGTTACCCCACCATCAGTGGTAATCATAATTATGACCTCTAGCAGTACTGATTATATATGCTTGTCTGGCCACTTTGTACATGTATAATCATATAGTATGTATCTTATGTATGTGATTTGTTTCTCTCATTATGCTTATGGGGTTCAGCAGTTGCTATGTATTATTGTTGTAACTACATGCCATTTTATGACTATATCACAATGTATTTTTCATTCTACCCTTGGATATCTATCTGGGTAGTCTCTAGTTTGGTGCCTGAAGCAGGAAAAGGCTAAAGGAGTCTCACATTTGTATACTCTTGCCACGTCAAGTGTGCTAGTCTATGGCAGTGGTGGTCAGACGAATTTCAATAGGACCTATACTTATTAAAGCCTCTAACCAGAGACTATCAGTCACAAAACCTGCAGTCAAGCAAAGTTGGATATAATGGTTTGTTGTGGAAATGGAGGATGGGAAAAAGAGACAGTGCAGAGTCAGTGAAGGATACTTCTAGGACATGGAGGACTAGACTTAGCTATATGATTCATTATAATGTGTAAACCAGTAAAGTGATTGACATAATCAGTCCCTTTATTTTCAAAAACATGATTCAGTGCAGAGTTACTGCTAGGCATATCAGTGGTCTTGTATACAGATATAAATGCACTGGTGAGGTGTTTGAGCTTATCTTTCATGTCATATTTGGTATTGTCTGCTTATTTTGCAAGTAGCAGTAACATTTGGAAGGTGGTTGTTTCTGCTTCAGTTTTAAGTTCTGTTATCACAGTCAAGCTGCTAGTAGGTCTTCTTCTTCTTCTTCTTTTTTTTTTTGCTAAGATTTATGTCTCTGGAAGAGAATTGAAGCAGGAGACAGAAGCCTGAATGTGCTCATTAGTTTCCTACTACCACAACAATTTAATTTTGATTTTAAAAAGTTATTTTTAAATCAAATATTTACATGCACATGGATATCAACATACCTGACCAAACTTTGTGAGAGAAAATCTGTATATTCAATTTAGAGAAACTTTGGAGAGAAGTGAAGACGTGGAGAACATTATCTTTTCAGACTTTTTTTTTTCCAAATCATGTGTCAGTTCAAAAGTTTAGAAGTGATTATGTGTAGGCCAACTAGTTTACCAAAAGACAAATTACTACCACTTACAAGAGAATAGACTGAAAATGGAGTGATTGTAGGGCAATCAAATATAGTGCTTCTCTCTGAGAGTCATGCTGTTTCTCTGTAGGGACTCTGTTGGCTAATAAGAGGGAAAAGATATTTACCAAAAGCTCCTATTCTCTCTAACACAAGCTAGATAAATAATTTGATGGTCTTCATCAACATTTGTACTTACTGAAGTTTATTTTCTAAATTAACCATGGGAAAGGGGACAATATTTATGCTAATCTACATAGGAAATCTGTAGTTCAAATGGTAAAGAATCTGCCTGCAATGCCGGAGACCTGGGTATGATCCCTGGTCAGGAAGATCCCCTGGAGAAGGGCACGATAACCCACTCCAGTATTCTTGCCTGGAGAATCCCACAGACAGAGGAGCCACAGAGGAGCCACATAGACTGGGGCAGGCCACAGTCCATGGGGTCACAAACAGTCAGACACAACTGAGCAACTCACACACACACACACACAGAGGAAAACTAGTTTTTGAGAGCGGAAGTGAATAAACAGCCTGTTGCTACAGCTTTAAAACTCTAAAAATTCTTTGAATTGTAGAAATTAAATAGGGAATGCTGTCAAATAGAATGTTTAGTCATAAACAATTCAAGCAGGTAATAACTAATATCCACTGATTTCAAAGAGGATTCAGTTATCTTCCACTTACATGTTTTGCAGTCTGCAGCTATGTGTTTCACAATCCTCATAATTGCTCAAGCCAAAAACCTCAGAGAAGGTTAAGTTGTTCTCTTTTTATGACATCCTGTACCCAGTTCCCATGAAGGTATTAGGTGTAAAGAAAAAAATGACAGTTCAGTCCTGAAGTAGCCTAGAAGTCTGAGGGTTTGGCAGGCAATGGGGCCTCTGAGAAAATTAGGAAAAATCCCCCTCTTTCTCAAGATATTCTCAGCTTTGCCCTAGGGGTCAGGGCTTGGAGAGTAGACAGCTTTTCCCACTACTGGAGGCCACTGTGTGGATGTCAACCTTCACACACCTAGACCACATCTCAGTATTTAATCCACCAGCAAATCCTGTCATTTTTATCTTCAAAATATATTTAAAAATATAACTCTCGTATACACTCCATTGCTGCCACCATATTCCAAGAAACTGACATTTTCTGTCATCTGCATTAAGTTGTGTCCTACCATATGGTCTTCCTGATCATACAGTTGTGCTCTTATAGCTTATTCTTCATACAATACCTTAAGGGATTATTTCAGTCCTTTTTAACATCCTCCTCCAATACCTTCCCACATCACTCTTTTCTCGAGCTCCAGAATGACTGCAGATGGTGATTGCGGCCATGAAATTAAAAGACTCTTGCTTCTTGAAAGGAAAGCTTTGAAAAACCTAGACAGCATATTAAAAAGCAGAGATATCACTTTGCCATCAAAGATCCATATAGTCAAAGCTGTGGTTTTTTTCAGTAGTCATGTATGGATTTGAGAATTGGACCATAAAGATGGCTGAGTGCCAAAAAATTGATGCTTTCAAATTGTGGTGGGCTGAAGAAAACCCATGAGGGTCCCTTGGAGTTCAAGGAGATCAAACTATTCAATCCTAAAGATAATCAACTCTGAATATTCATTGGAAGGACTCGTGCTGAAGCTGAAGCTCCAATCCTTTGGCCACCTGATGTGAAGAGCCAACTCATTAGAAAAGAGCATGATGCTGGGAAAGATTGAAGGCAAGAGAAGGGGGCGGCAGAGGATGAGTTAGTTGAATGGCATCACTGACTCAATGGACATGAATTTGAGCAACTCCATTAGATAGTGATGAACAGGGAAGCCTGGCATGCTCCAGTTCATGGGGTCGCAAAGAGTCAGACGACTTAGTGACCAAACAACAAAAAATCACTCTAGACAAAACAGAAACCACTTATAGTCATTAGAAACAACCCATTGACTCTCATCAGTAATCCTGAGAAATACTAACCACAGTTTTGATAACTATAGCCATTTCTGAACTTTTTCCTTTCACTCTTCCTAGAATTATTTATTCTACAAATGAAGATGGCCGCATCTTTGTTTACCTCAGACTATCTACTTAAAATTGCAACCATAGTGGTGAAAAATCTTAGCTGGCACTGACTAGCTGACTAGTTGGCTAAATTTATAACAGCGGTAGCTAGGTCTTTAGAATGTGCCATTCACACCAACAGCAATGGCAATCTAAACCATCAAAAATGGTGCATCCAACTGCGACACATATTAAATGCTATATTTTACCTTCACAACAGACTTGAATAATTAATATAGTCCCCAGTTTTAAAAAGTAAACTGAGTTTTATAAGTGTCAAAAAATTTGCCTAAGATTATAGTATTTAAGTCAGAGCAGAAAGTGAACTCCAGGCTGTCCTGAATTAGCATCCTCATGGTTATGAAAAACCTGCTAGTAAACTTCTGTCCTTTACTATTAGAGCTTTCCTGTTATTTGACACATTAGATTTGCCTTCCATCTTGAAACACTGCTCATTCCATCACCAGATAAACAGGAAACAGAAATAAAATATTCTAAAACTGGTTAATTTTGCAGTCACTGTTTTACCTGCTGTGACACCTTAACTGTGGACACTATCCAATACTTCATACTCATTTCTAGATTTAAAATCCTATTTTTTAAATCCTATTTTTCCTAATTTAATTGTTTCCAAATTACTGAAATAAGACAAAATTAAAATATAATTGTATCTCTCCTGGGTCTCCTCATTTCTGCTGCCTCTAGATAAAGGTATTCCAACTAAGCATTCTGATGGTCCTCACTTTAGAAATTTGTCACCTCATGAAAATCATCTGTTTTGATTTAAAAAGGGAAGATCATGGCTGAGAGGTCACACATCTTAGATGTTATAGGGCTGAAACTGGATTGTCAGACATCTGCATTTCAATATACTTCTTCTGTCTTATGATCTCATTAAATAGTTCCTCAAATGTTAATTCACAAATGGGCAGTTCTAACTTCTCATTCATGTATAAGTACATATCTTCGATTACACATTTAATCTTGGGTGACTAGCATAATTTCTACTTCAGCAAGTGTGAATTCAGTTTCATATTTTTTAGCAGCCATTTCTAGAAATTCCCCTTCTTAGTTTTCTTTATATTTCAATAGGCACAAATATCTTCCTGGATATACATACTAGACACCTTGAATATTTTTTAATTCCTTTGATCTTTATCCAGCATCATCTGTTCAGCTACAATAATATCCTTTGGATAAAGATTTATACCCTTGTTTACACATTTATTTACTCACTGTTGCTTTACTTTTGGAGAAGGCAATGGCACCCCACTCCAGTACTCTTGCCTGGAAAATCCCATGATGGAGGAGCCTGGTGGGCTACAGTCCATGGGGTCGCTGAGAGTCGGACACGACTGAGCGACTTCACTTTCACTTTTCACTCTTATGCATTGGAGAAGGAAATGGCAACCCACTCCAGTGTTCTTGCCTTGAGAATCCCAGGGACAGGGGAGCCTGGTGGGCTGCTGTCTATGGGGTCGCACAGAGTCGGACACTACTGAAGCGACTTAGCAGCAGCAGCAGCAGCTTTACTTTTCCTGAAATCCAATATATAAGTACTGTATTTTTAAAGTAATATTTGCTGGTAATCACAAAAGCTAGATGATAATAAAGTAGAACTTCTACTAGGCTCTTCAAACCTATGGTATTTATTTGGATTAAGAAAAATAAATAATATTTACTTATAAGGCATTATGTATCAAGGGCTATAATATATTCTTATTCTAACTGATGTGTTTTTAGTCACTTCTCTATATTGCATGCTCTAATTGATATAAACATTATTTATTATTTCTCTTATGTCATGTTTTCATGTCTGTTCCATAATGAGTCCTTGAAAAATGTATAGTGGCAAATCATATTATTCCTATTAATTATTATCTATTAGGAACAAACTCATTAGTGTGGAAATACAACTTCTGTCTCCAAAGGATAAAATAAATGACTCATATCAAGATCGATCTTGAGAACAGTTCATCCCACCCAGTTCAATAATGGGTGTCTAATGTTTCAAGATTGGAATAGGAGGGTTGAATTGTTCTATGTGGGAGAATAGGGCTAATGTTTTATTAAGAAATTATTAATGTGATACTTTAAAATTGCAAAGTAGATTTGATAGAAATAGAAGATTTAATCCATCCAAGAGAAGACAAGGAGAAAGTAATTGAACTCAAATAATAAGTGTCATGATTGGCATCTCTCTTGCCCTTCAGCTCCAAAGGAGTTAGGAAAGATACAGAGACACTAGACATCCAAGAGATCTAGGAAGAATGGATTCAGGTGGTGCCCTGGCTCTCACAACTATCAGCCCTAGGATTGAAGTAGAATCTCCCCCTATGATTATAGAATAGTAATGTGATATATCACTAATAATTTTCAAGTTGGAAATTATTGAGATTTTAATTATGCAGCTGCTTTTTATAGGTTTTCCAGAAGAAACAAGACAGGATGCAGAAGTTGCATGCATTCTAAACTGCAGAGATAGAACAAAAGCATGCAAGCACTCCCTTAGTCTTTTAATTTACTACTAATTTTTTTGTCTTAGATTCCTCCATGAAACCACTCACTTAAGTATGTCATGAAATCTAATTTTTTCTCATTGATTTATTTCAAGTCATCTTATAATCAATCAAAGTCATATCACACTCACCTTTATTTTATATTTTAAAAAGTTATATTCTATAGTCAGTCTTCTTATACAATCATCTACTTTCTTTGAAAGTATATTCATCAACCTAAAATATCCTTTTCTGTATTTATAATCTAAGCCATTTTTGCTATTATATAGATATTCTGTCATGTTCATTGGTAATTTCACACATACTTGTGCTTTGTTCTAGAGTATATTTAAAAGACCTGAAAATAAAATATACATCTTATTCTTGTTCCATGTCTCTTCTAGTCATTCTGGTATTTTAGCAAAGCTGAAGATTAATCATTTTAGTTGACTGACATTTTCCTCAAATGTCATCAGTCTGTTTCTGTGTACAAAAGGAAGACTCAGAGTACCCATTTTGTTACTCTTTGACTTAGGTGCATGATTAATATGTATTCTAAGAAGGTATGAAATTATTTTGCATACATATTTTTCCAAAATAGAATCATAGAATTAAAGGTTTAATATTCTTTTTAAGTAAAGTTTTAGAATTCAGTAACTCCTATTTTTTAGTTAAATGCCACTTACAGCAGAGTGCCCAAAGCAGAGTATATTGGATGATAACTAAGACAAATAGCATTATGATCTGAAAAGAAATAGAAACTAAGCTGTTTTTATTCTCTATAGTGACCAATCATCTATAAATCAAATAAATTATATCTGGGAAAGTGCCACTTTTTCCAGATTAACATCCTGGGTATTTTGCAGGTAAAATAAAAACTAATAAAATATATATAAACAACTATTTCATTAGATGCTTAATGCACTTTAGTAGTTAAATTGGTGCATAAGATTATATGGATTATCCACTTCCATAAATCAATGTGTTTGCTAACTATAACAGGTACCTTTTTTGTATTATTAGTTGAAAGTATTATAACATTTATAGCAGTAAATTGTCTAGCTATGTGCTTCACATTTGAAGATATAACTATTATCTACTTGACCTGCATACAGATTTCTCAGGAGGCAGATCAGGTGGTCTGGTATTCCAAAAAAGGTCCAAAGCTATGGTTTTCCAGTAGTCATGTATGGGTGTGAGAGTTGGACTATAAAGAAAACTGAGTGCAGAAGAATTGATGCTTTTGAACTGTGGTGTTGGACAAGACTCTTGAGAGTCCCTTGGACTGCAAGGAGATCCAACCAGTCCATCCTAAGGGAAACCAGTCCTGAATATTCATCGGAAGGACCGATGCTGAAGCTGGAACTCCAATACTCTGGACACCTGATGCGAAGAACTGACTCATTGGAAAATACCCTGATGATGGGAAAGATTGAAGGCAGGAGGAGAAGGGGGTGACAGAAGATGAGGTGGTTGGATGGCATCACTGATGCGATGGATATGAGTTTAAGTAGGCTACAGGAGTTGACTTCCCTGGTGGCTCAGATGGTAAAGCGTCTGTCTACAATGCGGGAGACCCGGGTTTAGTCCCTGGGTTGGGAAGATCCTCTGGAGAAGAAAACGGCAATCCACTCCAGTGCTATTGCCTGGAAAATCCCATGGACAGAGGAGCCTAGTAGGCTAGAGTCCATGGGGTCGCAAAGAGTCGGACACGACTGAGCGACTTCACTTTCACTTTCAGGAGTTGTTGACGGACAGGGAAGCCTGGTGTGCTGCAGTCCACAGGGTCGCAAAGAGTCAGACATGACTGTGGCTGAACTGAACTAAACTGATTATCTACTTACATGAAGAAAGGTGCATTTTTATATTAATGTAAAATTATTTAATTTTACAATAGAAAATCTGCATTAAAGTGGAAAACACTGTGGAAGCAGATTCTATTAATATTATTATCAATTACTAAAATAAAATTAGAAAGACAAGAAACTTTGATATATAGTGTCAAAGGCAGGGAAACCAAGAACACCATGATTAAAAGGATTGGTGCAGATGTCAGCCTGCGTTTTCTGGACTCAAAGAAACTATAGCTATGGACTTAAATCATTTAAGTTCAATGTGGACACTAAAAATGAGTTTCTGTAAAACCATTCTGAAACTGTCAACTCTATATATCAAATTTTACTCAGCTATTAAATTCTGACTATATTGAGGCAGCAGTCACAAATTGGAGGAGATTTGAGGAGAATTCACCACTACAACAATTATGGGTTTCATGTTGCAGCATATTTCAAATGAAATCAAATGTTTTATGAAGTGGAATTCATGATTTTGATCTAGTTCTCTCCTCCCCCCTTTCCCTTTGGTAACCATAAATTTATTTTCTATGTCTATGAGTCTGTTTATGTTTCATAAATTTATTTGCATCATAGTTTAGATTTCATATATAAGTGATATCACATGGTATTTGTCTTTATCTTTCTGACTTACTTCACTTCATATAATCATCTCTAGGTCCATCTATGTTGTTTCAAATGGCCTTGCTTCATTATTTTCTGTAACCGAATGATATTCCATTGTGTATACATATATATACATATATATATGTATACACATACAAATATGAACGTGTTAGTCACTCAGTCGTGTCTGACTCTTTGCAAGTCCATGGACTTTAGCCCTCCAAGCCCTTCTGTCCATGGAATTCTCAAGGCAAGGATACTGGAATGGGTTGCATTTCCTTCTCCACGGGATCTTCCCAGCACAGGGACTGAACCTGGGTCTCCCACATTGCAGGCAGATTCTTTACTGTCTGAGCCACCAGAGAAGCTATATATATATATATATATATATATATATATATATGCCACATCTTCTTTATCCATACATCTGTTGATGGACTTTTAGGTTGCTTCCGTGTTTTGGTTATTGCAAACCCTTCTGCTCTGAATATTGGAGTGCATGTATCTCTTCAAATTAGAGGTTTCTCTGGATGCATGCCTAAGAGTAGAATTTGGGGATCATATGGCAACCCTATTTTTAGTTTTTTTAAAGAATCTGCACACTGTTTTCCATAGTGGCTGTACCAATCTACATTCCCACCAACAATTAGGAGGGTCCCATTTTCTTTGCATCTTCTTCAGCACTTGTTATTTGTAGAATTTTTAATGATGGCCAATCTGACTGGTGTGGGGTGTCGTCTTATTGTAGCTTTGATTTGCATTTCTCTAATAATTAGCAATTTTGAGCATTCTTTTCATGTACCTATTGGCCATCCGTATGTCTTCTTTGAAGAAATGTCTAATTAGATCTTCTGTCCATTTTTTGATTGGGCTGCTTGGTTTTAATTTTTTTATTAGGTTGTATGAGCTGTTTGTGTATTTTAGAAATTAAGCCCTTGTCAAGTGCAGCACTTTAAGTGTTTTCTCCCAGTCCATAGGCTGTCTTTTGTTTTATTCATGGTTCCCTTTGCTGTGCAAAAGCTTTTTGGATTAGCTTCTATTTGCTAATTTTTGCTTTTGTTTCTGTTGTCTTGGGAGACTGACCCAAGAAAAAACATTAGTACAATTTACGTCAGAAAATGTTTTGCCTGCATTCACTTATAGGAGTTTTATCTCCTATAAAGTATCATGTCTTATAAGTCTTTAATCCATTTTGAGTTCATTTTTGTGAATAGTGTGAGGGTGTGTTCTAACTTCATTGACTTACATGTGGTGTCCAACTTTCCCAGCACCAGTTGCTGAGGAGACTATATTTCTCTCATTATATAAGCATGCCTCCTTTGTTGAAGGTTAATTGACTGTAGGTGTGTGGGTTTATTTCTGGGCTATTCTGTTCCATTGATCCATGTGTCCATTTTGTGTGTGTGTGTGTGTGTGTGTGTGTGTGTGCCAATACCACACTGTTTTGATTACTATAGCTTTGTTGTGTAGTCTGAAGTCTGGAAGGATTATACTTCCTGCTTTCTTCTTTTCCTTCAGGATTGTTTTGGCAATTCTGGATCTTTTATGGTCCCATAAAAATTTTAGGATTATTTGTTGAAAATCTCATGGATAACTTGATAGGGTTCACATTAATCTGCAGATGCTGTGGATTTTATGGCCAATTTAATGTTATTAATTCTTCCAATCCAAGAGCATGGGACAATTTTCTATTTCTTTGAATCATCTTTAGTTTCCTTCATCAATGTTTTAAAGTTTTCAGTATCTAAGTCTCTGTGGGAAGTAGCAAAATGAATCCATAATGTAATTTAAGTAACATCAGTCATTGTTATTTGAATATATTACTGTATCTGTTATATATTTCATTATAAAGGCATATTTGAATATTCTTAATGTTGACTATTGGAGGTTTAGATATGCTTTGAATGGTATAAGGAGAGAATCTGTAACTTGTGGTCCTGTAAATTTTCTTCACTGTATAACTAAACAGATATTGAGATCAAATATATTTCAGTAGCCAGACACTGAATATAAGTATCAATAGAATCTGTTCTTCTAATAGAGAATACACTTCAATTAATACTAAATTTGACATTGTGTATACCTGAGAACCTTCAATAGTCAACTAAGAAAGATGACTTACTGAAGACAAATCAGACTGAGTTATGAAAGCAATTATCTATAAACGAGAAGTGAGAAATCTTAAATCCCTTTTATTCCAATCTCAAGTGGTTAATACATGACTCTGCATAAATCATAAAAATATTCTTTGAATTTCCAAGCTGACCTCATCTGGAAAGCTGAATTTGTCATTTAAATATCCCATCTTCCTGAATATGAAGAACAATAACCAAAAAACCCCTCACAATGTCTAATGTCCCTTTTACATTTATTCAAAAATTTTACATTAATATATAAAAGCACATGGAAAAATCACAGTTTGAAAACAATGCAAAGTGAGTTAGAATGTGAAGATATTATAAATGTTGCTCTTGTTCTGACTTGTTCTATAGCATACCACTAAATTTTAAAGTACTCAATCTCTGATTTTTTAATATCTAGGGTAAAGGTTTGATTTTAAAGCTTTAATGAAAACTGTTAAATGTTTGTTTTTATGTTTGAAATTATGCACTTAGTTTATGCCATTTCTAAACCTAATTATTCCATGAAGTCTGAAAGAAATTACATTATTTTTCCCTAAAATTTAACTTCTTGACACAGTGCATGTACTTTTCAGTGTGTATTATTGTGAGTATTCCAGAGAGAAGAGACTATCCATGTGAATTTTCATGCCACGTGTGGGTGAAATGGAGGAAGATGAGAGGAGGGGTAGGACGTGGGAGAGAAAGGATGGTAAGGATTTGGGAGGCGCTTCATCTCTCAATACATACAAGATTCTCTGAATTTTCAGTTTATTAGATGTTTTCTGTCTAAAAAAAGTGAAATTCAAATTTCAATGGGTGCCCATTAAATAAAATTTTATCGAAATCTTATCTTAGAGAAACTTGGTTAAGAAAATATAAATGATGAAAACAATTTTTCCATTTATTTGTTGTCCATAAATTATTGGCCATCTTCCTAGGCAACAATTTATTACCAATTTAGCAGGAATTTCTTTCACTGTACTCTTACTTGCTAAGATCCTAATGATCTAAATATTATATATTTATACATAGAAACATATATTATTAAAATTACTTTGGGCTTAATGATGCTGCCATATACACTTAAAGAAGTGCATCAACTGTACATGTACATCTTATTAAATTAAAGTGAACAGACTCACCAAATAAGACATTACTATCAAACTAGAAACCTTCTTACTCCTGTCCCCATTTATCACTTCAGTCCTCCTCCTGAGAAATAAGCTCAATTCTGACATGTAAAATTATAGATTAGTTTAGCTGACTTTGGAAATGTATGCAATGGGAACCATGAAAATATACGATTTTGTAAGTGGCTTAATGTTCTCAATATAATTTGTCGTATATTTTGAATACTGTCCATCACTATTTCTTCATCAACTGCTCTTGCCTCATGTCTCTTTCTTTTCCACTGAGACCTCAATATCATTTATGTTATACTCATTATATCCCATATTTTAATATCACATGTGCTCTTTTTTTAACCTTATAATTGTCTCTCTGATCTTCAGACTGTGCATTTTCTTCCAATATATCTTCAAGTCAACTAACTCATTTTTCAGCTTTTTAAAATGTGTTGTAAAACCTACTCATTGAATTTTGAGTTTTAATTATTTTATCTCTAGTTTTGGAATTTTGGGTAAATCCCGGGAGTTGGTGATAGACAGGGAGGCCTGGCGCGCTGTGGTTCATGGAGTTGCAAAGAGTCGGACACAACTGAGCAACTGAACTAAACTGAACCTTTGGGTTGATTTAATTTTTTCACTTGGCTTAGTGTCAGTTCATATATACAAAACTTATTATTTGGATTATCAGAGCTTTGAATGAAAATGAAGTTATAGTTTGAGGTTTGGGATGCTATCTTACATGGAGATGGTTAGGGTAATTTAATCTTAGATTGTATAGTGGGGACATGCTACCTGGATCTATTTAGGCACTGAACTAGTTTTAAATCTTTAAGAGTTCGTGAAGTGGCTTAATGGTAAAGAATCTGCCTGCCAATACAGGAGACAAGGGTTCAATCCCTGGTCTGGGAAGATCTTACATGTCATGAAGCAACTAAGCCCCTGAGCCACAACTATTGAGCCTATGCTCTAGAGACCGGGAACCACAACTACTGAGCCCACGCACCCTAGAGCCTGTGCTTAGCAAAAGAGAAGCCTGAGCACCACAACTAGAGAGTAGCCCCCACTCACTGCAACTAGAGAAAAGCACATACAGCAAAAAGACCCAACATACCCAAAAGATAAAAATTAAAATAAAGTTTTTTTTAAGTTTGTGAAGTATTGTCTCAGTCTTGTGTACCTTATCCCAGAGTCACTTTCTCCATATTTCCCATTCTAAAGCTTCCTTGCAATAGTCTCTTCTCTTTGAAAGACACTACTTTTCAACTTTTCCTCTACTCAGTGAGGCCCCTGAAAACCCTGTATAGCTTTGTAGCATCTTAACAGATTTGGGATCCATTTTCAGACTTTCAGCTACACTGTTTAATAAATAATGTCTTAAAGAACTAGCAATGCCACATAATTGGACTGACATTTCTTGGCTTCCCCTATTTCTTTCATTTTGACCCTAAAAGTCTGCATTGATTGACTTCTAGAGTCATCAAGCATATTTTTAACACTCGAGATTTCAGAGTTTTTTGTTTTTTTTTTTTACTAGCATTCTTAGTTCAAAATAACTTATGCCAGAAACAGAACTAATGCATTGTAATATTTATTGCCTGAAGGAATGTGAGATAAGCAATTTACATGTTTTATTACAAATAAATCTTGTAAGAACCTTGTAAGTTGTATAATGTCCACTGTTAAAGGTATTCACATTTATATTATCCAAAAGTCTTTAAATTAGAGGAAAACATATTCTTGAATAATTTGAATGGAAGCATAAAAATGTGACTATATACGAACACATGGCTTCACAGTGGGTTTCAATAGAATGTAATTTGATATGTGTTTACCATCAAAATAGACTTTGAAAAACTTATTTAACGGTTGAATGGCTTATTTTTATGAAACTGTCTGTGATACTTAAAAAATACATTTTTGGTAAAGTATTTACAGTGTTTAGATTCATATTTCAAAGACTGTTTGATTTGATATGTGTCTGATTGGGAAAGAAAAGTAACTTAAAGATGACCAATTTTCTCATTTCAGATTTTTTATAGGTAGATGAAAAATTATAGACATAAAGAGGTATGAGTAGCAAACAAATGTAAAAAGTAGGTTATTAAAAATTGAGTTTCTCATTTTATAAATTATAGTGGTTCTCAAATAACACTCTTTAAGCAATAGTAATATAAATAAGGAGGTGATACTTGAAATTAATGATTAAAGATTTTATATATATATATATATAGGAATTCTCCTTTTTTTTCAATCCAGAGTGATTAGGTATATGAATGTATATGTGTGTCTCTGGACATGTATTTTGTAAGCCTATGTACATATTACAGATGCTCACATAATCCCATTTGCACAAACTTGTTTTTATGTCTACCATGTAAGAATTTACAATATTGGTAATAGTTCTCCAGAGAAAAATAATCAATAGGATATGTGTTATTTAGTGGCTAAGTTGTGTGAGACTCTTTTGGGACCTCATGGATTGCAGCCTTCCAGGCTCCTCTGTTCATGGGATTTCCCACCCAAGAATCCTGGAGCGAGTTGTGATTTCCTTCCCTACGGGATCTTCTCAACCCAGGGATCAAACCTGTGTCTCTGGCATTGGCAGACACTCTTTACCAGTGAGTTACCTGGGAAACCCTAGGATATGTGGGTTTATAGAAAAACATTTTAAGGAGTTTGGTCACATGACTGTAGGGGTTGCCATGTCTGAAATCTGCAGGGTAGGCTGGCAGGCTGGAGACCCAGGGAAGAACTGATATGGTAGCTCAAGACAAAAGGCAACCTGTAGGCAAAATTCTCAGTTTTTCTCTATTTTGGCCTTCAAGTGGTTGGACCATGCTCACCCACATTATGAAGAGTAATCTGGTTTACTCAAAGTCTATAGATATAAACATTAATCTCCTTTAAAATATTCCTTCACAGCAACATCTGAACTGGTGTTTGAACAGACACCTTTGTACCATGGCATAGTCATATTGATGCATAAAATTAACCAACAGATCTTAAATCATGACCTTATACATCATAATATTGAACTTCAGTTTTTTCTTTAATTAAGTAATGGAAGTCAAACAGCAAGTTCAGACTGTTCAATGAATTATGAAGTCTAGTGTTTAGAGTAGTCCAAGAGCTTTATGTAAGGAGAGATAAAAAATGTTTGATTTCATGATATTCCCAGATCTTGGCTGAGCAGAAAGAATAGAAGGAAATGATAGGTCTCCTGAACCTTACTAAACATAAAATAGAAATGATTCAAGATGCATATTCTTCTATCAAACCCTGAAAGGGAGATGGCAAGCGGGTTCTCAGAAAGAGATAGAGGCCTTATTAGTAAGGGATCCTCAGAACTCAAGGTATTTGTTCCCATAAAGAGAAGTTGATGAAGAAACTGCAATTATTCAGTAAAAAAGCACAACTGATGCATGTAAATATAAAAAGTCAGTCATCATTATTCATGGATTCTGTATTTGCAAATTTTCCTACTCACTAAAATTGATATGTAATCCTCCAATCAATGTTTCTTGGCCCTTTTGTGTCATTTGCAGACAGGCACAGAGAGATGGAAAATTTGAATCACCTTCACATTTCAATCTAAGGCCAAAAAAGGTGGTTCTAATTTATTGTTTCAGCTCTTATACTATAAATATATCCTTTCCATGATATGTTTAATATCGTATTTTGGGGGTTGTTATGCCTTTTGCTGATGATTTCACTGTTTAAAGTGTCCCTGAAGGAAAGTTATGACCAACCTAGATAACATATTCAAAAGTGAGACATTACTTTGCCAGCAAAGGTCCATTTAGTCAAGGCTATGGTTTTTCCAGCGGTCACGTATGGATGTGAGAGTTGGACTGTGAAGAAAGCTGAGTGCCGAAGAATTGATTCTTTTGAACTGTGGTGCTGGAGAAGACTCTTGAGAGTCCCTTGGACTGCAAGGAGATCCAACCAGTCCATCCTAAAGGAGATCAGTCCTGGGTGTTCATTGGAAGGACTGATGCTGAGGCTGAAACTCCAATACTTTGGCCACCTCTTGCGAAGAGTTGACTCATTGGAAAAGACCCTGATTCTGGGAGGGATTGGGGGCAGGAGGAGAAGGGGATGACAGAGGATGAGATGGCTGGATGGCATCACTGACTCGATGGATGTGAGTTTGGGTATACTCCGGGAATTGGTGATGGACAGGGAGGCCTGGCGTGCTGGAATTCATGGGGTCACAAAGAGTAGGACACGACTGAGCGACTGAACTGAACTGAACTGAACTGAAAGTGTAGTGCTAAATTTCTGTTCAGAGTTCCTAAGCACAAGGTTGTGATATGTTTAAAAAAATTACAAGTGTCAGATAAACTTTATTCAGGCATGAGTTGTAGTACTGTTAGATAATACATATTAAATAATGTGTCTAAAATGCACATAAAAGAAGATTATGTGTTAATCTGCTGATGAAACTGTTTGAGACTGGTGTCATACCTAACTCTACATTTCACTTAGTAGTAAGGGTTTAGTAGTAAGGTCTTTGCTAATTGAGAGTTCCTGGTTCAGTTAAGTTCAGTTCAATCGCTCAGTCATATCTGTTCTTTGCAACCCCATGGACTGCAGCACACCAGGCCTCCCTGTTCATCACCAACTCCCAGAGTTTACTCAGACTCATGTCCATTGAGTCGGTGATGCCATCCAACCATCTCAGTCTCTGTCATCCCCTTCTCTCACCTTCAATCTTTCCTAGCATCAGGCTCTTTTCAAATGAGTCAGTTCTTCGCATCAGGTGGCCAAATTATTGGACTTTCAGCTTCAGCATCAATCCTTCCAATGAATATTCAGGACTGATTTCCATTAGGATGGACTGGTGGATCTCCTTGCTGTCCAAGGGACTCTCAAGAGTCTTCTCCAATACCACAGTTCTTCAGTGCTCAGCTTTCTTTATAGTCCAACTCTCACATCTATACATGACTACTGGAAAAACCATAGCTTGACTTGATGGACCTTTGTGGGCAAAGTAATGTATGCTTTTTAATATGCTGTCTAGGTCGGTCATAACTTTTCTTCCAAGGATCAAGCGTCTTTTAATTTCATGGCTGCAGTCACCATTTGCAGTGATTTTGGGGCCCCCCAAAACAAACTCTGTCACTGTTTCCACCATATCCCCATCTATTTCCTATGAATTGATGGGCCTGGATGCCATGATCTTAGTTTTCTGAATGTTGAGCTTTAAGCCAACTTCTTCACTCTTCTCTTTCATTTTCAACAAGAGGCTGTTTAATTCTTCTTTGGTTTCTGCCATAAGGGGGGTGTCATCTGCATATCTAAGCTTATTGATGTTTCTCCCAGCAATTTGATTCATCCAGTCCAACTGTGCTTCATCCAGTCCAGCATTTCTCATGATGTACTCTGCATATAAGTTAAATAAGCAAAGTGACAATACACAGCCTTGATGTACTCCTTTCCCGATTTTTGGAACCAGTCTGTTGTTCCATGTCCCATATCATAGTTCTAGCTAAAGTAGAAGTGCAAGAAGCTAAAGTGGATGTAACTCCCAAACATCATCTTTTAATCTCTCTAAGTGGTCTACCTGTTGCATTTTGACCTGCATACAGATTTCTCAGGAGGCAGGTAAGGTGTCTGGTATTCCCATCTCTATAAGAATTTTCCACAGTTTGTTTATATCCACACAGTCAAAGGTTTGACATAGTCAATACAGTAGAAGTAGATTTTTTTTTGGAACTCTCTTGCTTTTTCAAAGATCCAGCTGATGTTGGCAGTTTGATCTGTGGTTCCTCTGCCTTTTCTAAACCTTTCTTTAACATCTGGAAGTTCATGGTTCAGGTACTGTTGAAGCCTGGCTTGGAAAAATTTGAGCATTACTTTGCTAGCATGTGAGATGTGTGCAATTGTGTGGTAGTTTGAGTATTCTATGGTATTCCCTTTCTTTGGGGTTGAAGTGAAAACTGACCTTTTCCAATCCTGTGGCCACTAATGAGTTTTCCAAATTTGCTGGCATATTGAGTGTAGCACTTTTCCAGCATCATCTTTTAGGATTTGAAATAACTCAACTGGAATTCCATCATCTCCACTAGCTTTGTTCATAGTGATGCTTCCTAAGGCCCACTTGACTTTGCATTCCAGGATGTCTGGCTCTAGGTCAGTGATCACACCATTATGATCTTTTTAATATGGTTCTTTTGTGCATTCTTGCCACCACTTCATAATATTTTTTGCTTCTTTTAGGTCCATACCATTTCTCTCCTTTATTGTGCCCATCTTTGCATGAAAATTCCCTTGGTATCTTTAATTTTCTTGATGATATCTCTAGTCTTTCCCATTCTATTGTTTTCCTCTATTACTTTGCATTGAACACTGAGGAAGGCTTTCTCATCTCTCCTTGCTATTCTTTGGAATTCTGCATTCAAATGGGTATATCTTTCCTTTGCTCCTTTGCCTTTCACTTCTCTTATTTTCTCAGATATTTGTAAGGCCTCCTCAGATAACAATTTTACCTTTCTGCATTTCTTTTTCTTGGGATGGGCTTGATACCTGTCTCCTGTACAGTGTCACAAACCCCTGTCCACAGTTCTTTGGGCACTCTGTCTATCAGATCTCATCCCCTGAATCTATTTGTCACTTCCACTGTATAGTCATAAGCAATTTGATTTAGGTCATACCTGAATGGTCTAGTGGTTTTCCATACATACATCAATGTAAGTCTGAATTTGGCAATAAGGAGTTCATGATCTGCACCACATTCAGCTCCTGGTCTTGTTTTTGCTGACTGTATAGTGCTTCTCCATCTTTGGCTGCAAAGAATATAATCAATCTGACTTTGGTATTGACCATCTGGTGATGTCCATGTGTAGAGTCTTCTCTTGTGTTGTTGAAAGAGGGTGTTTGCTGTGACCAGTGTATTTTCTTAGCAAAACTCTGTTAGCCTTTGCCCTGTTTATTTTGTACTCCAAGGCCAAATTTGCCCATTACTCCAGGTATTTCTTGACTTCCAACTTTTGCATTCCAGTCCCCTATAATGAAAAGGACATCTTTTTTGAGTGTTATATCTGGAAGGTCTTGTAGGTGTTCATAGAACTGATCAACTTCAGCTTCTTCAGCATTGTTGGTCGGGGCAAAGACTTGGATTACTGTGATATTGAATGGTTGGCCTTGGAAGTGAACAGAGATCATTCTGTCATTTTTGAGATTGCATCCAAGTACTGCATTTCAGACTCTCTTGTTGACTATGATGGCTACTCCATTTCTTCTAAGGGATTCTTGCTCACAGTAGTAGATGTAATGGTCATTTGAGTTAAATTCACCCATTCCAGTCCATTTTAGTTTGCTCATTCCAAAAATGTAACTGTTCACTCTTGCCATCTCCTGTTTGACCACTTCCAATTTGCCTTGGTTCATGGACCTAACATTCCAGGTTCCTATGCAATATTGCTCTTTACAGGATCAGACCTTGCTTCCATCACCAGTCACATCTACAACTGGGTGTGGTTTTTCCTTTGGCTCCGTTTCTTCTTTCTTTCTGGAATTATTTCCCTACTGATCAGTAGCATATTGGGCACCTACTGACCTGGGGAGTTCATCTTTCAGTGTTCTATCTTTTTGCCTTTTCATACTGTCATGGGGTTCTTAAGGCAAGAATACTGAAGTGGTTTGCCGTTCCCTTCTCCAGTGGACCACATTCTGTCAGAACTCTCCACCATGACCTGGTGTTCCTTTTTACTTTACAGTGTACAAGTACTATAGTTAATGAGAATCAACTGCGTGTGTGGCTTCAAGTGTGTGTGTGTGTTGAGATACCTATCTACAAATATATATACGATTAATTAATGACAGCATTCATCAGCTAAATGTGTGAGCACTTTCACTGAAAATGGAGTTTCAGTTCAAACATAGAGTACTTAATTGCTGATGACTATTATTTCACATCTCACCTTTGATGCACAGACCTGATATTTGTACAATAAATATTTCAAACTGTATATATAAAATTTTGTTGATGTTTATTGACATTTTAGCCATCAGAGGTACTGTAAGACTAATAGTTATTGGAATTTTAACCATTTTCTCCCTTTTATCTGATGAGTCACTTTTGTTATTTAAACTAAGATCTTCCTAGGGTTGAGGTTTAATCACAGGAAGTGATCACAACTCTAAACTCTCAGTGAGCTCACAGACAAAAATCCTTTCACATTGCTTCCCAAATGGATTATATAAATATTTTATACATGATAAGAATATATTAATATATATTAGTATTATAATAATGCTATAGACAGATATAGCAAGAGATTTCAGGAAAGATTTATTTTAACTTTGGAGTAAGGATTGGTGAATTTAACTTTCAGTGAGTCATTCTCATTACATGATTTCGGAAAAAGTCACATAATTCCTTTAACCCTAGTGTGTCTCAATTATAAATCAATAATAATGATGCAATTTTTAATTAACTTAGGAATAATTTATACTCATTAAAACTTTTAAGTGTACACATCCTTGA
Organism: Bos taurus; assembly: GCF_002263795.3. Lineage (NCBI taxonomy): Eukaryota > Metazoa > Chordata > Mammalia > Artiodactyla > Bovidae > Bos > Bos taurus. The sequence goes on along the minus strand of NC_037344.1, from coordinate 25,931,180 downwards.
CTTCTGACAAATATATACACTCGTGTTCCACTCTCAGGTCCAGAGTAGCTGCTCTGCTTATGTGAAACATTTGGTTTTGTCCATCTATGTATATAAACCCTAGCTCTCCCCAGGTGACTTTCAGGGGATCCCATTAACTCCTTGCATAACATTTCTAAGCAGCTCCCTACTTTGGTGTGCTCCTGCAGATGACAAGTAGTCTGCTTCCCTAGACTCTGATCTTGCCTCCTCAGTTTACTGGGACCCCTGTGCTGTATATGAAATTCTGTTCTCTGTGTGGCCATTGGGAAATTTTTCCCATGCATAGATCTGGCCTGATCCATGGAGCTTGCCTTTTTCTTTCTCTCCTCTCAGGGATCACAGTCTTGCATGGTCATTCATCACTATCTTAAAGTAGTTGCTTCAGATATTTCACCCAGTTTTATGGTTTATTGGAAGATAGGCATAATATATATTCTATCATTGATGAAAGCCAGTGTAGATTTTGCAACCGTATTGGAGAGGAGAAATCTGAAGAGGCTTATAAGTTTATTTATTCCTCTTTATTTAGGTAAACATGCTCTATTTATTTTTAGCGACTTTGTTCCCTATTCCCTCTCCCTCTAGAGATTTATGGTGCTTCAGAGGGATCTTACTATAAAACTATTGCTATAACATATCATTTCCCCTTATCTATAAACAAATATTGGAGAATGCAATGGCATCCCAATCCAGTACTCTTGCCTGGAAAATCCCATGGACAGAGGAGCCTGGTAGGCTGCAGTCTACGGGGTTGCTAAGAGTCAGACACGACTGAACGACTTCAGTTTGACTTCACTTTCATGCTTTGGAGAAGGAAATGGCAACCCACTCCAGTATTCTTGCCTAGAGAATCCCAGGGATGGGGGAGGCTGGTGGGCTGCCTTCTATGGGGTCACACAGAGGCGGACACGACTGACGCGACTTAGCAGCAGCAGTAGCAGTATAAACAAATATTCTGTGAAATAATTAGAAATCAGAGAGGCATTCACTCTCTGCTGATCCTTGGCTTGTAATTCTTGGCTTCCACAATAATATGTAATTTATTTACATTCCATGGAAGGAGTGATAGGTTTACCTACTCCCTTGTCATCATTTGGGCTCTCTGGAAAGGTGAGAGAGATATGGATTTAGGCATACAGAATAGTATTGGTAGTAACACCTGTGAAAAGAAAAGTGGACCAAGAGGACAAGACAGAGTTAACCACATGCTTGGAATGCAAATATGATGGAGCCGAGTTGGGAGGTCTAAAGTATAAATTGTCCATTCGAGGTGTGCCAGTTAGTGTAGAAATCAGAAGGTCATAATACCTCTTTTCAACTTAGTCATTGGCTGGGGCCATACTGAGAAGAGAGTGTTCTCAATAACTACCATCATGATCATTCATTGGCAGAAGGGCACCTTGAGAATAGCATGTCCTTGGCTTGCCTGGGTCATGATTTTGGAAGGTGTGCTAGAGTGGCAATTTTGAAGAATGGCCATATCTGAACTTTCTGCTGATGTGACAGAAGATTGAACAAATACAGGGGAAACTGAGAAAATAAGTAAATACTTATTGCTGATTGGAGCCAGATTTAACTTAAATAAAATATGTCATGGTATAAATGATAAAGCACTCTATGAGTAATATTACTTAATATATTTTCGTTAGTACAAATTCCTGTCTTCCAGCCTTTTTCTTCCTGGATTTATGTTCATATTAAAGAATTTGGTCTTTGGTATTTCCATATCAATTTAGTGCTGAATTTAATTTTCATTATACTTCTTTTTGTATTTCTGTTCTTTGAGTTTCTATAATGATTTTGATACAGTAACTTAGTCAAAGTTTACTTGGTGGCTGGGAAAAGTTAATTCAGTTTCTATAAAGTATTTCATTTCCTATCAGTAGCTCTTTTAGGCCCTGGGAGAATCTGCCTTATCTCTATTATTTTCACTCTCTTCAAAGTAAACAGAGGCAGGTATTGTTATCACATCTTAGGAACAGGAAAGTTGAGCCCTGGAAATTTAATAGCTTGCCAAGGTCATTTTCACTTGAAAACACAGCTGAATCCATATTTCATGTATAGAATAAAGATTTCTTTAAAAATAATTTAATATAATTATATATTTGGGTATTTGCAAAAGGTTATGATTTTTAAAATAAGCAGAAAAATAAGCTGTGTCTTGGTACCTAGCCAATCAATGCATTGACTATTATGTAGATTTATGTACCACAATGAAGTAGCTAGGCAAGGCTTTAAAACATAAAAAATATACAGTAATTTCTCATTTCCATTTGTGCCATGAACTCATTAGAAAAATGAAGACCTCCTCTGTTTTTACAACTCTCAATCCTACCCTAGTGACATCTATTTGATTGCTTATAAGGCTCTAATACAGGTAACTACTAACCATATTATTGACAACCTAGCTTCCATTAGCCGATTTCATGGAAGACTAATCTATTTGCATTTGCCCGGATAAAATTATTTCTGTATCTGTGCAAATTATACTATTTTGTAATTTATATTACAACTTTTGATTGCCCTGTCAATGTAATTTGTAGTATTTATATTTTAAAGCTTAGATTTTATGTAGATATTTAGATTAGCTAAAATAATCACAAATATAATATTTTTACAATATTAAAGGTAAACTTTTGAAATTAAAATTTCCATTAAATAGTTTCAAGTATTCATTATTATAACATATTTGAAGTTTGAAGTATATCCACATCATTGTTTGATGCCTGCTAGAAAAATTAGAAAAAATTTCTGATCTACTTTAAAAGACAGGTTTTTAAGTATATGGATTGTATGGAAAATTAAGAATTGCAGAGAATTATTTCTGTTTACTATTGTGTTTCTATGTAATGGCTATGTGATGTTTGCTGCTGCTAAGTCACTTCAGTCCTGTCCAACTCTGTGTGACCCCATAGACGGCAGCCCACCAGGCTTCCCCCTCCCTGGGATTCTCCAGGCAAGAACACTGGAGTGGGTTGCCATTTCCTTCTCCAATGCATGAAAGTGAAAAGGGAAAGTGAAGTCGCTCAGTTGTGTCCGACTCTTAGCGACCCCATGGATTGCAGCCTACCAGGCTCCTCTTTCCATGGGATTTTCCAGGCAAGAGTACTGGAGTGGGGTGCCATTGCCTTCTCCGATGTGATGTTTAAGAGGTTTCTAAAACCCAGGCATCTCTTTCTATTCCAGTTTTATTTCTTTTTTTTTTTTGTATGTCCTTTTTTTAAATTTTATTTTATTTTTAAACTTTACAATGTTGTATTGGTTTTGCCAAATATCGAAATGAATCCGCCACAGATACATGTGTTCCCCATCCTGAACCCTCCTCCCTCCTCCCTCCCCTACCCTCCCTCTGGGTTGTCCCAGTGCACCAGCCCCAAGCATCCAGTATTGTGCATCGAACCTAGACTGGCGACTCATTTCACACATGATAGTATATGTGTTTCAATGCCATTCTCCCAAATCTTCCCACCCTCTCCCTTTCCCACAGAGTCCATAAAACTGTTCTATACATCAGTGTCTCTTTTGCTGTCTCGTATACAGGGTTATCGTTACCATCTTTCTAAATTCCATATATATGTGTTAGTATACTGTATTGGTATTTTTCTTTCTGGCTTACTTCACTCTGTATAATAGGCTCCAGTTTCATCCACCTCATTAGAACTGATTCAAATGTATTCTTTTTAATGGCTGAGTAATACTCCATTATGTATATGTACCACCACTTTCTTATCCATTCATCTGCTGATGGACATCTAGGTTGCTTCCATGTCCTGGCTGTTATAAACAGTGCTGCGATGAACATTGGGGTACACGTGTCTCTTTCCCTTCTGGTTTCCTCAGTGTGTATGCCCAGCAGTGGGATTGCTGGATCATAAGGCAGTTCTACTTTCAGTTTTTTAAGGAATCTCCACACTGTTCTCCATAGTGGCTGTACTAGTTTGCATTCCCACCAACAGTGTAAGAGGTTCCCTTTTCTCCACACCCTCTCCAGCATTTATTGCTTGTGGATTTTTGGATTGCAGCCATTCTGACTGGCATGAAATTGTACCTCATAGTGGTTTTGATTTGCATTTCTCTGATAATGAGTGATGTTGAGCATCTTTTCATGTGTTTGTTAGCCATCTGTATGTCTTCTTTGGAGAAATGTCTATTTAGTTCTTTGGCCCATTTTTTGATTGGGTTGTTTATTTTTCTGGAATTGAGCTGTAGGAGTTGCTTGTATATTTTTGAGATCAGTTTTATTGACCTTGCAAATGTGATACATCATTGTTTACTTTTTGGGGCTGAAGCATTTTAAAGGACATGCTGGGTCATTTTACAATACATTTTATAAAAATATATCATTTTAATAACCAGCAGTTATCCTCCTTTAATAGTATTCTTTTTCTTTTATGTCAAGATTCTTGGAAATTTCATGATCATAATTAGAAGGAAGAAGCAATTTATTATAAGCAAACAATTAAGTATTTTCTCTTTCCAAAAACAGTAAGTTGAAAAACTTTAAATATGGTAATAAACAACCAAAGAAACAAAACTTAAACTTATATTTATAATGCAATTTTATATTTCTTTTCCCATAAAGTAGATTTTCTTTAATCCCTTTTTCATGTGTCAATTAATTTCTTACCCTCTCACAAATAATAATGAGTTAATGTAACCCAATGTAAAATATAATTCCCTAATTTTATCTTGGAGACAAGTAGCTTATTTTAGTTCCAACAATTCTATTGTGATCAAAACATAGAAGTATTAACATTCCCTTTTTAAAGCTTCACTTGGTGAAAGCAAATACTTTTACCGAGAACTTGCACTGCTAAATGTTAGATTATATTTTTAAACAAAATTAAAAGTGTGTTTAAGGTTCTCCAGAGAAACAACCAATATATGTAGATCATAAATAGATAGACTGAAATAGATATGTTTTCATGGGATAATGAGGATTGACTCACATGATTATGGAGGCTAAGAAGGTTCACAATATGCCATCTGCAGGCTGGAAACCCAAGAAAGCCCATGATGTAGTTCCAGTTTGAGTCTGAGGGCCTGAGAACCAGTAGAACTGATGGTATAAGTCTTGTTCAAGAGCAAGAGAAGACTGATATCCCAGCTTGGCAGTCAGGCAGAGAGAGTGAATTCTCTCTTCCTCCACTTTTTTTTTTGTTTTATTCAGACCCTCAGTGGATTAGATGATGCTCACCACCTTGACAGCCTTCTCCTTTACTCAGTCTGTGTATTCAAATGCTAATCTCTTCCTGAAACATCCTCATAGATACACTCACACATATATATGTATATATATATATATATATATTTTTTTTTTTTTTTGGCTAGGAATCCTAACAAATCTGGGAATCATGTGGAAGCTAACACAAAATTAACTACACATTTTCTATATTTCAAAACGTATGTAATTCAAATTGCAGCTCAGCATTCCTCAGTCAGTGCCTTCTGCATAGGATAAATGCTGTCTACATGGTATACACAAAAGTGTTTTTATATTTATCTTATAAAAGAAAATTACATTAGAAAAGCATCCAATCAAGAACTTTAATGTAAAATAAAGTTCGACCTTGTAACTCAGGTAATTTTGGCATTCTGTGTTTGCCCCAATTATGTGATTTATTAAGAAATACGGTTCATATAAATATGCCTTCTGTAGAACCAGCAGACAAAATCTAATCATGAGCACATAGAAATACTAACCCTGTTGGCCCAAATTAACTGATCCTATGCTCTAATGAGTGTGAAGCAATCAAGTGAAATTTTATTTTAGCATATTAGTGCAATTGAGGGGCATAAATTTATCATTTTACATATTAATGTTGTTTTATATATAATATTTTATATATAATAAGATCTAATATATAATAAAATCTATCTAATTTTAAAAAGCAATATTGCCACGAATATGTTGCAGGAAGGGGGGCACTTTCCAGGGCCCAAGAGTGAGCTCTTGTTAACACTTGGAGAAGAATTTTCTGAGGAGACACACTAGCTGACAAAGCAAGAGTCTTTATTGGAAAGGGGCACTGGGGTGGAGCAGTAGGGTTAAGGGAATCCAGGAGAACTGCTCTGCTATATGGCTTACAGGCTTGGGTTTTATGGTGATGGGATTCGTTTCTGGGTTGTCTTTGGCCAATAATTCTGACTCAGGGTCCTTCCTGGTGGTGCATGCATTGCTCAGCCAAGATGGATGCCAGTGAGAAGGATTCTGGGAGGTGGAAGAACACGTGGTGTCTGCTTTTGACCGTTTCCAAACTCTTCCATTTGGTGGTGGTTTGTTCGTTCTGTGACCTTTACCAGGACCTCCTGTCGTAAAATAACTCATATAAATGGTTACTATCATTCCTGGCCAGGGTGGGTGGTTTCAGTCAGTGTGCTTCCCCTAACAACTAGATATGTTTATTTAAGGTGATAAATCAATTAATAGAAAACTTTGGACGTATGCATTCTTCTCCTTGTTGCTAATACAGTATCTTTTTCCATTTGTTTACTTCTGTAATTCTTCTGAGTTGAAATAAAATCTTCACTGGTTTTCCTTACTCCTAAAGTACCACAGCATACAACTCAGTTGGGGTGAATTTTGTACCTCGGGCTTGTTTTCCTGCTCCTCTTAAGAATTTAATTAGCTAATTAGCTTTCTCAGGTGTAAGCAACAGATGCCTTACATCTGTTCGTAATATGTGACTAGCCAGGAGCACTTTTCCCCCCAAATTTGGACTGAAGAAATTCATTATGTCTCTTTAGTTGGCTTTTTCTTACACACATGATTCCAGCTAGTCCTGAAGCTAATATGTTGGTCCTTAATATTATTTCTCCCCAAGGAATCCAGTCTACATTGAATCTTCAGTTGTGCTAAAGAATCAATTACTGTTTCTCTCTATTCCTATCTAGGTCCCTAACTTTTGCCTATGTCTTCATGCTACTTGCATATAAAGAATGCATTTTTGTTGTTGTTTTGATGTAGTTTAACTTTTACAGAACAGATACTTTCTCACTATCTTTTGGCACATGTGCGGACTTTTTTCCCCACCACAGAGACATACATAATCTATTTATATGACCTGGTGTCCTTAAAAGCAAGCAACAAAAATGACTGACTAATCTGAGTCAAAATTATTTTACGGACTTCATATTTTCCTTAAAGAATCATCCAGAAGAATCGAGGGATCTGTTGGGAAATAGAAAACAAAGGGAAGCTGCAAAGTCAGAACTAAGGCAAAATCATAGGACAGAACATTCTGAGTAAAAGTCATCTTGATTGCCCACCAGCACTGCCAGCACTTAAGTCCTGGTGGTTACCCTGATATCTGCAAAATGGATGTTGCTGCTTTTATTGTGGCTATTAACATGGAATCTTCACATTTTTGTCGCTGTAGTTCCTGATTCAACTCTGGTACTGAAGCCATTTGGGCCTAGATCACAAATTCACATGCACTGATTTTTAGCTTCTACAAAAGAAGTTTAAAACCAGAAGTTTACAAGAAGTCTTTCACTGGAAATTAACAGTGGAAGGCAATCCAAATATTAGCAAATAGTAAGGAACCACACTAACTATACAAATGCAGAAATCTACTACTTCAGTGCAGAAAAATTTATACCATGTAGAATCATAAATTCAAATACCTAAAATCATATAGCATACATCTGTTTTTGTTAAAAGAACTTCCTAGGGTGATGAAAAACTTGTATATTCTGTCGATAAATGGTAAAGTATTTGCCAAAAATCCATCAAATCCATCAAATATATATGTGTGCATGCACACATATGTTAATAGTGAAAAATTACATTGTGTAAGAATTTCTCTCTGTATAATCCAGTTTGATATATACTACTGAGTATATCTGATATCCCATTTCTAATATACACACCTAATATATAGATCATATAAGCATTATATATTTATTATATATTAGAAATTATATAAGTATAATTCACATGTACATACACATATCCACATACCCCAAGGTACAGATGTTCATGAGAATAAGATCCAATAGAGAACAAAATCAGAATTTTCAAATATCCTATTTAATGAGTGAAAATGTGTCATTTCTTACTATGATCCACATATATACTTCAAGTACAAATCTATGCTGTACTTAATTATTTTTAATTTCATGTTTTAGAGCCCACTAGATAGTTTTTGTCAATATTTTTGAGCCAAAATGTCTTTATTGTTTCTAAATTTTATTCCTCTTTTTTAAGTTAAAAGCATAAAGGATTTGTCTGCAATTTCCAAGATAAAGCAGTAATACTTAGGCTGAGCTCAAGTTTTATCATATCACATTTGTACCACTATAATTAAGAGTCCTCAGGCCTTTCAACTACCCTTTTCTTATATATTTTGTTATTTATAATTATACTTTAAGAAAATCACTTCTCAATTATTCAGAATTGAGGGGAAAAATCAAACCTTATTTTGAGCTAGAATATTCAATAAATTTTTCAAAGGAATAAATAATTTCTTCTTCAAATACTACAGCTATCCGTCTTAACAATACCACTTTAGCTAACAATTATTTTGTTTGACAGTCCTAGTGTTCAAAAACACAGTGCAAAAAGTACAACTAAATAACAATTTATGATCATTTCCTACACATTGTAGATTAAATAGACAAGAATATCTTTATGCAGATATGAAAATTAATGATTTAACAAAATAAAAATCATCTTAAAACAATGTATCATCACTGAGTTGTATCACATATATAGTATATATATATATATTCACTTATTTATAAATATGAATTAAAATTCCATAATTATTTCATAATATTTTTTAGAGTAAGTTAATACAAGGCAGCTGTGGAAGTTCAATACAAAAATGAATGGCAGAGGAGTCAGGAATATATGAAACATTGTGAATCTTTTTCAGATTGAGCCCCTACTCCATCCACAATTGTGTTATATTCCAGCCTGTGCTGAGATTCTTTTTCATCCTTTACCCAAACATTTTCTTTTTGTACACTTGGATCTGAGGCTAGAAATTTTATTTATCAATTCATTGTATGCTTTAAGTAATAAAACGTAGACTTCTCGCTACTTCTTAGAAACTTTAGTTCAATTCAGTAGCTAAGTCATATCCGACTCTTTGTGACCCCATGGACTGCAGCACGCCAGGACTCCCTGTCCATCAACAACTCCCGGGGTTTACCCAAACTCATGTCCATTGAGTCAGTGATGCCATCCAACCATCTCATCCTATGTTGTCCCCTTCTCCTCCTGCCTTCCATCTTTCCCAGCATCAGGGTCTTTTCAAATGAGTCAGCTCTTCACATTAGGTGGACAAAGTATTGGAGTGTCAGCTTCATCAGTACTTCCAATGAACACTGAGGACTGATCTCTTTAGGATGGATTGGTTGGATCTCCGTACAGTCCAAGCGACTCTGAAGAGTCTTCTCCAACACCACAGTTAAAAACCTTCAATTCTTTGGTGCTCAGCTTTCTTTATATTCCAACTCTCACATCCATACATGACTAGATGAATGTTTATAGGCAAAGTAATTTCTCTGCTTTTTAATATACTGTCTAGGTTGGTCATAACTTCCCTTCCAAGAGGTAAGAGTCTTTTAATTTCATGGCTGCAATCACCATCTGCAGTGATTTTGGAGACCCCAAAAATAGAGTCAGCCACTGTTTCCATGGTTTCCCCATCTATTTGCCTTGAAGTGATGGGACAGGATTCCATGATCTTAGTTTTCTGAATGTTGAGTTTTAAGCAAAATTTTTCACTCTCCTCTTCCACTTTAATCAAGAGGCTCTTTAGTTCTTCACTTTCTGCAATAAGGGTGATGTCATCTGCATATCTGAAGTTATCGATATTTCTCCTGGTAATCTTGATTCCAGCTTGTGCTTCATCCAGCCCAGCATTTCTCATGATGTAATATAAGTTAAATAAGCAGGGTGACAATATCCAGCCCTGATGTACTCCTTTTCCTATTTGGAACCAGTCTGTTGTTCCATGTCAAGTTTGAACTGTTGCTTCCTGACCTGCATACAGATTTCTCAAGAGGCAGGTCAGGTGGTCTGGTATTCCCATCTCTTTCAGCATTTTCCACAGTTTATTGTGATCCACACAGTCAAAGGCTTTGGCATAGTTAATAAAGCAGAAATAGATGATTTTCTGGGACTCTGCTGTTTTTTTGATGATCCAGCGGATGTTGGCAATTTGATCTCTGGTTCCTCTGCCTTTTATAAAACCAGCTTGAACATCCTAAAGTTCACGGTTCATGTATTGTTAAAGCCTGGCTTGGAGAATTTTGCGTGTGCTGCTGCTGCTGCTAAGTCACTTCAGTTGTGTCCGACTCTATGCGACCCCAGAGACGGCAGCCCACCAGGCTCCCCCATCCCTGGGATTCTCCAGGCAAGAACACTGGAGTGGGTTGCCATTTCCTTCTCCAATGTATGAAAGTGAAAAGTGAAAGTGAAGTCGCTCAGTCGCGTCCGACTCCTAGCGACCCCATGGACTGCAGCCCACCAGGCCCCTCCGTCCATGGGATTTTCCAGGCAAGAGTACTGGAGTGGGTTGCCATTATGTGAGATGAGTGCAACTGTGCAGTAGTATGAGCATTTTTTGGCATTGGCTTTCTTTGGGATTTGAATGAAAACTGACCTTTTCCAGTCCTGTGGCCACTGCTGAGTTTTCCAAATTTGCTGGCATATTGAGTGGAACACTTTTACAGCATCATCTTTTAGGATTTGAAATAGTTCAACTGGAATTCCATCACCTCCACTAACTTTGTTTGCAGTGATGCTTCCTTAGGCCCACTTGACTTCACATTCCAGGATGTCTGGCTCTATGTGAGTGATCACACAATCGTGATTATCTGGGTCATGAAGATTTTTTTTGTACAGTTCTTTTATGTATTCTTGCCACCTCTTCTTAATATCTTCTGCTTATGTTAGGTCCATACCATTTCTGTCCTTTATTGAGGCCATCTTTGCATAACATGTTCCCTTGGTATCTCTAATTTTCTTGAAGAGCTCTCTGCTGCTGCTGCTAAGTCGCTCAGTCGTGTCCGACTCTGTGCAGCCCACCAGACTTCTCCATCCATGGGATTTTCCAGGCAAGAGTACTGGAGTGGGGTGCCATTGCCTCCTCTGGAAGAGCTCTCTAGTCTTTCCCATTCTATTGTTTTCCTCTATTTCTTTGCACTGATCACTGGGGAAGGCTTTTTTTATCTCTCCTTGCTATTCTTTAGAATTCTGTATTCAAATGGATATATCTTTCCTTTTCTCCTTTGCTTTTCACTTCTCTTCTTTTTTAATTTATTTATTTAATTAGAGGCTAATTACTCTACAATATTGTATTGGTTTTGCCATACATCAACATGAATCTGCCACAGCACTTCTCTTCTTTTCATAGCTATTTGTAAGGCCTCCTCAGACAGCTATATTGCTTTTTTGCATTTCTTTTTCTTGGGGATGGTATTGCTGCCTGTCTCCTGTACAATGTCATGAACCTCTGTCCATAATTCATCAGGCATTCTGTCTATTAGATCTAGTCCCTTAAATCTATTTCTCACTTCCTCTGTATAATTGTAAGGGATTTGATTTAGATTATACCTGAATGGTTTAGTGGTTTTCCCTACTTTCTTCAATTTAAGTCTCAATTTGGGAATAAGGAGTTTATGATCTGAGCCACAGTCAGCTCCCAGTCTTCCTTTTGCTGACTGTATAGAGCGTCTCCATCTTTGGCTGCAAAGAATATAATCAATCTAATTTTAGTATTGACCAACTGGTGATGTCCATGTGTAGAGTCTTCTATTGTGTTGTTGGAAGAGGGTGTTTGCTGTGACCAGTGTGTTTTCTTGGCAAAAGTCTATTAGCCTTTGCCCTGCTCATTCTGTATTCCAAGGTCAAATTAGACTGTTACTCCAGGTGATTCTTGACTTTCTACTTTTGCATTCCAGTCCCCTATAATGAAAAGGAATTTTGGGGGGGGATATTATTTCTAAAAGGTCTTGTAGGTGTTCATAGAACCTTTCAACTTCAGTTTCTTCAGCATTACTAGTTGGGTCATAGATTTGGATTATTTTGATATTGTATGGTTTGCCTTGGAAACGAACAGAGATCATTCTGTCATTTTTGATATTGCATCCAAGTACTGCATTTTGGACTCTTTTGTTGACTATGATGGCTATTCCATTTCTTCTATGGGATTCTTGCCCACAGTAGTAGATATAATGGTCATCTGAGTTAAATTCACCCATTCCAATCCATATTAGTTCTCTGATTCCAAAAATGTCGTTGTTCACTCTTGCCATCTCCTTTTTGACCACTTCCAATTTGCCTTGATTCATGGATCTAACATTCCAGGTTTCTATGTGGTATTGCTCTTTACAGCATCAGGCTTTGTTTCCATCACCAGTCACATCCACAACTGGGTGTTGTTTTTGCTTTGGCTGCATCTCGTCATTCTTCCTGGAGTTATTTCTCCACTGATCTCCAGTAGCATTTGGGGCACCTACTGACCTGGGGAGTTCATCTTTCATTGTTCTATCTTTTTGCCTTTTCATACTGCTCATGGGGTTCTCAAAGCAAGAATACTGAAATGATTTGCCATTCCCTTCTCCAGTGGACCACATTTTGTCAGAACTCTCCACCATGACCCATCTATCGTGGATGGCCCTACACAGCGTGACTTAGTTTCACTGAGTTAGTCAAGGCTGTGGTCCATGTGATTAGATTGGTTAGTTTTCTCTGATTGTGGTTTCTGTCTGTCTGCCCTCTGGTGCCCTCTCTCAGCACCTACCATCTTAATGGGGTTTCTCTTAGAAACTAAATGAACCTATAAACCTGAATGGAGAATGAAATTAAAGATTTATTATGTTAGTAGTGGAAACAGTTTGAGATGTGATTTTCATGTTTATCTTTTTGTGTAAGAAAATATGTACTGGGAGGTAGAGATACTGATGAAAATCTTCACTGACAAATTGCTTGTAAGCTGAGCATTATTATAATAGCAACATTCCAAATCAGTTATGAAATATGCTTGCTTTCCTGAAATTTAGATCTTCAAAGAAGTTTTTAGAAAGTTCCTGAAAGGCTTACACTGAGATAACATTTTTAAAATGCTTATTTTTTAAGTAGACATTTTTGTATGACTTTAAATGTATAAACTATTTCAAGTTTATTTTCTGGTTTACTGATTAATTAGTAGTCTTATGAAGGACAGTATACAGTCAGATTATTTTTCTTCATTGAAAATTGCACATTGCAATAATTCAAATACATACCAATAAATATCTAATTACTTAGAATTTAAGTTTTTTTCAAATGCAACTAAAGTAAATTTTAAAACTTAATTCAAACTTATTTAGTGTGTGACCAACTGATGAAGTTTTACATTCCTACAACTTGAATATTTGTAGTTATACATCAAACTATCATAAAAAATTGTTTTTATGCTATTGAGTCATCTCTAGGAAGTCAAAAAATCTAGCTAATATATATGAAAAAAATTACTGATTTTTCCAATGATAACTGTTTTGAATTTATTTCATGTTTAATTTATAAACTATAACAATATAAATCTTTATGAAATTATATTAAATAATTTAATTTAAATATAAATCATTTTCTCTTTAGCATATAAGCATAGTCTTTTAAAATAATGTATTATATATTATATATTAATATGGAGAAGGCAATGGCAACCCACTCCAGTACTCTTGCCTGGAAAATCCCATGGGCAGAGGAGCCTGGTGGGCTGCAGTCCATGGGGTCGAGAAGAATCTGACACGACTGAGGGACTTCACTTTCACTTTTCACTTTCATGCATTGGAGAAGGAAATGGCAACCCACTCCAGTGTTCTTGCCCGGAGAATCCCAGGGACAGGGGAGCCTGGTGGGCTGCCGTCTATGGGCTCGCACAGAGTCAGACACGACTGAAGTGACTTAGCAGTAGCAGCAGCGTATATTAATTACTAATAATTTAAACTCATCAAAAACAATATGTGCTTTCAGTTCAGTTGCTCAGTCGTGTCCGACTCTGCAACCCCATGAATCGCAGCATGCCAGGCCTCCCTGTCCCTCACCAACTCCCGGAGTTCACTCAGACTCACGTCCATCGAGTCACTGATGCCATCCAGCCATCTCATCCACTGTCGTCTCCTTCTCCTCCTGCCCCCAATCCCTCCCAGCATCAGAGTCTTTTCCAATGAGTCAACTCTTCACATAAGGTGGCCAAAGTACTGGCTTACTATTGTTATATTTAAGCAGCATATTTTCAAAACAATATTTTCTTATTATGCATTAAAATTGTACTTAAAATGTGACTGTTGCTATATAATTTTATCATCATTTGACATATGATATAAAAAGAAAGAGTTTCCCTTGTAGCTCAGCTGGTAGAGTCTGCCTGCAATACCAGAGCTCTGGGTTCAATCCCTGGGTTGGGAAGATTCCCTGGAGAAGGGAATAGCTACCCACTCCAGTATTCTGGCCTGGAGAATTACAGGGACTGAGGAGAGTGACAGGCTACAGTCCATGGAGTTGCAAAGAGTCAGACACAACTGAGCAACTAAGTACACACCCACATAAAAAGAAAATGATGACTAAAACCTTGCAGTAATGCAAACACACACACACACACCATGAGCTAAAGTATGTGTACCTACTGTAGGTCTTTATTTCCTGAAAAACAATAGTCTAATTAAGTTTGGACACATATTTTAAAGAAGGTCACAATACATAAGAATTTCTGAAATTTAGCTATCCAGTATATGCAGATGACACCACCCTTATGGCTGAAAGTGAAGAGGAACTAAGAAGCCTCTTGATGAAAGTAAAGTGAAGAGTGAAAAAGTTGGCTTAAAGCTCAACATACAGAAAACGAAGATCATGGCATCCGGTCCCATCACTTCATGGGAAATAGAAGGGGAAACAGTGGGAACAGTGTCAGACTTTATTTTTTGGGCTCCAAAATCACTGCAGATGGTGACTGCAGCCATGAAATTAAAAGACGCTTACTCCTTGGAAGGAAAGTTATGACCAACCTACATAGCATATTCAAAAGCAGAGACATTACTTTGCCAACAAAGGTCCATCTAGTCAAAGCTATGGTTTTTCCTGTGGTCATGTATGGATGTAAGAGTTGGACTGTGAAGAAGGCTGAGTGCCAAAGAACTGATGCTTTTGCACTGTGGTATTGGAGAAGACTGTTAAGAGTCCCTTGGACTTCAAGGAGATCCAATCAGTCCATTCTGAAGGAGATCAGCCCTGGGATTTCTTTGGAAGGAATGATGCTAAAGCTGAAACTCCAGGACTTTGGCCACCTCATGCGAGGAGTTGACTCATTGGAAAAGACTCTGATGCTGGGAGGGATTGGGGGCAGGAGGAGAAGGAGACGACAGAGGATGAGATGGCTGGATGGCATCACTGACTCGATGGATGTGAGCCTGAGTGAACTCTGGGAGTTGGTGATGGACAGGGAGGCCTGGTGTGCTGTGATTCATGGGGTCGCAAAGACTCGGACACGACTGAGCGACTGAACTGAACTGAACTAAACAAAAATACAAACATATAAGCAAACAGTTTTTGGCATAAAGCATGGACATGGTAATTCTAAGCTGTAAACCAGTAATAAAACAAAGAATAAAAATGTGGAATTACCTCTCTCTTATTGTTCTTTGTGGTGATGAAGTTATTCAGTTTCCATAAAGACAGTTGCTATCCACAGGGAAGCTATGTAGAAATCAGAAAAGAAAATAAACATTTGCACTATAATAAATATTGAAATTATCAGTAGATTTTCTGTTTCAAAGTAGTTTTCTCAATGTAAATGCACATGCAAATATATATTTTAAGGTCTTTAGTAATAATAATAACACAATACCAAATATGTTCATTGGTAAATAAGTATTGAATTATGAGCTTCTCTACCCAAAGGCACTAGGCTGACAGATTGTATCATCCACACTGTTTCTCTATTTTCTGAAGATTTTTGTTCTTTAATTTATAAATTTATCTCTGTAGAAAAGTAGTACTTTTTATTTACAGGCAAGACAGTTCAATGGTTGGATGATTAAATAATTATAGCTCTGTGACAATTCCACTAAGTGAAATGATGAAGTAAAGATTAGAATACTGCAAAGTTTTTGATATCACAGGTTTCTGATTCATAGATTCAGTTTCCTTGCATTGGATAAATTCTCTCATTTTATGGAAAACTTAAAACTCCCTGTGCCAGAACCTTTTACGAAGTCTCAAAATTGTTAGTAAAGCAATTTTATTGACTTTGCATTACCTGTATATGACCCTAAGGATATTTTTAAGGTTTTCTTTTCTCAATATCCAAGCAGGCATATTTAGATTACAGATCACAAACACAAAATGTAAAGTAACATACCTCAATATTTTATTAAAAGCATTTGTTTTCCCACTGGCATCCAAGTTACTATAAGTCTTTTGTGGATAGATTATTCCCTTTACTCATTTAAAGAAGAATACAAATAAAGCATTAAAAGAATTCCAATAGTAGAAGCTTAGAAGATTTGCTCTAGCAGATATTAAAACAATAGCTCTCAGACTAAGGGTTTCAGGGTGGGATAAATTCTTCTTGATACAGAAAATATATATTATTTTATGATCTCATAAAATGATATATTGTACAGGCAAGTGTGAAAAGAAAAAGAAAGAACTTCTCTTAATAGGAAGAGAACATATAAAATGTTTCAAATAGAACATTCTATAGCACTGAGTATTCACTGAATTTAACTATTTTTTCCTAAAGTTTAGAGGAAGGAGACTGTTAGATTGTTTGTTCATGGATTCAACACATTGATTACATAATATTTATTGGGAGTATTTTAGGTACCAGAGGTGCAATAGATTAAAATCAGAAAACTTCCCTGCTCTCTGGAGAATGCATCTATAGGAGAAAATATAACAGATGAATAAACAGACACACAAAACAGTTTCAGTATAAGTTCTGTGAGTGAAAATCATGCACGCTGAGTGGACTGACTGCTGGTTTAAATTGAAGAGATGATATTTGGCCGGATCAGAATCAAACAAGATCCAGCCATGTTGTGTGCATTAGGAAAGCACATTTCAGGAAGCTGGGGGGAATGAGCGGGGGGCATCCTAAGATTCTTTAACCTCATGCTTGTGTGGAGAGTTTTATGATCAAACTACTGGCTAATGATGAAAAATGGGGGATATAAGGTTAGAACTTTACAGCAGTTAGGTCTTGTTGCAAATTCCATTTCAAGTAAAGAATTCATCCTATATAGGAAAATAATCTAAAAAATAAAGGGTGAATATATGTGTGTGTGTGTGTATATATATATATATATATATATATATATATATATATATGATTCACTGTTCTATACCCAAAACTAAAACAAGAATGTAAATGAACTATACTCAAAGTTTTTTTCTTTAATAAATTCATTTCATGCAAGTGGAAGAAAAGACTTTCAAATATAAAATTAGAGAAGTGACAAACTGTAGTCTTTTTTTTTTTTCTCTTGGTTTATGGAAAATGAATCAGGAGATTCAATGGGAAACAAGTAAAATCAGAAACAGGGAATAAGTAGTATTTTGCTAGCCTAAGTGTACAATCTTATTTTGTTGGTAATGATTAAAATTTGTTTAGAATGAGGTCATATTTTCAGTATACATCTAAAATAAACTTTTAAATGATTGAAGATGAATTTAAAGACAGAAGATTAAAAGATGATGATTGGGAAATTACACATTCTTTAGCTTCGTGTACTTCTATTTTAGCTAGAAGGAGAAGGACATGGGACAGGGAACAACAGACTGGTTTCAAATCAGGAAAGGAGCACACCAAGGCTGTATATTGGCACCTTGCTTATTTAACTTATAGGAAGAGTACATCAGGTGAAATGCCAAGCTGAATGAAGCACATGTTGGAATCAAGATTGCCCAGAGAAATAACAATAACCTTAAATATGCAGATAACACCACCCTTATGGCAGAAAGTGAAGAAGAACTAAAGAGCCTCTTGATAAAAGTGAAAGAGGAGAGTGAAAAAGTTGGCTTAAACTCAATATTCAGAAAACTAAGATCATGGCATTCAGTCCCATCTCTTCAAGGCAAATACATGGGGTAACCATGGAAACAGTGACACACTTTATTTTCTTGGGCTCCAAAATCACTGCAGATGGTGACTGCAGCCATGAAATTAAAAAACACTTGCTCCTTGGAAGAAAAGCTGTGACCAATGTAGACAGCATATTAAAAACCAGAGGCATTAGTCCATTTAGTCCAAGGAAATGGCAACCCACTCCAGTATTCTTGCCTGGAAAATCCTGGTAGGCTACAGTCCGTGGGGTTGCAATGAGTCGGACAAGACTGAGCAACTTTACATTGACTTTGATAGTTTTTACAGTAGTCAGTCATGTATGGATGTGAGAGTTGGACTATAAAGAAAGCTGAGAGCCAAAGAAATGGTGCTTTTGAACTGTGGTGTTGGAGAAGACTCTTGAGAGTCCCTTGGACTGCAAGGAGATCCAACCAGTCCATCCTAAAGGAAATCAGTCCTGAATATTCATTGGAAGGACTGATGCTGAAGCTGAAGCTCCAATACTTTGGCCACCTGATGCGAAGAACTGACTCATTGGAAAAGGCCCTGATGTTGGGAAAGATTGAAGATGGGAGGGGAAGGGGATGACAGAGGATGAGATGGTTGGATGGCATCACTGACTCCATGGACATGAGTTTGAGTAATCTCTGGGGGTTGGTGATGAACAGGAAAGCCTGACATGCTGCCGTCCATGCGGTCACATAGAGTCAGAGACGACTGAGTGGCTGAACTGGCTCTAGCTTCTTGAAAATTGCCCTAAAATATCCCTATAGATGTGCTTCCCCCAGTGTCTCAGCAGTAAAGAATCTGCCTGCAATTAGGAGCCACAGGAGACAAGGGTTTGATCCCTGGGTCAGGAAGATCCTCTGGAGAAGGGAATGAAAACCCATTCCAGTATTCTTCCTTGTAGAATCCCACAGACAGAGGAGCCTGACAGCCTACAATCCATGGGGTCACAAAGACTCAGACATGAATGAAGTGACTCAGCAAGCATGAAGGCATTGCGAAAGACAGTGATTCTCAGCATGTGTGTGGGGTGGGAGAGGAACAGAGTTTCCGTGTCCTATGGATCGTTTGAAGTTTTGCGTTTTGTTGTCCTTATGATTGAAGGGACCCAACTAATACTTATTCCTGTGAACATTTATCTTTGATGTATTAGATGTCCTGGCTTTCAGCAGGTCCCACATAATTGTCCTGTGCCTTGAACAAATTATCAGAACTTTATTCATAGATCCAAACATATTTTAAATAGATTTAATATTCACTGATACTTCCAGAATTGTACCTAATACTCAAAATAAGAAAAATATTTACCAGAAATGCTCACCATTTTGGAAAAAATCATACCATCAATAATAATTCTACTTAGGGCAAATTTGAATCAAGAATACAATAAAGATGTATCAGTTTGCATTTGTATTTGTTGCATACAATTATGTACCAGAAATTTTTGAGGGTTCTTTTAACAGTTTCAAAACCAAAACATTGTGACATTTGAAACATAAAATGAAAGAATCTCTTTGCTGCTGCTGCTGCTGCTAAGTTGCTTCAGTGTATCCGACGCTGTGCGACCCCAGAGACGGCAGCCCACCAGGCTCCCCTGTCCCTGGGATTCTCCAGGTAAGAACACTGGAGTGGGTTGCCATTTGGTTCTCCGATGCATGAAAGTGAAAAGTGAAAGTGAAGTCCCTCAGTC
This sequence comes from Bos taurus, assembly GCF_002263795.3. Lineage (NCBI taxonomy): Eukaryota > Metazoa > Chordata > Mammalia > Artiodactyla > Bovidae > Bos > Bos taurus. The sequence goes on along the minus strand of NC_037344.1, from coordinate 25,911,401 downwards.
GTGTCTGACTCTTAGCGACCCCATGGACTGTAGCCTACCAGGCTCCTCCATCCATGGGATTTGCCAGGCAAGAGTACTGCAGTGGGATGCCATTGCCTTCTCCGAAGAATCTCTTTAGCTTTTATCAAAAGAGGTTATATTCAAAATGAATTATATAGTTGTCATTTCATATTTACAGTTATAGTAGAGCAATGTTAAGAATGATGTTATAAAATTCTGTATTGAAATTATTTACTTTTTTCTTGCACTGATAAATATTTACCTTGCCCAAAGCAATGAAGAAGACACTTTCCAATATCTTCCTCTGAAAGTTTTACTGTTTTTCCTGACATATTAAGAACAGTCCCTCTGCATTTGACTTATACCATCTCCCACATTGTATTCCTTTCTTACATTTGTATTCTTTTTTTGATCTTTCTTTCAATTTGGCTTATTTTTATTTACCTATCTTTAGTGTCAATAATTCCATCCTACCCCATAATCTTTTGCTAACCCTCTTTTTTAAATTTTGATTTTAAATATGTCTTTTTTTGGTCTTTCTTTCAATTTGGCTTATTTTTATTTACCTATCTTTAGTGTCAATAATTCCATCCTATCCCATAATCTTTTGCTAACCCTCTTTTTTGAATTTTGACTTTAAATATGTATTTTCAAATCTAGAATTTCCATTTATACTTTTAATGTACTCCTATACTCGATTTTCTCCATATTTTTAACTAGCTTTAAACAGTGGCATGTTCTCTGTTTTATTTACTATATTAACTGTATTTAAAAATCTTGGATGTACATATTTGTGTAATTAGAGAGTATGATGTACAAAATGGGTCATATGACCCTGCTAGCACTTTGAATAATTTTTTATTTTGTGTCAGTCACTTTGGGTAAATCTTCTGGTCCTAGATGAAGTGATCTTCCTCTAGATGTGGTTATTTATTTCCTTTATTAATTAGAGAGATTTGGGAGCTCATTTCCTTAAGTTAATTAGTGATAAAAATGAGCTACATTTAGGTAGATCTCAGAGTTCCAGCTGAGATCGTAGTGTATGCACTTGGGTCATGCCCTTAGGGATGCTCAAGTGTCGTCTTTGCCTTTTCAGGGCTGTAAGCCTGCCAAAGTTCCAGTCAGCTTAGATTTTAGACCTCTATGCTGCATAGAATTTAAAAATGTTTTGAAAAGAAAGCATTTTAACTGCAAGACTTCAAAAATGTCCTTTATTTTTCTCTGTCCCTGCAGGAGTAGTTCTTTGCTTCTACAAAGCGTAAACTCTTGGCCTCTTAAGACCACTTAGAATTGCAGAAGCCACCGGGGACTCTCAGGGTACACATGATTAACTCATCACTGTAATCTTATCCTCCAGAATCATAGCCCTTTTCATCAATCTTGAGTTAGCCATCTCTGATACCTGTAAGCAATTTATTTTGGTATTTTGCATTTTATCTGCTTTTTGTTTATTTGGGTTTGTTTTTGTTTTTTAACCTTTTCTATACCATAGGGAAGAATAAACATATGCCTAGGCATAATTCTCAAAATTACAACATAAATTGGCCACATTACAAGCACGTGTTTTATTAAGAGATACTCTCAAGAAAACTCATAAGTATTACATTGTATTTCATGAAATATCTCTTCAATTTTAACATGAAAGTGATACTTTGCCAAAATTTTGTCTAAAATTAACATTGCAGAAAAATAAACTTCTTTGCCTTTTTCTTTTGCCCACTTCCACTCATCAAACCATTGATTCCTAACTGGGATCTATATGTACCTGTTTGAGAAGCCTAAAATGTGAACAGTATTTGAACATAGTTCAATATGTTTGAAAAATGGGGTAAACTTTTCTGTTTTAAATGTGCTAAAATGGTAAAATAATAAGGTTAAATCCTGAGTAGGGAATTTTAAGCAAGGATTTGAACTGTGATCAGAGTAGATTTTGCATGTGATTCCTGGAAATTGAAACTTTCTTCTCTTTTATGTTAGTTATCTTTGGTCAAAAATAATTGCTTGTTTAATTACATTTCACAATTTTTCCAATAAAAGGGAATATTAATAGATAATTTGTATATATTAAACTATAAGAAAAATGAACACATCTCATTAGTTGCAGCATGATAAACATGTACCACGAAGTCCTGGGTTTACGTTTAAGCCCTGCCATTTCAGTTTTTTGCCACCAACCCTTAGTGTCAACTATTATTTTCATAACAGTTTACAACCTATATTGTGGATTACAAAGACATGTCTCACAATCTTTCAAAAACAAAAGGAAAATTCAAATTGAAATGATATTTTAAAAGGCATCTCTGTTCATATGTAGCGATTATTATCAAAATCATGAAAACATTATATTGATACCTATCACTTACTGTAATGGCTCCCCAAAGATATCTATATCCTAATTTCCAGAAACTGTGAATACATTAAAGTTTATGGCAGAAGAAGAGTATAAGTGCTGTTGTTTTTGTTGTTTAGTCACTAACTTGTTTCCAACTCTTATGAAACCTCACGAACTGTAGCCCACCAGGCTCCTCTGTCCATGGGATTTCCCAAGCAAGAATACTGGAATGTTTTGCCATTTCCTCCTCCAGGGGATCTTCTAGACCCAGGGATCAAACCCACACCTCCTGCAAGTCTCCTGCCTTGCAGGTGGATTCTTTACACACTGAGCCACTGGGGAAGCCCCATAGTGATATAAAAGTAGTAGCTTTACTGATATTTATTGTCCTTCCTATTACCCTACACTGTGTTATATCATTATTTAGTTTAATGCTCAAAAAAAAAAAAAACCCTCTGAAATATTGCTCTTTATATCTCAGCATCATAGGTAATGAAGCAGAAGGTGAGGGAGGTTAATTTGCCCAAGTATTGGAAACCCCAATGTAAAATAATTGCCAAACAACAAGGCTAAGTTTAATAAATTTAAGAATTATTGCTTTCCTGTGTATCCAGTCTTGTACTATTCTAAATGTTCTTTTGTCTGTACTGGAAGTGTCAGTAAATTGTGGCCATTAAGTCAGAATTCAATTTGAAAGGTCATTCAGAAGAAGAAAAATCAAAAACAAGAAAAAAGAAGGGTATTTCTCAGTATTGTAGAAATACATGTTTTTGACAAAATATTGAGCGTTGATGCCTCAATTCTTACCCCTCCTTTTACAACATTATATCATCTCAAATAGGCTGTCAGTTGAGCTCTAATTTACAAAAACAAATTTTATTTTTCATGATTTTACTTCTCTATTTCTGGTCATCTCAGTAGCTTCTTCAATGGCTTCCCTTACTTCCCATATTCTCACAGACTATGCTCATAGATTAGTTACAGAAATGTTCTTAAAATATAAATTAAATAAAATAATGTACTTCACTTAAAACATGATGACTTCCATGTATAATATGAGTGCAACTGTACCACGTACTTTTTGCCTTTTCATACTGTTCTCAATGCAACAGTATGAAGGGGCAAAAAGATAGGACACTGAAAGAGGAACTCCCCAGGTCGGTAGGTGCCCAAGATGATACTGGAGATCAGTGCAGAAATAACTCCAGAAAGAATGAAGAGACGGATACAAAAAAAACAACACCCAGTTGTGGATGTGACTGGTGGTGGAAGGAAAGTCCAATGCTGTAAAGAGCAATATTGCATAGGAACCTGGAATATTAGGTCCATAAGTCAAGGCAATTTGGAAGTGGTCAAACAGGAGATGGCAAGAGTGAAAAATGACGTTTTCAGAATCAGCAAACTAAAATGAACTGGAATGGGTGAATTTAACTCAGATGACCACTACATCTACTACTGTGGGCAAGAATCCCTTAGAAGAAATGGAATAGCCATCATAGTCAACAAAACAGTCCTAAATGCAGTACTTGGATGCAATCTCAAAAATGACAGAATGATCTCTTTTCACTTCCAAGGCAAACCATTCAGTATCACAGTAATCCAAGTCTGTGCCCCAACCAACAATGCTGAAGAAGCTGAAGTTGATCAGTTCTATGAACACATAAAAGACCTTCTAGAACTAACACCCAAAAAAGATGTCCTTTTCATTATAGGGGAGTGGAATGCAAAAGTTGCAAGTCAAGAAATACCTGGCTGCTGCTGCTGCTAAGTCACTTCAGTCGTGTCCGACTCTGTGTGACCCCATAGACGGGAGCCCACCAGGCTTCCCCGTCCCTGGGATTTTCCAGGCAAGAACACTGGAATGGGTTGCCATTTCCTTCTCCAATGCAGAAAAGTGAAAAGTGAAAGTGAAGTCACTCAGTTGTGTCTGACCCTCAGCAACCCCATGGACTGCAGCCCACCAGGCTCCTCCGTCCATGGGATTTTCCAGGCAAGAGTACTGGAGTGGGGTGCCATTGCCTTCTCCGAGAAATACCTGGAGTAACAGTCTAATTTGGCCTTGGAGTACAGAATGAATAAGGCAAAGGCTAACAGAGTTTTGCCAAGATAACACACTTGTCACAGCAAACACCCTCTTCCAACAACACAATAGAAGACTCTACACATCACTGGACATCACCAGTTGGTCAATACCAAAATCAAATTGATTATATTCTTTGCAGCCAAAGATGGAGAAGCTCTATACAGTCAGCAAAAACAAGACCAGGAGCTGACTGTGGCTCAGATCGTGAACTCCTTATTGCCAAATTCAGACTTAAATTGAAGAAAGTGGGGAAAACCACTAGACCATTCAAGTATGACCTAAATCAAATCCCTTATGACTATACAGTGAAGTGACAAATAGATTCAAGGGATGAGATAGATGGAGTGCCTGAAGAACTATGGACAGAGGTTCATGACATTGTATAGGAGACAGGGAGCAAGGCCATCCCCAACAAAAAGAAATGCAAAATGGCAAAATGGTTGTCTGAGGAGACCTTACAAATAGCTATGAAAAGAAGAGAAGTGAAAGGCAAAAGAGCAAAGGAAAGATATACCACTTGAATGGAGAATTCCAAAGAAAAGCAAGGAAAGATGAGAAAGCCTTCCTCAGTGATCAATGCAAAGAAATAGAGGAAAAAGATTAGAGATCTCAAGAAAATTAGAGTTACCAAGGGAATATTTCATGCAAAGATGGGCACAATAAGGAGAAAAGTGGTATTGACCTAACAGAAGCAGAAGATATTAAGAAAAGGTACAAGTATGCACAGAAGAGCTATAGAAAAAATATCTTCATGATCTGGCCTAGAGCTAGATATCCTGGAATGCAAAGTCAAACATTACTATGAACAAAGCTATTAAAGGCGATGGAATTCCAGTTGAGCATTTCAAATCCTAAAAGATGATGCTGTGAAAGTGCTGCACTCAATATGCCAACAAATATGGAAAACTCAGCAGTGGCCACCAGACTGGAATAGGTCAGTTTTCATTCCAATCTCAAAGAAAGGCAATGCCAAAGAATGCTCAAACTACCACATAATTGCACTCATCTCACATGTTAGCAAAGTAATGCTCAAAATTCTCCAAGCCAAGCTTCAACAGTATATGAACCATGAACTTCCAGATGTTCAAGCTGGATTTAGAAAAGGCAGCTTAGATTTAATATACCTCTCTTATATGTTTTATATAGCCCTTCAAAATTAAGCAATTTGAAATAAAAATGTTATTGGAGATATTGGATATATAAATTTTTTTTAATTCAGTATTTTACAAAACTACCATATATATCCTTAATTCCTTTCAGTTTAGTTCAGTTCAGGCACTCAGTCGTGTTCGACTCTTTGCGACCCCATGAATCGCAGCACGCCAGCCCTGTCCATCACCAATGCCCAGAGTCCATTCAAACTCACGTCCATCGAGTCAGTGATGCCATCAGCCATCTCATCTTCTGGTGTCCCCTTCTCCTCCTGCCCCCAATCCCTCCCAGCATCAGAGTCTTTTCAAATGAGTCAACTCTTCGCATGAGGTGGCCAAAGTACTGGAGTTTCAGCTTTAGCATCATTCCTTCCAAAGAACACCCAGGGCTGATCTCCTTTAGAATGGACTGGTTGGATTAATTATTATTATACACATAAATATTAAAATAAAAATAAGATTCATATATTCATTCAATATATTCAATAAGAAAATATGGGAGTACATATATATTAATTTGCATTCCCATTGAAAAATCTGAATTTCACATTCTCAGCATCAGTGTAGAACTATATTCAGTTCTCCAGTTTTATTGTAAAACCAGTATGAAACAATTCTAATTTAAAAGCCATGTGGCCTTAAAATCAAACCCTAGCAATGAAATTGCTTCAATATTAAGATAAGCTCCAGGGATGGGTTTTAAATTCCAATCTTTAAAAAATTTTATATGTCTTTGATGAGCCATTTCTCATGTTCATTCCAATGAACAATAAGATCAGAGTAATCAAAAACAAGAATTTCAATTCCAAACATATCCCTAGAGATGACATCAATATAAAAGCAGTTTTATCTGGATAGGTTTTGAATTTTCATTATTTCTAGGGAATTTGTGCTATTTCTTTATTGATGGTAATTGCACAGTAATACTTATTTTGATCCTAAGGCAGATTAATGTATTATGCCACATCATATTAGTTTCATATGCCACTCTAGTGAAGAAAACATGATTTTTAAATCCTTCTTGTCTCTTCATTTATCAGTTTATCACTGTCTACATTTAATATGTGTTTCAACTGATATTTTACTCTATTTTACTCTTTGTTACAGAATAGTTTATGACAGCTTTCATTTATTATGTGTTTATACTGTTCTGAAGACAATGCATGTCTCACTTAATTCTCCAAATAACTCAATAAAGAATCAAGTCATGGAGAGAACATATAGGAACTTCTAGATCAAAGAACAAGTCAGGGTTAGGACAAAGATTTTAGGCTAACAGCCTGAATCTAGAGTCTGTTCTAATCTTAATGAACAAGCTGTAAACAAACTAATTTAGTGACTGTATATATGTGAGTTTGTATTTATACATAATGTGTGACATACTATAATTTTACCATTTAAAAAATTTAAAGAATATCCTTCAATATTTAAGTATATATTTGGCATTTAATTTTTCTCTTCTGTGTCTATGAATACACTTAACTATGAGTATATTGTGTAAAACAGTGCAGAGAAATAATGTCGTTTATCTTCTTGCTTGAATAAGTGAATATTAATAGAAAAGTCAAAGATATCTTTAAGTATTCTTTTAAAAACTTAATAATTCATTTTACTTTTGTAATTTTCTATCTAGGCTTATTCTAATGTAGTTTTAAATAAGAATAACATTATATAAATCAGATAGATTGATAGAGATATACGACAGATCATTGTGACAAGGGGTGGGGAAACTGTAGGACTTTCAAAAGAGAAAGGAAATACACAAAGGAGACCAAAACCCAGAAACAACAAGGATTTAAAAAGTTAGCCAGTTTTGCTTAGTCAGAGTTGATGTTTGTAAAAGGTTCACGAGAAAACTTGATTATTAACAAGAATAGAGTTATCTTTGTATGCCTGGTTTAGTCATATTTGACTGCAATTCCACCAGAGAAAATAAGAAATCATATTAGCGTCACTTATTTCAGAAAAGTGAAACCTACAAAGAGAGAAGGCATAAATGTAAATAAAAGAGATCAGTAGTAGGAAATGGCATAAATGGTAATAAATGAGACTTTCAGCAACATAACATCTCTCTGACAATTGCTTCTTTCTGACCACAGTCAGGAAAGTATATGGTTTTTTAGGAATATATGCGACTGGGTTAAGCTTATCTAAAAAATTCAGGGTTAAATCTTCATCTCAAGGTCCTTAATTTAATCAACCTTGGGAAATTATTTTTGATATTGTGATATTTTTTGTTTATAAGAAATATGTCAATAATAATCTATATTATTGGCCTTGTTTCCTGTTTCTGGCACAAAGCTTCTAAAACTCTTGATTAAATTTCCTAAATGATAGGATAGGGGAGGTATCTTTTGTTAGATAAACATAAGGTGACTTTTGGAAATTCCCTAGTAACACAAGTGCTTCCCTGGTAGTTCAGGTAGTAAAGAATCTCTCTGGGTCAGTAAAATCCCCTGGAGAGGGGAATGGCAACCTACTCCAATATTCTTGCCTGGAAAATTCCATGGACAGAGGAGCCTGGCGGGCTACCATCCATGGGGTCGCAAAGAGTTGGACACTATTGAGCAACTCACACACACACACACACACACACACACACAACCTAAGGATAGGGGCTGGTTGCCTGCAAAGGAAACCCACTTTGTGATTAGAGGGTGGGAACTCAGTCCCACTCCTGGACCTCCAAGGAAGGGAGAATAGATGGAGATTGAATTCACCTGCCTCTGTATTATACCTGATTGAACTCAATCATACCTCTGTAATGCAGGCTCCATAAAATTCCCAAAAGACAAGTTTCTGAGAGCTCTGAGACCCTTCCCAAAGACTTAGCCCTATGCATCTCTCTGTCTAGCAGTTCCTGATTCTATCTTTTTATATTAAATTTCTCAGTTCTGTGAGCTGCTCTAGTAAATGAATTTTATCAAGGAGGGGTTTGTTGGAACATCTGTCCTATAGCCTACAAGTGAGAACAGGTATAACCACAATTTGATATTGGTATCTGAATAGAAGGGGATCAGTCTGGTAGAACTGAACCCTAAACTTGTGGTATCATCTCCTATTAGACAATGTCAGATTTGAATCAAATTGTAGGATGTCCAGTTGGTTTCAGAGAATAGCTTGATTTCTGGGGAAAACTCACACATTGAAATTGCTGTCCGAATTGTAGAAGTATCAGTCAGAATCATAAGCAATATATATTGCCAAGTTCTGAGATTAGAATTGATATCTTAGGGAGCTAATATTCTCCCTACTGATGCTAACTGATGCTGAAGCCGAAGCTCCAATATTTGGCCCCTGATGCAAAGAGCTGACTTGTTGAAAAAGACCCTGATGCTGGGAAAGACTGAGGGCAGAACGAGAATGGGGTGACAAAGGATGATCAGATGGATGGCATTACTGACTCAATGGACATGAGTTTGAAAAAACTCTGGGAGACATAGAAAGACAGGAAAGCCTGGTGTGCTGCAGTCCATGGGGTGGCAAAGCCTTGGACACAATTTAGTGACTCAACAACAGCAACATTCTGCCTATCAAAAGAGTACCTACATTTCGGGAAATTACTGGCAAAAAGATCGCTTTGTTATGATAAATGATTTTGTCTAAACCCTAAAGTGTAGACATTATTATTCCTTTTAAAGTATCTGTAGCATGTATAGTCACACTGTCAAATAAATAAATAGATATTTCATGAAAGCCTATTGTGGGCAACACATTTAGCATTTATATAAGGATATAAGTAGCTTAAGACAAATTAAAATATTTAAGCAGTTATTCTAGACAATTCATCATTTAAGAAAATATACATAATTATTAATTTTGTTTAAAGACTATTCAAACATATCATTTCCTATAGGAACAGGCAAGAAAAATGCATATAATTAGAGTGTGATAATATAGGAGGAGTTAAGGTAGAATTCAGAATGAATCTTGAAGTTTAAATAAATAGTAGGGAGGAGGAAAAATAAACATTGAAAACTATAGGGCAACACTCAACAAAATTCTATAGAAAGATAGAAAGAAGTACATAAATGAAAGTCTAATAGGAAACACTTTCTAGTGAGCAGAGGTTCTCTTCATGTGCTCTAAGAGTTCTGTGTAAATGATACTTAGCATCCAAGTTGTGGGACTTCAAGTTTACCTTCAGTTCCCTTTCATTATCTCCTATGAATCCTCCTGCTGCTGCTGCTTTTCTTTTCATGCAATGTTTGTGCTCATAAATTTATCTGATCAGTATCTGATTAGTTTCTTTTATTACTCATATAATGTACTTGAATCCTTGTTAAGGCTTTATCATTCTAATCTCTTAAATGATGGCACAGTAATTTTAAATTGTGCCATCTAACACAGGCTATTCTCTTTAGGAATAAGTCATGATTATTTGTAACAGGATATATAAATATGGCTTTGACCTCCCGTTTTTTGAGATATTTGCATAACTCTTCAGTTTAGTTCAGTCGCTCAGTCGTGTCCGACTCTTTGCGACCCCATGAATCACAGCATGCCAGGCCTCCCTGTCCATCACCAACTCCCGGAGTTCACTCAGATTCATGTCCATCGAGTCAGTGATGCCATCCAGCCATCTCATCCTCTGTCGTCTCCTTCTCCTCCTGCCCCCAATTCTTCCCAGCATCAGAGTCTTTTCCAATGAGTCAACTCCTTGCATGAGGTGGCCAAAGTACTGGAGTTTCAGCTTTAGCATCATTCCTTCCAAAGAAATCCCAGGGCTGATCTCCTTCAGAATGGATGGGTTGGATCTCCTTGCAGTCCAAGGGACTCTCAAGAGTCTTCTCCAACACCACAGTTCAAAAGCATCAATTCTTCTGCGCACAGCTTTCTTCACAGTCCAACTCTCACATCCATACATGACCACAGGAAAAACCATAGCCTTGACTAGACGGACGTTTGTTGGCAAAGTAATGTCTCTGCTTTTGAATATGCTATCTAGGTTGGTCATAACTTTCTTTTTTTTTTTCTAATTTTATTTTATTTTTAAACTTTACATAATTGTATTAGTTTTGCCAAATATCAACATGAATCCACCACAGGTATACATGTGTTCCCCATCCTGAACCCTCCTCCCTCCTCCCTCCCCATACCATCCCTCTGGGTCGTCCCAGTGCACTAGCCCCAAGCATCCAGTATCGTGCATCGAACCTGGACTGGCAACTCGTTTCCTACATGATATTTTACATGTTTCAATGCCATTCTCCCAAATATTCCCACCCTCTCCCTCTCCCACAGAGTCCATAAGACTGTTCTATACGTCAGTGTCTCTTTTGCTGTCTCGTACACCGGGTTATTGTTACCATCTTTCTAAATTCCATATATATGCGTTAGTATACTGTATTTATGTTTTTCCTTCTGGCTTACTTCACTCTGTATAATAGGCTCCAGTTTCATCCACCTCATTAGAACTGATTCAAATGTATTCTTTTTAATGGCTGAGTAATACTCCATTGTGTATATGTACCACAGCTTTCTTATCCATTCATCTGCTGATGGACATCTAGGTTGCTTCCATGTCCTGGCTATTATAAACAGTGCTGCGATGAACATAACTTTCCTTCCAAGGAGTAAGCGTCTTTTAATTTCATGGCTCTAGTGTCCAAATATTCTTTCTGAGTCTCTTCTGGTGCCATTGTTTGTTTTGAAACATACCAGCTAGCACCAGTTGTCATTTGCAAATACTCTATAAGGACAAGGCAAGAGAGCCAGCATAGTGTCCTGGGTGATAACCATACTCTGTACTCTGTAGTAAGCCTGTCCAGACTTGGATCCAGGTTAGCTACATATCAGTTTTGTGATCATGGGCAACTTAGACTTCTCAATTCTTCATTTTTCTTATCTGTGAAAAGTGTACAGTAATAGCAAGCATTTAATCCAGTTGTCATATGGAATTAAAAAATTAGTATCAGAAAGCAAATTGTGTCTAAAATATGACAGATTCTATATAAATGTTAAATAAATAAAACAAACTTGTCATCTAGTTCAGTAATATGATGCAGTAATATAGTTATTTACAGGTTGCCAATTTAAAGCTTGCATAATTGATTTTTTTCCTTCATAACAAAGATTTCATTAGTTGATACATATAATAAAGATAACACAGTACTTGTTTCATAGAAAGTACTCAATTCGTTATATATATTATTCATCTTGGTATTATTATAAGACAATAACTTAATTTTATTTAGTGAAAATCAATCCATTTAGCTCATGAAATGTAGCACAAATGAGCACATATGTTTAAAATAATCATATCTTTAAAAAGAAAATATGCTCCTAAGGCTAAAGAAGAAAAGAAGGAAAGAACATTTAAAAACAGGCATTTATAGTAGTTTATAATAGATATGTGAAAAATTTAAAAGAAAAAACTACTAATTTCATTGTAATTTTTTAATATTGTACAGAAAATGGTCAAATGAATTAAAAGACTGAAGATCATGTACAAAATCTATTTTTTATGGCACAGTGAATAAAATAAATGAAATGCTCCAAGCAGTGGAAATTATTTTTAGTTGAAAGTTTATTAGGAGAGAATCCTTTGGCCAATGGAAAATTAGTATCTACCTCGCTTTATTCAAGCATGATTTGGGGAGTTATCAGAGTGAAAGTTGCACAAAGACATGAAGAGCCAACTGGGAACATCTGCTTAAGTGTAATGGGTAGTAGTTACCTAGGAACAGAAATTACCCCTAGACCATTAATAAGAAAAGAAGTTCTTTTGAAATACATAGGCAATGTATTTTAAAAATTGTCCACAAAGTGACAAGCAGAAGATAACTAATAGACTGCTATGCTGAAAAAATTAGGCTGGAAATGTGGTGAAACTGTGTAACATAAGGATATGACATCTTTATATCAAAAGACTATTCATTAATGCATAAATGTCTAGGAAACTACAGGCCAAAATAATTAAGAAACTGACATCTACATGCTGAAAATCTGACAAAGATATAAAAACAATGAGTCTATGTCAATATTTATTTAAGAAGAAAAAAAAAAGCAATAGTAACAGTAATATAAAATCATGGAAAACACAAGGCGAGTTTAATCATAACTTCAGTACCCTAGAAAATTTTTTGCAGACTTCTCTCCCAGGAGGAGCGTTCCTGGTGGCTCAGACGGCAAGTCTGCCTGCGGTGCGGGAGACCAGGGTTCGATCCCTGGGTCGGGAAGATCCCCCGGAGAAGGAAATGGCAACCTACTCCAGGATTCTTGTCTGGAAAATCCCATGGATGGAGAAGCCTGGCAGGCTCCAGTCCATGGGGTCATGAAGAGTCGGACACGACTGAGCGACTTCACTTTCACTATCCCACCTGGCGCTAGTGGTAAGGAACCCGCCTGCCAAAGCAGGAAACTCAAGAGCCCCGGATTGGATCCCTGGGTCAGGAAGATCCCCTGGAGGAGGAAATGGCGACCCAATCCAGTATTCTCGTCTGGAGAACCCCATGGACGGAGGAGTCTGTTGCGCTACAGTCCATAGGATCACGAAGAGTTGGACCTGATTGTGCACACATAATACACAGAGACGTCTGTTTTTAGAATAAAAAAACAATACATAAGAGTCCTGCAGTGTTACATGAAAAGGAGAAACTTTGCTAAATTCCTAAATTTAAAACGTTGGAGATCTCTAGTGTATACTTTTAATATGCTAGTTTATGAAATTCAAATGTACTATCATTTAATAAGATTAATGTATTTTTGAGCCATATGAATGGGCAGCATACAAAAAGAATTTGAGTAATACTTCCCTAGGTGTTCATAAGAATTACATGATTGACACTTTCTTGTAATTTCATCACCTCTCATACTATGTAAAGTCAAGAAAGGAACAAAACAGGCGCTATTTATCTGCTCCAAAAGTTTTTTAAAGCCAGTTGGAGTGACTCATCTTTATAATCAGATGCCTAGCTAAATGACATTGAGTTTCACTCTACTCTTATATTTCTGAGTACAGGAAGGAATTTGTCTTTGATGCAAAATAGAAAGCAAAGAGCTCATTTGGGCATTGCACAGAGAATAAAAAAGAAGGGGCTGACCTGGTGAAAATTACGTATTCATGGAATATTTTATATTAAATTGCTCTGTTTCTAAATGCAATCCTATAAGCTTTAAATGGAAAATTTCCTTTGGTTATAGTGAGTTTTTCCTGTATATAGACTACAATATTACATTTTTACTTGTTTGTTAATGATATATGTTGCTCATTTTTCAAAAGCAAGCCATTTTGGAAAATTTATTTGCAAATAACAACATAAAATTAGGCAATATTTTCTTCAAATGGTTATTTTTATAAATAGGTTATAATCTGATTTTTTTACTTGAAAAAATTACAATGGCCAAAGACCACTATTGTTTTCATCATGGTATTCTTAATAACTGAGCAGTATTTTTTAATAATTGTGCATACTGAATCTTTCAATTTAGTGTTTCTCTTACTTCTAGGAAAGAAATAACTGCTGTACTTTTTATTGTAATTAAAATTCATTTAAACTATATATACCAGAAAACGGATGAGTGGGACATGACTGAGCTAATAAGCACATACAAGATAATATTTAAGATTGTGTTGTGTCATAGGATTGGATGTTGCTAAATGTCATGTGAGAGAATCATATATATTCATATATCATCTGTGTGTACATACGGAGAAATAGACTGATAGATTGGATCATAAATATCTGTTCATATGTACATACATGCACATGCAATCATATTAATATATACAGATATATGCATCTGTTTGCACATATATCACTCACTGCATGCAAGCTCAGGCACACCCAGCTCTTTGTGACTCCATGGACTATGGCCTGCCACGGTCCTCTGTCCATGGGATTTGTCAAGCAAGAATATTAAAGTGGATTGCCACATCCTCCTCCAAAGGATCTTCCCGACCCAGGGATCGAACCCATGTCTCCAGTATCTCTTGCATCGTTAAGTGGGTTTTTTACCACTGAACCACTTGGGGAGTCCCATACGCATGTATACCCACTGGCATATTCTAACTCAATTACTTTCACAATATATACATGTATGTATGTATACACACATACACCAGGTCAAAACACCTATGGATCAAATATGTTTTTGAGGTTGAAATTGAAAAGGGTAAATACACATGTAGTGTTTACACACACACACATCACACATATAAATAAATACACATAATGTAATATTTGACATCTGGATTGGAGGAAAATCATTTCCCAGAGACCATCTTGCATTTGATTCTGCTGTTGGCTTTAAATTAAAAAAAATAATAATAAGGCTAATGTATTAATGAAATCCCTGGAATAATTTTAAAATGTTAATTTCTTTTTAAGATTTTTATATATTTTCAATGTTTAGTTATATTAAAATGACATTAGAATGCAAACTGCCTACCCATAAACTCCCCTGATGGCTCAAATGGTAAAGAATCTGCCTGCAATGCAGGAGACCTGGGTTTGATCCCTGGGTCAGGAATGTCGCCTGGAAAAGGGAATGGCTACCCAATCCAGGATTCCTGCCTGGAGAATTCCAAGGATAAAGGAGCCTGGTTGGCTACTGCCCATAGGGTCGCAAAGAGTCAGAAGCAACTGAGGGTCTAACACTTTCACTTTCAATTTTGGAGAAAAATTTAAATTATATAATTCTCTTAAAAATATTTTGTTTCAGAAAACTTATCTCATGAAATTATTTATTTATATTAAGTAACAAACTTCTTTTCTCTATAACTAGACACTCAGATTAAAAATATTAGCAATTAGATGAAGTGGTAATTTTGTCTAAATCAAAGTGTCCTAGTCTTAGTGTAATGTAACTATTAAACACTTGGTCCTCATATAGCTTTACTTATCAAATAAATGAAATAAACATCTAATTTAGCTGTATTAATGAAGGTAGAAATCAATTATCAAACTTAATATTTGTTAATTTGAAGTTACTCTGAGTACCATTTCATACTAGTTTATGTTATAATATAATAAAAATTCACATGGGATTTTAAACCCTAAACATTTTATTAAATTATGTAATTATGAGATTATGATAGTACCTATACAGAATGTATCCCTTTGTCTGTATTCTGGTAGTCTGAAATATCTCAGCAAAATTTTCCAGTACAGATAATGTGAAATTCCCACAAGTATCTGTCATTTTAAGTAAAAAGAAGACATATATTTTCAAGATTAATAGAAAGTTAATTTATTTTTCTCAAGACACAGTACTGAAGTCCTGCTTTCTTTAGTGAATGACAAAAAAGAATATCATTTGATGAGTACTGACACGTCATAAGTCAGAAAATTCTGTATCTCTGTTTCCAGCCTTACCAAGGAAAACAGGCAAGGCAAATACAACTTAATTTTAAATTCAAATCTATCTCAATCATGTGTTTTAGGTTCATTGGAAGCAAAATTCTAATTAAAATATTCATAAAGAGCCAGCTGCTACTGCTATCGCTTCAGTCATGTCCAACTCTGTGCGACCCCATAGACGGCAGCCCACCAGGCTCCCCTGTCCCTGGGATTCTCCAGGCAAGAACACTGGAGTGGGTTGCCATTTCCTTCTCCAATGCATGAAAGTGAAAAGTCAAAGTGAAGTCGCTCAGTTGTGTCCTACTCTTAGCGACCCCATGGACTGTAGCCCACCAGGCTCCTCCATCCATGGGATTTTCCAGGCAAGAGTACTGGAGTGGGGTGCCATTGCCTTCTCCGTGAAGAGCCAGACTTATATTAAACAAAAATTTATGAAATGAAATTCTTGTTTTAAATTCCTTTTCTTAAGTAAATGTCTTTTAGATTATGCTTTATCTCAGATTCTAATTTTTATTGAAATTATGTGACAAGATTATTTCCTGTTTTTGAATTTGTGTATCTATCTATATCTCTACACCCAACTCGTAGGGTAAATTGACTGAGTTAGACAATGTATTCAGTTTCCTCTGAAAACTACATAGTGTTGTAAAATATGACTTGCAATGTTAATTAATTCCATAACATGAAATTTATTGCTCAATTATGTGCACTAATATAGGAAGCACATATGAATAACACAAATCAATTTGTATTCTCCATAGAGAATGTTTGAATTTTTATTGAAATGTGGATGTGTTGAAGATCTGGAAACTCATTTAATACAATATAAATACATGAACAAGAACATGATTAGAGGTTGCTAAGTTGTCAAATATCCTCATTTTTTCCCAATACTCATCTACAGCTTGAAGTCTTTTCTCAGTTGGAAATGCTTTGTTTTCTCAAGTTTTCTTGTAATGTTTTCTTGAAGTGAAGCTTTTAAGCATTTGCAATTTATATTCCCTTTATCCTTGCAAACAAAAACTTTTAAACTGCATATATTCAAAGGCAAACAAATTTGAGGTCTACAAGTGAATATTAATTAGAGTAGCAGTCTCAAAGCAATTGTAATGGAAAAATAAAGCAATATGCTTTAACAAATCATTTGTATAAAACCTGGAGTGATAATATCAGAGTAGTAAATAATGTTAGAAACATGAATATACATACTAATAATTAACATTAAGAATATATATATATATATACATTAATTACAAAGAAAAGCAGAAAATACTGGGGAGGATAGATAAATATTAATTTCTATAATAAAACAACCCAGCAGAATATAATATTTTAAAATGCCTCAGAATGTAAGATCAGATCAGATCAGATCAGTTGCTCAGTCGTGTCCGACTCTTTGAGACCCCATGAATCACAGCACGCCAGGCCTCCCTGTCCATCACCAACTCCCGGAGTTCACTCAGACTCACGTCCATCGAGTCAGTGATGCCATCAGAATGTAAATCAAACCTAAAATACCTAGTAGGGAGAAATAAAGTAAACAAAACTAATTGCTGCAATAATATCCAATAGAGATTAGAGACAGAAAGATCAGATTCTTAGCAATTTCACTTGGCAAATTAGCCAGGTAAAACTAATTAACTGACTAGCACTGACTTATTTATTAAAGCAACAATGTAAAACATATTTAAAGATTATTCAATGCAGCATTCATAAAGTATGTATAAAAATATTAGACTACGAGTTTTAAAACCACAGATTTTAAGTCATTACCATCTCAGTTTTTCTTTGTTCTCTTTTAACTCATTAAAATTTTTCAGTCCATGAGATGTTCCTCTATCTCCTTATTCTTTGATTTCTTCCTTTATTCATTGTCTGTGAAATATGGTCTTCCATATTTCACAGACAGGACAAATTCCACTGAGATTATTTTATTTATTCTCTCTGATATCCTTTTTGAACCAATACCTACAGTGAAAATAATCAATTTTGCAATTTTGTTGTTGCTATTGTTCAATCACTAAGTTGTGTCCAACACTTTGAGACCCATGGACTGCAATTTGCCAGTCTCCCCTCTCCTTCACTATCTTCCAAAGTTTGATCAGTTTCATGTCCATTGATTTGGTGATGCTATCTAACCATCTCATCCTTTGCTCCCCCTTCTCCTTTTGCTTTCAGCCTATCCTAGCATCAAGGTCTTTTCCAGTGAATCAGCTATTCGAATCAGGTTGCCAAAGTATTGGAACTGCAGCATCAGTCGTTCTAATGAATATTTAGAATTGATTTTTTTAGGATTCACTGGTTTGATCTCCTGGCCATCCAAGGAACTCTCAAGAGTCTTCTCCAGCACCACAATTCGAAAGCATCAGTTCTTCAGCACTCAACCCTCTTTATGGTCCAACCCTCAAATCTGTAGATGACTACTGGAAAAATCATAGCCTTGAATATATGGGCCTTTTTCAGCAAAATGATGTCTCTACTTTTTAATACACTATCTGGATTTGTCATAGCTTTCCTTTCAAGGAACACGTGTCTTTTAATTTCATGGCTTCAGTCACCATCCACAGTTATTTTGGAGTCCAAGAAAATCTGTCACAGCTTCCACTTTTCCCTCTTCTATTTGCCGTGAAGTGATGAGACCAGATGCCATGATCTTAGTTTTGTGAATGTTGAGTTTTAAGACAGCTTTTTCACTCACCTCTTTCCCATTTACTAAGAGGCTCTTTAGTACCTCTTCAGTTTCTGCCATTAGAGTGGTATCATCTGCATATCTTGGGGTTGTTGATATTTCTTCCAGCAGTCTTGATTATAGTAGGTCAGGTAGTGACAGTCCTCTAAATTTATTATTTTCCTTCAATATTATATTGGACTTCATGATCAATCATAAATATTTTGTTGCTCAGTTACTCAGTTGCATCCAACTCTTTGCAACCCCACGGACAGCAGCATGACAGGCTTCCCTGTCCTTCACCATCTACTGGAGCTTGCTCAAACTCATGTCCATTAAGTCAGTGATGCTATCAAACCATCTCATCCTCTGTCATCCCCTTCTCCTACACTCTATCTTTCCCAGCATCAGGGTCTTTTCTAATGAGTCAGCTCTTCGCATCAGGTGGCCAAAGTATTGAACTTCAACTTCAGCATCAGTCCTTCCAATGAATATTGGGGGTTAATTTCCTTCAGGATTAATGGGTTTGAGCTCCTTGCTGTCCAAGAGACTCTCAAGAGTCTTCTCCAACACCACGGTTCAAAAGCATCAATTCTTTGTCACTCAGCCTTCTTTATGGTCCAACTCTCCCATCCATACATGACTACTGGAAAAAGCATAACTTTGATTATATGGGTATTTGTC
Source organism: Bos taurus (assembly GCF_002263795.3). Classification (NCBI taxonomy): domain Eukaryota; kingdom Metazoa; phylum Chordata; class Mammalia; order Artiodactyla; family Bovidae; genus Bos; species Bos taurus. The sequence goes on along the minus strand of NC_037344.1, from coordinate 25,892,179 downwards.
AGCAAAGTGATGTCTCTGAGTTTTAATACACTGTCCAAGTTTGTCATAGCTTTTCTTCCAAAGAACAAGTGTCTTTTAATTTCATGGCTGCAGTCACCATCTGTAGTGATTTTGGAAACAGGAGAAAATAAAGTCTGTCACTTTTTCCCCATCAATTTGCCATGAAGTGATGGGACCGGATGCTATGATCTTTGTGTTTTGAATGTGGAGATTTAAGTCAGCTTTTTCAGTCTCCTCTTTCACCTTCATTAAGAGGCTCTTTAGTTCCTCTTTGCTTTCTGCTTAAGGGTGGTGTCATTTGCATGTGTGTTAGTCACTCAGTTGTGTCCAACTCTTTGTGACCCCATGGACTATAGCCAGTCAGTTTCCTCTGTCCTTGGATTCTCCAGGCAAGAATACTGGAGTGGGTTGCTATTCCTTTCTCCAGGAGATCTTCCCAACCAAGGGATCAAACCGAGGTCTCCCACACTGCAGGCAGACTCTTTACCTTTTGAGTCACCAGGGAAGCATATGTGAAGTTATTGTTATTTCTCACAGCAATCTTGATTGCATCTTACAGAATTCTTGATTCCATCTTATTTCCACCCAGCACAGCATTTCTCATGATGTACTCTGCATATAAGTTAAATAAGCACGGTGACAATATACAGCCTTGCCGCACTCCTTTCCCAATTTGAAACCAGTCTGTTGTTCCATATCTGGTTCTAACTGTTGCTCCTTGACGTGCATATAGGTTTCTCAGGAGTCAGTAAGGTAGTCTGGTATTCCCATTTCTTTAAGAATTTTCCACAGTTTGTTGTGATCCACACAGTCAATGGCTTTAGTATAGTCAATGAAGCAGAAGTAGGTGTTTTTCTGGAATTCTCTTGCTTTTTCTATGATCCAATGGATGTTGGCAATTTGATCTCTGGTTCCTCTGCTTTTTGTAAATCCAGCTTGAAAATCTGGGAGTTCTCCGTTCACACACTGTTGAAGACTAGCTAGGAGAAGGTTGCTCATTACTTTGTTAGCATGAAAAATGAGTGCAACTATATGGTGTTTCAACAGTCTCTAGCTCTGCCTTGCTTTGGGACTTAATGAAAACTTATCTTTTCCAGTCCTTTGGCCACTGCCCAATTTTCCAAATTTGCTGGCATATTGCGTGCAGCACTTTAGCAGCAGCATCTTTTAGGATTTGAAGTAGCTCAGCTGGAATCCATCACCTCCACTAGCTTTGTTGTAGTGATCTTCCTAAGGCCCACATGACTTAATACTCCTAGATGTCTGGCTCTAGGTGAGTGATCACACCATTGTGGCTATCAGGTCATTAAGATATTTTTTGTATAGTTCTGTGTTATCTTACCACCTCTTCTTAGTGTCTTCTGCTTCTGTTATGTCCATACTGTTTCTGTCGTTTATTGTGCCCATCTTTGTATAAAATGTTCTCTTGGTATCTCTAATTTTCTTGAAGAGATCTCTAGTCTTTCTGATTCCATTGTTTTCCTTTTTTTTTGCATTGTTCACTTAGAAAGGCTTTCTTATCTCTCCTTGCTATTCTTTGGAACTCTGCATTCAGACATTATAAACATAGATGAAGTAAATTTCAGAAAAAAATCTTAGCAAAGGAATTAAAAGTATCAATACAGAAATAAAAGCTATAATAATGAAGAGTCAAATGGAAATTCTGAAACTGGAAAATACTGTAGGAGAAACAGCTCAATGGGTAGGCTCAATATCAGATGGAAAGAACTGAATTATAAACCAGTGACCTGAAATATAGAAAAAAAAAATGTCCAATCTAAGCAAGAGAGAAAATAGTGTGAAAAAAAATGTGGCAGAACTCCATGGATTGTTAGGCTATATCATTCATTTAATCATAGTCATTTGCAACTAATAATAATATAATTTATACTAAAATAATCATAATTTTGTTTTAATTATTCTACATGCCATGAAATATATTTGTTCTAACTTGAAAAGTTTCTTATGGATTATCCTTAGAAAATAAGAGTTATAAGGTGTTATTTATTGATATTTCTCTTTATCTTATCCTGTTTTCAGTGCTTTCAGTAGTTGGCATTTTGACTCTGAGACAACTTGGCAGGAGTTTTGAGTTTCCAGACTTTTGACTTAGTTGCCTTTTCCACCTGTCTAAAATTTGTCAGTCACTATGCTGTGACCCTTTATTAGGACAAACTATTATAATCTATAATATGCAGCAGCTTGTGATTTTTCCTAATTGATGAGCAAAAGGAAAGCAAGCACTGCAAAGTGGGAGCTCTGGGGATTTAGTTACCTTCCCTTAAAAAATTTCAGATTTATTTAAAAAGAAAGAAAAAGAACAACATGAATGACTTCTTACCTTCCCAACTTCAGAAGCACAACTTTTGAAAAAATAAATGAATAGTATAGATTATTAGAGTGACATTATTGTAAGAGTTGTTTAAGTTGAAGTTGTAAGTTAAAAAATACTTTATAAGACCAGTTCATATTTTTGTTTGTTTTGCAATTCAGATTACTTCTTGTAAACAATGATGAAGTCATAAGAAGCAAAACATAACAGTTGTTACTGCCTGTGTCTAGAATATGACATATATAACATAATGTTTTACTATATACAGCCTAAGAGACTTTGATATCAGTAACAATGTTGAAACTAACTTTTGGTAAATGTTATTTTCAGTTTTCCTTAAAAATGAAAATAGAAATGTCTCAATTGCTAATACTCTATACAAAGTATTCTGATTTAAACCAGTGTTGAGAGCTGAATCTCTGTATAGTTTTCTTTATAGAAATATACCTGGACAAATATGTTGGGGTTAAAAGAAATGTAGTTACTCATGCTAACTGATGGTGCTGGAATTTTCCAGCCTGATAAGAACACAAGTTCTATACCCAAGGAATAGTTAAATAACAGTATTGGCCAACATTTTTATAAATAATGGAAGAAGTTGTTGTGACTTTTACCTTTGACATTTTCTCTTAGTACTTATTAGTCTACTCAATGCATGCTTTATAATACTGTATGGAAACACTTTGACAATTGATTCTGATTCTAATTATATTATAAATCAGGTATTTTTGTTTATTATCAATCTATAGAAATGGCAACCCACTCCAGTGTTCTTGCCTGGAGAATCCCAGGGACGGGGGAGCCTGGTGGGCTGCCATCCATGGGGTCGCACAGAGTCGGACACGACTGAAGTGACTTAGCAGCAGTAGCAGCAGCCATTTTAGAAACAAAGCCATATTTAATTACTACATTGTTGTCTATGATTTTATAATGTTATAATAATTTTTTTTTTACACAGCAAGTCTATTAAATTAAATCGTGTATTCCTTTTTATCGCATTGTACAGCATCCTCTGAATCTGTACCACACCAAGAAGGCCTGAATTGAGAGTTTTATCACTTTTCAGCCCCCCCAATAACTTCATCATGTTTTAAATATCATACAGACACACACAGAGATATACATAAAATACTTTCATTAAAATCTGGAATAAGAAATGAAATATTTACTTAATAGTAATAGATAATTATTTCATATTAAGTGTAGTTATTAAGTTTAAAATAGTTGTTAAATTTAAAACAAAATGCTTTGTAGTTAAAAGCACCCAGGATGGCACCAATTATAATACAAGGACACTATAGGAAAGCTATTACACATTCCATGTGCCAGGTGCAAAAACAATATACCTTTCTGGGAGTAATTAAAAACTGCAATAAATCCTCTATTAATACAATGAATGTTACATATAAAATATTTCCAACTCAATTGCATTTTTATTACCTTTTGTATTCCGCTTGAATACCATCTTCCTGTTCTATTTGAACATTAATTTGTAGGTGGAATGATTCTTAATTTTATATTAAATCAAAACATTTTTTTGAAATATGAAGTTAATTAAACCAGAAAAATACAATGGAAATGTTATGTTACTAAGTCATCTACAATGCCTAATTAAGTAATTAATATTTCACAATACTGCTCTTAAGGAAAACTTGTTAAGAAGGCTGGGTGCATGGAAAGACCCACTGTGCAAACATAATTCCAAGTCTTCTACACAGTTGACCCACAACTTATTTCACAAACATATGGACATGTGCAGGTACATGCATGCACACCCCCCCCCACACACACACATACACACTCACTTTTTTTTTTTTTTTTCCTCTCCTCTAATCTCTAAAGAAGACTTAGCACCGAAGAATTGATGCTTTTGAACTGTAGTGCTGGAGAAGACTCTTGAGAGTCCCTTGGACAGCAAGGAGATCAAACCAGTCACCCCTAAAGGAAATCAACCCTGAATATTCATTGGAAGGACTGATGCTGAAGCTGAAGCTCCAATACTTTAGCCACCTGATTCGAAGAGCTGACTCATTGGAAAGCCCCTGATGCTGGGAAAGATTGAAGGCAAAAGAAGAGGGCGGCAGAGGATAAGATGGTTAGATAACATCACCAACTCAATGGACATGAATTTTAGGAAACTCCAGTAGATAACAATAAACATGAAAGCTGATGTGCTGCAGTCCATGGGATCACAAAAAGTTGGACATTACTTAGCAGCTGAACAACAACACAGAGTGTGTACCCAATATAATATAGAAAGCTTCTAGATAATAATCTGACAATGATGATTCAAATGCTCCCTTCATCTTTCTACTTCATAAGTATATTTAAATTGAAAATAACACTTCATAGAATTGAACAAGTAACTAAAGATAAAATCCCCTGTATGCCAGATCAGACTTATTTCTTACTTAATTTTACAAAGCACAAGATCAATATTTCAAGTTAAAAAAAAAAAAAACAAACACTTGGGTGGTGATTTTAAAATAGTGTTCTGGTCTCATCTGGTTTTGCCCAGTACTCATGGCCAGTTGTGGGTCAGGTAGGTTGCTCTCTTTGTCTTGGCTGGTCTTTCCTACTTGTTTGGGAAATGGCTGCTGTATATTCTACAGGAAGCCAAGAATGGGGAAAATGAGGTTTCTTTCAAAGAGTGTCACATCTTTCACCAGGCTATTCTGGCTACTTCCTGCAGCAGTGTCATGGTTCCAAGACAGTGTGGTGGTCTCTGAACACCTAGGCTCAAAACTCACAGAAAATCATGTCTACCACATCTCCTTTAGCAAATGCAAGTCACAAGGCTCAGAAAATATGGAATTAGATTTTCTTTTTCAGAGGGTAAGCTGCAAATTCACGTTGACAAGAACACCAGCATAGGGATAAATAATTGTGGGAAGTTTAGCAATTAATCTATTGTAATATCTCTTTAATTGAATGGTCATATTAAATTTCTCATATCAAATAACCCTCCCACCTAAGTATTACCATAGAAAGAAAGAGAAAAAAATACTGCTTCTCTCCGAATCTCCCATATGTCTAATGGGACAAAAATTTTACCAGACAAAGTTAAACAGACAAGGGAGACACTCACAACTATTGCAATTCAACTCCTGTGAAACAAGATATTTGAGTTATTTCTGAGTTTCCAAATGTTTGTTTCTGAGTTTAGGTCACTTGTGTTTGCTGTTTGGCACTCAGGGAAGTTAGGCTTATCCTCCCACAGAGACTAGGCTATCAGGGCTCTACCTTTTTTAAAAAAATTATTTATTTATTTATTACTTTTGATTGTTGCTGGGTCTTCATTGCCGTGAGAGTTTTTCTCTAGTTTTGGCGAGTAGGATGCTACTCTTCATTGTGGTGTGTGGGCTTCTCATTGTGCTGGCTTCTCTTGTTGCAAAGCATGGTCTCTAGGGTGAGAGAGCTTCGGTAGTTGCAGCACATGGGCTCAATAGCTGCAGCTCCTGGGCCCTAGAGCATGGGTTGTAAGCCTGTGAGCTGTGGCTCATGGGCTTAGTTGCTCTACCGGCATGTGGAATCTTCCTGGATCAGAGATCAAACCAATGTCTCCTGTACTGGCAGGTGGATTCTTTACCACTGAGCCGCCAGGGAAACCCAGGGCTCTGTCTTTCTTAAGGATTACCTTTCAAAGGGATGGCTCCCAGGTCCTTAAGAAAGACATTTCTTGGGTCCTAAACCTTGCAAGAGGTAATTTATATACATTTCAAAGAGGAAAAAATTGCAATGGCAAGTCATCTAGTGCCAGTGCTCTAAGAATAGGGGGTTACGGGGCCCATAGTAAGGAAGAAAATGATCTAAAGTTTAGTCAATCTGAGGAGAATAGTAAGGCTCTCTTGGTAATTAAATGTATTTCATTCACCCCATCACCTTCTCTCTCAACTGCCTCCTCTGAAAGTGAAAGTGAAAGTCATTCAGTCGTGTCTGACACTTTGCCACCCCATGGGCTATCAGTCCATGGAATTCCGCAGGCCAGAATACTGTAGTGGGTAGCCTTTCCCTTCTCCAGCGGATGCTCCCAACCCAGGGATCAAACCCAGGTATCCTACATTGTGGTCAGATTCTTTACCAGCTGAGCCACCAGGGACTACCTCCTCTAATTATATGTTAAATTAATTCTATCACTTTAAAAGCAATTAAATTTTTTTCTTTCTAGCTTCATTGGTTATATATATGGTTATATATGTATATATACACATCCTTATTTTTTCAAATCTATTAAGAATATTTTTCTGCATCTATTTTATGGTTAGTTTTACTGTATAAATATCATAGGCAAAGTAAAAATATTTTACTTTTTATAGTTAATTTATTTTATATAAGTAACTTTTGAATTATTTACATATGGAAACAGAAAAACCTACTTTACTTCAATTGGACCTTTTTATCTTGGACTAAATTAGCAGTACTTTTACAATCACATGCTATTTCTTATAAGTGGAGTAACATTTATCCTCATGAACAAACTTGTGGAAGAAATAAAATTTTGCCATTTAGACTTTGCTCATGAATAAAATGCCTTTAGGGGAAAATAGAAACGACTTTCTTCTTCCCATTTTCTTACCCAAAATAACAGCTCAACTGACATAAATGAAATTTTATAAAAAGAGACACATTTTGTTTGGAGACAAGTATGAAATATTCCAACCTTAAAGGTGGACTCTTTAGAAAATGGTGAGCAGAGAAAAACAACAATGTTAATGGGAGAGCAGTTATAGGCTCATCTATGTTGTTAACATAAATTGCATTGCCATAAAATTGTACCATCCTTTTCTACACAGAATCAAGAGCATTTTATCATAACAAAAGACTGTTCTTTTCATACTCAGTGGGAGATAGGTAGTAGTGGAATTCTCATTAGAGTGTTCAGTGATAAAGAATTCAGTTCAGCTATGCCTTGTAAATGTACAAGTTAAAAAAACTTTCTTATAAATGGACTGACCTTCAAAAATAGTAATATCATACCTAAAACAATATCTGCTGCTTACATACCTTAGGACTTTAGAGATATATATATATATATATAAACAGGTAAAATACTTATTAGTACAATTTGGTGAAGTGCCATTTTTGAGATTAAAAAAAAGTCTCTAACTTTAGAAAAATACATGGACAAATAATTTTCATCTATGTGTCATCAACTTCCAGGTCTTCAGAGTAATGGTGTTGTCCCTCCTCTTTATGACTCTGATAGTTGAACTTGCCACAGACATCCATCCAGTTTCCTGAGAAGTCTCATCAGTAATCTGTGAACCAGACTTTACATCATATGGCAAGACATGATCAACATCAGTGAGGTAGTGAAATGCAGTCAATCCATCAGTATTGATGTCATGTTAGCTGTGACCCAGCTCTACAAGGCTGATCATGTTCAGAAGATGGATGTACTTGGATTACATTAGCAGCTGCTGAAGGTAAGTTAGAGGAAGGTGAATGTGGGCAAAGTGTAGAGAAGTAAAAAAAAAATTGTGACTGGTATCAAAATATCATTTCAGAGTGTAGAGGTATTATTGGCTAAATTACTGAAAATATTTCACTATGAATACTCTTATTTCTTCCTTTTTGCATTTGATAAAATGGTAATGTTGCTGTAGACCCAAGAATAAAACAAATTGCAATCTGGAAATTTTATCCTATTTTATGGTTGTAATAACATTTGCTATATTTTATGGTCATAATAATATTTATGGTATAAAATTTGAGGCAATAGAAGAAAAGAAGGAAGCTTTTTCTAATGTTGCTTGAGTTACTTCAGTTATCAGATGCAGCTCCAAGTACAGTATAACTTCTCTATCATTCAGGTGGTTCTCAATTCTCACATATTCTTATGTGTTGTGTGCGAAAAAACAAACAAAGGCAACCTCTTCTATAAACTATCTACAGTAAGGTAAAATCATTTAAAAAATTGAAGTATAGTTGATATATAATGTTATATCAGTTTCTGGTGTACAGAAAAGTAATTAAGTTATATATGTGTGTGTGTATATATATATGTGTGTGTGTGTTTTTCAGATTATTTTCCATTATAAATTATCACAAGATATTGAATATCCTTCGCTATGCTATAAAATAGGACTTTGTTGTTTATCTGTTTTATATAATATCTGTTAATCCCAAACTCCTAATTTATCCCCTGCCATTCCCTTTTGGTATATGTGCATGTTACTTGCTCAGTCCTGTCCGACTCTTTGCGACCCCATGGACTGTAGGCCACCAGGCTTCTCTGCCCATGGGATGGTCCAGGCAAGAATACTAGAGTGTATTGCTGTTCCCTTCTCCAGGGGATCTTTCTGACCTGGGGATCAAACTTGGGTCTCCTGCATTGCAGGCAAACTTTTTACGGTCTGAGCCACCTGAGGCTGTAACTTTCTATGTCTGTGAGTCAGTTTCTGTCTCATAACTACATGGACTTGTATCATTTTTTTAGATTCCATATATGTGGTATCATATGATATTTGTCGTTCTCTGTGTGACTGACTGAATTTAGTTTGATAATCTCTAGGTTCCTCCATGTTGCTGCAAATGGCATTATTCATTCTTTTTATGGCTGAGTAATATTCCAATATTTTGGATATGATAACTTTGAAAGTTGTATGTCTGCAAATTATTTATCTAATCTTTGATTTTACATTAATAATTATGTTCTTAAATGAACAGAATATGCCATACTGATTAACTACTCGTCTTTACATCTATAATTTTTACCGATGAACTTTTTGTATTTGGAGTAGGTATTAATTTTTACATATAGTGCTTGGGTCATGAATAACTTTCTTCCATGTCAATATTCACTTGATACCACCTTTTACTGAAAAATGATTCTTGCCAAATGTAAACATTGCTATAAATCAAGTGTATATTTATGTGTTGGTGTAATTTTAGTCTATTTATTCCCCTGTACTGTTCTATTTGTCTTTCTTCATGCCAGTACCACACTGTTCTAATTACCATGTGTATCCTAATTACTTTATCATAAATGTTGATAATGGATCGAATTTGAGTAAGTCCACTAATCCTGTTTTTTGCTTGTTTGTTTGCTTTTGAGAATGTCTTGTTGACATCATCTTAGCCATCTGTGTTACCATGGATAAAACCAACTTTTCACTTGATATTCAAAATCCTGATAGGTTTGTGTTTCAAAATGTACTGAATTTATAGATTAAACGGTGGAACACTCATATCTTTACAACTCTTTTAATACATGAGCATAGTTATGTATTAAAGAGATGTAATTAGATCTCCTTTAATTTCTCTCAATAATGTTTTATAGTTTTTTTGGCACACATCATGCCCATGTTTTTTGGGTTAACTTTGGAATGTAATATGGCATTCCCAAAGTATCAGCACAAAATAACACGCAGTCTTTTACTTCACAATTTTGTGGTTGGTCTGTCAGTCTCTGTGGAGTGATTCTGCTGATGTGGGCTTTGCTCAGCTGATTTTAGTTGCATTCCCTTATGGCTCTGTGTATTGTTACTATTTTTTGTAGGTCTATAATTACACTGGATAAAAGGTCAGTGATTCCTGCAACTTTAAATCCTACAGTTAAGACACTGTGAACCCTATCCTGTGTACATCCAGCCAGCTAGTTTTCTGTGATGGACTTAGGAACTGTTTCTTTAAATTTCCCCCTAATGAATGATTCTCAAGCAGGTATAATAATTAGACCATTTTTCACTGCGTGCACTATGATAAAGCTCATATTTTATTTTTAGCATATTGTATCTTGGATATATGGTGAAGGGCCTGAATATATGGACACCTTATATATATTAATAGTATATATGTACCAATTTGAAGATTACTTTAGAGTTTAATTTATTTTTACTTTCTGATATTTGTACATATTTATTAATGAATAGATAATTTAAAAATACAAGTAGTTCAAGGTGAGTCCTGTTTTCCCTTCTCCTAATCCTGCCTGAGGACATGGAGGGAATGCCATAATAATATAATCATGAATGTCAGGAGTCTTTCTAGATGCTAATAGTGGATGACACAGAAAGTCAGAGACAGTCCTGGGATTCAGTTCAGTCCAAAGAATTGAGGTGAGAGGAGGCGGATGAATGGGGAAAAAACATGTTTCTTCAATAACCCTCTGTATCCACATACACACATACTTCTGCAGTTAAAGGGAACAGCTGCATACACTAACAGTACAGTTTACTTTGATTAAAATTTCCCTGGTTATTCAATATTTTAGAATAAGATTTGTTATCAAATATTTCAGTAACGTTAAATTTTTCAATGAGATATTTTATTCTAATATGTTAATAAGGACAACTTTAGGAGCTTGGTTCTTATACACTTTAACTAGCAAAGGAAACAGGAAAGGAAGCTAATATTCTTTAAACTTGGCATTAAATTAGGTGCTTTTCATATCATGTTGCATTTATGTGTATGTTTGGAAAACCACTGACATCAGTGTTTCAAAATATAAAAATTATATGATATATATATACATATATATGTATGAAAATTGAGCTTTCAAATACAGCTTGGAAAAGTAAACAATACTTTAAAAATTGAAGAGTAACAAGTAACACAAGAATAACAAGTAACAAGCAAAACGAGATGATATCTATTCCAAATTTGAGAGCATTTATTAAAATTCTTATTAAAGAATTTGAAACTGTGACAGAGAAGAGACTTTTTAAGGCAGTGAAACTATTCCATATAATACTACGATGGTTGATATTTGTCATTATACATTTGTCCACAGCTTTAAAATGAACAGCCTCGAGAGTGAACCTAAGGTGAATGATGGACATTTGAGTGATAATGACGTGTCAGTGTAGGTTCATGGATTGTAGCAAAAGTATCACTATGATGTTCAACATTGATGGAGTTATGCACAAGTCAGGGCAGGGAAGATATGGGATTTCTCTATGCTTTCCTCTCAGTTTTGCTGTGAACCTAAAACTTCCTTAAAAATAAAGTTTACTATTAATAAAAAGAAAAATTCATGACATCTAATTAGATGGAGAGAATGTCAAAGCTTATTTAACCTGATTTAACCCATTAACCAGCTCATGCTCCTGATTATTTTCATGGTGACAAATACTGAAAACAAAAAAATCCAAGTATCTGTAGGAATGAAAGAAGATGTGAGAGATGGTATTAAAGGACCAATCTATATTTCTGAATAATAGATACAGAAATAGAATTATGACACTGGAAAATATATGTGATATGAGAATGGAAAAATAAATAAATTCTCTCTTAAATTACGTTGGCTTTCTGATTAAGTAATACATATGAAAAAGAAGAAAATGGTTCCATTGAAATTTAAAATAGTAACAATGTAGAACAAAAGATAAAGTAGAGAAGAGAAAAAGGGAAGAAAGAGACATGAAAAGAAGTTTAGTAGTTATTCTTTAATAACTAATTAAAGTGGTATCCATATTCTTATGTTCTTTTGAAAACATTATAGCTAGTTAGTAGCTGTTATTTTTTCTTCATAGACATGCTGCAAGTACCTTTCAGTCATTTCACAAATTTTCCTCATAAAAAGTAGTATTGCATCAAGGACCCGGTTAGTCATCATCAACCAGGAAAATACAGAATCTCAGTCCAGACTCCGAATCTACTGAATCAGAATCTGCACTTAAAGTCCTCAGGTGGTGTGTGTGTATATTAAAGTTTGAGAAGTGCCCCGGCCACTTACGGCTCAGAAAGTTTTTACAAGATCATGCAGAGAGTAGTTCAGTTCAGTCGTGTCCGACTCTTAGTGACTCCATGGACTGCAGCAAGCCAGGCTTCCCTGTCCATCACCAACACCCAGGGCTTACTCAAACTCATGTGGATTGAGTCAGTGATGCCATCCAACCGTCTCATCCGCTGTCATCCCCTTCTCCTTCTGCCTTCAATCTTTCCCAGCATCAGGGTCTTTTCCAGTGAGTCAACTCTTTGCATCAGGTAGCCAAAGTATTGCAGTTTCAGCTTCAGCATCAGTCCTTCCAATGAACACTCAGGACTGATCTCCTTTAGGATGGACTGGTTGGATCTCCTTGCAGTCCAAGGGACTCTCAAGAGTCTTCTCCAGCACCAGTTCAAAAGCATCAATTCTTCGCAGAGTAGAGCAGAATATTAATTTGCCATCCTTTTAACCAAGCTAGTACTACTGGGTATATCACATAGACGTTAAATACAACAATGGGCTCAAAAACTGTGTGGGAAAAAAGTCAAGACTGAGTATGTGTTATATATCTGTACATGTTCTTCCAGAAAAGAGTCTATATCAGAAGCATATCAGTCTCAGTAGACATTATTCTGCCATTGCATTTTATAAGGAATCTTCATGCTTCAAAAGATGAATGAAAATCCATGTAATCTTGATGACCTCTTTTGTACAGTCTCCTAATAGTTAAAATTATCAATTTAAATTTTTAAAAAAATGATGAGATAATGTACCTGGAGAGCCCTCTCAAATACATGGGAAATGTGTTGAGAATGGTACGATGTAAGCACACTATGGTAGTTCCATTTTGTTTATTTCTTATTCAGTATTGACTAAACGGATGTAAAAATGAGTTTCCTGTACTCACAGAAATGTAATGCCTTCTTTAGTTTTTGGATGGATCTATTGAATTTTTTCATTCTCTTATGTCTTTTATTAATGAGTGCCTGCAGATAGTTATTATTTTGAAGAAAAAATAAAATATTCTTTTATTTGAAGAAAAAATAAAGTATTCTATTTTGAATCATGGATGTGATAGTTGAACTATGTACCTGTGATGTGTTGCATGAAGCAAATAGATTTAAAAAAATGTAACTGTATAATTAATTGAGGCATAGGTACTTTTATGTGTCTCTAGTTAGACTGTATTTAGATTTTCATAGTTAAAAGGGCTTTGTTATGTGAATATTATCAAAATTACATTGAGTCTATATGCATATCATATGCTTTAAAAGAGACCATCTGCCTTTTACAGTGTGTTATCATAACATTTACACATAGCTCTGAAAATAACTATTTAAGATTGAAATCTTAAAACACCCATAAAAATTAATTGATTTTTTTACTACCCTTCTGAGTTCATTGCATTATTGGTATGAATATATATTATACTGTATTATCTCTTTTCCATCTCATTACTCCTTTTTGGCACCATAAGAACAGAACATTTTAAAAATAAGAACATTGTAGAATTCCAAACTCTTTGATAGTTCACTTTTACTAAATAAAAAGTGACTATTTTCAAAAATAAGTTAATTTTTCTGGCTCTCCATTGGTATAGCTATTAATCATTGAAAGTTATCTAAATCATGCAAACAACTGACTCTTTGAGACACTTATAAACCAAAAAAACTATTCATACAGTTTCAAATTTAATTTACATATTAATACTTTAAAATGTAAATGCTTCTTTATTGTCAAATCTACTCTATTCAAATATACATTTTATTCCATTTTTATATTTCATATTTTGATACATTTAAAATACATGAGAAGCTAAAGACTGACCAAAATTTTAATAAGACACAGTGGAAGTCATCTTATTTCTGGTGATCTGTGGTTCATTACTTAGGTTCCTCTCATTTTTCAGGTGCATTGATGTAAATTCTCTTAGAACACACTGACCTTTGTACTATTAAGTGAATTAAATGTCTGTTTCATTGGCTCTGGAAAGCTTAATGCTATTCCAAGACTTCTTGTCATTGCTGGAGTTTTATCTCACAATCACCTCTGCCAATGGGTTTATAGACTATTGTCCTAATGATGGTTGCTTCAGTATCAAACCAGTTGCCATCTATTCATTACATCTACAATTACTTTTTCCTGAGCTTTGTCCATTACTTTGCCCATTGAGCCAAGAGAATGCTTGTTACATAAAACTGAGTATTGGACATGTTTCTAAAAATGTTACGTGCCATTTTACACACTCTGCCAACTATATTTTTTATCCTTTTTTTTTTTTCTCTACAACAGATTTTCTCAACTTATTCTGTTGAAATTTTAGGCTCAATGATTATTTTTTTGGTAGACACCTCTGTTGTACATCACAATGTGTGTAGCAGCATATCCTACCCTCCTACCTTCTAGGAGCCAATGGCAACCCCCACCAACATATGACAACCAAAAATATCTTCTGATATTGTCAAATATCCCTTGAGGGAACCCTCCTTCCCCTATTGAAAACAATTGCACTAGGAAAATAAAACTTTTTAGTCTTTAATTTTCAAAGATATAGAATTAAGCTTTGCCAGCACCTCTTTTCTTTTCTGAAAATTCAAAATGATAATTATTTTGTCAACATGGATCTACCAGAATTTCTATATGGAGGGTTAAGTTCATATTTTTATAAAAATTGAGATAAGTGATGGATGTTTATTACATATAACAGCATATTAGTGCACATGTATGTTTATTATATCCAGTAAGAAGTTTCTAAAGTTTATAAAATAGTGAGATAATATCCCCAATAAATAACAATTTTAATAGATGCAATAAATTTTGAATATTCACAGGTATATAAAATGTAGCTAGCATAATTTTTGGAGAAGGCGATGACACCCCACTCCAGTACTCTCACATGGAAAATCCCATGGACGGAGGAGCCTGGTGGGCTACAGTCCATGGGGTCACTAAGAGTCAGACACGACTGAGCAACTTCACTTTCACTTTTCACTTTCCTGCATTGGAGAAGGAAATGGCAACCCACTCCAGTGTTCTTGCCTGGAGAATCCCAGGGACGGGGGAGCCTTTTTTTTTTTTTTTTTTAATATTAACTAATATTTATTGTGTGCTTACTATGGGCTAGGCACCGTGCTAAAATACTTTACATGCATGTATCTCATTTAACCCACATAAGAGCTCTGTGGGAAAAGAATGATTATTATCTCCATTTTAGACACAAAGAAGCTGGGGCTGAGTGAGGTCAAGGTTCCCTGCCTGTGGTCACCCAACCTGTGAATGACAAACCCAGCACTTGACCCCAGGCCTCTCTAGCTCCAGAACCCGACTGTCCGCAGTATGCTGTTCAATGTTCAATGTTGTAACTACCCATGGGCAGACTCCCACTGCTGGAGGGAACCTAAGTACGGCATCGGGGGGTGCCAAGAGTAATATCCCATGAGAGGTCTCTTGAAACCACGTGTTCTTACCCCAGAAACTGGTAGGAGGTCAGAGACTGGGAGCTTATTCTTCAGGAAGCATTTGTGCTTCCTGAAGCATGTGCCCTCTATGGGGTTGCACAGAGTCAGGCAATGACTGAAGTGACTTAGCAGACTTAGCAGCATAATTTTTATTTTGATTTGAAATTTTACCATTAAAATATTTCAATCATGCAAATTAAAGGTAACCAACTGTAGTATTATCTTATATACATATTACATGGTTTTATAAACACACTTTAGGTCAATGACAAATACATAAATACATCTTTAGAGTAAGAAAATAATTTTAAATGTAAAAACACAATCTTTAATCTTTAAGAATAATTTCTTTAAAATATTTATACAGTGAGTATATATATAGTTGCATGAATATCTTTACTATCAGGCCTGAACTACTGTATAATTATATTAAAAGTCTGGCACTCTGTGATGACCTGGAGGGGTGGGATGGGGAAAGGGAGGGAGGTTCAACTGGGAGGTGATATATGTGTAATTACAGCTGATTTGTTGGAGAAGGAAATGGCAACCCACTCCAGTATTCTTGCCTAGGAAATCCCATGGACAAAATCAGACTGGTGGTCTACAGTCCATGGGGTCACAAACAGTTGGACATGACTTAGCAACTGAGCACATGGCCGATTTGTATTGTTGTATGAAAGAAACCAATACAAAATTATCAAGCAATTTTCCTCCAATTAAAAGATAAATTAAAAATCAAATAAGTGTTAAGAGAACAGCTCTCTGAATCTCCAATTCAAAAAAAAAAAAAAAGCATCTTTTCATGTGTTTGTTAGCCATCTGTATGCCTTCTTTGGAGAAATGTCTATTTAGTCTTTGGCCCATTTTTTGATTGGGTCATTTATTTTTCTGGAATTGAGCTGTAGGAGTTGCTTGTATATTTTTGAGATTAGTTGTTTGTCAGTTTCTTCATTTGCTATTATTTTCTCCCATTTTGAAGGTTGTCTTTTCACCTTGCTTATAGTTTCCTTTGTTGTGCAGAAGCTTTTAAGTTTAATTAGGTCCCATTTGTTTATTTTTGCTTTTATTTCCAATATTCTGGGAGGTGGGTCCTAGAGGATCCTGCTGTGATGTATGTCGGAGAGTGTTTTGCCTATATTCTCCTCTAGGAGTTTTATAGTTTCTGGTCTTACATTTAGATCTTTAATCCATTTTGAGTTTATTTTTGTGTATGGTGTTAGAAAGTGTTCTAGTTTCATTCTTTTACAAGTGATTGACCAGTTTTCCCAGCACCACTTGTTAAAGAGATTGTCTTTTCTCCATTGTATATTCTTGCCTCCTTTGTCAAAGATAAGGTGTCCATATGTGTGTGGATTTATCTCTGGGCTTTCTATTTTGTTCCATTGATCTATATTTCTGTCTTTGTGCCAGTACCATACTGTCAATGTACGATACTGGATGCTTGGGGCTGGTGCACTGGGACGACCCAGGGGCATGGTATGGGGAGGGAGCGGGGAGGAGGGTTCAGGATGGGAAACACATGTATACCTGTGGCGGATTCATTTTGATGTATGGCAAAACCAATACAATATTGTAAAGTTAAAAAATAAAATAAAATAATAAAAAAGCACCTCATATAAATTTTTTTGTCTTTTTCCATGAATAGTACTCTCCAGATGAAATTTATCATGCTGTATGCTAAAGTAATATGTTACATACAGAAATATGTTATATTTAATTGAAAAACAACAGCCATTATTCATTGGTGGCTGGTCTGAGGAGGATTTTTAAGGAAAGTGGTTACTCCTACCTTCTAATATATGACTTCACAATATTCTGCTATTACAGAAGGGATAAGTCATTTTCATAGAAAAAAAGTAGGATGATGAAGTTGAGTCAACATTACTCAGTTGATGTCTGCATTAAAATGATTATTTAAGAGTTTTTGACAGATCAATAACTGAGAAAATTTTTTCTTGAAGGAGCAATATGTTATTTGCAAGCAATTAAAAAGGAGAAAATCAAATTGCTATATTTTTAAATTCAAATAACAGCGTAGGGCTTTAGATACATATATCATTGACTTGTGCTGTGCTGTGCTGTGCTTAGTTCCTCAGTTGTGTCTGACTCTTTGCAACCACATAGACAGTAGCCCACCAGTCTCCTCTGTCAATGGGGATTCTCCAGGCAAGAATACTGGAATGGTTTGCCATGCCCTCCTCCAGGGGATCTTCCAAACCCAGGGATCAAACCTAGGTCTCCTGCATTGCAGGCGAATTCTTTACTGTCTGAGGTACCAGGGAAGCTATCATTGACTTCTATTAGCAGAATCAGAAAATTCATATAATATTAGATGCAAAAAAGTATATAAACTGAAGTCTTATACTGGATGATAGATCTTTTTACTGTCAAGTAATTTAGGAAATCAATTCACAGCATTGACAGGAGACAAGAGGAAACTGAGAAGGTGAATCCTTTTCCTTTCTTTGTTATATTTCTAGAAGTCCTAAGGACCAAGTGACTTTATTAAGTAGTAGTGACAGTAGTGAGGTACCAAATACAATTATTTTGTATCTCTCCTCCCTTACTTGTATTATTGTTATGACTATTATCATTATTTTAATTCTCATAGCCTGGAATGTGTATTTTCCAATGTTAGCACCCTAATTTTTACCTGAGGCTCTGCTTCAAGTGAAAACAATTGGGATTTACAATTAAAACAAAAAGTTTTGAATATAATTTATGTAGATGCTTTCAGGAGAAGGCAATGGCACCCCACTCTAGTACTCTTGCCGGGGAAATCCCATGGATGGAGGAGCCTGGTAGGCTTCAGTCCATGGGGTCGCTATGAGTCGGACACGACTGAGCGACTTCACTTTCACTTTTCACGTTCATGCATTGGAGAAGGAAATGGCAACCCACTCCAGTGTTCTTGCCTGGAGAATCCCAGCGACGGGGGAGCCTGGTGGGCTGCCATCTATGGGATTGCACAGAGTTGGACACGACTGACGTGACTTACCAGCAGCAGGTGCTTTCAAGCAGAACTTATATTGTACTTCTATTTGATATTCAGAAAATATGTTCAGAGGAAAAATGTGTTCAGAGGAAAAACATCTACAAGCAAATTATTTGGCAGGCATTTGTGTAAGAGCTTTTAAATCATACCTTACATGCATGTCAGTTGTGCTTAAAAAATAAGATAGTACACACAGCAAAGAAAAATACACATACTAAGATTAAATCAAGAAAAAGTTAACAATACCCAAGATTAGTATAAGTAAAATATATCAATTCTAAGCACATTTGACTTTCTCTTGTAAATATGTTATTCAAGTTCAGTTTCAAAAATACCAGAATACCTGGTAATATTCTATTTAAGATAACAGTTTCAGTGAGTATATATATAGCTACATGAATATCTTTACTATCAGGCTTGAACTATTAAATATTTATATTAAAAGCCTGGCACTCTGTGATGACCTGGAGGGGCGGGATGGGCAAAGAGAGGGAGGTTCAACTGGGAGGTGACATATGTGTAATTACGGCTGATTTGTTGGAGAAGGAAATGGGTTAACGCTTAATGCCTGTGTACAACGTCATCTCTCTGTCTATGATATCTATCTCTGTCCATCTGTAGTCTGGCACTGGAAATCTTCAATGAGGTCTTGTTATTATATCTCAAAACCTGTGTTATACCCTCAGCTGTTGCAAAACAGTGAAATTGTTAGAAGCACTGACTGTGCAAAGTTAGGACTGGTTTTCATTTGAATTTTTTCTGACTGTATACCATTTGTGGTGTGTGTGTGTCTGTGTGTGTGTGCTCAGTCATGTCCAACTCTGTGACCCCATCAACTGTAACCCACTAGGCTACTCTGCCCATGAAATTCAATAAACAAGAAAATACTACAGCAGGGAGTACCATTTCTTCCTAAACAAATTACTTAACCTTTCCAAACTACAGCTTAGTCACCTGAAAAACAGATATGATACTAATTTCCTCATTGTGCTGTTGGGTAAATTCTACAAACATTGTTTGAATATTCCTTTGTTCTCATGAAATCAAGCCATTGTGAAATATATTTCTACAGAAAATATTTTCTATTTTTCTAGATTAGCAAACATATTCATGGCACAGAATGCACCTTTGGATAGAATACATTAACTCTGTGTAATTACAAAGCAGCATTTAGGTCAATGCAAAAATATTTAAATCACCAGAATGCTAAGAAAAGAATACTTATCCTTATTATGCAAATATTTAATTATGTTTTATTCTTGGACAGATAAAATCAATGAACTGTTAAAACTAAAATAAGAACAGTTTCTGACCTTGAGAACATCTTTAATCACTTAAACAGAGAAAAACTACCTAACTCAGGCTAAGGAAATATTAGCACATGTGTTATACTGTTTTGTGTCAGAACAATGACTCTAATGGTGAAATGACTATCAGGACATTTGAAGGTAAGTTTTTTTCTGTGCAAAGTTTATGTTTATGACTCCTTATTCATAGCATTATTTACCTGGAGATATATATATATATATACCGGAAGAATCAGAAAGCCACTCCAGTATTTTTATCTGGAGAATCCCAGGGACAGAGGAGCCTGGTGGGTTACAGTCCATAGGGTTGCAAAGAGTCAGACACCGCTGAAGAGCAAGCACATGTATGTGCATATATATTTACTATAATTGGCAATATTATGTTCTATCCTATCCTATTCTATATTTTTCCTTATTGTTCTAATTAGTATGTTCTACTAACTGTTGACTAGTACAAGTGACTGACGGCCACATTATCTTACTGCTGCTTTAGTGGTAATTCTTTTAATGTTTTACATAATGTTTGTTTATTATAATGTTTACTTACCATGATATTATTGTGATAATCTTCTAACATACTAGTCATCATATAAAGAAGTTAGTTTTTATTTACAGTTTACTTCTTTTGCCAGAATATTCCATGCTTCATATACTTTTTGAGCATCTCCTTTTTAAGCCACAGTTCCATGAATAACAGCTGATGAATATGACCCATAATAATTATTGGAATGGCTCAGTATCAGTATTCCTCATGCAAAGAGGGGTAGTTTCTTTGTAACAGAAGGAGATCCAGGAAGAATTTTCAAATAAAATCTGTACTCTAATCAGTTATTTTAAAACTTACATTAGCTTGTTTATTCAATAAAATTTTACTGTTATTTTGGTAGTACTTTACAACATGTCATTTTTAAATAGAAAATCTCACATGGATTAATTTATAGGAAAAAAGCAGCATTAAAATTACAGTCAAAATGCACAACTTATAGTATTGGAGAAAATACTTACAAGTCTTATACCTGATAAGGATTCAAAAAGTAGAATATATAAAGAACAGCTCAGTGACAAAGGACAAGTCACTTGAAAAATAGGCAAATAATTTGAATAATTATTTCTTCAAAGAATACATAGAAGGACCAATAAATGCATGAAAAGATGCTCAACAAAATTAGTCATTAGGGAAATTAAAATCAGTGAGTTACCACTCATATTTACTGTAATATTTCTAATTTTAATAACTGAAAAAGGTGGAAAATAAGACATGTTGATGGAAATGTGAAAAAATTAGAATGCTTGTGCATTGCTGGTGGAAATATAAGATGGTATAGCTGCTGTTGAAACAATTTGATGGTTCCACAAAACATGAAGCATAGGATTGCCATATGATCCAGCAGTTTGACTCCAAATTAAGTATCACTAATACTGAAAATAGAGATTTAAACAGATACTTATATTAAAATGTTTATTGCAGAACTGTTTACAGTAGCTGAAAGGTTAAAAAACATTGTCTTCATCAACTAATGAATGGATAAATAAAATATACTATATGTGTATCTTTCAGACATAAAAAATAAAGTTCTAATGCATGCTACAATATAGATAAACTTCAAAATGTTATATTAAATAAACAAGACATAAAAGAATAAATGTAATACAATTCCACTTATATGAAATATCTATAGTAGGCAAGTTTATACAGACAGGGTGTAGATTAAAGTTTATGAGGGACTAGGAACGGGGAAATGTTGAGTTGTTGCTTATTCGATATAGAGTTTCTGCTTAATGCAGTGAAGATTTTTCACATAGATAGTGGTGATGATTGCATAATACTGTGTAATTTTGCCATTGAATTGCTCATTTAAAATGAATAAAGTTTTATTCTGTATGTATTTTACTATAATGAGGAAATCTATATGAAAAACATGAATATCAAAGGTGGTGATTTATGTTTACCAATTATAAATGCTTACACAGTAGTTATAAGAGGAAACCAGTTTGAATTTGCAGGAGCTCAGTTGTGGTTCAGTCCCTCTCCTATTCGACTCTTTGTGATCCCACGGACTGCAGCACATCAAGTTTCCCTGTCCCGCACTATCTCCCAGAGTTTGCTCAAACTCATGTCCATTTAGTCGGTGATGCCATCCAACCATCTCACCCTCTGCCCTCCCCTTCTCCTGACTTCAATCTTTCCGAGCATCAGGGTCTTTTCAAATGAGTTGACTCTTCCCATCAGCTGGCCAAAGTCTTGGAGCTTCAGCATCAGCCCTTCTAATGAATATTCAGGGTTGATTTCCTTTAGGGTTGACAGATTTGATCTCCTTGCAGTCCAAGGGATTCTCAAGAGTATTCTCCAACATCACAGTTCAAAAGCATCAATTCTTTGGTGCTGAGACTTCTTTATGGTCCAACTCTCATATCCGTACATGACTATTGGAAAAACCATAGTATGACTAGACAGAAATTTGTCGGCAAAGTAACGTCTCTGCTTGTTTATTCATTGTCCATGTTTGTCATAGCTTTTCTTCCAAGGAGCAAGAGTCTTTTAATTTTATACCTGCAGTCACCATCTGCAGTGATTTTGAAGCCCAAGAAAATAAAGTCTGTAACTGTTTCCATTTTTTCCCCCGTTGATGTGCCATGAAGTGATGGGATCAGATGCCATCATCTTCATTTTTTTGAATGTTGAGTTAAGCCAGCTTTTTCACCCCCTCTTTCACCTCCATTAAGAGGCTCTTCAGTTCATCTTCCCTTTCTGCCGTAAGAGTGGTATCATCTGCATATCTGAGGTTATTGATATTTCTCCTAACAATCTTGATTCTAGTTTGTGCTTCATTCAGTCTGGCATTTCACATGATGTACTCTGCATTGTCACCCTGCTTATTTAACTTATATGCAGAGTACATCATGAGAAATGCTGGGCTGGAGGAAGCCCAAGCTGGAACCAAGATTGCCAGGAGAAATATCAATAACCTCAAATATGCAGATGACACCACCCTTATGGTAGAAAGTGAAGAAGAACTAAAGAGCCTCTTGATGAAAGTGAAAGAGGAGAATGAAAAAGTTGGATTAAAGCTCAACATTCAGAAAACTAAGATCATGGTATCTCATCCCATCACTTCATGGCAAATAGATGGGGAACAGTGGCTGACTTTATTTTTCTGGGCTCCAAAATCACTGCACATGGTGATTACAGCCATGAAATTAAAAGACACTTGCTCCTTGGATGGAAAGTTATGACCAACCTAGACAGCATATTAAAAAGCAGAGACATTACTTTGCCAACAAAGGTCCGTCTAGTCAAGGCTATGGTTTTTCCAGTAGTCATGTATGGATGTGAGAGTTGGATTATAAAGAAAGCTGAGCATCAAAGAATTGATGCTTTTGAACTGTGGTGTTGGAGAAGACTCTTGAAAGTTCCTTGGTCTGCAAGGAGATCCAACCAGTCCATCCTAAAGTAGATAGGTCCTGGGTGTTCATTGGAGGGCCTGATGTTGAAGCTGAAACTCCAATACTTTGGCCACCTGATGTGGAGAGCTGACTCATTTGAAAAGACCCTGATGCTAGAAAGATTGAGGGCGGGAGGAGAAAGGGACAACAGAGGAAGAGATGGTTGGATGGCGTCACCAACACAATGGACATGAGTTTGGGTGAACTCCAGGAGCTGATGATGGACAGGAAGGCCTGGCGTGCTGCGGTTCATGGAGTCTCAGAGTCAGACACGACTGAGTGACTAAACTGAACTGAACAGAACTGAACTCTGCATGTAAGTAATATAAGCAGGGAGACAATATACAGCCTTGTCATACTCCATTACCAATTTGAACCAGTCCATTGTTCCATGTCCAGTTCTAGCTGTTGCTTCCTGACCTGCATACAGTTTCTCAGGAAGCAGGTAAAATGGTCTGATATTCCCATCTCTAAGAATTTTCCAGTTTGTTTTGATCCACATGATCTTCCTTGGTGGCTCAGGTGATAAAGAATCTACCTGCAATATGGGAAACCTGGATTCAATCCTTGGCTTGGAAAGATCCCCTGGAGAAGGGAATAGCTACCCACTCCAGTATTCTAGCTTGGAGAATTCCACGAACTGTATAGTCCATGGGGTCGCAAAGAATTGGACACAACTGGGTGACTTTCACTTTCAGCTTTCTTTTCACACAGTCAGAGGCTTTGCCATAGCTAATGAAGCAGAAGAAGATTTTTTTTTTAATTTTTTCCTGAAATTCCCTTGCTTTGTCTATGATCCAGCAGAGCTCAGTAACAAATCAGATAATCAATCTTGGAAAGACAAAGGTAAAACGTATCAGTATTTGAAATGAGAAAGAATTTTCATATTTGCTACATTTTTACTACATTATTAACTAATTCTAAGATTTAAAAAATTTTTAACATAATTCAGAAATAATAATAAATAATAGTTAGTAGTGTTCAGTTATGTCTAACTCTATGTGGCCCCATGGACTGTAGTCCACCAAGCTCTCTGTCCACAGAATTTTCCAGGCAGCCCTTTCCTTCTCCAGGGGATCTTCCTGATGCAGGGACTGAACCCACATCTTCTGAGTCTCCTGCATTGGCAGATGGATTCTTTACCACTGAGCCACCTGGGAAGCCAATAATATTAGTTGAATAACAATAGTGGAATAGTTGAATGGCTGAAAATCAGGATCTCTTTGGCACTAGTGTTAACATGGTATTAGTTCTGTCCCTAGTAGCTCAGTCGTGTCTGATTCATTTTGACCCCATGGACTGTAGCCTGCTAGGCTCCTCTGTTCAAGGGGATTCTCCAGGCAAGAATACTGGAGTGGGTTGCCACACCCTCCTTCAGGAAATTTTCTTAACCCAGGGATCAAAACCAGGTCTCCTGCATCGCAGGTGAATTCCTTACCAACTGAGCCATCAGAGAAGCCAAAGTATACTGGAGTAGGTAGCCTATCCCTTCTCCAGGGGAACTTCCTGACCCAGTAATCAAACTGGGGCCTCCTATATTGCAGGCACATTCTGTACCAGCTGAGCTACCAGGGAAGCCTCTATGATTGTTAGATGTCATCAGATTAAGAACAGGCATCACATATGATTATTGTTGATGGTGACCCCTGACCACCAACAACAGGGGTAGTGACCCATGGCGTTAGTTCTCAGACCTTTTAAGTTACTAAACCACTTGCAGCCATGTTTTCTCATATCCACGAAATGAGGGCATTCTAAAAAATAATCTTTGAGGATTCACAAACTAAAATGTACTGTGATGGTATAAAATTTTTCTGTGCATCTTAACAAGTTGATATAAAGGTCATTAAAAACACGAACTGTCATCAAGATAAAACAGTTACTTTAAAACCACTTCTGTGATTATATTGATTCCACCAGTTTCATGGATTATTAGACTTGAGTAAAAATATGGAGACTTTAACAGTTAATACAAAGGAAAACTAGCATTATTGGTATATCAACTTGGAAGTGTGCTGTTTTAGTCGTTCTGTAAATAAAGAATTTCTTGTCATGTGAAATAAATGTGGGAAGCTCGATTTCCTTTCTGTGAATAAATGAAACCAGAACTTTCTGATTTCTTGGATGACTGGATTGCTGATCACTTATAAATTGGTTCAGTGGCCTTCACAGAAAGGTTGACTTCCTTTCTGAGTCTTGGACACTCAGAAAAATTCTATAATTATTAAAGTAAGTTTTATTCTTCTTTATAAGAATAATCAAATAAAATATATTTATTATTTAATATATTTTTAAATGATTAAATTATATGTGTTTAAGGGATTCATATTAATCCTAACAAATGGAAAATATATAAACAGCACTTATTTCAGAGAATAAGCAAGGAATTAAGTATACCTTGAACTTGACTTTCAGACTCATAATCGTAGAAAGTTATTTTCCTGTACTAGTTAAGAAAATATGAAGTTTACATGACCGTTTATTAGCATATGAAGGTGTATAGATCAGGCTCAAATATTTTCTTATTAATACAATCTCATTAGCAATCAATTTCCATTAAATCATCATATTTAGTTTCAGGAGCTTATGTTCAGAATATCTAAAATTGCTTTTGTATGACATTATTTTGTAAGTGAATTATTTTGCATACTGAGACATCAACTAAATTTGAAAAATTAAGCTAAAAAGTACAGCTTGATTTCAATTATTATTTAAATAAACTCAAGTATTTGGCATTTAAGTTTCAGGCTTCCTGATCCAGATTTTTGTCCTGCTTTCATTTACTGGATCTATTTATAATCCTTTCCCTCTCTCATAGATGTTAGTCACAGCCTGCTGTGAGAAGCTTTCCTTACCCATAGGTTTGCTTTATGGAGGTAAGGGTTAATGGCAGCAGGCAAGACTCCCTGCAGTAATCTGGGTCACTTATATTATACAGATCAGTGATTTCTTTACCCAGAAGAATCTTAAATTACAACCATGAATACACACACACGCACACATACATGCATGCACACATATACTACCCTTTCACTTTGTTCAAGAGTTAATAAGAAAAAAATGCAAATTGAAAAAAATGGAAATATATTGAAAAGTAATAGTATGGAGAGAAGGTATATAGCATTATAATTACTATTTCTTTGCTTACATTTTCTATGATTTTTCCTGCTTTCAGTAGTCTCATTTATGAAAAGATATATTCTATAAGAGATGAAACCCATGGATATTTCTCATATTTAAAAAATGTTTTAATGTCAATGCATAGGCTCTCTTATCATAACTATCATGGCCAAAGTAACTACTTCAAACATCCATATTAGTTTAGCAATAATGCTGTTGCTAAGTTGCTTCAGTCATGTCTGACTCTGTGCGACCCCACAGACGGCAGCCCACCAGGCTCCCCCGTCCCAGGGATTCTCTAGGCAACAACACTGGAGTGAGGTGCTATTGCCTTCTCCGAGTAATCATACTGAGATATATTACAACTCTACCCACACCCACCACCTCAAAACTATAATTAATGACACATGAATCTGTAATTTCATTTAAGCTGTCTTTTAATAATACCTAAGTGCCGGGGTCCAGCCCTGGCTGATCCAGGGTATTCGAAGTGGGGACGGCGTCAGCGACCTATTTATTTAAATATTTTATAAAAGATATAAAGAGTAATAGGATGAGGATAGCTCAGTAGGAAAATTCAGTGGAGAAAAGAGGCTGAGTAGCTTGGTTTATGCGGGAGACCAATAAAACTTCAAGACAAGAAGCTTGCACCACTTACCTAGGCCGCAGGCGTCCTTCCGTTCTCCCGAAGGAGAGGAGACACTGAGGCCTCCCCGGTCGGATCTTAGAAGCCCAGGCATAATACGTAAGCATGGTGGGTCCCGCGCTCCAGATGGAGACTCAGCCAGAGTGGGGGAGAGAGCGACATGGGGAGACCTAAGAATTAAAATTCTATTCTTGCAACTAACACTTTCATTTTGTTGGTTATCTGGGCTTCCCTGGTGGCTCAGATGGTAAAGAGTCTGCCTGCAATGTGGGAGACCCAGCTTCAATCACTGGGTGAGAAGATTCCTCTGGAGAAGGAGATGGCAACCCATTCCAGTATTTTTGCCAGGGAAATCCCATGAAGAGAGGAGCCTGGCACACCTGGGGTCACAAAGAGTCAGACACAACTAAGTAACTACCACTTTCACTTTCAAGAATGAAAATAATCAATTTATTATTTTAGGTTATTATTTGACTGTAAGCAAATATTCATTCTAAATAAGTAAACCTTCCATATGAATAACAAATCATCAAAGGTAATTCAAATATAAGATACTCTGATGTGTAATAACGATGAATCATTACCACTCTAACAAAACTATTATGTTTAATTTTTTTATTATATTTTTATTTTTATTCATGATATGCATAAGCAAAGGGATGCTTTTCCTTTCTTTAATTTATGCATTACGACACACATTGTATAAAAATTATTTTATTTTATAAGCTAGAAGTTCACATGTTAAATGTACAATGAACATCTTTACATTATTAATTTCAAAAGTCTATGATTTTATGATAATTGAATGATTTTTTGATTGACCATCATATAGATGTAATTTAATATTTTTAACCAGTCATTTGTTTTTGGAAATGTTCATTTTTTTTTTCATTTTAGTAACCAGTGTGATAACAAATAGACACCAAGTTAAGTATATACATCAGTTCAGTTCAGTCGCTCAATTTTATGGAATAAATTTCTGTATGTGAAAACACAAAACTTTACAGTTTCTGGTGTGTTATGAAATTGTCTTCTAGAATACTGTTCTGAAATACATTCCTACAAGTAATACAATTTCCTGTATTCCCATGATCCTTGGTGTCATTTTATACTGCCATTGTTTTAACATTAATAATTAAGTTGACACTGCAACTTTATTTCCTTCATTTCTATGCACACCTTTTTTTCCCCTAGAGATTTATTTTCATCTGAAAAGTTTTATTCCTCTCTTTGCAAATATCCTTATTATTGATGTCTTTTAAGAATAATCTGATGTTTGAAAAAATAGCTTTCCAATGTTGATGTTAATCATATTTATACATCAAGTATGTGTTTCCTTTATAAAATCATGGTAACAGTTTAAGGTTATTTCTTACAATTATTAAGTCAGTAAAGTAGCTAGCCTTTTTGTACAGATTAGAATTTTGTGGATCAGTTAAGTTCAGTTCAGTTGCTCAGATGTGTCCAACTCTTTGCAACTCCATGAACCACAGCATGCCAGGTTTCCCTGTCCATCACCAACTCCTTGAGTCCACCCAGACCCGTGTCCATTGTGTTGGTGATGCCATCCAATCATCTCATCCTCTGTTGTCCCCTTCTCCTCCTGCCCTCAATTTTTCCCAGCATCAGGGTCTTTTCAAATGAGTCAGCTCTTCATATCAGGTGGTCAAAGTATTGGAGTTTCAGCTTCAACATCAGGCCCTCCAATGAACACCCAGGACTGATCTCCTTTAGAATGGGCTGGTTGGATCTCTGTGCAGTCCAAGGGACTCTCAAGAGTCTTCTCCAACACCACAGTTCAAAAGCATCAATTGTTTGGCACTTAGCTTTCTCAGTAGTCCAACTCTCACATCCATACATGACTACTGGAAAATACATAGACTTTACTAGACGGACCTTTGTTGGTAAAGTAATGTCTCTGATTTTTAATATGCTCTCTAAGTTGGTCATAACTTACCTTCAAAGGAGAAAGAGTCTTAATTTCATGGCTGCAATCACCATCTGCAGTGATTTTGGAGCCCAGAAAAATAAAGTCAGCCACTGTTTCCACTGTTTCCCCATCTATTTGCCATGAAGTGATGGGACAGATGCCATGATCTTCGTTTTCTGAATGTTGAGCTTTAATCCAGCTTTTTCCCTCTCCTCTTTCACTTTCATCAAGAGGCTCTTTAGTTCTTCACTTTCTACCATAAGGGTGGTGTCATCTGCATATCTGATGTTATTGATACTTCTCCTGGCAATCTTGATTCCAGCATGGGCTTCATCCAGCCCAGCGGTACTCATGATGTACTTTGCATAGAAGTTAAATAAGCAGGGTGATAACATACAGCCTTGACGTACTCCTTTTCCTATTTGGAACCAGTCTGTTGTTCCATGTCCAGTTCTAACTGTTGCTTCCTGACCTGCGTATAGGTTTCTCAAGAGGCAGGTCAGGTGTTCTGGCATTCCCATCTCTTTCAGAATTTTCCACAGTTTATTGTGATCCACACAGTCAAAGGCTTCGGCATAGTCAATAAAGCAGAAATAGATGTTTTTCTGGAATTCTTTTGCTTTTTAGATGATCCAGTGATGTTGGTAATTTGATCTCTGGTTCCTCTGCCTTTTCTTTCCTTTTTTTTTAAATTTTATTTTATTTTTAAACATTACATAATTGTATTAGTTTTGCCAAATATCAAAATGAATCCGCCACAGGTATACATGTGTTCCCCATCCTGAACCCTCCTCCCTCCTCCCTCCCCACACTATCCCTCTGGGTCGTCCCAGTGCACTAGCCCCAAGCATCCAGTATTGTGCATCAAACCTGGACTGGCAACTCGTTTCATACATGATATTTTACATGTTTCAATGCCATTCTCCCAAATCTTCCCACCCTCTCCCTCTCCCACAGAGTCCATAAGACTGTTCTATACATCAGTGTCTCTTTTGCTGTCTCGTACACAGGGTTATTGTTACCATCTTTCTAAATTCCATATACATGCGTTAGTATACTGTATTGGTGTTTTTCCTTCTGGCTTACTTCACTCTGTATAATAGGCTCCAGTTTCATCCACCTCATTAGAACTGATTCAAATGAATTCTTTTTAATGGCTGAGTAATACTCCACTGTGTATATGTACCACAGCTTTCTTGTCCATTCATCTGCTGATGGACATCTAGGTTGCTTCCATGTCCTGGCTATTATAAACAGTGCTGCGATGAACATTGGGGTACACGTGTCTCTTTCAATTCTAGTTTCCTCAGTGTGTATGCCCAGCAGTGGGATTGCTGGGTCATAAGGCAGTTCTATTTCCAGTTTTTTAAGGAATCTCCACACTGTTCTCCATAGTGGCTGTACTAGTTTGCATTCCCACCAACAGTGTAAGAGGGTTCCCTTTTCTCCACACCCTCTCCAGCATTTATTAATGAGTATACTACCCAAAGCAATTTATAGATTCAATGCAATCCCTATCAAACTACCAACAGTATTCTTCACAGAGCTAGAACAAATAATTTCACAATTTGTATGGAAATACAAAAAACCTCGAATAGCCAAAGCTATCTTTAGAAAGAAGAATGGAACTGGAGGAATCAACCTACCTGACTTCAGGCTCTACTACAAAGCCACAGTTATCAAGACAGTATGGTACTGGCACAAAGACAGAAATATAGATCAATGGAACAAAATAGAAAGCCCAGAGATAAATCCACACACATATGGACACCTTATCTTTGACAAAGGAGGCAAGAATATACAATGGAGAAAAGACAATGTCTTTAACAAGTGGTGCTGGGAAATCTGGTCAACCACTTGTAAAAGAATGAAACTAGAACACTTTCTAACACCATACACAAAAATAAACTCAAAATGGATTAAAGATCTAAATGTAAAACCAGGAACTATAAAACTCCTAGAGGAGAACATAGGCAAAACACTCTCCGACATACATCACAGCAGGATCCTTTATGACCCACCTCCCAGAATATTGGAAATAAAAGCAAAAATAAACAAATGGGACCTAATTAACCTTAAAAGCTTCTGCACATCAAAGGAAACTATTAGCAAGGTGAAAAGACAGCCTTCAGAATGGGAGAAAATAATAGCAAATGAAGCAACTGACAAACAACTAATCTCAAAAATATACAAGCAACTCCTACAGCTCAACTCCAGAAAAATAAATGATCCTCTGCCTTTTCTAAAACCAACTTGAACATCTGGAAGTTCACGGGTCATGTATTGCTAAAGCCTGGGTTGGAGAACTTCAAGCATTACTTTACTAGTGTGTGAGATGAGTACAATTGTGTGGTAGTTTGAACATTCTTTGGTATTACCTTTCTTTGGGATTGGAATGAAAAGTGACCTCTTCCAGTCCTGTGGCCACTGCTGAGTTTTCCAAATTTGCTGACATATTAAGGGCAGCACTTTCACAGCATCATCTTTTAGGATTTGAAATAGCTCAACCGGAATTCCATCACCTCTACTAGCTTTGTTTGTAGTGATTCTTACTAAGGCCCACCTGACTTCTCATTCCAGGATGCCCAGCTCTAGGTGAGTGTGAGTAATCACACTTTAGTGATTATCTGGGTCGTGAAGATCTTTTATGTACAGTTCTTCTGTATATTCTTGCCACCTCTTCTTAATATCTTCTGCTTCTGTTAGGTCCATACCATTTCTGTCCTTTATTGAGCCCTTCTTTGCATGAAATATTCCCTTGGTATCTCTAATTTTCTTGAAGAGATCTCTAGTCTTGCCCATTCTGTTGTTTTCCTCTATTTCTTTGCATTGATCACCTAGGAAGGCTTTCTTATCCCTCTTTGCTATTCTTTGGAACTCTGCATTCAAATGGGTATATCTTTCCTTTTGTCCTTTGCTTTTCGCTTCTCTTCTTTTCACAGCTATTTGTACGGCCTCCTCAGACAGCCATTTTGCTTTTTTGCATTTCTTCTTTTGGGGGATGGCCTTGCTCAGAATCTCCTGTACAATATCACGAACCTCTGTCCATAGTTCATCAGGCACTCTGTCTATCAAATCTAGTCCCTTAAATCTATTTCTCACTTCCACTGTATAATCGTAAGGGACTTGATTTAGGTCATACCTGAATGGTCTAGTGTTTTTCCCCACTTCTTTCAATTTAAGTCTGAATCTGGCAATAAGGAGTTCATGATCTGAGCCACAGTCCACTCCCAGTCTTGTTTTGCTGACTGTATAGGGCTTCTCCATCTTTGGCTGAAAAGATATAATCAATCTGATTTCGGTTTTGACCATCTGGTGATATCCAATGTGTAGAGTCTTCTCTTATGTTGTTGGAAAAGAGTGTTTCCTATGACCAGTGCGTTCTCTTGGCAGCATTCTGTTAGCCTTTGCCCTGCTTCATTTTGTACTCCAAGGCCAATTTTGCCTGTTAATCCAGGTGTTTCTTGACTTCCTACTTTTGCATTCCAGTCCCCTATAATGAAAAGGACATCTTTTTTGGGTATTAGTTCTAGAAGATCTTGTAGGTCTTCATAGAACCGTTCAACTTCAGCTTCTTCAGCATTACTGGTCGTGGCATAGACTTGGATTACCTTGATATTTAATGGTTTGCTTTGGAAATGAACAGAGATCATTCTGTCATTTTCGAGATTCCATCCAAGTACTGCATTTCTGACTCTTTTGTTGACTATGATGGCTATTACATTTCTTCTAAGGGATTCCTGCCCACAGTAGTAGATATAATGATCATCTGAGTTAAATTCACCCATTCCAGTCCATCTTAGTTCACTGATTCCTAGAATGTCAATGTTCACTCTTGCCATCTCCTGTTTGACCACTTCCAATTTGCCTTGATTCATGGACCTAACATTCCAGTTTCCTATGCAATATTGCTCTTTACAGCATCAGACCTTGCTTCTATCACCAGTCCCACCCACAACTGGCTGTTGTTTTTGCTTTGCCTCCATCCCTTCATTCTTTCTGGAGCTATTTCTCCACTGATCTCCAGTAGCACACTGGGCACCTACCGACCTGGGGAGTTCATCTTTTGGTGTCCCATCTTTTTGCCTTTTCATATGGTTCATGGGGTTCTCAAGGCAAGAATACTGAATTGGTTTGCCATTCCCTTGTCCAGTGGATCACATTCTGTCAGATCTCTCCACCATGACCTGTCCATCTTGGGTGGCCCCACACAACATGACTTAGTTTTATTGAGTTAGAAAAGGCTGTGGTCTGTGTGATCAGATTCGCTAGTTGTCTGTGATTGTGGTTTCAGTCTGTCTGTCCTCTGATGCTCTCTCACAGCACCTATTGTCTTTCTTGAGTTTCTCTTACCTTGGACATGGGGTATCTCTTCATGGCCACTCCAGCAAAGCGCAGCCACCGCCCCTAACCTTGGACGTCGGGTACCTCCTCTCACCTGCACTCAGGTGCCGTCAGGTGCCGTCGCAGCTGCCGTGCTCATGTGCTGTCGCAGCCTCCGCGAATGTCTCCTAGAAGGAAATAAAAACAACTATGAAATTTTGTCAGATAAGTTCTTTGAATTATCAGTATAAAATCTAATTAATATATGTCTTTACAAATTAAAACATTTAGTAGCAGTACAAGTTTTAGTATGAAAGAGTATACCACTAATTGAATGTGAATTGAACCATATATTCCAATTAGTATCTTTAATACTATATGGGAAATACTGGTGCATTATAAAGTGTAACATTAAAACTTTACTAAGTCAAACTTAAAATCTATTAAAAATAAATATACATGCATTTGCCTCAGTCCCTTCAACAAGCATACAATTTTTATACTATTTTCTTGATTGGATTGCTAAAGCAGGAAATTTTAATAAACTTAAATATTTATTAGATCTAGTCCTTAATTTTAAGTTTTATTCAAAATGGAAGTATATTTGCAGTTTTAATTATTAAGAATAATGGTTATATGTAAAATAATTTTGTGTAGTTTCAAAGTACATATAAAGGGCAAAATCACTCATCATCTTAACACCTAAACATTATAAAATAATTGTATTGGTGTGCATCACTAAAATTTTGATTTAAATATGTGTGAAGGTTTATGTATGGATGTCTACAATTATTTACAAAATAAGATGACTGTTATCAATATTGCATGGTGACCACAGTACCATATCAAAGGATATGGACATTTTGTAAAACTAGTCCTGCATATTGAAAAGGTACATTCTGAAATGTACACGTTATCACAAAATCTAAAGAGTGAACTGAACCTCACCTCTTGATGTGTTACTACTAGTATCCTTTGTCATCATACAAAATAAAATTTCTAAGTTGTAATATTACCTTGCATTGTGTTTCTGTGAATACCAGTAAAATGAAATAACTTGTTTATTTTTTGAAAATTTTTGCAAATTTTCTGAGTATACACGGACCTTTTCCTGCTTTCAGTTATTCGTTTATGTATTAATTAATAGAAGGTTTTTTCTCTCTCACTGATATTAAGTTAATATCACAACTTAATATTTTTCACATTTTGTAATGTTTGAGGTAATTTTTGTGTTGTTTTTATTTCAAATTCCTTGAGTTGTAATGTTTATCTGTATTTTCCTTTAAACAGGGAAATTAAGCTTTCTGTTTCCCTGTTTCCCTATTTTATGTTTGGTGCATAAGTACCCAAATGTACTAAAGCTAGTTAAATATATAGCTTTTCTTGTACTTTATAATTTTATTTTCAATATGTACTTTTAATTCACTTATGTTTTATATTAGATATAAAACACATAAAGTGTTGTGTAATATTTTATGATAATCATACTCATCTTAAATTTTTATATAATAGACACAATATTGCATGTTATTTGTCTATTATGTAGAGCCATATTATGTTTTATATGTCTACTATATAATATCATGTATTAACAATTAATTGAATAAAATTAATTTTATTTTTTGTTGTGTTCTCTTTAGCAGTATATATAATCCTGTTGCCAAATATTTTTCAGTATTGATGAAAATACATTGCAAATGAGAAAGAGATCAGTAAAGTAAATTAATAGTTTTGAATCTTAATAATACCTTCAGATTTGTTGTCTCTTTTATTTATTAGACCATGGATAGAATATTTGTATGTACAATCTCATTTGATCATCATCTACCTTTATGAAGAATATTATTTTCTTAGCCCCAGTTTACAGCTGAGTAAATATTTATTCAGAGCATAACAATAACCTGATTTATGTCCCAGACAGAACAAGAAAATCTATTCCACCGTGAAGAATCATAAAGACTATTATGTTGCTTAGGTAGTACAGATTAAGAGCTTGTTCTCAACAATAAGAAATACTCAGGCTGCATCTTAGTTGTACAATCTAACATGTTGGCCAAGACAGTGCTGCTGCACGCGTGTGTGCTCAGTCGCTCAGTTGTGTCCAACTCTTTGAAAAACTGTGTTCATGGATCGGAAGACTCAATGTAGTGAAAATGAGTATACTACCCAAAGCAATCTATAGATTCAATGCAATCCCTATCAAGCTACCAACGGTATTTTTCACAGAGCTAGAACAAATAATTTCACAATTTGTATGGAAATACAAAACACCTCGAATACCAAAGCAATCTTGAGAAAGAAGAATGGAACTGGAGGAATCAACCTGCCTGACTTCAGGCTCTACTACAAAGCCACAGTAATCAAGACAGTATGGTACGGGCACAAAGACAGAAGTATAGATCAATGGAACAAAATAGAAAGCCCAGAGATAAACCCATGCACATATGGACACCTTATCTTTGACAAAGGAGGCAAGAATATACAGTGGAGAAAAGACAATCTCTTTAACAAGTGGTGCTGGGAAAACTGGTCAACCACTTGTAAAAGAATGAAACTAGAACACTTTTTAACACCATAAACAAAAAATAACTCAAAATGGATTAAAGATCTAAACATAAGATCAGAAACTATAAAAATCTTGGAGGAGAACATAGGCAAAACACTCTCCGACATACATCACAGCAGGATCCTCTATTACCCACCTCCCAGAATATTGGAAATAAAAGCAAAA
Organism: Bos taurus; assembly: GCF_002263795.3. Taxonomy (NCBI): domain Eukaryota; kingdom Metazoa; phylum Chordata; class Mammalia; order Artiodactyla; family Bovidae; genus Bos; species Bos taurus. The sequence continues at coordinate 25,856,241 of NC_037344.1, read as the reverse complement.
ATAAACAAATGGGATCTAATTAAAATTCAAAGCTTCTGCACAACAAAAGAAACTATTAGCAAGGTGAAAAGACAGCCTTCAGAATGGGAGAAAATAATAGCAAATGAAGCAACTGACAAACAACTAATCTCAAAAATACACAAGCAACTCCTACAGCTCAATTCCAGAAAAATAAAGGACCCAATCAAAAAAATGGGCCAAAGAACTAAATAGACATTTCTCCAAAGAAGACATACAGATGGCTAACAAACACATGAAAAGATGCTCAACATCACTCATTATTAGAGAAATGCAAATCAAAACCACAGTGAGGTACCATTTCATGCCAGTCAGAATGGCTGCGACCCAAAAGTCTACAAGCAATAAATGCTGGAGAGGGTGTGGAGAAAAGGGAACCCTCTTACACTGTTGGTGGGAATGCAAACTAGTACAGCCACTATGGAGAACAGTGTGGAGATTCCTTAAAAAACTGGAAATAGAACTGCCTTATGACCCAGCAATCCCACTGCTGGGCATAGACACTGAAGAAACTAGAATTGAAAGAGACACGTGTACCCCAATGTTCATCGCAGCACTGTTTATAATAGCCAGGACATGGAAGCAACCTAGATGTCCATCAGCAGATGAATGGACAAGAAAGCTGTAGTACATATACACAATGGAGTATTACTCAGCCATGAAAAAAATACATTTGAATCAGTTCTAATGAGGTGGATGAAACTGGAGCCTATTATACAGAGTGAAGTAAGCCAGAAGGAAAAACACCAATACAGTATACTAACGCATGTATATGGAATTTAGAAAGATGGTAACAATAACCCTGTATGTGAGACAGCAAAAGAGTCACAGATGTATAGAACAGTCTTTTGGACTCTGTGGGAGAGGGAGGGGGGGATGATTTGGGAGAATGGCATTAAAACATGCATAATATCATATAAGAAACGAATCGCCAGTCCAGGTTCGATGCAGGATACAGGAAGCTTGGGGCTGGTGCACTGGGATGACCCAGAGGGATGGTATGGGAAGGGAAGTGGGAGGGGCATTCAGGATGGGGAACACATGTACATCTGTGGCAGATGCATGTTGATGTATGGTAAAACCAATACAATATTGTAAAGTTAAAAAAAAAATAATAAAAAAATAAAAAAGTGAAAAACCATGGACTGTAGCCCCCCAGGCTCCTCTGTCTCTGGGATTATCCCAGCAAGAATACTAGAGTGGGTTGTCATTTCCTCTTCCAGGGAATCTTCCTGACCCAAAGATTGAACTCACATCTGCTGCCTTGGCAGGTGGATTCTTAACCACTGAGTCACCTGGGAAGCCCAGACAGTGCTGCTATTTTTGATAAATTGGGAAATTATGAAACCATGAAAAAGAGAGAAAGTTTGTATAGTGATATAAATTAAATCAGTCACAAATTAAAATCAATTAGGTACTATGTAATAAGTTAATAGCACATTTATTAATGCAACATTTGTATTTTAAACATAAGCTATTTAAAAAATTTCTACATTATGATTTATTTTAAGGATACTTTATTTTACCAAATCCTGCAGTGAACATCTACTCAGCTTCCATAACATGTGTCAATAAAAGTAATAACAGAAAATATTATATTTGAAGATTCCAATAATGACAGCAGCTAGCTAATACATATTATAGAAAAATAAAATTTATCACAGGTATTCACAGTACATTTTGTCCCTCCAGCTAAAGTTTATTAATATTTTGATATACCTCTTCTATTGAAATAGAAAATGAAAAAAGTATTTGAGAAGTTATTGAAGTGACAAAAATGTTATTTTTATATTGAATGCCTTTATTATTTGCAAGAGATATTATATTTTCAAATGAAGTTGTGAACACATTAATAGCAGTTTAATCACATTGTTTTGGAATCTGTTGGTAAAATATCTTGTGTTTTCCAGACAGTGATATTATATTCATACCTACGGACACCTATTCACATATGTGCCTACCTGTATATGCACATACCTATATATGCTAGTATATTTCTTCATTCTGTACTATTGCCTTCTCTTTATGTACTAATTCAAAAACATATCTCAACCTTTGATTGATTTCTTACTATAGAAACTTAAACATAAAAAGGAGGGAACAATTGTAAATATTCTAAGGCCTCATTTATATGTAGGTTTTAGTGGAATAAAAAGAGATTTTAAGGTAAGTTTAAAAACAAATGACATTCTCCTTCCACTTTGCTGGAGGTCGGTAAAGAGGTTAATCAGAAGAGAAATGTGAGGAGACGGAATAAAAGGGGAGCCAGGAAACAACATCACTTTAAGAAATGCATTTAGAGAATCCTACTAGTAATATAAATCTGTTTTTAATACTGGTCTTGACAACTGTGTAAACATTTTCTACATAAGTATGAAACTAATGTACTTATATTGCCTGTAAACACAATGTAATATTTAACACTTCTGGCTAAGGATTTCTCTGGCGATTCTTCTTTCATAGGAAACTGATCCAATTCAAGAAAGTTTTACTGCTATAATCAAGCACTTTCCAAAGCCCTCACCCAACCATACCATCATCTTTGGTAGTTAGGACTTAAGCATATGAATTTTTGGTGTCGGGGACAAAGTCTCCAATCATTTATATATATATATGAAATCATATATATATACATATATATGTCTGAAGTTATTTATATATATATCTGAAATCATTTATATATATGAAATCATTTATATATATTATATATATAAAACTACTGAAAAAAGCTTTTTTATTCAGATATTTATAATGCTAAATAGAATGAATCAGGCAATGTTAATGTTTTGTAACCTCAGAAAATTAAGCAGGGCAAGTGAGGTAAATAGCAGATATTAATCAATAAAATCAGTGCAAATAATAAAATAATAAGTTAAAAATTCATAGTGATATCATTTATGGTTGTATTTATTTATTAACTCTTGACTGTGCTGGGTGTTTCTTGCTGTGCAGGCTTTTCTCTGGTTACAGAGACCCAGGGCTACTCTAGTTGCAGTACATGGGCTTTGCATGTGGTGGCGTCTCTTGCGGGAACACAGGTTCTAGGACTCCCGGGCTTCCGTAGTTAAGGTGCGTGGGCTCAGTAGTAGCGGTGCAGGGTCTCTAGAACACGGGCTCAGTAGATGCGGTGCCAGAGCTTAGTTGTCCCGCAGCATGTGGGATCTTCATGTATCAGGGATCAAACCCATGGCTCTTGCATCGGCCTGCATATTCTTTACCACTGAGCCATCAGGGAAACCCAAGATATGACAGTTTTTAAACGAGGTAGTTCTATTGTATATTGTTGTACATATCAGCAAGTTTCATGGGTCTACCTTAAGAGAAATAAAATACGAAAAAAGTTCACATTTGGATAGAAAAGTTGGTCATTTCACTTAAAAACCTCCAAAAGAGAATAATTTAGCATTTGCTCTCTCAAGTCATGAAAAGGAAAAGCTATTTTTAGTAAAACAAATAATTATAGTGATCTATATATTATGATATATAGCAAATAGTGGGCAAAGCATAAGTTAATTCCATTTCATTCAAAGAGTGAGTGAAGCATAACCAAGAATTCTTCTTTCTGTCTCATTTCTGTGGCAACATATTTAAAAATCATAAAATATAAAAATAGGAATAAACAGCAGAAAATTGCTAAATTTTACCATTAGACCCATAGTCCCTTTAAGATACAAACAGCCACATTGTCATTAACTGAATGAGTGATTTCCATCCAAGCATAAATTCCAGCTGTGAAAGTAACTGAAGTCTTCCACTCTGCTGTTTTTTAAGCTAGTTTCAACTTGGAATCAAGTTTTCCAAAAGCTAATTATCCCTATTTTACTCTTTAGCCTAGTTGTTGCATTCCCTTATAATAGTCAGTGTGAGGTTTACAGTTTCTTTTAGAGGTGGCAAAGCTTGCAGGAGGCTTTCAATGAGGCAAATTAGGCCAATCTTTGCTTCTTTCAGAGGAATGAAAAAAGCAAGTTGTGATGCTTTTAGTGCACCTCAAATTATCAAGCTTCCATCATTTTGAATTGGTTTCTGACCACTGATCTTTTTTTTTTTTTTTTTAATTTTTTAACATGTAGTGATTCCTCAAATTTGAGTTTCTGGACTATTATTCTTCCCCATCACCGTCTTCCCCTCTTCCTCCCTCTCTTCCCTCCTCTCCTCCTCTTTCTCCTTCTTTTTCCCCAACTCCATTACTTATAAGGCTTCAGTTGCTTTGTAATTTTTTTAGCCCACCAAAAGACAAAAAAATACACGACTTGATAAATGTTCCTAAAGTATTTCATTTAATACAAGGAAATGTAGCAAAGAAGCATCAATCAGTGGCATGTAATGAGGCAAGGTGGGGTTAGATATTAACAGGATGAAACATTTGGTCAATCACAGGCAAAATGAAGAAGAAGGGATGTAAAACTCCTCTTCTCACAGTTGCACAGAATGGCCAGTCTTTACCAAGTGCATCAGAGGGTGGCTTAATTAACTGAATGAAGTTGTTTCTAGAATAGGAACACTTAGGTTATCCCTAGGAAGATCTCCTCTCAGTATTTAACCTCCTTTTAGTAGCATAACCACATAAATGTGTTTGTAACTAACATACATTATTGCAGCACAAAGGGAATTTATTTCTTAATTTAAAAAAAAATCAACAATTTATCTCTTCCAATTCTTTTTTTTTCAATAATTTCCCATTTGAAATTTAAATAGGTATCATCCTAATCCTGAATATTATTAATTTCCAGTATTACTCAATGGCCTTGTATTTGTCTAAGCTTATTCTAATATTTCTGTTTATATATAATACATTCTGCATAGAGATTAATAACTGGCATTGACTATGTGGATTTCTTTTAACTAACTTTCTACCAAAGTACTGATAACAAGAAAATTATTTTAACATACATTTCAGACAATCGGCAGTCTAACAACTTATACCTACAACCTTATTTCTCCTTTCCCTCTAGGTGTGTTCTCTGTTCCAATAATATTTAGAATAGTTGCAATATTTGTTGTCTAACTAAGTTGATGGTGGAAAACTAATGAAATAAAAATAATTCTATCAAAATATGTTTGTCCTTTATTACAAAAGAGGTACCTACTTAATAAAGTACATTAAAAGCCAATTAGGAACTTATGTAAAAATGGTAGGACATAACTGAAATGCACTAAATTAACTTCTGAGTCTTTTAATAATCATTCCTATGTCTTTTATGTGAGGAAATTCCCATTGAATAAGTGGAAATCAGAAAGAATAGGAACATCCTTATTCTTTTCCCTTTCTTCCTGTTCTAATATGCTTTGTGGGGATCAACGTCTAATTCTCCAGTACCTGGATGAGATACAAGACAGGTCTCAAGACTTATCTTTTCAGACAATGACAACATTCTAGTCACTATAGGTTATAAAATAATTATACTTATCATTAAATATCCAGTCCCATTAAATAGTCAAAAATTATTTTAAATGTTTTCAAATAAATAAATGCACTTTAAATATTGAACTTTATTTTAAAATAATGTATCTCTCTATCTATAATTTAGAACTACCTCTGGAAGCCTTTAATGGAAATGAGTACCATTGGCTTCTTCATTTTTGTACCTATATTTCTTTCCTTCTCTCTCATTAACTTCTCTTTTTTAACCTTGCAGACCAAGGCAGAAAGATTAAGAATCAAAATATGTCTTCTCTTACTGCTTATGTGATCAGTTTGAGTTGGATAGGAGTTGAAAACTGATTATCTTCTGAGATGTCTTTCAGAGGCTATTAAGAACCCCCATCATTTGGCCTCTCTGGACAGCTCTTTCCTCTCTTAGGCTATTGGTTAGCATGACTTGTTTCTGTTGAATTCTACTCACTTCTTTAGGCTACTATTATCTAAAGAATGCCAGGCCAATTCTCTCATCTGGTATGATAGAACTACAGTGTTTTGTCTGATTGCAAATGGGTTTGTAGTTTTTTCCAGCCTGCAATGCACAGACCACTTTAATCTCTTGACTTTGAGATTCCTTAGACATAATTTGTATGGTATTCTCAACATATTCCTCAGGCTTTACAAAACATATTAAATTTTCTAAGGAATATCCTTGAGGTAGAAGAGAAAACATCCCAATCTGCTGCTGCTGCTGCTGCTGCTAAGTCACTTCAGTCGTGTCCGACTCTGTGCGACTCCACAGAGGGCAGCCCACCAGGCTCCCCCGTCCCTGGGATTCTCCAGGCAAGAACACCGGAGTGGGTTGCCATTTCCTTTTCCAATGCATGGAAGTGAAAAGTGAAAGTGAAGTCGCTCAGTCGTCTCCGACTCTTCGCGACCCCATGGACTGCAGCCCACCAGGCTCCTCTGTCCATGGGATTTTCCAGGCAAGAGTACTGGAGTGGGGTGCCATCGCCTTCTAGGCACTAGTAAAGATGGACTCACAACTTACTTGTAAATAGTCCCCCAAAATATTCCTAATCCAGTGATATTTTTCCTCAAATATTTCAACACCTTTTTAATAGACTGGAGATTGTTGGTTACCTAATTGTCTCTGATTTGACTCTCAGATACCTCTTTTGCAAGTCTTGAAGAGGTAATTTAGAACCTCTGTTTAGAACATGAAAGTAGTTGACATGTTATTGGATCACAGTAAAAACTGATACAAAATCCCAATTTAACATCATGTAACATGTATTTACTCATTCTCTTAGTTACAAATTGATTTTTATTGTATTCATTTGCATTCTATAGGATCATAAATATTGACCACATAATATGACTTTAGAGACAATCAGATAAGTTGTTAAAAATTTTTACAAAAGGAAAAAATAAACTATAGTGAAAATTACTGAAAGTATGAGGCCATATAAAGATTACTGAGAAGTTGATTTGTGTGGAATCATTTTGATCTCTAAAATGATATTTAATTAATCTGTAATACTTTAAAGAAATGTTTACAGAAATACAGTTGATTTACAATGCTGTGTTAATTTCTATTGCACAGCAAGGTGATTCAGTTATATGTATATATACATATTTTTAATATTCTTCTTAATTTTGGTTTATCACAAGATATTGAATATGGTTCCCCCCACTCCAGTACTCTTGCCGGGAAAATCCCATGGATGGAGGAGCCTGGTGGGCTACAGTCCATGGGGTCGCTAAGAGTTGGACACGACTGAGCGACTTGATTTTCACTTTTCACTTTCATGCATTGGAGAAGGAAATGGCAACCCATTCCAGTGTTCTTGCCTGAAGAATCCCAGGGACGGGGGAGCCTGGTAGGCTGCCATCTATGGGGTCTCACAGAGTCGGACACGACTGAAGTGACTTAGCAGCAGCAGCTATACAATAGGACCTTATTATTTATCCATTCTATGCATAATAATTTGCATCTGATAACCCAAAATTCCCAATTCATCCTTCTCCCACCCACTTTGGAAACCATAAGTCTATTCTCTATGTCTGTGAATCTGTTTATGTTTTGTAAATATGTTCATTTGTGTCGCATTTCAGATTGCACATATAACTGATACCATATGGCCTTTGTCTTTCTCTTTCTGACTTTCTTCACTTAGTATTATAATATCTTAAATTCATCCATGTTGCTGTAAATGGCATTATTTCTTCTTTTTCATGGCTGAGTTGGGTTTCATTGTATATATACACTACATCTTTTTTATCCATTCACTCACCAAGGGGCATTTAGGTTGCCTCCATGTCTTGGCTATTGTGAGTAGTATTGCTATGAATGCAGGGGTACATGTGTCATTTTGAGTTACAGTTTTGTCCAGATGTATGCCCAGAAGTGGGATTGCTGGATCATATGGCAACTCTATTTTTTGTTTTTTTTTAAGGAACATCCATAGTGGCTGCATCAACTTACTTCCATCAACGAAGTAGGAGTGTCTCTTCTTTTCCATACCCTCTCCAAACTTTTTGATGATGACCATTCTAACCAGTGTGAGGTGATACCTCACTGTAGTTTTGATTTTCATGTCTCTGATAGTTTGTGATATTGAGCATCTTTTCATGTGCCTGTTGGTCATCGATATGTCTTCTTTGGAGAAATGTCTATTTAGGAATTCTGCCCATTTTTCTATTGGATTTTTTTGTTGTTGTTGAGTTGTATGTGGAGAAGGCAATGACACCCCACTCCAGTACTTTTGCCTGGAAAATCCCATGGATGGAGGAGCCTGGTAGGCTGCAGTCCATGGGGTCGCTAGAGTTGGACATGACTGAGTGACTTCACTTTCACCTTTCACTTTCATGCATTGGAGAAGGAAATGGCAACCCACTCCAGTGTTCTTGCCTGGAGAATCCCAGGGACTGGGAAGCCTGGTGGGCTGTCATCTATGGGGTCGCACAGAGTCAGACACGACTGAAGTGACTTAGCAGCAGAGTTGTATGACCTGTTTGTATGTTTAATGAAAATGTTTAATGGAAATTAAGCCCTTGTTACTCATATGGAAACTGTAGAAATTCTAAAATGAGTAATAACTTGGCACATGTCCATTATAGTAGAAAACTTGATATAACTAAATGTCCATATATATGTATATAGCTTATTAGAATATATATCTGAATTTTATGTCTAGACTAATGAAGTCTTACTATATTCAGGTACACCAAAATGGCCCTAAAACTACATTTAAAAAAATGCTGAGTCTATTCTTATTTATGAATAAGTGTATTTTTCCCATGACTAATTGCAGTTTTCATGAAGTATTTCTGGTAGTTCTTTTCTTTTTCCCTACTCGCTCTCTGAAAACTACCCATTAGCTTTGGACATATCTGGAGCAATCTCCATATATCTCATATTGTCTTTATTATCTTAATCATAGCAAATGCACTTATAAGAAAAATTCATTTCTTTTATTCAGAGTATTAATTATTTTAATATGAATAAAAATGATAGATTTCAGTCAAGGATAATATATATGTGGAGTGAGTAAAAATATAGAAAATAATGGAGTATTAATTTTAATATGACAGTAAAATCAAAGAGCCTGAATACACTATGATTATTTGAGTATAATTTTTATGTTTTGTTGGACTGAACACCAGAAGTCAGTATGATTGTACAGAAAAGAACAGCACAATATTTACGGTAATAGCTTAATGTTATATCATAGAAATGGAATTTAATTCCTGTAATAGAAAAGCAAATATTATCTGGATTTATAGAACTTTTAAAGCATCTTTACTACAAAACTATCATATTTGAGCACAATGTGAAAACTACTTTTACAATTAAGAAAAATGGCACAGATGATTACACAAGAATTGTTATTTTATCATTCTGTCCTTTCAGACTGTGAATAATATATATAATCACCTCATGGATGTTTTAGTTGTTAAGTAGACACTTGCATCAACTGAAGATAGCATATACACTAGGCTATATTTTTAAAAAAAAATAAGTTTTAAAAAATCATTCCCTTTTTCAGGTTGTGCTGTGGATTGGCTAAGCATATGCGACCTGGAGAAGGAAATGGCAACCCACTCCAGTATTCTTGCCTGGAAAAACCCATGGACAGAGGAGCCTGGCAGGCTACAGTCCATGGAGTTGCAAAGAGTCAGACACAACTGAGTGACTGAGCACACACATATATCTTCATTTATATCTACTAGTAATTATGTAACATGTAATTTTTATTTTATTCCTTTTAATATCCCTATTGCAGGCAATATTTGGCATAGGAATTGTTTTAAAATTTGCAATGAGAAATTTTTTTTTCCCCAAGAAAAACAAATTAGTGGACTCCACTTAGTCACTGCCACATCAGAGAGAGTTTTCTTATAGAAATTAGAGCTTATAATCCTGAAGAAAAATTCTGACTAGAATTTTGGTTCAAATTTGCCACCCATTTTTGTATCGCATTTCTCCTACCATGTTATAAAGTGAGAAGTAATCAAAGGCGCCTGTGCTAAGGTAAATATAGAGCACTGAACAGACAGGGACATACAAAATAGAAGGACTGGAAAAGGTCAGTTTTTATTCCAATCCCAAAGAAAGGCAATGCCAAAGGATGCTCAAACTACCACACAATTGCACTCATCTCACACGCTAGTAAAGTAATGCTCAAAATTCTCCAAGCCAGGCTTCAGCAATATGTGAACCGTGAACTTCCAGTTGGTCAAGCTGGCTTTAGAAAAGGCAGAGGAACCAGAGACCAAATTGCCAACATCCGCTGAATCATCAAAAAAGCAAGAGAGTTCCAGAAAAACATATATTTCTGCTTTATTGACTATGCCAAAGCCTTTGACTGTGTGGATCACAATAAACTGTGGAAAATTCTGAAAGAGATGGGAATACCAGACCACCTGATCTGCCTCTTGAGAAACCTGTATGCAGGTCAGGAAGCAACAGTTAGAACTAGATATGGAACAATAGACTGGTTCCAAATAGGAAAAGGAGTATGTCAAGGCTGTATATTGTCATCCTGCTTATTTAACTTATATGCAGAGTACATCATGAGAAATGCTGGGCTGGAAGAAGCACAAGCTGGAATCAAGATTGCCGGGAGAAATATCAATAACCTCAGATATGCAGATGACACCACCCTTATGGCAGAAAGTGAAGAGGAACTAAAAAGCCTCTTGATGAAGGTGAAAGAGGAGAGTGAAAAAGTTGGCTTAAAACTCAACATTCAGAAAATGAAGATCATGGCATCTGGTCCCATCACTTCATGGGAAATAGATGGGGAAACAGTGTCAGACTTTATTTTTGGGGGCTCCAAAAACACTGCAGATAGTGACTGCAGCCATGAAATTAAAAGACGCTTACTCATGGGAAGAAAAGTTATGACCAACCTAGATAACATATTGAAAAGCAGAGACATTACTTTGCCAACAAAGGTCCGTCTAGTCAAGGCTATGGTTTTCCCTGTGGTCATGTATGGATGTGAGAGTTGGACTGTGAAGAAGGCTGAGCGCTGAAGAATTGATGCTTTTGAACTGTGGTGTTGGAGAAGACTCTTGAGAGTCCCTTGGACTGCAAGGAGATCCAAACAGTCTATTCTGAAGGAGATCAGCCCTGGGATTTCTTTGGAAGGAATAATGCTAAAGCTGAAACTCCAATACTTTGGCCACCTCATGCGAAGAGTTGACTCATTGGAAAAGACTCTGATGCTGGGAGGGATTGGGGGCAGGAGAAGAAGGGGATGACAGGGGATGAGATGGCTGGATGGCATCACTGACTCGATGGACGTGAGTCTGAGTGAACTCTGGAAGTTGGTGATGGACAGGGAGGCCTGGCGTGCTGCAATTCATGGGGTCACAAAGGGTCGGACATGATTGAGCGACTGAACTGAACTGACCTCATGCATGCTGCAATTCATGGGGTCACAAAGGGTCGGACATGATTGAGCGACTGAACTGAACTGAACTCAGGCTCACACTAGGCTTATACTGTCTATAGGAATGTGTAGCTTCCATTAAACTATATCAGTATTCTTGCTTGGAAAATCTCATAGACAAAGGAGCCTGGCAGGCTACAGTCCATAAGATTGCATAGAGATGGACACAACTGAAATGACTTAGAACACATGTACTCATGCCACTGTATGGAACACAAGTCAGAATTTAAAAATAAAATAAAGTTCCTGCTCTGAGTTCAAAATTCATTTGTTTAAGGAGAGAGTTTGGTGTTGCTGGTGAGATAAAAGGAAATATATTCAGCAATCCAATAGGAGACCTTATATTTTATTTAAGATTTTATGTTGTTTAGTCGCTAAGTCATGTCTGATTCTTTGCCTATGGTATTTCCCAGGCAAGATACAGAAGTGGGTTGCCATTTTCTTCTCCAGGGATCTTCCCAAAGCAGGGGTTGAATCAGAGTCACCTGCATTGACAGATGGATTTATTTTACCACTGAGTCACCAGGATACCCAATTAGATTACTAATTAAAATTAAAAGTAGAGGAAAAAAAGAAACTCAGGTATTAATTTTTACAAAGGCCACCACATGGAAAGCAACCTTTTTATAATTAGAGTTGGGCACAGAGAAAGGACTGAATACATTTTTTTTTAATTAAACCCCATACAATTTAGCACATACTTATGTGGCAATCAGTTCAGTTCAGTAGCTCAGGCACGTCTGACTCTTTGAGACCTCATGGACTGCAGCATGCCAGGCTTCCCTGTCCATCACCAATTCCAGGAGCTTGCTCAAACTCCTGTCCATCCAGTCAGTGATAACATCCAACCATCTCATCCTCTGTTGTCCCCTTTTCCTACTGCCTTCAATCTTTCCTAGCATCAGAGTCCTCTCCACTGAGTCAGTTCTTCACGTCAGGTGACCAAAGTATTAGCATTAGGTTGATGAAACACATACCAAAATTCTCCAAGCCAGGCTTCAACAGTACATGAACCATGAACTTCCAGATGTTCAAGCTGGTTTTAGAAAAGGCAGAGGAACCAGAAATCAAATTGCCAACATCTGCTACATGATCAAAAAAGCAAGAGAGTTCCAGAAAAACTTCTGCTTTATTGACTATGCCAAAGCCTTTGACTGTGTAGATCACAATAAACTGTGGAAAATTCTGAAAGAGATGGGAATACCAGACCACCTGACCTGCCTCTTGAGAAATCTGTATGCAGGTCAAGAAGGAAAAGTTAGAACTGGACATGGAACAACAGACTGGTTCCAAATTGGGAAAGGAGTCCGTCAAGGCTGTATATCGTCATCCTGCTTATTAACTTATATGCAGAGTACATCATGAGAAACGCTGGGCTGGAAGAAGCACAAGCTGGAATCAAGATTGCTGGGAGAAATATCAATAACCTCAGATATGCAGATGACACCACCCTTATGGCAGAAAGTGAAGAGGAACTAAAAAGCCTCTTGATGAAAGTGAAAGAGGAGAGTGAAGAAGTTGGCTTAAAATTCAACATTCATAAAACGAAGATCATGGCATCTGGTCCCATCACTTCATGGCAAGTAGATGGGAAAACAGTGGAAACGGTGACATATTTTATTTTTGTGGGCTCCAAAATCACTGCAGATGGTGACTTCAGCCATGAAATTAAAAGAAGCTTGCTCCTTGGAAGAGAAGTTATGACCAACCTAGACAGCATATTAAAAAGTAGAGAAGGTCCATCTCATCAAAGCTATAGTTTTTACAGTAGTTGCGTATGGATGTGAGAGTTGGACTATACAGAAACCTGAGCACTGAAGAATTGATGCTTTTGAACTGTGGTGTTGGAGAGGACTCTTGAGAGTCCCTTAGACTGTAAGGAGATCCAACCAGTCCATCGTAAAGGAAATCCATCCTGAATATTCATTGGAAGGACTGATGTTGAAGGTAAAACTCCAATACTTTGGCCACCTGTTGTGAAGAGCTGACTCATTGAAAAAGACCGTTATGTTGGGTAAGATTGAAAGCAGGAGGAGAAGGGGATGACAGAGGATGAGATGATTGGGTGGCATCAATGACTCAACGGACATGAGTTTGAGTAAGCTCCGGGAGTTGGTGATGGACAGGGAGGTCTGGTTGCTGCAGTCCATGGGGACGCAAAGAGTCGGACAGGACTGAGAAACTGAACTGAACTGAACTTGTCCTTGTATGTATGTTTTGCCTGCCTTCCCAACAACTAGAAGCTGCCTCAGGGCATTATAATATGTTGATTAAACCATGTGGACTATATATGTGATCAGTTGAGTCTTCTGTGAAGATAAAAGTTTATCCACAAACTTTTAAGATTCAAATGGGTGAATGTAGAGATTTACTTTTTTTGCAGCCACACAAGATGAGACTCCTCTGTTAAGTTCCCTTGCCTATTGGATCTGCCATCTACCATTGTGAAATGATGTGTCTCTTTCTTTGATCTCTTCTTGCCCTCTGTGTATGCCGGTTTCAGATTTTACCAGGGAATTTTCCAGGATTACAAACTTAACATATACATAATGATTATATATATTAAGATATCTGAAAGCAAAACTTTGGAAGATAAATGGAGGTCAAATATTGAAGTTAAAAATGTTAACAATGAGTATAAAATAAATGCTAAAAAGACACAGCCTAAAAATACAAATATGCATGGATCAGAAAATGTCATATTAGCAATAACCCTAGTTATAGTTTATTATGAGCTGTACATAGGGTGAAAAATTTCACAAGGCTTATTCATATGAAACTACATACATAGGTATGCATTTGCATATATATTTTTATATGACCTAGTTGTATATTTTTTAAAGGTAAGCCAATGTTTATGTGATTTATGTCTTAGAAATGTTGGTCATTTTTTGCTGTAAGTATGTTGATGAAGGTTGAAAAAGATCCATAGAGAACTGAGAACACAATAAAAAGGTGATTTCCTGGTATCAGAAAACTTCATACTTCTAATATATTAAAGGCTACTAAGTTAACTAAGAAGAAAGCCTAATATGTTGGATTCTAGAAGTTTATAATTGATTTTTCTTCCTGATTTCTATCCTATAAATTAGAATAATTTATAAGGTATATAAACTCTAAAATGGGGTTATATAAGTAGTTTTCCCTTCTATAAATTAAGGATAAAAATTATATATTTTTTTCAGGGAAGATACAGAGGAGCTTAGTCTCAACTCTACAAGTTAACTATACAAGTTATAAAACATAATAAGGAAGGAAGAGTTCTTAGAAATCTAGGAATATAGGACTTCACTGGGATGCATAATCTTAAAGAAGTGTGGGGATTCTATCACATAATAGTAAAAAAAAGTTTCTAACAGGAAGAGAATAAATGTGTAGTAATGATTTAATAATGTATAAAAATAATAAATCATGCTGTAAATCTAAAGCTAATATATTGTATGTTAATTATATCTCAATAATAAGTTTAAAAAGTAAGTTTATTTTGAGTGGGAAGAAAAGCACTCTACTTCTTAAGTGTCAGCAGATCTTAACTCGATAAATATAATTAAGATCCAGGCTTGGAAAGGTGAAGGAAAGGAATACAAGGGATGAATGGATTGTGAGAGGAAAAAAAAAGAGATACACAGAACTTTGCAACTGGGAAGCAGCAGTAAGGTTTTCTACCCCATGGATGGGAAAAAAGCATTAATAGAAATTATCATTAAGCCATTTAAGGTGTTGTATATTTCTTTCAATAAAACAGTATCTGTTTTCGGGACACATGTGGCTTAATGGAAAACAATGGGATAATCAGATAACTAGTAGCTTCACCCAAGCATGCAAGGAAACACTTATCAGTGACTAGGGTAGAAATGAGTGGAGTGTGAATGACCTAGAGAGCCCATACTTCTCCATACTGTAAATAAACTTACCTGGCCAATGGATTTTTAAATAGATGATATTTTTTAAAAGTAAGAATCCTAATTTGTTAATAGTTTCTTAATATTATCTTTGGGAAAGATTTCTTCCATTAAGTTAGGCACACCAGAGTGCTTGGAATGGAGAAAGTAGCAAGTAAAATAAATTATTGGTGAGCAGAAATATATCTTTAAAATGTGTATATATAGAAGTCAAAATTTTTAAAATGATGTAAAATCAAATTGTAAGAAGCTTTAACTAAAATAATTCAGACAGAAGCTAAATAAAAATAAGCCAGTAATATGAAATCTTAATTAACTTATAATATCAACAATAATTTAGGTTATAAGGTTAATTAGATTGGAGAGCAATGTGTTGTGGAAATATAGAGATATTTTAATTATAAAGTGTTTATAATTCAGTCTAACAATACACTATTTACAAATGAGAATAAAAATAGATGCATAATTTTGACTTTGAGTCATGAAATTTATATTTATATTACTGGTATGATTTCACAATATGTAAATGAATTCACCTCCTGGAATGGAAAGTCAAGTGGGCCTTAGGAAGCATCACTATCAACAAAGTTAGTGGAGGTGATGGAATTCCAATTGAGCTATAAAAGATGATGCTGTGAAAGTGCCACACTCAAAATGCCAGCAAATTTGGAAAACTCAGCAGTGGCCACAGAACTGGAAAAGTTGTTTTCATTCCAATCCCAAAGAAAGGCAATGTCAAAGAATGTTCAAACACATTTGCAAATTGCACACATCTCACACACTAGCAAAGTAATGCTGAAAATTCACCAAGCCCGGCTTCAACAGTACGTGGACCGTGAAGCATCAGATGTTCAAGCTGGATTTAGAAAAGGCAGAGGAACCAGAGATCAAACTGCCAACATCCACTAGATCATTGAAAAAGCAAGATTGTTCCAGAAAAACATCTACTTTATTGACCACATCAAAACCTTTGACTATGTGGATCACAACAAACTGTGGAAAATTCTTTAAGAGATGGTTATACCATATGACCTGACCTGCCTCTTGAGAAATGTGCATGCAGGTCAAGACGCAACAGTTAGAACTGGACATGGAACAACAGACTGGTTCCAAATCAGGAAAGGCTGTATGTTGTCACCCTGTTTATTTAACTTATATGCAGAGTACATCATGAGAAATGCCAGGATGGCTGAAGCACAAGCTGGAATCAAGATTTCTGGGAGAAATATCAATAACCACAGATGTGCAGATGACACCACCTTTATGGCAGAAAGCGAAGAAGAACTAAAGAGCCTCTTGATGAAAGTGAAAGAGGAGAGTGAAAAATCTGGCTTAAAACTCAACATTCAAAAAACTAAGATCATGACATCCAGTTCCATTGCTTCATGGCAAATAGATTACAAAACAATGGAAACAGTGGGAGACTTTTTTTGGAGGGGCTCCAAAATCACTTCAGGTGGTGACTGCAGTCATGAAATTAAGACACTTGCTCCTTGGAAGAAAAGCTATGACCAACCTAGACAGCATATTAAAAACAGAGACGTTACTTTGCCAACAAAGGTCCCAAAGTCTGAGTTCAGGGTACAAGCATGGTCAAGATATGGTGAGAGCCCTCCTCTAGGTTCATATATGGCCATTTCTTGTTCTGTCCCCACACTGTGTAGAGCAGAAAGAGAGAAGCAAGATCTCTTATAACTTATACGAGCACAAGTTCCATTCATAAGAGCTTTACCCTCATGATTTCACCACTCCTAATTACTTACCAAAGGCTCCACCTCCTAATACTCTTTTTTTTAAATTTTATTTTTAAACTTTACATAATTGTATTAGTTTTGCCAAATATCAAAATGAGTCCACCACAGGTATACATGTGTTCCCCATCCTGAACCCTCCTCCCTCCTCCCTCCCCATACCATCCCTCTGGGTCGTCCCAGTGCACTAGCCCCAAGCATCCAGTATTGTGCATCGAACCTGGACTGGCAACTCGTTTCATACATGATATTTTACATGTTTCAATGCCATTCTCCCAAATCTTCCCACCCTTTCCCTCTCCCACAGAGTCCATACTCTTAACACAGGAGAGTAGGGTTTAAAAATATGAATGTAGGGGGACACAAGCACTCAATTAAAGGAAATCAGTCCTGAATATTCATTGGAAGGACTGGTGCTGAAACTCAAACTCCACTACTTTGGCCACCTGATGGGAAGAGCGAACTAATTGGAAAATATCCTGATGCTGGGAAAGATTGAGAGCAAGAGAAGGGGATGACAGAGGATGAGATGGTTGGATGGCATCATGACTCAATGAACATGAGTTTGAGCAAACTCCAGGATATAGTGAAAGACTGGGGTACTGTAGTACATGGGGTCGCAAAGAATCAGACATGACTTTGCAACTGAACAACAATAAGCACTCAGTTAATACAAATATTCCTCTCTGCCCTTATAAATGATTCAGGAAAAAAATAGGAAAATTTCAAGTGGATTGATAGTTAGCTGTTTCAGGCATCACTTTAAATGATATGTATTGAGAAGTACACATTCCTGAATAGTTATTGATATCATCAGCCTTGTCTTCAGACACTTAGGCACATCTGACTCTTTGTGACCCTGTGAACTGTAGCCTGCCAGGCTCCTCTGTCCATGAGATTCTCCAGGCAGGAATGCTGGAGTGTATGGCCATGCCCTCCTCCAGGGAATCTTCTCAACCCAGGAATCAAACCCATGTTTGATGGGTTTGATCCAACCCATCTCCTGCATTGGGAAGTGGATCCTTTATCACTAGCACCACCTGGGAAGCCATTATTAGGCTTACACATATTCTAAGTAGAATGTTTATGTACTGGGAACATATATGATATAGCCTATAATTTGTGAAGTTGAGTGACTGAATGCTAAGACATTTTAATTACCAATGTTGGTATCTCCAAGAAAAGCATATCTAAATCCGCAAAATTTCTTACACCCAAAAACAATGAGGCAGTCACTAGTTCTTCCAACAAATATGTATTTACAGCATTTTTCATGTAGACATATTGTGCAGTCTCATGGCTATAAAGATACAAAGATGATATTGAATCTGTTTTCAAAGAATTCAGAGCCTGTGAATGGGGATAGGAGAAAGGTACTATAATAGATTAAAAATATAACATGCTAAGTGAATTGAATTAACAATTCTAATCCTAACAACTTTCCCTTTTCCATGTCTACATCTTTTGGTATTATTTCGATTTTTAAATAATTGAGTTTATCAAAGATTAATAAAATCCCTAGGTCCAAGGGCTACATATGCTCTTTCCCCCTCATAAATCACAATTATAGCACTATCTTCTTTAAAAAAAATATAAGCATTGTTATAGTTGAAAGTATTGTTCATATTTTTTCTCTCACTTGATTCCCTAGTCAGAACATGTAATGAAGGATGATGAAGGAAGATCTTGTCTCTATTCTGTGCCCTGTTCAAGATCTTGTCTATTTTATTCAGCATTTTTCATTGTCTGATGCATAATAGTCCCTCAGTAAATAATTCTTGAATGAACTGCCAATATTTTATTCAAGTCATGTGAAGTCCCCCTTTAGTGATGTTTTTATCCCTATTTTCCCTTCCAGAGCTTCCCCAAAGGCATATATACACTTTGCCTACCAACATCATGGACTTTTTTAGAAGACAAAGTCTTCCAGATATTGTAAGTTTAGGAAGGTAAGTTATCTTTTATATAATTTCCTGCCATCTTGAAAAGCATAGAGTTTCAAAAAATAGAGTGAATTATCCCACTTCTAAAATATTAAAATTTATGCATTCTGAATAAAGTTAAAATTATGTGTTTTATATTTTTATGTAAAATCAATTAGTAATCATAGTATCTCTACTAAATCTTGTATTCATTAAAACATGACACCCATCTGAACACTACCAGTTCAGGCATTTAAATTAACACTATTAATATTTCCATAATCTCTTAAAGATGAATATGTTCAACTCAATAATCTAATATTTTTGGTATATATAATAAAGTGTTTGATTTAATAGATATTGTACCACACCGTATTTGGCATGAAAAATATGTTTGATTTTTTATGTGGAAGAAGATACATATATTTTTATCATGAATTAATATGTGGTGCTTACTCACCTGAGTTACTCAAATCCCAAAACCCAGAGGGATCTACTCTTTCTTATATATGTATGTAATTTTCTTTATATAATTCTAGAAGTTATGTGCATTTAAAATAAGTTAAACTCTAAAAGTCTAATTTAATACAGAATGTAGTATGATGCATTTTTCCAGGAAAAGAGAACTTAATCAAAATGCCTAATTTTAAGTTATCAAAAATAATTTAACATCCATTGGAGATAATAGGAAAATATTGTAATCTTTCATGTCACTACTGAGAGATTCTTAAGTATACTGTATTTTTACAGAAATATAAATTGAAAGTTATGTGAATGAGGTGTTTCTTTTCACTCAACCAATTAATGAAGAAAAGGCAGAGGACACCCCAATCAACCTTTATATTATTATCATAAAGAAAGTGAACTCTTCTGATGATATGCATGATTACCTCTTTTATAATGATTTCACTATTTTCTTTGAAGTATGGACCTTGTGTGCCTACTAGACAAATCAAAAAGATTTACACTCAGACAAGTAATATATATTTATAATGAAAAAATAATTATTTTCATTAAAATATTTAAATTTCTACTAATGAGTTAATTATCAACTGGGCTGAAAATTAAAATCTTACTTCAAACTGAAGATAAAATATCCACTATGCTTTTATTTTCCTCAATGCAACGCACTTACCACTACAAGATAAGGAGAGAAAAAAATAGAACTTTATTCTAGGATTTTTATAGAAATGAAATATATACATTTCTCAAAAATTACATAAAATGCTAATATTCTAATGTAACGGATTTTATTTTACACTCTGTCTTGAATGTGTACATTGATTTTATAGGATTTGAATATGATTTGTTTTACAAATTTTTCATTACCATTAAAATAGTCCACCATATAGAAGAAAGTTTCTTATTCATCCTCTTATTTAGATAGTGTGTCAAATGTAGTTTAATATTTAAATCTTTTAAATTAATTACAAAATAATCAGATATTTGGAAGTAAACATTATATTGCGTTTTTTGAATTTAGTGGAATATACTAATTGTAGAAACGATATAACATACATATATAGTCAAAGTGACTGGTAATTACATTGTTAGAATGCAACTATTGGCAACAATTTGATGGAAAAATCTTTCCATGTATAATTCTAAATTCAAGTGAATATATATTCTATTATAATTGATTTTGGTGCTCAAATGTTTTTGTGCTCTGTTTTGCTTAGTTTCAACTCAACTATTTAAGAATATTTAAGAATTAGATTTTCTTTTCTTTATTAGAGTTCACTTAGATTATAGAGTTTAAGTTTAGTGTTCAGGGAGTGCTAAATACATGCCAGTCATCTTCTAAAAGCTGGAGCTACAGCAGTGAACAAAAGAAACAGTTTCTGTCCTTGAGAAGTTGATGTGGTAATGAGATTGTTTGTGACAATAGCAGACAAGGGAATCGTGGGGTAAAATCAAACATTATAATAGAGAAAGCTCTGCAGTGCAAAACATCACACCGATAAGATAGTGAAGGGAAACATTATGGAGAAGGTAATGTTTAAGTAGAAACACAAATAAAATGGGAAATTATCGGAATATCTGCAGTAGAGGGTTTTCCAGTGAAGAAAAGAACAAATTTAACAGTTCTGACATGAGAACATGCTTTTCTCTACTCTGATTAAATAGGAGGACCAGTGTGATAGAAACCACTATTGGAAGTTCCTCTGGACAGTTGTGCAGGGACCAGTGGGAGAAGGCAATGGCACCCCACTGCAGTACTCCTGCCTGGCAAATCCCATGGACGGAGGAGCCTGGTAGGCTGCAGGCCATGGGGTCCCTAAGAGTCAGACACGACTGAGTGACTTCACTTTCACGTTCCACTTTCATGCATTGGAGAAGGAAATGGCAACCCACTCCAGTGTTCTTGCCTGGAGAATCCCATGGACGAAGAAGCCTGGTAGGCTGCAGTCCATGGGGTCGCACAGAGTCAGACACTACTGAAGCGACTTGGCGGCAGCGGCGGCGGCAGGGACCAATGCACACTGGCTTTTGTATTCGTAGATAAGATGCTTGAATTTTACCATAAATTTACCGAGAATCCACTAATAAGTCTTTGATGCATTTTGAATGAATAAACTACATTGGCTACCCCATTGTATCATCCTGCCTACCTCAAGGAAACTCCTCTAAATTGGTGATAATCATCTCCTTGCTTTTTGTTTATATAATAATGATCTCTAATAAAAATATGGTAAGAACCAAATATATACATTTTCTAATAGCCAGAAACAGATGAAAGTATTTTCAAAGATATTTTATTTAACCCAATATATCCAAAATATTATCATTACATTTTATAATTTAATGAAATACTCTGTATTCAGTTTATAAATCAGTGATCCATTATTTAATCTGGCCTTAGTGAAAAATTTGAAAATATAAGCACAAAATTATATATATTAATTCAACAAAGAAAATATTAGGCTTATTTTACATTTTACTATTCTGATATTTGTAATGAAATAGTTCCACCATTTAAAATGTATTATTAATGGTTTTGATTTGCATTTCTCTAATAATGAGTGATGTTGAGCATCTTTTCATGTGTTTGTTAGCCATCTGTATGTCTTCTTTGGAGAAATGTTGGTTTAGTTCTTTGGCTCATTTTTTGATTGGGTTATTTATTTTTCTGGAATTGAGCCATAGGAGTTGCTTGTATATTTTTGAGATTAGTTGTTTGTCAGTTGCTTCATTTGCTATTATTTTCTCCCATTCTGAAGGCTGTCTTTTCACCTTGCTTATAGTTTCCTTTGTTGTGCAGGAGCTTTTAAGTTTAATTAGGTCCCATTTGTTATTTTGTTTTTATTTCCAATATTCTGGGTGGTGGGTCATAGAGGATCCTGCTGTGATGTATGTCAGAGAGTGTTTTGCCTATGTTCTCCTCTAGGAGTTTTATAGTTTCTGGTCTTAAGTTTAGATCTTTAATCCATTTTTTTAAAATTTTATTTTATTTTTAAACTTTACAATATTGTATTAGTTTTGCCAAATATTGAAATGAATCCACCACAGGTATACCTGTGTTCCCCATCCTGAACCCTCCTCCCTCCTCCCTCCCCATACCCTCCCTCTGGGTCATCCCAGTGCACCAGCCCCAAGCATCCAGCATCGTACATCGAACCTGGACTGGCGACTCGTTTCATACATGATATTATACATGTTTCAATGCTATTCTCCGAAATCTCCCCACCCTCTCCCTCTCCCACAGAGTCCATAAGACTGATCTATACATCAGTGTCTCTTTTGCTGTCTCGTACACAGGGTTATTGTTACCATCTTTCTTTCTTTTTTTTTTTTTTTAAATTTATTTTATTTTTAAACTTTACATAATTGTATTAGTTTTGCCAAATATCAAAATGAATCTGCCACAGGTATACATGTGTTCCCCATCCTGAACCCTCCTCCCTCCTCCCTCCCCATACCATCCCTCTGGGTCGTCCCAGTGCACTAGCCCCAAGCATCCAGTATCGTGCATCGAACCTGGACTGGCAACTCGTTTCATACATGATATTTTACATGTTTCAATGCCATTCTCCCAAATCTTCCCACCCTCTCCCTCTCCCACAGAGTCCATAAGACTGTTCTATACATCAGTGTCTCTTTTGCTGTCTCGTACACAGGGTTATTGTTACCATCTTTCTAAATTCCATATATATGCGTTAGTATACTATATTGGTGTTTTTCTTTCTGGCTTACTTCACTCTGTATAATAGGCTCCAGTTTCATCCACCTCATCAGAACTGATTCAAATGGATTCTTTTTAATGGCTGAGTAGTACTCCATTGTGTATATGTACCACTGCTTTCTTATCCATTCATCTGCTGATGGACATCTAGGTTGCTTCCATGTCCTGGCTATTATAAACAGTGCTGCGATGAACATTGGGGTACATGTGTCTCTTTCCCTTCTGGTTTCCTCAGTGTGTATGCCCAGCAGTGGGATTGCTGGATGATAAGGCAGTTCTATTTCCAGTTTTTTAAGGAATCTCCACACTGTTCTCCATAGTGGCTGTACTAGTTTGCATTCCCACCAACAGTGTAAGAGGGTTCCCTTTTCTCCACACCCTCTCCAGCATTTATTATTTGTAGACTTTTGGATTGCAGCCATTCTGACTGGTGTGAGATTGTACCTCATAAGTGGTTTTGATTTGCATTTCTCTGATAATGAGTGATGTTGAGCATCTTTTCATGTGTTTGTTAGCCATCTGTATGTCTTCTTTGGAAAAATGTCTGTTTAGTTCTTTGGCCCATTTTTTGATTGGGTCATTTATTTTTCTGGAGTTGAGCTGTAGGAGTTGCTTGTGTATTTTTGAGATTAGTTGTTTGTCAGTTGCTTCATTTGCTATTATTTTCTCCCATTCTGAAGGCTGTCTTTTCACCTTGCTAATAGTTTCCTTTGATGTGCAGAAGTTTTTAAGTTTAATTAGGTCCCATTTGTTTATTTTTGCTTTTATTTCCAATATTCTGGGAGATGGGTCATAGAGGATCCTGCTGTGATGTATGTCGGAGAGTGTT
The DNA here is from genome assembly GCF_002263795.3 of Bos taurus. Lineage (NCBI taxonomy): Eukaryota > Metazoa > Chordata > Mammalia > Artiodactyla > Bovidae > Bos > Bos taurus. Next base: position 25,832,314 of record NC_037344.1, on the reverse strand, counting down.
TTAAGAGACTACTATCAACAATTATATGCCAATAAAATGGGCAATGTGGAAGAAATGGACAAATTCTTAGAAAAGTACAACTTTCCAAAACTGGACCAGGAAGAAATAGAAAATCTTAACAGACCCATCACAAGCACGGAAATTGAAACTGTAATTAAAAATCTTCCAGCAAACAAAAGCCCAGGTCCAGACGGCTTCACAGCTGAATTCTACCAAAAATTTAGAGAAGAGCTAACACCTATCTTGCTCAAACTCTTCCAGAAAATTGCAGAGGAAGGTAAACTTCCAAACTCATTCTATGAGGCCACCATCACCCTAATACCAAAACCTGACAAAGATCCCACAAAAAAAAGAAAACTACAGGCCAATATCACTGATGAACATAGATGCAAAAATCCTTAACAAAATTCTAGCAATCAGAATCCAACAACACATTAAAAAGATCATACACCATGACCAAGTGGGCTTTATCCCAGGGATGCAAGGATTCTTCAATATCCGCAAATCAATCAATGTAATACACCACATTAACAAATTGAAAAATAAAAACCATATGATTATCTCAATAGATGTAGAGAAAGCCTTTGACAAAATTTAATCCATTTTGAGTTTATTTTTGTGTATGGTGTTAGAAAGTGTTCTACTTTCATTCTTTTACAAGTCGTTGGCCAGTTTTCCCAACACCACTTGTTAAAGAGATTGTCTTTAATCCATTGTATATTCTTGCCTCCTTTGTCAAAGATAAGGTGTCCATATGTGCGTGGATTTATCTCTGGGACGACCCAGAGGGATGGTATGGGGAGGGAGGAGGGAGGAGGGTTCAGAATGGGAAACACATATATACCTGTGGCGGATTCATTTTGATATATTGCAAAACCAATACAATATTGTAAAATTAAAAAATAAAATAAAATTAAAAAAAATATATTATTAAAGTATAAATTTTAGATTTCAAATGTGCCTTCAGTAGTAACTAAGTATATTCTCTGTTAAATTATTTATGACAATGTTATTTTTTAGAATGTAAATATACATAGTTATAGCTGTGTGAATTTAAAATTGGCTTTCTAATATATTATGTACACACTTGTAAAAATATTGTGTAATTCTGTGATAATGTAGTTGCCAAAATGTTTATCTTAATGACACATGTTAATAGTAAATAAAAACGTTTAAGGATTTCAAAATACTTGTGTGACTACCATTTGAACTGTTTTTACTCTATATAACTTTCATTAGTCATTTCATATCAGATACTAAGCCTTTGAAGTTGGGAGTTTATTTTATACTTAAAGCATATCACAGGTCAATCTTGACACCCACCAAAGTGTTCAAGAGCTGTTTGTGGTTAGTAGCTACAGTGTTCGATAGCTTCTCTTTATATTTTATAAAATACATAGATGTGTCTAAAATTACATATATATTTATTTTGCATGCATATTTTTGAGCTTTATAAAAGTTGTGGTACAAATTATGGATTTTAAAAATTTCTGTTCAGTTCAGTTGCTCAGTCATGTCCAACTCTTTGCGACACCATGGACTGCAGCATGCCAGGCTTCCCTGTCCATCACCAACTCCTGGAGCTTACTCAAGCTCATGTCCATTGAGTCAGTGGTGGCATCCAACCATCTTATCCTCTGTCGTCACCTTCTCCTCCTGCCTTCAATCTTTCCCAGCATCAGAGTCTTTTCCAATGAGCTGGTTCTTCACATTAGGTGGCCCAAGTATTGGAATTTCAGCATCAGTCCTTCCAATGAATATTCAGGACTGATTTCATTTAGGATTGACTGGTTGGATCTCCTTGCAATCCAAGGAACTCTCGGGAGTATTCTAGAACACCAAAGTTCAAAAGTGTCAATTCTTCAGCACTCAGTTTTATTTATAGTCCAACTGTCACAGCCGTACACGACTTCTGGAAAAAACATAGCTTTGACGAGACGGACCTTTGTTGATGAAGTAATGTCTCTGCTTTTTAATATGTTGTCTAGGTTGGTCATAACTTTTCTTCCAAGGAGCAAGAGTCTTTTAATTTCATGACTGCAGTTACCATCTACAGTGATTTTGGAGCCCAAAATATAAAGTCTCTCACCATTTCCATTGTTTCCTCATCTATCTGCCATAAAGTGATGGGACCAGATGCCATAATCTTAGTTTTTTGAATGTTGAGTTGTAAGTCAACATTTTCACTCTCCTCTTTCACTTTCATCAAAAGGCTCTTTAGTTCTTCTTTGCTTTCTGCCCTAAGGGTGGTGACATCTGTGTATCTGAGTTTATTAATATTTCTCCTGACAATTTGATTCCAGCTTGTGTTTCATCCAGCCTGGCATTTCACATGATGTTCTCTGCATAGAAGTTAAATAAGCAGGGTGACAAAATACAGCCTTGATGTACTCCTTTCCTGATTTGGAACCAGTCTGTTTTTCCACATCCAGTTATAACTGTTGCTTCTTGACCTGCATACAGATTGCTCAGGAGGCAGGTCAGGTGGTCTGGTATTCCCATCTCTTTAAGAATTTTCTACAGTTTGTTGTGATCCACACAGTCAAGGCCTTTGGTGTAGTCAATAAAGCAAAAGTAGATGTTTTTCTAGAACTCTCTTGCTTTTTTGATGATCCAGTGGATATTCACGGCTCACATACTGTTGAAGCCTGGGGATTGTAATTTATTTGTAGTCCTGCCACATTGCTTAGTTGACAATATTCTGTATTATTCAAATAATAAAAATCAACAAATTTGTACAATTCAGTTGCATTGGTATTTTATTGAAATTAGGAATAAATTTTGTGAATGTTCATTGGGTTCTATGCCCCTTACCTCTCATGTCCATATCATAGTCTTTCCTGTATGTGACAGATATTTTATAATAAAAATTTTAAAATAAATAAAAGAAAAAGGAACACAAGGGAAAAAAAAAAAAAAAAAACTTCTTAGCAGCATCTCCATCCTTATCTCAAGAACAGCTGGGTCCTAAACAACTTCTTTTTACTCCATAGCTGGTGTTGGTGACACTATGTGGTATCTCTTGCTCTGCAGCAGTAATGTCAGTATCTTCAGAGGACAAGTTCTGAGGTGCGGTTGTGCCCCTGGTCAGCAAACCTGGCTACACAGCTGTCACGGTGGTTCTTAAAATGATTAAATTCCTCCCAACAGATTTTATTTCTTCCAATTTATTTTAAAATGTATATGTTTCTTTACTAATGAAACATGCAAATAATAACAATGGGACTCATCAGAAAAAAATATCTTGACCACAAAAAAACATTATATGTAAAATTTATGGAATAGAGATGAAAAAATCCAAAATAAGATAAATACAAAAATTAAATAGCTCAATTAGCACTATTATAAACAACATTTACCAATAAAGAAATATCCTTTCTTATCTGGCAATAAGGTGAGTTCTCAATAAAAATCCAAGTGGATTTAACCCTTATATTATGGAGATTTTTCAAGAAAGAAGATGAAAAGGGGGAAATTACTCAATTCTATGGGCTTCCCTTGTGGCTCAGCTGGTAAAGAATGCAGATATCCACTTGCAATGTAGGAGACCTGAGTTCAATCCCTGGGCTGGGAAGATCCCCTGGAGAGGGAACAGCAACCCATTCCAATATTCTGGCCTGGAGAATCCCACGGACTTTATGGTCCATGGGGTCACAAAGAGTCGGACACGACTGAGCCACTTTCACTCACTCAGTCACTCAATTCTATGAGGTTAGTAGAATTTTGCTATCAACACTTAATAATAGAAGTATGAAGGAGGTTATTGTTACATCTTATTTATATTTGAATATAAATACAAATTCCCTAAGCTAATTACCTAACTACCTTCAACAGTGTATTTTAAAACATTATGTCAGAATCAAGTAGTATATATCCCAGTGGGCAATCATGGTTCAAAATCATTAATATAATTAATTCAATGAGCCATAGGTGTTCACATATTATTCTAGGTACATCTCCGAGGGTTTCTGAATGAGATTAACATTTGAATCAGGAGACGCAGATTGCTCTCCCTAATGTAAGTGGACCTCATCCAATCAGTTGAAGGCCTGAATAGGAAAAAAAGGCTAATCTCAGGAGAGAGAGGGTATTTCCTCCTGCTTGACTACCTTTGAGCTGGGCCATAGATTCTTTCTTGTCTTTGGATTAAAACTGAAAAATCTTCCTGAGTCTCAAGTTTACTAGCCTTCAGAATGGAACTACACCATCATATCACCCGGGTCTCTAGGTTACTGACTATGGATCTGGGATTTTTCAGCCTTATTAATTGTGTAAAACTGTTCTTTATAATAAATGTTTTCTCCATCTCTGTAAATATTTTAATTCTTTTCATTCTGTTTCTCTGGACAACTCTGACTAATAGAGCTGGTTTTAGTCATATTGCTGTTTTTGTTCAGTCACTGAACTGCAGCACATCAGGCTCCTCTGTCCTCTACTATCTCCCAGAGTTTGCTCAAATTCATGTCCTTTGAGATGGTGATGCCATCTACCCATCTCTCCCTCTGCCACCCCCCCTTCTCCTTTTGCCTTCTTATATTAATAATATACTACATGTATGTCATTTATTATTTTTATATGTGTAGATAACAAATTATTGTTTTCTTTTTCTCCTTCCTTAATCTCTCTCTTCATTTCCTAATATTTGTCCCCATGATCACCTCTCAATTAAACAATCTGTATCTGTACTTTGTTGCAAGTTCTATTTTTAAGGAAATTCAATCTTAAGAATATCATTAACAGGAATGATTGTAAGTAGATGCACATTTAGAGTCTGGAAGAAGAGTTATCATCAGCCTTATGACAAGAAGGGGCATGAAATCAAATGAACTGAGGATAACCCCTATATATTGTAGCATCATAGCAACTATTCACCTGTCCTGAATTAGAACTAAATACAAGGGAAAGTCCCAGGCTATGTAGCACTGTTATCACTGTGTTTCTTGAGTTGTGGACCAAGCCTAAACTGACAGCATCAGCCTTACCAGGAAATTTGTTCAAACTGATATTTCTTAGGTCCAGTTCAGACCTACTAAATAAGAAACTTCGAGATTTAGGGCCCAGGATTTGTATGTTAATAAGCCCTCAAGGGGCACTGATGTTCAACAAGTGTTTATGATTCAATGATCTAGGATTTGGGAGCAATAATGATCATAAGGATTATAGAGTCAGTAATATTTATTAATGCTTTTTGAGTTCTGAAAATAATGGCAGCCTGTTATTTACAAAACAAAAAAAGACTCACAGACATTGAAAACAAACTTACGGTTACCAAAGAGGAAAGTGGGGGAAAGGATAAATTAGGGCTTCGGCATTAACAGATGTGAACTATTATTTATAAAACAGGTAAACAACAAGGAACAACTGTATAGCACAGGGAACTATATTCGATATATTGTAATAACCTATAAAGGAAGAGAATCAAAAAGTATATATACTTTTTCTGGTCCCATCACTTCATGGCAAATAGATGGAGAAACAATGGAAACAGTGACACACTTTATTTTCTTGGGCTCAAAAATCACTGCAGATGGTGACTGCAGCCATGAAATTAAAAGACTGTTGCTCCTTGGCAGAAAAGCTATGACAAACCTAGACAGCGTATAAAAAGCAGAGGCATTCCTTTGCCGCCAAAGTCCATCTAGTCAAGCTATGGTTTTTCCAGTAGTCATGTATGGATGTGAGAGTCAGGCTATAAAGAAAGCTGAATGCTGAAGAATTGATGCTTTTGAACTGTGGTGTTGGAGAAGACTCTTGAGAATCCCTTGGACTATAAGAGATCAAACCAGTCCATCCTAAAGGAAATCAGTCCTGAATATTCATTGGCAGGACTGATGCTGAAGCTGAAAATCCAATACGTTGGCCACCCGTATGAAGAACGGACTCATTGGAAAAGAATGGACTCATTGGAAAAGACCCTGATGCTGGGAAAGATTGAAGGCAGGAGGAGAAGGGGATGACAGAGGATGAGATGGTCGGATGGCATCACTGACTCAATAGACATGAGTTTGAGTAAGCTCCAGGAGTTGGTGATGGACAGGGAAGCCTGGCGTGCTGCAGTGCATGGGGTTGCAAAGAGTTGGACCCAGTTGAACAACTGAACTGAACTATACTTCAGTTAAAAAATTGATAGCCTCAGTTAGCTATATCTTAACTCTGGGTATATCATGAAAGCAAAAGTGATCTATGTTTGGCTTTGTGTGCCAAAGTCAGTGCCTTGATTGGTAATGAGTGAGTCTCTGAGACCCAGGATGATGACATTTGAATGGATGCATATGAGAACTTTTAAAACCAGATTGTCCCAAAACACGTGGGCCAGGATATACAGCCCATTTACACAGGAGAGAGGCCTTTCTCTATCTGGATACCATAAGAAAGAAAGAAAAAGAGAAGGGAGGAAGAAAGAAGGAAAGTGGATAGAAAGAGAGATGGTGGGAATGAGTAAGGAAGGAAGGGGAAGGAGGAAAAAAAGAAAGAGGTAAGGAGGCAGAGAGGAATGAAGGAAACAGAAGGAACCAAACAAAAATCTCATCTCAAGTGGATACTTTACAATGCACGGATGGGTTGATGACTAACCTCCCCAATACCCACCTTCTCTTCTTCTGATTATTTCCATATCTCTAACAAAAGTGAGTTCATATATGGAACTGGATTTGAAGGTATTGGTTCAGGAAGTACAATACAGGGCTGAATAAAGAAAAGATTACTGAAATGGCAGCATGACATGGGATTTAAGACCCTGACAAAAATAATATTAAGTGGTCACACTAGTTCTTTTGGGATGATTCTTTGAAGTTTTACATGTCAGTGGCCTGAGGTTAAAAGAGTAAAGATGCATGAACTGTCCTGTAGAATATGAGAAAGACTTCAGGATGTACAGGAATGTGGTGTGGTCAAAATAAGTGTATTACATAAACCAGGGAGTATACAAATGATTGATGCTCTCCCAAAGGGCTAAGGAGACTTTCATTTTATTATTGCAAAGAAGAAGGCACTTGTGTGGGTGCACCAACATCTCTGAGTAGCTAAGTGTTTGATTTCCTCAGAATGCCAGCACTCACCTTGACAGCCATGAAATCGGCCTCTTTTGTTAATAGGAATGAGGGGATTCTTGAATAGCGAAGGTCAGAAAGTGACAATAAAAAATCAAATACAAGGCAGAAATAATTATTGAATGACAATTAGGGCTAAGCCACAGCCAAAATCTCTTTATCTAAAGGAATCTGTAGTGATAGCTAATGGGCTTCCCAGTTGACACTATTGGTAAAGAATCTGCATGCCATGCAAGAGACCTAAGAGATGCAGATTTGATCCCTGGGCTGGAAAGATCCCCTGGAGGAGGAAATGGCACCCCACTCCAGTATTCTTGCCTGGAGAATCCCATGGACAGAGGAGTTTGGCAGGGCATGGGGTCACAAAGAGTTGGATACAACTGAGGGCCTGGGCTCAGTGATGGCTAATAGACCATAGTATCCCAAGACTGAGAAAAGTAACTGGTGATTTGACTGTGGGTGGACTTTTAGAACAGAAAAATCAGGTACAAATTATGTCGTTTCAAAATGGAAAATCATAATTCCTCTTCCAGTTTCCAGATCTAAGCAGTTCTTAAGCCCAGAGCCCGTGAATTGTAATGAAGGTAAGGTTTCTTTGAGAATGACCCTGAAATGTTATTATGAATAAGGACAATAAATATTTCCCCAACTCTTCCAAAACGATCCATAGTTACTTATCACAATGATTTACATGGTTGGAGCAAGGAGGAGAAACACTAAGATCTATTGAAAGTTGTAGAGCAGAAGTTCTGAGACGGCACTGATCCATGGGGATAAGTAATGGCCTTTGTTGGCAGGTACTACGGGGAAAGTAGATCATAAATGCAATCAGAGCACACTTTTGCATTTCAGTAAATAGACCACAAGCACTCATTTTTTTCAATGTCCTGATTTTCAAGTAGCTGCTCAGGAGAGATACATTTAGTACTTGACAGAGCTCTCATTTGGGTCCGCTTTGGTTGTTCAGTCGCTCCATCCTGTCTGACTCTGTGACCCCATGGACTGCAGCACACCAGACTTCCCTGTCCTTCACCATCTCCCAGAGCTCACTGAAACTCATGTCCATTGAGTCAGTGACACCGTCCAAACAGCTCATCCTCTGTCATCCCCTTCTCCTCCTGCCTTTAATCTTTCCCATCATGAGGGTATTTTCTAATAAGTCAGGTCTTCACATCAGGTGGCCAAAGTATTGGAGCTTTAGCATCAGCATCATTCCTTCCAATGAATATTCAGGGTTGATTTCTTTTAGGATTGTCTGATTTGATCTCCTTGCAGTACAAGGACTCCCAAGAATATTCTGCAACACCACAGTTCAAAAGCATCAATTCTTTGGCTTTTAGCCTTCTTTATGGTCCAACTCTCACATCCATATATGACTACTGGAAAAACCATAGCTTTGACTAGACAGACCTTTGTTGGCCAAGTAATGTCTTTGCTTTTTAATACGCTACCTAACACTTTCATTTGATAGCCGTTAATGACAGAAAAAGCTTCCCTGGAGGCTCAGATGGTAAGAAATCTGCCTGCAATGAAGGAGACCTCATTGGGTTTGATTCCTGGATCAGGAGATTCCCTGGAGAAGGGAATGGCAACACACTCAGTTTTCTTGCCTGGTGAGTTTCATGGATAGAGGAGCCTGGTGGGCTACAGTCCATGGTGTCACAAAGAGTCAGCACAACTGAGCAACTAATACACACACACACACACACACACAATGATAGAAAAGGTGTAATTGGAGTTCTCTGAAATGAAAACCCTCCATCTTTTCCACCTTTAAAGAATTAAGGGTATAGGAGTAGCGATGTCCATCATATCCACATTTGTATCAGATTTCCATCGTTTGCCATCCAAAGTGGCAAACGATCCCAGAACTCATAACCAAATATAGTAGTCACAATTATAATTCAAACAGTCATCCCCCATCATAGCTTTATGGTATTTGGTCTGGGGGAAAATACATCCTTTGAAAATTTTATAGGTTATTGATTTGGATAGTGCATTCATTTCAATCCCTATCAGTAAGGAAGATAAAAACCAATTCTTGTACACTTAAGAATAGCAATGTACATATATTTTGCACCAGAATTAGTTAACTGTCCTTTTCTGTCTCAACATGGTTCAAAGGGTCCTTGATCATCTTGAGATATCACATAATTCATGGGTGACATCATGCTAATTTCATCTAAATAACAGGAAATAAAACAGACACTAGATGCTCTAATAAGAAACATGCAGATGAAGAAAGTGGGACAACTCAGATTTAAAACAAGCATTCTGTCTCCAGAATTGTACCTATAATCACTGTGTTGTGTTACTTCTGTTTATATATTTATTATTATCACATTTTGGTGTGTAAGTAATATATATTTCACATATATGCATAAGTGAGTGTTAGTCACTCAGTCGCGTCCAACTCTTTTGAGACCCCATGTCTATAGCCCACCAGACTTCTCTGTCCATGGGATTCTCCAGGCAAGAATACTAGAGTGGGTTGCCATTTCCTTCTCCAGGGGATATTCCCAACACGGGGATCAAACCTACGTCTCCTGCAGGAGATCCTGCATTGGCAGGCAGGTTCTTTATCACTGAGCCACTTGGGAAGCACATATGCATATGTACACAGGAACAGTTTTAAAAGAACATACACTAAACTGTTGGCAAAGATTTTCTCTGTCAAATAGGATCCAAATTGTTATGATATTATTAAATAGTCATTTCAGGGAATACATTTCATTGTATCATATAGAATATTCTTTATATTGTATTTCACTATAATAAAATTACACAAAAAACAAAAGTTACATTAACAAGTAAAACAAAAAGTTTTAAATGAACAAAAGTAAAAAACAGTGGAATTAATAATTTTAAAAAAACAATTACATAAGAAACATTTTATAACAGAATATTAAGTGAATTAATTGTAAACAATAATTAGCTCCTTATAATATTGTATGTGGTGATTAGTAATGTTTGAGATATATATATATATATATATCTGAATGGATCTACAGTTGAGAGGAGTGAGTCTAGGAGTGAGTAGATATATGTGCACACCTGTGTTTTTGCTTGTCTCTATGTGGGACAGAGATTTGCAAGAGGATTAGATGTTTATGTTTCATAATTATTAATAAAGAGAAAAAAACCCTCACATGAAAATATAAAAAAGTAGAAAAATAATCTTAGTAAACCCTAAAAAAATCTCTATAGGTTCAAAGTCTAAAAGTTTCTTGGGAGCAACAATCTGCATTATTTAGGATATAGTATAGTAATAGCAATAGTGTTTTTGCCTGTAAAATACATATCAGTCACAGATTTAGAATCGTATGCAGCTCACCAGAATACCATAGTGAGACTCTGTTCCTGTGAGGGCGTATGAGATGAGTAGATATATGAGCATATCATCACCAGTGTGGGCTGGGCTAGCAGAGGGTCTACTGGGTCTGCAAATCCATCACATGGCTATTTCCACAGTTCCAAAATATATACTGATTGAAATGGCCATACTAGGTATTAATAATTTGAAAATTTTTCTATTTGTGCCTTGCCTTGCAGGGTAAGAGTTATCATAGTGAAACCCAAGTGAAAGCTTCTAAAACTACCACCTTCTATAGGGAAGGAATTTTCCTACTTTTGCATTGTCAGGACTTTTTGAGCAAAGAAAAGCAATGTGCTACAAAGACAGAGAATGTGCCATTTTCTCCAGAGCTATTTGCTCTTCACATTCTAGGGGTGTTATATCTATAGTTGTGTTATTACATTGTAAAAGTAATAAAACCCTGAAGCATTTGTTTATATTCCAAAAAGCTGTAAAAAACAATTTTTTTTTTTCCCCTAAGAATTTGCTTACATTTTAAAAAAGGTTTCTTTCCGTTTCTCAGGGGTAGGGGTTTGAGGAGTGGAACAGGGGTGGTGTAAAGGAGTGCCTGTATAAACTCCCAGTCACAATTTCAAGGTTTCTTTCCTATAAATGTGCAGGTGACACCTGTCTTCATTGTCCAGCCCAAGAGGGATTAGGGCCCAGGCAATCAGTGCTGTTACTGCTATGCTAAATCTAATCTCTAATCCAGAAACCTCATGTTTACTTTCAGAACAAAATAATTAAATATAGATATTAAAAACATACCAGCCCCCAGCCAATGAGATAAATGTAAAAAATATCGAGTCTTATGGGAAAGGGCAGAAATTAGTACAACTCTTAAAGATCTAAAGGATCCAGAGACTCATCATATCTGCATTTTAACCATCTGGCTCAATAAAAAAACAGATGGAACCTAGAGACAGACAGTGGATAACCACAAACCCAACCAGTTAATAAATTGTAGCTCCTCTGCCAGATGTGATGGTCTTTGCTCAAGAAAATTATCATGGCCTCTGGTCCATGGTAGGCAGCCACTGATCTGGCAAATTGGTTCTCTTCCATTGCTATCAGAACAAAGGATCTGAAACAATTTGTATTTACTTGGAACAGACCTCAGTGTTCATTTACTAACTTGCCCAGGGCTCTGTTGTTTCTTTTACCTTCTGTCTTCGTATCATCCAAAAAGACTAGGGCCAGCTGGACCTGCTACCGCTGTAATATTCTTCCACTGATGAACGAGTCTAAGCCTCAGTGCCAGTGACACCACTGATAGAAGCAGCATTGCTACTTGAGAGTCAGGAACCTAGAATAGATGACACGGAGGGAGAGCAAAAGAGGTGATGCATACCAGTTACAGTCCAGAGCCCAGCTGCAAGTGTGGAAATGCAATTTGTCCCATTAACCTTCCTATTTTCTGTTGCCCTCTGGAGAATAAGTACACCAGAATCCTGGAACTCATGTAAGGTCAATTTCCAGTAGAGCAAAAAGTGTAAGCTATAGTGATGGATTCCCCAGACTCTCTTTCAGAAATAAAATACTTTGTTCATCACACTCCATTTCTTTGGAGCACTCCTAACAGATGTTTTTAGTTATCAGATCTTGTCTGCATTTGCCTCACCTAAACAAAATCCCTTTATTTAAGGTTCCATTGCCTTTCTGAGGCAACCCACAAACAGTGACTACCTAGATGAAGATGCTGAGGGCTAACCTCCTCACCCCAGTTCGGGGCTGCTCTGAATGGGCCATTCTAGTTTCAGCAGTTGGTCCCCTTGCCACCGCCTGAGGTTTTTGTTAAGACTCGATCACAACCTAACTTCCACCGTTACCCAATGCTTCTTCTCCTCCTTCCCCTTCAGAGTTTTTTGCCTCAAGAATATCCCCTCATATATTTCTTTTTATAATTTTATGTATTTCATTAGTTTTGGCTATGCTGAGTCCTTGTTGCTACACAGGCTTTGTTGTGGTGAGCAGTAGCTACTCTCCAGTCGTGTGCTGGTTTCTCGTTATGGTGGCTTTGTTGCTGCGGAGCACAGGCTCCAGGGCACTCAGGCTTCAGCAGTGGGCTCAGGAGTTGTGGCCCTCTGACTAGAGCACAGGCTAATAGTTGTGACACACAGGCTTAGTTGCTGTGCGATATGTGGGATTTTCCCAGATCCATAATAAAACCCCCTCTCCCGCACTGGCAGGCGGATTCTTTACCATTGAGCCACCAAGGAAACTGCCTCATATATTTCCATATTTTATTCTCCATCTCAGAGTTTGCTACCAATTTGCAGCAATAAGTAAAGGAATGCTTTAGTATCTTGAAATCCTTAGCAAAGTGAGATTATTTTGTGTCTTTTCATAATTAATAGCATTATCACATATTGGAAATGGCAGTACAGTTCTTAATAGATTCCTTTCCATGCAACATTTAGTTCAGCATGAATTTTCAACATTCTCTTGCTTGAAACACTCTGGTGATATGTACTACCAGAGAAGTGAGCATGTGCAGCAATTCCATGTAACCTGTCATCAAAACCAACAATGTGTCAAGCCCAAGGTATTTAACAAGATAGTTCAGTAAAATTATTCATTGTTTTGTTAGCATCACAGTTTTTTTGTTTTACTTCACTCATTTGAGTTTTATGGCCTTTAAAAACAAAATAGCAGTAAACATTCTATTAAAATTGTCTACTTGATAGGGCTTGATATAAAACTGATGTGTTTTTTAAGAAATTTAATAGCTACTGTCATAAAATTTTTTGTCAATTGAAGAGTGAAAGGTTGGCATTTTCCCCTGTGGTATTTTCTCAGTTCTAAAATAAGTGAAGAAAAATATTCCCAATGGATATTTAACACAAAGTACAGTGTCAAATGTATATCAATAAATTACAAATAATTTATGTAAATTTTACCTGATAACTCATAGAAATATATTTTATATTTTATAAAAAATGCTTTGCTATTAGTGCTATGAACTAGGTCATAATTATTTTAAGCAAAAATAGCCTTTCTCACCCTGAGTAATTATGAATTACTTACAAAACATTCTTAGGTAAAACAAAATCAGAATGATCATTTTAAGACTTTCATATATATTTAGTTGAACTTTCTTTTGAATTTACATTTACCTTTATAAAATGGCACTGTTTCCAAACAAATAAGTTCACTGAGGTAAGATCTAAATTTTTTTGTGTGTTTTCTGATTATGAAAAACAATTATGTTCAGATTGTGGGTGTGAGCAAATTGAATAAATTATTTGATTTTGTATACAACAGAGTATTAGTCTTAGATAATTGATTTCATTTAAACATAATGTAGTTTTATACCCTTGAAAATGGATGGTTAAAAGCTTGAATGTTTTATTCTGGGGATCTTTTTCAAAATAGACAATAAGTTATATTTCTTTGGTATCTAGTTAAGCAGCAGTTATCTCTCTTTACTGCAAAACACCCAGTGATAAAAAAAATTAAAGGAATCAAAAAGGCATTAACCCAGAAAGGTGGAGAACACAGTGAAGATAACAGAAAAGTGCTAAAGTAACAACAATAACAACCTCAACAAAACCCAAACACCTTAGAATATTAAAAGCAAGTTGCAGCAGACTCTCTTGGTGACCCATGTATGGCCTTCCAGCCCATATCTAATTTCAATTTCAGCTAGGCAGTCAGTGTTTTGAGGGATCAGATTCACTTTCTGGTACTAAGTTTGCATCATCAATTGTACTTTTGAATTTGGAGTGAACTGTAGTACAGCATGAGTCCAGCCCATTGACTAGAACCAAAAGAATGTACACCCAGGATTAAACCTAGGAATTATCAATTTCAGATTGCTACTGCTTGGAGCAAAGTTTGGGTTCCCAACCAGAGATTGGGCCGGGTCGCAGTGGCAAGGGCACCAGATCCTAGCCACTAGATCAGTGGTCAGCGACAAGGACCTTGGCCCTTCTACTTTGCAGAAAAGGATCCCCACAAATGGAAATAGTGAGGCAAGTGTTTATTAGAAGAAAAAAGGAGCACAGTACATGTGGATAGACACACAGGTGTACTCAGAGAGAGAATTGAGCTCTCATGGTGGTTTGGGTCTCTTTTATGGGGCTTTTCTTCTGAATTTCCTTTGACCAATCATCTTGCTTTGCCTGGTTCTGTAGTTGGTATCTCTCAGGATCCTTCCACACATGAGTGCACATTTCTTAGCCAAGATGGTTTCTAGTGTAGAGGCCAATGGGTAATTGACATCACCTACTATGAGGTGACACCTCTCCTCTTTGACCTTCAAGGAGCCTTTCTACACATGTGCAGTTGGGAAGCTCTCCTTAACTTCAAGAATGAAGAATATGTGGTCTTTTTATCTCTGATCTGGCCAGGGCCAAACCTCCTCTATCACCTTACTTTGATGGAGTTTTCTGCTATTATGGAGTTTCTGTCCACAGGGGAGAAACCATTCAGCTTGAGACCCATCTATTTTCTGCCTCATTTGAGAGAAGGCTCTATTAGATGCTGTCAGCATTGTATCTTAGACCTTTATCACAGCTTCCCTTCCATTGAATATTTTTGTGGTTATACTCAAGAGTATTCTGAGTATTATAAATAACAGCATTTAATTTTCAATACCATAATTTTCATTTTAAATGTTTTCAGATTCAGGATTGATACCACCTAAGATGTTCAAGTTGGTTTTAGAAAAGGCAGAGGAACCAGAGATCAAATTGCCAACATCCACTGGATCATGGAAAAAGCAAGAGTGTTCCAGAAAAACATCTATTTCTGCTTTATTGACTATACCAAAGCCTTTGACTGTGTAGATCACAATAAACTGTGGAAAATTCTGAAAGAGATGGGAATACCAGACCACCTGACCTGCCTCTTGAGAAACCTGTATGCAGGTCAGGAAGCAACAATTAGAACTGGATATGGAACAACAGACTGGTTCCAAATAGGAAAAGAAGTCCGTCAAGGCTGTATATTGTCACCCTGCTTATTTAACTTCTATGCAGAGTACATCATGAGAAACGCTGGACTGGAAGAAACACAAGCTGGAATCAAGATTGCCGGGAGAAATATCAATAACCTCAGATATGCAGATGACACCACCCTTATGGCAGAAAGTGAAGAGGAACTAAAAAGCCTCTTGATGAAAGTGAAAGTGGAGAGTGAAAAAGTTGGCTTAAAACTCAACATTCAGAAAACGAAGATCATGGCATCTGGTCCCATCACTTCATGGGAAGTAGATGGGGAAACAGTGGAAACAGTGTCAGCCTTTATCTTTTTGGGCTCCAAAATCACTGTAGATGGTGACTGCAGCCATGAAATTAAAAGACGCTTACTCCTTGGAAGGAAAGTTATGACCAACCTAGATAGCGTATTGAAAAGCAGAGACATTACTTTGCCAACAAAGGTCCGTCAAGTCAAGGCTATGTGCTGGGAGCCACCACGGGAGATCCCACCCATGACAAGGTCATGTGGAAGAGATCTGACGAGCAAGGAGGATCAGAACTCAAGGGACCCCCTGGATCTGCTCGAGCATCTACCCCAAAACCAAAATCTGTCTACTGTTTATTATATTATGCCTTTCACCAACTCTTCTGACATTAGCAGGGGGCTATCCCTGACCACCTTTCTCTGGAAAAAATCAACTTAGGTCTTTAGTTAATAAGTCTCCTGGGCATGATAGGAGTGTTTCAATTCAAACCCCTCTGATGGCTTTCTAGCTTGCCTGACAGGTTTATCTAGACTCTTGCAATTAACACATATGATTGTTCACAGCCTCCCAAGAGACAAGGAAAGCCTAAAACATTCTAAAGATATAGAGCCTTTCAAAGTGTTAAAAACTATTAGAGTAGTGCTGGTGTAGGATTTCATTGTTAAGCCAATGCTTTCTGCCAAGTTCCTGTATCCCTTATCCATTGTGCACCTGGGAGTGCATTGGTTAACATAGTTGGAATATAAGAAAAACAAGTAGCAGCCTTGGAATTAACCACATCAGACCTTTGAGCTAATTGGTTCTTTCTTTTTTGTAACTCACTGCACCTTTGTTCCATGAGAATGTGACTCTGTTTAGCATTTTCTGAGGCTGACATAGATTTAGAAATATAAAGAAAAAACACTTCAAGGGAAAATAAGTTTTCTGGTTGAGCAGCCTTTATCAAAAAAGGGTCATAAAATGTCCACAGGCCTCCAAGGCCAGAAGATAATGTACACAACATTGTTTGTGGGAAAGGTATGCAGGAAAAATCCTGGTTTCGATAAAGACAAAACGGATGTAATGTTTGGGCTGACTCTGTATGACTTTGCATCTTTCATTTCCCTCTATGTACAAGTCAAGGTATAAAAGTTCCTTTTGAAAATAAAGTTATGAGCCTCACTCACCGAATCTTGCTCTCCCCGTGCCATTCTTTTTTCCTTTTCTCTCCTTTTCTCTCTCTGTTCTTCTTTCAGGATGACTCCTTGGGGCACAGGGGCTCTCTGAGTTCACTTTTTTGCCTGGGCTTCTAAGACCCGATTGGGAAAGTGCCCTGCATCTTCACCAAGGAGGGGGCGTCCTGCGTCCTCACTCCACTGAGAGCGTGCCTGTGGCCTCCATGAACAGAGCAAGTTCTGTGCCAGGAGCTTTATTGGCTTTCTGTGTTAACCAAGGAAGGTCAAGCCTCTGTTCTCTCCACTTTGCTATCCTTTTTCCTATGCTGTCATCCTGAGGGCACCTCTGGATCCTGCTGGGGCTGGCCCCCAGCAGCTATGGTTTTTCCAGTGATCATGTATGAATGTGAGAGTTGGACTGTGAAGAAAGCTGAGCACCGAAGAATTGATGCTTTTGAAATGTGGTGTTGAATAAGACTCTTGAGAGTCCCTTGGACTGCAAGGAGATCCAACCAGTCCATTCTGAAGGAGATCAGCCCTGGGATTTCTTTGGAAGGAATGATGCTAAAGCTGAATCTCCAATACTTTGGCCACCTCATGCAAAAAGTTGACTCATTGGAAAAAACTCTGATGCTGGGAGGGATTGGGGGCAGGAGGAGAAAGGGACGACAGAGGATGAGATGGCTGGATGGCATCACTGACTCGATGGACGTGAGTCTGAATGAACTCTCGGAGATGGTGATGGACAAGGAGGCCTGGCGTGCTATGATTCATGGGGTCACAAAGAGTTGGACATGACTGAGCAACTGAACTAAACTGAAGATGCTCAGTATTTCTTAAAATAGTGCAAATATTCTTTCATTTTTTCTCTAAGAAAGCATCATAAGTGCATGCTAAGTCACTTTAGTCATGTCCAACTCTGTGCCCCATGGACTGTAGTCCACCAGACTGCTCTGTCCATGGAATTCTCCAGGCAACAATACTGGAGTGGATTGTCATCCCTTCCTCCAAGGGTTCATCCTGACCCAGGGATCGAACCTGTGTCTCTTCTGTCTCCTGCATTGGTAGGCTCATTCTTTAACACCAGTGCCACCTGGGAAGCCCATAAAGCACCCAATAATACGAAAGTAAATAGATTAATAATGGAAGGTAAGCCAGGGCCAGCTTTATGGGTGTACAACCTGTACACCTGAGAAGGCATCCATGCTCAGTCTTGAAATTCTTAATAATTTTTGAACAAGAAACCCTGCAGTTTCATTTTGCTTTAAGCCTGGAAATTATGTAGTTGATATTGTGGATATCAAAATCCTCTAACTCAGAGTACTGATCAGAGTTTTTACTGTTAACAGGGTAATGTGGAAAAATGGGCAGCCTCATGCCAACAACCATTTAAAAAAAAAACCTTTGTTTCTTCTCAGTAAAAATGTGATTATAATTGAATGTGACATACGTAGTTTTTACTTAAGAAAATATGATGACATATTTCAATGTCCATTAGTATTCTTATAGTAAATAATTTTAGATAGATACTTGCTGCTTTATTATATAGATGTACTAGTATCTATTTAAATCAATATTCTATCATGGAATATACACTTTCCAATGTTTTGCATTAGAAACAACTCTGAAGGAGGAAATTGTTTGTCCTATAAATTGAACTTCTAGGTTAAATAGTAAAGACAATTCATATAGTATCAACATAACCTCCTTTTCTTTAAAATTGTTAAATTTCTTTTAGTGATGCATGTTTAAAATATATTTGAGTTATGTTTGTTGAAAAGGCATATAACTGGTAATTATTTCTTAAAAATAAGTATTTAGCTCATAAAAAAGTAAAGTCTACAAAAATAGTCTGTAATTTCATGCATTCTGTTTCAGAAAATAAAATAAATTTAATTAGCTTAATTAACCTTGGATTTAGCATCTTAAATTCACTGCTCCTAAAAGTATATATTTTCTGTCATGCTTGTTTTTTTTTCCCTCTGTTTCATCTATACATAAACATTCACATTACTCATTTGTAAGCACAGCTAGAAACATTATGCTACTCCTTTATTCTTGGAAATTTAATTTTATCTACAGTTTTTCTCTTACTGTTTCACTTTATAAAGGTGGGTAAGTACATAATATCTTCAATACTCTCTAGTAATATATTTTTGAGAGTGAGAAGAAGCGGTCACAGTATTAAAAGAATTTTTGTGGTTCTGAATTTTTGTGATTCTTCAGATTTATTGCTGTACAAAATTTTAAGTAAACTGAAATATTTGATGCACTTATATTGTCTAAGTGTATGAACATCTATACAAGACATTTTCACTTAATTCTTTCCTAAATAAACATATGCAAAGCAGCTTCTCAAAGGCATTTTATTTGACATATCAGTTAAATTGAACTCCTTGCTAAAATGTTGTGATGTATTCTATAACTTTAAGAAATGCTTATCATTTTTTATTTACCCATGTGTTTTGAGAATTTTTATAGTGACTTTCTGTAGTGAGAAACAGATCCTTATCTAAAACATTAAAAAATAACTTGGAGTGGAGCAATGTCTATGAAAGAGAACTTTGAGGGGTTAAATCAATGCAGTTTTATTGACAGATTGAATGTGAGGTGGAGAAGAAAAGGTCTTAGGTGTGTTTATATGACTGAATGAATGACCTCACAAATCACCAAAACAGAGATTGTGTTTAAAAGAGCAACAACAATAAATATTTGTTTTGAGCCTGTTACATCCGAGAAGCCTGGGGGATATTCATGTTACAAATACTCTAGAATAGAAAGGACTACGGCTTGTTGAAAATGTCAAGAAAAAAGTTATATTTTTGTGAGCCACCAGAATAACCATGGAATATGTTTTTACGGAGGGAAGAATGTATAGCATGAGAATATAAAAAAGTTGACATAAACTACCCTAGAGTACACATAGATCTAACAGGAGTTTTTTAGCTTTCAATTTTACCGTGGTTAGAAATTCTTTTTTCAAAACTCTTTTTTCAAAGATTAGAGAATAGTAAACATATGTTTAAAAATTCACCAGTATGATCTTCCTAGAACTATATTTTTCCATAACTTGTATTAAAAAAAAATGTTGAACACTGTAGCATTGGGTGTTTCAAATTGAAATGGCTCTTCTTTGAAAAAGGTCCTATTGGCAATTTGTACCTTCGATTTTTTTGATTCATGTTGTGCTGTATGAATCTACCAAAGTTTAAAAACCAGGTATATAATCTGTTCTTCAGAGTCGTGCCAGGATGAATAGGTACACAGTGCAGCATTTGTCAGATGCTTTGTTACGAGGCTCATTTCACTCATTTGGTTGGTTGAGCTACTCTTCCTTTTCTCATTGGTGCATGTTTCTCCCTAATTATCGATGTGTTGAAAAATAGACTTCTGATTCTCAGGGTCATCCTTTCAAGCAGCTATTTCCATTCCAAAGAGTTTGTCTTTTAGTATTTACAGTTCATAAAATAAATATTCTGTGTAACAGTGCTAATTCTAACACTATCATAGAGACGGTTAAATGATTTGTGTAAACTAGGTTGTGAACCTGACTAGACTCAGGATGAATTGTCTTGTCAGTGACCAAGAAAAAAACTACTGCCTCCAAATTCAGGTTTCCCTTCTTTCACTTCTCTTGTTTCATGGTATTTTGGAAGCAATATTTGGTTTTAAAATATTTTAATGACAGAAAATTATGTGATATCTAGAGCCATTATGTTTATAAGAGGCGTCATGATTTCTAAACCATTTACTTGTTCCATTTTAATACAGTAGAATGACAAGTTCATGATAAAAGTAAATATTTTTTGACAGGAGAAGAAATATAACCTGAGGGTGTCCGTAGTGGAATAAATATCGTAAAGGACTTCCATCATGGCTGTTAAATGTGAAATGGCATTTTCAGCTACAGTGCCCAATAAAGGCTTTGTAAACTTTATAGTTTAAAAGCAAACCAAGAATCAACTAGTTCCATTTTTTTTTCATTAATTTGAAGCTGATGTTTTATTACTAAAACAGAAACTTGATCATCTTTTTTAGGTTATAATCCCCAATGATAGGGAGAAATTTATTAAAACTATATTATTATTGCATATTTTCTCAGTAGAAATTATAGTACCTGTGCCAAGCTCAATTTTATGGTATTCTGATCAAGGTCCTAGTGAGTGAAAATTATAACATTATATCTCATTTTGTGTTTAATTTCAATACTTTCAATTACATTCTAAACATACTTATATTTCTTATATATTAATTAATTTGACAAATACTGTTAGAACTTATTATATATAGATTTTACTTTATAGCCACCAATTATTTGTGAATTAGATATAACTGTATCAGCACAATATTTGTATTGTAGCATAGGTACTTATAGTGAAAATATTTTCTTGTTTTGGGAGAAAGTGATGGTTTTCTATAATTGCCTTGAAATTGACTTAATAAAAATATAGTATTATTCTTTTTAACTTATTTCTTACCAAAACATTGGCTTTGCAAATTGCAATTTAAAAGCAAATAATATGTATATAATTTAAAGCTTCATGCACATCTAAAGTTCTAAGAAAAATATATGGGTTTATGAATTTAAAACACCTCTATCTGTGTTCCATTTTTGGTTTTGGTTATTCCATAATTTAAAGCTGATTTTTCTCTAAAGAATTATTCTCTCTTTTCTTTGCTACTTCACACATTTTCTCTTGAATTAGTTCTTCAACTTCAGAGCTTCAAATCTATCTGTGTTTTCTACTTCTTATCCTCAAAGTGATCATTTTACAGAGGCACAGTAGTCCCCCCAAATATCCCAGTGGATGCCTGAAACCTTGGCTAGTGCCACATCCTCAATATACTATTCATTTTCATACGTATATGTATATTGCATGCCTATGCAATGCCCGAAACTACGATAAAGTTTTGGGGCTTCCCTGGTGGCTCAGCTGGTAAAGAATCCACCTGTAATGCCAGAGACCTCAGTTGGATTCCTGGGTCGAGAAGATCCCCTGGGGAAAGGATAGGCTACCCATCCCAGTATGCTTGCCTGGAGAATTCCATGGAAGAGGAGGCTGGCATGCTACAGTCCATGGGGCTGCAAAGAGTCAGACAGGACTGAGTGATTTTTGCTTCACTTCATGATAAAGTTTAATTTGTAAATTAGGCAGGATAAAGGAAGATCCAAATTGCCAGCATCACTACTCTTGTGATTTCAGTCCATTATTAAGAAAAATAAGGATTGCTTGAACACCTGAACTGTGATAGAGCAACAGCTGATCTGATAACCCACATGTGACTAAGTGACTAATGGACAGAATACTCTGGACAAAGGGATGAGTCACTTCTAGGGGGAAGGGCAGACAGAGTGGGGAGGTGTGAGATTTCCTCTTGCTACTTGAATGACATGCAATTTAAAACTTGTAAGTTGTTTATTTCTGGAATTTTCCATTTACTATTTTCAGATTACATTTACCATAGGTAGATGAAACCATGGAATTTGAAACTACAGATAAGAGGGGACTACTGTAGGGTCTACCCTGGTTGTCCAGTGGCTAAGACTCCAAGCTTCCACTGCAGAGGGCTGGTGTTCAATTCCTAGAAAGAAAACTAGATCTCACTTGCCATAACTAAGACCTGGTACAGACAAATAAAGATAAATTAATTAAGATAAATATTAAGAAAAAAAGAGGGGACTACTGTACAAAGTCTCTACTTGGAAGTCTCAAACTCACATATAAAACTGAACTCATTTTCTTCTTTTCCTAAACTGTGCTTTCTACTCATGTTTATTTTTTGATGGTGCTAATATCCTCCCAGTCACCCAAGATTAAATTTTTAAAAATAATTCCATTCCTTTTGTTCCCCATGTCTATCTGTAGGCTGCCTCTCCAATATTATTCAGCCCACTGCTTCTTTTTCATTCGATTTCTATTAAAATATAACAACCACACTCAGGCTGTTGTAATATCACTTCACTGTTTCTCTAACTTTCAAACTTTCCCAGTGATTCTAACATCCAGATGCAAAATAATCTCTATACAACACAGTGTAAATTCTGTTTTCCTTTCAATAAGCCTTTAATTACTTTTATTTTACATAATGTGAAAATACTACCCCACCAGGCTTCTCTGTCCATGGGATTTTCCAGGCAAGAGTACTGGAGTGGGTTGCCATTTCCTTCTCCAGGGGGTCTTCCTGACCCAGGTATTGAACCCACTTTGCAGGCAGATGCTTTGCCCTCTGAGCCACCAGGGAAGCCCCAGAAGTTGCATGAGTGAGTGAGTGAAGTCGCTCAGTCGTGTCCGACTCTTTGCGACCCCGTGGACTGTAGCCCCGCAGACTCCTCCATCCGTAGGATTCTCCAGGCAAGAATACTGGAGTGGGTTGCCATTTCCTTCTCCAAGGGATCTTCCCAACCCAGGGATCGAACCCAGGTCTCCCGCATTGCAGGGAGACGCTTTACCGTCTGAACTGAAGGGTTTAGAGGCCGTCAAATGGACATGACCTATAAAGGCAATTTTGATGGTTTTACATAGAAATGACCTCTAATGGAAGAGAACACAAATGGGAACTATTTGAGATACATTTCTATGTAAAATGTAGTTTGCACATAATTCAGCATTTTAAATGAGCACTCTGTAACCGAGACCAAATATCAAACATCTCTTGAGGTTTTCTACTATGTACCAACATCAAATCTACATAGGAACAAATGTTACTCCTGCTTTTCTCTTCTATATCAAATGTTCTGAAGCCTTTGTGTCTCTCTGGAGCGAGGCTGAGTTTCTGAAGGCACATTCCAGTATAAACATCATCGATGGGGTAGAGAAGGACCTGGTCAGAAGTTGCATACTCTCAACCAAATATCTTTTTAACTTTATTCTTTATTTTATCCAATCAAAATAAAATTGTGTCCCTCCTACAGGACTCAGAATTATCTGTGTGCTCTCACATTAGCCTTCAAAGCCTTCCCAAATCCTCTGCATACTTCAAAGCATGGTTCAAATACTGATTCACCTAGGAAGCCTACCCTAAATATATGAAAATAACATTATGTTTGCCTAAGTCCTCATAACTCTTCTTCCATCAACCCCCTTATGACACATTACTTTTTCAACTCTGGTTACTCCATGGATTTCCCTTCAAAATAGTCTACTTATTTTCATATGCTTCACCCACCACAACAGCACACATTAAATATGTTTACAATAAATCTTTTTTGAATGAATTATAAATATTTACCTTAAAACTTAACTGACTGCAAGGAGATCTAACCAGTCCATTCTGAAGGAGATCAGCCCTGGGATTTCTTTGGAAGGAATGATGCTAAAGCTGAAACTCCAGTACTTTGGCCACCTCATTCAAAGAGTTGACTCATTGGAAAAGACCCTGATACTGGGAAGGATTGGGGGCAGGAGGAGAAGGGGATGACAGAGGATGAGATGGCTGGATGGATCACTGACTCGATGGATGTGAGTCTGAATGAACTCTGGGAGTTGGTGATGGACAGGGAGGCCTGGCGTGCTGCAATTCATGGGGTCGCAAAGAGTTGGACATGACTGAGCGACTGAACTGAACACAATATTGTAAAACAGTTATCTTCCAATCAAAGATAAATAATTTTTTTAAAAAGGATAAATGATAGGGAGTAAATATTAAAGGATCATTTTATTATTGAATGCTAGTTCACAGAATAGAAACAACTGTATCACATGGTTCCATACTAACGTTCAGCAACTATATTGATTGATCTCATTTGTGATTATAAAATGCAAGGGGATCCTTAACCCTGTCCAGAAATCATATTGTACTTCTCTAGTCAAATCATTTTCTGTTTTTTTTTTTGTGTGTGTGTAACATCTCAACAGCTCCTGGCATCCCTACCTCTTGGTTGAGTTCTTTCTTCTCCAGAAAATATAATCAATCAGAGAGAACTACGAACTCTTACAACCACATTCACCCATCTTTTAGCATCCAGATCTGTTTACTCTGCTTTCCTGCTTCTTACAGGACAGACAGAAAAACTTGTCTATACTTCCTCTAAGCCCAACTTATGCACAAATTTAATATATCTCCTCTTCTATTGCCTATGCAAGATAATACTACAGTCAGCTTCTTTCCTCTTTTCAATATCATATTTCTAGTGGACATTTCCCAACAGTGTACAAGGTGCCTTTTTCTTCAGTTATTCTGATTAGAGTAATCCTGCCACCCTGTTCCCAGATCCAGTGTATTTTTCTCTTATAGTTTAGAACTGGGTCCAGGAGTATCTAATTTTCTGTTTTTTAAAAAAATTCTGTAGCTACTTAATTATTGGGATGTGCGTGCACACTCAGTTGCTCAGTCGCTCAGTCGTGTCCTTCTCTTTGCGACCCCATGGACTACAGTCCTACCAGTCTCCTCTGTCCTTGGGATTCTGCAGGCAAGAAAACTGTAGTGGGTTGCTTCTTTCTCCTCCAGGAGATCTTCCCAACCCAGGAATCATACCCATGTCTCCTGTATCTCCTGCATTGGTAGGCAGATTCTTTACCATTGAGGCAACTGAGAAGCCCAATTATTGGAATATTGACAACTAATTTTGAAAGAGGGATTGAGATTATTCTCACATGTCAAAATTATCTTTATTGCTACATGTACTGCAAGTGGGAAATTGCCTGCCTGGATTTTGAGGAAAAAAAAAATGAAACTCATTTAAGAAAACTATTAGCTACAGATGTCAAAAATACATTAACATTCACTTGCTTCAAGTGTTTGTGGAGTTGGGTGTCCATAGATAGTGACTAACTCAAAGCACAGTCAGAATCGGTGAGAAAGAAATGGTTAGTGGGCCAGAGAAGGAAGGCATCTCTGCATGAAGGGATATTGTATCTTGCCATAATTTGTCATGCATTTTGCTTTCCCAGTGTTATCTCCCATAACCAATCTGGATCTTATTTGTACTGTGATAGATTAATTGAATTTATTGTGTACTGTTTAAATATTTTAAAGCATAGTTCTGCCACACCCAGGAAAACCTAAGTCATGAATCAATATTTGTCAGGAAATGTAATTGCAGTGCAAATGTGTCCCTAAGTTACAAAATCCCTATATTTCTGAGAACAAATGTACTTTTAAAATAAATGCTGCTTAAGTATATTCAATACTAAGAACATTGATATTATCTTGAAAAGACAGTATGTTTGAAGTTCTTGACAGATGCTTTAAGGAAGAAATCAGATACAAAAGTATGTTGTGAGAAAGACCATTTTGCAAAAAGAATGGTCAAGGATCAGTTTTACACATTTAAATGCCTTGCTCATATCAAGTGTATGAAATACATTGAGATGAGAAATATTAAGTAGATTTCTTTGAAGAAAGGTACTACTGTGCTGTGACTCCATGTACATATTTGAAAGGACCATGCATCAAAATTCTATTTAAAAATGAATAACAAGCTGACAGTAGAAAAGCAGAACAAGAAACCACAAACTGATCTCATTTCCCTCCACATAGTTCAGAAATTTGTCTGGGCATTGTGGTAGCGGGGGAGAAGAAAGTGAAAGCCTTAGTCTTTCAGTCATGTCCAACTCTTTGCAACCCAATGGACTGTAGTCTGCCAGCCTACTCTGTCCATGGGGTTTTCCAGGCAAGAATACTGGACTGTGTTGCCATTTCCTTCTCTAGGGGATCTTCCCAACCCAGGGATTGAACCTGAGTCTCCTGCATTGCAGGCAGAGTTTTTAATGCTTGAGCCACCAAGGAAGCCCAATTTAGCTTTGAAAGAAATTGGAAGTTTGAATATTACAAAACCTAGGTCTAGATTAGTAATCATGTTTGCAATTTCAGGGATAGTAAGATTATGGATTATTAGTTGACAGAGGATCATTGCATCGCTAGAGTTTTCATTCATGCAGAGGAAGGACAGTGAGAAACAAAACAGGTTACTTTTATTACCTATGATCCCTGATTTTCAACTGTGAGATTACCAAAATTTTAGCAAGTTATCTGTCTTCTGACAATAGCCACATTTTATCCATAATTAGGCAAAAGAGAAACTAAAAGTTGATATTTTTTTCTAATAAGACTTGTTTTGTTTTATATTTAGATTAGAATAGTATTTAGCTGTAAGCCTAAAATTTAATTTATCCCTCTTTTCATTGTTAATGATGATTATAATTTCGTTTTTCAGAGTATCAAATTATACTGTTAGAAACTAAGTTATTTTTAATATCTAAAGAACTTAACTTTAGACATTTTTTTGTTTATATTTCACTACAGTAATAATGTTTCCTTTATTTTTAAAGGAAATAAAATCCTAAATTCTCATTGTATAATTTTGTTTACTGTATTTCATTTTAATCAAACAAGTATGGCATAAGGCTTACAATATCTGGCCTGGAATAAAGTCCATGATAACACAGATTTTTCTGTTTTACAAGTAAAGTAAGCCAGAAAGAAAAACACCAATACAGTATACTAACGCATATATATGGACTTTAGAAAGATGGTAACGATAACCCTGTATGCGAGACAGCAAAAGAGACACAGATGTATAGAACAGTCTTTTGGCCTCTGTGGGAGAGGGCGAGGGTGGGATGATTTGGGAGAATGGCATTGAAACATGTATAATATCATATAAGAAATGAATCACCAGTCCAGGTTCAATGCAGGATACAGGATGCTTGGGGCTGGTGCACTGGGATGACCCAGAGGGATGGTACAGGGAGGGAGGTGGGAGGAGGGTTCAGGATGGGGAACACGTGTACACCCGTGGTGGATTCATGTTGATGTATGGCAAAACCAATACAATATTGTAAAGTAAAAAAAAATAAATAAAAATACTTCTGTTAAAAATAAATAAATAAAAATAAAGTTGCTAACCATGCTAAGGAAAAATAACAAGCCAAAGAAAATTTTGATATTTTCAAAAATCACAAACTCAAGTGTTGTATTCTTTTATATAGTAGGCATTTTAATGCAATTTTTAATCTCATCTGAAGTCCTCTGTGGGTTTCCCAGGCAGAGCAGTTGGTAAAGAAGCCCCTTGCCATTGCAGGTGGCACAATAGATGTGGGTTTGATCCCTGGGTCAGGAAAATCTCCTGGTGTCGGAAATGGCAAGCTACTCCAATATTCTTGCCTGGAAAATTCCATAGACAGAGGAGCCTGGCAGGCTTCAGTCCGTGGAGTTGCAAAGAGTCACAGCTGAGCATGTAAACTCACATTTGGGGGGTGGGAAGGGGAACAGTAATGTATGGAATAAGCAGTGGACTATGACCCCTTGAAAATATTATTTAATCTCTCTGTGCCTCAATTTCTCATTATTAGCAGAAGAATAAGAAGAGAATCTACCCCTTAACATTTTTATGATGAATAAATGAATTTTGGTGAACTGTGAACAATCAGAAATTAGTTGTTGTTGCTGTTTTATATGTATTTTCTCCTTTAATTTGTATATCAACAATATCGAGTTGGAATACTTTTATCTCCGTTTCCTGATAAGAAAATGGAACTGCAAGAAATTTGAATCTTTTTAACTAAAATCTTATTTAGTTTCCAGGAGTCAAAACAATCTGACTCCCATGCCCTCATACACTATAAAACAAAGAGTTCTGCAGATCGACCAACATAAGAATTTAAAAAAAAAAAAACAGTTGAAGAATTAAATCCCTATTTTTTCCCTTGAATTAAACACACTTTTTAAAATAACATCACTAATTGGCCATCTTCAGTGTACTTAGTGCGTATGCTTAGTGTACTTTTATTTCTACAGATTTTATTCTAATTTTCTACTTGAATGCTGCTTCCATATACAAAGCACTGTTGTCCTCAGAGCAAGGACTGGCTTATAGCAAAATTCCATTGAAGACAAATGATTTTGTCCTTAAATGAGAACTATGCTGCCACATTTTTAAATTGTTGCATCTTTTTGCTCTAACTAGATTATGTTTAGATAATTCTCCCCAATTTGATATGACAGTTTTCTAAATTGTTTTCCACTCAAACCTTAATCTCTGCCAAGAAATTTGAAGTGCCAAAAATAACTGACAGCACATAGAGCCAAATACTACTGGTTTCCATAAAATAGCATTTGCAAATGCATTGTACACAATTATCAGATAATGTTTGCACTGCGTTCTGTGATCCTTAAACATAATTTCCCTTAAATAGGACATACATTCAATTTATACAAAACTATTTCCTCCTTGTGGAAATGTGTTCCAAATGACATTCTGTCACAGGTGCCAAGAATGAATCCATACTGGTTCTATGTGCCGACAGTAAATCATCTGCTAATGAGCTATCACATTTTTTTATTACCCAAATATTTTGGCAAATAGTGCTTAACTAGAAAAAGCACAGAGAAGGCAATGGCACCCCACTCCCGTACTCTTGCCTGGAAAATCCCATGGACAGGGGATCCTGGTGGGCTGCTGTCTCTGGGGTCTCACAGAGTGGGACACGACTGAAGTGACTTAGCAGCAGCAGCAGCAGAAAAAAACATGAAAGAGCTAGATTACTGTAAGACTAAAGTCAGACATATGTATCATCAAAGAAATTAAGGGAGAATTTACTGTTTTCACTTTTGGAATCCACCTTATTGTATTTTTGTGTTATTTCTAGCCAAGAAGAAAGAGACTTTTTTCCTTCCATATATTGTTTTAAATGTATGTCTAAAATCATATGACCTTATTTCTTTGAAGATGTTTATTTGGATGGTACCAAACTGAGCAATCAAATACATATACAAACACATATACTTATGCATGTGAGTGGGTGGGTGTGTATACTGGAGTGGGTAACCTTTCCTTTCTCCAGGGGATCTTCCCAGCCCAGGGATTAAACCCAGGTCTCCCACATCGCAGGCAGATTCTTTACCAGCTGAGCCACAAGGGAAGTCCATATATACATATGCATAGACATAAACTATGTGTGGAAAGTAGGATAGATAATAGATATATATGTGTACATATATACAGTTATATATGATAATTGGCTAAATTTATATATACAAATAGATATTTACATATATACATACAAGTATATCTGTGAGTGTATGTGTATATTATGTGTATTGTCTTAGTATTTGGATATTTTCAAATTTTTAGATAATCTTAAGATAATAAGTAAGTTAGATATATCCCTAATTCACTTCCATTAAGAGAATAAGAGAAAGAAACTTACTGCTATTTCAAATTTTATCGCACAGGGAGGAGAGGTTATTTCTATTACTCCAAATACAAGCAATTATCTTTCAAGTCACTAGATTCAACTAATGAACTGCACAATTTTGGAGATTTCAATCTGTAAGTATCTTGTTAATTTTTCTTTCTCTATTAATAGTGCATGCATGGGTGTTCAGCTGCTCAGTCATGTCTAACTCTGTGATCCCATGGACTGTAGCCCTGTCTGTCCATGGAGTTTCCCAGGCAAGAGCACTGGAGTGGGTTGACATTTCCTTCTCCAGGGGATCTCGACCCAGGGATAAAACCAGTGTCTCTTGTATCTCCTCCATTGGCAGGTGGATTCTTTACTGCTACACCACCTGTGAAGCCCCTATTAATAGTATAAAGATTAAATTAAATGCAAGCTAAAACATAATATAATTAAAGTGCAAGATTTAGCATCTTTTCTTTCATACTATTCATCTTTAGTCTTTCCAATTTAACTAAAGGATAATTACTTTTAAAGAGGATCTGAACTGTGAAAAATGATGTAATTCTAAAAATCTGTGGAACAATTTTCATAAAGTTTTTAAGAATTGAAGCAGTGGTTTGTTACTATACAAAATGAATTGTTAATATTTTCTCTTTGTAAGACAGAGTGAATTTTAATATAATAATTTTAAAGGAAAAGCAGCACAATTAAGAAAACCATGAAAACGTATCTATGAACTACATATGAAATATAGTGGCTGATCAGAATACTAGTTGATAGGCCTGTTTTCCTTTTCTTAGAAACATGTAAAAAATCTTAGTTCAAATACTTTGAGCCTAGGAGAGTTCAAGTTCAAAACAGTTTGTGATGTTTTCTGATATAACTTAGAGTTTTGTATCTCCTTTATAAAGTATTACACAGGTTTTATTTCTGCTTTATTTGAGTATGTTAATTTGAATTATGAAAGATAAAAGCACAAAAAAGATTTCAGATATTTTACCAGTTGTCAAAACTTCTTGAGGTTATAAGAGTTGTTTAATTTGTAAGGTTTTAATAAAACTGTGCAAGGAGAATACTTATTATTCAGTTGTTAGTGACTCAATCACTTGTGTGGAAAAAATGGAAGTTGTAAATATCACCTATTAAATATTACCTAGCATTCCTAAATATTTAGCTATTCCACATAGAATTATTAAGCATTTTAATTGTAAATATACAACTCAAGCAACCATACCTAATCTAGTGTAGTGAAGGATTTAAAATAAGAAGGACTTTAAGTATGGAAATTAAGTCATATTTAGGTGATCGTATTATGTTTCGTTTTTACATGATTGGTTGGTTGTCTCTGAGATGGAAAGAGAGTGTTACTGGATGTATACATATATATAATATATTTAATGTTAATTTTATGTTCTCAATTAAGAAGAAATATATTTCTTAATAAAGACCTCAGTTAATTAGACAGTATACTGAGAATTGCTATATACTTTGGTATTTAAAATATATATTAGTATCACTGAAGCCTTCTAAATACCTGTAACATAATGAAGAAGCTATAACAATTTTTGTTAAACTAAAAAAAACATGAAATTTTGTATATTGACTTTTAAAAAATGGTTTAAAATATGACTAGGAAAGTAATCAGAGAATTTCATAACAACACAACTTTTAGGAAGAAAAAACAGTAGCGTTTGCAATAATTTGGTATGAGATGCAGTGGCTCAGATAAATCAGAAATGTAAAATCATGACATTTTTCAACATGCTGAAATAAAGTACTGTGGTAAATACTGTAATCCTTTATTCAAGTGCCTTTATTTATATTCTTTTGAAAAATTTGATCTTCATTTTTTTGTGTGTGGCTTGAAACCATCTTCTGGTTTTTATTTATTTTTATTATTATTATTTTTTAATATAAATGTATTTATTTTAATTGGAGGTTAATTACTTTACAATATTATATTGGTTTTGCCATACATCAACATGAATCTGCCACGGGTGTACACGTGCTCCGCATCCTGAACCCCCCTCCCACCTCCCTCCCCATACCGTCCCTCTGGGGCGTCCCAGTGCACCAGCCCCAAGCATCCAGTATCGTGCATCGAACTTGGACTGGCGATTCGTTTCATATATGATATTATACATGTTTCAATGCCATTCTCCCAAATTATCCCACCCTCTCCCTCTCCCACAGAGTCCAAAAGACTGTTCTATACATCTGTGTCTCTTTTGCTGTCTCACATACAGGGTTATCATTACCATCTTTCTAAAGTCCATATATATGCATTAGTATACTGTATTGGTGTTTTTCTTTCTGGCTTACTTCACTCTGTATAATTATGATCTAACCAAGGTCATATAACAAAGTGTAAAGAAAACAAAAAACAACAAAATTCCTCTGAAGTTTGGTCTAGACAAATGGAGTAATCAGAAAAGGGTGAAATAAGACAAGAATTGTCCATTATTATTCTTTCTAAGTCAATCTACCTTTGGAAAGTTTGTACTTAATGAGAAAAATTATGTTGAACTAGGTGGAATTAACTGATAGTAAAGATTTCAGTGCTATAATTACTTTTGAGGAAATTAACTTTGAGAATTTAAAATAGCTGATTTTTGAAATTTTATGAGATGCATAAACTATTTTAAAACATAATTTTAGAGTAAATATATATTTATGATAGAAAATTATAAAAGAGTAAAAAATATTATCAAAATTCAACTTATCATGCATACTGATTATTAAGATTTTGTGTAATTATGTATTCTCAAAATATTTCTAACCATCATATGTACATTTCTAAATATTCTATGTACTTTTTACAAAAGCAAAATAATGTATAGTAATGCTATCCAAGGATATAAAATAATGTATCTGAAAGATTTGTATGTTGCCATTATAAACATATCTGTTTATATGCATACAAATATGAATTTCAGTTGCTTTTTGGTATTGAGAGTAGGTTAAATTTTTTCAAAGTTTCTTCAATTTTATAATGTTTATTTTTTTTTAATTTTATTTTATTTTTAAACTTTACATAATTGTATTAGTTTTGCCAAATATCAAAATGAATCCGCCACAGGCATACATGTGTTTAGATTTAATTTTAGAACTCACTGCAATCCCCTGGAGGAGGAAATGGCAACCTATTCTAGTATTCTTGCCTGGAGAATACCATGGACAGAGGAACCTGGAGGACTACAATCCATGGGATCACAGAGTCAAACACAACTTATCAACAGAGCATACACTCATTGATAGTTTATGATAAGCATTTTATGAAAAGACTGTACTAGCTGATAGATGGAAATGCTATTTAAGACTTCAGCAAAAATTATACAATATAATTATGAAATAAAATAACAGCTAAAAATACATAGATGAGAAGGAAATAAAATTAAATAGACATTTGTTCATTAAAGCATGCTCTTTATAGGTTTTAAAATAGAGAGAACTTAATACAAATTAATACAAAGTTATTTGTTTATGCTTGATACATGATTATTTGTTTACATTTTTAACAGATGGTTCCTAAATTTGGGTATTTTAATCATGTTTGAAGCTTTAAAACTCTTGGTGTCTGTCAAGGAATTCTAAGCATTCACCAATGCTAGGAATTCTAATATAATTCATGTGTCATATAGCTTGGTTATCTGGATTTTTAAAAAATGTTCCCTAGTGTTTTTAATGAAAAAACCAGAGTTAAGAACCACTCATTTGCATTTCTCAGAACATGAGGAAACTGAATTTTGCAATCTAACATAAGTGTAAAGGAATAACTCTCATGTATCCAGGCATTAGGGTAAAAGTATAATTTTCTTACAAAATTTTCCCTCTTTTCACTAGCATTTTTCAATTGGTAGACTTTTAAAATTTTATTTCTATTCTTCAAGTGAACTATTAACGGTAGCTTCTTTTCAGAACTCTCATAGGTAATGGTGTGCAAGTGTCTAAATTCCAGTTTAATTTAAAATAATTCTGGCTTTAAATAGCCATTAGAATTTTAAATTCTAAATCTGCTTTCTCTTCAAAGATGCAAAAGATCAAAGGGAAGTTAAAGGTGCTTTCAGGTTAGAAGAAGAAGCGTCTGGAAACAGAAATTTCTCCATGTTAACATACACGAGTTGATCTATATTGGATCTCTTTAACAAGATGATTTCAGATTTTGCCTATTAAATCTGGAATATTGTTAACACCAGTTTACATATAGAAAATATGTTATACATACACAAGCACATATGTATACATGCTCTCTCATACAGGCATATGTGTGTAAAAGACATTAACAGAAAATATATATCCACATTAACTAGGCAAATGTATGTCTGAAATTATCTGATTTTTATAAGCCAGACAGCTTTTATTCAAGTAATCAGTCCAGTTCAGTTCAGTTCAGTTGTTGAGTCGTGTCCGACTTTGCAACCCCATGGACTGTAGCACGCCAGGCTTCCCTGTCCATCACCAACTCCCGGAACTTACTCAAACTCATGTCCATAAAGTCAGTGATGCTATCCAACCATCTCATCCTCTGTCGTCCCCTCCTCCTCCTGCCTTCAATCTTTCCCAGCATCAGGGTCTTTTCCAACGAGTCAGTTCTTTGCATCAGATGGACAAAGTACTGGAGTTTCAACTTCAGCATCAGATCTTCCAGTGAATATTCAGGACTGATTTCCTTTAGGATGGACTGGTTGGATCTCCTTGCAGTTCAAGGGACTTTCAAGAGTCTTCTCTAACACCACAGTTCAAAACATCAATTCTTTGGCCCTCAGATTTCTTTATACTCCAATTTTCACATCAGTACATGACTAATGGAAAAACCATAGCTTTGACTAGATGGACCTTTGTCAGCTAAGCAATGTCTCTGCATTTTAATATGCTGTCTACGTTGGTCATACCTTTTCTTCCAAGGAGCCAAGTGTCTTTTAATTTCATGGCTGCAGTCACCATCTACAGTGATTTTGGAGCCCAAGAAAATAAAGTCTGTCACTGTTTCCATTGTTTCCCCACCTATTGGTCATGAAGTGATGGGACTGAATACCATGATCTTCATTTTCTGAATGTTGAGTTTTAAGACAACTTTTTCACTCTCCTCTTTTACTTTCATCAAGAGGTTCTTTAGTTCTTCTTTGCTTTCTGCCATAAAGGTGGTATCATGTGCATAAATCTGATACTTTTCTGTGTAGAACTTTATTTCAGTAATAGAAGGAATGATTTCCTCATTAACACTGAATGAAATAATCATATTTAAGAGGATTGAATTTGAAGATATTGCACCATGTATATAATTAATTCTAAAAACAAATCATTTAAATATCCAGTATTAAGCTAAGCTAAAAATGAGAGCTCAGTTGTTTGCTATCAAATGTTCTGCTTTATTATTTCTAAAAAAAATTATATATATATATATATATTTTCTGTGCATCAAAGTGTAGTAAAGCCCAAAGGATTTTATTCTCACTCTAAAATATGCACTCTAGGATGGCTTAAGTATCATAAATATTATTAATAATAAGTTCTGTTGTTTGTTGGCATATGTTTGGCAAAGAATGGTAGTAAAAGGCTTTGAAGTTGAAATGTATGTTTTCAGAGAGGATCTTTCACAGGTGTTGAAGCTGTATGGGCCTCAGATGTTCTTAAAGATCTGAGACAACAGAATTTCTCTCCAAACCATTAAAGTTTGAAGAGCAACTGAACAGATGTTCATTCTTTCATTTAATATTTCAGACATCTGCATAACAGCTCTGTGTTGTTTTTTCACTTCTTTTTTTTAAAAATAATATTTAAAAACTAAACTTGGTTTAAGGTCACTTCTGATGACAGTTTGAACTAGTCTGACAGCTGTTTAAATGTTTTTGACATCTGCTTAGGAAGATGGAATTTCTTTCTTCTGCCTGAATTGATGCTACATTAAAAAAAAAATTGTTCTTGAACAAAGTCAGTAAAAGTGAAATAATTTTTTTTGAAAGGTGGTATATTTGGGGTGTGCATACTTGGGTATATTCCTTGCCTCTATAATTTGTCATCCCTAAGAAAGAGATAACATAATTCTCCCAGAACTGGTATAGTATAAATGTCTTATCTGTGATTAAAATTAAAAGGGTTTATTTCATTTATACTTTATGAGCTATAAAACATTATTGCTTCTAAAAAAGAATTCCCAAATGTTCAATGTCACTTCCCCAAGAGATAGAACAGATGGTGAGCACAGGTATATTAAAGGTAATCGGTGCAATAACCCTGAATACTGATGCAATTATTAGAGATTAATCTGGATATTTGCATGGAATACCTCTGGGATGCTCAGGCCTGGTCTAGCTGGACTCTGCTTTTCCTCATGACTTATTGGTTTTATTTTGGGAACTCAAAAGACCTCTAGAAATGCTTTCAAATCCTCTGCATGCCTGAGTTGGGAAGTTGCCTGTGGGAAATATTTTACACCATATAACAGACAGGAAAACAACAACAACAACAACAACAACAACAACCCTGTAAAAGCTTGAGGTTTTAAACTGATCTTCGGCAGTATTAGCACTGTGTTTTTTCTCATGGTAAGCAAAAATGAACTGTGGGAAAGCTGAATATGACAAAATGTGGTGTAGCTAAGATATATTTCTAGGTGTTTCTCTGAAGAACTTGGAGCTACTTTCTGAAAGTTCTGTGGATAATTTAAATACAGAGCTTGAAAGGATTACCATGAAAATTCATGCTGATGAGTGTAGATCACCTGGCTCCTAAGAGGCCAAGAACTTTATGTGCCTCCATGCTCAGTCACTTGAGTCATCTCTGACTCTTTTCGACCCCATGGGCTCCTCTGTCCATAGAATTCTCCAGGCAAGAATACTAGAGTGGGTTGCCATGCCCTCTTTCAGGGCATCTTCCTAATCCAAGGATCAAACCTTTGTCTCCTGCATTGCAGGCGGATTCTTTACCCACTGAGCCACCTGGTAAGCCAAGAACTTTGTAGATAAATCTAAAGAGAAATAGGGCATTGTTAGAAACTACCCCTGGAAAAGTGCCATAGATGAAAGAAAGCATGTGTTTATATCACATTAAAATAGTTACTGGGATCTATTTTCATGCACGGTAAAATAATTACACATTAGCAGGTAGAATAATATAAGAAAACTAACATTGTTTTATTGAAACTATAGGCAACACAGTTTAGGTCTCATTGTCTCCATAAGAGGAGTATATAAATTTTCAAAATTCTTAATAAACTTATCTAAGATCTTGGAGCTAGTAAGAAGCAAACGGGGGATTCAAGTTCATATTTAGATTATTACAAAGATTATTTTCTTTCCACTAATCATATTATTTTTCCCAATAACTCATTATTCATCAATCATTGCACAATTTTTTAATATTTGGTCTCATAATATGTTGTTGTTGTTATTCATTGAATGGAATCTATTTGCCAAGAACTGTAAATAAAAAAATCAAAATTTTACACACTTAGAATTATAAAGAACCGTAAAAATAATTTAGTCCAAACTACCTGTTTCCTGTTTTATGGATAAACCAAACTGAGGCTAAAGTTGCCTATACAATTAGTTATAATTGGAGGGAGAGATATTAGTGTTTAAGTCTACTTTGTCTTCAAAAAGACAAACTGATGTAATGTTCAAAAGTGTAATAAAAATCCAAGATGGTCTCTCAGATGGAGAATTTAAGAGGCTGTGTTGAAGCTCTTGGTATTTAGCAAGTTAGTGTTATTCCAGGAGCCTCCCACTCACAGGTCAGCTCGCAGTGGTAACTCTTTTACATTCTCTAGTTCTTACTTTAAACAGAATTTCTTTTAAATAGCAATGTCTTTGGGGCTTTTATTTTTAAGGAAAATACACCAAAATAGGATAACTAAAATTTTTAAAAGGTTTATATTATTTATATTCAACAATCATTTACTTAAGCACCTCACATATGCCAGTCCCCATGCTTAGAGTCAGGGGTTAAAAAGAAAGGAAAGAAAAAGACAAAATTCCTATTCTTAAGGTGCAATCATGAATGTCACATGGGAGAAAAATTTAAGTAAGCAAAATTAAATGAGCTTGTTAATATAGGGTCAAATCAAAATTTATCTTTACAAAACTGTGATAATTTTTAGATTAATAAGCATCAAAAGTTTTTGAAAGAAAGTAGATAATCAGGCTAGGCATTATCCTTGTCTGTTATTGGGTCCAAACATATTTTATCTTTTTTCTTGGTACAATTTTTTATTTTAATTTTATATATGCATTATGAGGGCTTTTTAGGTGACATTAGCGGTAAAGAACCCACCTGCCAATGCAGGAAACATAAGAGACCCAGGTTTGATCCCTGGATCAGTAAGATCCCCTGGAGGAGGACATAGCAACCCACTGTGGTATTCTTGCCTGGAGAATCCCACTGACAGAGGAGCCTGACGAACTACAGTCCATAGGGTCGCAAAGAGCTGGACACAACTGAAGCAATTGAGCACGACCACACATATATTATTTAATCTCCAAGAATGGAATAGTCCCTGCAGTGCCTGCATGCAAGTTAGAAAGTACACTTGCAGCTTAGCCTTTCAGAAAGAATGTTTCAGAACCATGGTCACAGAGGCTTTGGCTCTTCACATATTCACACCCACACTCTAACCTACTGTCATACATGTCAGAAAATTGATCCGTCATTTATGATCTTCCCTCATAGCTCAGTTGGTAAAGAATCTGCCCGCAATGCTTGAGACCCTGGTTGGATTCCTGGGTCGGGAAGATCCCCTGGAGAAGGCATAGGCTAGCCACTCCAGTATTCTTGGGCTTCCCTTGTGGCTCAGCTGGTGAAGAATCCATCTGCAATGTGGGAGATACAGGTTCGATCCCTGGGTTGGGAAGATCCCGTGGAGAACGGAAAGGCTAACCACTCCAGTATTCTGGCCTGGAGAATTCCATGGACTTTATAGTCCATGGGGTTGCAAAGAGCCGGATATGACTTTCACTTTCACTTTATGCTGTTAGTAGTAGAAACAATCCGAATTTTCTGCATCCTGATTGAAGGAAAGTTATTGGATTGATGTTAGCCAAGATAAGAATCAAGAACTGTCAAGTGACAGACTGGAAAAGAAAATGACCTTGGAACTTACTATACCTGGGTCATGGTCAGGATCAATAATCTGTTCGATTCATTGTCTGTTCCATTGAAGAAGTGCATTTGTGTGCCATCAAGTGAGTTCATGGTCTTGTGGGTTATGTGCAAGGGGCTCTCTCTGCTGCTCTAAGATCTCTCCAAGGGGCTTGGAATCTGTCATCTGCCCTTTAATCTGTCATTTTGTATCTATGATGTGAATTATCTGTTTTAAATGGGACCTTCTGCATTGAATGATCTGTCCTGTATATCTGTACTGTACAGTTCTGAATATAGCAGAGTATTTCATAAATTCATTTGATTATAATATTGTCAGATACACACGGAGAACAGATCGGTCATTGTCAGAGACAGGGAGTAAGGGGTGGGTGAAATGGGTGTGGATGGATCAAAATTACACACTTCCAGCTATAAAACAGACAAATCATAGGGATATACTATACAACAAGGTGACTATTGTTAATAATACTGTATTGTGTATCTGAAAGTTTACTAAGAGAGTAGGTTTTAAAAGTTCCCATCCAGAGGAAAAATACTGTAGCTATATATGGCGATCGATATTAACTAAATTAATGCTTTATTTTGTAATATGTATAAATATTGAATCATTATGTTGTATACCAGGGCTTCCCAGGTGGTTGTAGTGGTAAAGAACCCTCATGCCAATGCAGGAGACATAAGAATGAAGGTTCAATCCCTGAGTTGGGAAGATCTCCTGAAGAAGGGCATGGCAACCCACTCCAGTATGGAAAATCCCATGAATAGAGGAATCTGGCGAGCTATAGTCCATGGGGTTGCAAAAGAGTCGGACGTGACTGACACTTCGGTCAGTTCAGTTCAGTCACTCAGTCATGTCCAACTCTTGGCGACCCCATGAATCGCAGCACACCAGGCCTCCCTGTCCATCACCAACTCCCGGAGTTCACTCAGACTCATGTCCATCGAGTCAGTGATGCCATCCAGCCATCTCATCCTCTGTCGCCCCCTTTTTCTCCTGCCCCCAATCCCTCCCAGAATCAGAGTCTTTTCCAATGAGTCAACTCTTCACATGAGGTGGCCAAAGTATTGGAGTTTCAGCTTTAGCATCATTCCTTCCAAAGAAATCCCAGGGCTGATCTCCTTCAGAATGGACTGGTTGGATCGCCTTGCAGTCCAAGGGACTCTCAAGAGTCTTCTCCAACACCACAGTTCAAAAGCATCAATTCTTCAGCGCTCAGCTTTCTTCACAGTCCAACTCTCACATCCATATATGACCACTGGAAAAACCATAGCCTTGACTAGACAAACCTTTGTTGGCAAAGTAATGTCTCTGCTTTTCAATATGCTATCTAGGTTGGTCATAACTTTTCTTCGAAGGAGTAAACATCTTTTAATTTCATGGCTGCAGTCACCATCTGCAGTGATTTTGGAGCCCCGAAAAATAAAGTCTGACACTGTTTTCACTGTTTCCCCATCTATTTCCCATGAAGTGATGGGAAATAGTGACACGACTTAGCACACATATACCTGAAACTACTATAACTTTATATGCTAAATATATCTCAATAAAAATATTGTCCTCCTTCCAGAAACATTTTGGAAGACTTTTCTTTAGAGATAAGCAACTATTAGTAACATATTAAACAAGTATAATATTAAGTTCAGTGAATTTTAGAAGAACTTGAGTTAATCTTCAAAGGCTAATTAAATTAGAGCAAATTATGCCTTTAAAAGCCCAGTAAAACATATAAACATAAGTAATAAAGTTGTTATATAATACTCTTTAGACTGCCAGAGTTACTATTAATATGATGTACAACTTACCATTGATGAATTTATATAACTGTCAACTAGACAAAGGATTCATAGATTTGACATCCAAAGTGCAAACTATAAAAGAAGAGTCAGTAACTAAAGGCTTCATCAAAATCAAAAACTCTCTGTAAAGGCTACTGTTAAGAGGATAAAAAGGCAAGCTACAGATTAGGGATAAATATTTTCAAAATCAATATCAGACAGAAAACCTGTGTCCAGAATATATAAAGAACTCTCAAAACAATAATAAGAAAACTGGCAACCCTGTACAAAATGGGCAAAATATTTGAACAGGCACTTCACCAAAGAAGATGAAAGAGATGTAAATAAGCAAAAAAAACACAAAAAAACTCATAATTAGTAGTCATTTAGTCATTAAGAAAATGCAAGGTAATAAACACACAGTAAGATATCATACCATGATACACTGATTAGCATAGCTAAATTTTTTTTTACAAAAACAAGGATGCAGAACCAAAAGAAACACACAGACACTGATGGGGGAAATGCAAAATAATGTGGTTTTTCTGAAATATGGTGTGGAAGTTTCTTTAAAACTTAAAAATGCTTACTGAATCACCTGGGATTTGCATTTATTCTAGGTATTTATACTAAAGAAATGAGAACCATGTTCATACAAAAACCTAAACAAAAATGTTTTAAAGCAGCATTATTGATAGTTGCCCAAAACCCAGAAACAGTCTCAATGTCCATTAATAGGTAAGCAGATAAACAGTGTTATATCACTCAATATTACGTAACCACAACATGAAAAATTCTCAAAGGCAATATGCTAAATGAAAGAATTCAGACTCAAAAGGTGACATCCCCTATGATTCAATTTATTTGACATTCTAGAAAAGGCAAAAATGCAGGAACAGCATACAGAACTCTTTGGGTTGTTTGAAATGTCTGTCAATTGACTGTGGTTGTGGTTATTAGAGACCATGCATGCATTAAAATATAAATAAGTGTACATCAAAAAAGTAATTTTCAGCAATCCTCTGGCAGAAGAGTGATTAGGACTCAGCACTTCCACTGCGTCACCTGGGTTCAATCCCTGGTAGGGGAAGTAAGATCCCCTAGCCACATGGTATACCCCCCCAAAAAAATAATAAAGTGATTTTCATAGTATATAAATTAATAATAATAGTAACCAGTGATATTTTATAATATACTTAGATGAGGCTAAAATATGAGTGAAGATTATTTTTAATGATTGCATGTACCTCTCTTCTTTGTTAAATATCTTTTATAAAACAAATATTTCAATATAGTTGATACAGTAATTATTCTGCCATAACTGCGTGTCAACCTAGATAAATATTCAATATTTTTAAAATGTACCTACAAATGAAGAATAAATTTTTCACCCTATTGTGTTCTGAAATTCTTTCTGTCAAGTTTTATGATTCTTTAGAAAATAAAAATTTTTATTTGCCTCTGATACTGTAGAAAATATACTGAAAACTGATAGTAGTGGGTAAGACAGCAGATAATAGAAGTCTTCTTCATCTAATCATGGCCAAATCAATACCAAGTTGAGGTCACCACAGTCAGTAATAAAAGCTGATTCAAAAAGACAAGTACTTAACCACGATAGGTGGAATTCAGACAGCTGTGTTGTGATTCTAGAGATGGCTGAACCATTTATAGCAGTTATATTCA
Source organism: Bos taurus (assembly GCF_002263795.3). Classification (NCBI taxonomy): domain Eukaryota; kingdom Metazoa; phylum Chordata; class Mammalia; order Artiodactyla; family Bovidae; genus Bos; species Bos taurus. Next base: position 25,789,883 of record NC_037344.1, on the reverse strand, counting down.
CACCTTTAAATGAGAAAAGTGAACTCCACAACCTGAGATTTAGAGCATTATGTGGGGGAAAATTGCAACACAGCAACTCTTGATTTACAAATAAAAGGAAAAATAACAGTATATTTTAAATACATCTTTCCAGCTTACTTTAAACTGTTATAGGTAAGAAGAACAAATTTTTGCTCAAATGAGTATATTTATTCTACATTATTCATAGAAAGCTGCTTTAATTTACTACTGTATTGAAACTACTTAAGGCATAATTAAAGTTATTTCTTTTATATTCATAGACTCAAGTTCAGTGAATTTAAATAATGTTAATATTTTTGATAATGTAAATTGTTTAATTAAAAATGGCACAATTTCCCAAGGTCCAGATTACTTAAATTAGGAGTTTAAGTTAAGATTAGCATATACACAGTACTTTATATGAAATATGTAAGCAACAACTCCCAGGTGGTGCTACTGGTAAAGAACCCTCTTGCCAATGCAGAAGACCAGGAAACTTGGGTTTGATCCCTGTGTCCGGAGGATCCTCTGGAGGAGGGGATGGCAATCCACTCCACTATTCATGCCTGGAGAATCACATTGACAGAGGAGCCTGGCAGGCTTCAGTCCTTAGGGTCGCAAAGAATCAGACACTAAAGCGACTTAGCATGCACACATGCAAGCAACAAGGACCTACTGTATAGCACAAAGAACTCTATTCAGATTTCTGTAATAACCTGTAATGGAAAAGAATGTGAAAAAGAATGTGTGTATGTGTATATATATGTGTGTGTGTGTATGTGTGTGTGTGTGTGTTTGTATCGCTGAATCACTTTGCTGTATACACTTGAAACACAACAGTGTTAGTTGCTCAGTCATGTCCGATTTTTTGAGACCCCATGGATTGTAGCTTGTCAGGCTCCTCTGTCCTTGAAATTCTCCAGGCAAGAATACTAGAGAGGGTAGCCCTCCATTTCTCCCAGAGATCTACCCCCAACCCAGGGATCAAACCTGGGTCTCCAGCATTTCAGGCAAATTATTTACCATCTAAGCCACCAGGGAAGCCCCTGAAACACAACATTGTAAATTAACTATAACTCAATTTAAAAAAAAAAAACTGGAATAAAAAACAACAAACATTTTTCTAATTTTGTTTTGATAAGATTTGGTTACAAGTAATTTATTTAATTTGCAAATAGCAATAATTTTTCAATAATTATTTATATTATGGGAACATTTGTGACATGAGGAGAATCTAATCTCCCTGTCATTTTCAAATATAATGACTTGTTAATGAATACAAAGTTTGACAACACTGAAATTTGGTAGTGATTTTATTTTATTTATTTATTTTTTTAATTTAATTTTATTTTTAAACTTTACGTAATTGTATTAGTTTTGCCAAACATCAAAATGAATCCTTCACAGGTATACATGTGGTAGTGATTTTAAAAACTAGCACAAATTAATTTTCTTCCCTTCCAGCTTTATGATCTTTGGAGGATTTATTACTTTTAAGACACTAATATTATCTCAACATCTCATTTGAATGATATTTTTCAGCAAATTGTGAAGAATACTTTTCAAGAATTACTCCCCTCCATCCCCATCAAAATTGTATTAGATATACAGTAATTAGATTTGAAATTATTCTGCATTCTATCAAATTCAAACTGCATAGGAGAATTGCTTAGGGTTTTTTTAATGTATATAATGATTTCATAAAATGATTTGGTTATATGTTCCTGTATAAACAAATTTTGTTAACCTTAAGAAAGAGCTCATGTACAGATATTTATGGGAGATAATACCCCCTTAGCACCACTTGTAATCTACCTGTAAAATAATTAAATAAATCGCCTCTTACAATGAATATGAAATAATTATCAAAAATATTCATCTATAATATAAATATAAGTGCCTTACTTGGAAATTTGCCAAAATATAGTACTACAAGATGTTCCATGTTAAATTTAAATTTCCAATGCATTTTTTTGGAAAACACAAATCTTTATTTTTCTATTTTTCACAGAATTCCAATGACTTGTAATTTAAAAGGCTTTTTTTTTTTTTGCTGCATTTGGAAGTTAATGCTGTATTATTCTGAGAAAAGTCATACCATATGGATTCTGAAGGAGACTAGACTAGAGGAGGTTATTTGGTTATTTCTTCTCTTTTTTGAGGGAAGATAAGCATTAACAACACAGTGATACTGGGGGGGAAAAGGAATAAAAAGTTAGATTTATGAGATATTGGGAAGGTAGAATAAATAGAACTCTTGATTAAATAGTTGTTCAGGATGATTAAGAACAATGAGTTCGATGACCACTATGTTTCAGGTTTAATTGACCTGGGAGATGATGCTAACATTCAACAACCAATGGAATACAGGAGGGGACAGACTATGGGGCGGGGCGGAGAATGAGGTTACATTTATATGGGAAGTAAAATTTACCTTTTAATTAATTATGCATTGACTGCATTTGTAATATTATTTCCAAAGAAAGGGTATTAACATTACCTATCATTTTGTGCTGTGAATCCAAATCCACTCATTAAAACCATAGATGGAAAAATTGGAAGTCTTGAACATTTTTAATCAAAAATTTAGTTTCTGCCTACAGAATGCTGCTATCACCAAAATATCACAACAGAAATGACATCACATTCTTTATGAGAGTATTAAAACATTATCTTAAACAAGAATAACATTTCAAAAAAATAAATGTTTTAACCACTATGACATTAGATAGATGACAAATACTGATACTTCCTTCAATATGCTAACCAAAGTTCCAAAGATGAGACAAAATGAGTTCTTAATTCAATACATTTTCCATAAGATTTTATCTTTTTATAGGTATTTAATTCATTTTATATATTAATTTAAACATGTATTTAGAATACAAACCAAAATGTTATAAAATCACATAATTTTATTAGCTCTAAGAAGATGGTTTAAATGAGAGACGTAAGTGTGTATGTGTGTTAATTATGTTAGAGTGTATTGTAAACAGCATGTTGTGTTTGCTGCTTTTAATGTACTAGCTTTAACAAATTCTACTTTGTTTTCAATATGGACTAGTAGTTGCTTATACATTAAAATAGCCACAAACTATAAGAAAATTGTTGCAAAAGACATATGTGATAAAGGACTGATATCCAAAGCGTAAAAAGAAATCTCCACTATAAGAAATCAAATCGCCCTATTTAAAACTGGACTAAAGACTTTAAGACACACCTTACCAAAAAAAAAGATAGCAAATAAGCATATGAAAACATGGTCCACATCATCTATCATCAAGGAAATTCAAATGAAAACAATGATATATGCCTAAACTCCCATGAGAATGATCAAAATCCAGAACACTGACGACATCAAATGCTGGCAAGGATGTGGAGCGACAGAAACGCTCATTCATTGCCAGTGGGAATACAAAAGAGTACAGCCACTTTAGAAAACAGTTCAGTCATTCCTTATAAAGCTGAACTAATTCTTAAACCTACAATCCAGCAATTGCACCTCTTGGTACTTTCCCAACAAGCTGAAAACATTTCCACACAAAATCCTGCACACAATTACATCACTCTGATAGAAGATATTAATAACAAAGAGGCTGTGTTGGAGGGGCTACACTAGTATATGAGAAATCTCTGTGCTTTCCTCAGTTTTGCCATGAACCTAAAATTGTTCTAAATACTAAAGTTTTAAAGAAAAAGAACCTTCTTATCTATAGAAGAGTAGCATGAAATTGAACAGCAGAGTATAAAAAAAGGCATAGATCATGAACTTATAATTTATTCTCTTTAGGACACCCCACACTCCATTACACTGTTCCTCCCCTTTTCAGATTCCAAAAGGAGAACCCTGAAGGAAGGACTGTGTTTGCTCCAGATACATTGTTCTATCCTACTACAATCCTGAAACAAAGACAATAAGTTCAAACTCAGAAAGAGGCTCAAATGCTAGCCCTGCCCAGGGATGCCTCTGATCCCTGAGAGGGAATGTAAACATCCAGCAGGACAGCAAATCTGACAGCCAGCTCAGCCAGGATTGCTTCCTATGTAAAATCCCTGCCATCAACAATATTTGTATTCCCCTCTCCTGGCTCCCAAACATCTGCATGTTTGCTCAGTCATGTCGGACTCTTTGTGACCCTATAGACTGTAGTGCTCCAGGCTCCTTTCCTCTTGGGGTTGTCCAGGCAAGAAAACTGGAGTCATTCCTGTTTCCTACTCAGAGGATCTTCCCTGACCCAGGAATCAAACCTGCATCTCCTGCATTGGCAGGCAGATTCTTTACCACTGTGCCACCTGGGAATTCCTATCCCAAGCATGGGCCCAAGCATGGAGATGCGGTGGGCATTGCAGAAACCTTGCATTTTCCCCTCTTCTGTATTGAAAGCAATTCAGAGTAGAAAATACGATATTTCCACTTATAAATTTGTAGCGAAACAAGCATCTTTGTGTGAAGATATGCCTCCCTCTTGTTTGCTTCAGGAGCATTTCTTCAGATTCCTAAAGATCCTTTGGAGCCTGGAAAGATAGACAAAGGGGCAGGAGTATAAAGAGACTTGCTTCATACATTTCTGGATGTTTAGAACTTTCAAGGGTCTGAGAGTTTACTACTTTCAAGTTAACAAGTTAGCTTGCAAAACTTGTATAGATACTTGCAAAACACAGGAAACCCCTGGGTCAGAGACAAAATAATGTATTACTCACAACACTACAGGCAGCCTTGACTTGATGTTTTTGTAGGTTTCCATTGCTCCTCCCTAGGGCAGCACAGGGCAAATCCAGGAGGAATGTGTTCGCGTTACATCTGAGGACCCCCAAGTTTAGAAAAACCCCATGTCTTATAAGAAGTCTCGTAGCAAATATGCCTCAGAGGAAGACATTATTACCCTAGTCAGGAAACACATCTATCTTCTTTTCCCAAAGGAGACATCCTATATCTTTCAAGATTCTTTCTGATATAAGCATCCTTGAAATGATAGTCTAGGACAAAAACTATCACAAGCTGAGCAGAAGCACCAGAAAATTGTTACCCATCCCTGAACAACACACAACATGGGGTGTTCTGTTTGGCAAATAACTATCCTTACATTTTTATTTGTTTTGGTTTTGGTTGGGGCACCAATTTATTCAGATCTTGCACCCACCCTGGGGATAATTTGTGTTTTTGCATCTTTTAAAGCTGCATTTGAAACCCAATATCTTTATCTGATATAAATATGGAAATTACATGGCAGAGGAGAGTTTCACAAATATCACACTTGAAAAATAGAGAGGTGATTGTATATATAATTCAACGTTGATATAAGCACTGGGTTTATGTATCATTTAGCTAATGCAAGAGAAGTTTAAAAGATCTTTCTACTTTCTATTTATGTTCATTAAGTAAACTCTCAGTAAATTTTTATTAGTCAACTACTTTTGCTTTTCTTTTCTTTCTTTCTTTTTTTTTTTTTTAAAGTATTTGTTTATTTGGCTGCCTTGGGTCTTAGTTGCACCATACAGAATTTTTTGTTGCAGTGTGTGGACTCTAGTTGTGGTGTCCAGGCTTCGTTGCTCCATGGCATGTGGAACCTTCCTGGACCAGGGATCAAACCTGCGTCCCCTACACAAACAGGTGGATTCTTAATCACTAGACCACTAGGGAAGTCCCATGTACTTCTGCCTTTCATTTAAGGATAATATCATATTGACATTGATAATTTGTTCCCTATTCATCTCACTTTTTCAGTGTTATGAGAGTTCATTATTTTTAATATTTAATAAGCATTTTAATCGGAGAAGGCAATGGCACCCCACTCCAGTACTTTTGCCTAGAAAATCCCATGGATGGAGGAGCCTGGTAGGCTGCAGTCCATGGGGTCATGAAGAGTCGGACACGACTAAGCAACTTCACTTTCACTTTTCACTTTGATGCACTGGAGAAGGAAACGGCAACCCACTCCAGTGTTCTTGCCTGGAGAATCCCAGGGATGGGGAAGCCTGGTGGGCTGCTGTCTATGGGGTCGCACAGAGTACGACACGACTGAAGCTACTTAACAGCAGCAGCAACAGCAGCAAGCATTTTAATTGGAGGTTGAGAACATGCAGTGACACCTGCTTGCCAAGTAACAGTTTGAATTAGAATATTTTTCTTTTAGATTTCCCTTCTCTTCAGAATGTATGGAAATGAAAATCATGTGTTCTTGGTCAGAGCAAACAGATGACTGGTTCCTTAACTAATATGTGTCTTATATAATCTCTGTTTACATCCTTTCATCCCTTCAGTGTTTTCCCTCTCTATATTTAGTCTTATTTTCCATCCTCAGCACATCTGTGTATATCCAACCTATTAGTCCGCTATTGAAAATCCAATACTTTGCTGATTTGATGATCCTTAAGTTTCTTGACTTTATTTAAGGTTGTAGTCTTTATTTCACAATTGCATTAATATATTTACTTCAAACTCTAGATCTAACTGACATGTGTGAATCTTTGAAGATCTCTAGGCATAAATTTCCCTCCCTTGGCCTTGGTTGTCTTTAGTATTTTAAATAGCTTTCCATTCCTTGGTTTCTGCTAAGTTAATCACACTACTTCTATATTTAGTTCACAATTTGTATTCCCAACCTGTTCCAATGAATTTATAAAATTTGAATTCCATATAGCTGGCACTTTTCTACATACAAAATACTTATAAGTTATACAGTTTTCAGAAGACCCCACAAAAACTGAAATTCGTCAGATGTCAATCATACTTTATGATAGAGCCACTGTAAGTGTGGTATGGGTAACATATTAGTTATATTAATATGTGTCCCTGCTAAGTCACTTCAGTCATGTCCAACTCTTTGAGACCCCATAGACTGTAGCCCACCAGACTCCTCTGTCCATGGGATTCTCTAAGCAAAAATATTGTAGTGGGTTGCCATACCCTCCTCCAGGGGATCTTCCCAATCCAGGGATCGAACCCACATCTTTTATGTCTCCTGTGTTGGCAGATGGGTTCTTTACCACTAGCGTCACCCAAACACTCTTAATTTAAGAAATCTTAATTGTTAATAATTTTAGAAAGAGACAGTCTTCTAAAGGTCCTGTGCATTCCTACATGTATGCTAAGAATAGAAACTATGGACTGGTCAGTCTTTATATGTGTCATTTCTCAGGGAAATCTTGATGTAATACTTCCCCTTCAGACAAAGAGCAGGTTTACAACAGAAGTAATAAGTGGCCTCAGCTAGTGCTACTCTCCTATGGCATGACCCTCTGTGTGTGTAGCCCTCCATCTCATCCACCTGTGTTGCCTCTTAGAGACTGGGGACATGAGGGAAGATCACCAACAAGAAATCTTGAGACTTCCCTGGTGCTCCAGTGGTTAAGACTGTGCTTCCAATGCAGGAGACCTGTGTAAGATCCTAGTTGGGGAACTAAGATCCAATTAATACATGCTGCATGGTAAAGCCAAGACAAAAACAAATGAACATAAAAAAAAAAAAAGAAATTTTTGCTACAACTTCTGTGTTGACTAGTAAAGTTATTTGTCTTTGTTCCAGGTATATTGTGTCAGCATACATAAACATTAAACCTACTGGGATTTTTGCTTGTAGTTATGGTAAAATCTTAGACCCTTCACAGTTCTGTATAAAAATATAGGATATCTGTCACCAAAAATAAGTAAGCGCTAACCATTGGAAGTTTGCATAAATGCCTATATAGCTAATTCAGTTTTACTTAATGAAGTATACAATTTATTTAATATCTATTAATTTAAAGAGAATGTATATATTGCAACCAAGAAATAATTTTTATTAGTTGTTACTAATACAAAATTACAAACATCAGAATGATTATATTCTTTGAAAGCAAAGATGTAGAAACTCTATACTGTCAGGAAAAACAAGACCAGGAGCTGACTGTGGCTCAGATCAGGAACTCCTTACTGCAAAATTCAGACTTAAATTGAAGAATATAAGGAACCACTAGACTATTCAGGTATAACCTAAATCAAACCCCTTACAATTATACACTGAAAGTGACAAATAGATTCAAGGGATTAGATCTGATAGACAGAGTGCCTGAAGAACTAAGGATGGTGGTTCATAACATTGTATAGGACAAGGTGATCAAAACCATTCCCAAGCAAAAGAAATGCAAAAAGGCAAATGGTTGTCTGAGGAGGCTTTACAAGTAGCTGAGAAAAGAAGAGAAGTGAAAGGCAAAGGAGAAAAGGAAAGATATACCCATCTGAATGTAAAATTCCAAAAAATACAAAGGAGAGATAAGAAAGCTTTTCTAAGTGAACAATGCAAAGCAAGAGAGGAAAACAATAGAATCGGAAAGAGTAGAGATCTCTTCAAGAAAAGTAGAGATACCAAGGGAAATTTGCATGCAAAGATGGGCCCAATAAAGAACAGAAAATGTATGGACCTAACAGAAGTGGAAGACACTAAGAAGAGGTTGCAAGAACACACAGAAGACCTATACAAAAAAAGATCTTAATGACCCGGATAACCATGATGGTGTGCTCAATCTCCTGGAATGGGAAGTCAAGTTGGCCTTAGGAAGCATTACTACGAACAAAGCTAGTGGAGATGATGGAATTCCAGTTGAGCTATTTCAAATCCTAAAACATGATGCTGTGAAAGCACTGCACTCAATATGCCCGAGAATTTGGAAAACTCATCAGTGGCCACAGGACTGGAAAAGGTCAGTTTTCATTCAAATCCCAAATGAAGGAAGAGTCAAAGAAGGTTCAGACTACTGCACAATTGCACTCATTTCACATGCTAGCAAAGTAAAGCTCAAAATTCTCCAAGTTGGATTCAACAGTACGTGAACTGAGGACCTCCAGAATTTCAAACCGGATTTAGAAAAGGCAGAGGAACCAGAGACCAAATTGCCAATATCCAAAGGATCATAGAAAGAGGGAGAGTTCCAGAAACACATCTACATCTGTTTTATTGACCATGCTAAAACCTTTAACTGTGTGGATCAGAAACAAACTGGAAAATTCTTAAAGAGACGGAATTACCAGCCCACCTTACCTGGCTCCTGAGAAATCTGTATGCAGGTCAAGAAGCAGCAGTTAGAACCAGATATGAACCAACAGCTGGTTCTAAATTGGGAAAGGAGTACGTCAAGGCTGTATATTGTCACCTTGCTTATTTAACTTATATGTAGAGGACATCGTGTGAAATGACAGGCTGGATGAAGCACAAGCTGGAATCAAGATTGCGGAGAGAAATATCAACAAACTCAGATATGCAGATGACACCACCCTTGTGGCAGAAAGTGAAAAGGAACTAAAGAGCCGCTTGATGAAGGTGAAAGAGGGAAGTGAAAAAGCTGGCTTAAAACAACATTCAAAAAATGAAGATCATGGCATCTGGTCCCATCACTTCATGGCAAACAGATGGGGGGACAATGGAAACAGTGAGAGACTTTATTTTATTGGGCTCCAAAATCACTGCGGATGATGACTGCAGCCATGAAAGTAAAAGATGCTTGCTCCTTGGAAGAAACGCTATGCCAAATCTAGACAGCATATTAAAAAGCAGAGGCATTTCTTTGCCAACCAAGGTCCGTCTAGTCAAAGCTATGGTTTTTTCAATAGTCATGTATGGATGTGAGAGTTGGACTATAAAGACGGCTAAAGGAGTGAAAGTGAAAGTTGCTTAATCATGTCTGACTCTTTGCAACCCCATGAACTTTACAGTCCATGGAATTCCCCAGGCCAGAATACTGTAGTGGGTAGCCTTTCTCTTCTCCAGGGGATCTTCCTGACCCAGAAATCAAATTGGGGTTTCCTGCATTGCAGACAGATTCTTACTAACTGAGCTATCAGTGAAGCCCAAAGAAGGCTGAGCATTGAAGAACTGATGCTTTTGAACTGTGGTGCTGGAGAAGACACTTGAGAGTCCTTGGACTGCAAGGAGATCAAACCGGCCAATCCTAAAGGAAATCAATCATGAATATTCATACAGAAGGACTGATGCTGAAGCTGAAGCTCTAATAGTTTGGCCCCTGATGCAAATTGCTAACTCATTAGAATAGACCCTGATACTAGTAACGATTGAAAGCAAAAGAAGGGGACAACTGAGAGTGAAATGGTTGGATGGCATCACCGACTCAATGGATATGAGTTTAAGCAAACTCTGGGAGATGGTGAAGGACAGGGAAGCCCAGCATGCTGCAGTCCATGGGGCTGCAAAGAATCAGACTCAACTAAGTGACTGAACAACACATTCCAAAACTGGAACAGGAAAACTGTAACAGGGTGTGACCTTTAGAAATATTGAAAGCAGTAAAAATCCAATTATACAAAAAGCTGAATTTCTCAAAATCATGTTAATATATATTACCAGTTGCAAAAGTGGCCTCAATTTCTTTTTTAAATGGTAAAGTGTAGTTAATTAGTAAAGCAAATGTCTGAATTCAGAATTATATAATGCTTGTGCAGATGGTGAAATTCATGAAATGATAATCAACACTTTGGGCAAAAATGGTTATTTTTATTGTTATAATCTGTAAAGTTATTATAATTCTACATATAAGTTACTTTTTCAATTTTCATATCATTTTTCCCTAGACAATAGTGCTAACATATTAAGCAAGTGAATTTTTTCTGTAAATTTTTTGAATATCAATAGATGAAAAAAATAGATTCACATTTTTAAACTTCTAGAACTGAATCAGATTCCCTAAGAGGCAAACTCATTTTTAGTGCTTTTTTAAAAATAAAATTGTGCTCTGGACTGGTATCTTATATTTAAATTGCCAATAATGGTATTCATTTTAAAAATAAATAATAATACAACAATATTAAAATGACCTATTGTTCTTGATAATTACCCTGAATAACAAAAACTGGCATAGATTTGATGCATGCAAAAGGTAAGAGTAATCAACCAAATCTTTAAGGTATGAAATAAAAATGAATGTTACCCACAACTTTTTAACCTCACTAACACTTCTCCCCAAATATATTATTGAAAGTATTTTCTTGCTTGTCCATCCAGAAAAATAGTTTTAGCCACTGATATTATTTTTATAATATTGTTCCCAAGCATTAAATTTGTATTGCTTCATTATTTTTAAGACTTCCAGAGTAATTTGTTGTATGAATCTAACAAAATTTAATAATCAATCTTCTTTTAATTAATATTTGTTGGTTTTAACCCCCACCCCAAAACACATAGTAAAAACAATGTATATACATACATTCTCTTACCTGTATATTGATGTAGTTTTGCTAATATACTGGCGGCTTAATTTTTATCAGTGAAATTGTTGGGTAGAGGTTACCTCTGTTTTTTCTAAAAATGTGAACAATTTGTATTACTAGTAGGAGTTCCTATTTTAGCAAAATATGATGGAAAATTTGTGTTGTAACAAATGTCTATACATCTCCTGCTTCTTATATTATTAGAATATATTTAGTCTATTGATCTGTCTATTAATACACTGATCAGATCAGATCAGATCAGTCGCTCAGTCATGTCCGACTCTTTGCAACCCTTGAGAAGCCTAACAAATGTAAAATATTCTTTTAAATATTTATTAACTAAATGATGTTGGAAAATTAAAGCAACTTGAATATTTTGTGGAATCTATGTGATCAAATTCTTGGTAGCTAGAGTATTTCACAGGAAAAAAAAAATACTGTTTGATGTGATCTAGAGTCTGTAAAAGATGCCATTGCTGTTGAAACCCTACAATAGAATATATGAACATTCAATCCAAAGTATGGAAAATACATCAACAACATTGTATGTGTCTGGTTGGCCAGAAAGTTTGGTCAGGTTTTTCCATAAGATGGTATGCAAAAACCTAACAAACTATTTGACCAATCCAATATATAGTTATTTTGCAATATTGCTTCTTGAGTTTGCTAGCTCACGTCTCCCTTTGATTTTCACTGAAAGTAAAATTAATATACAAATAAATGTTTAGAGTCAACATGTTATATCCCTGAAATGTAGACTTTCATAAAAATATATTTTACTTACATTAAGAATAAAATTTAAATGCATACATACTACTGTTAAAAAGCCTTATTTGCCTTATATCTGCCTGTTCTTTTTGATGTATTCAGTTCAGTCACTCAGTCACGTCCAGCTCTTTGCAACCCCATGAACTGCAGCACACCAGGCCTCCCTGTCCATCACCAACTCCTGGAGTTCATTCAAACTCACGTCCATGGAGTCGGTAATGCCATCCAGCCATCTCATCCTCTGTCGTCCCCTGCTCCTCCTGCCCCCAATCCCTCCCAGCATCAGAGTCTTTTCCAATGAGTCAACTCTTCACATGAGGTGGCCAAAGTACTGGAGTTTCAGTTTTAGCATCATTCCTTCCAAAGAACACCCAGGGCTTATCTCCTTTAATGGACTGGTTAGATCTCCTTGCAATCCAAGAGACTCTCAAGAGTCTTCTCCAACACCACAGTTCAAAAGCATCAATTCTTCGGCACTCAGCTTTCTTCACAGTCCAACTCTCACATCTATACATGACCACAGGAAAAAACATAGCCTTGACTAGACAGACCTTTGTTGGCAAAGTAATGTCTCTGCTTTACAATATGCTATCTAGGTTGGTCATAACTTTTCTTCCAAGGAGTAAGAATCTTTGATGTATTACATTACCATTATTATGTGCATACTGCTTTGAATAGAAGCAACTTTCTTTTTAAGTCTGTATAAATATACCAACCTGATGGTATCTTAAAAACAACCCCTCTGGCCTTGAGTACTACCTAACATGTTACCCCAGTCATATAACATCAGAAGTTTCACAATTCTAATGCTTCAAAAAATAAAACGGTACTTTTCTTTTAGAACATCATTCTGATTTTTATAAAATCTAAGTATTTGTAATATTACCACAGGAATTTTGAAGATAAACTAGCATCTTAAACATTTAAATATGTGTGCATGCATGCTAAATCACCTCAGTCGTGTCCAAGTCTTTGCAACCCCATGGACTGTAGCCTGCCAGGCTCACCTGTCCATGGGATTCTCCAAGCAAGAACACTAGAGTGGGTTGCCATTTCCTTCTCCAATTTAAATATGAATGTGGACCTTATTTGATATTCTCTTTAAATGTAGAGTAACAGAAGGGCCACTGTAACAGACAGTTAGACCTGGAACTTACTGATGAATCTCAGACTGCTCTGTCTGTGTGTTAAGACTAGGCCTACTGAGTAGCTCATCTACTTCACACACTGCACAGCTGAACTTGTAATGATAACGTCACCGTGTGTGTGGCAAGCTCTGAGGATGCTGTCCACATCTGAGCACTGTTACTCTACGCTTGAAGAAGTAATTTTAAGTTGATATTTTTGCTAACTTCCCAACCCATGAAATATTAAATAAGTGTTTGAAACAGGCTGCATTTACTTCATATACATATATAATCAAATGTTTAAATCTGCTTGGTTGTATGATATGAGGTTGCTAAAATTATGAAACAGAAATATATACCTTTGGAACATGCTTATCATTTGCTATGTAATTAAATATATAGACCATTTTGCTTGAGAATATGCATGTGTGAGTACACATGTGCACAGAGGCTTATCCCTAGGCATTTACAAGCTGTTTTATAAAATTAGTTAGTCTGTACATTTTTAATCCTTATCTTTAGCTAACCTTATCTTAGTCATCATTAGTTTTCTGTTGTTGCCCATAACAGGCCAAATGACTCAAAGATTATAAGCAGTAAAAAGTCATGTCATAAGCATCAATTCCCCTAACGAGCAGCTGAATAAAATATAAGTGATGTTCCTTTTAAGACTACAGACTCGGCAGCTTCTAGTTTTGCTTTCACAGTAGCATAGTTTTAAAACTTTTCAAAAACAAGATCAACAGAGCTATCAGATTTGAATTACAGCGTTCCAGTACAATCATCTTCTCTTCATAGGCCCACAAGCATTCACTTGGTTCATCACACAAATATGATCATTTTAGATGTTCAGTCATATGGTGTGGTGAACATAAACTTGAACAACTTTCTAAGCAGTCAAAAACTATTTATGAATATATATTAAATCATATTTTACATTTTACAAACAGCATACAAGCATTTTCTTTCACTGATTTTTTTACAATAATTATACTAAGTAAGCAAGAATTTAAGCATTTGAAATTGAGACTAGGCAGAAGGGAGCTAAAATTTACTGACATCTTTCTAAGTTGCTTTATTTACACTTTTGAAAACTAACTTTGCTTATACATTTCTCCCCACCTTTTTAGAATTGGTTAAGTGATTTGTTCATAGTCTTAGAGTTAAAAAAACTTCATAAATAGAAAGATACTATTTCCACTAAAAAGATAAAGTCACATAAAAGCCAAACCCACCACCACTTTAATGCTGGCAAGAATTAGTCTCTACATAATTTAAAAGCTGTAACTAATATTGGAGGTTTGCTGTAGCAATAATAACAATAATTATAACAATAACAACTTTTTTAATGTCTTATTTATTCTTTTTTTTTTTTTATAGTCTAAACACTTACCTTCCTGTCTTTTGTTTCAGAAAACTTAAGCATCTTAGAAGATAGTCCTAAGGGTAATGAAAAGTCAGATATTTCTAGATGTGGAATAGGAAGATGGGGGCTGAATTTTCAATACAGATGTTAAAAAGAAGAGAAAATTTCCCTTAAATGAGGAAGGAGACAGTTGGTTCTGTTCTGTGTGCTTAGTGTGTTAGTCACTTAGTCGTGTCTGACTCTTTGCGACCACATGGCCTGTACACCACCAGGCTCCTCTGTCCATGGGATTCTCCAGGCAAGAATACTGGAGTGGATTGTCATTTCCTTCTCCAGAGGATCTTCCTGACCCAGGGATCGAACCAGGGTCTCCTGCACTGGAGGCAGATTCTTTACCATCTGAGCTATCTGTGTGCTTACCTTCCTTTAATTATTCAGGAGAGGTAAGAAATAACTTTGCAGTATCCTCTGGAAGTTTAGACTCCATATATTAATGCTATTCTTATCAAAAGGATACTTGGCTCCTCTATGATAGTTCTTAACATAAAAGCACCAGAACTTCAGTATCTACTCTGGATGAAATATCAAAAGAGCTTTCTCTAACTCTACTGTGAAAACCTTTGTACTAACCAGAGAATGGGAATATCCAAGGAGCCCCGCAAATAGCAGATTAATTTGTTGTTAGAAAAGTGGTATGGAGGATTGGGGTCAGACGTATTCTGATTTTTTCCAGATCAATTAATATGGCTGTGTGTCTCATTTTTTGGAGTAATATTAATTACTGATATATGTATACAGAGCAATTTTAAAATAAGAAAGCTATATTTTATATATTTTATCTTGTTCAATAAAAAATTAATATTTGATAAAGGGAGGATATATCTTCCAATCATCTGTTTACAGTTAAATACACTGATACTTGGTGATGTGAAACAATATCGTTGTCTTCCACCCTTCTCTGATTTTATGGTGTGAAAAAGTGATATAACCTCACTGATCCTTTGTACTGGATGAAAGAATAAGGGAGATTTTTTTCTTTTTTGTGCATATGGTTTATTTTTAGTAATGATATCTGTGTCTTGCATCTCTTATGTACTGTTATATTTCTAAACAAAAAACACTGAACACTTTTATATGATCTAAGCTAAGCTTTATAGGCACAAAGATGCATAATTCATTATCTTATTCTCACTGTATATACTTTCATAATTGAACTTTGTATTCCATTACATTTCAGCTAGATTTGTAATTATAAGTAAGTTTGCTCTCCTCAGAGTAGAAAATACATTTATTAACAAAAACATGTGGTAAGTTCATCACTAATTGATGCAATCATATAAAGGTGGTAATAAGGATTAGAAGAACACTAGTTTCAACTCAAAAGAAGTAATATGAATAAATAAAAAGTATTGCTGCTAGGCAGAAGAACTTAGTACTTAGCATCAAAACTTCATTGTCTTTTAGAAAAAAAAGTTTTTAAAGGAATATAAAGCAAAGGAAGATAATATTGGGAAAGGCGTTTTTAATGAATGAGGGAAGTTTGATCTAAGAGGTTGATAAACCAAAAAATTAAATTAAATAAATAAAAGCTCAGAGTATTAAAGGAAAATATTATAGATAAAAGACAAGACATATATTTATATTGCTAACATCATTTTTATTTTATATTTGAGAAGGAAACTGCTATGATAATCTGTTGAAAGTTGAGAGGTGCCACAGTAGCTGTTAAGGGCTTTTAGGAAGAGAACAAGAGCAAATTAAAATAGAAGTAAGACATGTAATCTATATATCAGAAGTGAAAGTGAAGTGAAGTCGCTCAGTTGTGTCTGACTCTTTGCGACCCCATGGACTGCAGCCTACCAGGCTGCTCCCTCCATGGGATTCTCCAGGCAAGAGTACTGGAGTGGGTTGCCATTTCCTTCTCCAGAAACCAGTTTTAATTAATTAGGTATGAGAAGGCATAGCATTTGTGTTAATGCCAGCAAGAAATTAATCTCCTTACATATTTTAAATACTAAAACTAATATTGGAGATTCACTATAATAATGACAATAATAATTATAACAATTTTAAAAGCTTTTATTTACTCAGCTTTTTGTATACTCCAGAGACTTACCTTCCTATTTTTTATTTCAGAAAACAAAAGTTAAACACTGAAGATTGAAAATTGTCGTAATAGTAGTGAAAAGTTGGATATTTCAGGATGTGGCATAGGAAGGTGGGAACTGACTTTTAAGATAAGCCTGCCTAAACTAAAAGCAGATTGGGGAATATATATTCTTGTCCTCCATATTTTGGAATCAAGTGTTGATGCCAAAATAGCGTGTATTACACAACAGCCTGTTGAGTTTACACTTCCACACTTTCAAGTCTGACTTGATCAAAGCTGCAGCTGGGTTTCTAATCTCTCTGTATGTGGACAATTTATTATGCAAAATTCTCACTCATTCCTCTTTCTTAAACTGCTTTGAGTTTAACCAGGTTTATTTTGCACTCAAGATCCAAATCTTCTAATATTTAATTAATTAAAACTATTTTCTGGTACATAGATTACACATCTTATTTTGCTTTTATTTAATCTGTTACTTCTCTTCATAACAAGAAAACATTTACTAACCATCACCTTTGTCCTAAGATTATTTTTCAGTACATGCTGACCTTCTTAGCTGTTTAAGACATTCATTATCAATTCTGGCTACATTTGAGAGAACAGGGGCAGACAGAACTCAAGATTCTGATCTGCTAGCTCTATGAGGATGCTTGAGAATCTGCATTTCTTTTTTTTAAATCTTTGTTGTGATTCCAGTGAACAGTTAAGTTAAAGAAGCACTGGTGGATAGTTATTAATATTCCATAAGTAGCAACTTGGCAGTTATGTTCATTTGCAATTCAGTGCAATTTAAAGGGTTCATCACTTTGTCACTTTCACAAGAGACAAAGAATGCTATACCAAATTGGAGTTAGCTGGGAGGGATTGGGGGCAGGAGGAGAAGGGGACGACAGAGGATGAGATGGCTGGATGGCATCACCGACTTGATGGACGTGAGTTTGAGTAAACTCCGGGAGTTTGTGATGGACAGGGAGGCCTGGCGTGCTGTGATTCATGGGATCGCAAAGAGTCGGACACGACTGAGTGACTGAACTGAACTGAACTTATAAGAGGTTATAAAATGCTATACTAGGTTTTATCATTGGCAGTCTAGTCCAGGCTTCTGAAAGTTAATGTGCAATACAAATCATCACTAGAGAATTTTTGTTTAATGTAAGCAGTTAATGGTTCTTTCCTTTTCCCTCTCTTGTCCAGTAGTTTGTGTTTTTTCACAAAGACTGGATAAGACGAAGGACCTGCAGAGGTCCATGACTATTCTGGTGCTTTTCTTGGGTAGGGGTGGGGTCTCTTCCTGGGGAAGGCCCCACAAGGTTCTCCTGGGCTTCATTTCTAAATATAGGACTGCTGTTTCGTCGCTAAGTCCTGTCTGACTTTTGCAACCCCATGGACCATAACCTGCAAGACTTCTATGTCCATGGGATTTCTCAGGCAAGAATACTGGAGTGGGTTGCCATTTGCTTCTCCAAGGGATCCTCCCTACCCCGTGTCTCCTGCATTGGCAGGCAGATTCTTTACCACTGAGCCACCAGGGAAGCAAGACATAGGATAAAGGTTACCTAATGTATGTCTTCTCTGAGAAAAATATAGTCAGATCAAAATATACCAAAAAGCAGTTTCAAGGTATGTGTTACAGAGAATTCAGAGCATGGACAAACTATGTGAGCATGTGTACATTTTTAAGTCAAGTTCAAATGTCTAACAAGTATACAAAATTCGCTTCTGTATATAATTTCATTTTTTAATTATATTTTTATTGGCAATTATTTTAGTTCAATTTAAAAAATGACAATGCTATGTTGGTTTCTGCCATATAATAATGCAAATCAGCCATAATTGTACATACATCCCCTCTCCCCCAAGCCTCCTTCCCTTCCCCCTAATTTTACTCTTTTGAAAATCATATTTAAAACTGTGTTTGTCCTTCTAAGAAAAAAATATGAGTTCAATAAGATTGTTTATATAATAATGTTAGTTTGATTTTTAAAGCATCATCTTTTATCTCTGTTCAATATGTTGATTGTAAAGAGAGTCTTGTTTTAGTCTAATGGAATGTGGCTCAATGTCATCTTCCTATAGCACTCATTTTTCTGATGAATGATAAATCTTTATTTTTTCTTATTACCCAAATAAGACTTTCTTTTCTCTTTCTCCTTTCCTTTCTGTAACTAAATGCTGAGCCAAAAGACAAATTCATTTCACTGCTGAGTTTTCCTGCATCCTTATAAAGTATATAGTATGGATGAGACACACTCTCCACCAGCAAGCTCACCCATCTGTAAACACACATTAAATTCTTACTGTTATTTTCAGTAAGTTAAATTCACAGTTTGGGGAACCATACAAATAAAATTTATGCAAGCTAAATCAACCTCACTGAAAATTATGTCTCATAATGTTTGGTCTTTTTAATTTTGGAAGAATATTCTTTGAAAAATCAGGGTAGCTTTCCACAAGCTGTGTATGTTTTCTCTCTGGAGTGAGGAACCATAGAATTCTGGTCAGCTAATCTGAAAGTTCTTACTGTGAGTATGTTTTTGTTATAATCAAATTTGAGATGTTGAAACATTTTATGATTTAATTAAACTAACCTGCTTGAGATCATGTTGAAAACCACAACATAGTAGTGTAGCTTTTAGACACCTTACTACACTAAGAAACAATTTAGAACAGTGTTTTAAAGCTTTTTAATAGATCTAGTCTCCATGAAATGCTTAATTCAATTAGATTATGTTTTCCTTTGGAGCAATGATCTTCTCTATAGAGCTCCTTGATCAGTAGAGCTACTTTATTCTTTAACATCAAGAATAATTCATTTATTCATTGATTTATCCAGTGGATACTTATTGAGTTCTTACAGAAATTCTTATCCAATTCTTGTCTTGGGGACTCAAGTGAGATGTTGTCCTTACCCTGAAAGCCACACTGAGATTAAAAAAAAAAAAAAAGAAAAATTCATTGGAATCAGGATGGTAGATCTAATAATAGAACTATGAACAAGTCATAGAAGGGCTGCTGCTGGGATTGCCTCCTCTGCATCACTATATTACAACTCTGCTGGGAAGAACAAATCTCCAAATCAACCTTGAGAGGTACAGGAAAATTGGAAAATTGATGCAAAGAAAATATGGGTCTGTTTACCAACATAGGGATACCATGTGTATGCAAGAGGGGAGCCCCTTTTTGCCTCCTTTTTCCCCTTTGTCTCTTGAGTCAAGTCTCCAAATTTCCAGTGTCCCTGAAAAGTATCAAAAAACTAGTAAGAGGAAGGTGAACCATCTACATCTTCACTGTTTATATTGCAGCTTTAGGAGACCAAGTAATGGTTTAGTATATTAGAGAATAGAAATTCTGTGTCTTTTCAGTGCAATCCCTGACCCCTAACTCCATCTTTAAACCTTTCAACCATGACAGGAAGAAGAGGAAGGGACAGACAACTTCCTGTTAATGGGTAAAATCCAACCAAGGAGCATCCTGGCTGTAGTCTTGTTCACTCTACTGATAACTATACTCAACCCTTCATAGGTAGGGACTGGATGAGAGATCTTTACAGAAATTGTATTTAAAATATTATAAGCAAAATTATTTTAATATAGGGCCTTTACATGATGGTAATAAATAAGAGTAAATAAGAATTGATACAAAAATGATTGGCTAATGCACACAAAATATTTAATCTATAATATTCACTTGTCTTTATATTTTTAAATCTTCATGTGATGTTAATCATTTTAATAATATTCATTTTTATCAAGTGCTTTGAAAATATAGCATTATTTTGCTAAGATTGAAAGCAAGTTTAGAATGAAAGAGTTTAAATAATTAAATAGTAGTTACTAATTATAATCTTAAAGGAATTAGTAGGTTATTTTGTCACTGTTGATTGATCTCACAAAGGAGAAATATATTTTCTGTCCATTCATAATTTTTATTTAAATAAAAAGTTTTGTTTTCTATTCTGCTACTTTCTTTTCTTCTCCTTATATCCATGGTATTTAGTGGTTTCCCAAAGTAGTATATATTTTACAGTCACTTAATAAAATAACAGTTCATCCTCCTAATACCCTTTTCAATAAGGTTAATTGTTAACCTGCTGCTCCTGCTGCTGCTGCTAAGTCGCCTCAGTGGTATCCGACTCTGTGCAACCCCATAGACAGCAGCCCACCAGGCTCCTCCGTCCCTGGGATTCTCCAGGCAAGAACACTAGAGTGGGTTGCCATTTCCTTCTTCAATGCATGAAAGTGAAAAGTGAAAGTGAAGTTGCTCAGTCGTGTCCAACTCTTAGCGACCCCATGGACTATAGCCTACCAGACTCCTCTGTCTGTGGGATTTCCCAGGCAAGAGTACTGGAGTGGGGTGCCATTGCCTTCTTCATGTTAACCTGCTACCTCTTAACAACTTCCTTCTTCAGAAAATATGATCAGTTCAATTCATGTGAACATGTGATGAAAACTCATCAAGTTAGACTGATGAAAATAGACTGATGAAATGGTAGAGACTGGCTAATTCTTAATTTGAAAATAATATTAAGGAATATATTTTTCAAAAAATTACCTGTGAAATGTATTCAAAGTTTCAACTTGTTTGTATAGTCTTCCTCTCCATGGTCAATGTGAATTCATGTACTAATGTAAGATTGGTGAAAAAGATTATGGATGAGTTTACCACTTAAAGTATGAACCAGACATTAAATGTCTAATTTTTTGTTTGTTTTTATGATTTTATATAAAATCTTTTACTTGAATTTCTTCTGATGTAATTGTAGAATTACATACAGTTGAAAGAAATAATACAGAGAGAACCTATTGAAACCCTTACTCAGTTTCTCCCAGTGACAAACTATTGCAAAATGTGGTACATCACAACCAGGATGTTCACATGTCTAATATATTGACTACATTAGACATGTAGTCAATACACAGAATATTTTCATCACTAAAATGACCTCATATTATCCTTTGAGTGATGTGTAAATTGCATCATCAATTTTCTTTTTGGCACCCTTCAGTGAATTCTTTTACTCCTCATTATCACCTCTGGAAACCACCAATCTGTTCTCTGTAGCTATGAATTTCTGGTTCTTGTTTTTTGTTTGTTTTGATTTTTTTTTTAGATTACACTTATAAGAAAGATTCTCTGTCTGATGTATTTATCTTAGCATAATGCCCTTGAGGTCCATTGTCACAAATATCAAGATTTTATTTTTTATGTCTAGTAATATTTCATTTTGTGTGTGTGTGTGTGTATATATATATATATATATATATTTAGGTTTTTCCATATCTTGACTATAGTAAATAATGCTGAAATTAATATAGGGATGCATGTATCTTTTCCAGTTAGAGTCTTTGTTTTCTTTGGATAAATACCTAGGAGTAAACTTGTTGGATCATATGATAGTTCTATTTTTATTTTTTTGTGTGGAAATTCTATACTGTTTTTCATAGTTACTTCACTAAATTGTATTCCCAGCAACAGTAAACAAGTATTCCCTTTTCTCCAAACCCTCACTAGCACTTGTTATTTCTTGTCTACTTTTAAATAGCCATTTTCACAGGCTGTTTGTCAATTTGCTATCAATCAGCATTTCCCTGATTATTAAAGCTGGTGGATTCCTTTTGGCCATATGCATGACTTCTTTCAAAACATATTTATTCATATTTTTGATCCATCTCCAAGAATAATAGAAATAAAAGCAAAAATAAATGAAAGGGACCTACTCAAAAGCTTTTGTACAACAAAGGAAATTATAAACAAAATGAGGAGACAACCCACAGATTGGGAGAAAATATTTGCAAATGATATGGCCAACAAGGAATTAGTCTCTAAAATTTTACAAACAGTTCATGATGCTTACCAGCATAAAAACAAACAACTCAATCCACAAATGGGCAGAAGACCTAAATAGATATTCCTCCAAAGAAAACATACAGATGGAAAAGAGGCGTATCAAAAGATGTGCCACATTGCTAATTGTTAGAGAAATGCAAATTAAAACAATGAGATACCACCTCACACAAGGCAGAACGCCTATTACCAACAAACCCACAAACAATAAATGCTGGAAAGGGAGTGGAGAGAAGGCAACTCTCCTATCCTATTGATGGAAATGTCAACTGATGCAACCACTTGGGAGAACAGTATGGCAGTTCCTAAAAAAAACTAAAAACAGAGCTACCAAGTTGTTGTTCAGTTGCTAATCATATCCAACTCTTTTCATCCCCATGGACTGCAGCACGACACACTTCCCTATCCTACACTATCTCCCAGAGTTTGGTCAAATTCATATCCATTGAGTTGGTGATGCTATCTAACCATCTCATCCTCTGCCACAATTTTCTCCTTTGGCCTTCAATCTTTTCCAGCATCAGAGTATTTTCTAATGAGTCAGCTCTTTGCATTAAGTGGCCAAAGGATTGGAACTTTAGCTTCAGTATCAGTCCTTCCAATGAGTATTCAGGGTTGATTTCCTTTAGGATTGACTAGTTTGATTTTCTTGCAGTCCAAGGAACTTAAGAGTCTTCTCCAGCACCATAATTCAAAAGCATCAGTTCTTCAAGTCTCAACCTCTTTATTGTCCAACTCTCACATCCTTGCATGACTCCTGGAAAAGCCATAGCTTTGACTAGATGGATATTTGTCAGCAAAGTGATGTGTCTGCTTTCCAATACACTGTCTAGGTTTGTCACAGATTTCCTGTCCAAGCAGCAAGTGTCATTCCATTTTGTGGCAGCAGTCACAGTCCACATTGATGGTGGAGCCCAGGAAAATGAAATTTGACACTTTTTCCCTTTCTGTTTGCCATGAAGTGATAGAACTGGATGTCGTGATCTTAGTTTTTTGAATGTTGATTTTTAAGCCAGGTTTTTCACTCTTCTCTTTCACCCTCACCAAGAGGTTCTTTAGTTACTCTTCACTCTCACCATTTGAGTGGTATCATCTGCATACTGAGCTTGTTGATCTTGGTTCCAGATTGTGATTCATCCAGCCCAACATTTCATGTGATGTATTCAACATATAAATTAAATAAACAGGCTGACAATAAACAGCCTTGTCACACTGCTTTCCCAATTTTGAACCAGTCCATTGTTCTATGGCTGGTTCTAACTGTGCTTCTTGACCTTCATACAGGTTTCTCAAGAGACAAGTTATGTAGTCTGGTATTCCCAGCTCTTTAAAATTTTTCTACAGTTTCTTGTGAGCCACAATAAATCAAAGGTTTTAGCATAGGCAATGAAGCAGAAGTAGATGTTTTTCTGGAACTCCCTTGCTTTTTTAATGATCCAACCAATGTTGGCAATTTGAACTCTGGTTCCTCTGCCTTTTCTAAACCCAGCTTGCACATCTGGAAGTTCTTGGTTCATGTACTGCTGAAGCCTAGCTTGAAAGATATTGAGTATAACCTTACTAGTATGTGAAATGAGCACATTTGTATGCTAGCTTGAGCATTCTTTTGGCATTGCCTTTCTTTGGAATTGAAATGAAAACTGACCTTTTCCAGTCCTGTGACCACTGCTGACTCTTCCAATTTTGCTGGCATATTGAGTGTAGCACTTTCACAACATCATCTTTTAGGATTTGAAATAGCTCTGCTGGAATTCCATCACCTTTACTAGCTTTGTTTGTAGCAGTGCTTCCTGAGGCCCACTTGACTTCCCACTCCAGGATGTGTGGGTCTAGGTTAATGGCAACATTTTTGTATAGTTCTGTGTATCTCTTCTTAATCTCTTCTGCTTCTGTTAGGTTCTTCCCATTTTTGTCCTTTATGATGCCCATACTTGCATGCAATTCTCCCTCGGTATCTCCAATTTTATTGAAGAGATTTCTAGTCTTTCTCTTTCTATAGTTTTCCTTTATTTTTTTCCCACTGTTTATTTAAGAAGGCCTTCTTATCTCTCCTTACTACTCTCTGAAACTCTTCAGTTTCAGTTAGGTATATCTTTCCCCTTTTCCCTTGCCTTTCACTTGTCTTCTTTCCTCAGATATATGTAAAGCCTCCTCAGACAACTGCTTTGCCTTCTTGTATTTCTTTTTCTTTGGAATGATTTTGGTCACTGCCTCCTATATAATGTTATGAATCTCCATCCATAGTTCTTTAGGCACTCTCTCTACCAGATCTCATCCCTTGAATCTATTTGTCACCTCCACTGTATAATCATAAGGGATTTGATTTAGGTCATACTTGAAGTGGTTTTCCCTACTTTCTTCAATTTAAGTCTGAATTTGGCAATAAGGAGTTCATGATCTGAGCCACAGTCAGCTCCCGGTCTTGTTTTTGCTGACTTTATAGAGCTTCTCAATCTTTGACTGCAAAGAATGTAATCAGGCTGATTTCGGTATTGACCAACTGGTGGTGTCCATGTGTAGAGTCTTCTCTTGTGTTTTCGGATGAGGGTGTTTGCTATGACCGATGTGTTCTCTTGGCAAAACTGTTAACCTTTGCCCTCCCTCCTTTTGTACTCCAAGGCCAAACTTGCCTTTTACTCCAGGTATCTCTTAACTCCCTACTTTGCATTCCATCCCCCTATGATGAAAAGGACATCTGTTTTTGGTCTTCATTCTAGGTGGTCTTGTATATCTTCATAGAACCATTCAGCTTCAGCTTCTTCAGTGGTTGGGGCATAGACTTGGATTACTCTGATGTTGAATGGTTTGCCTTGGTAGTGAACCTATATCATTTTGTCAATTTTGAGACCTCAGCCAAATACTGCATTTTGGACTTTTGTTGATTATGAGGGCTACTCTATTTCTTCCAAGGGATTGTTGCCCACAGTAGTAGATATAATGGTCATCCAAATTAAATTAAATTTAATATTTCTATGAAAATATTGAATTACTGTGTTCTTCTCATGAAACTAATCTAATAATGTAAATCAACTGTATGTGACTACAAATAAATAAATAAAATCATAATTACCTTGTTTGAAAGTCTTTGTTAAATAATGTCATTTAATCATTAATACTCATAAACTAAAATACTTTTCTTTATTCACAAGATTTATATAATGTATTTTAAATGGTAGTCTATACATATATAATACTGTATTTTTGGAAATGTGATTCATGTATAAATTAAATAATATTTAAAGTATGTCAAAATTAGTGGCATTTGATCTTCCTTATTGGTAACATTATATATTAATTCTAATTATATTAGGATCCTGTCAAATTTTCCTATACATGCATATACTACTTAGTATTTATGATATATACACTGTATATGAGATACTTGGGGTTTATTTTTATTTGAATCAAAAGGAAACTTTTGTAGAGGAATTATTAAGTGTAAGAATTAACTATATTAGAATGAGATTAGATGATACATGGATGTAAACACTAAAGAGGGTAAAAAAATGCATATTTAACTCCTGTTTTCTGTGGATTGTACAAAATAACTTGAGTACTGTTTGAAATTATTCTAAATCCATACACTACACTTAGTCTGTTTTGAGCACATTGCTGTCATTTTTCATTGTGTACAATTTGCAAATACACTTCAATAAAAATGATTTAATACTTGTTAAATGCACATTATACAATGTTCATTTAAAGACTTAAGCTTTTATTGTACTTGTCTCGATTTTCAAACAAAAATTTACTTCACAGTACATTAATTTCTATTATGTATTTTTTTTACTTTGTCATTAACATACTTTCATTATTTTAATAAACAAAACTAAATACAGTATTAGCTGTTTGGCTGTATGCTTCAGTAATTTCACCAAATAGCTGGGAGACAAATGAATGCAGATGACTATTATTTTAATTATATTTATTGATTCTAGTGTGTTTAAATTCTTATTTATTTTTGAAAAGTAGTGCATTATTATTTATAAATGGATTATATAAATGAAATGTATAATAGATTGTAATCTTAACCATGAGATAATAGAATCTATAGCTATCTAAGTAATGTGTTCTTTACAAATTACTTAAAGATATCAGGCACAGTACATTCTCCATTTAACAGGACAACTGTTTTGCCAAGGAGTCCTTTTATCAATAGCTGTTCCCAATACTGGTATAGATGTTGGAAATGTAACTATTTCAAATTAGCTGCATCACAAAATGTGATTTCCAAATACACAGAACATCTACAAAACAATTCCAAGCTTGAAGTAATACATATGCTCTGATATTGTTTCAGTAACAATAGTCGAAAAACTTACATTGATATTTAACTGTTTGCATAATGTTCACTTATTTTGGAAAGATAGAAATATCTTGCACTGAATAGAAATTTAAAATATTATGTAACTCTCAGATTTTAATGTGTGAAGTTTGCAAGTTATAAAATCATTTGATAATGGATATTAAAATCATTATAGCAGTAAAACTCATCTGTTCTTTTTTACTGTCATTTCATGCTACATAAAATGTAAGTATTACTTCAGAAGTTATCTTTTATCTTTATTATCTCATTTTTGTTAAAAATGTAAACAGATATATTTAAGTGCTAATTTGTTTTGTTTTCATAATCCAGCAACTTATTTCTCTCTCAGTAATTTTGGGAATGGTTGGAAAGATAGATAGCTTTCATGCATATATACATGACTATATATATAGTCTATATGTATATATAGTCATTTTCTTGTGGTGGGAGAAAGTAATGCAGCCATTAATTGATTTATTAGGATGAAAAATCTATAATTTTATCGTAATTTATGACTGCTTTATTAGATAGTATAATGTATTATTGACATGTGAACTTTCTCATGTAGGAATTAATGTTAGTTGACTGTATATGCTGATATAAAGTGAGTCAGTTTTTTACCCTGAAAAATAAATTTTGAAAAGAAAAAGAGTCTGATGCTACTCAAAATGTTGAAAGCTGTTATTCAAAAGGCAGTAAATAAGTCATCAATAAGTAGTAATTATCAGTAAAGAAAAAAAACCTATAAAAGTTACACTTTATTATTATTTTCATTTCAGAGACAGTACTTGTTTTGATCACATTAGAATTAAGTGTTACATGATTAGAAGGGAATCTTTTAGAAGCATATATTACTTAAGTAATCTTGGTATCAGCCATGTTAGATAGACTCAATACAGGATTCTAAGAATAAACTTTAAATGATAATTTTACTCACAAAAAAGCACACATCATGTCACTTATTCATTCACGCATTTTTATTGTGACATAAAGGATGTATGGCATTGTATTAGTTTAAGGTGTGTAACATAATGATTTGATATATGTATATATTATAAAATGTTTACCACAATAAGTTTAAACATCTACCACCTCACATAGTTACAATTTTTTTTCTTGTGATGAGAACTTTCTAGATCTACTATCTTAACAGCTTTCAAATATAAGTATAGTGTAGTTATTTAGGACTTCCCTGGTGGCTCAGAGGTTAAAGCGTCTGCCTGTAATGCAGGAGAGCTGGGTTCAGTCCCTGGGTTGGGAAGATTCCCGGGAGGAGGAAATGGCAACCCACTCCAGTACTCTTGCCTAGGAAATCCAATGGATGGAGGAGACTGGTGTCCATGGGGTCACTAAGAGTCGGACACAACTGAGCGACTTCACTTTCTTTCTTTCACTTTCTACAGTTAGTTATAGTAACCATGCTGTCTGTACCTCATATTCCCAGCACTTATTTATCTTACAACTGAAATTTTTTACTTTTTGATCAGCTTCACTCACTTTGATCACTTTTTCTCAGTCCTGATCCCTTGCCTCTGACAATCACCAGTCTGTTCTCTATATTTATGATTTTTTAGATTATATATGTGAGATGATACAAAATGTGATTTTTATCCTTTTGTACTGATTTCCCTTAGCATATTGCTCTCAAAGGATTCCCCTTGTGGCTCAACTGGTAAAGAATCTGCCTGCAATGTGGGAGACCTGGGTTAGATCTCTGAGTTGGGAAGATTCCCCTGGAAAAGGGAATGGCTACCCATTCCAGTATTCAGGCCTGGAGAATTCCTTGGTTTCTCAAAGAGATGGACATGACTGAGTGACTTTCACATCACTTCACTTCATTGCCCTCAAAATCCATCTCTGTTATAATGAACTATCATCATTTATACATGTTGATATTTGAAAAAGCTAAATTACAGCTAATTTTTGTTTCATTTGTTAGAAATATAGCCAAGTAACCATACATTCAGAGAAGGCAATGGCAACCCACTCCAGTACTCTTGCCTGGAAAATCCCATGGATGGAGGAGCCTGGTAGGCTGAAGTCCATGGGGTCGTGAAGAGTCGGACACAACTGAGCAACTTCACTTTCACTTTTCACTTTCATGTATTGGAGAAGGAAATGGCAACCCACTCCAGTGTTCTTGCCTGGAGAATCCCAGGGACAGGGAAGCCTGGTGGGCTGCTGTCTATGGGGTCACACAGAGTCGGACACGACTGAAGCGACTTAGCAGCAGCAGCAACCATACATTGATACATAAATAATATTTGATACCATGATTTATGTAGAGATACCTTTAAAGATTTTTCTGTTATCTGAAAGTTTTAGAAATACTCTGTGCTCTTCTAGTATTATCAGACTCTTTATCAATGGGTTTCTTTTTTCCCCAGCTTTATTGAGATATACCTGACACAAAATCTGTGTAAGTGTACTGTGTACAAAGTGTTTGACTTGATATATTTGCATTTTGTACAATAGTTATTACCATGGTGTTAGCTAAACCTACATTCTGTCACATAATTCTTTTGTGGCATGTGTACATTTAAGATTTAATCTCCTAGCAGCTTTTAACTATATAATGCGGTATTATTAGTTATAATCCCCATGCTGTACTTTAGTTTCCCATAACTTATCCATATTATAACTGGCAGTTTGTACCCTTTGACTAAATCTTCCATTTCCCTTGCCCTCAAGCTCTTGGAATTCACCATTCTAGTCTCAGTTTCTATGAATTTGGATTCCACATATTCCTGATATCATACAGCATTGGTCTTTGTCAGATCTATTTCACTGAGCATAAGGCCTTCAGGGTCCATATATGTTGTCAAAAATGGCAGAATGTCCTTCTTTTCATGGTCAATGGTAATTAGTTGTTTGTGTGTGTTTTATCCGTATATGGCACCTGTGTACCACTCATTTATCCATTCATCCTTTAAAGAACAGAACCTAGGTGTTTCATAGAGTTACAGGGAATGTGGGAAGGCAAATATCTCTTCAAGATCCTGTTTCCATTTCCTTTGAATTCATATCCAGAACTAGGATTGCTAGACCATCAGTTCAGTTCAGTCACTCAGTGGTGTCTGACTCTTTGTGACCCCATGAACCGCAGCACGCAAGGTCTCCCAGTCCATCACCAACTCCCAGAGTCCACCCAAACCCATGCCCATTGAGTCGGTGATGCCATCCAACTATCTCATCCTCTGTTGTCCCCTTCTCCTCCTGCCCTCAATCTTTCCCAGCATCAGAGTCTTTTCAAATGAGTCAGCTCTTTGCATCAGGTGGCCAAAGTATTGGAGTTTCAGCTTTAGCATCAGTCCTTCCAATGAACACCTAGGACTTATCTCCTTTAGGATGGACTGGTTGGATCTCCTGGCAGGTCAAGGGATTCTCAAGAGTCTTCTCCAACACCACAGTTCAAAAGCATCAATTCTTTGGTGCTCAGCTTTCTTTATAGTCCAACTCTCACATCCATACATGACCACTGGAAAAACCATAGCCTTGACTAGATGGACCTTTGTTGGCAAAGTAATGTCTCTGCTTTTTAATATGCTGTCTAGGTTGGTCATAACTTTCCTTCCAAGGAGTAAGTGTCTTTTATTTTCATGGCTACAGTCACCATCTGCAGTGATTTTGGAGCCCAAAAGTCAGCCAGTGTTTCCAGTGTTTCCCCATCTATTTCCCATGAAGTGATGGGACCAGATGCCATGATCTTCGTTTTCTGAATGTTGAGCTTTAAGCCAACTTTTTCACTCTCCTCTTTCACTTTCATCAAGAGGCTCTTTAGTCCTTCACTTTCTGCCATAAGGGTGTGTCATCTGCATATCTGAGGTTACTGATATTTCTCCTGGCAAACTTGATTCCAGCTTGTGCTTCATTCAGCCCAGTGTTTCTCATGATGCACTCTGCATATAAATTAAATGAGCAGGGTGACAATATATAGCCTTGATGTATGCCTTTTCGTATTTGGAACTAGTCTGTTGTTCCATGTCCAATTCTAAGTGTTGCTTCCTGACCTGCATACAGGTTTTCAAAAGGCAGTCTGGTGTTCCTATCTCTTTCAGAATTGTCCACAGTTTATTGTGATCCACACAGTCAAAGGCTTTGGCATAGTCAATAAAGCAGAAATAGATGTTTTTCTGGAACTCTCTTGCTTTTTCGATGATCCAGCAGATATTGGCAATTTGATCTCTGGTTCCTCTGCCTTTTCCAAATCAGCTTGAACATCTGGAAGTTCATGGTTCATGTATTGCTGAAGCCTGGCTTGGAGAATTTTGAGCATATGGCAGTTCTATTTGTATTTTTTTGAGGTACTCGCATACTGTTTTCCGTAATGTATTGCACCAATTTACATTCCCACTAACAGCACTCATTCTTACTAACCCTTGTTCTTTCTTATCATTTTGATTGTACAAATTCTAAATGTTGTGAAGTAACATCTCATTTTGGGTTTTGATTTACATTTCCCTGATGATTAGTGCTATTGTGCACCTTTTCACATACTTGTTGATCCTCTGTGTATCTTCACTGAAAGAATGTCAGTTCTGTCTCTCTACTCAATTTTAATCATATTGTTTGTTTTTGAAATGTATGATTTGGATATCGTACCATCTTTGGATATTAAGCTGTTATTAGATAAATGACTTGCATATATTTTCTACCATGTTTCAGGTTGCCTTATCATTCTCTTAATGGTTTCATTTGCTTTACAGCCTCCATGAGTTTTTGATTCTAATTCTTACCTTTGTTCTGTTCTCACACCAGTTTGTACTTTTTTTTTCTTTGAATAGAATGCTATACGACTTTATTCTGAGTGATTCCTTCAATATTTTTAATATTCCTCCAGTTTCAAACAACAATAAATTCACTACAATAATTGAATACTCACCAAGAAGAAGTTGGATCAGAGGGAGAAAAACAGATTTAATTTAGATTTTAATTTAGATAAGATATTGATAATTTTCCCAGACTCTGGGTTACATGACTATCATTTTGAGAGGAAAGAAATCCTTCATTAATTTCCAATGTGATAAACAAACATCACAGTTATTCAAACTGCTTAAAAAAAAAAAAAAAACTTGCATGCTCTTCTTTTCTAAAAGTACCCAAGTTGAAGAATGCATTGATTTTATGAGTATAGAAATATAAGAAGACCAGAACAAATGAAAAGTTTTTCAAATCTGCACATACTAGATTAAGTAATATAGAATACAATAAAGATCAAATATTAGATAATTTAATTGAATGGAAGATAGTTGTAAATAGCAATGAGTAGAAAAAGAAGGCGATTGCATTTAATTTAAAATCTTCAGTCAGGAAATCAAATGGAGTACACTACCTCCTTTTCTTCCTTTCTTTCTTTTCTTTCTCTTTTTTCTCTCCATATCTCTCCCTCTTTTTCCACAGCTTGATAAAGTTTTGACCTTTTTGTCCCACCCAAATTTAGGTTCCGGATGCAAAGTTGTTTAGAAAAAAATCTGTAGACCGTTAAAAAGTTTAGCATCCACTGAATTTCCAATCTTTCCAGAGCCCTCCCTTCCTTAAAATTATTTAAGGTACCCTGTATATTTTTCTTTCATTTTACTTCCTCTTTGAATCTCCCAAATTATAAACAACCAAAATATAAGTTGATAAATATCTTATAAAAATATATTAAATGTAGGAAGCCTGATAATATATTACACAATTTGATGACTGTCTTGAGGAAAAATGTTTTATATGAAAAAGTAATCCCTATATATTAGTATTTCACAGACTAATATTTAAATATGTATTTGTGTATAATTGTATTTTAATGCCATTACATACAGATGTTAGATTTAAGAATGGTAAAATAACAAGATGTCCTAGATTTAATTGATTTAATACATTAAATACACTTGCAGTTCTAGGGAAGATATAAAAGTTGTTTTCCAGTATTGAGTTAGAGGACAACTAGAAAACTGTGTCAACTGTTATAAATATCTATGGCTATTAAAATTTCCACATTAGTAAAACTTAACATGGAGTTTAGGGATACCACAAAATAGTAATTAACTTTTTCTTGTCAAGAAATATTTCTAAATGAGCATTAAGTCTGTGGGACACAGGAGATACACTGGAAATCTATGACAATAGACCTATAACAAAAATAGATATAACAATGGATACATAGCTGCATAAACTAACATTGTTGTACTTATTAAAAATAGAAATTTGTGAGAATAATATGCTTATATAAAAATACAAATGTTCAAAACACAATATTTTAAATATTTGATTGGAGCCATTGTAACGTGTCTCATTAAGATTAACTGATATCTCTAATTTGGCCATTATTTTAGTTTCCCTTGTATAGTATCCATGAATATTTTTTCTCTAAGAAACTAAAAAGCCCTCAGTGAAGGTGAAAGAGGAAAGTGAAAAAGCTGACTTAAAATTCAACATTCAAAAGCCTAAGATGATGGCATCTGGTAGCATCACTTCATGGGAAATAGATGGGGAAAAGTGGAAACAGTGACAGATTTTATCTTCTTGGGCTCCAAAATCACTTCAGATGGTGACTGGAGCCACACTATGGAAAGACATTTGCTTCTTGGAAGAAAACAGCATGACAAACCTAAACAGTGTATTAAAAAGCAGAAACATCACTTTGCCAACAAAGGTCCATATAGTCAAAGATATAGGTTTTCCAGTAGTCATATATGGATGTGAGGGTTAGACCATAAAGAATGCTGAGCACCAAAGAACTGATGGTTTTGAATTGTGGTGCTGGAGAAGACTCTTGAGAGCCCCTTGGACTGCAAGAAGATCAAACCAGTCAATCCTAAAGGAAATCAGTCCTGAATATTCATTGGAAGGACTGATGCTGAAGGGGAAGCTCCAATACTTCAGTCACCTGATGTGAAGAACTGACTCATTGGAAAAGTTCTGATGCTCAGAGGATTGAGAGCAAAAGGAAAAGGGGACAGCAGAGGAGGAGATGGTTAGATAACATCACTGATTCAAAGAAGGCAAGTTTGAGCAAACTCTGGGAGATAGTGAAGGACAGGGAAGCCTGGCACGCTGCCGTCCACAGGTTCAAAAAGAGTCAAAAATGACTTAACAACTGAGCAACAACAAAGATACCTAAAGCTGGAAAACAGAAGCCTAACGAAAAGGGATTTAAATTATGAAAAAGCATGAACACAAACAAGAAGACGTTCAAATGTATAAGGAGTATCAAATGAGGTTGTTCCTCCTGCCCCTTTTGCTTTCAGTCTAGAAAACACTTTTCTCCTGAAGAGCAACAGATGAGCATGGAGGGTCTGAGGCATTGAGAGGATACAGTTTGATTGATAAGTGGCATGACCCAGATCCTACTGACAAATTTGGGACAAGGGGCCTCTGGCAGTCAGTGCACCCAGGCCATTCTCATCACAGACTCCCCTGCCCTGAGTAGAATTCCCAAGATCCAGAGAGTCTGTATCATTAATTACATCTGTAATCTTTTTTAGCCATTTAAAATAACATTTTCGTAGGCTCTGAGATTTTTGTGGACATGGACATGTTTGTGGAGAGGCTTTAGTCTGACTACTATGCATGGCATTAAGAATGTGTCACAATAGCTTTTAGTCTAATTTCTGGACTTTTTTTTTCCTCCTTTGTACAATGTACTTCACTGTCTAAAGTTCTCAACAGTCTGGGAATTCTTTCACCACTTCTAATCTCCCCTAGTCTCTGAACTGACTGAAAAGTTCTGATAATGTGTGTCCTGTTTAAATCAAGGCCAAGTAGATATCAGCTCTAAAACGATGTTAAATTATCTGTATGCTCTACTTTAACTTATGGCTTTTGTTCTAACCATCTACAAATTCCTGAAATTCTAGACAAGATAATTTAGAAAACAAACAGTAATGATATGCAAAGTTTAAAAGTGTAAAAAGATTTCAGTATGAACTTTCAATACAATATCAGGAGAATAAAAGAAGTAAAACATGCTTTTGACTTCAAATAAAAGTAAGAAAAGTAATCAGAATACTGGCAGAATTCTGTTTATATTTTTTAGTTTTTTTTTAGTTTAATCTGAAAAAGTAATCTAGGGTTCTTTCTATTTCACTTGCTTTTTAAAATCAGATTCTTAGTATTATGAACAGGTATATTATCAAAGATATCTCTTACCCAAAAAATGAAACAAAATTTTAAATGCAGAGATGCTTCTACATTTGAAATTAAAATTCAGAGAAGTATTGCCTCCTCATTTTTCTTTCTACATACACAACAAAAGGAAGAAAAAGAGTTAATGATATTCAAAGAAAAGTAAAACTAAATTCAATTGAATATAAGTAATAATAGTAAATTTCTCTTATATTTACAATCCCTTGAGTTCTGCCCAAAGTTTCAGACTGTTTATTCATAGATGAAAATGTTTTATAACATGTTTAAAGATTGCTCTGATTTGACTAAAAACAAGAGTTGTAAACCTATCTCTTTCTTCTATGAATTGATTTATCTCTAGAAAGTAATGTGATGCTCTTATCAGCTACTTTTTTAAACTTTTTGTCACTTCTCTAGTTTGAAAGTAGGATTAATCTTGTCTTGCTTTTGTATAATAGACTTTGACATCTGCTTTTCCATTATATAAAATATAGATTTCTGAGTACCAAGATACATTCTTACTTATACTCTTCCTATGGTATGTTAAAGACTATGTTCCCACAATTGGGTTTAGGCTTAAAAATTCTGATATTAAAATACCAACAGGAGAGATTCATTAAATCTAATCCCTTTACTCCATCACAAGCTCCAAAACATATCTCCAGATTCATCTCCCTTTCACATTTCTAAACTCAAACCAGCAAAAGAGACACTGATGTACAGAACAGTCTTATGGACTCTGTTGGAGAGGGAGAGGGTGGGAAGATTTGGGAGAATGGCATTGAAACATGTATAATATCATGTATGAAACGAGTTGCCAGTCCAGGTTCCATGCACAATACTGGATGCTTGGGGCTGGTGCACTGGGACGACCCAGAGGGAGGGTATGGGGAGGGAGGAGGGAGGAGGGTTCAGGATGGGGAACACATGTATACCTGCGGCAGATTCATTTCGATATTTGGCAAAACTAATACAATATTGTAAAGTTTAAAAATAAAATAAAATTTAAAAAAAATAAAAATAAATAAACTCAAACCATAAATAACTTTTCACCTCTCTCTGATCATGTGGAAAATTTCAAAATTGTATACCTTTCTCCATAATATTTATTTACCCTAAGTAACTTTTCTTCTAGTTTCCACATGAAAAAAAGTTTTTAAATAATAATATTCTCCTAACATCCTTCTTGACTCTGATTTCACATCATTCAAGGAAACATGGAATAGTAAAAAATAATGGGTTGGCTTTGAATTCAACAGAATTGTTTGAAGAACAAATCTTGCCACACTGTAGGCAAAGGCAATGGGAAAGTTATGTAACAGATCCTAGGAATCATATCATTTCATTATTATTATTATTATAAACATCAATAATAGTTTATAAATAAAGTTCCTATAAGTTTTTTTTTTTCAAGTAAGATACACCACACTTGCCTCAGTGTTTGACTTGATAACAAAAAATATCTTCTTTTTGTACTTTGTAGGAGTGGTTTTGGGGAATAAAAAGAAATAATACTTTGGACATCCTAGCTTAGATGATACTCATAAATGTTAGCTTTTCTGCCTTAACATTACAGAAATAGAAATCAGAGTTGTTTTTTTCACAGTTCACTACAAATTTGTTTAGAGCACTATATTCAACAACCAACATTCCCATTCTTATTCTTGTTTTTGTTTGTTTGTTTTGTTTTTATTTATTTATTAATGTTATTTTATTTTTAAACTTTACAATATTGTATTGGTTTTGCCAAATATTGAAATGAATCCGCCCCAGGTATACATGTGTTCCCCATCCTGAACAACAAGAGCAACATTTACCCTGGTAAACATACTAGAGCATTTGCTAGTAGAAAGATAAGCGGGAGTCCTTGTCTACTAGATGTATTTGGCGGAATGTGCCTAATCTGCCTAGGAAGTTTGTAAATAAACCTGAAATTTATGGACTTGGACAATATACTGGCTGGAGAATATCAGATAGTTTTCTACATTATGGGATTTAATTGAAATTGTGCCACAACAGAAATTTTCTTTATCTTTAAACTATATCCCACACACATTTCTTTAATATTATATGTAAATCCAATATAAAATTTATGTCCCAAGCAAAAGAGAAGACACATGTAACTGAATTGATGTTTTTGGACCTCTCTAAAAGACGACTGTTTGTGGTTTACTCTTGCCTATGTTCTTTGAATTATTAAATACTTCTTTGAATTATTATTAAGAAATAATAAATATTATTAAATTATCATTTATGAGCCTGGCAGGGTGCAATACAGTAGGTTGTAAACAGTTGGATACAACTGAAGCAACTTAGCATGCACACATATTTATATATATATATATATATATATATATAATTTGATGAACTATGAACTGAGGTTGATTACATTTTACAGGACACAGGGATCAAGACCATCCCCATGGAAAAGAAATGTACAATTGCACTCATCTCACACACTAGTAAAGTAATGCTCAAAATTCTCCAAGCCAGGCTTCAGCAATACGTGAACTGTGAACTTCCAGATGTTCAAGCTGGTTTTAGAAAAGGCAGAGGAACCAGAGATCAAATTGCCAACATCCGCTGGATCATGGAAAAAGCAAGAGAGTTCCAGAAAAACATCTATTTCTGCTTTATTGACTATGCCAAAGCCTTTGACTGTGTGGATCATAATAAACTGTGGAAAATTCTGAAAGAGATGGGAATAACAGACCACCTGATCTGCCTCTTGAGAAACCTCTATGCAGGTCAGGAAGCAACAGTTCGAACTGGACATAGAACAACAGACTGGTTCCAAATAGGAAAAGGAGTACATCAAGGCTGTATATTGTCACCCTGCTTATTTAACTTCTATGCAGAGTACATCATGAGAAACGCTGGGCTGGAAGAAACACAAGCTGGAATCAAGATTGCTGGGAGAAATATCAATAACCTCAGATATGCAGATGACACCACCTTTATGGCAGAAAGTGAAGAGGAGCTAAAGAGCCTCTTGATGAAAGTGAAAGAGGAGAGTGAAAAAGTTGGCTTAGAGCTCAACATTCAGAAAACAAAGATAATGGCATCCGGTCCCATTACTTCATGGGAAATAGATGCGGAAACAGTGTCAGACTTTATTTTTTGGGGCTCAAAAATCACTGCAGATGGTGACTGCAGCCATGAAATTAAAAGACGCTTACTCCTTGGAAGGAAAGTTATGACCAACCTAGACAGCATATGCAAAAGCAGAAAGATTACTTTGCTAACAAAGGTCCGTCTGGTCAAGGCTATTGCTTTTCCAGTGGTCATGTATGGATGTGAGAATTGGACTGTGAAGAAAGATGAGCGCCAAAGAATTGATTGATGCTTTTGAACTGTAAGAAGACTCTTGAGAGTCAATTGGACTGCAAGGAGATCCAACCAGTCCATCCTAAAGGAGATCAGTCATGGGTGTTCATTGGAAGGACAGATTCTGAAGCTGAAACTCCAATATTTTGGCCACCTCATGTGAAAGGTTGACTCATTGGAAAAGACCCTGATGCTGGGAGGGATTGGGGGCAGGAGGAGAAGGGGAAGACAGAGGATGAGATGGCTGGATGGCATCACTGACTTGATGGACATGAGTCTGAGTGAACTCCGGGACTTGGTGATGGACAGTTAGGCCTGGCGTGCTGTGGTTCATGGGGTTGCAAAGAGTCGGACACGACTGAGTGACTGAACTGAACTGAACTGATATAAAATTGAAAAAAAAAATATGTCCAGTTCTTTCCCTCTCTAGAATCATGAAAGTATGAAGAATTATCTTTATATAAACCAGAGTTCTAACAAGTAGTGGACTTGTTAGTGGACTACTGATCCAGAGATTTCAGTGTTAAGTACTTTAAGAGTCGAGTTAGGGCCATGTAATGCTTTAAAATGTCTATGTGTGAGTGTATCTGGGAGTGTAATGAAATCAGTGGTGAAGATTTTTAACATGTCCTAGATAGAAAAATAAGGGAAAATGTGTATTTAATAGATACCAATAGCTAGAGTATCTGAGTTATGATCTAGTTCCAATTTGCTCTTTTTAGAGATGATAAAACATAGTCTCAAAAACTGATCTTGCCTCAGGTCACACTCCTAGTTAGTTGTTGATGTTAGGCCAATATACTGCTATGTCAACTCTCATGCCAGTGCTCATCTTCTTGTATGGATTTTTTTAATGTAATTTTTTTTTTTTTTTATGAGAGAAGTCATAATAAGTAGACATCAAATGGAATGACAGCTAGAAAGTGAAACAATCAGTATAGCTTGAAATTCAGATGTACTTTAGATAACAAAGCAAATAAAGGTTTGTGGCTCCAGTGTATATGTTGCCTTGCTTACTGTGTTGTCATATCCTGGAATTAAGCTATCTTATATTTTGTAATTTTTTTTCATGCATAAAAAATATTATCAGAAAAACTTTGTGGAAAAGATGATCCAGTGAGAACAGAATGACCCTTCTTGCTTTTCCTCAAAATAGACCAAAATCCCCTGAATGTAATTAAATATTTAAATATAATAACTGATGTAATGGAGACAAAATTACATATTTGTAGACAACATAAAGTACACATATTTTTTGACTGACACCTCAAGAGTTTCTATGGGAGATTAAAATGGCATTGGAATCTCTATAAATATGCAGTCCTTAAATGTGTGGAATTTATTGTTGTTTCATTCAGTTTAAAAATAGTTTATCAAAATGTATAATGCATGAATATATTTCCCCCCTTAGTACCATGTAAAAAATTTCAGAGTTATCTGGTTCAGTTTAACTTTTACACACTTTTTTCCAAGATTAATTTCACATCATTTAAGGTCCTAATTTATTTATTTTTCAATCTGCATCTGCATCTCAGTGGCATTTCTTAAACATGGTATGGAATGACTGTGTTACTGAATCCATTGTGGTATGGAGATTGGGGGTTCAATTTTCAATAATGTAAAAATGCATTTCACACATACACCCTTACTAATTTAATTAGAACAATTTATGTCAGTGTTCATTTTCCCCATTCATGACAAGTAATTAATAGTTGCCTTGATTTATTATTACAATTCAAAATTACACTTTCAAAATCCACATGGAAAGACTAATGCATGCTTCAGCACAGCTACAGCTGAGAGTAGATATTAAACTAAAATCCACTTCAGGTATATTTGCACCATAAACATTTCATGAAAGCACTTGAAGGAAGATAGGAATGATTCTTCTGTGTCCTGGGCAAGATTGCTCTTCTCAGATAACACCACTATATACAGTATTTATTGGCTTTTATACAGATCAGGAGGGTTGCCAACAAGATGTTGTTATTCCAACTGAATAACTCCAGCTGCAATTGACTATATAATGACTGCTTGAGCAAATGTGACAACGTTTTTTGGAGAACACAATGTTGAAAGCATTTGAGAGATTTAATTTTTAAGGGAAAAATGTGTACCTCATTTTGCTTGGGTTTTCAGGCAGTATACAAAAATTGAAAGTTAATATATGGCTTACATGGAAAAGTGAACCTACCAGAATCTAAAGGAGTCTATTTATATAGATTTATATTGAGGTATTATATTTTTATGTAGAACTTTAATTATTTTCATGATTAATTTTATTTCATATTTATACTATATTAAACTATATTTACACTAGATGCCATAATAGAATTTATATTTTTAGAGCAGTTTTAAGTTCAGAGCAAAACTTAGTGAAAACAGAGACTTCTCCACATAGCCCCTGCCATCATACATGTACTCTCTCCCACAATTAACTCGCCCACCAGGTACATTTGTGACAATTAATAACTCTACATTGATAAATCAAAGTACGAAGTTTAAGGTTACAGTTCACCCTTAGTGTTATATACTCCATGGGTTTGGGCAAATATTTACACAGTCTTAATCATAAGAATTGGAGGCTTCCCTGGTGGCTCAGAGGTTAAAGCGTCTGCCTGCAATGCGGGAGACCCAGGTTTGATCCCTGGATCGGGAAGATCCCCTGGAGAAGGAAATGGCAACCCACTCCAGCACTCTTGTATGGAGAATCCCATGGAGGGAGGAGCCTACCAGGCTACAGTCCACGGGGTCGCAAAGAGTCGGACACGACTGAGCGACTTCACTTTCACTTCAATCATAAGAGTCAACACTGTGACTACATACATACGTCTAAGTGAATGCCCTACACATAGCAGCAATGCATGATGATTACAATCTGGAATTTTACACAGATAAACTTCACAGTATTTTATACTGGCAAAGATTTCCTCATATCTGCAAAGAGGAATATTTTAATTCTGTATTTTTATTAAACAATGTGGAAATAGAGATAAATCCAATAACCATATAAAATTTCCTATATTTCTGATATAAAGAGTAACTTTCCAATAATTGAGTTTATCAAACCATCTCCTTTTGTCATAATTAACTGATTTTATTCATTAACATACTTTTCAAAGCCTTTTCTTGTTTTGTTCAAGAAAATAGACTACATTCTGGAAAAAGCACATTAAGTCTTAAACATGAAGAAAAGTTTAATGAAGATTTTGAAGGCAAAATAATCATATCATTTTAGAGTATATTGAAAGTATGAATTGTAAAATGTTTTTTATTATCTCAATGATGATATTTTCCCCAGAGTCTTTCGTATGTATTCAAGATATCTCAAATTGAAGATAATATCCCTATATTTATATTGTTGTAATATAAAAGGCATAAATTTTAAAATTATAGGTTAAATAACACACTTCGAAAGGTTGTGATAGAAATACTCATGAAATGTACAATAATAAAATTGTTTGGGCTTAATATATTATTCAAAGAAAATTTTTTATAAAAACTTCATTGTAGTTTGAGCTATCATGATGAAATTTAGAAAAGAACTTTGGAAAGCAAAGTAACCTAGAAAGAATTAGAAATCCCCAATGCATAAAAAAAGAAAACATATTTTAGTGCTTTTTAAATTAAGAAACCAAAGAGATTTACATTAAGCATAATATTAGCAAAAAAAAAATATTCAGCTTGATGAAGGAAAATGTAAAGAAAATGGCAGTCAAAAGGACATTGCCCTGCTAGATTAAAGTTAGTGAGAATAAAAGTTTAAATAAAGTCTTTAGCAATTAAATAACTTTTCACAAATTATTG
Organism: Bos taurus; assembly: GCF_002263795.3. Classification (NCBI taxonomy): domain Eukaryota; kingdom Metazoa; phylum Chordata; class Mammalia; order Artiodactyla; family Bovidae; genus Bos; species Bos taurus. The sequence goes on along the minus strand of NC_037344.1, from coordinate 25,747,922 downwards.
AATGTCAAATGTCTCTAGGGTCTCAAATTGGTTAGTTCATACCAGGCTGAGTCAAATACACAATCATATGTATGCTTCCTTGATTGATTAGTTATTAGAATTTATTCTTATAAGTAGAAGCAAAGTGCTGGTTTAGTTAAATACATGAGGCAAACAACTATGTTCTATCATGTATCTGTGGCTATGACTGAGTAGTGAACACAAAATGTGGGAGGATAAGAAGAAATATGAGTACATTTTTGGTAGGAATCTTATTTTTCTAAACTACCCTTTATTAGAATGAGCCTATAAAATTCTCACAAGAGTTAATTTTCAGATGTGTTTTAGCTTTCCATTTTAAACTCAGAAAATTTTTGAAAATATGGAACTATATTAGTGAATAGTCCGCATTGTCCTGTGGTGTGTTTTCCTTTTCCATTTTTGATATCATGTAAAAATTAAGATGTATTTTTAATCTTTGATTTGTTTCTTTTTAATTTTTATTATTTTTTAATTGGGAGGATAATTACTTTACAATGTTGTGATCTCTGCCATACATTGTGAATCAGTCATAAATATAGATATATATATATGTATATATATACCACACACACCCCCTCGCTCTAAGAGGTATTCAAATACCTCACAGCTGCATTTCCCCAGTTCTCCATCTGGCCCCTTCCCCTTTTCTATAGCACCTGGCCTCTTTCAGTCTTCCCTCTCAGTCCTTTACCCTCCAGCTAAAGTCTTGGGTGACATGTCTAAGGCAGGTCCTTAGTCAATAAAGCAAAAGTAGATGTTTTTCTAGAACTCTGTAGCTTTTTCAATGATCCAGCAAATGTTGGCAATTTTCTGGAAAAGCTGATTGTTAAAAGGCCTGTAGAAACAATTCTAATTAACAAATGTATGTATTTATTTTGAGAAAGTAAGTGCCAAATATTAGCCATTTTAAAGGGAGTTATGTAAGCCAATAATTTTTATACTTGTATAATTTTTGATGAATTACCAGAAAGTGGCATTGTGGTAACACTATTGTAAACATGTCTTTTAAAGTAATGATTTGTGAGAACTGTTCTCAAAAGTATTGTATATATAAATTTCTTTTATTATTTTTAAGGTTGCTTAAATTTAAAGACTAAAAATAGTTCTGTAATTTCACTCATTCTTTAAAATTTAAAGCATTAAAATTTAGAGAACAAAATATTTGGGCAATCATTGTAGAAAGTGTGAATCTGATAGTTTATTAGAACCTCAAGTAATTTAGAGAAGTAAATAATTTATATAAGCTATGTTAAATTTTATATCATATACTGTCACATATTTAACAAAGATAATTATATACATGCACAATTACTTAAATGTGTGTATATAGGAATATATTCACATTTTATGATTGCTAAATCCTTATTAATAACCAAAGAAAAATGGATATTTCTTTAAATATTTCATGAGTTAATGAAATAACGGATTTCCCTGGTGGTTCATATGGTAAACAATCTGTCTGCAATGCAGCAGACCCAGATTCAGTCCCTGGGTTGGGAAGATCCCCTGAAGAATGGAATGGCTACCCATCCAGTATTCTTGCCTAGAGAATTCCATGGACAGAGGAGCCTAGTGGGCTATGGTATATGGAATTGTAAAGAGTAGGACACAACTGATTGACTAACACTCAATGAAATGATAAATACCAAATCTAATCAAAGTTTTTTATTCAATTCACAATCTGCTGCATTCTACAATCCTTTGTGAAGAAAGATAAAGATAATGAGTTTCAGAGTGAAATGGGTTTTAAATAGGGAGATTAGTCTGGCACTATTAGAAAAAGGGATTTATATTTTGCAAATACGTTGATTTTTACAACTGGTATCTCATGATAGGCATGTTCATTCAGTCAACTCCTATGTTAACTGAGTCACTAAAATGTAAATTAAACAAGCATTTAAACTTTTGAGTTTAAAATAACGGGTAAATACATTAAAAAACATATTTTCTTTAGTAATAAAATTAGACAACAAACTAGTTTGGGTAAAAAAACAAACAAAGTTAATGAGTAATATAGCATAAGCAATGATTTTATTGAAGACATTCTATGCAAAGATAAGTGTCATGTTATAGTTATCTAGTTGATTCAAAGCAGGCTTAACATTTAATATTGAATATTGATATGTCTCAAAATTAAGGTTGGTAACATTTCCTGAAAATCTAATTATTGTTGTAGCAGTTCTTAAAATTATATAAAACTCCTGTCACATAAAGTTTAGTATTGCGGTTGATGCTATTTTCCAATGAATTTTATTCAACCACTGTTTACACAGTGACACTCTTTTTCAATTCATGTTTGAGTTTTCTAAGTTTTGGTCATTTGTCCCTCAGTTGACAGTGTTACTTCAGTGGGTTTAGAGGTTTCTCTTCATTGTACTCTTTCTCTGAAATGTTTTGGCTCTCAAAAGGTTTTCCCAGTGGTGTTTGTTGAATCAGATGTCATTTTAAAGTTCACAAATAGTCCTTAAGGTGTACTGTGATTAAACAGTGCATAATTGACAGCATAGTTAAAGTAACAAATCTCATATATCTATTTATTGATCTCTTTTTCATACTTCATTTTTAAATTTCTTAACCCTAACATGTATATTCCAAATTTTTCTATCCTCAAAGTGTTTTATGTCCTCAAAGTGTTTTCTTCATCAGGATATATGAATCAGATTTTTTTTTTCCTAATAGGTTCTGATAAACATATTTAGAACAAAACTGAACATTTGCTAACTTCTGGTGATTTCTTTGATCCAGATGATGTACCAATTATGCCTTTACCTTTAGGCACAAAATCTTAAGAGTTAGTTCATAATAAAAAGTTAAGCCAGTGTGCCAGGTGGCACCAATGGTAACGAATCCACCTGTTGATGTAGGAGATGCAAGAGATTTGGGTTCAACCCCTGGTACAGGCTAGATCCTCTGGAGTAGGAAACGGCAACCCACTCCACTGTTTTTGCTGGGAAATTCCATAATAAAAGTTAATTCATAAATTTTATTTGCCAAAGATTTAAATAGCAACTGCCTATATACCAAACTTAGGCTAAGTATTGTATTGGGTTGGCCAAAAAGTTTGTTTGGGCCAGTGAACTTTTTGGTCAAACCAATATATATATATAAATATACACAGCCTAAATATTGACTCTCTTCAAAAAGCAGTCTATTGAGAGAAATAAGTGTAAAGAGATGAGTAGAAAATATTAAACTTTCAGAACACTTATAAATAGTATATTATGTGAGTACCTAAAACCCAAACTTTTGGAATATGTAAAGGAGAATAGTTTTAAAGAGATCAGGATAATAGCTTTAGGAATCACATCTTCACAATTGTTAGGTAGAAACTTGAAGGTGATTGAAATTACCATTCACAGAGATAAAGCGTAGCAAATATTAAAAAGCCTGGACTCTGGTAGGAAGCAACATTGATTTAAATCTTATTGTAAGTCCATTCTGTGAGTAGTAAGTCCATTCTGAAATTTTTCTCAACCTTATGGCCCTTTCATGTACTCACAATAGATTATCAGAAGTGACCTACCAGGCAATCCATAGGGTAGCAAATGACTTATCTGTGCTGTATTGAAAAATCCTTGCCAAACAAAGATAAGGAAAAACTTTAATGAGCAGAAAGACCTCTGTTTCTTCCCAACTGTCAACATGAAATTCAAAAGAAAGTGAGTTGCTCTTAATGTTTTAGTTGCTGTTATGTTTTGATAAGGTGTGGGACTTGGAAAGGACTTCCCAGGTGGCACAGTTGTAAAGAATCGGCCTGCCAGTGCAGGAAATGCAAGAGAAATGGGTTTGATCCCTAGTTCGGGAAGATGCCTTGGCATAGGAAAGGGCACCCGCTTCAGTATTCTTGCCTGGAAAATTCCATGGACAGAGGAGCCTGACAGGCTATATGGGGTCGCAAAGAGTCGGACATGGACTGAGCATGCACACACAGGCATGGAAATGCAGACAGAAAGTTTCATATAGATGAGGTCTCTAGTAGAAATCCAAGAATTATCTGTTGTGATTGTTATAATTTATTATGTTTATTATTCTTAATACTATTATATTTAATAGGGAAATGGGCTTCCCTGGTGGCTCACAGCTAAAGAATCTGCCTGCCAATGCAGGAGACACAGATTCGATCCCTGTGTCAGGAAGATCCCCTGGAAGGAAACCGCAATCCACACCACTATTCTTGCCTGAGAGGAATCTGGTGGGCTATAGTCCATGGGATCACAAAACAGTTGGACATTACTTAGCAACTAAACAAGAACAAATGCAGTTAAAATAATAATCGATTCTACAGAGCTGTTTTGAATCATGAATAAATTTCCAGTTCCAATCTCCATATGACCCAGTATTTACTATATTAGTGTCTCCTCTCAGACATGATGGTGCACACAGGCCACTTCCCAGTAGGTGTGATTTCCGGCTACTTTTAATAGTTGGCAAAGTTTCGTCTTGTCATAGAACTTCTTGTTTTCCATTTTAAAAATGTGTATCAGTAAAATAAGCATCCCTTCATCCTTTATTAGCTGAGCAACCAGAAATGCCTAGTGAACACAGGGAAGGGCTTGGTGAAAAGAATGAGGGTTCAAAATGATTATTGAGAGAATATTGAAGACATACACAAATTAAGAAGATATAAATAAATTATTAGATAATGCTATTTTAGTCTATGAATTTCTAGTTCTAGAAAATGTGTTCTTAATTATTGAATGAAATTATGATTTTGCTTATTTAATAGTAATTTATATATATTTTCAATATGTAGCAAAACTAATTTCAAGAGAAGTGAATCATGGCTTGACCACCTTCCTGTGTGATAGTCAACATGAGATTTTTACAGTGTTTCAGTAATTTATTGCTGTTCCTGTTTACATCTCTGGAAAATTATTTTATATGTAAACTGATATAGTCACTGCTTGTTTACAGAATACAGAACCAAACTGAAAAGTGATTCTCACTGTGGATATTAACAAAGCAAATTTTCTCTGGATTTTTAAAAGTTAATGGGTAGGAACAAGAAAGTTTTTATTAAGCGTACATCATACATGTACTATCAAAGTGAGGCTATATAATACTGATTTAACAAATATTTATGAAAATGTATAATACTTCAGAAACTATTGTTGGCTATTGGAATTGTAGTAATACTATTGTATTATCCACTGGTTTGCCAATCTTAAAATAACAAAAAATAATATGTAGGCAATAAGTGGAGGTTCTCCAACTGCAGATACTGATATGCCGATGCTCTGATATCAATCAGAATATTTATACAGTCTAGATTCATAACTTTAACATGTTTCATGTTTAAACACTACCCTTAAATAATGGTTTTACTTTTTTTTTTCCTTTGTTATGTTTTTTCTCCTTAAAAAAAAAAAGAAAAGAAATTTGATTCTCTAAGCTTGTTCATTGATTAGCTTTAGGAAAAATGAGTTTTCTGGTTTTAGGGCAGAGCAGAAGACTCATTTGTTAAATTAGGCATTTACCTAATGGATATAGGAGGATCAGCAAGATTAAGGTCATGGATCTTTTCTTGTTGTCAGATAATGTGTTAAATAAAATCAAAGGGATGATAAACAAGGGTAATTGCAGAGAAAAGCATTCCCTTAGGGTTCAATCAAGAAAACTTCTAAAATGTAAATTTTCAGAGTAAACACAAAATATTCTCTAAGGTAGACAATAAGGGCAAAGGAGAACTATTTTCAAGGAATTAAAATATCTTCAGTATTTTTAAGAAAATGGTAAATGTTATTTATGATAGAATTTTGATCTATGAATACATTTACAGATGATTAGTAAAGCTATTTTGGAAAAAACCAAGCTACTTTTATGACAAACAAAGTAATATCTGTTTTATTAAGACAAATCAAAATGGCATATTAGTATAGAGATATAGAAAAAGTGCAAATTAACAGAACTTAATAAATTTAGAAAGGTGGAAGAAGAAGAAACATAATTCAATCAGATGAAAAACAGATTTGAATTATTTTGTCTTTAAAAACACATAGGTAAGCATACAAAAGAATCCTTAAAATTCTTGCCTAGGTGAAAAACAGAAAGGGTGATGAAGTGTAAGAACTAGAAAATACAAAAAAAAATGTTGCTTTATAGATAATTAGATCAGTATAACAACACTAAGTCAGAACATACAATGTTTTCTGGAGAAAAATTATTTTACTAAGAAATTATAGGTTCAAAATCTAAAATTAAAATCACAAGCAATAAACAAAGATAGACTAAGATTAAAAAGACAAATAAATATTGGCATTTTCATGCAGTGAATTAGTATAATTTGATGTAACAAAAATTGGGGGGTGAGGTTTTAGACCAGAAACTTATTATTATAGTTAAATAAATCCTATTGTAAAAACAGTAAATAAGCTTGTTAATTGTGCTACTTTATTTCTAGATTATAAAGTTGAAATCAAAGGAGGGCAGATAAAAATATTTTTAGAGTAGTTTATAGAATTGAAAAACTAATCATTAAGTTTAAATTTAAGGCTGGGTATGTTATTTTTACTTGCCTTTTATTTTTAGCTCCATTACTCTACAGTTACTTTTTATATATACTGTAGTTTTTTCTTTCCCAAACTGACATTAAAAACTAAGATGTAGTCCCTTATGTCAACAAGGCACAAAAATTTACATTGATTAATATATACTTGATAAACTGGTATTATTTTAATGAGGTTTAATATTATTATTGACCTCTGGTTCCCTGATTCCAATTAAAACCATTAACATAATCAGGAATGAGAGATCAAATTGCCAACATCTATTGGATCATCAAAAAAGCAAGAGACTTCCAGTAAAACATCTAATTTTGATTTATTGACTACACCAAAGCCTTTAATTGTGTGGATCACAACAAACTGTGGAAAACTCTTAAAGAGATGGGGATACCGGACCACCTGACCTGCCTCCTGAGAAATATTCATGCAAGTCAAGAAGTAACAATTAGAACTGAACATGGAACAACAGACTGGTTCCAAATGAGGAAAGGAGTACATCAAGGCTGTATATTGTCACCCTGCATATTTAACTTATATGCAGAATATATCATGTGAAATGCCAGGATTGAAGAAAGACAGGCTGGAATCAAGATAGCCAGGAAAATATCAATAACCTCAGATATGCAGATGACATCACCCTTATGGCAGAAAGCGAAGAGAAACTAAAGAGCTTCTTGATGAAAGTGAAAGAGAGTGAAAAAGTTGGCTTAAAGCTCAACATTCAGAAAATCAAGATCATGGCATCTAGTCCCATCACTTCATGGCAAATAGATGGGGAAACAGTGGAAACAGTGCGAGATTTTATTTTTCTGGGCTCTAAAATCACTGCAGATGGTGATTGCAGCCATGAAATTAACAGATGCTTACTCTTTGGAAGGAAAGTTATGACCAACCTAGACAGCATATTAAAAAGCAGAGACACTACTTTGCCAACAAAGGTCTGTCTAGTCAAGGCTATGGTTTTTCCAGTGGTCATGAATAGATGTGAGAGTTGGACTCAAGAAAGCTGAGCGCCAAAGAATTGATGCTTTAAACTGTGGTATTGGAGAAGACTCTTGAGAGTCCCTTGGACTGCAGGGACATCCAACCAGTCTATTCTAAAGGAGATCAGTCTTGGGTGTTCATTGGAAGGACTGATGTTGAAGCTGAAACTCCAATACTTTGGCCACCTGATGTGAAGAGCTGATTCATTTGAAAAGACCCTGATGCTGGGAAAGATTAAAGAAAGGAGGAGAAGGGGATGACAGAGGATGACATGGTTGGATGGCATCACAGACTCAATGGACATGGGTTTGGGTGGACTCCCAGAGTTTATGATGGACAGGGAGGCCTGGCGTGCTGCGGATCAAGGGGTCACAAAGAGTCAGACATGACTGAGCGACTGAACTGAACTGAAAGAGATTAAATGTCTGGGCATACTTGAATACGATTTTCATCATAATACTTTGTAGTAAGATATTTTGTAAATACTTCTATAGTATATCAGTTCAGTTCAGTTCAGTCGCTGAGTCGTGTCTGACTCTTTGTGACTGCATGACCACAGCACGCCAGGCTTCCCTGTCCATCATCAACTCCCGGAGTCCACCCAAACCCATGTCCATCGACTCGGAGATGCCATCCAACCATCTCATCTTCCATCATCCCCTTCTCCTCCTGCCCTCAATCTTTCCCAGCATCAGGGTCTTTTCAAATGAGTCAGCTCTTCACATCAGGTGGCCAAAGTATTGGCGTTTCAGCTTCAACATCAGTCCTTCCAATGAACACCCAGGATTGATCACCATTAGGATGGACTGGCTGGATGTCCTTGCAGTCCAAGGGACTCTCAAGAGTCTTCTCCAACACCACAGTTTAAAGCATCAATTCTTTGCTGCTCAGCTTTCTTTATAGTCCAACTCTCACATACATACATGACCACTGGAAAAACCATAGCCTTGACAGGATGGACCTTTGTTGGCAAAGTAATGTCTCTGCTTTTTAATATGCTATATAGGTTGGTCATAACTTTCCTTCAAGGAGCAAGCGTCTTTTAGTTTCATGGCTGCAATCACATCTGCAGTGTTTTTGGAGCCCAGATAAATAAAGTCAGCCACTGTTTCCACTGTTTTCTCATCTATTTGCCATGAAATGATGGGACCGGATGCCATGATCTTAGTTTTCTGAATGTTGAGCTTTAAGCCAACTTTTTCACTCTCCTCTTTCACTTTCATCAAGAGGCTCTTTAGTTCTTCTTCACTTTCTGCCATAAGGGTGGTGTCATCTGCATATATGAGGTTATTGAGATTTCTCCCGGCAATCTTGATTCCAGCTTGTGCTTCCTCCAGCCCAGCTTTTCTCATGATGTACTCTGTATATAAGTTAAATAAGCAGGGTGACAATATACAGCCTTGACGTACTCCTTTTCCTATTTGGAACCAGTCTGTTCTATGTCCAGTTCTAACTGTTGCTTCCTGACCTGCATACAGGTTTCTCAAGAGGCAAGTCAGGTGGCCTGGTATGCCCATGTCTTTCAGAATTTTCCAATTTATTGTGATCCACACAGTCAAAGGCTTTGACATAGTCAATAAAACAGAAATAGGGTTTTTTTCTGGAGCTCTCTTGCTTTTTTGATGATCCATTGGATGTTGGCAATTTGATCTCTGGTTCCTCTGCCTATTCTAAAACCAGCTTGAACATCTGGTTCTCGGTTCACAGTTCACGTATTGCTGAAGCCTGGCTTGGAGAATTTTGAGCATTACTTTACTAGCATGTGAGATGGGTGCAATTGTGTGGTAGCTTGAGCATTCTTTGGCATTGCCTTTCTTTGGGATTGGAATGAAAACTGACCTTTTCCAGTCCTGTGGCCACTGCTGAGTTTTCCAAATTTGCTGGTATATTGAGTGCAGCACTTTCACAGCATCATCTTTTAGGATTTGAATTAGATCAACTGGAATTCCATCACCTCCACTGGCTTTGTTTGTAGTGATGCTTTCTAAGGCCCACTTGACTTCACATTCCAGGATGTCTGGCTCTAGGTCAGTGATCACACCTTAGTGATTATCTGGGTCATGAAGATCTTTTTTGTACAGTTCTTCTGTGTATTCTTGCCACCTCTTCTTAATATCGTCTGCTTCTGTTATTCCCTCCCGTTTCTGTCCTTTATTGAGCCCATCTTTGCATGAAACATTCCCTTGGTATCTCTAGTATTCTTGAAGAGATCTCTAGTCTTTCCCATTCTATTGTTTTCCTCTATTTCTTTGCATTGGATGCTGAGGAAGGCTTTCTTATCTCTCATTTCTATTCTTTGGAACTCTGCATTCAAATGGGTATATCTTTCCTTTTCTCCTTTGCTTTTTGCTTCCCTTCTTTTCGCAGCTATTTGTAAGGCCTCTTCAGACAGCTATTTTGCTTTTTTCCATTTCTTTTTTTTGTATATCCTCCACCCTATATTTGTTGTGACTTTTATTTTTTTTTTTCAAGATGGTTTTCCTATTTATTTTTTTTTAAAAAGTCCAGAATGGATCAAAAAGAACACTCATCAAGGACACAGGTGCCAGACATAAGGCCAAAGGGTAGCTAGGAAAGTTTGCCTTCAGAAAATTTGGGCGACTTGTGTTTTAAAAGCTGGATCTAACAAATAGTTAGCTCAGTTTTCTTTTGATCTAGCTTTCCCTGCTCCTCCTCCCAACATGGCACAGCTGGCTTGCTTTGCAAGGCCTCAGTCGAGGAATTCCACATACACACAGGCTGGTACAGCAGTACTCAGGTCACTAGAAGGATCTCATCACCTTGTGGTTTCATTCCAGACCCAACTGTCTTCACTGTGTGAGATTTCACCCCTTGAAAATACGGCTGCTGCTGCTGCTAAGTCGCTTCAGTCATGTCTGACTCTGTGCGACCCCATAGACTACTTCAACACAAAACAATGTTACCTCTTTAGAATGATCAATAAATCATCTTTCCAACTTTACATGCAGCTGAAATGAAAAAGAATGACAGGCTAGGGACAGAATACTGTGAATTTTGTACTGCTGGACTTGTTACTCATGAACTGATCATTAGCTAATGGTCACTAAATTTACACAGTCAGGAAATTATATATAGAATACTGCAAAAACACAGTAGAAGACTGAAGTTTGCCCGTTTCAGCTCAGGAAATCCCTTCACTCCCAAGCATGTTGTCCTTTCAACTCCAAAGTTTACTGCTGTTACTGTTTCTCCTCCTTTTGATTGTCCTTTTGCTCCCCAGTGCCAGAGCTTCCAGAGCCTTCTCGCTCTGATGCCATCTTTGTGTATGCCATTTCGAAAAGCTTCAATGATGCTTGCTGAAGGGAAGATGCCGCCTGCCTTATGTTTTAGCCTGTTTCACTGTCTTTCTGAACAAGGAGCTCCCTCATTTTGGAGATCTCTTCTTTTAGCTTGTTGCATTCATCAGCAGGCAGTTGGTCCTTGAATTCTTCCATCTTGGTCTCTGTATCATGGATGATTCCTTCAGCCATATTAACTGCTTCAACTCGTTCCTTCTTTTGCCGGTCTTCCTCAGCATACTTCTCTGCATTTTAAACCATATTTTCAATATCATCTTTGCTTAATCCACCAGAAGACTGAATCACAATCTGCTGCTCGCGTCCTGTACCTTTATCTTTAGCAGAAACATGTACAATCCCATTGGCATCAATGTCAAATGTAACTTCAATCTGAGGGACTCCACGAGGGGTTGGGACTTTTAAAATGCTTATTTTTAAGGTAAAATTTTGTTTAACATGAAGGTTATTTATTGTGTAGCATATTATTTTTTCTTAATGCTTATACATCATAAAATGAATTAGGGAAAAGTATGAGGAAGAAAATACTTCTGCAGGTTTTTTCCAAATTACCATTATAGTGTGGTTCTTTTCCTAATCTATTTCTTTAATTACATCTGAGTGCCCTCGGGTTCTTGAAGATCTTTAGCAATCACAGTTCATTATGGTGACAGTTTTTATCTTGTGTTGATTATCAGATAATTTTGGCTGTGATGGTATAGTGCCCTTCAGTAATGTTTGCACAACATTTTTATAAATATTAAAAAAACAGAAAATTCTTATATTTTGTACTTGGTTGGAGAGGTTGAAAATATTTCTTCATATTCTTGTTCTCTTCAAAATCTAAGACTATTACATTGAATTTGTTCATATCCAAATTTCACAAATGCTAATCATCGGTTTCAGACCTCTGTTTAGTAATATAGTGATCAGAAATCCCGTTCATTTGTCAATTTTATTTATGACTACAATAAGAATCTCCAAAATTGCAATTATCTACCCTTTCAGTCTCCAAATTAGAGGAGTTCCTCTACCAACTAATTTTTTATTCATTTGCTTACTCTGGGAGCTAAAGTGGTCTTATATTTGAAAAGGTGTGCATTATAGGAAAAGAAGCTAAATATTAATAATTTTCTAGCATATTAAAAGGACAATGTCAAAAATCTATGTAGATCCAATTTCTAAATAATAAGTAAGTGAAATGAATGCTTACAGAATTTTTGGTTTCTGTTATCTCTTAATTTCCATCAATTAAAAAAATGGTTTCTGTTGACTTTTATTTATCATGAAGTGATAAGTAATAAGTAAAATAAATAAAAGTCTGTCTTTCTGTAGCTATAAGAGACCATGGGGAGTTAATTTTTTAATGTAAATTTTAAAAATGAGAGGGTCTTAAAAGTTATTTATTACTGGATGTAGGTGTTGGTCAACAACAAAGAATAGGTAGTGGTGTTTTAGTGGCTAAATCATGTCTAACTCTTTTGTGACCCCATGGACTGTAGCCTGTCAGGCTCTTTTGTCCAAGAAATTTCCCAGGCAAGAGTATTGGAGTGGTTTGCTATTTCCTTCTCCAGAAGATCTTCCTGAACCAAGGATCTAACCCAAGTCTCCTGCATTGGCAGGAGATCTCCTGCATCTCAAGTGGATTCTTTACTGCTAAGCCACCAGGGAAGCCTATCTTCTATTGGATATAGACTTTCTATGTATGTTATTTAGTAAATTGGTTGAGTGGTACATAAATTAGTACAGAATTAGTATAATCATTGAACTAATATGTACATTTTTAGTTAATGTACCCAATAACAGTAATGGTCTCTATTATAAATTCAGCTTTAAAAACTCCTTTTTATTAAAAGAGTTTAAAGAACACAACTCATGAAGGGCACATCTGAGATTCCAACAAATGTTTATCTGATTTTAAAAATCATAAAATCACAATGTTATCCCACTATATCATACTGCCTTTTGGCAATGAATTTTCCACTTGAATACTGATAGGCAACAAATTAGGACAGTCTCATTGGTTCATTTTCTTTCTCTGACAGCTGAACAGAGAATTGATTCAGAAGGTCCTCGTTAGCTAAACAGGGTGACACCAGCCACCAGGCTTCAGAGGCTCCCCTTCTCTAACAAAGCACTCCATAGCCAGGAGTTTTCATCATTACATGATCACAGAGCTCTTTGTTCCCTTTCTTGCAGATAGATGTATAAAGCCTTACTCGGGATGGGAATGAGGATTAGCCAAAAATAATAAGCCTGGCTCCTTTTATGAGCCAGCTCAAGTTATGCCTAGCTGGAAATAATGGGACAATGACTTGTCTCTACTACTTCTCTGCTTGTATGTTTTTCCCCAGTTGGACACTTTGTCATGTGGCATTAGAAATGTATGTTTTGGACTCATTTGACTATCAAAAATTTAGGCACATGTCTCAAATGCAGTGCATGATAACTTTCTCAAGTGTATTCCAGATACAATGTATGGTAATGTTCAATAAGAATGATAAAATCTATGAGAATAGATATGCTTACATAGATATCATACTTGTAATTTATTATTTCATTTATTTCCCACATTTTTATCACTGAATTCCCTTGGCCATATAAAGGTAAAATGCATCATTTCTATCTTCACAAGGTTTGCAATCTAGTAAATACACAATATGTACAAACAAAGTAATTTAGTCACAATAATGGAGATAGAAGACGATGGAAATTGGTAGCATCATTGAACATTCATCTTAAGCAGACTATTTTCCTCCTAGATTTCTGGTTTTCAATTGTCTGAATAATAGAGTCCCTGAGACTATGGATCATGAGAGAGAGAGAGCGTGACTGGAATAGAGTAGAGGTGGGAGGGGTGACCAGTTAACCTTTTATATAACTTTAAGTGACTCTGGACCACTTGAAAATGACTGGTGTGACTGAATTGTACGGTTGTACAGGTTATACAGTTGTTTGGAGATATTAGGGTATAAGTAGTCTATTTGAAGCTATGTGTATATAGGAAATTGTCCTGGTAGAGAAAAAGCACATGAATATTTCAGAGATAAACTAAGGAAAGTCGTAAAAAAACTAACACGTACAGCCTGACTGTCAAAGATATCAAAAGAGGAAAGTTTCAGTAAAGCAAGAATGGTTAGATATGTTAAGTTCCCCAGGGAGGTCAGTCAAAAAACAAACTGAAATATGTGCATAGTTTTAATAATGTGCATCATGTATTTCACTTTTTTTTTTTCATGGTTTTCTGGGGTTTTTTGCTTGTTTTTGTTTTCCACTAGGATTTATAGGAATATCAGGCCAGTCTGGTGGTATTCTATAGACTGAGGAAGAGTGGAATATCTGTTGTCTCTTTTCATAGTTCATGGAGAGAATGAGCATATGTCAGAAACCATGAGCTGAAAGTAAACCAATATTAAGTGCAGAGGGAACAGTCAAATATGAGGTTGCCATGACAAGACTCTGACCTCTGTAAATATAGGATTCAGTGATACTTATGGAACCCTAGTAAGATTCTTTTTAAAAAAATCTCATAAATCAGCAAATAATAAGCATAAAAAGAAGCAAAGCCTCTTTCAAAATTCATGGGATGACAGATAGGAATCATAGCAGTTTTTAATGAAATATTGACATCAGTTTGTGTCTATGTCTTGGGTAAATGGCTAAGAAGTGTGATTCACTGAGAAAGAAAGAGAAAGAGGGAGGGAAAGAAGGGTTGGACAGAGAAAGAGCTTGATTAACCAATTGGTTCATGAAGTATTGGGGGCTGCTAAGTTTATAGGGCAGGCCAGCAGGCAAGATACTCAGGCAAGATTTCTGTTAACAGTTTTGAGGCAGAATTTCTTCTTCTTTGTGAAAACTCAATTTTTGTCTTTAAGGCCTTCAACTGACTGAATTAAATCCACTGACTTTATTGAAGGTAACTTCCTTTTAATTAAGTCAGCTGATTCCAAATAATCACATCTGTGAAATACCTTCAGAGCAACATCTAGTGTTTAATTAGTGACCACAGTCCAGCCAAGTTGACACGTGAGACTGTCATACTGAGATTTGGTTTTGCTGTTTCATAAATGAAGATCTTGAGCAAGATATCAGCAAGTCTAGGTGTTAATTATATCATCAGTAAAGTAAATATGGAGTAGAACTTTCCTCATGGGGCTACCTTAATTGTGTATATACATAAGGACTTAAATGCTTAGATCAGAATAAGTAATCAATGTTGTCTATCATTCACCTTTACAACTGAAACCATGTTTCCTAAACTAGAACACTGCCCCAAGTAGAGTCGTTGTACATGTCTCTTTGAAACTGGCTATGACTGGACGTGAGTCTGAGTGAACTTCGGGAGTTGGTGATGGACAGGGAGGCCTGGCGTGCTGTGATTCATGGGGTCGCAAAGAGTCGGACACGACTGAGCGACTGATCTGATCTGATGACCAAAGGGATAATTAGACACACGACAGTGTTTAAATATTTTCAACATTAACCCCAAAAAATGAGAATAACCATTTAGTACATGAAATGCCAAAAATTATAGCAATGCAAAAGAAATCAGAAAAACAAATAAATAAGAACAAAAGCAGAAATAAATGAATTTGAAAAGAATAAATAAGAACTGATAAATATAGTAGCTGCCTTTCCAAAAAAAAAGAATAAAATTGTAATGTGTTCATTGTTATTAATTATAGGAAATAGGAATACACAGAAACAAAAATGATGAAAAAGCTGAATACACAGAAGAGAGTGATAAACATTAAAGCGATACATAACTCTATGGTGATAAAATATTCAAATATAATGAAATGGATATTTTTCAAACAGTGCCTAATTTATCAAAATTGTCAAAAAAAAGAGGAGAAAAACTGGAGCTGTCCAATAACCATAAGAGAAACTAAAGCACATTCAACATAAAATAAATTAGTATCAAAAATATGCTGAACTTATAGTGCTATCTCTTTAAAAGACTATTTATAACTCCATTAAAATGTGATTCTCTATTTCCTTAATGATGAAGGAGAGATGTGCCTCACATGTAATCAATAAATTAGCTGGCTCTGAGAACCAATGTGATTATGAATTTGTCAACAGAGAAAGGTTAAAGGTCTTGATGAGCAGAAAGGTTGTTTGATTTGCTTCCTTTCCTTTCTATAGATTTGTGTCCCTTAGATGCCATGTAGTTGAAAGGCATACTCATTTTTTAAATGTTTACTAATATTGCTCCATTTTGGTAATTGACAAATGCTTTCAATAATTTTGTGGTTCATTCAGTCATGAACTCCAGTACAATGCTTTTTAGACCAAATTGCTCTAACAGAGATTTTAATAGCTCAACCATTACTTTTAATGGCCATTAAGGTTTGGAATTTTGTCAACAAACTTATCAAGTATACTCAACAATAATATATAATCAGTAAGTTCAAGTAGATATTTAGTAAGCCTTTTCTTTACTAAAGTATAATTTTTTAAATTTTCATATGAAGTGTCTCTAAATTTATCTAGTTAAAAGATATTTAAATGTTTGAATTTTGATTATTTAAAATATAATAAAATAAATTAAAAGATTTCTGTAAAATGTGGTCTTTAAAACTTTTACAAAAAGACTTATAAGGCAGTTAAAAGCTACTTCCTGTAAGAGATGGTATTTATCCACATATAGGAAATTATAGAAATAAATCTTTATGAAATAAATCTTCTTGAATTTCCTAAAACAAAGATACTCAATGTCAAACTCAGTCCACATTATTATAATAAAAATATGTTTTATTAAGTGGGTTTTAAATCAACAACTCTGATAAAAATCAACAAAAATGTTAGTGTTATATCCTGGTAATTTATTTAATGATATGTTAACAATCTTCATTCTAATCAACACATATGTAAATAGCATGTATTTTTACACGATAGGCTTTTGTTATACAGTGCCCAAATTGAAATCACTTTTGTAATTTAAATTGCCTTATTCATTGTGTGCAGTTAAATAGAACATTCTCTTTGATCACTCAGAGCCCTTAGAAGGAAGCAGCCAAGCTGATACTGATTTTAGATGTCTAGTATCCAAAACAGCACAATAATAAATTTATCTTGTTTTTTTAAGCCACCAGTTAGTAATACATTGATATGACAATCCTAAGAAACTAAAAACAGTTACTATCATTCAGCTATATATATTATGGAAACATGTGATATGCACCATCTTCTAGGAATATCTCCTTTATGAACTCTAGTTAACTTATTTTTTTAAGGAAAAATTTCCCTCTGTACTTTTGGTCTCATAGCCTTGAAAACTCAAGAGCTGCCCTGAACTATGTTTTAGTTGCTCAAATTATTTGTGTTAGATAAATCATTGTTTATGAGTATATCTAAACATATAATGTATATAAAAGTTAAAAGTTACCTGAGATATATCTTGGTTTCCTAAGAACTTCTGGGAACCCTGATTAAATATAAATATATGATGAACAGCTATGTATTTACACACATAATTAGTTTAAATCTTCTAAATTATTAAGAAATCATGTCAATCTAATTACTAAATTATTGGAGAATTCTAGAATTTAACCATCCTAAATTCTCTAGTTAAACTGAGATAATGTGATTATGTTATTTGGACCTATGTAACACAGTCAAGCTTCAAAATAGAGTCGATTTAATCTGTTTATTTCATATTTTTCTATTTTATCTTTTATTGCATATTTTATATTTCCTTATATTTATCAATGAATGGAGAAGTTTCTCTTCATCAGATATTTATGCATAAATTATTCATGGATTTTATTACTTCTTTTCATTATTAATTTGTGCTGAACAAATAAATACTCATATTTTTAGCTGAAACACTATATTATGCAAATATTACCATTCCTGTGATTCAGCATATCAATTGATATGAGAAATGATTCACTGGAACTTTCTGCTTCACTGCTCTTCTATGTTTGTTGAATTTACTATTCTAAGGACAGTATTTGTAATTCAGTTTTTTGTTTGAGTAGATACAAGATATGATTATGTCTAGTCTCAATACTGGGATGTTTCTCTCTGTGACTTTGTAGAGATGTGTAACAGCATGTCATGATCCTGCCATTTCATGTAATACTACTACCACATCAGCCAACTGCTCTGGTAGTTCAAGATAAGTCCAGAGTATAAGGAGCAATTAAGATCAAGGTGCCTTTCTGGTATCAACAGGTGTTTTCTGTCCAATGTGTCTATATGTGGGCATATCCCTTTTGAAATCTATGGCTCTATCACATTAGCAGCACTTCCAAATGAGGTAGTCCTGCCCAGTGTTCTAGCTTCTTCTATAACCCTTGACCCTCCAAATTAGAGAATTGCAGTTTTTATTGCATTTCCGTATTAGTTCTTAATATATTACAGCTTCCTTGTTAATGAGTATATTTTTAGTATGTCTAACAGGAATTTATGTTGTATGGTACCATATTCAGGCTTCTTCTGATTGATATCTTCAATATTGTTTTATATATCCCTTTGATCATTTTTATTTGTGTGTGTGTGGAGGAGGGGTACACTTGTGTTTTCCAGGTGAGTGGTGTCAAACACCTGTAAACAGATCACTCTCTTTTCAAATTATAGAAGTGGAATTTTCATCTTCACACCTGAAAAAATTCTATGAAACTATGAAAAATATGCCCATGTCTAAGCATAGAGAAATGTCCCTGATATAAATTAAAATGTAAAAGTCTATAAATTGTATTATACCATATTTACAATTAAGTACAATATACATAGGGAAAAATAGAAGCATATGTTAACAGTGCTGTTCGAATGACAAAAATATTTTTCCTTTCTTTCCACACTTTCTATATATTATTTACTGATTTTTCAACAAAACTGGAGTGTGAACAAGTAAAATATATTATCACTGTGCCTAGTAATATTGAGTACTTATTATTTACTAAGTGATATATCAGGCATTTTATCTAAATTTTGAAAGGTAAGCATACTAAAAATTCATCAAAGTAGATATGACCTGCTTTTCTTCAGTGAGGTCACTGAGACTTCAAGCTGTTATGTGATACCTGAAATTTATGTAGCTGTTAATTGACAAAACTTGTATTCAAATTCAGAATTTTAGGGTTTTGTGGTTCTTTATCATTCTGTAAAGCAATAGTGTCACTCAAAAGTTCAGGTTTCTACTTTTCATCAAGATACATGTACAGACATAAGTGAAAAGAACTGGTTTTAAAACTGAAATATATTACTGGTTTTACAATAAAGTAATGTGTTTTAACTTGGTTTCTTAATGATATTGCTTCTTGGTGACATGTGAAATTAGAAATACTTGTTTGTTTTTCAGTGACAGAGCACACAGGAGCCAAAATACAAAGAGAAAGTGGTTTTAACATTGATATTTATTTAATAATATTGTTTTATTCTTGTTCTTTTATCAAGTTGATATTACTGAACTTGATATAATGAAAGTACATAGCTGCTAATAGTTACTAGCATTTCAAGCACTTCAATAACAAAATATTCTTTACTAGAAATATTTAGGATATTTAGAATAGATTAGATATTTAGAATAGAGAAGAGAAACCAGAGCATACTTCCAAATTAAGTGAAAGTTACTAAAAATATGTCAAATACATTTATTAAATGTAAGAATAATTAAAAGAACTATATAATTTGAAACAGAGTTAAGAAAGCCAATCTGAACACATACTTGGGGAACATGTTTTTCATCTACTGAGCATTAAAGTAAAATCTAGTTACCTCTATAACAAGACCATGTGTATTTGCTTTTGAATTACTATCTGATCAACTTGGTATTTTTTGATGCTAATTAGATGCACCAACATTTACCCTATCCGGCCTTAAACAAAACAGAAGACTCATGAGGATGAAATACAAATTTTGCAAATGTTAAAGGAATAAAGCATCTGCAAGATATTTTACATAAGCATCATAGACTATATCCCAAAAGGCATTGCTTGAAACGACGAAAAGGTTTGTTATTCATATCAAAATGAATAGCATACAGTACATTTGGGAGATCAAAACATATTACCTTCTAATTCTTCTTATATGTCCTAGATTTTCATATGAAATGGAAATACAGTTTTCATAGGTCAGCTCCTATTTTGGATCAAGCATAATATTTCTATTTATAACATGATATATTTACTTCACAGATCAAAGAGGTTAATTATCTTATGAAAGTTAGCATAAGATTGTAAATGAGATGGAAGTTCAGGTCTTACAAATATCAGAACAAAGTCCCTTTTATTAAATTATACCTTCTCCTATCTAAATAGAGGCTTTTTCAGGTATGCTGCTGCTAAGTCGCTTCAGTCGTGTCTGACTCTGTGCGACCCCATAGACAGCAGCCCACCAGGCTCCCCCATCCCTGGGATTCTCTAGACAAGAGCACTGGAGTGGGTTGCCATTTCCTTCTTCAATGCATGAAAGTGAAAAGTGAAAGTGAAGTCACTCAGTCATGCCCGACTGTGTGCAACCCCATGGACTTCAGCCTACCAGGCTCCTTCATCCATGGGATTTTCCAGGCAAGAGTACTAGAATGGGGTGCCATTGCCTTCTCCGTTTCAGGTATAAAGGTAATTTTATAGGTACCTATAGGTACAAAGGTAACTATCCAAAACTGTTGTGAACTCGTGTAACTATAAACACACCATTTCCACAAAGGATGTATAAATTCCAAGTAAAAATTATTTTATTTTATTTCACTTTATTATTTTATTAAAATGTAGCTCAGAGTCTATTAATTTCTAACTAAAAGCAGTCATTTTTTTATTAGTCAGAAAAAAAAAGCATTTTACACAAAAATCACTTCATTTTAGAGGAATGGTATGGGGAGGGAGGAGGGAGGAGGGTTCAGGTTGGGGAACACATGTATACCTGTGGAGGATTCATTTTGATATATGGCAAAACCAATACAATATTGTAAAGTTAAAAAATAAAATAAAATTTAAAAAAAAGATAGGGTTATTTCCATTACTTACATTTTTAGTATTTTAACATAATGGTACAATATTAACATGGAATTTTAACATTTATTTCTAGTTAGAAAATACAGCTCATAAGAGCTGCCATTTAATGGATACAGTCTACAAACCTAGACAGCATGTTAAAAAGCAGAGACATGACTTTGCTGACAAAGGTCTGTCTAGTCAAAGCTATGGATTTTCTAGTAGTGATGTATGAATGTGAGAGTTGGACCATAAAGAAAACTGAGCACTGAAGAATTGATGCTTTTGAATTGTGGGTTTGGAGAAGACTCTTGAGAGTCCCTTGGACTGCAAGGAGATCCACCCAGTCCATCCTCAAGGAAATCAATCTTGAATATTCATTGGAAGGACTGATGTTAAAGCTGAAGTGCCAGTACTTTGGCTACCTGATGGGAAGAGCAGTTGTTGTTCACTCAGTCGTGACCAACTCTTTGTGACCCAATGGACTGCAGCATGCCAGGCCTCCCTGTCCTTTGCCATCTTCCAGAGCTTGCTCAAACTCATGTCCATTGAGTCAGTAATGCCATCCAACGATTTCATCCTCTTTCATCCCCTTCTCCTGCCTTCACTCTTTCCCAGCATCAGAGTCTATTCCAGTGAGTCAAAAGATTGAGGGCAGGAAGAGAAGGGGACGACAAAGGATTAAATGGTTGGAAGGCATCATCGATTCAATGAACATGAGTTTGAGCAAATTCCAGGAGATAGTGAAGGACAGGAAGCATGGCATGCTGCAGTCCACGGGGTCACAAAGAGTCTGATGTAACTTAACAACTGAACAACAGTAATCATTTTAATAGCTATTATTAACTATTTTAATCAAAATGCAGATTAGGATATTTGTAAACAAAAGAAATCTAAATGAGTTGAGATTCAACTTAATGTGTTTTATTCTAATACCTTCAGTCATTATTGTCTGATTCCCAGGTTGGGAACTATCAGTCAAATACAACACTGGAGTCCTCCCCCATACAACTGATCCATACTCTCTTTGAAGTTGAGTGTTACTCCAGGGAGCTCAACCTCATGCTCTATGACAACCTAGAGAGATGGGATGGGGTGGGAGGTGGGAGGAGGCTTAAGAAGGAGGGGACATTGTGTGTAACTGATTCATGTTGATATATGGCAGAAACCATACAACATTGTAAAGTAATTATCCTCCATTTAAAAATAACTTTTAAAAGATCACTGTTATTTTTCAAGGGGTTCTGCTGCCACCCGCTCAAAACTGAACCTTGAAAATAGCTTTGGTTTTCAAACTTCTTAATTTGCTTTGATTTTACAGGTCATTATAACAAGCCAGTCCTCAGATCATTGACTCATTCACTCAGGGACCCAATTATGAATCCAGAAAGGGAATTCTATTTTTATTTCTGTTCCTGACCCTATGCAGAGAAAGAAACAAATGAGGTCATCTTTAATGAGCATACCTGCTTAGGTTCTTCTTGAGACCTCTAGAACTCTGAATGTACCAGGGTATCTTAGAAGGTTCAGAGGTGGGACAAATTCACTCAGAAGGGAGAAAATTCTCACATCAGAACTATATTTATGTACTCTGAAGTTTCACTAATTTTTTTTAACAGACAAAACATTGTACTAAAGAAGATATTTCAAGGCATGAAAAATACGGAGTGGGTAAAAGAGCGGGAGCCATATTTGTTCAAATTTATTAATCATCAAGTAATGTCTGAGGATTTCAGTGACCATTATATAGGCTAGTTAGGTAGAAACTGCACTTCACTGGTATGATTTCAAATAGCAAATTGTATCTGAGCTAAACATTAGACATCTCAAAGGCAATGAAAGAAAATGGGGATAAGAAAAATAACAGAACTATAATAGTAAAAAATATCCCAAAGCTGAATGGCATAGGAATTAAAATAGGATTACAGTGTCTAAACAGAATCCATGAAAGAAATGTACACCTTTAAAGAAATATTTAAAATATGTTGAAATATATATTGGTATACAGTTCATATTTATTAGTACACCATTGCAGCAGGTACAGTGAGAATTTCATGGGAAGGAGACGGCCCATCCCCTCCCGGACCTGCTGGGCCCATCCCCACGCATCCCTTAATGTCTCTGCTCCACTTTACTTTGTTAAGAAGGCCTGTTCTGACTGCCCTGTATAAGGAACTGTTCCCTCATAGCTCAGTTGGTAAAGAATCCACCACAATGCCAGAAACCCCAGTTCAATTCCTGGGTTGGTTAGATCCCCTGGAGAAGGGCTAGGCTACCCACTCCAGTATTCTTGGGCTTCACTTGTGGCTCAGCTGGTAAAGAATCTGCTGGCAATGCGGGAGACCTGGGTTCCATCCCTGGGTTTTGGAAGATCCTCTAGAGAAGGGAAAGGCTACCAACTCCAGTATTCTGGCCTGGAGAATTCCATAGATTGGATAGTCCATGGGGTCGCAAAGAGTTGGACACGACTGAGCGACTTACACTACACACAGACACCATTTTATATATATATACATTTTATATATATTGGTATACCATTTGGAGAAGGGCATGGCAGCTCACTTGAGAATTCCATGGACAGAGGAGCCTGGCAGACTACAATCCATGGGTCGCATAGAGTCGGACATGACTGAGTGACTAACACACATGTACCATTTTAAAGATGCAAATAAAAGTTAAAAGTAAAGCAAATAAAAATACATAATAAATCTAATAGAACAAGAATCAAACTGTAGAAAACTTTCTACAGCTTTTGAAAGACAATGGGGAAATTGCTTCAAAATTTAAGGGAAAATTATTTTGAACTGATAATTCTATTTCCATGTATCTCCTTTTGATTTTAACTTTTGGTTCTATAACCCATCCACCTCTATTGCCACCAGTGGGGCTAAGGAATAAAACAAGAACAAAGACCGAAGCAAAAAGTGAGTCCAACCCAGGACAATAGTAAATACAAGTCCTTTCAAATTATATATGCTGCAAATCTACGGAAGTATGCATTATAATGAAGTAAATGGATGGAATTCACTAGTAAGGCTATCTCTAAGGAAGAAAATGTCCCTATTTCTAAGAATGTTCCTCAAGTGATGCCTGAGCACAAGAGAAATCCTATGCTAACAGTGCTTTCCTCAAAGAATGTACTTTATTAATACATAACCATAGGATTCTTAAATTTAATATTTACTTTCAAAAAGTATAAAAACATAATTGGTAAGTTTGGGAGCTGCAATTTGAGAGGAAAGATAAATGAAAAGTACGGAAGACTAATAACTTTAATATGTAAAATAGGAGTAGAAATACAGTTGTGGGTGATGGAATATGAAATAGAAATACAAATGAACATTTTGAAATGTATAGTTAAACCTTGGAGTGGTGGGAAAGTGTAAAAATTATGTCAAATATGTGCTTATCTATCAAAGGAGGAAGTAAAGAAAATATATATTTAGTTGATTTTTTAAAAAATCTCTTTAAGCCTAATATTTACAGAAGCATTTGTGTATTAGTAAAAACACATGCCAAAATACTATAAAACTTTATAGTGGTTCAGATAAAATAAAGATTTTTTTCCCCTCACTTATCAGTCAAAAGGTAAAAAGGTGTTCCAACCTAGATAAGATGGTTTACTCTAACAACTCTTCCAAAGACCTAGGTTCCTGATATTTTTTCCTCAGTCTTCATGGGATGATATCCAGTCTATTTGATTCAAGCTGACTGGACAGTACCATCCTTCCACATACATGTGGAGAGAGAGAATGAAGAGGCCAAGCAAAATGTTCCTTTTTAAATAGCATGACCTGAGAATTTAACTCACACTCATGTGACAAAATTAATCTCATGGTCATATCTGGGTATCTGAGAATCTGGACAATGTTTTTTCTACCCAGGTGGTTATGTATCTGCTAAAACATGAGTGTTTTTATTAATTTAACAGCGAAGGAAAATGGATATTGAGAACTGTTAGCATCGTCCACAATCCACCCTCCTGCTACTATGTGTCTAAATGTTCTCTCTTTTTTCCTTCAGATCTAACTGGGGAATTATTAAAAATTTATTTATTCTTAATTGGAGAATAATTGCTTTATAATATTGTGCTGGTTTCTGCTATACATCAACATGAATCAGCCACAGGTATATATATCCCCTCCTTCCCTTCTCCCACTCCATCTCAACCCTCTAAGTTGTCACAGAGAACTGGGTTTGAGCTCCCTGAGTCATACAGAAAATTCCCACTGGCTATCTGTTTTACATATTT
This sequence comes from Bos taurus, assembly GCF_002263795.3. Taxonomy (NCBI): domain Eukaryota; kingdom Metazoa; phylum Chordata; class Mammalia; order Artiodactyla; family Bovidae; genus Bos; species Bos taurus. Next base: position 25,722,925 of record NC_037344.1, on the reverse strand, counting down.
GTTGTTCAGTGGCTATAATCATCAATCACTGGTTGTCAGAGTAAAACAATGTTGAGTTAGTTTTGTTTTATTATGTATTAGTCTTTTAATGATCCTACATCTCTACCTAGATAAAATACCTTAAAAGTTAAAAAAAAAGAAAAAGAAAAGAAAAAAAGGAAAGGCCAATTTCTGCCCTAAAAAGGACATAGGTTAATTCAGACTCATTCATGTCCTTGAGAAGTATAGTCCTCTCTCCCAGAGCAGCCTATTGTAATTGGGCAGTCAGGTAACATAACTGGCTATACTCTATGATGGTACCCTTTATTCTTATTGCTCTATTTTCCTGCCTGATAGAAGCTGGTTCACTAACACCACATTTGTTTTTTTTTCCTGGGAATGAAGAAAGAAAGCCAATAGAAGACTATTATTTTAATTTTTTAAAATTTGTAGCCAGAAGTTACTCTTACACCATTGGCTTTAATTCAGTCACAGGCCACATCTAGCAGTAAGACAGGCTGGGGAGGAAGGTTTCTAGCTTTGTATAGGGTCCTATCGCTAATGGAATAAGGGAAGAATAAGTAATGAGGGAAAATTAGAAGTCTGTCATAGGGGGAAAAAACAGTAAAGACATAGAAATAATTAAAGTTGTCTCTGGATATGTATGCAGAGAGAGGATGATTATGGTGGGAATTCTTCATTTTCATAATTAAACTGAGCTGTAATTATTTGATATTTTTAAAAATCATGTTGCATGTAGTACTTTGATTATATTTTAAAAATTAAACTACAAAAAATATATAATGTTGTGAAATCATGAGGGAAAAATCAACGGAGAGTGCAAAGACATAGCATGAAGACAAAAATAGGTATACCTGGAAACAGTGCTGTAAGAGTTTCTGAAACAAAAGTTAACATTGAGAGCTTTGGATAGTGTTTGTAGGAAGAAATATAGAGATTCCTAAGTTTCCTGAGGTTAGTAAAACAAAAGTTCTCCTCTCTTTTTTTCTAACACCTACAGCATGGCCCCTTAACATTTTTATACCTTAAAGAACTATGAGAGAGAGAACAAGAAAAATGGAAGCAAAATAGATCAAAGGAAAATATATTTTAGCTTTTACTTCAGAATTCTTGCCTTAATCACAAAGCAAAACTGATAGTGAAAGATAGGCTTAGAAGTATGTATTATTCAAAGGCACATGTTTATATTCATGTGGGGTATATGTGTGTGATGTGTGTGTGTGTCTATGAGGTTGGAGAAAGAGGGGACATGGGAGCTTTTTCAAATAATATAATTTCATGTTTTATTTGTGTGAAATGTTACTATTATTAACTAATTTCCTCTTATTTGTGTTAGACACATTGTCTATTTCTAGTCTTTAAATAGTAAAATGAAATTTCAAAATAGAATGACAAAGTAGAAATATATATATATATATATATGATTTTAGTCTCTTATTTCTCAATTCTAATACAATATGACATTCATTGACATAAATTATTACAGAAGGACAGACTTAAGAATATAAAAGACTATATATTTCATATATTCCTACACCATTGATCTAAGGCTGAGAAAACTGAAACTCAAATTACATGTCTCATTCAAGATCATTGACTAATTTTTCATTGGATCTGTAAGTAATAGAAGTCTAACTGCTAATGAGAATTATGAGAAGGTGATAGGATTTTGATCATATATGGATAAACCATCAGTCACACATATGCAGACACTATGAAAAGATCTTAAAAAACTTATAAGTGAAAAAAGGTTAGTTTAAAAACGATGACTATATAGTTCAAAATAGAAAGGCATTAAAGGAATATCATATCCTTACTGAAACACACATGTTTAGATTACATAATTACTTTAAATGTAGAATCCAAATTTATTACCTATTTTTATTGCTGAAATAAATCTTTTCAAAAATATATTTTCATGGCATTTACATTGAAATAAAGAAGTTTCTTGAAGCCATGATTTTAATAATTATCAATATTTTAATAGGTAATGTGAGAATGTTATTGCATTTAAATTACTTTTTTAAAGTTAAGACAATATTAGCAGGTAAGAACTATTTTTAACCACAAAAGTACATTAGGTACAGTGAAAATAAATTCACAAAAACATTTAAAATAATATATACATTTGATTAGATTCTATTCCTACTATTAATATGATTTATTGTTTATCTTCTGTACAACACTCTCCATTTTGAAGACATTTCTAAAAAAGTATTTCTCATTTATCTTCTGTAATACCAAAATATTGCTTAATTTGCTCATTAGGAAGACTTGAATTTCAAATATATTTCTAGAAATATTCATGATCATTTCGGTTTCATCATTAACCATGAAGATAGTAACCATTAGTTCTTCAATCTCCTAAAATCATCATGAAAGTCATCATTATGCAGCTTCTCTGTTGTCTCCTGATTATAAAACTGGCCACGCACCAAAGACAACCGTGCCCTGGAATTAGTGATAAAGACCAAGTGCACCCAGCAATGCTTCTACTTATGCAGCTGTTGCTGTTCTGCCACCCAGCAGAAACCTTATGAAATTCTATGTTAGCTGCTTCACCGCTTTTGATATCTGAGAAACCATTCTTCCTTTAAAGCTATTATAAATAAGTGGGTGAAAGAAAAAAATATATATACAAAATACCAGTGGAGTGAAAGAAAAAGTTTATTCCCCACTATGGGTGTATAATCACTGCATATGGCCTTCTGAATATGAAGGGAGTTATTGTTAAATGTAAGGTAATTGTTGCAAATTATAATGACTTCTCGTTAGCAAAGCTTAATATTTTGACTAACTTTTATTTTACTTTTTAGGAATGAGAAGTGTGTTAGATAAATTTTTATTAATACAAAAGATGCATATAACATAGAAGAAAATGTGAAATGAAACTTGATTCCATGGATTTTGAAATATTAATTTAAAAATATCAGTTTATTTTTATTATCTGCTTCAAAAAATAAATCTAATTCTTCACCCCTGGCAGCATGATAAATCATAGTTTTTGAAAACACTAAGCTAAAGTATTTTGACATTTTAGGACATGGTAAATATTTTATGAACCAAGAGGAACCAGTTCAGTTTATTGCATTGGCTAATGCTAAGCACATCATTCCCCCCGCCCCACCCCTGTGGAAATAAGCTAGTCTGAAAAGAAAACTGAGAAAATATTTTAAAACATGATTAAAGTATGTATACAGTGACCATGACATTTAGAACATTGACTTGACCTTACCAGATGTATTATTTGTTAAAGTAGATGTGAAATTCTTACTATTGACTCAACTAAATGTAATTGATGGAAAAGGAGGAGTTTTAATGTTCCCTGGTGAGGAAATTACTTGATAGTAATAGTAAGTCACTTATGAACTGCATCATGCTTTTTAAACTCAATGAATATCAGACTTCATGCTAACAGAATCTACAAAAGACATGCCTGCATTCCATGAAAAAGTTACATTATAAAAACATCAGTTTAAAGGTATAACTTCCTATTCCTCTCAAAGACTGCTTCTCAGAGAATCACTGACAATAGCCTGACCCTGTATCATACGTTCATTATAGAAATTACATATGATTTATTGTAATGTCACCTCCATACCCATGAGATCAAATTATAAGTACTTCATGTTCATGTTAATGAGAAACCAGTTTTAAAAAATTGATTATATTTTGAACTATTGCAATAATTTTATCAACTGTGTTATTATGAAGTATTTATTATAGAAATTGATGAAATGATTGGAAAGTGAATTCAATTACAAGCTGACGCATTTGAAGAAAAAGAAACCATTTGATTTTGATTCAGGAAAATCAACCCTGAATATCCATTGGAAGGACTGGTGCTGAAGCTGCAGCTCCAATACTTTGGCCACCTGATGGGAAGAGCCAACTCATTGGAAAAGACCCTGATGCTGGGAAAGATTGAGAGCAAGAGGAGAAAGCGGAGACAGAGAATGAGATGGTTGGATGGCATCACTGACTCAAGGGACCTGAGTTTGAATAAACTCAGGGAGATAGTGAAGGACAGGGAAGCCTGGCATGCTACAGTTCATGAAGTAAAAATAAAAATCATATGTGACTTAGCAACTGAACAACAACAGCAACAACAAACCATTTGATGAGTACTCCCATCATGGACTGAACTTTGTTCAGTCAAAGAATTGAACTATGACAATTCTCCTCTCATATTAGATTTTAGGCCACACAAGTTAGAAAATAAAATGAACCCCTCCATATTAACTTATTTACATAAACTGTCTTTCCTAAAGCCATGACTTGGACAATCAATCACCTACACAGGTGTTTACTAGGAAGTGAGGCATGCAAATCTGGGGTTGCCCATACTGATATCTCTGTAGAGTTCATGGGGAAAATGTGGGAACTTGTGCTGTTTTCTCACCTTTGTCTATTTTCTACATAAAGGTGCATACATGTTCAGCCCTTCATTAAATTTATCTGAACATGTTTTTATTCCTTCAATACTATTATGCGTTCAATTGCTTCAATCAAGTCCTATTCAAGGACACCTAATTAACAAATATTAGGGTCATGATTAGATTCTAGTCCAGTATATCTCCACTGACTACATCATTAATGACAAAACTATAAGGTTTTTATGCTTTTTGTAAAAAAGAAAGAACTAGAAAAAAGAAAGAATAGAAAAAAATCAGAATAATGCATATTAATATGTGTAGAATTTATACACAGAGCAGTTCACAAAGAAGAGTCATACTAAAAATCAATTGTTAGGGTATTAATCAATGCAATGCATCTTTATCACACACCAAAGTGAAAGTGAAAGTCACTCAGTCGTGTCCAACTTTTTGAGATCCCGTGGACTATATAGTCCATGGCATTCTCCAGGCCAGAGTGGGTAGCCTTTCTCTTCTCCAGGGGATTTTCCCAACCCAGGGATCAAACCCAGATCTCCTGCATTGCAGGTGGATTCTTTACCAACTGAGCCAGCAGGGAAGCCCAAAAATACTGGAGTGGGTAGCCTATCCCTTCTCCAGCAGATGTTCCCGGTCCAGGAAGAAAACCGGGGTCTCCTGTATTGCAGGCAAATTCTTTACCAACTGAGCCACCCGGGAGGCCCTATCACACCCGGCCACTGATTTAAATAAGGTAAGTTGAGAATGTATGTGGTAAGTGAAGACTTCAGAGGGGATATTGTTAAGAACATTTATATAAAAAAGAAGGTGCAATTTCTCCTTCTATCTGTGGCCTGTAAGAGCTTCATGCTCTTTTGCCAGGCTGTTCTTGGTCATCGCCAATTCATTGAGTATTCTAGCTGAATTCTTACCTGGCATCTTGTATCCTTTGCCCTTCTAATACAGAGTTTGCTTCCTATACCTCCCCACAGGAGTCTATGTCTCTTGAGAGTTTGGATTATTTGGTTACTCTGAAATGTCAGACCTCTGATGGGTTCAAGTGAAGTCATGGACCTGACTGGAATTTTGTCTGAATATTTTTCTTTTTCTAAGTGTAGAGTGATGCCCTTTCCAACTTTATATATTCCTGAGATGAAGCCAAAGTAAATGAAAGCCATTTAAGGTCAAGGATTCTTCACTTTAAATCAGAATTTAAAACTTCAACAATCATTCCATTTTCAGTATAGCATTCTCTGGATGCATATTTACATACTAAAAATAAGTACAAGCACTAAATAAAAAAAAATTTCAAAACTGAGACATTAGGAGTCATAATATTGCACCAGGTTCTTTAATCCCTTGGTCAGATATGAAATAATTATATTCTATCATACTTACAGAAAGTAAAAACTTTCCAACTTTAAGAAGTTGCCTTATTTGGCATAGTGCCAAGACCCCAAACTGCATAGTACACAGGCCGAAGAAACAGACCTGATAATGTAAGTTTACATACTAATATAGCCAAGAGATGATTGATGTTAATACTCTACATAAATCTCTGAAAGCCCCTTAAAATAGTGTAGATTATCCTACAAAATTTTAATAATGGAGTATATAGAAAAATTTAGGTAATGGGATTAAAAGAAATAGAAAAATCATAAATAGTGCATCCTATATTCAGAGAGCGATCTAAATATCTAAATAGTATTTTATCTACAGAATATTGGTTTCTCTTTCCACTCACCCATTTTGGGGGCAGGGAATTGTCTTGTGCATAGAAGCAATTATCATTTAGATAGTTTTTAGTCTTTTGAGACCAAGGAGAAATATCTTAATGCAGAAATGGACACTTTATTTGCTCATAAATTGGTTTGCTTTACAGCTTCGTCTTTCACTGACTCACTATATAGAAAAGTTTAAGTATAGGCTTCAATATTTTCCCTAGATCCTTTAACTCAAATTCCTAGAGGTAGTATATATTTCAGACTGTTGTATTCTCAAGAAAACTAATTTTCTTTTAGAAAAGTTTGCTAATTTGTTGATTAGAGTGCCATGTTTTCTTTAAATATTATATCTTTAGGTTTTAGCACAGCCAATCACATCTATGTATTTTGACTTGATAAGCCTGTTAGTTTTTAATGTATAATTTAAATGTATAATAACAAATGGAGAAATATGAGTTTAACTAACCTCCTAAATAAATTTCAGTGGATACTAAGCAAATTTAAAATTAGATATGATATGAAAACCCAGTGCTTATATACAGATTTTAAGGTCTTAGTTAACATATTATGTATTTATATGCATACTAAATTATTTAATTTTTAAATAATCCAATAAGATTAATCAATTAATATCCCCATTTTATAGAAAATGAAATTAGAGTCATGATTTGATTCCATCCACTTATGTCCATTGTCTATATTGTTAACAACAAAACTGTAAGATTTTAATGCTTTTTGTAAAAAATAAAAAAGAAAAAAATATTTCTCCTTTTGCATGTAGAATTTTCACACACACAGATAAGTTAACAAATAAGTTATACTAAAAATAAATTCTTAGTAAAGTTAGGGGAAACTTCAAGTTTAATATCTTTTTTATTTAAATGTTCTTAACAATATCTCTTTTGAAATCTCCACTTACCACATACAATTTCAGCTTACTTTATTATTAAGTAAGTGTTGGTATGTGATAAAGATGTATTGATTAGCATCTTTTAAAGCTTAGTCTTCTCTAAAGATCATTTATCTTCAAGGATTATTGAGTCTTGGAGAGATCCAGATATAATACTTAGCCACTGACTCCTCATTTAGGATATAATATTTAGCCACTGACTCCTAATTTAAGTTGCCTTTAGATAAATACATGGACAATACATTCCTACACAGTAGCATTCAATTTCTACTTAACTAAATTTTATTTTAGAAGTAAAAATTCAAATTTCTTATCACTTGAAACATGTCATTCAAAATAATAATTAACCATCATCTAACTGAAGATTTCTAGGCTCAGTGAAGAACCTCAATAATAAGCCACTGATAGTGTCCACCTTCAAAATATTCAGTATAAAGGGAATGGATAATTTCATGAGCAAATAAAATAGAGTATGAAACAATGGTTGAAGATATACAATAGGAGCATATATCTGACATATCTAATATGTTTTGAAAGGAAAGAATGTCCATCATTCTAGAAGAAACACTTGATACAGCACCAAACTGTAAAAAATGCAGTAGTAAACAAATTTTAAAAATTATGAAAATGACAATTATATATACATATGTTAAAATGTAAATTAGGAAGTGATTAAAAATATAAAGATTCTCTGGTGATGTAGATCAACTGAACACATTAATCATCTCAAACTGTTTCCTTTACCCCTTTCTTACCATTCCGCCTTTCACTCTAGATCTTGGAACTTACAGCATGATATTTGTCCTTGTAGTCTGAAAAATTATAGCTCCTTTCGGCTGCTCCTGTTCTGTCGCAACCTGGCACTCTCAGCCGCCACCCCTGACCTCAGACATGGGGTAGCTCCTCTCAGCCGTTTCTGCGCTGTCGGAGCCTGGCACTCTCGGCCACTGCACCTTCAGGGCAGACACACTGAAACCATAATCACAGAAAACTAGTCAATCTAATAACACTAGGACCACAGCCTTGTCTAACTCAATGAAACTCAATGAGAAGCCATGCCGTGTGGGGCCACCCAAGACAGGTGGGTCAAGATGGAGAAGTCTGACAGAATGTGGTCCACTGGAGAAGGAAATGGCAAACCACTTCAGTATTCTTGCCTTGAGAACTCCATGAACAGTATGAAAAGGCAAAATGATAGGATACTGAAATAGGAACTCCCCAAGTCAGTAGGTGCCCAATATGCTACTGGAGGTGAGTGCAGAAATAACTTCAGAAAGAATGAAGAGATGAAGCCAAAGCAAAAACAATACCCAGTTGTGGATGTGACTGGTGATAGAAGCAAGTAAAGATCCTGTAAAGAGCAATATTGTATAGGAACCTGAAATGTCAGGTCCATGAATCAAGGCAAATTGGAAGTGGTCAAACAGGAGATGGCAAGAGTGAATGTCGACATTCTAGGAATCAGCGAACTAAAATGGACTGGAATGGGTGAATTTAACTCAGATGACCATTATATCTACTACTGTGGGCAGGAATCCCTTAGAAGAAATGGAGTAGCCATCATGGTCAACAAAAAGAGTCCGAAATGCAGTACTTGGATGCAATCTCAAAAACGACAGAATGATCTCTGTTTGTTTCCAAGGCAAACCATTCAATATCACAGTAATCCAAGTCTATGCCTCAACCAGTAACACTGAAGAAGCTGAAGTTGAACAGTTCTATGAAGACCTACAAGACCTATTAGAACTAACACCCAAAAAAGATGTCCTTTTCATTATAGGGGAATGGAATGCAAAAGTAGGAAGTCAAGAAACACCTGGAGTAACAGGCAAATTTGGCCTTGGAAAAAGGAATGAAGCAGGGAAAAGGCTAACAGAATTTTGCCAAGAGAACGCACTGGTCATAGCAAACACGCTCTTCCAACAACAAAAGAGAAAACTCTACACATGGACATCACCAGATGGTCAACACTGAAATCAGATTGATTATATTCTTTGCAGCCAAAGATGGAGAAGCTCTATACAGTCAGCAAGACCGGGAGCTGACTGTGGCTCAGATCATGAGCTCCTTATGGCCAAATTCAGACTTAAAGTGAAGAAAGTAGGGAAAACCACTAGACAATTCAGGTATGACCTAAATCAAATCCCATATGATTATACAGTGAAAGTGAGAAGTAGATTTAAGGGACTAGATCTGATAGAGTGCCTGATGAACTATGGACGGAGGTTCATGACATTGTACAGGAGACAGGGATCAAGACCATCCCCATGGAAAAGAATGCAAAAAAGCAAAATGGCTGTCTGAAGAGGCCTTACAAATAGCTGTGAAAAGAAGGGAAGAGAAAAGCAAAGGAGAAAAGGAAAGATATAAGCATCTGAATGCAGAGTTCCAAAGAATAGCAAGAAGAGATAAGAAAGCCTTCCTCAGCAATCAATGCAAAGAAAGGAAAACAACAGAATGGGAAAGACTAGAGATCCTTCAAGAAAATTAGAGATACAAAGGGAATATTTCATGCAAAGATGGGCTCGATAAAGGACAGAAATGGTATGGACCTAACAGAAGCAGAAAATATTAAGAAGAGGTGGCAAGAATACACAGAAAAACTGTACAAAATGGATCTTCACGACCAAGATAATCACAATAATCACTCACCTAGAGCAAGACATCCTGGAGTGTGAAGTCAAGTGGGCCTTAGAAAGCATCACTACAAACAAAGCTAGTGGAGGTGATGGAATTCCAGTGGAGCTATTTCAAATCCTGAAAGATGATGCTGTGAAAGTGCTGCACTCAGTATGCCAGCAAATTTGGAAAACTCAGCAGTGGTCAGAGGACTGGAAAAGGTCAGTTTTCTTTCCAATCCCAGAGAAATGCAATGCCAAAGAATGTTCAAGCTACCGCACAATTGCACTCATCTCACACACTAGTAAAGTAATGCTCAAAATTCTCCAAGCCAGGCTTCAGCAATACGTGAACCGTGAACTTCCTGATGTTCAAGCTGGTTTTAGAAAAGGCAGAGGAACCAGAGATCAAATTGCCAACATCCGCTGGATCATGGAAAAAGCAAGAGACTTCCAGAGAAACATCTGCTTTATTGACTATGCCAAGGCCTTTGACTGTGTGGATCACAATAAACTGTGGAAAATTCTTCAAGAGATGGGAATACCAGACCACCTGACCTGCCTCTTGAGAAAGCTATATGCAGGTCAGCAAGCAACAGTTAGAACTGGACATGGAACAACAGACTGGTTCCAAATAGGAAAAGGAGTATGTCTAGGTCATATGTTGTCACCCTGCTTATTTAACTTCTATGCAGAGTACATCATGAGAAATGCTGGCCTGGAAGAAGCACAAGCTGGAATCAAGATTGCCGGGAGAAATATCAATAACCTCAGATATGCAGATGACACCACCCTTATGGCAGAAAGTGAAGAGGAACTAAAAAGCCTCTTGATGAAAGTGAAAGAGGAGAGTGAAAAATTGGCTTAATGCTCAACATTCAGGAAATGAAGATCATGGCATCTGGTCCCATCACTACATGGGAAATAGATGGGGAAACAGTGGAAACAGTGTCATACTTTATGTTTTTGGGCTCCAAAATCACTGCAGACGGTGATTGCAGCCATGAAATTATAACATGCTTACTCCTTGGAAGGAAAGTTATGACCAACCTAGATAGCATATTGAAAAGCAGAGACATTACTTTGCCAACAAAGGTCCATCTAGTCAAGTCTATGGTTTTTCCAGTGGTCATGTATGGATGTGAGAGTTGGACTATAAAGAAAGCTGAGCACCAAAGAATTGATGCTTTTCAACTGTGATGTTGGAGAAGACTCTTGAGAGTCCCTTGGACTGCATGGAGATCCAACCAGTCCATTCTAACGGAGATCAGTCTTGGGTGTTCATTGGAGGTCCTGATGTCGAAGATAAAAGTCCAGTACTTTGGCCACCTGATGTGAGGTACTGACTCATTTGAAAAGACCCTGATGCTGGGAAAGATTGAGGGTGGGAGGAGAAGGGGACGACAGAGGATGAGATGGTTGGACGGCATCACCGACCACATGGACATGAGTTTGTGTGGACTCGGAGTTGGTGATGGACAGGGAGGCCTGGCGTGCTGTGGTTCATGGGGTTGCAAAGAGTTGGACACGACTGAGTGACTTAACTGAACTGAACTGAACTCTCTGTATAAGTTAAATAAGCAGGGTGACAACATGCAGCCTTGACATACTCCTTTCCCATTTTGGTGCCAGTCCGTTAGTTCCATGTCTGGTTTTAACTGTTTTTTCTTGACCTGCATACAAATTTCTCACGAGGCAGGTAAGGATATTGCTTTATATATGGATATCCAATTCTTCCAGCACACTATTTATTGCAAAGAATATCCTTTTAACATTGAATGGCCTTGGACTTAAATGTAAAAAAAAAAAAATTATTATGTGTGCAAGTATGTTTGAACCCTCTATTCTATTTCATGGGTCTATATGTCTGTCTTTATGCCAGCACCACACTGTTGTGTTTATTGCAGCTTTTAGATGGCATGTGGCTTTGTTTGGCAATCCTACACCAGGTGGTGCAAGCCTTCCAAATCTGTTCTTTGTTCAGAAATGTTTGACTACCCAGTGTCCTTTGCCCTTATTCAAATTTAAAACTACCTTGTTAATTTCTATGACCACAAACAGCAAAAAAGAGCATATTCTGATTTTATCTGTATCATGCTATATGTCTAGCTATATAGAACGTATGCTATATGATATATTATATCATGCTATGAATTTGGGAACAGCTACACCCTACAAATTGCTTCTTTGAGTCAGCAAACATCAGATATGACTCAAAGTTAACATTTATGTGGGCTAGCATTCTCTGGGCTAATCTATTGTTTGATTTTTTTTGAAAATTCATTTTGGAATGTTTCAGTCTTCAAGTATTTCCTTAGTATTGTTCTTTCTTCTTTTGGATTGGAAATATGTGGGTGTTACCACAGCTCTTGGATTCTGTGTTCTATTTTGGGTCCTTGGTGTTTTTTTTTTTTTCCCCCTCTATCTTCTCTTTAAAAATGATTACTTTGTCTAAGGATAGGCGTTAGACAAAGATTGGCCTATTTTCAAATTCTTTCTTCAGCTGCACCACTGATCTTTTATTATATTTTTCATCTCTCTGCAAAATTATGTACCTCTTTATGTATGCCAAGGGCTTCCCTGGTGGCTAGGATGGTAAAGAATTAGCCTGCAATGTGGGAGACCGGGTTCAATCCCTGGGTCAGAAAGATCCCCTGAACAAGGGAATAGCAACCCACTCCAGTATTCTTGCCTGGGGAATTACATGAATAGAGGAGCCTGGCCCACTGTAGTCCATAGGGTCACATAGAGTCAGACATGACTGAAGGACTAACACTTAATTGTTGTATGCCACATTCTGCATTCGCTATGTCCTTTAACATGTTAATTATTTTATATATTCTTTCTGATATTTCCAACATCTATATCATCCCCAACTCTTGTTTCCATAGTTGCTTTATCCTTCAGTTCAGTCAGTTCAGTGGCTCAGTCCTCTTCTACTCTGTGTGACCCCATGGACTGCAGCATGCCAGGACTCCCTGTCCATCACCAACTCCCGAAGTTTACCCAAACTCATGTCCATTGAGTCGGTGTTGCCATCCATCCATCTCATCCTCTGTCATCCCCTCCTCCTCCTGCCTTCAATCTTTCCCAGAATCAGAGTCTTTTCAAATGAGTCAGCTCTTCACATCAGGTGGCCAAAGTATTGGAGTTTCAGCTTCAACATCAGTCCTTCCAATGAACATTCAGGACTGATTTCCTTCAGGAAGCACTGGTTGGATCTCCTCACAGTCCAGGGGACTCTCAAGAGTTTTCTCCAACATCACAGTTGAAAAGCATCAATTCTTTGGTGCTCAGCTTTCTTTATGGTCCAACTCTCACATCCATACATGACTACTGGAAAAACCATAGCCTTGACTAGATGGACCTTTGTCGAAAAAGTAATGGCTCTGCTTTTGAATATGCTGTCTAGGTCAGTCCTAACTTTCCTTCCAAGGAGTAAGTGTCTTTTAATCTCATGGCTATAATCATCATCTGCAGTGATTTTGGAGTCCCAGAAAATAAATCAGCCACTGTTTCCACTGTTTACCCATCTATTTGCCGTGAAGTGATGGGACGGGTTGCCATAATCTTAGTTTTCTGAATGTTGAGCTTTAAGCCAACTTTTTCATTCTCCTCTTTCACTTTCATCAAGAGGCTCTTTAATACTTCTTAATTTTCTGCTACAAGGGTGTAGCCATCTGCATATCTGTGGATATTGCTATTTTTCCCGGCAATCTTAAATCCAGCTTGTGCTTCTTCCAGCCCAGCGTTTCTCGTAATGTACTCTGCATATAATTTAAATAAGCAGGGGGGCAATATACAGACTGACGTACTCCTTTTCCTATTTGGAACCAGTCTGTTGTTCCATGTCCAGTTCTAACTGTTGCTTCCTGACCTGCATACAGGTTTCATTTTCTTGATTTCTTGGTGTGTTTAACATTTTTTTTTTTTTTTGCCTGAGAAGGGAGGGATTTATTTATTTATTTATTTATTATTTTATTTTATTTTTAAACTTTATATAATTGTATTAGTTTGCCAAATATCAAAATGAATCCGCCACAGGTATACATGTGTTCCCCATCCTAGACCCTCCTCCCTCCTCCCACCCCATACCATTTTTTTTAATTAAATGATTAACGTCATGTGTGGGATAGTAGTAAATGAAACACACTTCTATTTAATCCTAGAAGTGCTTCCTCTATTTGGACATCATTGTGGGCAGATTAGTCAATTTATTCAGGAGTTCATCTGGATTTGGGCTTTGGCACTGCTATTGTTCATCAAAGCACAGACCTCAGATTTCTACACTGGTGAGCAAAACTGGCTGTGTACTGAGGGTTTGGAATAAGGTCCCAAGAGGTGTTTTCCTCAGTGACTACTCCACACTCTCAGTTTTCAACAACCTCATATAGCTACACTCCAGATGGGACATTTACCTTGCTCTTCATCCTTCCTCCCCAGGGCCAACTTCTCTCTATTGCATTCCCTTCTAGGCTTGGCATCAAGCTTGTGTGGTGTGGACTCGGTTGGACAGTTTCTGCCCAAATGTCAGGCATACCTCTGCTTTGGGGCCTTGGGAGGGTGAAATTTCTCGGTGCTCTAAACACTGCCTTATGTCTGAGATTGCACCGGAGGGGTGTTTCCTGCCTTCTGGCATCTGATCTCAGGTTGGTGTTAATACAGGAATCAATGCCCGTGACGTTTCCCGGTTGTCTCCCAGCGATAGTTTCTTCTACCCTTCCTCAACGATAAGTTTCTGCCTGTTGTTTAGAATATTTTCTATCTTCTCTCAGAATCTTAAGGATTTTATTTGAAGGAGAGGGGAAGAGCTGGCAATGTTTATCTTCTGTTCATCCCCAGACACCAATAATCGTTCCTTCATTTCTGTTGCACTGAGCAAGACTTCCTCTGGCTTCTTCCTTCCCTGCCCCTGATTTTACTTGTGAGCAAATGATGGGGACCAATGAAAAAAGCCTTGGGTCCAAGGTCACTAGCAATTACAGAGTGATATGGTACCCACCCTGGAGGAGGAAATGGCAACCCACTCCAGTATTCTTCCCAGGAAAACTCCACGGATAGAGGAGCCTGGTGGGCCACAGTCCATGGGGTTACAAAGAGTTGAACACAACTGAGAGACTACACATGTGTTACCCACACTTTGTCTTTAGTTTTGGATAAGTTTGCCTGGTGAGTGGTGCCTCTTTCTTCTGTTCTTTTTTAACATGGGAGACAGTTTGTATCTTCTGTTTCTTCTTCTTCGTGGGACTTTTCTTTCTTTGGAATTCAAGTTACTTGGTTTTCTTATCCTCTTCTGGTTTCAGAAATTCCTTGCATGTTCTCTGGTCTCTGATGGACACATGTGAAGTTATAATTTTGTGATTTATTTGTTTTTTTTTTTTTTAATTGGAGTGATCTTTCTGGTTTGCTGCATCCATAGTAAAAGCAGGAAACTAAAGAACATTCTTGACTTTTTTTTTAAGTTCTAGTTTTGATTCCTTTGATAAGTCCTTTGAATGGATAATGCCATTGGGAAAGCTGTAGGTCTCAAAATCCCAGGACCAGTTTAAGATACAATCTTTCAGAATCTTCTAGACAATTATTCTTTCTCCTGGTGCTGTAAGCAATGTTCTATAATGATTTTATATTAACACTTGATTGTAGTCTATTAGCATGCCCTCCTTTTTCAGTGGATTCTTTTTCTTGAAAAAGATCAACTGGGGACCATCTCTAATAAAAGCACATACAACAAGAAGTTTTAATCTTGGAAACATGAGTTTAGCTGTTAATAAATTTAATTTTAATTTAGTAATTTTAAATTTGTTTTATTAATATAAACAAGCTTCACTTATGAAGGTAATCTCATAAAAAGCAGCATAAACACAAAACTGTTTCTTGAAAAGGAAAATAGAAATACTTTAAACACAGTTTCACTCTTGAATTCTTCTAAATCTTTAAAGCATGTTCAGAATTATTTTGTGTACATTAATTTAAAGGTATGGAGTATTTCCTTAAATGATTAAAATAAAATAGACTAAATTTCTATAGAATAGCATATTCTCCCAAGCATTTTGTGTTTAACGTATGCATTAAAACTGCCAGCTTTATGATAAATGAGTGTTGTTGTTGTTTAGTTGCTAAGTCGTTTCTGACTCTATGACCCCATGGACTGTAGCCCACCAGGCTCCTCTGTCCATGAGATTTCCCTGGCAAGAATCCTGGAGTGGGTTGCCATTTCCTTCTCCAGGGGATCTTCCAGACCCAGGGATTAAACCCACATCAAGTGCATTGGCAAGCAGATTCTTTACTGCTAAGGAACCAGGGAAGCCCATAATAAACGATTACTTCATTTTAATTTATCCTAAACTACATTTTTTTATTATCTGTAAATATCCCCCCAAAGAAAATACATCCCAATTTTCTAATAGTAATTTTGGCCTCACTGTCCACTTAGAGCATTGCTGGAAAATAGCCTGATAGCTCAGGACCTACAATTCCTATGCTGCTGCTGTTGCTGCTGCTAAGTCGCTTCAGTCGTGTCCCACTCTGTGCGACCCCATAGACAGCAGCCCACCAGGCTCCCCTGTCCCTGGGATTCTTCAGGCAAGAACACTGGAGTGAGTTGCCATTTCCTTCTCCAATGCATGAAAGTGAAAAGTTAAAGTGAAGTCGCTCAGTCATGTCCGACCTTCAGCAACCCCATGGACTGCAGCTCACCAGGCTCCTCCATCCATGGGATTTTCCAGGCAAGAGTACTGGAGTGGGTGCCAATTCCTATAAACCTTACTAAATGGATTTGGGAGCACTTGCTGGCTTTGACATGAAAATTTAGCAACTATCTTAACTTTGGGACATCTTGAGGTGATTAAGATGCAGAAGAAAAAGAAACACTAGAATATTTGTCTTTTTTAAAGAAGTGTAACTTCTTTGCCTCTTTGAGACAATGCTCAATTCAATTAAAATTACTTTATTTCGAATTAAATAGTTTTAATCATAAAGGTTAGTGATATTGGTTTAATCATTTATATATTCTGAATAGAAGATCTGCCAACTTATGTTATACACTACTTAATAAAGTATAACTGTAATTTATTTGCCACATCGCTTGCTTGCTGTGCTAAGTCACTTCAGTTGTGTCTGGCTGTTTGCGACCCTATGGATTGTAGGCCACCAGGCTCTTCTGTCCATGGGATTCTCCAGGCAAGAATACTGGAGTGGGTCACCATGCCTTCCTCCAGGGCATCTTCCTGACCCAGGGATCAAACCGCCATCTCTTATATCTCCTGCATTGACAGACAGCTTCTTTACCACTAGCACCACATGGGAAGCCCCATTACAAAGGTAGAAAAAAAATTTACATTTTGTGTAATTTGGTTAGAACTAGGACTTTGATATTAAAATTACTTTGTGCTCCGTCTATGAAATCTGAAGAAATTTATTCATAGAAAGTTAAAATATGAATCAAAATTTACTTTGGTTTAAGAATACATTCATTACAGTTATTTACTTTCTTTATATTGTTCCTCTTTTACATCATTTTTACATACTTATGAATCAAACATATTTCTCCCTTTTTTATACTGAATCAAAATCTCAAGAAAAGCTCTTTTTGTGTTCATGGGGCCGTATTATGAAATAATTTTTAAACTTCAAACTTGTTAAATATGAAGCAGAGATACCAGCCAGGCCCACCAAACCTCTGACACACTGAACTCTATTATAACAAATTTGTGTTGTATTAAGCTTCTGTATTTGTGGCAGATTGTTATGGTTGCAGTAAACAACTATAAATGTGTGAAAATCCTTATCATTATCTTGTGTTTGGCTATTGTTGTCACTTTAAAACTGCTACTGTCCATCTTATTTCTATTTAATATGTTTAAGTACGTGTTAAGGCAGAAAATTTCTGATACCCTTACATTTTATTCATTAACATTTTCAACCAAACTTTCAACACAGGTGTAACACTTTTCCTATCTGTTGTAAAATATGTCTATCTTTGGTAAATTTAATATATTAACAGTAATCATTTGCTAAGGATTTTATTATTTTGATCTACCTTCCTAAACAGCATAAAAACATATTTTGAAAGTGATCAGGATGAATATTAAATGAATGAAGGGGTGGAAGATTGACAGTTGGTAAGTGGGAGATAAGAGTATATTCCATTTTGAATATAGATGGATAGGAGGAATACATAATAGGTGATAAAACAGGAAGCCTACACTAAACTTTTATTGGCTTCAGTAACAGAAACCATGGAAAAGAAGATATTTATTAAAAGGTATATCAAATTAAATCCTTTTTTCAAATTTGCTCTTTTAGTAGCAGAGAGAGTTTTGGAATGAGAGTTAGGAACTTAGATTTCAATGCCACCTGATTCAGGTGTAAGTCTTAGGTCATTTTCTTTCGTAGGGAAAAGATAGGCTAGTCATAGTTTACTCTAACAAATCTATTGTTACTTTTTGCCTGAGGGTCTTCACACCTTAAAGCATGTTGTGTGTCAAATTAACATTTACTCTTGGCAAGGAAATTTTTATGTAGTAACTGAAAATAAGAAAATATAAGTGTTGCTCTATTCCTGAATATATCTCATTGGGAAAGCAATGTGTGATCAAGGAAGAGTTTTTGTTCTTGTTTTGTTTGCTGGGTTTTTGCTTTTATGTGAGAGGACTGTTATGTCTAAAACTTATTCCAACTAGGATAATTACTTTTGTTTCATGATATAATGGTATTTTGTCACTACTTTTATATTGTGGGATTATGAATATACTAAACAATTATCATTCTTTCTCCATAGGAATATTCTGGGTTATTGAGTATTCTTTCAAATACCAACATTGAATAATATCAACTATAATAATTTAAGAAGGATAATGGTTTTTAAAAGATAAACTTCATATGCCACACATTATTCTAAATATTGTAAAATGTCTCCAACTGATAAATATCGTTAAAATTCTTATCTTAAGGATCAGGAAATGAGATTTAGTGAGGTTCGGTAGCTTATTTAAACTCAGAGTTAACCAGGAGTAAGTCTGAATTGAAAACCAGGCACCCTAATTATTAGATAAGTTATTACCCAGCATCTAAACTAGTCCTAAGTGCTACACAGAAAACCCTTTTATGACACTTTCTTTCAGTTCCAGCTATCTGGCTATTTATTCACTTCAGTGGGCTAGAATAAAGGAGATTACCCAGAGGAAAAAATCTGAAATTCTGAACAAACACTAGGGGATTTCTTTTATTATTTCAAACAGTAGTTCTACAACTTAATTGATCATCAGATTTAGCAAGGATCAAAGTACTTGCTAAAATTAAGAGGCTAAATTAATTAATTTTAAAATAAGAACTTCTGGCCCTACTCTGAAGCTCCAGAAGCAAATTTCATCCTTATAAAAACAAGCTATCCATATTTTTAACAAATATTTTAGGAGTCAATAGCAAGGATAAAAATCTGCTAGTAGATGTCTTTATAATTCCCATTAAGACTCTCTCCTAAATGAACATCTGTTGTGCAATCTCATGAAATTAGCATAGAAATTGAATTTTTCTCAATGAAATTATATCATTTCCATACTGATTTAAATGTTACACCACTGGATGCTTTATCAATATTTCTTGGAATGAGTATATTGGGAATTATCTTGTAGAGCTAAGTATATGTTCCATTATTCTAACAAATAAAATTACAGTATTTGGCCTTGAAACTGAAGCCCACTAAATGCTAGGGGAAGATATATCATCAATATAAGAAAGGACTATATCTGTATTTCTTGCATCTACATAAAAAACACAATTGTAGATACAGTTCTACGTAATTTAAGCATCCTTGCAAATGCAAATTCTAATACAGTTTGTAGGATACAGGACTTTGAATACCATAAAATGGTATTTAGTTTCTAAGATCTCTGATTTCTTTTAAATGGTTTATCTAAAAGACATATGGCCTATAAGAATATGTAAACTAATAGCTCTGTTTTCTCAGTATGTGTATATTTTAATGTTTTCACATTGAATCATAAGAATATTTTGTCATTCTCTCTTTTGTGATATGTAAGAAGATAGCAAATCTAGGCTAGATTTCTTATTTAAACAAAATTTTGAAGGTATTAGCTCTTATCAATAGACATCCTCAGTGACTTTATATTAGGGATCCCAGTTTTGAAACATCCATTGATGTAATAGAAGAATTTCTTATGTAACTTACTATAGTAAACTAAGAAATTATCCTGGCAACATTTTTAAAACCTGATGATTATCTATATTTCAGGACCTACTCTTGAAAAAATAGAACAAAACACAGAGAGCAAGAAGGAGGGGACTTACTTGTGTGTCCGTAGTAGTTTTATTAAACATTTCATGTCTGTGCAATTTTTGACATAAAAAAGGCAAGAATATCTGGGGTTTGCACCTTTGTAAATGTGAGACCCATGAAATGATTATTTCTGACAGGAGCTCCAGTGAGGGAAAGACAGCTTGACAGATAAATAGAAATTTAACTATAGCACTGAGCAAGTTCCAGCGAATAACTGATACCATTTTTGGTTCCGTGTTAAAAAGGAGTACTACGGAAACCTATAATGAGCTAAATTCTTTTAGGCAAAACATTAAACAAACTTTTAAAATTAGTGTGTCTTTTCAACGTGTTTTTCATATGGATTTTACTGTATTACGAAATCACCATTTTTAATCATATGTTTTAAAGTTAATGAAAATATAGGATATCTACCAGTCTTAACCTTTATCTAATTTATATTTCTAGTAATAATGTTAGATGAAACAGCCCAACTCACCCCAGGATAAAGAAATTAGAATTTAACATAGGATAGTTTAATATAAAACTGTGAATACATGTTATAATTTCTGATAATGTGCCTTTCATTTTGTATTGAATTTCAAAGCACACAGCTTCAAAAACGACAAGTGACACAGAAAAAATATTTCTCATAGTAAATGTTTTATTGAAAAATGTATTTTAAAAGAAATATGATATCATTACTGATTTTCCACAAGTTACCAACTACTGGATTCTGTGTGTGTGTGTATAACAATAATTCTTGAATTTATTCTTCAGTAAGTAGGTCTTAGCTAAACAAGGTGAGAGAATTCTCCAAACCACATTACATTTCTTAGCAAACACACACATCTCCACAAATGTGAATCCAGAAGAAACTCAAACTGGAGAATCCAAATATTTTGCAGAGAAAGGAAAAGTGAATGTCTTGTCAGTTTATTAGTTTCGACATTGGAAAGTTTAAGATAGCTAACAAACAGTTAGCCTTCAAAGGCAGTATTAATGAGAAAATGCTCTCTTAATCACTACCAATAGCTCACCAGCCAAAAACTTCAGCAAAAATAGTTGATTTCTTTTATCTCTCCAATGCTGCCAATAAATCAAGAAATTCTATCAACTTAGTGCATTAAACCCTATGAAGTCATTGATATTCAACTCTACTTTACCTAACACACAGCAACTTCAAAGATTCAAATCTCTCCAATCTTCATTCCGTTACAGCTATATTAGTGATTTGTATCAAAATCCATTCTTCCCTGTATTATTGAGATAGCACCCATCCGAATGGTCTCAATACAACTTCTCTGGCATTATCAATACAATAGATACTGGTATAATACAGCCTCTCTCGATTATGATCTGTTTTGCACTCAGATAGTCCCTTTAAAGGTAAAGATCAACTCACTGTCATGACCTATAAGATAATTAAAACAACCTAGTCCCTGATTGTTTCAGCCTCATGTTCCCTACTCTTTCCCTCCACATTAATTTCAGTGACCAGAACATTTCCTTTAGCTAATTGCTATTTATATTTCAAGTCTTAGTTTATAAGTGATTTCCTCTAGGAAATCCCTTAATACAGGCTCATGAACACTATCCACCGTGTGATATCCAGTTCTTATTGCAACAGGGATCACATTGGGCTTATAACTGTTAGATTCATTAGTATCCCCTCAATGATGACCATTTTATGGGCGTGATGGCTTGAAAAATTCACCATTACAATCCAGCACACATTGTTGACACTTAATAGGCAGTTGTATGTGTTAGTAGCTCAGTCTGACTCTTTGTGACCCCGTGGACTGAAGCCCACCAGGCTCCTCTGTCCATGGGAATTCTCCAGGCAAGAATACTGGAGTGGGTAGTCATTCCATTCTCCGGACAACAGGCAGTTAGTAAACAGTAATTTTGTAATTCATTCTTTCACTTCCATATACAAGCTTTTAAGAAAACTCTAAAAATATGTACACAAAAATAAATCCAGATATTTTGAAAAATCCTAAAGAATCCAAAATTGATTGCTGTGTGTTGTGTTTGTGTGTTTAGTTACTAAGTTGTATCCAACTGCTGTGCAACCCCATGGACTGTAGCCTGTCAGGCTCCACTGTTCATGGAGTTAGAGAGGCAAGAATACTAGATGGGTAACCATTTCCTTCTCCAGGGTATCTTCCAATTCAGGGGTCCAAATCAGATCTCCTGCGTTGCAAGCAGATTCTTTACCACTGAGCCCCCTGGGAAGCCCTATTTATTGCTATATGTACTGTAATTTCATCTTTAAACAAATATTTATGTATTATCTGCTATGATACAAGCTCTTTTATCTGCAGAGAAAGAATCTGACTGTTTTCTTCCCTCATGGAATTTATATTTCAGTGGGATTGAGTGGGAATTGGGAGTTGAAGAAACAATTGGGTCTGGGCTCTGCAGCATGTTTACGTTCCTTTGCTTCTAAGTCTGCTGCTAAGTTGCTTTAGTCGCTTCCGACTCTGTGCGACCCCACAGACGGCTGCCCACCAGGCTTCCCCATCCCTGGGTTTCTCCAGGCAAGAACACTGGAGTGGGTTGCCATTTCCTTCTCCAGTGCATGAAAGTAAAAATTGAAAGTGAAGTCACTCAGTAGTGTCCAACTCTTAGTGACCCCACGGACTGCAGCCTACTAGACTCCTCCATCCATGGATTTTCCAGGCAAGAGTACTGGAGTGGGGTGCCATTGCCTTCTCTGTATGTTCCTTTATATGATATTAAATTTTACAGTACTGAGTCTATATTCACACTCCTGCCTAGTTATAGAGACTTTCCACTGAGAGGCTGGAGGCAGCATGGAGAAAGAGATGAGGAAGGTCAGAAAAGAGACAGTGAGAAGGTGCAGTGAGAGAAGACATAGGTAAAACTATCATATTCCCCAGCTTATGTTTCTAGGACATTATTGTAGTGAAATTCTAGTACTTTGAATCCCTAATCTTATTTTTTCCTAATCTGATATTACCTATCAACAAAGAGTATGGTCCTTCATTTATGTAAATCACACACCTAAGAGTTTTATGATGCCAAGTTAGTCTTACTGTTCATTACACAATCACTCAGAAGATCAGAAATTCCTTTATTAGAATGTCAGTTTTCTCTTCAGATTACAAAAGTGCCTTCTAAAAATGATAGAGGAGTAAAAAATATGGGGACACATTCACTAAAATGTTACTTCTCAAAGGGAAAGTAGACTTGGTTTGTTATTTTTTTTAATCTAATCTACAAAGGTTGGAAATTAAACTAAATAAATTTCAGTATACAATTAGCATCTTATCCATCACATGGAAATAGCAAGATGTAAAGTGTCACAAATTGTCAGCCTGCTATATATAGGGAGCTCACAAATTGGTGTGTTTGGTGGTCATGTTGATACCCATCAGTGTGTAAAAAAAGTGATTGCCTAGATTTAAAAGGCAAGAGACTCTAAATGTAGAAGTGTCTATTTTCATCATCCTTTGAAAAATAGGATCTGGCAACACTAAGATCAACTTCTCATTGGCAACCATCAGCTGGCAACACATTATTCTTTTTTGACAGGGCATTTTCTCTTACCAGTTTTCCCAATCTCCACAAAATCCCAATTGTGCTATATTCAGTCTATTTAACTTATTTATATAATAATGGAATGTTTAATAAGCAGTTATAATTGGCCCCATGTTCTACACTCTGGTGGCATTTTATACAATTACTCTTTTTTGAAGAATAAACTTATATATAGAAAATCATGCTAATATCATTTCTTAAAGGAATTAACCTGAAATTTATGTGTGACTCAAAATCCCCGGGGTACTTAATGTGCAGATTTTCTGATATATTCTCAGAAGGAGAGATTAATTGCATGTGATTACATCCCAGGAAATTGGTAATTTTTCAGCCTCCCTCATATAAGTCCCCTTAAGCTAAAATATTTGGTCAGATTTCTTGACTTTGTGAAATAATGATAATAGCCAGGAGGTTTTCAAAATCACCCAAATGTTGAAATATAGATAATACTAAAAAAGGGACTTAATTACTTCTTTCATATGTTTAAAATTACTATATGGAAGTAAATTTAACTTATGACAAATTAGTGCTGAAGCATTCATCATTTATTAATATTGTGAGGAGTTGTTGCAGGGTAATATCCTTTGTATAAAGTTCATATATTCATGGGCTGAGATTTATTTGTAACTAAAACAAGGGAACCTAACCAAGATTTAAATGCAAATGATTTTTAGTCATTTGAGAAAGGTATCAATTTCATTAATTAAATACTTTGGGGAGCCAGTTTTTACAATAAAATATGTAATTTCTTTCCTTAGTAAATATAATTTTTCTTAAGTCATGTTTAAATTAGTAGGAAACTAGAGAAGATGCATAAACGAAGAGAATCATTAACATGGCTATCTTCAAAGTTCCATTATTTTAACCAGTGAATATTGTCCTATCTATGTGAATAGCTGAGATCTCAGTTCATCATATTTGTTCATCTTTATTTTTCCAGGATCTCCTGTTTTCTGGTTTTCACTTATTTTTTTGTTGTTCCTCTTTCCTTTTAGTGGCTACATACCCTATTAGGTTATTTTAAATTTTCATTAAGATAATTTTTTTCATTGTGAAACATTTTTATAATGCTAAATTGCTTCAATCTTGTCTGACTCTTTGTGACTCTGTGCACTGTAGTCCGCCAGTTTCCTCTAAGGATGGTATTCTCTAGGCAACAATACTGAACTGAGTTGCCACGCCCCCCTCCAGAGAATTTTCATTCCCCAGGGATTGAACCCACGTCTCTCAAATCTCCTGCATTGGCAGGCAGGGTCTTTACCACTAGCTGCACCTGGGAAGCCCAACCATTTTATAACTTATGTTCAAATTCTGTCCCACATTTGGTTGATATGATAGGTACAGAAGTCTAGTTTAGAAGCAAATTCTCTTCAGAACTGTGAAGCTATGTTTTGAGTTTCTGATATTCCTTTTGTGAAGTTCAATGCTGATGTCGTTAATTCTCTGTGTGCCACTTTCATTTTCTGTGAAATCTTGTACTGGCTTTGTTTCCATAGTTACAACATTTCACAACAGTGAAACTCGGGCATATATTTTTGGAGGTTTTGTCAGGGATCAGGTGACCTCTTTCAGTTTGTAAAGTCAATATCCTTCAGTTTTTAAAAGTTTTCTTGAATTATTTCAATGTTTCTATCATTTAAACAGTTCTCTCTCTCCCCCTTTTTTTTTTTTCCTTAGAACTCATAGATATGTGTCTGTTGTATTGTATAGAAAATATTGGGTTGGCCAGAAAGTTCATTTTGGTTTTTTCATATGAACTTACAGAAAAACCTGAAAGAACTCTTTTGGCCAACTCATTATGTCTGACTACTGTTTTTTAATACTGTTTTCTGATTACTATCTTTTAATTGAGTGTTTGATTAGATATTTATTGTTATGTTTCACTCTGTGCTTTTTTTTAATTTCTGTTACATATTTTTGTTTTCTAAGAAAACTAATTTGTTAATTTGATCCTCCTTTTTTTAGCATACTGCTATTTATTCATGGGTACATTGCCTTCTCTCTGGAAATATTATCCCTCAGAAAATATCATCATCATTTTCTACATGATTCCAACAGACATTTTTAATGCTTTATGTGTTTAAAATGATTAATTTCAAGTATAAGAGAAAAGAAATAGCAAATAGTAAGTTTTTTAAAAAAGGTAAAGCAAAAGGATAGTTAAAAAAGGAGAGTAAATTTTTGAAGTAATTTTAATAATAGATTAAACATGTAAATCTTTTAATGTTAATACATCTTGGTATGCAGACATTTTAAAAGATAAAAAAATACTCTTAACACTCTTTCGGGAAAACTGGCTTAGATTAGGTTTTTATCCCAAAACATTATATCAGGAAGTTCTTCCTTTCAAGTTACTACCTGCATAAGAATACATTTTTCTTTTTTGTCTTTAGAAATATTCTCTTTTGTCTTTTATTCATTTGTGAAGTTGGGAAAAATCAAGTAAGATATCATCATCTAGTGACTAACAGTCTAAGGTTTCATTTTTATGATAAACTTTATCATCATAATCAGTCTAGAGTATAATTAGTCTCTCTGAATTTAACTTCTGATTTATCTAATAATTGTGAAATATAATCCTCTGTCAATTTTCTTCTTTTCACTATCAAAGACCAAACATGAAAAATCTTACTTCTCACTTTTGTTTAAAGAAATCAAAAAGCACACTGCAGAGATGGATTCCTTACTTTTCTCTTTTATTTTCCAAGAGATGATAAAAAATCCTTTACAGTGTCAAAACAAAACAGAATAATTTATTTCACTACTGCATAATCATTCTATATGATTCCAAATTTCTTTTCTTTTTTAAAAATTATTTGAATCTTTATTTGGGGAAAATTGGTAAGAAATGAATAATTCATAGATTAATGAAATAGTGAAATACTTTGTTATAAGAAAATGACTACTAAGATTCTGTACTATATGGTAGAAAAGTTTCAAATGGAACTATGTGGTAACTGAAAGAATCAGTTTTTAAAAATAACATAATGTCTCTCTTTCTTGATACACTTCTAAGAGAGACAAAGTTCTGATATATATTAATGGTGCCATATAATAAGAAATACTCAAATTTTTTCATTTTTCCAAATAGAATTCCTCAAACATATAATTAGATTTAATTGATCTAAATTGTATGCAAAGGGTATTTGATATTTATTTGGTACAAGTAGTCACTGTATAAGTAAAATTTTTTATTATTTTTTATCTCTTTCAGATTAGATGATTTTCACAGATAATCTTTGGTTAGTTCAGTTCAGTTCAGTCACTTAGACATGTCTGATCTTTGTAACTGCATAGACTGCAGCACACAGGCCTCCCTGTCCATCACCAACTCCCACAGTTTACTCAAAGTCATGTCCATTGAGTTGGTGATTCCATCCAATCATCTCATCCTTTGTCGTCCCCTTCTTCTCTTGCCTTCAATCTTTCCCAGCATAAGGGTCTTTTCAAATGAGTCAGTTCTTCACATCAGGTGACCAAAGTACTGGAGTTTCAGCTTTAGCATCAGTCTTTCCAATTAATATTCAGGACTGATTTCCTTTAGGTTGGACTGGTTGGATTTCCTTGCAGTCCAAGGGACTCTCAAGAGTCTTCTCCAACACCACAGTTCAAAAGCATCAATTCTTCAGTGCTCAGCTTTCTTTATAGTCCAACTCTCATATCCATACATGACTGCTGGAAAAACTATAGCTTTGACTAGATGGACCTTTGTTGTCAAAGTAATATCTTTGCTTTTTGATATGCTCTTTAATATGTGGTCTAGGTTGGTTTCTTTCAAGGAGCAAGCGTCTTTTAATTTCATGTCTGCAGTCACCATCTGCAGTGATTTTGGAGCCCAAAAAAAATAAACTCTGTCATTATTTCACCATCTGTTTGCCACGCAGTGATGGGACCAGATGCTATGATCTTAGTTCTCTGAATGTTGAGTTTTAAGCCAACTTTTTCAGTCTCCTCTTTCACTTTCATCAAGAGGCTTTTTAGTTCTTCTTCACTTTCTGCCACAAGGGTGGTGTCATCTACATATCTGAGGTTATTGATATTTCTCCGGGCAATCTTGATTCCAGCTTGTGCTTCATCCAGCCCAGCGTTTCTCATGATGTTCTCTGCATATAAGTTAAATAAGCAGGGTGACAATATACAGCCTTGACATTCTCCTTTTCCTATTTGGAACCAGTCTGTTGTTCCTTGTCCAATTCTAACTGTTGCTTCCTGACCTGCATACAGATATCTCAGGAGGCAGGTCAGGTGGCCTGGTTTTCCCATCTCTTTAAGAATTTTCTACAGATTGTGATCCACACAGTCAAAGGCTTTGGCATAGTCAATAAAGCAGAAATAGATGTTTTTTCTGGAGCTCTCTTGCTTTTTCAATGATCCAACAGATGTTGACATTTTGATCTCTGGTTCCTCTGCCTTTTCTAAATCCTGCTTGAACATTTGTGGTTCATTGTTCACATACTGTTGAAGCCTGGCTTGGAGAATTTTGAGCATTATGTTGCTAGCATGAGATGAGTGCAGCTGTGCAGTAGTTTGAGCCTTCTTTGGCATTGCCTTTCTTTGGGATTGGAAATGAAAACTGACCTTTTCCAGTCCTGTGGCCACTGTTGAGTTTTCCAAATTTGCTGGCATATTGAGTGCAACACTTTCACAGCATCATCTTTAAGGATCTGAAATAGCTCAACTGGAATTCCATCACCTCCACTAGCTTTGTTCATAGTGATGCTTCCTAAGGCCCACTTAACTTCTCATTCCAGGATGTCTGCCTCTAGGTGAGTGATCACACCATTGTGATTATCTGGGTTGTGAAGATCTCTTTCGTATAATTCTTCTGTGTATTCTTGCCACCTCTTCTTAATATCATCTGCTTCTGTTGGAAGCATTTCTCTCCTTTATTGTGCCCATCTTTGCATGAAATGTTCGCTTGGTATCTCGAATTTTCTTGAAGAGATCTCTAGTCTTTCCCATTCTATTTTTTTCCTCTATTTGTTTGCATTGATCACTGAAGAAGGCTTTTTTATCTCTTCTTGCTATTCTTTGGAACTCTGCATTCAAATGGGTATACCTGTCCTTTTCTCTTTTGCCTTTCACTTCACTTCTTTTCATAGCTATTTGTAAGGCCTCCTCATACAACCATTTTGCCTTTTTGCATTTCTTTTCCTTGAGGGTGGCCTTGATCAATACCTCCTGTACAATGTCACGAACCTCCGTCCATAGTTCTTCAGGCGCTCTATCAGATCTAATTCCTTGAATCTGTTTGTCACTTCCACTGTATAATTATAAAGGATTTGATTTTGGTCATACCTGAATGGTCTAGTGGTTTTCCTTACTTTCTTCAATTTAAGTCTGAATTAGGCAATTAGGAGTTCATGATCTGAGCCACAGTCAGCTCCTGGTCTTATTTTTGCTGACTGTATAGAGCTACTCCATCTTTGGCTGCAAATAATATAATCACTCTGATTTTGGTATTGACCATCTGGTGATGTCCATGTGTAGAGTAATCTTTGGTTACCTGTTCATAATTAAGAATTCCTGAATAAAAAGATGCATGGAAGCTCCATTAGAAGGTAATGCTTAATAAATGTGGGCTATCTTCTGGATTTTCTAGATGGCTGGTTTCTTTGAGAATATGTGTTGATAGCATCTCTT
Organism: Bos taurus; assembly: GCF_002263795.3. Classification (NCBI taxonomy): domain Eukaryota; kingdom Metazoa; phylum Chordata; class Mammalia; order Artiodactyla; family Bovidae; genus Bos; species Bos taurus. The sequence goes on along the minus strand of NC_037344.1, from coordinate 25,693,814 downwards.
TTCCAATCTTATGGGAATGGTTGGATTAAAAAAAATAAAATTACCCACACACCACCACATCATACCTGGATGTCAGTGTTCTATGATTCAGCATGCTAGGATCAGGATAGTAGAAGAGGGCTGCTGTGCTCAAATGTAAGTTGTTATCTCTATGTTTTAAGCTCTGAAAAATAAGCTTTATCTTTGCAGTTTTGTTCTGCAATTAGAGACAGATGATGATTTTTTTTTTACCCCAAAACGTGAGAAATCACACCTAGATAATCTGTTTGCATTAAAAAATGTATCTTATTTTAGTGACATTTATAAAATATATCTTTATTTAGTCCATTGTGCCTTTGCTTTCAGATGAAATTCAACTCAAAATAATAATTGAGGGGTTCTACGTGAGTATGAGTGAACTCCGGGAGTTGGTCATGGACAGGGAGGCCTGGTGTGCTGCGATTCATGGGGTCGTAAAGAGTCGGACATGACTGAGCGACTGAACTGAACTGAACTGAAGTTTAAGTCACATGAGTCTCTTTATTGTCTGCTTAGAATTTATCATTCTTTGGTCTGCTGCTCAGTTACCATTTACCAATTTACTCTAAACACTCCAATACTTAGTTGGCTATTTTCTCCTCTTTTGTTTGCTTCATCTTTATGGGCTTGTGATCTAAAAATCTAATCAATTCTTTTTATTAAGTATTTTGGAAGGAAGCAAAAATATATGTTTACTATGTCATTTTTACCCAGATTTCCCCATTTTATTTTTGATATTTTCTAAGCCAAAAATTTTAAAATATATACATTTGGGGATGCATGTATTATAGGGCTTATAAACTATCATTAAAAAAAAAAAGAATGTGAATCTTTCCAGTTCTTCTCTAATTTTTGTGAACTTACAATTATAATAGGAATATACCACAAACACATTCAAATTCATTTCAGCTATACTGAAGTGACACTAAATGGGAATTCAGATTCATTTTCACTGCATTTATATTCCTCAGGGCCTAGAGGATGTCATCAATAATTTTAAAATATAGATTATGAGAATTGACATGATTTTATACATTTTGATTTTAAATTTGTTGCCATTGTTTTACATAAAACCAATGCAAAAAATCACATTTCAAGACAATATAAAACCGTAGAATTGGAAAATTCTTTATAGCTCCAAAAGTCACACTTCTCTGAATTTTACATTGATTTGCTTTTATTTAAATACAAAGTTATTTTACTGCCTAATTCAAGATTTTCTGGAAAGGTAGGTAAAAATAGGAGTGTCCCAACCCAATCAACATACTATTCCTCTAGAAAGTAATGCCTCCTTTCCTTTGCATAAGTGCTCTACTTCAATTGCTGTTCAAATACTAGAAAGGTTGAATTTAAGTTTTAAGACAAGGGGATTAATCATCAAGTATTTAAAGTTTGAGGGTTTTTTTTTTTTTTTCTTAAGCTTAGTAGGTTTTAGTATCTTAAGGGAATTAATTGGTTTTTGAGAGTGATTTTTATATCAACATGCTTCAGAGCTTTTGTAGGTTTTAGGCAACCATTTTAAAGATATTTTGTTCAAATAATGGACTTGTTTTATTCTCAGATAAGTCACCAATAATCCCTTGCTTAGAAGCTTATAGCTGCTGTAGCCAAGGTTAATTAATTAGAAGTATTAAAGCTTGGATTAACACTTGGACCTGATTCACAAATCATTTGCTTGAAAGTATTTAAGTTGGCCAGTAAAATTATTTTTATAAACTTAATGCCATACCAGAGAAGAGTAAAAATTTTAAAGACTTCATAGAGTATCAGGTAAACTATACAAAACTAAAATGGAAAAAAAAAAAACAGTTTTCTATCTGGTTTCCCACCAGCCAAACTGCCTTAAGCTATACTTACTTGCAACTATTTCTGTAAATTATTATCAAGCCATTTTTCTGTATATGGCTTATTTTTTTTAGAAAATAGAAAAATAATTATCTAAATAACTGAAGAGCAAATGTACATGATCAAATAGATGTGGCATTTTATATTGAAAAGTAACCTATGTAATTTCTAAGGTACTTTAAAGGAGCTGTTATATAACCATGGAGGATGGGATAAATACATGCTAGGAGTCTAAAACAATCCATGAGCTGAGGTTGTCATTTTGACATAATTTTTGAGGATAGGTTTTCCTACAAATGGCTCAGCTGGTAAAGAATCCACCCACAATATGGGAGACTAGGTTCAATCCCTGGGTTGGGAAGATCCCCTGGAGAAGGAAAAGGCTACCCACTCCAGTATTCTGGTCTGGAGAATTCCATGGACTGTATAGTCCATGGAGTCACAAAGAGTTGGACACCACTGAATGACTTTCACCTTCCTACAAATTAGAAATTCTGGATTTTTAAAAGGTAAGCCTTAAGGGATGCTATTTATAGAGAGGGACTATCTGAAGTCTAATTGCCAATGTATAGCCAAAGAAAATAGAAATGCAGATATACCTTTTGAGCTTTTGCTGGTAGGAAAAAAAATCAAGTTCAAGTATAGAATGCTTCTTCAGAGAATTTTTTAAAACGTTTTTGTAAATTAATTTATTTATTTTAATTGGAAGCTAATTAGTTTACAATACTGTGGTGGTTTTTGCCATACATTCACATGAATCAGCCATGGGTGTACATGTGTCCTCCATCCTGAACCCCCTTCCCACCTCCCCCCATCCCATCCCTCAGGGTTATCCCAGTGCACCAGCCCTTGGCGCCCTGTCTCATGCATCAAACCTGGACTAGTGATCTGTTTCATATATGGTAATGTACATGTTTCAATGCTATTCTCTCAGATCATCCCACCCTCGCATTCTCCCACAGAGTCCAAAACTCTGTTCTTTACATCTGTGTCTCTTTTGCTGTCTCACATATAGGGTCATTGTTACCATCTTTCTAAATTCCATATATATGCATTAATATACTGTATTGGTGTTTTTCTTTCTGACTTACTTCACTCTGTATAATAGATTCCAGTTTCATCCACCTCATTGGAACTAATTCAAATGCATTCTTTTTTAATAGCTGAGTAATATTCCATTGTGTATATGTACCACAGCTTTCTTATCCATTCATCTGCTGATGGACATTTTGTAAAGTAAAAGTTTTATTTTTGAAAAAGTTTCAGAATATAATCCATGTTGTTTTGAGTCAAAAAACAAAGTCAATAATCCAATAACGCATTTGTCAACATTTTATGTATGACCAGACAGTAAATCTGTTAGACTTTCAGGGTCATATAATATCTGTTACTCAATTCCAACACTGTAGTGTAAAATAAGTCACAGAAAAGTATGTGACAAATGAGTGTGGCTACATTTAAGTAAGACTTTTTTCTGATCACAGAAATTTGAATTTTGTGCAATATTCACATGTCATGATTCTCTTTTTCTTGATGTTTTTGAACATTCAGAAATGTTGAAAGCATGCTTAGCTCATATCCAACAGTGAAACAGCTGGCAGACTAAATGTGGTTCAAAGGATGTGATCCGTCCACATCTCCTTTAGTATCATGACATCATCTGCTTAATTCTGAATTAAAGAAGATCAGGGCTAATGAACATGGCACAAAGGTTAGCTCATTGCATTTGCCCAGTAAATATATTCTGAAAGAATTCCTGATTTAAATAATTAATTTCTCAAGGTCTGTTTCTCCAATGGGTATTATTTACAGAGGAAAGAATGATATTAAAAGATATAGTTGTCTAACATCTACTCTGCATTGATCAGTGAGGAAGGGTTTCTTATCTCTTCTTGCTATTCCTTGGAACTCTGCATTCAGATGCCTCTTGAGAAACCTATATGCAGTTCAGGAAGCAACAGTTAGAACTGGACATGGAACAACAGACTGGTTCCAAATAGGAAAAGTAGTATGTCAAGGCTGTATATTATCACCCTGCTTATGTAACTTATACGCAGAGTACATCATGAGAAATGCTGGGCTAGAAGAAGCACAAGTTGGAATCAAGGTTGCCGGGAGAAATATCAATAACCTCAGATATGCAGATGACACCACCCTTATGGCAGAAAGTGAAGAGGAACTAAAAAGCCTCTTGATGAAAGTGAAAGTGGAGTGTGAAAAAAGTTGGCTTAAAGCTCAACATTCAGAAAATGAAGATCATGGCATCTGGTCCCATCACTTCATGGGAAATAGATGAGGAAACAGTGGAAACAAGTGTTAGACTTTATTTTTGGGGCTCCAAAATCACTGCAGATGGTGACTGCAGCCATGAAATTAAAAGACACTTGCTCCTTGGAAGGAAAGTTATGAGCAACATAGATAGCATATTGAAATGCAGAGACATTACTTTGCCAAATAAAGGTCCGTCTAGTCAAGGCTATGGTTTTTCCTGTGGTCATGTATGGATGTGAGAGTTGGACTGTGAAAAAAGCTGACCACCGAAGAATTGATGTTTTTGAACTGTGGTTTTGGAGAAGACTCTTGAGAGTCCCTTGGACTGCAAGGAGATCCAACCAGTCCATTCTGAAGGAGATCAGCCCTGGGATTTCTTTGGAAGGAATGATGCTAAAGCTGAAACTCCAGTACTTTAGCCACCTCATACGAAGTGTTGACTCATTGGAAAAGACTCTGATGCTGGAAAGGATTGGGGGCAGGAGGAGAAGGGGACGACAGAGGATAAGATGGCTGGATGGTGTCACTGACTTGATGGACATGAGTCTGAGTGAACTCCGAGAGTTGGTGATGGACAGGGAGGCCTGATGTGCTGTGATTCATGGGGTCACAAAGAGTCGGACATGACTGAGCGACTGGATTGAACTGAACATCTCCTCTGTTTTATTACAATTATACTGGAAAGGATAAATTTTAATATTTTACAGTTTAAGAATTGAAGACTTTATATTTAGAAGAATACATCTGCATTCCTTTTTCCAGGGATGGAAAACTACTTTAACTAATTAACCTTCAAAAAAGAACATAAAAGTCTAATCTTTCTTTCTCTCCTTCTCTAATAATAGATGTCTAGAAATTTTTTAAATGAAATTGAAAAGCTACCAAGGTATCAGTATCTTGAGAAAACAAAATCCTAAAAAGAAAAGGCAGGAAAGAGTGTGTGACATTCAGTACTACTTTCTCTTTAAGTCATGTACTCATTCAAAATTAAAATAAAAAAAAAAAGAAATCAAGGAAGCAAGCAAACTAACCCTGCATGGAAACTGCTTCTGAGAGGTTGAGAATTAAATAAAATTTATGTCAGTATTTTAGGGTTTGGTGTGTAAATATTTGAGTTCAGAACTCACCAAGGAGTGGAGACATTGATACACACTAGTTTTCTACTTGAGATACCATAGAAGTTGCTAGTATGGAAATGAGGGTGAATCAGAGAAATATAGCAGTCATTAAACTTGAAGCCTGGTTTTGAATATGTTAACAATCTAATGTGATCTCATCTCCCTCTAGCTCCCTTCCCAGAATCAAATCCAAATCCTATCTGAAGAAAGAATAACATTATTCATAACCTCAAATTCTATTTTTCTGTAGCTTGTATTGTATTGTAAAATCAAATTAAATAATCAGACATACTGACTGATATGTTGACATGACTGAAAAACAAGAAAGAAGAAAAAGTAATAAAAATAGATGAAGACAGAATATACTGGAACCACATAGAGTTTTCAGAGTAAAGATTTTAAAATAATTGTCATCAGTAATATATTAAAATGACATGATGAGGGACTTTCCTGGGGGTCCAGTGGCTGACTCTGCATTCCCAATGCAGGGGGCCCAGGTTCGATGCCTGGCCAGGGAACTAGATCTCACATGCCACAGTGAAGATCAAAGATCCTACAAGCTACAAGTAAGACCCAGCATAACTGAATAAATAAATAATTTTTTAAATGAGATGATGAGAGAAATTTTCAGGAGATAACTGAAGAATTTTAAAAAATCAAGTAAAATTTTCTTATGTGATAAATGCAATTGAAATTATGAGCTCAAAATATTTGTTTAATAATGGGCTTCCCAGGTGGCTCAGATGGTAAAGAAGCCGTCTGCAATGCAGGAGACCCAGGTTCCATCGTTAGATCAGACAGATTCCCTGGGGGAGGGAATGACAACCCACTCCAGTATTCTTGAGGGGTAAAAATAGTTTACAAATAAGTATAGAGATTTGAATAGAAACTATGTAGAAGAGCATTATATACATTTGACCAATGACATAGAACTTAAAAAGTTCTAACATAAGAGGTAAGTGAAATCCTATAAGAAAATCTTAGAGTATAAAGTAAAATATGATGGGTAAAAGTTAAATACATAATACATAGTTAAATGCATAATGACTGAAAATTTAAAAAATTAGAAAATGATATCAGTACACATTATTAAGAAGCACTATGAATGTGTCATTGCAATAAAATACATCTGTACAATAGAACCTGTGATTTCATGCCACAGAACAACCAAGAAAAGAAGATCTTTAGTTAGAGGAAGAATGCTCTATCTTCATGAATAGGAAAAAAAGGATTTACAGATGAATTCTTAACAGAAGTGCTGGAGACTAGAAGACAAACGGAATAATTTTGCAAAATACAAAAAGATAGTAACTGGCAAATCAGGTTTTGATACCCAATGATAATATTCCTCAAGAATGAAGAAGAAATTAAGGTATTTTCTGACAAACAGTAATTGAAAGAATGATTTCACAAAAGTCCTGTGCCAAAGTAAAATTCATAACAAAGTAAAACTGCACACATGAAATTATGGCATTGCAGGAAGTGAAGAAAAACAAAGGGAATGTGAGTCTATAAATATAGAAATGTGAGTATAAATATAGTTATATTCTATATCTATAGAAATATAGTCTAAATATAGGGTGTGCAATATAAATATATGCAAATAATTAACATGTACAACAGCAATATCACAAAATATTTCATTTTCTAAAGTGGATAACATTTACTGATGCAATAAATTGAGATGTATTTGTGTAATCTTTGGGACAAGGCATATAGTTAAAATAAATGAAAGGGTGTATTAATTTCCTATGACTGTTGTAACAAATTACCACAAACATAGTGGTGAAATCTACAGCTCACAATTATGAGGACAGACACCCTAAATCAGAATCACTGGCAGATAATCTGTGTCTTGCTTTCTCCAGCTTCAGGTGACTGCCAACATTTCTTGATTTGCGGTCAAATCACTTTGCCTCTGTGGTCACATCAAAAGTGAATGCGCAGTCTTATTTCAATGTATGTTAAAATAGGACATGCCTAATGAATTAACCATACTTAGGATATTTATTGACAAATTATGAAACATTCTATTATCAAGCAATCTCAGCCAAGTCAACAAGTCAGATTGAATTTATGTGAATAATATAGGAAGCTAGGTGCTACCCAGGTGATGCCTGGCAAGGCAAGAGACATATGTTCCATCCTTGGTTGGGAAGATCCTCTGGAGTAGAAAATGACAACATGCTCCAGTATTCTTACTTATAGAATTCAATGGCAGAGAAGCTTGGCAGGCTACAGGGCATGGGACCGCGAAGAGTCGCACATGACTGAGAAACTGAGCACACAGAGTATAGGAAGGGATAAAGTATGAAGTGACGTGCATAAAACCTATGCATTTAAAATATCATCAGGTCAACCTCAGGACATTTCTTTTGACTTAAAGTTTCACTTGAAATTTAGATAATATATGGAAACATAGGTAGCGAATAAGGAACAATATAGCTTCAATAATTGAAAGTATTTAAGTATTTAAAAAATGCTTAATACTTTTAAAGTGTTTAAGTATTTAAACATTGATAGCTGGCAGCTGGCGTTATCAATCATTAACAGATAGATAGCTGGATGACACTAAAGAAGTGGGAGAAAAGTCCAAAAGTGAAGTCTGTTTATGTATACATGGTAGAGGACAAGAATCCCACATAGTTTAACAGGTTCTGATATTATCATAAAATTTCAATTGTGAGTTATCACTTGATAGAGTATGGTTTTGATGAGACAAACTCAAATTTGCTTCTAAAACACATTTTCTTTTTACCTCCAAAAAAGATTACTGCCTCTCTTTCCATACCTGTAAAATGAGGATGGTATTGATACCTACCTCAACGGGTTGTCAAAATTGTATAAACCACTACATGTGAGCACTCTTAAAGTGATCTCCATGTACATGACAAATGCTCCAATTTACATTACTGTTACAATATCTCAGAATAATGCTGTGTATCACATAAGAATCAGCATAATATATGTCCATTACAATAAAGAGAATAATATAGTAGAAAATATGAGTACATGGTATAGAAATTTTGAAAATTTTATCTTTTAAGAAATAAATTTCAAGTATTTGGAGATAGGGAGACACATAAGACATAGGTTTGGTACTTGGTTTGGGAACATCCCTGGAGGAGGAAATGGTAACCCTCTCCAGTTGCCTGGAAAATCCCATGGACAGAGTAGCATGGTGGGCTCCATAGGGCCACAAGCATCAGACCCGGACAGGACTGAGTGAGCGAGCATGCACACTCAGAGGCACAATCACACATCCAGAAAGCTTCTTGCTTCAATAAGCTTCAATGAAATATGTTTGCTTAAATATATGTTTTCCACCACAATAACCAAAAAACTTTGATTCAAGAGCCACCTTCCTTTCCTTAAACAGAAGAAAAAGTATCATTCAATAATGTAAAACCAGTTATATGAAGAATATGTAAAATGAACATGGATTTTAAATTTGGAAGACTACAGTATACCTTGATCCTCAACAAGAAAATTTAAATTGTCAAAAATAAATAGGTATTTCCATCTTATTTAGGTACAGTTTAGATTTGAACACAACCAATTTGAAACTCATGTGCTGTCATCTTAATCTTTAAATAACAATAGTATGATTCAGCTGACTACTGAACTACAAATATTTAGCAGAGTAAAAAATTTCAACATATAAAGCATTTGAAAAAATAATAAAATGTAAAAGCACATAAGAAGAGCTTTCTACTTTTCTATTTTTATGATAAAAAGTATAAATAGTATCTTCAAAATATAAATGTTATCAATCCAACAAATCTAATCTAACATTTAATCTAGTCACATAGTATATCACTCTAATATTTAAATGTACATATATTAAACCATATGTACATATATCACTGGTGGCTCAGATGGTAAAGAATCTGCCTGTAATGCAATTCGCTCAGTCGTGTCCGACTTTTGCAGCCCCATGGACTGTAGCCCACCAGGCTCCTCCGTCCATGGGATTCTCCAGGCAAGAATACTGGAGTAGGTTGCTATTTCCTTCTCCAGGGGATCTTCCTGGCCCAGGGATTGAACCCAGGTCTCCTGCATTGCAGGCAGACGCTTTAACCGCTGAGCCACCAAGGAAGCCCCATGTATATATATCACTCGTGGCTCAGATGGTAAAGAATCTGCCTGTAATGCAGAAGACCCAGGATGGATACCTGGGTTGGGAAGATCCCCTGTAGGAGGAAATGGCAACTAACTCCAGTATTCTTGCCTGGAGAATTCCATGGAAAAGGAGCTTGGCAGGCTACAGTCTATGGGGTCACAAAGAGTTGGACATGACAGAGCAACTAACACTTTCAGTTTATTTAATTTTTAGGCCATGAGATAAAATACATGAATTAATATAAGAAAATGACTTAGTTTGGGACTATAGCATTTGGCGTGCATGCTAAGTTGCTGCTGTCTTGTCAGACTCTTTGTGACTGTATGGACTGTAACCTGCCCGGCTCCTCTGTCCATGACATTCTCCAGGCAAGAACAATGGAGTGGGTTCTCATGCCTTTCTCCAGGGGATCATTCTGACCCAGGAACTGAAACTGTGTCTCCTGCAGCTCCTGCATTGAAGGCAGATTCTTTACTGCTGAGCCACCAGGGAAGCCCACTTTGGGACTATACTCTAGACAAACAGTATAAAAGAAAAAGTGTTCATTGCTTGGTATTATGGTAACCATGAAATTATAAATTTTGCCTCGTGTGTTAGGTTTATGTCTCCTCGTAGCATGAATTACTTTTTCATATTAATGAAAGGAAGATAATTTGGAGGTTCTCATCTCCCTCAAGCTTTCATTCACTTTATATGTAATACCAGCCAGAACACTGCTGTCATCTCTTTTGTACTGAAGATCAGATCAAATGAATCAAAACTTAGAAGAAATAAGAGGGACTCATTGTTTTGGAATAAATGCCAACTCAAAATAGGAAGGATGGAAAAGAGTAAGAGTTTCTTTAGAGTTTCTGTGGTGTTGGAGGTCATCAAGAATGGTAAAGAGACAAACTAATTTGTCATGATCTGTTCTGAGAGACAGCAGTACCCTGTAGTGAACTTGACAAACACATTATTAATTGAAGAGGTCCCAGAATTACAGTGCTTCCAAATATGACAAAAGAATTCAGCATTGTTTTGAATCACAGACTGTGCAAATAAAAGCAAAAATATTGAATCTTCTTTGATCAATGCAAGAATGTTCTCTCAATAAGTATGTTAGACAGTGACTCATTGCAAATTTAATTATCAACTAATTTTTAAGCTATGAATAGAAAAATATAAATCAAATTGCCAACATCCATTGGATCATAGAAAAAGCAAAGGAATTCCAGAAAAACATCTACTTCTGCTTCATTGACTACACTAAAGTCTTTGACTGTGTGGATCACAACAAACTGTGGAAAATTCTGAAAGAGATGGGAATACTGGGCCATCTTACCTGCCTCCTGAGAAATCTGTATGCAGAAGTCAAGAAGCAACAGTTTGAAATGGACAAGGAACAAAGGACTGGTTCTAAACTGGGAAAGGAGTACATCTAGCCTGTATATTTTCACTCTGCTTATTTATCTCATATGCAGAGTACCTCATGTAAAATGCCAGGCTGGATGAAGCACAAGCTGGAGTCAAGTTTACAGGGAGAAATATCAATAACCTCAGATATGGAGATGATACCACCCTAATGGCAGAAAGTGAAGAGGAACTAGAAAGCCTCTTGAGGAGGGTGAAAGAGGAGGGGGAAAGAGCTGGCTTAAAACTCAACATTCAAAAAATGAAGATCATGGCATCCAGTCCCATCATGTCATGGCAAACAGGAAAAAAATGGAAACAGTGGGAGACTTTATTTCCTTGGGCTCCAAAATCACTGCAGACAGTGATTGCAGCAATGAAATTAAGAGACACTTGCTCCTTGGAAGACAAATTATGATGAACCTAGATAGCATATTAAAAAGCAGAGACATCACACTAAAAACAAAGGTCTATATAGTCAAAGCTATGGTTTTTCTAGTAGTCATTTACAGATATGAGAGTTGGACCATGAAGGCTGAGTGCAAAAGAATTAATGCTTTTCAACTGTGGTGTTGGAGAAGACTCTTGAGACACTCTTGGGCTACAAGGAGATCAAACCAGTCAATCCTAAAGGAAATCAGTCCTGAATATTCATTGGAAGGACTGATGCTGAACTTCTTTGGCCACCTGATTCAAAGAGCCAACTCACTGGAAAAGACCTTGATTCTTGGAAAGATTGAGAGCAAGAGGAGAAGACGATGATAGAGGGCAAGATGGTTGGATGGCATCATTGACTCAATGGACAAGAGTATAAGAAAATTCTGCAAAATAGTGAAGGACAGGCAACCCTGGCATTCTGTAGTCTATGGGGTCACCAAGAGTCAGACATAACTGAGCCACTGAGCAACAACATATATTTATGCATGTATATGTGTGTAGATAGATACTTACTCCCTATAGTTAAAACCAGAAAACCAGGCTATGTGGATTCCTTTTTTTATATGGGGATAGAAACAATTTCCTCTTCTTCTCAAAAATAGGTATTAAAAGATTTTAGGGAAAGTAAATGGAGAAGGAAGTGGCAACCCACTCCAGTGTTCTTGCCTGGAGAATCCCAGGGACGGCGGAGCCTGATGGGCTGCCATCTATGGGGTCACACAGAGTCGGACACAACTGAAGCGACTTAGCAGCAGCAGGAAAAGTAAAAGATGTAGAAAATGACGTGGTGATTTAGTCAATCCTTTCTATAACTTTCTATAACTTGAAGTCATATTTTTATGATTAGGGCCTCTATTGAGCCTCTTGATTAGGCCCTAACAGAAATGCCCACCTACTTAGAAAGATAGGAAAAAGGGAAAAATTATCAAACCTAAAATTGTGAAATAAGTATCTTCCTAGTAAGAAGTATGATCTTTACCCAGCAGATATAATTTTTTACCATTAACATCCAACAGGTGTTTTGAGTATCCTACAGTCTTCAACAATTTCCATAAATTTCTCTGTGAAGAGTGTGTAACTCACTGTGCATGCATGCTAAGTCACTTCATTCTTGTCCAACTCTTTGCAACCCGAGAGACTATAGCCCACCAGGCTCCTCTTTACATGGGACTTTGCAGGCATGAATACTGGAGTGGGTCACCATTTCTTCCTGCAGGGACGAATTCCCAACCCAGGGATTGAACCCACATCTCCTGCACTGACAGGTGGATTCTTTACCACAGAGCCACTGAGGGAGCCTGTACCTCACTGTATTTCATTATTATACAACTGGGCATTACAGGTTCAGATTTGCCTGTCGTAAATAATGTATTTTCTCTTTCGTATGCCATGGTAGAAAAACACAATTTTAATTAAAATACTTTGCTGTGTGATAAAATCCATATTCCCTTTTCCTCTCATTGATAATTCTTAATTTAATAGATTAATATTTATAATTTTTTCATCTTTCCATAAAAAATAATTTTTCTGGTTTTAAATTGTCTAAAACAGAGAATAAGATTACTCTTATACAACCCTTATTCAGCACCAGTTGAGAGTCAAGGGTGGATGTGGAAAGAATAAAATTCATAAGCATCCCTTGTGAGCCATTCACCCTTGAGACTCTTCAAGGATGGAATCATTAATTCAGGTTTGCCTCTTTCAATTTCTGTTTCTATCAGGATGTAAGGTTATATTCTTTCATAAAGCAATTTACATAATGATTCAAACTAAAGTTTCCAGGCTAAATTTTGTGGCACCCAGAGAATCAGAAAAAAAGTTCTAAAGGGATTAAGTAGATGTCTGAATAGCTAAGTTGCTGATGACATCAGGAAATTAAAAATTATAATAAGGAACCAACTTCTTACACTGTCCAGCCTCCCACTTTCATTCAAGTTTTAAAATCCAACTTACCCCAAGAAGAAAATTGACTTTTTAGTGTTACATCATGTTAAAACTGATGTGAAGTTTCAAAAGTAATTTAGTAAGTATAAGAATGAACTGTTCATTTAGAACTTAATTAAATTCTAACAACACAGTAGGTTCCCAATAAATGTGTTCACTATTTCACATAGGATATCAGACAATATCCTACTTTGACTACCTGATTCGAAGAGCTGACTAATTGGAAAAGACCCTTATTCTGGGAAAGATTGAAGGAGGGAGAAGAAGGGGACAACAGAGGATGAGATGGTTGGATGGCATCACCGACTCAATGGACATGAGTTTGGGTAAACTCCAGGAGTTGGTGATGCACAGAGAGGCCTGTCTTGCTGAAGTCCATGGGATCACAAAGAGTCGGACATGACTGAGTGACTGAACTGAACTGAACTGATCACTATAAACCAAAAATAGTATTAGAAGTATCATGTCAAACACTTCAAAATATTAAGTGCATTCATTAATGTCAAGTTTGAGTGTATTCAACATTTATTTTAAGTAACATAATGTTTCACATGATTGTTAATATTATGGTTGTAAACTTTTGGTAACTACCAAGTATTCAGAGCTTAAGTATATACCCTATGGTTTTCAGTTCTTGGCCATATTTTCTTATTCTTTGCTTATATATCTCTAACCCTGTTCAAGCTGCTACTGCTGCTACTAAGTCACTTCAGTTGTGTCCGACTCTGTGCGACCCCATAGACAGCAGCCCACCAAGCTCCCCCGTCCCTGGGATTCTCCAGGCAAGAACACTGGAGTGGGGTGCCATTTCCTTCTCCAATGCATAAAAGTGAAAAGTGAAAGTGAAATCATTCAGTCGTTTCCGACTCTTTGCAACCCCATGGACTGCAGCCCACCAGGTTCCTCCGTCCATGGGATTTTCCAGGCAAGAGTACTGGGGTGGGGTGCCATTGCCTTCTCTGAACCCTGTTAAAGACATTGTTTTAAATTCCATGTCTGGAAAAAAAAATAAATAAATAAATTCCATGTCTGAAAACTCCATCAACTGGATCGCTTTGGGGTCTCTTTCTGTTGTCCAATGAGCATATTAAGTGCTCAGATTTTGTTTTCTAATACCATTCCCCAATAAAAATAATGAAGATCTCTTGGAGAAATGATTGCTTTTAGAGCTGGAGCAAGAAATATGGAAGATGAGGCTGGAGTATCTTGTCATGCCAGAATGCAAAGAATTACTTCAAACCAATCAACCTATGGACAAACTTACATGAGAGTACATTACAGTTGCAGAGGAGCCAAATAAATTCCCAAAGGCCAAAGGTAAAACAGTTTAAGTAGAAAATAAAGAGCTACTTGATTATAACCCAAAGTATAAAATATTCTTTAGTACATGCTGACATAAATAAATGATTGAATGAATCAATAAATAAGAAACAGAAGACCAATATAGGGAAGAATTCTGCTCTATGTAGACTCCACCCTAAATGCAGAAGAGAGTAACATCACACTTCTTTAGTGTGTCCTGAGCACAGTGACTCAACTTTCAAAACATACAATCCAGAAGAAAAGAAAAATTAAAGATACTAACCAAGGAGGGGTGTCCAATATTATTTCTTCTAGATATATCATTTTATGAGTTAATTTCAAAGTAAAAAATGCACTATTTTACTGAAGATATAGTGTAGGATGTGCAATCATGAATCTGAAAATCTCAGTGGCAAAATGTCTGTTTTGGGGACAGGTTTTGCTCTATACAGAGTGACTGGCATAGTATTTATTAATGGACTTAAATTCATTTGTATTAAAAATCAAATGATAATTATTTGAAGTAAGTCATAAAAATGGATGTCTTGTTTCAGAACATGTAAGAAGCTAAAATAATTCAAAATTCACAAAGCTTTTCCAAAATATCACAAAAGGGAACTAATGACTTGAAAGAATTGAGAAATATGAAAAGAACCTGCAAGAATTAGATTTTTTGCATCTTAAGTAACATTTGAAAGTCTTGACGATTAAAATTCTGATTGGGAGCCATGTGTCACTGACAGGATGCCTTCCTCAAGCAAACTTTAATCATGTTCCCCTGAATGGAATTCTCAACTAGTTCTCTACCTTTGAATGTCTGGGTTCATCTTTGCATCACCCAGTTTTGATAAAAATCCTGCCAAGTTAGTTTAGCAAGACTCCCCACCCTCCATATCTGATCACATTTCTCACTCTCTAATTTTGATGTCAGTTCACCTTGTTCTGCCCTCAGCATAAATCCTGTTCCAGTCAGTGTAACCTGAGTCCCTTTTCACCTCTGATGCTTTCTCAGTAATTGTCCATCCACTGATGCCCACCCTGCTCCTTGGTTATAAATCACCTTTGGCCTTGCTATATTTGAAAATGGCTGCAGTTCTAGGCAGATGTCTCTTTTCCCCATAATAATACCATTTTTACTATTTCTATTACCATCTGGATATATTTTTTCTTTGATAGTACTACCAACAAAGATAAAATTGATGTGTTTGTAAATAAAATAATAACAATAATACAAATTCTCTAATTACACCTGGAATAGACAACCAAAAACTACAATCTGAGAAAGCAAAGAAGCATCATACAGTTTGTCTTTTTTGTTGTTATATTTTATGTCCAGGTAGAGAAACCAGCTTCACTGAAGCAAAATATGAGTTTTGAAAATGAAATCTCAGTTCAGTTCAGTTCAGTTACTCAGTCATGTCCAACTCTTTGCGACCCCATGAACCGCAGCACGCTAGGCCTCCCTGTCCATCACCAACTCCCAGAGTCCACCCAAACCCATGTCCATAGAGTCAGTGATGCCATCCAACCATCTCATCCTCTGTCGTCCCCTTCTCCTTCTGCCCTCAATCTTTTCAAGCATCAGGGTCTTTTCAAATGAGTCAGCTCTTCAGATGAGGTGGCCAAAGTATTGGAGTTTCAGCTTCAACATCAGTCCGTCCAGTGAACACCCAGGACTGATCTCCTTTAGAATGGACTGGTTGGATCTCCTTGCAGTCCAAGGGACTCTCAAGAGTCTTCTCCAACACCACAGTTCAAAAGCATCAATTCTTCAGCACTCAGCTTTCTTTTTATTCCAACTCTCACATCCATACATGACCACTGGAAAAACCATAGCCTTGACTAGATGGACCTTTGTTGACAAAGTAATGTCTCTGCTTTTTAATATGCTGTCTAGGTTGGTCATAACTTTCCTTCCAAGGAGTAAGTGTCGAAAATGAAATCTAGGTATAAGCAATTTTATACCAACTTGAAGACGTGTCTTGCCAGAAGTTATCGAAGCCAAAAAAAAAAAAAAAAGCATTATTTTTGTAAAATAGTTTCTCAATAAATATACATGGACATCTGAACTTGAGTCACCTGGAATAGTAACTTAAAAGAAGCATTTCTAGGACTCCCCCGTGTGGTCCAGTGGTTAGGACTCCACTTCCCAATTCAGGGAATGTGGGTCCAGTCCCTGGTCAGGGAACTATAATCCCATATGCCACAGCATAATCAGAAAAATAAATAAATAAATAAACATTTCTGAACTCCATAGTAGTCAATTGATCAAGAATAGCTGAGGTCATTTCTTTTGTACTTGAGTTAGGAACTACTTTTCAAGGGCCACCAAATTGCTAACCTTAAAAAAAAAAATATTCCACTTTGATAGTTACTATTATAAAAAAGAGGTGACCTTGAAATAGGGATTTTTGTAAAGAATAATAGCATGTTTGACTGACTATTCTGATTAAATTCAGAGACCAATTATTCACCTTTTTATTTAGAATTTTCTGTACACAATTTAAGTGCAAATTTTCTGTCTGATAGAATGACCTATCCTTTATTTTAATACTTTGTTGCTCTCTTTGTATCCTTTTCTCCCCTATATTAATTATCTAGTCATACCTCCATGAACTAATAATAGCAATTGAAGGCATTTAGGTTTTGAAGCAGTAGCTGTAATTATATTACTTTTCCTATAAATAACATAAGGATTGATGCCTTTATGATGAAAATGAACCCAAGTGATTGAATATTTATGAATTGGAATCTTTTTGGAAGAGACTATGACAGCATTGAAAACATGCAATTACCAGAAATACGTACAGTGATTAAAATGTTAATTAATGACAGTTTCTTTTATTAGCATAAACAGAATCATACCACATATAGAAAAAATGAAATTCTCTTATAATTTCTAAAACTTAGATTTATTCAATAATTGAATAAAATTTATTTTCAAATCAAATATGCTAAGGAAGTGAAATTATCTTTTTAATTAACTTCCAGACATCAAGTATATAAAACTCATCATCGAATACTCATATATCAGATCTACCTAAATACACACAAATTAATAAAAAACATTTTAAAGTTCCTGAAAAGTTGATTCTTGTTATTCCTCATTATTAAAGCCAAAATACTTTGGAATAATTCAACAGCAACATTCAACACCAATACTAAATTTATTCTAAAATTTTGCATGAGAATCAGTCTTCTAGACTAGAAAATATTTTTGTTCCAATTAATTCAATATACTAACTCAATACAATTTTCTATTTATTTTTATTGTTCCTTCTGTTATGTTTTTGTTTTTTGTTTTGTTTATTCAATCACAGTTGAAGGCTTTAATCTGACTAGCGAGTGTTTTTTTAAATGTATGTCAAAAATTAGAGGTTTTTATAGTTGAGAGAATAGGTTCAATTATTCTAATATTTTACTACATAGTTGTTTCTCTTTAGGTTAAAATAATTTTGATATAGTGAGATATTATTTTAACATTATAAACTCAAACTGCTATGGGCACATATGATATAAACCTTACTTGTTTGTACTCCAATGTTCATAGCAACACTGTATAGAATTGCCAAGATATGGAAGCAACTTAAGTATCCAGCAACAGATGAAAATACAAAGAAGATGTGGTGTGTGTGTGTGTGTGTGTGTGTGTATATATATATATATATATATATATATATATATATATCCCAATGGAATACTTCTTAGTCATACAAAATAATAAAATTTTGCCATTTGCAGCAACGTAAATGGACTTAGAGGGTATTATGCTAATTGAAATGTGTCAGAGAGACAAATACTCTATGATATCACTTATACATGGAATATAAAAAATGGAACAAACTAGTGAATATAACAAAAAAGAAGCAGACTCCAAGATATAGAGAACAAATCAGTGATTACTAGTGGGGTTGGGGGGGGCACAATATAGGGTTTGGGAAATGAGAGGTACAAGCTATTGGGTGAAGACAGATTCAAGGATGTACAATACAGGGAATATATTTTGTAATAACTATAATTTGGAAACAACCTTTCAAATTTGTATAAAATATTTTTAAAAATTCATGGCTCAATAATGACTAGATATTTAATGCAATGCTTATTTATTTAGTAAAAGAGTTTTTTATCTTTTTATTTTATTTTTTTTTAATTTTATTCTATTTTTAAACTTTACAATATTGTATTAGTTTTGCCAAATATCGAAATGGAATCTTCTTATTATGGTATAGTCAATTCATGATTTGAGAATCATTATATATGTATGTCTATATATCACTATAGTTCATATTGAAAGTGTCATATTCTGATTTATATTTAGTCTATCTCAAAATCTAGCATGTCCTTAACTTTTCTTTTTCTCCAGTTTATATTCCAGGGTCTATCAGGTATATTAATTCCTGACACACATCTTCAAACTCTTCACTTTTACCTAAAGCCTTACCAGAATTTTTACTTGTAGTTCTTATCCTCTCTTTCCTTGTTTCACTTCACTGCAGATATTAATAACTATTATTATGAGACTGTTACCTTATTGCTGACCTAGTGGTTCAGATGGTATAGAATCTGCCTGCAATGTGGGAGACATTGGTTCAATCCTTCGTCCAGGAAGATCCCCTGGAGAAGTAAATGGCAATCCAATCCAGTATTCCATGGACAGAGGAACCTGACGGGCTACAGTCCACGGGGTCTCAAAGAGTCAGACACAACTGAGCGACTAACACACACACACACATAAGCAAAGACCTTTACATACAGTGTACTTCTCCTTGATCTTCCTACTGTCTGGAAACCTGTTTCCTGGTTTGTTCACCCATCTCCTTCAGATCTCTGATCATGTGTCACCTTTAAAAGTAAGGTCTTCTGTGAAAATAATATTTAAAAAGCAATAATAGCCTTATTCAGGCATTCTCTGTCTCCCCTTATTTTTCTCCAAGGCCCTTATTACCTGGCTTACTATCTATTCTTAACATTATGTGTTTATTATTAGTCCCCTTCTATGTGAATTCAAGCAGTTAGAAACAAAGAAGATTGTAGATTTATTTATGTTTGATACTTGAGCTATAACATTCTGTTTGCATTCTAAAAAAAATTGTCAAATGGATTAATCAAGATTTCATTCATTAGCAGTTTCCCCTCTCAAGAAACCAGGGATACAAGATTACTAACAAATTGTTTTAAGCCAAAAGATATTTTATTCAGTTCCTCTGGTTTTCAATGGTTGAACTACACTTGTATTTCAAAAATAAACTTGTCAATAATAACTACTGAAATGTTATGTGAAACCACAGATACATTATTTAGCCTCTGAGTCTTCTTATGCATACAGTAAAAGATAGAACTAGATGTTCTTTCAATTTGCATTCATTTTAAATATTGCTGAACAATATTTTAAAATCTGGTACATTCCTTTGTAGGGCATATTTTATGAGTGACATGGATGGAAATCTTAATATTCACTAATGTTAGCTTACATACCCCTTCTTCCAGGAACTCTACCTTAATCTTCAAAGCTTTGTCTTCTTTAATATTATATATCCTCTAAACCATTTTCTGTTTACTTCTTCTTATTACATTCTAGGATATCAGTACTTTTTAGGAGCAGTTGCCATTAATTGTGTTAGTTGTTTTATCAATAGTACCTTTCATAGAACACCAAACATAATATAAAATTGATAAGTATGTATTAGTAACAGCTAACATTTATTAAGCCTTTCCTGTAAGTCAAGTACTGTTCTGTTTCACATACATGAATTCATTTAACACTCATAAAACCCTGCAGGTTTATTGCTGAATTAATAAAAAGAAGATTTGACACAGGGTTTGATAAACTTTCAACTTATGAAATAGGTTGAGAACAAAATTATTGTACAAGAAATAATGTAATCTTGGAAGCTGAAGGAGATGAACAGAGTAGACCAGAAAGCAAGAAAGGCCTTGAAATTCACTGCTAAAACAAGGAATCTAACCTTAAAGAGAAAACTAGGATGATAGGCTAAGAAGATTTCTGTCTGTTTTAGTTTGTATGAGGACATAGAATTGGCTGAAGGAAAAAGTTTCCTTGTGGAGAACTAAGAGAAGTTTAGGACAGTTATAATATTTCCAGAGGGGCTTCCCTGGTGGCTCAGTACTAAAGCATCTGCCTACCAAGTGGGAGATGCAGGTTCCATCCCTGGGTCAGGAAGATCCCTGGGAGAAGGGAATAGTGACCCACTCCAGTACTCTTGACGAAGAATCCCATGGAAGAGGGCCCTGGTGGGCTACTGTCCATGGGGTCACAAAGAGACAGACACGACTTAGGGACTAAACAACAGCAGCAATGTTTTCAGACAAATAAATATACACATGCTGTGCTGTGTTTAGTCATTCAGTCATGTCCAGTCTTTGTAACCCCATGGACCGTAGCCCACCAGTCTCCTCGGTCCACGGAATTCTCCAGGCAAGAATACTGGAGTGGGTTGCCATTCCCTTCTCCAGGGAATCTTCCTGACCCAGGGACTGAACCCATGTCTTCTGCATTGGTAGGTGGATTCTGCACCACTGAGCTATCAGGGAAGGCCAATTATTCATATATAGTTAAACAAACCAAATTAGAGCTATTTATCAATTACACATTATCACAACAGTAAAACTGATAGTTTAGCAATCATTTGGAAGTCATCATGAGCAGTAACAATTTGTAACTAAGATTTGTTGGAAAAGTGGTGGATATCTTGCTAACAATTTGTATAATCTTCACACTTGCTGTGCAGAGAGGTCACATTTAGTTACTGAGGTCACATCACTTCAGTAATGACTTCAGTAATGAGGTCACATGACACACATGACTTCAGTAATGAGTGTGTGTGTGTGTGTGTGTGTGTGTGTGTGTGTGCTTAGTTGCTTAGTTGTCTGACTCTTGTGACACCATAGACTTTATGTAACCTGCCGGGCTCCTCTGTCCATGGGATTCTCCAGGAATCACTGTATTAAATGTGCCTTGAGCTGGCTCCTGTCCACTGCTTGCAAGAGATATGTGCGTATTTCTTCTTAGCTCTTCATTCAGTGGCTGTGTTGGTAGAAAGAAATCAGTTGCTGTGGGTGAAAATATATCATGAAAATGGCAAACCCTACAAACCAGTGCTGTTTTCCAAGAGAGCCAATTAACATTTTCCAGCACACCCATGCACTCTGGTGTGTTCTAAAAAAGAAAAAAAGAAACGCTGCATTATGTTTCTTTATCTTGCTTTAGAATATCTCGCTTTAGGAACACCTTCTCTTTGACATGTGAAAGAAACCCTGATGTTAGAAATTGCCATTGCATAGATTTCTGACAATGGACTACACTGGATTGGGTTTTTTATACAAATCCAAAAGTTTTGGGTTGCAAGATAATACGGTATTCTATAAACTGATGTGAAATCAGTATTATATTTCATTTTCACTAACTTTTCAACATGATTGATGTAGACTCTTAATGTTGTTAATTTTACAGAACAAATTCATATTTAAATAGATACGCTTGTTAAGAAAGTGAAATGGCATCAAGGCAACTTAAATGAATGCCTGAAATAGCACTAGACAACCTGAGTTATTGGTCTGCATAATGTTTGATTCTTTTATAGATTTGCTTAGAAGCTCAAATATTCAAGAGCAAAAATAACCAGTTACAACTTAAGGAGCAATTGATAAAAATATGTGTATGTTTTTATGAGTCACAGAATATGAACCTGTATATTTAACCTTCACTTTGGTTTATTTCAGTAAGCACCATTCAAATCTGAAGCTATTAACTTTCAGCAATACAATAAACTAATACCTTATATTTAAATCTTGAATTCAGTCAATCTTGTAGATATGTCAGCCTTCTATTCATACTTTTAGGCCAAAATTTAGGTGGCAGGTTTAGAATCTAATGTAATTCTTATTTCATTGTCTTCATTCAACATAGTAAATTGTCAATAAATTTCTACTGTCAATAAAAGCTAAAAAACAGTGCATTTTTAGTGTATACCAAGTAGTCTTTTAAGTGTTTTGCATATATCATGTAGTTCAATATGAAAACCAAATAAGGCAGAATAGTTTCTCAATTTTAGTGGTGAAAGATTGTGACAGAGAGGTAACATAATGTGCCTGTTTACATTTCTAGTAGCCAAGAGGATTAAGGTTTGAATTAAATAATAGGTTTATAATTCACTTTGTTTTAACACTACACTATACTACTGTTAACAGAAATAATCAATAAACAGTCTATAATTGGAATAGAAAAGAGTTTTATTTGAGCCAAACTGAGGACTATAGCTGGGGAGAGATTCAGGAAATACTTGAATTGTGTTCAACCAAACTACATAATGGAGGAGGTTTATACAATGAAAAACTGCAAGGTTAAGAGTTGGTTATAAGAGTTGTTTTCCAAGAATTATAATTGGAGCTGGCAACAAGTAACTGTGCTTGTTAAGGAAGGATTGGTTGAGGTCCAAAATGATTGCATAGTTATACAGGGAGATTTTGAGACTGTTAGGTTGCAGCTGGCAGCTGCTAGCCGAGATTGTTTTGAGAAAAGCTGATGGTGTCCTTGAGTTTAACATACAGTTCAGAAAATTCAGGTTCTTGGTGATGCAGGAATTTAATCTGAAACTGCATCTACATTGGTCACCCAGTTCAGTTTTGGGTGCCTGAACCACAGTTACTCCATTTTTATTTTTAAATGCATTTTTTTTTCATAAGTGGTTAAAGCCAATGTAAGCATTTGTTTTGTTGTTGTTGTTGTTTAGTCGCTAAGTCATGTCCGACCTTTTTGTGACCCCATGAACCGTAGGCTGCCAGGCTCCTCTGTCCATGGAATTTCCCAGCAAGACTACTGGAGCAGGTTGCCATTTCCTTCTCAAGGGTATGTTCATGACCCAGGGTGCAAAGCCGGGTCTCCTGCATTGGCAGATGGATTCTTTACCACTGAGCCACCCCGGAAGCTCATGATGCATGTTTAGCAGGCTGTAGGAAAGGCTGTTCTAGTTAGCATACTCTTCAAGCTGAGTCATGTATAAGCCAGAAGGACTCCCCCATAACCCAAGATGTGAAAATTTCTTCCATAAGTTCTTATGAAACCATGTGGTGATTCTCATATTTAAAAGAATGCATGATAGTTTAATAGATGGGGAGATAAAGTAAAGCTATTAATTTACTATTAAATTAGTTAAGAATAAATAAATAAACGGAGTTGTGGCCAACTCTTTGTGACCCCATGGACTACACAGTCCATGGAAATCTCCAGGCCAGAATACTGGAGTGGGTAGCCTTTCCCTTCTTCAGGGGAATCTTCCTAACCCAGGAATCGAACCCAGGTCTTCCACATTGCAGGTGCATTCTTTACCAGCCGAGCCACAAGGGAAGCCCAGGAATACTGGAGTGGATAGCCTATCTCAATCTTCCCAACCCAGGAATCCAGCCAGGGTCTCACACATTGCAGGCAGATTCTTTACCAATTGAATTATCAGGGAAGTCCATAAATAAAGTCTGCCAATTGACACTAAATAATTTACTGCTGCTGCTGCTAAGTCGCTTCAGTCGTGTCAGATTCTGTGCAACCCAATGGATGGCAGCACACCAGGCTCCCCCGTCCCTCAGATTCTCCAGACAAGAACACATTTAAAGTTTAGTAATTAACATTGAATACTTTGTTTTATTTATTTGATTTTGAATTTTCTTTCTTACTTGAAATTTTTCAAAATTTGGCTTTTTGTAATAGAGCATATACATTGAGATTCCAAAATGTATGGGGAATTTCTTACTTTGAAGAACCTGAGACTTGGTAAAGAGAATGGCATGTTACTGAGAGGTGTTATTCCTAGAACTGCTTATACTACCACCTGGGTGAGATTTTAGATTTTTCACTTGTTGTGAAGCACGTAAGTGAGCCTTGTATAGATGTAGTTATGTTAAATTGTTTTATTTGAAAGGGAGAATGTAAATCGTTGGCTTATTGGCCAAAGGGTCTAAGGTCAAAGGTAGAATCATTGCTGCAACCATTGTATCCCTTCTTCTTTAGATATATGTGTGTGACTGGTAGGTTGTTATCACAATTCAGAATGTTTCTGTTTTTTTGCCCACATTCAGCCAGGCCTTGTAGCTTGGATTTTCCCTCTCTGAATGATCCTGAGGGAATACGCCCTTGGCCATGCATAGTCTTCAGGACACCCAGGGATGCATGTAATTTTACTTTTAAACCTAGTTTCTTTGAAGTTGCCTCTGAATCAGTATAGCTTATTGTTCAACAAGTGTTTGGTCAGATGTTTTGCTTAACACCCTGGTGCCAGTAAGTTTTCTGCTGTTTTTTTGCTAGATTTGTGTGCGGCTTGGGGAATGCTTTCAGTTGGCCCCTGTCTTTCTCTGCCTGTTCTTGAGCAGGTTCAGTCTAGTAGGTACAAGTGTTCCCCAACTTGAGGTTGAACATAATCTCAGGAGGGTGCTCCATGCTGAGTCTTGCTGGTTGTCTGTTAAAAATCTGGATGTTCTGCTATCCTGCTTGTTGCTCTCACTTTCCTGGAGCCTCTAGTACCCTCTTAATTGCTCTCCATCAACATGGAGAATGCTCTCCATTCTTTCAACACTCCTCACAGGTATGACGTTGTTCAAGCTGTGTTCCATAGGTCAATCTCGTCAAGTAGATCGGGGAGCTCCTTGCCCTTAGGGCCTGTCTTCCCCATCAGGTAGAATCTGTGCACTAGGAACAGCCCAGGGCTTCTCCCAGATTAACACCCATGGGTGACCAGCTAGTGCTGGGCCAGGAGGTAGCTCCTGGTATTCTCAGCCTGCCCCTCATGGAATGGACACTCTGCTCTGTGAATGGGTGGGGGCTGGGACAGGGGCAGGAGCAGTTGCTGCCTAGTACTTCAGTTTGCTGCTCCTGAGACAGAGTTGCTTCTCTGGGTGTGCAGTTCTGAGTAGGGGGAGGGAGATGGGTTCTTTCAGCTGTACCTGCATAGAATACAGCTTCTCCAACAGGGCCTTGTTTGTGATGAGAAAACGTCTACCTGCTCTTACTGAAGTGAAACTGTAGCCTCAGACTGGGGTTCAGGGTGGAGGGAAAGGAAATCCTTGTCTTCTTGATCACAGCCACCTAGAGTAGAACACAGGAGTGATTTCTGAAACACGGAACAAGCTGTGTGGAGGAACACAGCATTTAATCTTTCCCTCATGGCTCAGATGGTAAAGAATCTGTCTGCAATGCAGGAGCCCCAGGTTTGAACCATGGGTATGGAAGACTCCCCTGAAGAAGGGAATAGCAACCCACTCCAGTATTCTTGCCTGGAGAATCCCATGGACAGAGGAGCCTGGTGGGCTACAATCCATGGGGTTGCAAAGAGTCTGACACAACTGAGCAATTCTCACTTTCACTTTTTGCACTTACACAGAGATTGAGAAACACTAAATTTAAATTTTGATGACCTGAAACTCTGATCTCACTGTAATCAAGACACCTCATTTAATCTCCCTAGGCTTCAATTTTTGATTGAGAAAAAGAAAATTAGATATGATTAATTTTTAATATCACAGATAGAACTGCAACTTCTATTATTTTTAGTTACTAATTAAATATCATTCATAATGTTAAAAAATAGCTCTGTTCTATTTCAGATTTATCCATTAATTTATTCATTCACTTAGAAACAGATTTTGATTGAGTATCTGCTCTGGTCATAGTACAGGCTACAAACACATCTCAAAAACCATTATAGGAAATTACCTTTGGTTTCTGGATAATAATTTTAGATGTGTACACTTAAGCCATAATTATATTACTTAATTTGGTCAAATATTTCTTTGAAATGAAGAACAACAACAGGATCATTTGAAATTGTGGGGGAGGAAGAATCAGGCAGTTTAAATACTAGGAGTTACGGACATTTCACTCTAACCCTGAAAACTAAACGTGTTATTTTATCAATTATTTATTCATTTCATTGAACTGTTGAATTATATTAGACTGTACTTTACATAGTTAAAGTTTTTTCACAGTAAGGAATATTTGGGGATTAAGAATCCTTTATTATTCATAAATGCACATTGAGAAGATTTCAATCACACTGAAACTGTTTGACCCCAAATTCAAAGTGTTCTAATGATTTACAAATTGAATACTAAAATCACTTTAAAAGTTGTGTCTGACTCTCTGTGACCCCATGGACTGTAGTCTGCCAGGCTCCTCTGTCTATGGGATTCTCTAGGCAAGAATACTAGAGCGGATTGCAATTTCCTTCTCCAGGGGATCTTTCCAATCCAGGGATCAAACCCATGTCTCTTATGTCTTCTGCATTGGTAGGTGGGTTCCTTACCACGGGCGCCACCTGGGAAATGGATCCCCATTTAAACTTCATAGTTTTTGTTATCTGAGTTTGAATATACAGCCTCAGACACTTTGTATGTTTATTCTACTCCCCGTTGTATTTTGTTGCTGAATACTAAAGGTACTGCAGTAAATACTAAAGCCCTTTTAGTTATGGGCAGACCTTAAATATCTGTTGTTATTTTGACAGGATCAAAAGAATATCTTTTAAGGTTAATTCATATTTAGCATTTTATGTTCATAAAACATTTCATACTTTAAATATCTTATTTGCCTATGGTTAGATGAGGAAATTGTCCATGATTAAAGGATAAATAAACTGAAAAATTATACATTTCTACAATAGATTTAATTAAAATGTATGCTAGACACTGTAGACATTAAATTAAGATACTGTCTGCTTCCACAGATGCTTTAAATATACAAGACTGCAATATAAACAAAAACACATGAGTGCCCAGTTGGAAATTTAGATTTTAAAATGTTTGAAAAAAAAATAATTCTGGCTGGTCATTAGTTATTTATTCATTTGATTCAACAGATAGATATTGAGACCCCAGATATTCGTGTCAGTCACTTGAACCAGGAGTTGAAGATGGTCTTAAAATCGCCATTTTTTTGTGTGAAAAATAAAGACATATTAAACTATATTAAGGAGCAATGGTTGATGGTGTGGTGGTATAGAATGTGCTCGTGCAACTTAGAAGATATAACATGTGAACTCTATTTTAAAGGCTGACTTGGAAGAGTCATCAACATTAGACAACTGAAATGTGTATTCAAAGCAAAAGGAACAGTGCTAATATTGGCAAAGGGTTGTATAAGCTATCTGGATGCTATTAAAAGAAAATTTGGCTTTATTCTGTAAAAATTATGGATCATTGTCAGTAATTAACAGAAGAATTATTTAAATTGGATAATGAAAAGTTCAGACAAGTTGTTTTCTTTTTCTTTAAATAGCAGCAAAAAGGGGCTTTAAATTTATTTTAATCATCAACATAGCAATCAGTTGTATGCAATTTGCTTTGCTTTACTTGGCAAAATCAACATTCAATGTCACTTTAATACCTCTTTAGAATAATGAGAATGATGTTTTATTACCAATTTATTAATAGAATAAAAAAAAGTTCTAATCTCAAGCAATGTGCAAAAAATGACAAAATTCAACTCCCTTTCATGATAAAAATATACTCAATAAACTAGAAATAGAAGGAAATAACTTCAATATAATAAAGACCATATATTTAAAAACCACACTTATTCAGTGGTAGAAGACTAAATGTTTTTCTCTAAGATCAGCAATAAGACAAGTATT
Organism: Bos taurus; assembly: GCF_002263795.3. Lineage (NCBI taxonomy): Eukaryota > Metazoa > Chordata > Mammalia > Artiodactyla > Bovidae > Bos > Bos taurus. The sequence continues at coordinate 25,665,732 of NC_037344.1, read as the reverse complement.
TTTACTTTCACCACTTCTCTTTAACATAGTACTGGAAGTCCTGACTAGAGCAATTAGGTAAACAAAGAAACAAACAAACAAACAAACAAAAACCCACCAAAATTGGAAACAAGGCTGTCTCTCTTCACAGGATAACCCAGTCTTATATGTAGAAAGCCTAAAAGAATCCACACAAATGCATGTGTGCACACACACACACCTGTTAGAACTAATAAAGAAATAAAAAGCTAATAAAGAACTAGTAAAGAAATTTCAATTCAGTTCAGTTCAGTCACTCAGTTGTGTCTGACTCTTTGCGACCCCATGAACCGCAGCTCACCAGGCCTCCCTGTTCATCACCAGCTCCCGGAGTTCACCCAAACTGATGTCCATTGAGTTGGTTATGCCATCCCACCATCTCATCCTCTGTCATCCCCTTCTCATCCTGCCTCAATCTTTCCCAGCATCACGGTCTTTTCAAGTGAGTCAGCTTTTCGCATCAGGTGGTCAAAGTATTAGAGTCTCAGCTTCAACATCAGTCCTTCCAATGAATACCCAGGACTGATCTCCTTTAGGATGGACTGGTTGGATCTCCTTGCAGTCCAAGGGACTCGCAAGGGTCTTTTCCAACACTACAGTTCAAAAGCATCAATACTTTGGCATTCAGCTTTCTTCAGAGTCCAACTCTCACATCCATACATGACTACTGGAAAAACCATAGCCTTGACTAGATGGACCTTTGTTGGCAAAGTAATGTCTCTGCTCTTCAATATGCTATCTAGGTTGGTCATAACTTTCCTTCCAAGGAGTAAGCGTCTTTTAATTTCATGGCTGCAATCATAATCTGCAATGATTTTGGAGCCAAAAAAGATAAAGTCTGCCACTGTTTCCACTGTTTCCCCATCTGTTTCCCATGAAGTGGTGGGAGCAAATGCCATGATCTTCATTTTCTGAATGTTGAGCTTTAAGCCAATTTTTTCACTCTCCTCTTTCACTTTCACCAAGAGGCTTTTTAGTTCCTCTTCACTTTCTGCCATAAGGGTGGTGTCATCTGCATATCTGAGGTTATTGATATTTCTCCCAGCAGTCTTGATTCCAGCTTGTGCTTCTTCCAGCCCAGCGTTTCTCATGATGTACTCTGCATAGAAGTTAAATAAGCAGGGTGACAATATACAGACTTGACGTACTCCTTTTTCTATTTGAAACCAGTCTGTTGTTCCATGTCCAGTTCTAACTGTTGCTTCCTGACCTGCATATAGGTTTCTCAAGAGGCAGGTCAGGTGATCTGGTATCCCCATCTCTTTCAGAATTTTCCACAGTTTACTGTGATCCACACAGTCAAAGGCTTTGACATAGTCAATAAAGCAGAAATAGATGTTTTTCTGGAACTCTCTTGCTTTTTTGATGATCCAGTGCATGTTGGCAATTTGATCTTTGGTTCCTCTGCTTTTTCTAAGACAAGCTTGAACATGTGGAATTTCGGAATGAAAATTGACCTTTTCCTTTTCACTGCAGAGTTTTCCAAATTTGCTGATATTTCAGGGTACAAAATTAACATTCAAAAATAATTTATATTCCCATATACTAACATGGAATGATACAAAAAAAATTTAACAATCTCACTTACAATAACATGAAGTAGAAGATATAATACTTAAGAATGCATATATAATATATATATACACACACAAGTATAATATAAAATACTTATTATATTGTATACATTATTATATTATATATTATTATATATAATATTTCAATATAAAATATAATTAATACTGTAATCATAATATATTATATTCTATAAATATAATTAATATTGTAATTGTAATATCATATTATGTTATATTATATAAATATAATTATATCTAATATATTATAATATATATTCAGAGAAGGCAATGGCACCCCACTCCAGTACTCTTGCCTGGAAAATCCCATGGACGGAGGAGCCTGGTAGGCTGCAGTCCATGGGGTCGCTAAGTTGAACACGACTAAGTGACTTCACTTTCACTTTTCGCTTTCATGCATTGGAGAAGGAAATGGCAACCCACTCCAGTGTTCTTGCCTGGAGGATCCCAGGGACAGGGAAGTCTGGTGGGCTGCCGTCTGTGGGGTCACACAGAGTCAGACACGACTGAAGTGACTTAGCAATAGCAATAATATATATTATAAAATTATATATAATATAATATATTATATTATAGTAATATATATAGAAATAGTATAAAAATATATAATTATATATAATAATATATAATATGAAAATATAAATGTATAATAATATATTATTAAATATTTACATATAAACATATAGTAATATAATATATAAATATATATTATAAAAGATATAATTGTATATTGCAATTTGAATATATAATATATTGTAATTAATATTATAAAATTAAATAATAGAAAATATAATATATGTTTTATCAATAGTGTATATTTTATTTACATATATAAATACTTATATACTTATGTGTATATATATATATAATATATATATACACACACACACAAGTATAAGATAAAATAATTAAGAATACATACATATATATATATATATATATATACACACACACACACACACACACACACATATGCATGGGCTTCCCTGGTGGCTCAGTGGTAAAGAGCCACATCTCCTTTTAATACAGGAGATGGCGGTTTGACCTTTGGGTCAAGAAGATCCTTTGGAGAAGGAAATGGCAACCCACTCCAGTAAATTTCATGGACAGAGGAACTGGTGGGCTATAGTCCATGGAGTGGCAAAACAGAAACAACTTTGCAACTAAACAACAACAAGTATATATATGTGTGTGTGTGTGTGTGTGTATATATATATATAGAGAGAGAGAGAGAGAGAGAGAGAGAGAGAATGTAGAGCCAAGGAATAAACTTTCTCATATGTTGTCAAATGATTTTTGACATGGGTGCCAATAGGAAAAGAATGATAATTTCAATAAATTATGTTGTTAAACTGGACATCCAGATGAAAAGCAATGAAGTAGGGTTTTACAGTATAACACACAAAAAAATAACTCAAGATGGATCAAAGACCAAAGCCTAAGAACTAAATCTATAAAACTTTAGAAAAAATATTAGGGGGAGACTTTATTACATTGTATCTGGCAATGGTTTCTTGAGTATGATACCAAAAACACAGGCAACAGAAGAAAAAAATAGTAGTTAGACTATGTAAAAAATTTTGAACTTTTATGCATCAAAGGACACTATGAATAGAGTTAAAAGGCAATGCTTGGAGTATGAGAAAATACTTCTAAATCATATAGCTGCTAAGAGATTAATATCCAGAATATATAAAGAGCTTATACAATTTAACAGCAAGAAAAATACAATCTGATTTTTAAATGGATAAGGAACTTGAATAAGCATTTTTTTAAGTGATATACAGATGGCCAATAACTGCATGAATGATGTTCAACATTAGTAATCACTAAAGATGAGAATCTAAACTATAGTGACAAACCATTTAACACCCATTAGGATTACTCTTGTAAGACAAAAGAAACAAAACAAAGCAAACAAAGAAAAGGTAACTTTTGGTAAAAATATAAAGCAAGCAAAAACAAACAAAGCAAAATGAAAAAACCCAGAAAATAATCGTTGCTGAGAATGTAAAGAAATTGGAACCCTTGTGCATTGCTAAGAATGTAAAATGATGCAACTGCTAGGAAAACATAATGGCATTTCCTCAAAAATTAGCTATAAAATTGCCATATGACTGAGCATTTCCACTTCTGGGAATATAGCCAAAAGAATTAAAAGCAGAGACTCAACCAGATATTTGTGCATTCATGTTCACAGCAACGTTATTCATAATAGCCCTAAGAAGGAAAGAGCCTGAGTGTCAATAGATGGAGAGCTGAATAAGCAAAATGTGTCAAGTACATACAATGGAATATTATTCAGTCTTACAAAAGACAGAAATTCTAACACATACTATAACTGGGATGAAACTTGAAGACATTATGCTAAGTGAACTAAGCCAGTCATAAAAGGACAAATCCTATACAATTCCACTTATATGAGGAATCTAGAAAAGTCAAGCTGTTAGGGTTAAATGCTAGAATGGTGATTGTCACCATTCTAATATTCATATGGAAGGTATGGGGAATTAAGTATTTAATGTGAACAATTTCAATTTGGGAAGAAGAAAAAGTTCTGGAGATGGATGGTGGTGATGTTTGCCAGATGATGTGAGTATAATGAATGCCACAGTCCGTGTGTGTGTATGCTAATTTGCTTCAGTCATGTCTGACTCTTCGCAACCCTATGGACCATAACTATCCTCCAGGCCCATCTGTCCATGAAGAATCTCCAGGCAAGAATACTGGAGCAGGTTGCCAGGCCCTCATCCAGGGGATCTTCCCAGCCGAGGGATTGAACTGGTGTCTCCAATGTCTCCTGCATTAGCTGGCGGGTTCTTTACCACTAGCGACACCTGGGAATAAAAAAAGTATCAATATGGCAACTTTTGCATAATCTTTCATGTAGATTATTACTACATATTAAAAAATTAACCATTAATCTGTATACTTCTCTATGTGTTCCAACAGATATATACCTCTAGTTTACCATCCAATCTTCATGGACTATATTAAATTCTAAAAGGTCATACTTTATGGTACTCATTCTCCAAGTAATAAGGAGCTCTTGTTTAATTGAATTTGTAGCAAACTGACAAAAATAAAACATCTTTTGTTCAAGATTCTAACATCCATTAGAGGTGGTATAATATCACCTCTCCGTTGGAATTTGACTAATTATGATATTCATCTTTATGCAAATATTACTTGGGAGCAAATCATATAGGCCAGAAAATTAACTGTATTTATATTTAGTCCCTCTTTCCCAATACAAAAACAGCATGTAGTGAAACTTAAAGGCTCCTAAATATTTGGAGGTTATATAAAAATCCCCAATGCCTGTGTTCTAAATGGTCCTAAATATTTGGGGGTTATATAAAGATTCCCATTACCTGTATTCTAAGTGGAAATACATTATCCTATGCTTTGAAGTAAGGAGTTCAGTTCAGTTCACTTCAGTCTCCCAGTCATGTTCAGCTCTTTGCAAACCCATGGACTGCAGCACGCCAGGCTTCTCTGTCCATAACCAACTCCGGGAGTTTACTCAAAGTCATGTCCATTGAGTCGGTGATGCCATCCAGCCATCTCATCTTCTGTCATCCCCTTCTCCTCCTGCCCCTAATTCCTCCCAGCATCAGAGTCTTTTCCAATGAGTCAGCTCTTCACATCAGGTGGCCAAAGAATTGGAGTTTCAGCTTCATCAGTCCTTCCAATGAACACCCAGGACTGATCTCCTTTAGGATGGACTGGTTGGATCTCCTTGCAGTCCAAGGGACTCTCAAGAGTCTTCTCCAACACCACAGTTCAAAAGCATCAATTCTTCTGTGCTCAGCTTTCTATATAGTCCAACTCTCACATCCATACATGATCACTGGAAAAACCATAGCTTTAACTACATGGACCTTTGTTGCCACAGAGGCAGAGGATCTGGGTGCAGCAGACCTGGGTATGGCATAAGCCCTCTTGAAAGAGCTTGACATTAACCCCACCATAAAGCCATCAGAGCTTACACAGGACTGGGGAAATAGACTCTTGGAGGGCACAAACAAAACCTTGTGTGCACCAGGACCCAGGAGAAAGGAGCAATGACCCCACAAGAGACTGACCCAGACATGCCCATGAGTGGCCAAAAGTCTCCAGCAGAGGCATGGGTCAGTGGTGGCCTGCTCCAGGGTTCGGGGGCACGGAGTGCAGCAGTGTGTGCATGGGACCTTTTGAAGGAGGTCACCATTATCTTTATTACCTCCACCTCAGGAAAAGCAACAAGGAGTTCATTTAGGTACAATTTAATAAAACTAATAAAAGTGTAGCTGTTCTTTTACCACTCAAATATGGAACACATCGTGTTGAAAAATATCCCAAAGGAATAATTATCATATGATAACCATATCCTCTCTTCTTACTGTTAATTAAATTAATTAATTAATGGTCTTTCCCCATGTGGACTTGACTTAATGTGCCAAATATAATTACCAGTTCAAGAAGTAGAGATGAGGTGATTTTATTCATGGTTACACAAAGCCATGACCCAATGAACTTTGTAATAATGCAACTGGCGAGAAAGAGATTTTGATTTTTTTAGAGAAATGTTATTTGTTGAAGAGAAAGATAACACAGGAAGAGAATATTATTGGTTGAAGTCTATTAAACATATATAATTAATATTAAAGCTGTTTGAAACAATAGAAGCTGTTTGGGAAATAAAGTGGAATCCATATATTAATATTCATGGAATGCATTTTACCCATTGATGGGTAACATATCTTTACGGTTGAGTGCACCAACTCTGGGACCACAACATACCTCCTCAATTTCAGCTTTGCCACATAATGGTTGGATGATCTTTGGAAATATACATTGCTTACATAAGAGTAAGTTTCTGCAAATATGGATAATAGTAATGCCTACATAATGGGGCTAATGTGAAAGGTTCAAAGAGTAAAGTGTGTAAAACAGTAAAACCATGTACCTGGAACATTATAACAATTAATGGTTTTCATTATAAATAATTATATCATTATATCATCCTATTTTTACCACTCAAATATTTACAGAATCGTATATATACATGTAGAAAATGAGTCATGGGCACATACATCAAACTCTTGACCAATAACTAGATAGGTACATATCAGGGAAAACAGCAGGAAAAAAAAGTCACCAGAAGATATCTCTTATTTTCTAGAGAAAAATAAACAGTATTTATCTAGTTTCTATTAGATATCTTAAAATTGTTTCTCTTTTTAAATGGTCAGCATATGCATAAAAGAAAATGTGATTTTTCTCCTTATACCTGGTAAGTAAATTTGAACATATGTATACAAAACAAGAACAAATCAATATGGTAAATAAAGTAAAACTAATATTGGTGTTGCTCTTTAATAAACTCATTTAACATTATAGCATAACCACTAGTTTTAGAAGACACTTAAAGATAATTTGGATTAAATGTTTCAATTTATATTCCTCTCTTTGCTAGAGCAGGCGTGAAGAGATACCCCACATCCAAGGTAAGAGAAACCCAAGTAAGATGGTAGGTGTTGCGAGAGGCATCAGAGGGCAGACACACAAACCATAATCACAGAAATCTAGTCAATCTAATCACACAGACCACAGCCTTGTTTAACTCAATGAAACTAAGCCATGCCATGTGGGGCCACCCAAGACGGGTGGGTCATGGTGGAGAAGTCTGACAGAATGTGGTCCACTGGAGAAGGGAATGGCAAACCACTTCAGTATTCTTGCCTTGAGAACCCCATGAACAGTATGAAAAGGCAAAATGATAGGATACTGAAAGAGGAACTCCCCAGGTCAGTAGGTGCCCAAATTGCTACTGGACATCAGTGGAGAAATAACTCCAGAAAGAATGAAGAGATGGAGCTAAAGCAAAAACAATACCCAGTTGTGGATGTGACTGGTGATAGAAGCAAGGTCCGATGCTGTAAAGAGCAATATTGAATAGGAAGCTGGAATGTCAGGTCCATGAATCAAGGCAAATTGGAAGTGGTCAAACAGGAGATGGCAAGAGTGAACGTCGACATTCTAGGAATCAGCTAACTAAAATGGACTGGAATGGGTGAATTTAACTCAGATGACCATTATATCTACTACTGCAGGCAGGAATCCCTTAGAAGAAATGGAGTAGCCATTATGGTCAACAAAAGAGTCTGAAATGCAGTACTTGGATGCAATCTCAAAAACGACAGAATGATCTCTGTTCGTTTCCAAGGCAAACCATTCATTATTACAGTAATCCAAGTCTATGCCCCAACCAGTAACTCTGAAGAAGCTGAAGTTGAACGGTTCTATGAAGACCTCCAAGACCTTTTAGAACTAACACCCCAAAAAGATATCCTTTTCATTATAGGGGAGGAATGCAAAAGTAGGAAGTCAAGAAACACCTAGGGTAACAGGCAAATTTGGCCTTGGAATATGGAATAAAGCAGGGTAAGGCTAATAGAGTTTTGCCAAGAGAACACACTGGTCATAGCAAACACCCTCTTCCAACAACACAAGAGAAGACTCTACACATGGACATCACCAGATGGTCAACACCGAATGCAGATGGATTATATTATTTGCAGCCAAAGATGGAGAAGCTCTATACAGTCAACAAAAACAAGACCGGGAGCTGACTGTGGCTCAGATCATGAACTTCTTATTGCCAAATTCAGACTTAAATTGAAGAAAGTAGGGAAAACCACTAGACCATTCATGTATGACCTAATCAAATCCCTTATGATTATACAGTGGAAGTGAGAAATAGATTTAAGGGACTATATCTGATAGATAGAGTGCCTGATGAACTATGGACGGAGGTTCGTTACACTGTACAGGAGACGGGGATCAAGACCATCCCCATGGAAAAGAAATGCAAAAAAGCAAAATGGCTGTCTGGGGAGGCCTTACAAATAGCTGTGAAAAGAAGAGAAGCGAAAAGCAAAGGAGAAAAGGAAAGATATAAGCATCTGAATGCAGAGTTCCAAAGAACAGCAAGAAGAGATAAGAAAGCCTTCCTCAGCGATCAATGCAAAGAAATAGAGGAAAACAACAGAATGGGAAAGACTAGAGATCTCTTCAAGAAAATTAGAGATACCAAGGGAACATTTCATGCAAAGATGGGCTCGATAAAGGACAGAAATGGTATGGACCTAACAGAAGCAGAAGATATTAAGAAGAGGTGGCAAGAATACACAGAAGAACTGTACAAAAAAGATGTTCACGACACAGAAAATCACGATGGTGTGATCACTGACCTAGACCAAGACATCCTGGAATGTGAAGTCAAGTGGGCCTTAGAAAGCATCACTACGAACAAAGCTAGTGGAGGTGATGGAATTCCAGTTGAGCTATTTCAAATCCTGAAAGATGATGCTGTGAAAGTGCTACACTCAATATGCCAGCAAATTTGGAAAACTCAGCAGTGGCCACAGGACTGGAAAAGGTCAATTTTCATTCCAATCCCAAAGAAAGGCAATGCCAAAGAAGGCTCAAACTATCACACAATTGCACTCATCTCACACGCTAGTAAAATAATGCTCAAAGTTCTCCTAGCCAGGCTTAAGCAATATGTGAACCGTGAACTTCCAGATGTTCAAGCTGGTTTTGGAAAAGGCAGAGGGACCAGAGATCAAATTGCCAACATCCATTAGTGTTGGGGGCCAGAGTGAGGTACTCCGCCTGTGACAAAGGTCATGAGGAAGGAGGCTCAACATACGCAAAGGCGAGATCGAGCCTCAGGAGTTCCCCTGGAAATCCTCGAGCATCTACCCCCATAACCAGACCCTGCCTACTTTACTACTTTGTGCTCATCTACACCTCTGACTTTACGAGGGGCTGTCCCCCACCACCTCTTTTGGAGAAGGAATTAATTTAGAGCTCCAGTTAATAAAAACTCCTGGGCGTGACAAGAGTGTTTTAACCTGCAAACTCCTCTGAGGGTTCTCTGGCCTGCCTGACAGGATTGTCCAGCCACATGTGATCACTCACAGCCTCCCAACCGTGAGAGGCACGAGATGCTTTAAACCTTCTAAAAACAGGTTCCTTAGAAAAGTTAGAAAACTATTAGTATAAGTATAATGGGCTGATTAGAAATTGAAACATGTAGAATATCATGTAAGAAACGAGTTGCCAGTCCAGGTTCGATGTGCGATACTGGATGCTTGGGGCTGGTGCACTGGGACGACCCAGAGGGATGGTGTGGGGAGGGAGGAGGGAGGAGGGTTCAGGATGGGGAACACATGTATACCTGTGGCGGATTCATTTTGATATTTGGCAAAACTAATACAATTATGTAAAGTTTAAAAATAAAATAAAATAAAATAAAAATTGTATTGGTGAAGGGTTTTTCATCTGTTGAGCCAATGTTTGTTGCTAAGTCTCCACATCCCCTGCCCTTACACACATTAATGAATATATAGAAGAAATAAGTATTAACCTTTGATATTAATCATGTTTATATAGAAGAAATAAGTGTTAACCTTTGATATTAATCACGTTAGACCTTAGGCTAAGTAAATTCTTTCCTTAACTAAAACCAGCTACACCCTCACCCTATAGGAATGTAACTTTATTTGGGTGGCGTCTGTTTTAAGAATAATCACCCCTGGAGAAATAAGTGTTGACTGACCGCTGTCACAAGGAGAGGGTCGTAAATTGTCAGCAGGCCCCCCTGGCCAGAAGATGATGTAACACCCCTAAGACCTCTGTATACATTTGTGTGAAGTACCTGACTTTAATAAAAGTCAGGACTGCTGTCCCCGCATGACTTTTGTATAACATCTCTGTGTATAAAAACAGACTCTGGAAAATGAAGAATTGGGATCAGTTCCTCGAAATACTGGTCTCCCCATATTTTTCTCCCTCTCAAACTCTGGTTGAGTCTCCATCTGGAGCTCGGAACCCACCATGCTTACTAATTATGCCTGGGCTTTTAAGATCCGACCCGGGAGGCCTCAGTGTCTCCTCTCCTTCAGGAGAACGGAAGGACGCCTGTGGCCTACGTAAGTGGTGCAAACTTCTTGTCTTGAAGTTTTATTGGTCTCCCGCGTAAACCAAGCTACTCAGCCTCTTTTCTCCACTGAATTTTCCTACTGAGCTATCCTTATTCTATTACTCTTTATATCTTTAATTAATATCTAATTGAAGCTATTGTATCCTGACCCTCGCCGACGCCATCCCCGCTTCGAACTCCCTGGATCAGCTGGGGCTGGACCCAGGCACATTAGATCATGGAAAAAGCAAGAGAGTTCCAGAAAAACATATATTTCTGCTTTATTGACTACGTCAAAGCCTTTGACTGTGTGGATCACAAAAAGCTGTGGAAAATTCTGAAAGAGATGGGAATACCAGACCACCTGACCTGCCTCTTGAGAAATCTGTATGCAGGTCAGGAAGCAAGAGTTAGAACTGGATGTGGGACAACAGACTGGTTCCAAATAGCAAAAGGAGTATGTCAAGGCTGTATATTGTCACTTAACTTATTTAACGTATATGCAGAGTACATCATGAGAAACGCTGGGGTGGAAGAAGCACAAGCTGGAATCAAGATTGCCAGGAGAAATATCAATAACCTCAGATATGCAGATGACACCACCCTTATGGCAGAAAGTGAAGAGGAACTAAAAAGCCTCTTGATGAAACTGAAAGAGGAGAGTGAAAAGTTGGCTTAAAGCTCAACATTCAGAAAATGATGATCATGGCATCCAGTCCCATCACTTCATGGGAAATAGATGGGGAAACAGTGGAAACAGTGTCAGACTTTATTTTTTTTGGCTCCAAAATCACTGCAGATGGTGACTGCAGCCATGAAATTAAAAGACACTTACTCCTTGGAAGAAAAGTTATGACCAACCTAGATAGCATATTGAAAAGCAGAGACATTACTTTGCCAACAAAGGTCCATCTAGTCAAGGCTATGGTTTTTCCAGTGGTCATATATGGATGTGAGAGTTGGACTAAAAAGAAAGCTGAGTGCCAAAGAATTGATGCTTTTGAACTATGGTGTTGGAGAAGACTCTTGAGAGTCCCTTGGACTGCAAGGAGATCCAACCAGTCCATTCTAAAGGAGATCAGTCCTGGGATTTCTTTGGAAGGAATGATGCTAAAGCTGAAACTCCAGTATTTAGGCCACCTCATGCGAAGAGTTGACTCAGTGGAAAAGACTCTGATGCTGGGAGGGATTGGGGACAGGAGGAGAAGGGGACAGCAGAGGATGAGATGGCTGAATGGCATCACTGGTTTGATGACATGTATTTGGGTGATCTCCAGGAGAATGTGATGATCATGGAGGCCTGGGGTGCTGCAGTTCATGGGGTCGCAAAGAGTCGGATATGACTGAGTGACTGAACTGAACTGAACTTTGCACATAGATGAGTATGTGTGCATGCTAAGTCACTTCAGTCATGTCTGACTCTTAGCAACCCTATGAACTGTAGCCCTCCAGGCTTCTCTGTCCATGGGATTCTTCAGGCAAGAATACTGGAGTGGATTGCCATAACCTCTTCCAAGGGATCATCCTCCTTCAAGGGATTGAACCCTCATCTCTTAAAGTCTCTTGCATTGGCAGATGGATTATTATTTTCCATGGATGGGTAAACTTAACACGGATATATATAATAATGTCAACATATTTCAAATGCAACTCTATTTCTGCCTTTTGCAACTTTGGACTTTCCTCTTAGTATTTTAAGTGAAGTTGTTCACTTAAAATACAGATTTCATTTTACCTGTACTTTCCCTCTGGATTCCTAACATCAGTACACTCCACCAGCTCCATTTTTTATCTGATCACTTTCATGTATGTTGCTTTGTCATTCTCATTTCTTCACTTATTCTGACTCTACTTCTAGGTTGCAGAAATTCTGTCTGCTAGTCATCCTATTATCACATCTTTATCCATTGTCATCTATTTGAATATTATCCTTGCTTCACATTTCTAGAAATTTTGTTTATTACCACATTGCCTATTGCATTATATTTTGTATTTATGAATTTTTATCTTTTCCCTATAGTTTATTTTTTTTCTTCAATGGCCCGAATTTACTTTATGTCTTTTTTTAATCTTCTATATGTTTAAATGTGTTACTTCCCTAAATGATACTATCACTTAATGCATAAACAGGTGGAAAGTTTGGTAAGGTGTAAAAAGATGAGGCTAACATCTATTTCCAGCATCTAATCCAAAGACAATTCTTGTTCATACTGGTGTAAGTAAATACATGCATGTACATATTATATACCAATGTTATAAATATATAAAACACACAGTAACATTATATATATATATATATATATATAGTTAGTTAGTTAGTTAGTTAGTTAGTTAGTTAGTGTTAGTTGCTCAGTCATGCCTGACTCTTTGGGACCCCATGGACTGCAGCCCACCAGGCTCCTTTTTCCATGAGATTTTCCAGGCAAGGATACTGGAATGACTTGCCATTTCCTTCTCCAGGGGATCTTCCCAACCCAGGGATTGAATCTGGTTCTCCTGCACTGCAGGCAGATTCTTTACCGACTGAGCTACAAGGGATGTCAGGGTTTCTCTGTGTTTTATTCATATACAATATTTCTATTCAAATTACTCTGCTCTCAAATATTCATAATGGTAAAATCTTCTTAAAATTTTGCTTGACTTTCTTCCTTTCAGTCATTACCTGGGCTAAAAGATTTTGGTACTAGTAGATGTTATGATCAAGGAAGAGAGGCTGGGAATTTAAAAAGGTGTGAAGGCGTGTATGGTCTCAACCCCAAGCACCTTCTATTTCTCTTTGCACTGAGTGACCAAATTTTGTGTTTATATTTTTTGTGTGAACAAGCAAGACTGTTTGGCCTGCAGTTTTATATTTTACTAAGCCAAAACCTATTTAATGCAAAATTATTTCATTTTCCTGAGTCTGCTTCTACATTATTTTTACTCTCTTCAGCCAGTAAAGCATGTCCACTTACAATGTATATGTAAAAAGATATGATATTGTTGATGTAGTCTTAAAACTACTTTTTAATCTATAATTAAGATTATGTGTGTCATTATTTAACAATACATGTTCACACAGTATACAGATATACAGTAATGATATATCATTTACGTTACTATTCAACCCTCTTCCAGGACAAGTGCACTGTGGAAATTGGTCTGAAGGTCTTTCTGAGCCCACTCAACTCCTCACACCATCCCAAAATAGAGTATATGTTATCTTCACATATCCCCAAAATCACTTTGTCAAGAAGTGGTTCTGAGTCATTATTGTATCCCTTATCTGCTACCCTGCACTGTATCTGACAAAGTTTATTATAACAAAGGACAGTGTTCTCTAATCCTCCACAGCTAATGCCACATTCACATACTTTATATATCTTCCTGATGTGGAGAACTGGTTAAATGATGTCTTCAAAGCAAAATTCTGAGAAGTTCTGGTTCCCTCAAGTGTCATTCATGTCCAGCTCTTTGAGAACCCATGGGCTCTAGCCTACCAGGCTCTTCTGTCCATGGAATTCTCCAGGCAAGAATACTGGAATGTGTAGCCATTCCCTTCTCCAGGGGGATCTTCCCAACCCAGAGATCGAATTCGGGTCTCCTGCATTGCAGGCAGATTCTTTAAAATTTGAGCCATAAAAATTTGCAAATTTATGGAACAATTGACATGAAGCAGCATTATTGATGATTTTCCTGTGAGAGTTTTAAGTCTTATTTTGTACCATTTGACATAACATTTAGGATTATTAATTTTACTTTTGAAGTATTTTTTTCTGTTTAAAGACCAGAATTACATCAATGGGCAGATGACATATTTTCTGTACTCGTGTTACTGATGGGAAACTTCTTTCCTGGAGCATTTTAAATAAATCTGTTTTTAATTCATGTCTGTGCTGTTTGTGTTACATGGCTGGACTGCTCACCCAGATTTATTTCTAGTATTATACTATTTTATCTAAATGATCATCAGTGCCTTTTGCAATTCTGATTACCCAGGGGATTACTTGTCTGACAACCAAACCACCTGCCCAGAAGTAAATTATGCTGCAGCTGTACCAATTGTCAGGATTTATTTTCTTAGAATCTTACCATGGTAATATGTGTCCTTTATAATCTCAGCCATTATATTAGTAAGATGTATGTGGAAGGATTAGAATATACATTTATATAAGATCTTAATTTGTGCAACACATCCTTATGTCAGCTCTATATTAAATCCTATAAGCAGATACTCAATCTAGGCATACATTTCTACCAGAATCTAAATCTGTGCATATCTTAAGTAGTGAAACAAAAATAGTATAGTTAAAATCCTTAATAAAATGAAGAATATTAACAAAATTATGGCCAATATACCATGTCAACTGCGTAATAGTTATCTTCAGGAAATTGCAACAAATATGTTCTTTCTGATTGTCAAAAAGGCAAGTGTCGGTAGAGACTTTTTTTTCTACTTAACAACATAAAAACACTAACAAAATCTTTGAAACTACTAATATCAAATTTCATAGTTTATAGGAATTTTCCAGGCCAGAGTACTGGAGTGGGTAGCCTTTCATTTCTCCAGGACGTCTTACCAACCCAGGGATTGAACCTAGGTCTCCTGCCTTGTGGGTCGATTCTTTACTGGCTGAGCCACAAGAGAGGCCCAGTAATACTGGAGTGGGTAGCTTACCCATTCACCAGCGGATCCGTCCTCCAGGAATCCAACTGGGGTCTCCTGCATTGCAGGCGGATTCTTTACCAACTGAGCTATCAGGGAAGCCAGGTAAAACATTATATTAATAGAATTTAAAATGTTTTATGACATTTCATAGAAATGCTTTCCTCTTTTTTCCTAATATTCATTTATTTGGTTGATTTTAAGGAATATCAATCTATCTATCTATGGGCTTCTGAGGTGGAGCAGTGGTAAAGAAACCACCTGTCAATTCAAGAGACACTGGTTCCATCCCTGGGTCCAGAAGATCCCCTGGAGTAAGAAATGGCAACCCACTCCAGGATTCTTGCCTGGAAAATTCCACCAATAGAGGAGCCTGGTGGGCTAGAGTCCATGGGGTCTCAAAGAGTTGAACATGACTGAGCACCAGCATGCACACACACACACTCATTTTTTCTTAGTGAATTTAATGAAATATATGTATATATTAATTATTGATATTATATATAACAAATATATTAAGTATATTTATATTGGTATATTCCTTAAGGAAATATAAATATATTCATTATTATTATTCCTACAATACTGTGTGTGTGTGTGTGTGTGTGTGTGTGTGTGCTGTGCTCAGTCATGTCCAATTATTTGCGACCATACAAACTGCAGCCCACCAGATATTCATGGGATTCTCCAGGCAAGAATACTGGAGGAGGTTGTCATTTCCTGCTCCAGGGGATCTTCCCAACCCAGGGATCAAAACCACATCTCTTGTGTCTCCCAGATTGGCAGGTGGATTCTTTACCTCTGAGCCATCTAAAAGGGAACATAATAAAACACTAACTCTCTATATTACTTTACACCTTTTAAGGAGATTAACGTGTATCAACTGGCTAATACTAATAGAAAACTATGATAAATATATGCAGAAGCTGGAAGTGAAAAGAAAAGAGACCTAATTATTAGAACTATAAATACAAATAAAATTATATCTCCCACACCATGCGAACTTTGAAATAAGTACAGAGGTTTAATGATGTCACCAGGAAGCCAGGCTCTTTTGATCTGTTTGCCTTGCTTTCTTTGGGATATGCCTATTACCCTCACTGTCCTGGTCAAGCGAAAGAATCTAGAAACAGGAGCTAAGCTCTGAAACATACAGCGTGTGTGCATCTTCACTGGCAGCTTGCCTTTCTTCATTTAACTATATAGCTTAAAATTTCCAGTAAGTACTCAGACCAGTCTGAGTCTTCAAATGGCTGCAAAAGCCTATTCTGATGTGAAAGGACATTATTTAACATTTTTCTATTATTCATTATTCATAGTTTCTCATCCTTAGCTACTACAAATGATTAATGATTCAGTTCAGTCAGTTCAGTTCAGTCACTCAGTCGTGTCCGACTCTTTGTGACCCCATGAATCACAGCACACCAGGCCTCTCTGTCTATCACCAACTCCCAGAGTTCACTCAGACTCACGTCCATCGAGTAGTGATGCCATCCAGCCATCTCATCCTCTGTCGACCCCTTCTCCTCCTGCCCCCAATCCCTCCCAGCATGAGTCTTTTCCAATGAGTCAACTCTTCACATGAGGTGGCCAAAGTATTGGAGTTTCAGCTTTAGCATCATTCCTTCCAAAGAAATCTCAGGGCTGATCTCCTTCAGAATGGACTGGTTGGATCTCCTTGCAGTCCAAGGGACTCTCAAAAGTCTTCTCCAACACCACAGTTCAAAAGCATCAATTCTTCAGTGCTCAGCTTTCTTCACAGTCCAACTCTCACATCCATACATGACCACTGGAAAAACCATAGCCTTGACTAGACAGACCTTTGTTGGCAAAGTAATGTCTCTGGTTTTGAATATGCTATCTAGGTTGGTCATAACTTTCCTTCCAAGGAGTAAGCGTCTTTTAATTTCATGGCTGCAGTCACCATCTGCAGTGATTTTGGAGCCCCCAAAAATAAAGTCCGACACTGTTTCCACTGTTTCCCCATCTATTTCCCATGATTAATGATTACACCCGAACTTCTGTTTTTCTGCATATATATAAAGATATCTGCGGGGATTTTTCTTGGAATCTGTGTTGTTTTGAAAACTAATGTGCACATTTGAAAGTGTTGATAAACATTTAAATTGTCACACATGGTCTTTAAAAGTTGACATTTCTACCAATGCTAAAGGGCCAAATTACCAACACGAGTATGTTCTACTTATAACACATTTTTTATTTTTACCAATCTGATAAATGACAGTGTATGTGTATGGCTTTGTTATTTGCCCCAGAAATAGATTCCTGTCTTTTGCTGAAAAAATCCTGAGTACCTGGATCTAGGGTTCCTTATGATTTCTCATTAACTACTGAAGCTTCCCCTTAACCATTCAGTTTTATCTCTGCGTGGGTTCTGTTGCCAGATGCTCAACCTCTACAACCTAGGGTCTTGATGACTTGACGACTTTGCCTTGATGACTCATCTCACTGCTGTGGGTCATTCTGAATCTTTACAGCAGGTCACTGCTAACTTTATGTCAGCATTGCTTCTTCTTATTTTTTTTCATTGAAACTGTTTTTTCTTTTTTTTCAATTCTTAAAACTCTGTATATCATTTAGCAATTAAAAAAAATCTCTAAAATTGTGGGCTGGATGTAAATGAAGTGTCAAATCAGACAAAATAATCTTATAAACTCCAGCTGTAAGTGCATATGGTGCTGCCCTCATATTCTGCTGTGTAATGTTCATCACTGAGAGTCCTTTCTCCCCACCATTACTTTCATAACAAACTCATCCACTATGAAACAGACATGCCCTCAAATATGAGGGCAATTTGATACTGTTTGTGAACTACTTTTTAGAATTTGGGCAACTGATATTTCCCCTCTTTCAGACATGCCAATTTTTAAGAATCTATTTCTTGACAGTCTGGTGCAAAACTTTCAACATTCAGTCAAATTATCATACATAATTCATACAAATAATCATTTTATGGAAGTATCCATAAAGTGGATTTTTGTATTTTATCTGTTTATTAAGTGTGCTTGCTTAAATTTTTATTTCACCCTTGGTCAAATAATCAGCTAATGTCACCTTCTCTGGCTCCTTAATTTCACATTTAAGACAACATCTGTTTTCTATTATTTTTTAGATGCTGTCATTTGAATGAGGAAAGAAGCTAAGAAGTATCAGGGAGTAGTACCAAGTGTAAGGATGTGACCATAACTGCTTTACACTAAACCAAGCATTGCTCTGAAACCACTTGCCCAAGTTGATTTCTCACAGTATAACAAGAACACAACTCTATGGCAACAGGCAAAATAGTTAATTGATTCAAAATAAGCCTCACGTTGCTACTTGCTCTGAAATAGAAGCCTGAATCACAACAGAAAACCAGCCTAGTGGCACCTTTCTTTGATCCAAATGATTTCTGGAAGCAAATAGATATAAGAAGACATCTTTTACAGCATCATGCCAGGAAGGTTAACTACTTTTTATGCTTCAAAGTCACTCTCACTGTCTAGAGAACATCATGCCTAAATTGGAAAGGGCACATCTTTTTTGCTTTAGCTGTTGTTGTCTGATTAATACAGGAAGTCAAACTTGTTGTTTTTACTTTTAACCATTGATGGTTTATCATCATATATTGTATATCTTCAGAGGAGCAACTGCATCCACGTGGTTCATATACTTTTCATATAAATGAAAGTCAGGATATAAGCTACTAGACTTTATAACACAGTAGACATTCATTTGAAGTATTACATGTAAAAAGAATCTACATGCTTTATTATTCCACCTTTATGGGAAGAGGGGAGAGATAGATTGACAGCCTTTTAATTTGCATTATGTTACATTCAAGGAAAAAAATGAGATACTTATTGGTATTAAGAGGTAGGGTTCCTTATGTGGGTGGTTGGAAGATGAGGTCCTTTTGTTCCTTTTGCATTCAAACCTTTCCCACCTTCCACCCCAGTATATCCAACCCACTTCTTTGGACTGAATGGAACTGGGAGCTAGTAGGTAGGTCTATTGAAGGTACTGCTGGTAGCCTCTTCAGTGAGGCTGCTGCTGGCATTATCAGATGAGCTTTAAAAAGGAGATGTTCTGCTTCATTCAAGGCATAGCCCTCAAATCCTGGACATTTGTACTCATTCTGTATTAATTTTCCTAGTGCCAGTATTCAGCCAAGATCCTGATGGCTTTGTAACATAGTCATTTTTTGTTACAATCACAGAAAGAAACAAATGTTTCTGATGGCTACCTCACATTAGAAATTATCCAGTTCTTAGATGTCCATGGAGAAATATTCCATGATCTTCAATAGGTCCTGGATGCATTTATGCTGCTGCTGCTGCTACGTCGCTTCAGTCGTGTCCGACTCTGTGTGACCCCATAGACGGCAGCCCACCAGGCTACCCGTCCCTGGGATTCTCCAGGCAAGAACACTGGAGTGGGTTGCCATTTCCTTTTCCAATGCATGAAAGTGAAAAGTGAAAGTGAAGTCGCTCTGTCGTGTCCAACTCCAGCGACCCCATGGCCTGCAACCCACCAGGCTCCTCTGTCCATGGGATTTTCCAGGCAAAAGGACTGGAGTGGGGTGCCATTGCCTTCTCCGGGATGCATTTATAGAAGTGTATTAATTTGCTATTGCAGCATAAAATTGACTGCACATTGCATCTTAAAACACTATCCATTTATTAGCTTACAGTTCTGTAAGTCTGAAGTCTGAGTGAGTTTAACTGGGATCTCCTCCTATGATCACACATGACCCAAGTCAAACCATCAACCAGTATGGGCTGTTACCTAGAAGCTCTGAGAAAGAAGCTTTCTCTAAGCTCATTCAGGCTGTCGGTCAAATTCAGTCCCTTAAGGTTGTGCAAGTCTCTGATAGTTGTCAGCCCACAGTTCACTTTAGCTTCTAAAGACTGCCCGCCCACATTTTTTGACACATGGCTTGCTCTAACTGCAGAACCAGCGATGGCATCTCAAATATTTCCAAACTTGTGCTTTGAATCTGACCTCTTCTTAACCTCTCTAATACCAGAATATGTTATAATCACCTCAATTCTTTCTTTTATGTCAAGAATTTCTAGAAATGGAGTATGTTTTATACTAAACTGAAGAGCAAATGCACCTCAATTAATCTCCCCTTGACATTTAAAACATGACAACTTTCACTGCCCACTTGTTATACGGAAAGTATCATAACAATGGTCTTCATAAATGCATCTTCCAGAACCTGATGAGCCTCAGAAGATTCTGAGAGACCCTTGAGGTTCTAAGTGTTCTGCAATATTCTGGGTGTATCTTGTCTCTGACTTCCACAGAGGATATCTTCCTGGGCTGTTACAACTTTACAGTAATTAAAGACCTAGAGGTTAAAAAACAAGGTAAGTGGATTTTTCATGTACCCTCTTAGGAACAAATACCTCTGGGATAGGAGTGCAGATATTTGCGCTTTTCCCAAATATTCAGTAGTAATGACATTTTGAGGGCCATTGTCCCAAATACTATAAATCTATACTATGACAGTTGTTAAGGAGAAAGTCTCTATGATTCTAATTTAAAGATAATTATTGGGATTGTTACTTCATAATCACAGGTTTGGCTAAAACATATATTACCCTTTTGTACTGAAAAAATGTGTCGTATTTGTAAAATGATGCTGTTAAAAACTTTTGGAGGAAAAGGACAAAACACACATTTTGACAAATTGTTTGTCATAGCAAATCATCTTATGATTTTAGCATTAATTTTTAATGCACATACATTATATACATAAATTCTTTAAAATTCTAGTTTACCTTTGGCTGTTTATATTAACATGTGATTTTCTTTCCATGATGAAGTATTTGATCTCACTTATCCTTCTATTTTTGATAATAAAAATACAAAAGCGCAATAAGTCAAGGTGACTTTTTTTCAACTATTCACAAAATTATTTGAAACCCACATGTATTAGTTTCACTTTCGTTTCTCATCCAGTTTTAGTCAATGTAAAACTGTTAATTTAATATTGTGTGGGTCAACATTTCCCTCAGTAATATTGGAGAAATGGATGTCTGACTCACCACATCCTAACGGGAGGATAGACAACTTCATTTCAGGAGCTTCATGCGTATCATAACTCTCTTGGTGAGCTATTTATTACCCTGTAGAATCATAAGTTATTTTTATATTATGTAAAATGCAGCATGCATCAAAGGTGACAGATGCCATTTGCAGGCTTTATTATAGTTCACCTAACAAATTGTAAGGACAGTCAAGTCAAAATGAGATTTCAGAATGCAAAATAGCATTCATACTAGTGGCTGCTTTCCTGTTATATTCTTATCCTGTCCTGTTGTGGGAATGCCTCTTTTAAGAAATGTATGAAATGTATCACTCAGTTTTTCTCTTTAAGTACCACCTGTACATTTGTGATTCTGTAATCTCATTTTAAGTATCTCTTACAAATTGAATCAGGTTCTATGAGGACAGATACTGTCATCAGCAAAAAAAAATACATGGTTAACCACAAGCTATATTCCTCACATAACAGTAAGTATATTTTCTAATACATTCAGGTGAAAATAGATGTTTCTTCTCTATAAGACTTCATTTTTTATGTATTTTACACATATAGTCAAGAGTAAAACTACTTCTTTCTTACCTTAGCAAGGGGACAGATTAAATTTAAAATGGTGGTTTCATGCACACACTGAACTATGCCCATATATTTAAAATGACAGCCCTAAAGAAAAATTTTCTTGTTATTTGAAAACAAATGTGTGGTTACCAAAGGGAAAACATGTGGGAGAGAGATAAATTAGGAGCTCAGGATTAACATACACACACTACTATATATAAAATACATATTCAACAAGGAACAGCTGTATATCATAGGAAACTCTACTCAATATTCTGTAAAACCTTATATGGGTAAAGAATCTGAAAAAGAATGAATATATGTATATGTATAATTGAATCATGTTGCTGTACATCTGAAACTAACATGACATTGTAAATGAACTACCATGCTGTGCTTAGTTGCTCAGTCATGTCCAACTCTTTGTGACTCCATGGACTGTAGCCCAGCAGGCTCCTCTGTCCATGTGAATTCTCCAGGCAAGAATAGTGGAATGGGCTGCCATGTCCTCCTCCAGGGTATCTTCCCAACCTAGGGATCAAACCCAGGTCTCCCACATTGCAGGCGGATTGTATACTATCTGAGCCACCAGGAAAGCCTTCCAATAATTTTTTTTTTAAACATGCTATTATGCACGTTTGAACAATTCATTGTGTTTAATTAAAATAACATATATCATATTATTCATATATAACATTTAAGTTATATATGGACATGAATATAATGGACATGAATCTGAGCAAATCTGGGGAGATAGTGGATGATAGAGGACTCTGGCATGCTGCAGTCCGTGGGGTTGCAAAGGGTTGGACACAATTTAGTAACTGAACAATAACAAAGTTATGTATATTATATATTATTTATGTCTATAGTATATGTATATAATCATCAAGTAACAGGATGAAAACCTATACTAGTGAAATTACAAAGTAAATAAAGAGTGAGAGAAAATAGTTCTCATTCTTATGAAACTCATATCTGAAGGACAAAAGCAAATACATATTGCATTTAAATCAAGAAAACTGAAATGACTGCACCACCCCAAAAATGAAAATTTTTATCAGCTATTTACTTAGGAGTAAATTCAGGAGGTGAAGAATGTAAACATAAGTATAGAAGGATTTTATCCAGAGAATTCTGAACTGCTTAGAACTGAAATGTATTCAATCAGTTAATGTCAAAAAACAAAGAGAAAAATTAGATTTTCCAAGAACTGGAATACAATCATATATAACCACCGTCTGAGTTACCATTTTCCTCAGGATCAATGTGATTCATTCCACAATATCCCAGCTCCATCTATTGAAGTCTGCAGTTTGTGATTGTACATTAACCAATAAGAACCCGTACTCACTAGGTTCTCTAATATCAAGGCATTAAGTCCCCAGTGCATTTTACTGGATTCAATGTTTTCCATATTCATAACAAAACTGACAAGAGATATGATGTCTTTGGTACCTGGCTCATTTTTTTTTGGTGTCATGACTCACTTCTGAAGCAATGATTTATGGTTAGAAAGAATGTGATAACCTACAGGAATCATATTCTACTTTGTTAACTCCTTCAACAGTTAGTGTAGGTAATTGCTCATAAAAGTGGCTATGAATAAGAAAGCAATGTGTGAATGTGCTACTACAGATAGTTGGAAGGAAAATTGGAACGAGCTTATTTTTGTGAGTTTTGGGGTGAATGTAGTGGAGAGATTACTTTGTTGGTTGGGAAAATGTCCATTGTTTGATGATTTGTAAGTTGATAGACTTTAAAATGGTCTAATGGCTTTCCCTACTTTCTTCAGTTTAAGTGGTCCCTCACCTCACAACAACTCATGATGTTGTTACAGACATCATGGAGTGTGAAGTCAACTAAGCCTTAGGAAGCATCACTATGAAAAAAGCTAGTGAAGGTGATGGAATTTCATCTGAGCTATTTCAAATCCTAAAAGATGCTTCTGCTAAAGTGCTGCACTCAATATGCCAGCAAATTCGGAAAACTCGGCAGTGGCCAAAGGAATGGAAAAGGTCAGTTTTCATTTCAATCCCAAAGAAAGGCAATGCCAAAGAATGCTCGAACTACCACACAATTGCACTCATCTCACACGCTAGTAAAGTAATGCTCAAAATTCTCGAAGCTAGGCTTCAGCAATACGTGAACCGAGAACTTCCACATGTTCAAGTTGGATTTAGAAGAAGCAGATGAGCCAGAGAACAAATTGCCAACACCTGTAGGATCATAGAAAAAGCAAGAGAATTTTAAAAAGTCTACTTCTTCTTTGATGTGTTAAAGGCTTTGATGTGTAGACCACAACAAACTGTGGAAATTCTTGTAGAGATGGAAATACCAGAGACCTCCTTACCTGCCTCCTGAGAAATCTGTATGCAGGTCAAGAAGCAACAGTTAGAACAGGACATGGACTGATGGACTGGTTCCAAATTGAGAAAGGAGTACATCAAGTCTGCATATTGTCACCCTGCTTATTTAATTTCTATACAGAGTACATCATAAGAAATGGTGGGCTGAATGAAGAACAAGCTGGAATCAATATCAATTCAACTCAATTCAAATCAATATTGCTGGGAGAAACATCAATAACTGCAGATATGCAGATGACACCACCTTCATGGCAGAAAGAAAAGAGGAACTAAACATCCTCTTTATGAAGGTGAAAGAGGAAAGTGAAAAAGCTGGCTTAAAAATTCAACATTCAAAAAACGAAGATCATGGCATCTGTTCCCATCACTTAATGGTAAATAGATGGGGAAACAATGGAAATAGTGACAGACTTTATTTCCCTGGGCTCCCAAATCACTACAGATAGTGACTGCAGCCATGAAATTAAAAGATGCTTGCTCCTTGAAAGTAAAGCTATGACCAACCTAGACAGCATATTAAAAAGCAGAGATGTTACTTTGCCAACAAAGGTCCCTCTAGTGAAAGCTATGGTTTTTCCAGTAGTCATGTATGAATGTGAGAGTTGGACTGTGAAGAAAGCTGAGCACTGAAGAACTGATGCTTTTGAACTGTCGTACTGGAGAAGACTTGAGAGTCCCTTGGAGTGCAAGGAGATCCAATTAGTCAATCCTAAAGGATATCAGTCCTGAATATTCATTGGAAGAACTGAAGCTAAAGCTTCAATACTTTGGCCACCTGATATGAAGAACTGACTCATTGGAAAAGACCCTGATACTGGGAAAGACTGAAGGCAGGAGGAGAAGGGGATGACAGAGGATAAGATGGTTGGATGGCATCACTGACTCAAAGGACATGAGTTTGAGCAAGCTCTGGGAGTTGGTAATGGACAGTGAAGACTGGCGTGCTGCAGTCCATGGGGTCACAAAGAGTTAGACATGATGAGAGACTGAACTGAACTGAGCTGATACTTTTAAACAGGCTTCCCAGGTTACTTAGCGGCTAAAGAATCTACCTCCAATGCAGGAGACACAGAAGATGCAGGTTTGACCCCTTGGTAGGGAAGATCCTCTGGAGGAGGAGATGGCAACCCTCTCCAGTATTCTTGCCTGCAGAATCCCATGGACAGAGGAGATTTATGGGCTACAGTCCATAGAGTCCAAAGAATCGGATACCACTGAGCACTCTTGAACACATTATTTAAAATGCATGTGTGTGATACTGAATTAGTTAAACAAACTGAATTCATAAGAAGAAAATATGGGACTTCCCAGGTGGCCCAGTGGTTAAGAACTGGCCTGCCAGGTCTTCCCTGGTGGCTCAGTAGTAAAGTATCCACCTCACAATACAGGAGACATGGATTCAATCCCTGATCTGGGAAGATCCCACAGTTCACAGAGCAGCTGAGCCTGTGTGCCATCCTTGTTAAGCTTGTGCTGTAGAGTCCAGGAACCGCAACTACTGAAGCCTACATGCCCTATAGCCTGTGCTCCACAATAAGAGAAGCCACGGCAATGAGAAGTCTGTGCACTGCACCCAGAGAGTAGCCCCTGCTCACCGCAACTAGAGAAAAGTCGGCACAGCAATGGATTCAGAACACCCAGAAAAAAAGAAAATAAATTTATAAATTAAAAAAAAAAAAAAAAGGAATCTGCCTGCCGGTGCAGCAGACACAGGTTCAATCCCTCATCTGGGAGGATTCCATATGCCACGGTGCACCTAGGCCTCTGCTGCACAACCACTGAAGCCTGCGTTCTATTGCCTGTGCTCTGCCACGAGAGAAGCTCCCACTCGCCACAGCTAGAGAAAGCCCACAGAGCAACAAAGACCCCGTGCACCCAAAAATGAATAAATATATAAAATTATTTTTTTTAAAAAAAGGAATTAAATATGGTGCTGTGAAAAGAAAAAAAAAAAAAAAGAAAGTGTCTTGTGAGTAAAATTTCTGTATCTCAGGAACCAGAGTTAAATTGGGGCTTGGAAGCCAATTATTTTATTAAAAAAAAGAACATATAAATAATGCATTGTAAGTTTTGATTTTTGTTTAATTTTCCTAGCAAGAATATTAGAGTTAGGTGCCATTTCCTACTCCAGGGGATCTTCCTGACCCAGTGACTGAACCCTAGTCTCTTGTGTCTCCTTCACTGGCAGGCAGATTCTTTACCACTAGTGCCACCTGGGAAGCCCTAGATAATGCACTGCTGCAGAGTGGTTTTTGATTTTTGTTTTGTTTTAGATTTTTTTTGGTGGGGTGATTTCAGAAGAAGATAAAAGAGAAGGGAGAAAAAATAAAAGATAATTTCCAAAAAGTAATTTGGGGCAAGGTAAATATATCTTATGACATTTTTCATTTATAGCACAATTTCATATTTTAGTACCTGGATCATCTAATTATTTTAGAAGAATTTCAGTTGTACAGATAAAATAAAACCAAGCATGCTTTTATATTTCATTATAAAGCTTAAGTAACATGGTTGGACCACTCCAAGCATCAGCTCTAAAATATCATAGTTACTTCTAAGAAGACTATGTCACAGAATAACTATCCTCACCTGTCAACAACCTCCTGCCCTCATCCATCAGTTTATTTCTGTAATAGACATTTGTCACAACCTGAAGTGCTCTGCATTCATAGACGGCGAACAGAGCAGAATCTCAAAGAATTTCATGTCAATTGGTTGTAATCACCAAAATGAACCCTTGACAGCTACATGTCTGTTCAAATGCACTCTTATCCTTATACCTTTGCTAATATCTTGCAGATCAAAAGGAGCTTTGATTTATCAGAGGTCTGTGACTAATTCACTGTGTATGGAAGGGCAGGAGAACATCCAACTTTGCTTTAATACAACACTTCTTCGGATAAGTGTGTCCAGAGTTCATTCTCAGCCCTCATCCTTGAAAAGATCCATGTAATAAAATGTGACAATTTTGATAATATATTTTTAAATTTCATACTTCCAAAGCTTCACATACTATGAACGATAGGTGTTTTGATATCTAGGGAGGAAAAAATGAAAGTGAAAACTTGAGGACTAGGCAGGACAGTG
The DNA here is from genome assembly GCF_002263795.3 of Bos taurus. NCBI lineage: Eukaryota > Metazoa > Chordata > Mammalia > Artiodactyla > Bovidae > Bos > Bos taurus. The sequence continues at coordinate 25,638,434 of NC_037344.1, read as the reverse complement.
GAAAGAAAATTAAAAACAAAACTAGAAATATTTCAGAGCTGTTTCCTGGGCTCTTTTTAAAGATTTGTTTTGATAACGTCATTTTGAAGAAAGACGCAAGTAAAGGGGTGATAATTTTGCCTGCTCTTGAAATATGTAATTGTAACCTCTAAAAGAATTTAGCAACATACGCATGATTCAGACTTTTAAACCTTACAACTCAAGTTCCAATGGCAAATATATAAATGGGAAAACTTTTTTCAATACAAAAATCTGATAATACCAGCCCATCTGTAGTCATAACCATGGAGTCAATTTTCAAATTATAAACAACACCAGAGTACTCTGCCACCTCAAATTAAACACAACTTGAGCTAAGTGTTCAATATAGTATTCCATTTGAACTAGAGTACCATCAGCTGCCTCTTCATCCACAGAGGACAGAAAGCCAGATTGTATAACTTTCCATTGATACATAGATGCATTTATTTGTAATAAATAAATGAAACTCGTAAAAGTCCTCTATATCCTATGCATTTATTTGTAATAAATAAATGAAACTCGTAAAAGTCCTCTATATCCTATACCCATCTAGGGAAAATGTGTTAATGCATATTAGAGTGAGTTTAACTTTTGAGTTTATCTTAAATTTAGAATAAGAAACAAGTAGATAAAGTAGGAAAATATCTAAATTCCTAAACTCAACAGATTATAGTTGAATGCTTGCTAGAACTTGAGAATTTGACTACTGGCTTAAATTAAGAATAGAAAAATCACACTTTTTACCTCAGCCTTTTGACCATAATGGAACATAAATCTAGTTCTGGGTCTAAAAGCATAGACAGTGGTGGGGGTCAGTCCTGAAGAGCATCAGCAGTGCCTTGGAAGGCAACTATTCCAGGAGAGTCCTTTACAAGTTTCTCGGGCAAAAGAAGACTAAACTCTTCAGGCATGGATGACAGAGCAAAGAATAGTTGTCAGAATTTAGGGGATTGATGCCTCCAGCTTCATCAGGATCACCCCATATATTATTAGTCCAATCATCAGGATCCTATTTCTTCCCAATCATGCCCTCAGAAATTTCTGTTGTCTTTCAGCCACTCAAAGAATGAATTTCTGTGTTTGGTTTTCAGAAATATTGGACTGAAGCTACAGGACATTAAGGCTGTCAGGGTGAATAAAGAAAGCTTCAGGTAGTATATGTGGAGTTTGAGATTAAAATTTGGATCCCTGAGGTCATCCTTTTCTTTCCCCACTTTGTTATTGTAGCAAGAAGCAGCCAAATTAATATTCTTTTTGACTAAAACATTCTGCGAAAATATATGGTGACTCAAAATCTTTCTGTCTATAGGTATTCGATTAGGATTATCCAATGGCAATATTTTGAGCTTTTCAACTACCATAACACACCATGAATTATATGTTTCCTGTTTACTACTAGAAATAGACTGTGTTATGGAAATGCATGTCCAAATTAACTAAAATAAGTTTCCTTACTTCAAGTTGACTTTCTTAAAATCAGTTGATTATGGACTTTAATCACATGTAGAAAATACCTTCACAGCAACACCTAGGTTTGAAATTTCAACCAAGTAGCAAAATAGAAAATAATGCCAAGTTTTATTTTTATTGTATTTTACTCTGATAAAAATGTAAGTAAAATATAGTGAGGTTGTGGGGGGTAAGCATCTTAACTTCAATATGATTTGGGTTAAAAAGCTTTACCTCTTTGACTCCCGGTTTGTATTTACCTTCATTATCTAGATCCATGAACTAAACTGTCTCACTGCTTTGTTGCCTTTGTTTAACAACCAATAGGCCCATGGTTACTTGTCCTTATATTCATTCTTGGGTTTGCACTTTTCTGCATTGTTGCTCTTTTTTTTTTTTTTTTGTATAACTTTATTTCTCTTACCCATCCTTTACCCATATCAGTTTCAGAGTGTTCTGTGTTTTCTGCTGCTGCTGCTGCTAAGTCATTTCAGTCGTGTCCGACTCTGTGCGACCCCATAGACGGCAGCCCACCAGGCTCCCCCGTCCCTGGGATTCTCCAGGCAAGAACACTGCAGTGGGTTGCCATTTCCTTCTCCAGTGCATGAAAGTGAAAAGTGAAAGTGAAGTCGTTCAGTCATGTCCGACTCTATGCGATCCCATGGACTGCCGCCTACCAGGCTCCTCCGTCCATGGGATTTTCCAGGCAAGAATACTGGAGTGGGTTGCCATCGCCTTCTCCTCTGCATTCTCTAATGCCTCTGAAATGTACTAATTTCTCTCATTGGAGTATATCTTGATTTACAAGTTAATACTTTCTTACATTCTAAATATCCATACTTCCTATAAATAATTCTCATTCATTGAAAAATTTTGTTTTCCTTTTCCAGATCTAATAAGAGTACTTCAAAATACTATTCAATCTTGTGCTAGACACAGCACAATGCCTAAGACCAAAGCAATATCAGGTTCTAGTGAAGGCAAATTAAACAAAACCATATTACTTTCATAAGACTAGTGCATCTACCTTCTAACTTCTGAAAATTGCTAACTGAAATTTTTCTCCCCCAGAGGTTTTGCCCACTTATGTTAGACTATACTTACCACTTCCATAAGGCTGAAAATTCATCTATATGCTAAATTTGTCTTTTAAAGTAATTTTCAAAAAGACTGGTTTATCTATTGACAGAGCTGAGGAATTATAAATGATTAACACTGTGTGATCTTAAAATGTGTTAATTTAAAATAAAATTTCTTTTCTACTATTACATTTGCTTAATATTTTTGTCATTCAATTTTTCTTTTATGAATAGGAGTAATAGAAGTTTTATATTAGAAATTATCCTCAAATAAGCCAATGATTTAAAAATTTTGGAATAATCATTCCTATTGTATATTCCAGTGTTTCTTTTATGAAAATATTGTATAGATGAGAATGAATATTCCAACAGAATTTTAGTTATATTTTATCAATAATGAGTGTACATTCTCCTCTTTTATTTCTCCACAAATCAATCTATTTTACAATAAAGATTTAAGGAAATTATTTAAAATACAGAAATTAATTCTAATTATCATGATCTAGCTGATATTTTTATGCCAACATTTTTTACCCTTCCCTGCTTTAATAAAACTATTTGGGTAATAAGAAAAATTAATTTGCAAATATTAAATAGATGTTTTTAATATTTTCAAGCTTTTTCAGCCTTTGAAAGTGAAAGTTTTAGTTGCTCAAACATGTCCAACACTTTGTGACTCCATGAACTGTAGCCCACCAGGTTCCTCTGTCCATGGAATTATTCAGTCAAGAATACTGGAATGTGTTGCCATTCCCTTCTCCAGGGGATCTTCCCAACTGGGTCTTCCCGCATTGCAAGCAGCTTCTTTACTGGCTGAACCACCAGGGAAGCCCTTTTCAGGGCTTCCTTTAATGTGCTTTTTAATTATATTGTTTTGTTCTTATATATGTAATGCACGTCTGTATTAAGGATAAGTACTAAGTACTAGTTGCTCAGTCGTGTCCGACTCTGCGACCCCATGGACTGTAGCCTATCAGGCTCCTGTGTCCATGGGATTTTCCAGGCAAGAGTGCTGGAGTGGATTGCCATTTCCTTCTCCAGGGGATCTTCCCGACCCAGGAATTGAACCCAGGTCTCCTGCATTGCAGGCAGACACTTTACCGTCTGAGCCACCAGGGAAGCCTGTTATGTATTAAGGATACTTGCCCAAATTTAGTATCAATAGTATTACTATCAAGTTACATAAAGACAAATGCTAGATAAGCTTACAATATTTTTTAATTCTTCTGAGAATTTGGCACAAATCCAGAGAGTGCTAAGGCTCTTAATACGAATGATTTTAAGTTTAATATATCAGTTTTGTCAAAGTTCTTATATTTTCATCTGTAGTTATTGAAGAGAAATATACAGAATTAAACAAGCATTTGATCTAGCTTTCACTGATGTTACAAATTTAATAAAAAGAAAAGAAAACAGAATGTAACCCTCTGAAACAAATATCTGAATTCCAATGAGTAATGAATAAAAAGCTATTTAACAAGTCCCTAAATCTTTTTAAGTGAAGTGTCTAATTGAATACCAACTCATCAGCATTTACTATGACAGAAAATTAAAGTAAGATAAATCTCTTTTTTATAGTATTCTGTAATTTTTATTAACCTTTTTAGATTCCCAAGTAATCATTTTTTAATTAATTTATTTTTTTAATTGAAGGATAATTGCTTTACAGAATTTTGTTGTTTTATGTCAAACCTCAATATGAATCAAGCACAGGTATACATATATCTCCTTCCTTTTGAACCTCCTTCCCATCTCCCTCCCCATCCCACCCCTCTAGGTTGATACAGAGCCCCTGTTTAAGTTTCCTGAGCCATACAGCAAATTCCCATTGGCTTTCTATTTTACATACTATAATTTAAGTTTCCATGTCACTCTTTCCATACATCTCACCCTCTCCTCCCCTCTCCCCATATCCATAAGTCTATTCTCTTTGTCTGTTTCACCATTGCTGCCCTGTAAATAAATTCTTCAGTACCATTTTTCTAGATTCTGTATATATGTGTTAGAATGCAATATTTCTCTTTCCCTTTGAAATGTATGAAGTGTATGTATGAAATGTATGAAAAGTATGAAGTGACATACTTCACTCTGTATAATAGGTTCTAGGCTCATCCACCTCCTTAGAACTAACTCAAATGCATTCCTTTTTATGGCTGAGTAATATTCCATCGTGTATATGTAGCACAATTTCTTTATCCATTCATCTGTCAATGGACATCTAGGTTGCTTCCATGTTATAGCTATTATAAATATTGCTGCAGTGAACAATGGGATATATATGTCTTTTTCAGTTTTGGTCTCCTCAGGGTATATGCCTAGGAGTGGATTGCTGGGTCATATGGTGCTTTTATGCCTAGTTTTTTAAGGAAACTCCATACTGTCTTCCATAGTGGCTGTATCAATTTATATTCCCACTGACAGTGCAAGAGCATTCCCTTTTTTCCACAGCCTCTCCAGCATCTACTATTTGTAGACTTTTTGATGAGGCCCATTCTGACCAGTGGGAGGTGATATCTCATTGTAGTTTTGATATGCATTTCTCTAATAATGAACAATGTTGAGCATCTTTTCATGTGTTTGTTAGCCATTTGTATGTCTTCTTTGGAGAAATGTCTGTTTAGGTCTTTTTCCCACCTTTTGATTGGGTTGTTTGTCTTTTTGATATTGAGTTGTATGAGCTGCTTGTATATTTTGGAAATTAATCCTTTGACAGTTGTTTCACTTGCTGTTCGGAGCAGGTGATAGCACCCTACTCCGGTACTCTTGCCTGGAAAATCCCATTATTTTCTCCCATTCTGAGGGTGATCTTTTCACCTTGCTTATAGTTTCCTTTGCTGTGCAAAAGCTTTTAAGTTTAATCAGGTCCCACTTGTTTACTTTTGTTTTTATTTCTGTTTCCATAGGAGGTGGATCACAGAGGACCTTGATTTGATTTATATCATTGTTTTCCTCTAACAGTTTTATAGTTTCTGGTCTTACATTTAGATCTTTAATCCATTTTGATTTTATCTTTGTGTATGGTGTTAGGAAGTGTTTTATAAGTTTAACATTATCAACTACATTTGCAAATAATATCTTGCTGCATTCTCTCTTTAAATATATATGTGTATATATATGTATATAGTATATAAGCACATACATATATGTATATATTTATAATATAAATATACATGTGTATATATACACACATATTTTCTATAGAACCTTTCCCCACAGGCATTAGCAAACCCCAATCTACTGTATTGATAAGGATATGAGAAGATGCCTAATTTAATAATTATTATTAAGACTTCCAATATAGGTCATTTAATTAGTTTGATGATGATGATAAGAGGCATAAGGGAGGTTGTGATGTGTTTGGTACTGTTTATTTTCTTAAAGTGAGTAATGGTTACAGGAGTAACCATAAATGCACACTAAAGAATTGAGCTGCAATTTGATCTTTGGCTATGATTGATAAGTTCCAGTTTAGTAAATGAATGCATTATCATATGTAAATTGTATAATTTAACATATTATTTAGTAACTACCCCTTACATGCTTCCTGACTAAGGAAAAAAAAAAAAAAGAGTGTTTTCTTTTACAAAGCCACAGCTAGCTCCTTCTAGATTCCCAGTCATTACCCTCTTCCAGAAGGTAGTTAATTCTCTTCCATCTTATAGCCATTGTCATATTTGAAAATAACTTATATATACCTCTGAGTCTCTTCTTAAAATGAAAATTTGTGGTGTCTCTCATTAATTGCTGCATATAAAATACTTAATTTTCTTGCAGTCTGGTCACTCTGTTCTGAGCATATTTTTGTCCTTTTCCCATGCATTTATGTTAAATTATGTTGTCAAATTTTGAAGCCAAATTTGAAGCCAACTTCCAAGTTTTGAAACCTATGCACTTAAGCGTATGTTTAAGATGACTAGAAAAAAAAATGACTAATCAGTTCTATATTACAGGCTATCAACACTATGATGTATTAGAACTTTTTGTTCATATTTTTAAGTATTTATTTACTTAGTAACAGTGAAAACAGTTTGTGTTTTGTGTGTATGGAATATTCTCTTCCTAACTGGCATCTACCAAATATGTAAAGTTTGTTCTTTAAATCATGATAAATGACATTGTTTTGCATGTTAAAATTAGGAATTGTGCCCAGCTATTGGACAAATACATGGGATGAACTTCCTTAAATAAATTAGGAGCATATTTTCTCTTTCAGATAGGTAAATTCTGAGTTTGGATGGAGATCTGGTGGCAACAGATTCACAGTGGTATCCAGGTTTGGGGTTGCATTTTGCTGCTGCAGCTTCTTTAACATGTTTCAGAGGCTCCATTCTCAAGTCTGCCTCTTGGTAAAAAGATAACTGCCCTGTAAGTGCCTGGTAAAGGACAGGGACGCCTGATGTGCTGCAGTTCAGGCGGTTGCAAAGATTAGGACACGACTTAGCAACTGAACAACAGCAACAACAATAAAAAATGGTAACTGCAGAAGCTACTGTGAAAATGTGCATGCGTGTGTGCTAAGTCGCTTCAGTCATGTCTGATTCTGTGTGACCCTATGAACTATAGCCCGCCAGGGTCCTCTATTCATGGGATTCTCTAGGCAAGAACACTGGAGTTGGTTGCCATGCCCTCCTCCAGGGGATCTTCCTGACTCAGGACAGAGCCCATGTCTTCTACGTGTCCTGCATTGGCAGGCAGGTTCTTTACCACTGGTGCCACCTGGGAAGCACCCCTGTCCTAAATGGCATTAAGAAATAAGCAAATATTTAAGGGCTGAATTCAGCTGAGTCAACACCCCCTTTTAATGCATTTTCTTTGAAGTATCCCCCAAATCTAATAGCCCAGATGTTCACATCATTGCTGGCCTTCTCTTCAAGATTAAATAGAAAATATTCTCATTGTTCCTCCAACAACATTTTTTTTATAAACAAGAAAGGGAAAGTAGATATTGGTTAGACAGTTAGTAACCTCTTGTGCTAGATTAGGAATTTAGCATCCAGAATCTTTGCTATTCCTCCCACTCACAAGTTTGGAAGCTCATTTTCTGTTTTCAGTGTCAGTCATTTGTAAAAATGTTTAATGAGAGTAGTCTAAAAATAAAACTCCTTATTACATAACACTACAAGCAAATATTCTTCCTTGCTCCAATTCACTAATCAACTACTTTTTATGTAGCCTTCAATCAATTAATATTTACACAATTTACACAGCACCCAACTAATATTTGTTTTTTTCCCCAAGGACAAGGTCTGGGGTGGGTATAGTATATGTTTTTGTGATTCCAGAAAGCTGTAAACACCAGATAAAATACTGGGTGTGACATTGGAAAAGGATACTTTGCATTGGAATTGCCAGGGAAATAGACACACTGAGAGAAACATATACAGAAAATAATGACCCTGTGATAAGAATGCATTTTAAAATGTCTCTTTTTGTATGATACTAAATATATTTTCTGTTAAGGGATTCTGTAGTGAACACCTGCTCTTCTCCAAGCAGCATTTTCAAACTAAGTGCTTTGCTAGGTGAGTGTAAATGAGGGATGTACCATCATACAACACATAAAAGACATCATTGATTCATTAGTTGTTTTAAAAGACTGTCCTAATTTGACTTGATTTTACATAACATTATTTCCTTAAAATCATCTTAATGTGAAATTAGTTCCCCAAACTTTCTTTAGCTAACTCTGCTTAACTGTTTCACATATGTGTTCCCTTACAAGTAAGGACACTTCTGATTAGAGTAGCTTGTAGTCTCTGACTCTGCAGACTTTGATAAATGAGTGCATTCGATATTCTCCACAGCTGATGAAATTCCTTAACTCTGTTCAGATTATATCAAAGGTGCCCCACATAAGAAAAAAAAAGGATCCTCATTTATGATTACAGTGCTCAATAATACACATCTTCACTGATATTTAATAGATAACTTACTTAACACCGTGGGAGCCTATCTCTTTAATGCAACAGATGTTGAGTTTACACAAAACAGAAATAAAGCCAGGACTCTATACTTAGAATGCCCATCTAATTTTAAAGATTTCCAGTGGCAGATGGCACTCCACACAGTCCTGTGAGATAGAAAAAAAATGATTGCCTTAATACTGTAAATTAACAGATTGAACACATGGATTAATACTTTTGAATCTGTTTTTATAAAGTTAGAAAATTCCCACACATGGCTATATGATAATTATTAAGCATATCATTCTAATCCTTAAATTGAAACACCAATACAAATTCACATGTGTCACTAAATATGGATTTATGTCCTTGGATTTAGTTGAAATTAATTAACAATAAATCTGACCTTTCTGGGGAGATGTTTATCCTTTTTCAGTATGCCAATTTTGCAGCTGATCCTGATACAAACATGTGTGGTGTCACACTGTAAATTTCTTTTATCACAATACAGAAGAAATCTAGAAAAAAGTATTTTGGTCACAGAATTTTACTCAATTTATAAAAACCAGTTACTCAAACAGTTTTGTAGTAGTTTAGAGTAAGAGATATGCAGAACTCTGAAGTCAATGTTCTTTCTGTTATATTACACAGCTTATTTTCCCATTAGAAAATGATTTGCTTTAAGTATAAGAAAATATAGAACTTTATTTCCATTCATTTTCACCATCAAAGGGGTTCAGTCTGTTATTTTTCAACAGTTTAATGTATAACCTTAAGTATTTCCTTAAGTTATCAAGACCATATTGTAAAAGCATACCTTTAAATAGGAAAATTAGGCAATTAGATTAAAAAAAATTATACTCTTCAAAATAAAATCTTCTTCCCCTAATTTGCAATAGCAAGGATATTATCATTGCTAAAATTTGTTTCATGTAAACTTATATATTATTTAACCAAGCCTCAACACATCAGGGCTGAGTTTATCTAACAGGTACTATTAAGCAATGGCTTTTTTTATACTCACTTGCAATAACTTTAACACAAAGCATTTAACACCTCCTTATCATTCTTAATTTCATTAATGAAGACTTACAGTCGTTTCAGTATATTACTGTGTTATCTTCCCAATAATTTCAGATTATCTCACAAAGTGATTGTACTATAAATAATATCACTTTATGTAATATAAATTATTTTTAGGATTGATTGTTATATTAAATTCGTTTTGCATTATGAATATCCATACTGCTTTCACAAAGAATAATGGTATTTACTTTGATCCAAAATGACAAGACAAATGTTAGGTGGATTTCTATAAAAGTAGAGGAAGGAGCTAACAAAGCCAAAGAGTTGACATATAGCTGAGAAATCTGACTGAAATGGGTATAATTGATCTGGACTTGATTCCCTTTTTGGGTTCAACTGATATCTTGAAAAAGCATTATCAAAGAGCATAATCAAAGCACAGCTTAAGTTTGTCTCTTCTCTTCTCTTTATGCTTAATCAGTGGAATGCTTTCCTCTAGCCAAGATGAAGAATGGAACAATTTTAGGACTTTTTAGATTACATTCATTTAATAAACTACCATAGTTTCTTCAAGTCTCAAACATAGACTTAATAAACTGACAGATTTTAATGGGAGAAAGTTTCATGCTAATTCTCACTTGCTTATAACATTTGCAAATATACTTTCTAAACCATCTCTATAAGAATACAGAGACTGGAAAAAAAAAGGAAAGGAAATAAAGTAAGTCTAATTTTAACTACTAATCAAAGCAGATAATAAGCCCACTTTTCCTGGCCTCTCAACTTGGGGGTTTGGTTTTACTAACAAATCCACTCACTTCCCAGTGCAGACAGACTTAATGTATACAGACAAAAATATCATGGACACCTTCACCCCTAGACTTAGGGTCAAGTCATGGGTCTTTACAATAGGCCAAGAGCTCTCACCCAAGAATTGTCTTTATTGGCTGTCTTTCCATTTCCTTTCTCAACTTTTCATAATTTTAATTCTCATCAAGTTAGGTTTGAGCCCCAAACATGGTGAAATCAATTATAGCACCTATTCAGAAATTTATATTTTGTTTTGCCATCTCTCTTAATCTATCTTAATGCATTGGACATCACTCAAATAGGTATTTATGCAGTTTCCATTATCTATTTTTTTTTCTTTTCATTAATTACTAACCATTCATTTCAGAATCTTAGATTCATGTTTAGGTCCTGAATACATATTCCTCATCTTTATCCATTCATCTGTTGATAGGCATCTAGGTTGTTTCTATATATTGGTTATTGTAAATATCATTCTGTGACCACTGGGGTGCATATGTCATTTTAAATCAGTGTTTTTTATTTTCTTCAGATATATACCCAACAGTGGGATTTCTGGATGATATTGTAGTTCTATTTTCATTTTGAAGAACCCCCACAGTGTTTTCCACCTAGGGTTTCCTTTTCTTCAAATCACCAGCATTTATTATAGTGGTCTTTTGATGATAGTCTGAAAGGTGTGAGGTGATATTGTTGTATTGATGTGCATTTCCCTGATTATTAGCAATATTTAGGATATTTTCATGTACCTGTTGACCTCTGTATGTCTTCTTTGCAAAAAGATCTATTCAGGTCTTCTGCCCATTTTTAATTGAATTCTTTAGCTTTTTGTTATTGAATGATATGAACTGTTTATACATTTTGGATATTAACCCCTTATCAGTCATATCATTTGTAAATATTTTCTCCCATTTAGTAGATTGTGTTTCCTTTTTGTCAGTGGTTTCTTTTGCTTTGCAAAAAGCTTTTAAGTTTAATTGTCACATTTGTTTATTTTCTGATTTTATTTCTTTTGTCTTAGGAGACAAATCCAAAAAGTATTGCTACAATTTATGTCAAAGAGTGTTCTGCTTACTTAGAAGACAGTTTGCTGGTTTCTTGCAAAAGTAAACAAAATCTTACCATATGATTCTGCAGTTGTCTTTCTTGGTATTTACCCAAAGGAGCTGAAACTTTTGTCTACTTGAAACTTGCACATGGATGTTTATAGCAGCATTGTACATAATTGCCAAAACTCGAGAGCAACCAAGATATCCTTCATTAGGTGAATGAGTAATTAAGCTGTGGTATATTCAGACAATGTACTTCAAAAATAAATTGGCTATCAAGCCATGAAAAGACATGGAAGGAAACTTTAAATGCATACTATTAAGCAAAAGAAGCTAATCTGAAAAGGCTGCCTATGGTATAATTCCAACTATATAACATACTTAAAAAGGCAAAACTGTGGAGACAGGAAGAAAATCAGTGGTTTCTGCCAGACAGTGGGCACCAGGAGGCGAAATAAATAGGAGGAGCATAGAGAACTTTTCATGAAATGAGAGTTCAGTTCATTTCAGTTCAGTTGCTCAGTCGTGGCCAACTCTTTGCTACCCCATGAATCGCAGCATGCCAGGCCTCCCTGTCCATCACCAACTCCCAGAGTTCACTCAGACTCACGTCCATCAAGTAGTGATGCCATCCAGCCATCTCATCCTCTGTCATCCCCTTCTCCTCCTGCCCCCAATCCCTCCCAGTATCAGGGTCTTTTCCAATGAGTCAACTCTTCACATGAGGTGGCCAAAGTACTGGAGTTTCAGCTTTAGCATCAGTCCTTCCAAAGAAATCCCAGGGCTGATCTCCTTTAGAATGGACTGGTTGGATCTCCTTGCAGTCCAAGGGACTCTCAAGAGTCTTCTCCAACACCACAGTTTAAAGGCATCGATTCTTCGGCACTCAGCTTTCTTCACAGTCCAACTCTCACATCCATACATGACCAGTGGAAAAACCATAGCCTTGACTAGACAAACCTTTGTTGGCAAAGTAATGTCTCTGCTTTTGAATACGCTATCTAGGTTGGTCACTACTTTCCTTTTAAAAAGTGAGAGTACTGTATATGATATCATAATGTTGAAGGTATTGCATACATATTTGTCTAAATCCATAGAGTGTACATTAGGAATTACTCATAATGTGAACTATGAACTTTGGATAATTATTATGTGTTAATGTAGGTTCATCAATTATCAAAAATTTACCTCTGATAAGGGATTTAATAATGAAGGAATTTCTGTGCTTGTGGAGACATGGTGTTATGGGTTATATCCATACCTTCCACTTGTTTTTGTTCTGAACCCAAAACTTTGCCAGAAGATGTATATAAAAGTTTTTTAAAAGGTATAAAAGCTTTTTCTTGACAGTTATTATCTGTAAACTGTACCTAAATCACTACCAAAGAAAAGGGACATCTGTAATTGAGATGCTTTGGAGTGAAAAATATCAATAATTAAGCAACAGAAAGTTTAATCACTTTTGTTCTTATATGAACTTTCTTAGTTCAACCCAACAAAAGATTGTATTTGAAAAACAAACAATACAAATATCTATTTTTCTTTTGTCATGTGTTTCCTTGAATGGGTAAATAACGCAAAATAAAAACCATCCTCGGTGGCTTAAATGGTAAAGAATCGGCCTGTGATGCAGGAGATGCAAGAGACATGGGTTCAATCCCAGAGTCGGGAAAATCACCTGGAGAGGGGAATGGTGACCCACTTTGGTATTCTTGCCTTGGATATCTCATGAACAGAGAAGCCAGGCAGGCTACAGTCCATAGGTCATAAAGAGTCAGATACGACTGAATGACGTTCACTTACAGTAGAGTATAAGTATTTTCCAATGATGCCTATACTTATTATATGTTATAGAAAATTAACAAAGTGTCCTTGCTCTTTTAGATGACTTTAAAGGCTGAACAACCATCTGATGCTTTATATCAGCCTAGGTAATATGAGATGCCCACATGGCATGAAGAATTTGTCAGAGAAAATTAGATTATGTGAAAATTCAAAGGGCACACACAGTAGTTCCATCTTTCTCCTCCAAATAATATGTTTTTTGAGACCTGTAACTAGAAACAGGCATTTGTCTCAGCTTCTAGTTCACCCTTATGTAATATCAATCCAAGTTAACTTCATTTATTTTATTTGCCTAGAGCTATACCCAAAGACATTCCTGTAAATGATGTGGAATCAGGTAAATGATTAAATGGCTTCAATCCATTTAATGTGGAGTCGTTCAGACCCCAGGATACAAATTTACCAAAAGAGAAGGTGCTTATGCAGTCTTTCTAAGGTATTTGAATAAATTTTGCCTTAATAAATTAGAAAACGATAAGGCAGGCTCAATATATATCAAATGGAAAAATAAATTGCCAGTAATTGGGTTTTTTTATCATATTTATTTTTCTGGCAATAAACTTTAACTCAGCCTATTCAGATTGATTATGAGAAGTGGGAAAACAGAAATGGAAAATTGAAGCTTGGTGAGCAGAGCAGTCACATGGCACACATTCTGAAGCAGCCTCACTGAAGAGAGCTTCAGTGAAGGGCATTCACACAGGCATTGACAATGAAGTAAAGAGTATCTTAGGAAAATGTGGTTTGACAACAACAGAAATATTAAGTTGAGTAGCTTACTAATTGTCTTGGTTCGTTTCAATCACATAGCTTTAATATCCTCCCTTTCCACCATGTCTATGTATTTACCACCAACTCAAGTGAAATGTGACAAATAGAAAAACTTCAAAATTTTCTGAATATTTCACATGCCAAATTCTAATGTAAAATATCATTTTCATCTATGATGAAACAAATTGTCCACCCACTGCCTTTTTAATTTTTTTCAGGACATGGCAAGGTTTCTAATGGAAAATCAACCTATTAGCATCTTTTACAGCTTAGATTAAAATAAAGTAGGAAAGTACAGCCCTATTTGCATGTTTTTCTAATTTAGAAGGAAAAAATATTTTTAAAAAAATTGAAGTCTATACTGCTACAACTAGGTAAATTATCAAGGATTAGGGATAACAGTTCTCCAGCTTGATACTGGTGGTGTCAGGAGAAGCCCCCTGGAGAGGGCTTTCCTAGCCACTCTCTATCAAAGATAGATGGCATGCTGACATTAAAAACTGAGTTGGTCGTATGAAACGATGTAGCTGTTGGGACCTGACACATACTCTTTTCCATGCAGACATTGAAAGTATTATTCCAGAACACTCCACCAGTTGTGAGTTGTCTGGACAATTTATTCAAATTTGGAAAAAATAATATTTTGTAGTTAAAATGAAAAAATTAATATTTACCTCCTTAGTAAGTTCTCAATAATGAGCACCACTATTATTTTAACTTACTACCAATAATAACAGTAAATAATAAATATTTCAAAATAAAATCTGCCATTATTATTTAATTTTAAGAGTAAATAATTTGAGCAGCATACTTATATTTTTCAATGCATAGAATTCTGAGCATAGTTGTTATGCCATGAGACCCTTGATTTAATAAATATATTAGTTGAATCCAGGTTTTCAAATAAAAAGAAAGCTAGCCTGCATTTTCTAACCTTGTAAAGACACAAAACAGAAAGAACAGCAATGTCAGAAGATCTTACAAACACCTTTAGGTGAATAACTGTTCATTTCTTTAGAATTTGGAGCAAACCTCTTCTGTCTTCTGTAGGTAAGTGATTCCTTTTGAGTAAAAGCTTATGGATTGTTCTAGGTTCCTAGTAGAGGCTGAATTATTTTCCACAAACACAAAGTGTTATTAGTGCCTAACCTTGTCTCTCAGTATTTCATTTAAGAGGTTCGAAGCAAAGAGTGACTCAGCTGGAAAAGACATGAACAAGACCCAAAGATGGATAAAGTGACAAACCTTTTGGGAGGGAATGTTAGCGTGTGTTTGGATGCATGAGCGATAGTTATATTAGGGAAAAGCATTATATTAATAATTTATCATATCAAAGTTATACATTTAAAAGAAATGTCTAGAATGGGCTTCCCTTGTAGCTAAGCTGGTAAAGAATCTGCCTGCAATGCAGGAGACTAAGCTTGATCCCTGGGTTGGGAAGATCTCCTAGAGAAGGGTCAGGCTACCCACTCTAATATTTTGGCCTGGAGAGTTGCGTGGACTATATAGTCCATGGAGCCAGAAAAAGTTGGACATGACTGAGCCACTTACTTTCAGAATGCCACTTACTTTCAGAAATATAGTTAAAATATTGTGAGTGAAGAATAAGATTTATAAAGATGTAGGAAAATGTAAAGTTGACTAAGAATATACTGTGCTCTGCCTCTTTGGTTAAGCTGGCAACTACACTTCATAGATCACCTTGCCCTGTCTTTTCTTAAGCAGTGTTGGGAAAAATAGAAATGTAGGCAAAATTTGGAGGTCATTAATCAGACAAGTGGGTTTCCCAGGTGGCCCAGTGAGCCTGAACCTGCCTGCCAATGCAGGAAAGGTGGTTAGATCCCTGGGTTGGGTAGATCCCTTGGAGGAGGATATAGCAACCCACTCCAGTATTCTTGCCTGGGAACTCCCATGGACAGAGGAGCCTGGTGGGCTACGATCCATGGAAACCCAAAGAGTCAGACATGATAGTGACTAAACAACAACAGCAGACTAATGTGGTGACAGAAAGAACAGTGCCTAGTTAGTTCAGGCTTCTACTTTTATACTTGTCCAAATCTACCAGGAAGCTGAAACTGCAGCAACCAGAAGGGGTCTGAGGCTCACCAACATGGAACCAGAATAGCAGGAGTAAAACCATTCCCCATCGGCCCCTCCACAGTTGAGTTCAGTTCAGTCACTCAGTCGTGTCCGACTCTTTGTGACCCCATGAATCGCAGGACGCCAGGCCTCCCTGTCCATCACCAACTCCCAGAGTTCACTCAGACTCACGTCCATCGAGTCAGCGATGCCATCCAGCCATCTCATCCTCTGTCGTCCCCTTCTCCTCTTGCCCCCAATCCCTCCCAGCATCAGAGTCTTTTCCAATGAGTCAACTCTTCGCATGAGGTGGCCAAAGGACTGGAGTTTCAGCTTTAGCATCATTCCTTCCAAAGAAATCCCAGGGCTGATCTCCTTCAGAATGGACTGGTTGAATATCCTTGCAGTCCAAGGGACTCTCAAGAGTCTTCTCCAAAACCACAGTTCAAAAGCATCAATTCTTCAGCCTCAGCTTTCTTCACAGTCCAACTCTCACATCCATACATGACCACAGGAAAAACCATAGCCTTGACTGGATGGACCTTTGTTGGCAAAGTGATGTCTCTGCTTTTCAATATGCTATCCAGGTTGGTCATAACTTTCCTTCCAAGGAGTAAGCGTCTTTTAATTTCATGGCTGCAATCACCATCTGCAGTGATTTTGGAGCCCCCCAAAATAAAGTCTGACACTATTTCCACTGTTTCCCCATCTATTTCCCATGAAGTGATGGGACCAGATGCCATGATCTTCATTTTCTGAATGTTGAGTTTTAAGCCAACTTTTTCACTCTCCTCTTTCACTTTCATCAAGAGGCTCTTTAGTTCCTCTTCACTTTCTGCCATAAGGGTGGTGTCATCTGCATATCTGAGGTTATTGATATTTCTTCTGGCAATCTTGATTCCAGCTTGTGCTTCTTCCAGCCCCTCCACAAGCTTCACACAAATAATCTTACCTCCTCCTCCTCATTCTCTTTCTTCTCCTTCTAACTTTTTCTTTCTGCGTTTATAAGGGATTGTGATATTTAATTAAGATGGAGAGCTCCCTAGCATTATTCAGTTGAGTGCTACTGCTCTCAAGGGTGAATCTTAGGCTCTAGAAAGAGACAGCACTAAACAATGCAGAAAGAACTTTTCAAGACTGTGATATCAAGGGAGGTTTGAGTCTGAAACCTGTCCAAAGGTCCTGGCACCACTACATGTTGTAGATTTAAAGTGACAAGGTTTAGCTTCTCTCTATGTTCAAATAATTCTGGAGAACCATTTAAGGGGGCAAGAGGAAGATTTTATAAATTAAAGGAAAAAAAGAGAGAGAGAGAGAAATTCCTGGGGATGTAAAGTCTCTCCAGAACTACTGAATATATATAGTGACTTAAACTTGGAGTGCAGAATCAAGGCTTGAGGAATGATAACCCTAGATTAGAGGGTAGATTTTAATTCCTTATTTCCTCACTTCAGTACTTTTCACCTATCACAGTGTGCTACGATAACCTCAGGCTGTCATTTTGGATGTGATGCTACCTGTCAGCAAGGTCTCAGAGTGTGCTGATGTGATGCAAACAGATGAAGGATGATCTGCCATTCTCTGGCATTCACATCTCCAAGTGTTCTCTCTCCAAAACCAGAGGGATTTGCAAGTAAAATGACTGCCTCCTCCCAGTTCGTTGCTTCTTAGGAATTTAAAGGAAAAACCCAAATCAGAGTTGATTTTTGGTTCAGGGACAGCAAAATGGAGAAGATGGGACTGTCTAACTTCAACATTTTCTGTTGCTTTTGAAACCCTGTACAAGCCCTTGTGTTCATTGTCTTTCGAAGTAGAATGCTGACTCAGGAGTTAATGATCGGAAAATGTGAAAGGGCAGGAACAAAGAATAACTGTTGGCCTGGGGAACTGGTAACAATTGAGACTGTAATTCTGCCACATAGCAGAATCACCAAACTCCCAGTTGTCTGAAAGATTTGAATAAAGGCCTACCACACATTCCTCAGTTGTTTTTATAGAAAGCAGACACCTCCAGATAAAAACCACTGACCACAAGAGCATGATCCTAGGCTGGTTGAAACCAGAAGGCTGACAATGTTTGAAACTTCACCTGGAGGCCAGCCAATCCAAGGACTGTCCACATGCGGGTCATACCCTGCTCCTTGAACACTATAGAACTCCTCACTACCCCCTCTAGGGTGGGTCACACAGTCTCGAGGGCGTTGGCCCCCTTCGTCTGGCAAAGCAATAACAGCTACTCTTTTCTATTTCACCCAAAACTCTGTCTCCACGTCTCTATTTGGAATAGAGGCCAAATTTTATCAACACTTTCTCAAAATGTATCTGGATATATAAAACTAAGGAAAGGTTCATATTAATCAGGCTCCATGGAATATCTCAAGCCATCTGAATGAAGCAAACCTTTCCAGAAAACGGAACAACACATAATAACTAAAATGAATGAGATAGTTGTATAGTTAAAAATAAGCATGATACATATGAGGGGTCCAGCTGCTTAAAATAAAAACAAACAAAAAACCTAGATGTGATTTTTCGTGCCGAGTCACAGAAATTACATTGACTTTAAATAACTGGCGGGCCTCATTAGGGCAAATCTGTCCCCTCCCCATACCAGGCTTGGGGTGCAATCAGTGCTTTGCAGGCTCAGAAGGGAGCTGCAGTCAAGGACTCAGGCCCATCTGTGTAGTCCTGCTGTTACACACCTTTGCATTCCCAGGCAGTCTTCAGCCATGGCCTTCTTCTGTGCCTCTGTGAGACCCTCTTTTGTATATATGTTTGAGAAGGCAGGGACAAAAGGGAAACTTGAGGATACTTTCTCTGGACTTTGGCAGCCTATCCCTCTCCTTCACCACAGCCTGAATATCTATGTGGAATGTAACTACAAAACACACAATGAAAATACAAAAACAAACAAACAAACAAAAAACATTTTGTCAAGATATCAAGTATTCAACAGAACAAGAAGCACAAAATAGCAAGATGTTGAGTCTATCAGACAGGGATGTCAATGTAGCTACCGTTAATATGATACAATGTCTAGCAGCAAGGGTGAACATATATGGTGGGCATTTCCAGTAGAGATATGGAAGATATATAGAAAGGCAAGCAAAATGTTTAAAATATATAAATACATGATACCAGAGAGGAAGAATTTTCTCAAACTACTCAACAGATAGAACCACAGAAAATGAATCAGTGATCTTGAATATAATTCAGTACAAATGTTCTATGTTGAAATAAGGAATTAAAAAAAAGGAAATGTAAAAGATAATAGTATTGAAGAGCTATTTAAAAAATCAAATAGCCTAATGTATGTATTTGAAGTCACAGAAAAAGAAGAGAATAAGTCTAAACTTATATTTGAATATACAGGATGAAATTTTTAAAAAATAATGAGAAACAACAAACAATTGATCCCAAAAGGCATAAAACTCTAAACACCCTCAATAGACGCAAAAAAAAAAAAAAAAATGGATAAACTTTATTTACTCATGATAAACAAAATATAAAACTTTCAGCAAACTTGGAATAGATGGAATCTCCTTAAAATGAGAAAAAGCATCTATAAAAACCTATATCCAATATTAACAGTAGTCTGCTCTTGTCAGTTCTATTCAATATGAAATGGATATCCTAGTCATTGCAACAAGAGGAAAACAAGAAATAAGGGATATACAGTTTTGAAAGGGAGAATTAAATGCCTTTCTGTGATGTGATTGTGTATCCTAGAGAATCTACCAAAAAAAAAAAACTTAGAAAATCTGCAAAATAAGCTACTAAAACTAAGGAATGCCTTAGGTAAGTCTGCAACATACAAATTAAAATACTAAAATTAAATTTATTTCTTACTTGTTAATTTTATTAATGAATTATGTGGTATGTTATGACCACATAATTAGAAATTGAAAGTGAATGAAAAATAGCACTTACAATGTCATTTGTTTGTGGAATACTATAAAACATTGCTGAAATAAATCAAAGAAACATATACAAATGGAGAGACACATTGTGTGTATGGATCAGAAGGTGATACCTTTAAGATGTCAACTCTGTCTGAATTAATTTATTGCAGTTTTTATCAAAAGCATATCAGCTTCACTTTTGTCAGTGAAGTTTATAGTTACCTCTTTTTTCTTCATCTTCTTTGATCTAATTCAATTCATTCTCTAAACTTCACCTTAAGCAATATGTTTTGTAAGCATCAAATCCATTAGAGCAACTCCATATAAAACACTTCAGCAGTTTCTCATTGTCCTTATGTTGGAGACAAAATTTCAAAGATGTATTGGACATGTGCCCAAATCATGCAATATTACTGCAGTCACTTCCTTGGCTTCTTAATTGCATAATTTTCTCTTATGCCACAGAGGTATCTGTCTATTTAGTCCTTACAATACATTTACTTTTCCAATTAATATAAATGAACAATTTTTTAAAATGCATTTACTTTATAATGGCTCACATAAATAACAAATGTTGAAATTATATAAAATATATGTATAGTTTACATGTGTAATTTATATACATACAAATATATTAACATTTAAAGTGCTATTTGCCAAATAAAAGTTTCTTTATATTTGAGGACTTAATAGGGTGCTTTATATGATTATAATGGCAGAACATAAAGAAAGAGAGAGGTAAATCTTGTGTATATACTGCCTACCATGTGCTTTTATAGACAGAATATGTGTGTCCCTGGAAAATTCACATGTTGAAACCCTAATCCCAATGTGATGGTACATGGAAGTGGAGCCATTGGAAGAGAATTAGATCATGAGGGTGGAGTTCTCCTGAATAGTAATGGTGACCTTCAGAGAGTTCAGAGTTAGCTAGTTCTTTTTCTCCACACAGTAAGAATATGGTCATCTGTAAACTGAGAAAAGCGCTCTCACCAAGAGCTGAACCATATAATCATCCCCATCTAGACTTCCAGCCTCTAGAACTGTAAGAAATAAGTATTTATATTTAAGCTATGCACCCTACAATAATTTGTTACAGAAGGCTGATCTGAGACATGTGCAAGTAGCTTGATTTTCAGTTCAGTTCAATTGCTCAGTCAAGTCCGACTGTTTGCCACCCTATGGACTGCAGCACGCCAGGCCACCCTGTCCATCACCAACTCCCAGAGCTTACACAAACTCATGTCTATCGATTCAGTGATGCCATCCAACCATTTCATACTCTGCCGCCCCTTTATCCTCCTACCTTCAATCTTTTGATCATACACATAAAAGTATTGAACTTTAATTTGAATATAAGTAGGAAATTTGGAAAACTCAGCAGTGGTCACAGGACTGGAAAAGGTCAGTTTTCATTCCAATCCCAAAGAAAGGCAATGCCAAAGAAGGCTCAAACTACGAATAATTGCACTCACTTCACATGCTAGTAAAGTAGTGCTCACAATTCTCCAAGCCAGGCTTCAGCAATTCGTGAACCGTGAACTTCCTGATGTTCAAGCTGGTTTTAGAAAAGGCAGAGGAACCAGAGATCAAATTGCCAACATCTGCTGGATCATGGAAAAAGCAAGAGAGTTCCAGAAAGACATCTATTTCTGCTTTATTGACTATGCCAAAGCCTTTGACTGTGTGGATCATAATAAACTTTGGAAAATTCTGAAAGAGATGCAAATACCAGACCACCTGACCTGCCTCTTGAGAAATCTGTATGCAGGTCAGGAAGCAACAGTTAGAACTGGACATGGAACAACAGACTGGTTCCATATAGGAAAAGGAGTACGTCAAGGCTGTATATTGTCACCCTGCTTATTTAACTTCTATGCATACATCATGAGAAACACTGGACTGGAAGAAACCCAAGCTAGAATCAAGACTGCCGGGAGAAATATCAATAACCTCAGATATGCAGATGACACCACCGTTATGGCAGAAAATGAAGAGGAACTAAAAAGCCTCTTGATGAAAGTGAAAGAGGAGAGTGAAAAAGTTGGCTTAAAGCTCAACATTCAGAAAATGAAGATCATGGCATCCGGTCCCACCACTTCATGGGAAATAGATGGGGAAACAGTGGAAACAGTGTCAGACTTTATTTTGGGGGGCTCCAAAATCACTGCAGATGGTGACTGCAGCCATGAAATTAAAAGATGCTTACTCCTTGGAAGGAAAGTTATTGACCAACCTAGATAGCATATTCAAAAGCAGAGACATTACTTTGCCAACAAAGGTCCATCTAGTCAAGGCTATGGTTTTTCCTGTGGTCATGTATGAATATGAGAGTTGGACTGTGAAGAAGGCTGAGCACCAAAGAATTGATGCTTTCGAACTGTGGTGTTGGTGAAAACTCTTGAGAATCCCTTGGATGGCGAGGACATCCAACTAGTCCATTCTGAAGGAGATCAGCCCTGGGATTTCTTTGGAAGGAATGATGCTAAAGCTGAAACTCCAGTACTTTGGCCACCTCATGTGAAGAGTTGACTCATTGGAAAAGACCCTGATACTTGGAGGGCTTGGGGGCAGGAGGAGAAGGGGATGACAGGATGAGATGGCTGGATGGCATCACTGACTCGATGGACGTGAGTCTGAGTGAACTCTGGGAGTTGGTGATGGACAGGGAAGCCTGGCATGCTGCGATTCATGGGCCACAAAGAGTCGGACAGGATTGAGTGACTGAACTGAACTGAGGATCATAAATGGTCTTCATTATATAGAGAGTGGGTTTATATATATGTATGTGAGCCTGTGTGTGTATATATATATATATATATATGGTGTTTACTCATTAATTTATAGTAACTCTTCCTTTCTGAGATCAAATCTTACCAACTTCTTCATCATGCGACTTTTTTCTATAGCACTTAATTACTAATTATTGAGTTGTAATTTTACATTGATAATATGATCATTTGAAATTTGTCTCACTACACTGTAAATTCCATAATGTTAATCAATATTTGTACTTGCCAATGCAACCTCAGTGCTGGACAAGTTACAAGTAGTCAGTATTTGGATGGGTAAATGATTGAATACTGAATAAATGATGTAGCTTTCAGTAAATTAAAGAATATACATTTGTTAATTGACAGGCAACAATTGATTTCTGCAGTTGGAGTATAGAGAAAAATTATCATCAGAGATTTATTTTCAATGTACTCTAATCAATGAAGCTTTAATACACCATTTTTTCTACTATTAAATGTGTAATATTATATTAAATATATCTCCTAATTAATTGCACAATAGACAGTTTTTGCTTTAGTGCTTATTTTATATTCATGTTTCTTTTTAGATACTTCCTATATATTGTTACTATAGAAAGGGTATATTATGTTAGCAATACAAACACCACCACACAAATGGAATATTGTCAAGACTATTTATGTTAAATTTATTTCAAAATCTCATACTTACATTTGAATGCAAAGAACTGCATACAAATCTGATCAAATTAACTTTATTTCATATTTGAAATGTTATTTGCAGCTCCTTTTACTAAACAGAAAAGTTATTTGTATAATTAATCATTAGAATGTTCCCCAAAGATTTATTTTTTAGAAAGAAAACTTTTGTGGTTTGCAAGTAATGAAATCGTTTTATCAAGGCTCTGTAGTGATTGATTATCTCAGTTGAGGAGATTTTCTTTATTCCTTGTCTAAACAATTCATTGATTTCTTTCACTTACTTTTGTAATATCTCAAGAATAGCTTTTCGTTATTTATTGGTGACATGTTTCCTCTACAGCATACTATTGTTTTCATATTATTAAAATATATATTTATCCACACAAATATCAGCCTTTAACATTTTACTTTCAGACTTTAAAGAGTAAGCATATAAGGCAATTTACATCCTAAAAAAAAAAGTTTGCTAAGTAGTTCTTTCACAGTGATTTCAGAATGTTGAAAGTTACCCTTTATGTTTATAAGGGCAGAACATACAGAGAGGTATATATTTAATATGTTTAATAAATATTTTGCATTGTGCCCAGATTATATTGCTTTCAGCATTTCCTAACATGATATTCAGCAGTCAATATGAAGGAAAATGAATATTCTTTAATATCAAGAAAATCCAGCTGCTATACCTATCTAGCTTTTTCCAAGAAATAAGTAAACTTAAAAATTATAATCTAAGAAAGTATTACTGGGAAGAAATTTGTAGTTCTTACCTGATACATACATATATACATGCTACTGCTGCTGCTGCTAAGTCGCTTCAGTTGTGTCTGACTCTGTGCGACCTCATAGACCGCAGCCCACCAGGCTCTCCCGTCCCTGGGATTCTCCAGGCAAGAACACTGGAGTGGGTTGCCATTTCCTTTTCCAATGCATGAAAGTGAAAAGTGAAAGTGAAGTTGCTCAGTCGTGTCTGACTCTTAGCAACCCCATGGCCTGCAGCCTACCAGGCTCCTCCGTCCATGGAATTTTCCAGGCAAGAGTACTGGAGTGGGGTGCCATTGCCTTCTCCAACATATACACATAAGCATTGCAATAATTAGTATATATAATAATAGGTAGACAAGTACATCATAAACTCTAAAAAAATATTCCTGATAACAAAATTAAGAAAAATATTTATATCATTCTAATAATATTACAATTTAGGAAACTTTCATAATACTACAGAAGGAAAGAAAACAATCCTATCCTCTACCTAAGTTATCTAAAATTTCAAATTAGTTAAAAATTAGGAAAATACTGATCAGGTAACTATTTTTTCATAGATCATTTATGTGGCAACATTAGTCATATGCAGAGAAGGCAATGGCACCCCACTCCAGTACTCTTGCCTGATTGGCTGCAGTCCGTGGGGTCACGAAGAGTCGGACACAACTGAGTGACTTCACTTTCGCTTTTCACTTTCATGCCTTGGAGAAGGAAATGGCAACCCACTCCAGTGTTCTTGCCTGGAGAATCCCAGGGACAGTGGAGCCTGGTGGGCTGCCATCTATGGGGTTGCACAGAGTCGGACACGACTGAAGTGACTTAGCAGCAGCAGCAGCATTAGTCATATGACATGTGCCACTAAAAGTGAATAGAACGATACTGTTTGCTGTCTTGTTTACTGCTGCATCAGGGTAAAACTGTACCATGACTCATAGATACTCAGTAAGTATTCCTTAAATGGAAAATTAATTGAGGCATAAACACGTGATGGTCATTCTCTACTCTGATGGTCAACAACGCAAGTGGGAAATTGCATAGATGTTAGTTATCATGGTGAGAGTCCCTGTGAATCTAGCAACACAAAATAATCCCTAGACTCTGTGATTTTTAGGTCCTAGATTTGATGATAAGTGGTTCCTACCATGGGCTTTTCTAATGGCTCAGCTGTAAAGAATCTGTCTGCAATGCAAGAGACATGGGTTCGATCCCTGGGTTGGGCAACCCACACTAGTATTCTTGCCTGAAACATCCCATGGACAGAGTAGCCTGCCAGGCTACAGTCCATGGGGTTGCAAAGAGTTCGACATGACTAAGTGACTAAATATTTATTGCTTATTTAATATCCATCTTAAATTAAAGCTCAGAGAGATTTAAAGATATTTTTATGCCTAAGACAATGACAACATTTCACTTAGATTTACTAAAAATAGTAACCCGGTGTCCAAAATATAATACTAGCCATGAGTTTACTGCTAGTTTAAAGTCCTATCTAACTTGTTCCATCCCACTTTAGTTAGAACTGGGTATTTCTTTTCATACTTCTTAAAGCCTGAAACTCAACCAGGCTCCCTGCTCCTAGTAGGAATGGTGTTAACATATTTCAAGAGAGCAGCTGAATGGCAGCTTTTCCATAGGTGATCATTTAGAAGGAAGTGAGGGTGTTCATACATTCAAAGGTATTTCATCCCTGGAAGCTCTTCCATTCTGCTATCTGGCCCTTATCACTTTGAGGACTCCATTAGTGCCCTTCTCCATTCAAGTCCCTATCCCCAGTCCTCTCTTCCTTTTCCTTTACTTTTCTTCCTTCTCCCAGCACAATCCTTATCTAATTAAAAATATGATAATGTTTTCTTTCTAAAAGTTTAAGAATTTCTGTTCCATAGCAGCTTATTTTCTTCTATATATGTATATATATATATATATATATATATATATGTCATGGATTCAAAATTAATATACTGAGGTAGAGAGAGTATTCAAATAAAAATGAGTCTTTGATGACATCATTAAGCCACTGAACCAACCCTGAGGTCACTAACTCCAGGCTTCTATTAAGTAATTATTCAAAGTTCTTTTTATGTGTAACAGAAAATGAAATTAACTGAACTATGTACTAAATGTCTCTTTTTCTGACTTGCAAGATAGAAAGCTGATTGCTTATGATACCTTTTGATACCACCCAGAAAAAACATCTCTACCTGAAATTTTTCTGTCATTTTTGCAGGAACTGAAACTTTAGTAATTGCAACTTTAGTCTATGGATGATATAAGAAAGAATATTAAAAATACCTATTTCAGGCCTTATTTTGAGGTTTTGTATTTGTGTTGCAATTCAGGGAGACATAGCGTTAAATAATTCCTAGTCCTTGACAGAATGGATGAATAACGGTGGGTGGACCCTAGAAGTGAGAAATGTTTCCTTTTGGAAAAAGCAATGATTAGAAAATAACTGACCACTCAACAGCTGACATGCCTTGAAAGAGAAATGCAGTGCATTTTTATGCAAGGTGAGGAATTAGAGGTTGCAATGGCTTCAACTCTTAGTTTGTAGAAAATCTAGGGCAGTCATTCATGTAGCATAAATGTCACCATAAGCTACAGAAGCGGATAGTACCAAAATGAATGCTAGAGTTTCAGTGACAAATCCAGATATGCTCTCTGTTGGTGATGAACTACCACTGGAATGAAGGAGATTCATGGATGTTTGAGAGGAAAAGTCTAGTACAAATAAGGCGATTAGAACAAGGAGGAACAGGGTGAGATCAAGGTTTCTGTGCCGGCCATACGGGAACAGATGAGCAAGGCAGTGCATGCCATCGTGACTAATGGATTGCAGCAGTGTTGAGACCCATTCTTGGAATTTTTTTTTTCTTTCATTACAGGTGGAAATGACTTCATAAACCATAGACCCAGCAAGAATGTCTGAACCGGTGCCTTCTGATAGAGACTTACCTACAAACCAGAGTGGATAGAAAACAGTGGTGAGCAGTCTCTTTCTGAGTTGGCTTAGCAACCTTCTGTGTATAACTGTGTATTGTCTATAACTGGATATTTCTATACACAACTGGCAAGATAGATGCAGAATATATCAACCACTTTCCTAACTCAAATTCACAAGTACTCTTATATTGTTTTTTTCTCAAAGCAGTCCTTCCTAAGAAAATACATTCTTTTATAACATGATCACTATTGCTGTTAGGTGATTTGGTGTTCTGTATTAAAGTATGCATTTAAAACAGTCCAAAATAAACAATTAAATATTTCAATCACAGACCACTAGAACTAGTTAGAAAAACTGGAAAAGATGTAAATTATAATCTAAGTGAATCCCAAAATAGAAGACCAGAGTGTATTTATACTGTATACCTATTGTTGAGAAAAAAATATACTTGTGTGATTTTTCTTCCAGTTCAATTTGACTTCCATTTGAAATTTCAAAATTCTTTTGTATTCCTGTATTGAATGGTAAATGCTTTGTATAAGAGAGTTCTTTTATTCAGAAAGTATGGTATTATTTGATATTTTTGAGATTTCCCTCATGCTTTTAGGCAGATACCAGACATACTAAAACATTTGAGTTTTAAAATAACTGGTATTACAAGGCATAGGCACAAATAGTATCTAAAATGTTTCATCATTATTTTTGCTGTGAATAGAATCAGCTTTATAAACTCAGAACCAGTTTCTTTTGGGCAATTATCATGAATACACATGAATTGTATTCATTTTCCATTTATGCTGCAAATGGTCGATACTAGAACTGCAGCATAACAACTTAATCAACACACCTTAATGCTCTTCATTCTCCCTGTCTAGATTTTCCAAGGCCAAAAGGATTTACATGCTTTATATCAAAATTAAATGTGCAATAATGTGAAACTCTTTCTGATGTTTTCTTTTATTGTAAGTACAAAACTAAATATTGGAATCCTCTAACTTACAAACAGGTCATGTTCCACACAGTCATTCTGAAGTCAGGTGGGAGGGAATAAGAATGCATTTTCTTACAAAAATAGCAGTTAAGCATCATAGTTGATTTGAGGAGATTAAAGAAAGTGCAATTTCTAGCACACCAGGATTTATGATCAAAAATGTATACTGTCTCAGTAAAAAAAGGTTTCCTCTGTCCACCGTTCTCATATTTTCTACTATTCAGCAATGTACTTCTGCCTCTTCCAATCATCAAGATGGTTGAACACAGTTGGGAGGTGGGGTGATATGTAGGCTCTCTCCTTCAAGTAGATTCAGGACATAGATTCTTTCAGCTAATTAGGTTGAATTGGACAATGGGTCCAGTTGTTAATAGGTACAATTAGTTCTCATAGAGATCAAATTCTACTTAACTGAGATAGACAATAAATAAAAATATAATAAATTAGCAGATCATGATAGAAATATAGCAGAGTGTTAGGGCATAGAGCTCTTAGGCAAGTTCTTCAAATTGGTGAGGAAAGACCTTCCCAGGGAATGACATTTCACCTTGATCCAGGAGGACATGGATTTGACTGAGTAGAGATGAAATATGTGTATCTTAAAGACTGGTGGCTTAAACCTAGTGACATGTGGTGAAGTGGTGATATCAGGAAGAAGCACATTCTGAATAAATTTGCAAGCCAGGCTGTAGGGTTTGGATTTTATCTTAAGTGCCCTAGGAAGCAAGTGAAGATTTTAAGGTAAATAATGTTACATTAACATTTGAAAAGTTGACTGGCTTTAGCCCAGTAAAATAAGCCTATTCCCTTTCTATTGTTTCCTTTGTGATTTCTTTCATTTATCCTTCTTTTCTGTGTTTCTCTTTTCTTTATATTTCTAAACACAGCAGATTTTAGAATTAAATTTGTTAATGTGACATATGAACAAGCTGTAATTGCATTTCTCAAGCTTAAAATATTCCCAAACACATGTAACCATTCATTTATTTAACAATATATATTGTATGTGTTCTTTATGTGAAGACTAACCTTTATGTGAAGATACCAGGTATAGAGCAGCTCTCAGAAGGAAATAGATGATAAATATATATGAAAAACCTAATTAACTAAAATACATAGTGAATAAAGGAGCTATAAATATGAGGAAGGAAAATAAAGCACAGAAGAGAGATTTGAAATGTTGGGAGTGGAAGGAAGTTTTCAATTTTTTACAACATTCTCAAAAATGCTTTACTGAGAAGATGATGTTTAAGTAAGAACTAAACGATGAGCAAGTGTACCTTGTTTAATCTTGGGATAAGAAACGTTCAGGTAAGCAAAAGTACACATGCTCTGAGCTATGAACATGATTTCTGGGTTTAAGAATACCAAGAAGGCAACACATATATAAGATACAAGATCTCATGAAGTCTTGAAAAGCCTTGCAAGAATTTTGCTTTCACATTGAGAAAATGAAAAACTTCAACAGTTCACTCAGTCATTTGGATCTGTCTTAAATACAACAGGATCACCCTAACTGCTTTGTGAAAATAAATTTAAAAGAAGGGCAAAACTTACATCAAAGAGATCAGCTTCACCAAAATATAAAATAAAAAAAAATTATAATAAACATTGGTTAAGAGATATTAAATAATAAAAGCGAGAGATAAAGGTTGGTTAGAAACAGCAATAGCTCAAAACAGAGAAGTAGCAGATCCTAGGTGTATTTTGGAGGAAAAGAATTTGCACAGGAACTGGATGTGAGAAAAAGAAAACAATCAATAATTCCAATTTTCAGTCTAAGCAATAGAGGGAAAGAGTTGGCTTTGATGAAGCAAAGGAACCTGACAGAGGCAGCTTTATTTATTCAGAGTAAGGTTTGGAGGTAGACTAGAAACTGATTTGAAACATGTTAAGTTTGAATATTAGATATCTAAGTAGAGATGAAATTCGGGCAGTTAGATGAGTGAGCGAAAGAGAAGTAGCTACGTAGATGGTATTTGGAGTCATGATAGAAGTTGAAGTCAGTAAGAAAGTAAAGAGATTTCTCTACAGTGAAAAAGATTCAGGAATAGATCCTTCAGACACTACAATTTTAAGATCTAGAGATGAGCAGTAAGCTTTGCAATTGAAACAGAAAATGATCCAAAGAAAACAGCAAGAATATTGTGTTTAAGAACAAAAGCCAGGAGAACATAATTAACTGTGTCATTTACTACAATAGGTCAGGACTAATTTAAACTAATAATTGAAAGTTGGAGTTTGAGACACAGAAAAGGACATATTAAGGGAATATGAGAATTAAAAGAATGCTTGCAGATGATTCAACAGCAAATCAGAAGATAACTGATTATATATACTATATATAACATTGACTGATTATATATACCAACTGTATACATGTTATTACTATTATTCAACCGTCGAATATATATATATATATATATATATATATATATAATAGACTGATTATATATAACATCGACTATATACCTCTCTTGAGGTATCTTTGCTCTCCCTAAAAGAAAGGAAAATAATCTGTGAAGGATGAATGAACTGTAAGAGACAGCCTTTTTGATTTTAGTCTTTAGTGAAAAATAGAAATATTTTTGTAATCATGGGAACAATCTGTGAGGTAAAGAACGGAGTAACAGAGGAGATAAGCTAAAATAATGTCCATAATCTCGTAAGGAAGGATGAAAACTCTCAGAAAACGCACAGAAAACTCCCCCAGAGTAACAGGAGGGAATCCAGAATCAGGTAAGTAGGGAAGCTGCGATGGTGAGAAGTTGTGGGAATTCTCTTCATTGATTGAATTTTTTTTTTCTCAGTTAAATATGAAACAAGGCCATTCACCGGAGACTGAGGAGGGTGAGGAGAATTGCAGAAAGAATAGAGGTATAGAATTATTATCTAGGAGAGTGGGGAGGGGTAACTAGAATAGGAAAATACACAATGAGCGCTGAGAGCTACTTTAAGTCAGTGATCATTAATTTTAAAGTGTGCTCTTCTCAGTCATTTTCACCTTATAAATGAAGCTTTGATAGTTTTGTATTGAACGTTTTCTATTCTTCCACTAACCAAGAAGATGTATTTTCTTTGCTGTATCTGGACTTTCTCTTATACAACGTGTATTTAGTATTTTGTTCAACACTTGTTTCCTAACCTTTAAACATGAAATTAAAAGACGCATACTCCTTGGAAGGAAAGTTATGACCAACCTAGATAGCATATTCAAAACCAGAGACATTACTTTGCCACCAAAGTCCGTCTAGTCAAGGCTATGGTTTTTCCTGTGGTCACGTATGGATGTGAGAGTTGGACTGTGAAGAAGGCTGAGCGCCGAAGAATTGATGCTTTTAAACTGTGGTGTTGGAGAAGACTCTTGAGAGTCCTGTGGACTGAAAGGAGATCCAACCAGTCCATTCTGAAGGAGATCAGCCCTGGGATTTCTTTGGAGGGAATGATGCTGAAACTGAAACTGCAATACTTTGGCCACCTCATGCAAAGAGTTGACTCATTGGAAAAGACTCTGATGCTGGGAGGGATTGGGGGAAGGAGGAGAAAGGGTCAACAGAGGATGAGATGGCTGGATGGCATCACTGACTCGATGGATGTGAGTCTGAGTGAACTCCAGGAGTTGGTGATAGACAGGGAGGCCTGGTGTGCTGCAGTTCATGGGGTCGCAAAGAGTCGGACATGACTGAGTGACTGAACTGAACTGACACCTCATCAGTTGCTCACTGAAAAAAACACTGTTACACCATGTTTTTCGTCACAGTGACTATAATTTGGCTTATTATATTTAAGTAAAAATAAAGCCCACCTGAAAAAAGCCCTCATAAACTCAACTTAAAGATCAATAAACAATATTTTAAGATTAATGACTTTTTTGGGCTTCCCTAGTGGTTCAGATGGTAAAGAATCTGCCTGCAGTGCAGGAGACCTGGGTTTGATCCCCGGGTTGGGAGGATCCCCTGGAGAAGGAAGTGGCTACCCACTCCAATATTCTTGCCTAGAGGATCCCATGGACAGAGGGGCCTGGCAGGCTACAATGGGGCTGCAAAGAGTCAGACATGGCTAAGTGACTAACACTTTAAATTTCAATGACTTTTTATTGCAAAATAATTGCTAAATGAACATATATTTAAAATTTGTAGAGTTATGATGAGTATGTATTTAGTGAATTTTAATATTTTCAAAATATTGTACAATGGTTATTACCTTGTCTAGCATATAATCACAAAGCAGTGCTAGCTTATATTATTAGCAGTACTGATGTTATTACTATTATTATTAATAACATATTCATCCTGAAATCTATTTATTTACATATGATTTCAAGTATACCAACTTGGTCGGGTATTATCTTTGTCAACTCCTCCGTTTCCTCACTAAAATGTCATTACATTAATTACCTCCTTTTTACTCTATTTTCAGAATGTTGATTTTTGGACCTGCAACTACAATATAGTCCTTTCATTACTATGACCATCTGAGTTTCAACTTCTTCAGTTATGCTAGCACTGACTGATCAGAGTTATATTAATAAACCAGGAATCTATATGATATTTACTTATTGAATGTTTTGGGGTGGCTGCCTATAAACTCCAGAATGTCCTATAGTGTCCTGTGTGTCTATTTGCTATCAACTCTCAAAATGATCTTGTTTGTATCCCACAGTTAGCAATAACAAATGATCCAAAGATGCTGTAATTTGTTTCTGGGGCTTCCCTGGTGGGGGCTCAGCAGTTATGAATCTGCCTGCAATGCAGAAGACTTGCAGGAGAGTCAGATTTCATCCCTGGGTCAGTAAGCTGTCCTGGAGTATGAAATGGCAATCTACCCAGTATTCTTGCCCGGGAAATCCCATGGACAGAGGAGCTTGGCAGTCTACACTCCAGGGCGTCACAGAAACTCGGACAAAACAGAGCAACTAAACAACATCACAATAACTCTAAATTAAGATCAAGAGTTACCTCTTTAAGGCAATCTTCCTTAATCACAGGCAGTTAATGCTCCTTTACAATCAAAACATAACTCATGTTTACCTTTATTTAATAATTAGCTGATTCTGAGCTCTTTGAGAGAAGAAATCATATGGTGTTTATTTCTGATTCTCTGTACTAAAATCAACACTGGCAATATTGAAGAGGTACAATAAACAACTGTGAAATGAGTAAATTAATTAATGAACTTGTTAATCGGCAATGGAATCTTCCTCTAAATAGTAAAATAAACAAATACAGAAGCAATGAAAAGAAAGACTGCTCTCAAAAAATAATCCAAAAAGTTATTTTTTAAAAAGGGTAAAGAAGATTTAAAATCAAATCTGTAAATAGCTTAATTTTATTCAATTTTGGATAACACTTTAATTTTATTAATGGGGAAACTTTCTGTTAAAGAAGTAGAAACAATAGAGCAGCACATTTTAATAGACATGTTAATTAGGATACTGCACACAATTAGCAAGTTGAAAAACTAGCTGACATAGCTAATGACTTTAGTAGCATTTAATTCAACATGTGAATAAGGTAAATAGTCCCCGAAGTATAAATATGATGGATTATAAAATGGCCTGATTAGGCTTAGCAAATACTCTAATCTTGACCTACCACTGAACTTCCAGAGCTAGTCAACAGATCCTTAATTATCAGTTTAAATACTTCTAAATTTATGCAGAGTTAATTGCTATTTTAATAAGTATTTTCAGACTAACAGGTCATTTTACCCATTTGGATTGATTCGTTTAGGAAATAACACCTTTGAGAATAACAACATAGTGATTTTGGAAATGAATAAATGCAAAAGTTACTTAGAATCATGAGGAGAAATAGATTCTTATAATATTTTATTTTTCTTAGATTAATTTTAAAGAGAAGATAGATGAGAAGACTCTACTGCCCTTTAACGGAAAAATAAAATATTATAAGAATCTATTTCTCGTCATGATTCTAAGTAACTTTTGCATTTATTCATTTCCAAAATCACCAACCTAGATAGCATATTCAAAAGCAGAGACATTACTTTGCCAACAACGGTTCGTCTAGTCAAGGCTATGGTTTTTCCTGTGGTCATGTATGGATGTGAGGGTTGGACTGTGAAGAAGGCTGAGCACCGAAGAATTGATGCTTTTGAACTGTGGTGTTGGAGAAGACTCTTGAGAGTCCCTTGGACTGCAAGGAGATCCAACCAGCCCATTCTGAAGGAGATCAGCCCTGGGATTTCTTTGGAAGGAATGATGCTAAAGCTGAAACTCCAGTACTTTGGCCACCTCATGCAAAGAGTTGACTCATTGGAAAAGACTCTGATGCTGGTAGGGATTGGGGGCAAGAGGAGAAGGGGACGACAGAGGATGAGATGGCTGGATGGCATCACCAACTCGATGGATGTGAGTCTCAGTGAACTCCGTGAGTTGGTGATGGACAGGGAGGCCTGGTGTGCTGCTATTCATGGGGTCGAAAAGAGTCGGACACGACTGAGCGACTGATCTGATATATATATATATATATATATATATATATATATATATATTATCACAATTGAGTGCAGCGTGGTCTCTTGCTTCTTTGCCCAGGGCACCATTTTTAGAAAGTCCTCCAAACAGTTTTTCAAGAAGAAAATATCTTTTTTTCCCCTCCTCTTCGATGTTGTCTCTTTTCATTTCTTATCTCTTCATTTCTATGAGTAACTTTCACTCAACTCCTTGAGAAGAAATAGACTTCACTAAGTATGATGGATTTTTTTTTCTCCTCCCCACTCATTCTCTCCAAAAGGGAAAATACAATTTACTTGGTTTTAAATACTTTTACATTTCTATTATTTTGTAGTTTATTCAAATTCATGGAAGTATCTCTTGTACGTGCATTTATTTGAGAAAGTAAAGGTGTATAATTAATTTTAATTAGATGTTAATAATTTTTTTATTTTCTATGTGTTCTCATTTTACAAAAATTGTATGTGTATGTCCTGTATTAGCTTCCTAGTACTGCTCTAACAAAGTACCACACACCCAGGTGGCTAAGAAAACAACAAACATTTATTTTCTCACGGTTCTGGAGGTTAGAAGTGCCAAAGGCTATCCATGGAACTACGTCTCATCTGGAACTGTAGGGGAGAGGTTTCCTTTATTCCACCTAACTGCTGGTGCCTACGTGTGTGCTTAGTCGCTCAGTCATGTCCGACTCTTTGTGACCCCATAGACTGTAGCCCACCAGGCTCCTCTCCATGGAATTTTCCAAGCAACGATACTGGAGTGGGTTGCCATTTCCTACTCCAGGGGATCTTCCTGACCCAGAGATCAAGCCCACATCTCCTGCACTGACAAGCGGAATCTTTTCCACTGCGCCACCTGGTGGTAATCGTCAATCCTTGACATTTCTTGGTTTGCAGTTCAGCACTTCAATCTCGGTATCCCTGGTAGCTCAGCTGGCAAAGAATCCACCTGCAATGCAGCAAACTCCGGTTGGATCCCTAGGTCGGAAAGAACAGCTGGAAAAGGTATAGGTTACCCACTCAGTATTCATGGGCTTTCCTGGTAAAGAATCTGCCTGCAATGTGGGAGACCTGGTTTGATCCCTGGGTTGGGAAGATACCCTGGAGAAAGAAAGTTACCCACTCCAGTATTCTGGCTTGGAGAATAGTCCATGGGATCACAAAGAGTCAGACACGACTGAGCAACTTTCACTTTCACTTCAGTCTCTGCCCTTGTCATCACATGGTGGAACCTCTGGTGTTTCTGGGTTTTCAGGTCACTTTACTCCAGTGTGACAGTGCTGCACTCAATATGCCAGCAAATTTGGAAAACTCAGCAGTGGCCACAGGACTGGAAAAGGTCAGTTTTCATTCCAATCCCAAAGAAAGGCAATGCCAAAGAAGGCTCAAACTACCGCACAATTGCACTCATCTCACATGCTAGTAAAGTAATGCTCAAAATTCTCCAAGCCAGGCTTCAGCAATATGTGAACTGTGAACTTCCAGATGTTCAAGCTGGTTTTATAAAAGGCAGAGGAACCAGAGACCAAATTGCCAACATCCGCTGGATCATGGAAAAAGCAAGAGAGTTCCAGAAAAACATCTATTTCTGCTTTATTGACTATGCCAAAGCCTTTGACTGTGTGGATCCCAATAAACTGTGGAAAATTCTGAAAGAGATGGGAATACCAGACCACCTGACCTACCTTTTGAGAACTTGACATGGAACAACAGACTGGTTCCAAATAGGAAAAGGAGTACGTCAAGGCTGTATATTGTCACCCTGCTTATTTAACTTCTATGCAGAGTACATCATGAGAAACGCTGGGCTGGAAGAAGCACAAGCTGGAATCAGGATTGCTGGGAGAAATATCAATAACCTCACATATGTAGATGATACCACCCTTATGGCAGAAAGTGAAGAGAAACTAAAAAGCCTCTTGATGAATGTGAAAGAGGAGAGTGAAAAAGTTGGCTTAAAACTCAACATTCAGAAAACAAAGATCATGGCATCTTGTCCCATCACTTCATGGGAAATAGATGGGGAAACAGTAGAAACAGTGTCAGACTTTATTTTGGGGGGCTCCAAAATCACTGCAGATGGTGACTGCAGCCATGAAATTAAAAGACGCTTACTCCTTGGAAGGAAAGTTATGACCAACCTAGATAGCATATTGAAAAGCAGAGACATTACTTTGCCAACAAAGGTCTGTCTAGTCAAGGCTATGGTTTTTCCAGTGGTCATGTACGGATGTGAGTTGGACTATGAAGAAAGCTGAGTGCCGAAGAATCGATGCCTTTGAACTGTGGTTTTGGAGAAGACTCTTGAGAGTCCCTTGGACTTCAAGGAGATCCAATCAGTCCATTCTGAAGATCAGCCCTGGGATTTCTTGGAAGGAATGATACTAAAGCTGAAAGTCCAGTACTTTGGCCACCTCAAGCGAAGAGTTGACTCATAGGAAAAGACTCTGATGCTGGGAGGGATTGGGGGCAGGAGGAGCAGGGGACGACAGAGGGTGAGATGGCTGGATGGCATCACTGACTCAATGGACATGAGTCTGAGTGAACTCCGGGAGTTGGTGATGGACAGGGAGGCCTGGTGTGCTGCGATTCATGGGGTTGCAAAGAGTCGGACACGACTGAGCGACTGATCTGAACTGAACTTACTCCTAAGGACACCAGACATATTGGGTTAAGGGCCGTGTTATCTCAGTATGACCTCCTCATAACTAATTATATTTTAATGATCCTATTTCCAAATAAGGTCACATTTCAGAGATTAGGGGGCTTCCCGGTGGCTTAGATGGTAAAGAATCAGTTGCAGTGTGGGAGAAGTGGGTTCAGTCCCTCGGTTGGGAAGACACCCTGCAGGAGGCCATGACAACCCACTTCAGTATTCTTGCCTGGAGAATCCCCATGGACAGAGGAGTCTGGTACATCTATTCAGGGAACACAACTGAACCCGTAATAAGCACCATGAGCTTCCTTTGTGGTTATTGCACTTTTTGCATTGTGCAATTGCATTTATAAAGAACTCCTTGTTTTGGATGGGCTCCCCAGGTGATGCAGTGATAAAGAATCCATCTGTCAATGCAGGAGAGGCAAGAGACCGTGGGTTTGATCAGTGGGTTGGGAAGATACCCTGAAGTAGGAAATGGCTGCCCACTCCAGTATTCTTGCCTGGAAAATCCCATGGACAGAGGAGCCTGGATAACTTCAGTCCATGGGGTCACAAAGACTTGGACATGACTGAGCATGCACACATTTCCTTGTTTTAGGGATAAACAGGATTTATAAACTTTGAGCTTTTTTATTTGTGTTTTAGTTTTAGCTTTCAACTTCAATCTTAAGCACACTTTAGACAAAACTACAAGTTTTGTGTGGCTTGGAAGGATTTGTTCTCCCTTTATTTTCAACAACATTCAAAATGATGTGGTGGCTGAAAGCAAGCCCATTCAAAGTCAGTGCTTTACGATTACACTGCTTCCTGCCTCTCCCCGCTTCTCATCAAATAGTTTGCCTTTGCTAAGAGCTTGGGTGAGTGATAATAAAACAGCAACTAAACCCCATGCCTCTTCAGCCTGTTGAATATGATCTCTACAATAAATTCTTAGTTTATTCCTTCTGGATATCATCACTCTAATCAAAAGATCATTTGGAATGGCTTATCAGTATTATAAAAATCTGTGTTTAGAAAAATCTCTGCTCTCAGATTTTGAAGAACCAGATGCCAATTTTTATCAACTACTTTTACTTCCTCCTACATTTCACAGTATCTGACAATCATGCCTCAGAGTTTGCCAGGATTGGTGATGTCACTGAGGATTTTCTCTGTTTTATTTTTTTTTTGGAGATTGACTTTTGAGTAAGTGGATTAAATATGTTCTTTACTTGGGTGTTTGTATCGAGTTCTTTATAGATTTTATTAATTAAAGATGTTTTATCTGAAATGGATCTGCTTTGAAAATAATATTGAAAAACAACACCATTCATGATTTATGTAGCCACTGTAAAATAGAACAGTTAGTGATATATTTTGGGGTGTTGTTAGTGACAAGTAGACATTACTTAGAAGTCATGTTTGATTAATGCAAACGCTATTAATGGTAATATGGAATTAATAGTAAAAAATGTGAGACATATGATATTTCTCAAAAAATAAAAATAGACTAGTTGCATATTATTGACGCATGACTGTATTATAATTAATCAGGAAAACAACCTACATAATGAGCATATTTGCCTAAGAGAACAGTGTAGTTAAGTATTTAAACTGCTTCTTAAATTTTATAATAATCACTCTTACTATAAATATAATGACATGTATTCACAGGATATACACTACTTAATTTTGGCATTTTGTAAACAGCAAGAAATTTTAATAAAGTTAAATATCCATCAGGAAATTTTAATACATCAATATAATTTTTAAAACTATGTAAGGGTAAATTTTGTATTTTATTAGAATATTTAATAACAGAAATTTTAAAATGACTTAGTAAGTATAAAAATCAATTGAAATCAAAATGCCAATAGTGATTCTTTTCTGGGGATTGGGCACTATGGGGAACTTTTATTTTTTACTTTAGCTTTTATGTATTTCTAGTTGTTAGCAATAAACATGTATAGCTTGTAAAATTAGGAATAAATCAATAATTATCATTAACAATTAAAAAGCAATTAAAAATATTATAAATGATATTCCCTAAATTTAAAATTTATGAACCTTAATAAATCTTTTCTATAAGTTTTATTTGTAAAGATTATTAAATTTTTTAATTTAAATTTTTATTTAAAGATTATTTGAATAAATTAAATTTTTTAATTTAAAGGTTATTAAAATAGTCTTTCTACTGCTTTATTTTTTAGATAAGCTGTAGGTTCAGAGAAGAATTGAATGGAAGACAGAGATTTCCCATTTACTAACGTCTCCACTATTGAATTATCTTTTCCATTATCAACATCTCCCACCAGAGTGACATATTTGTTACAATTGAGGAACTGACATTAACACACTCAGATTTGGTGATTTTTTTCTATTTTACAGTATAACAGAAAGGCTATTAGTTGGCTTTTTAACTTAATTTGAGGAATATGTTTGGGCTACATGCTGGATAAGTTAGATAGCCTAGTTTGTGCTCTGATGACCAATTAAATCTTAAAGCTCATTGACCCAATGCAGGAAAAATGTATTTATCACTCATTCCATATATTCCATTCTGCTGGATGGGTGGATGCAGGAGGTGCCATTCTACTTCACGGGATTCTCTCAGAGATTCAGGGCACTGTATAAATCCTCTGACAATTTAAAAGATGATCTGTGTTCACTGGTGCAGAGATAAGAGATCTGTAGGAAGCACATCTGTTGTTCAAGTGTGATTTTATTCCATTTGCTATATTAGTCACATGGAATGCTAGAGAATGTCACCCTGCTCTATACCCAAGAAGAGGAAAACATGGTGAATACACAGTATTATCTCTGTGACACATAGACTATTTGAAATTTACATCAGTGATGGATTCAGAGAGACAGAAGATATGTTTAATGAAGTAACAATCCAAAGCATGATATTCTTTTGTGATTGCTGACCTCATGAGGCAGGTTATATATTTTAAGATGACATTAAAAGAACCAAATAAGTTAATTATATGATCACTATATTTCAAAGTATATTAACCATTGCTTTTAATTGTAGCCCTTTATTTTTTTATCTATTTGCTTCTTACATGAACATTATTTAGTCATTAGTTACTAAACTAACAGTTCAGTAGTGATAGAAATTCATTTAACCTTTGTTAGATGGATTTTTTAATTTCTCATGTGTGTTTTTTCTTCCTTTCTGTCCCTATTTCTCTAATGTTGCCATGTATCTATAGATTTAAGACTAAAAATGGAGACACCAAAGTAGTCAAAAAAGAATCTTGATGCTTTTCTGTAACTTTACAAATAAAATACAAATTCATTGTATTAATTGTAATTCAGAGAAAAATCACTAAAAGTAAATTTTAGATGTGACTATTTTATATCATATCAGTTATAATTATACATATATCCCTTCCCTCTTTGACCACCCCCTCTCCCAGTCCTACCCATCTAGGTTATCACAGACACCAGGCTGAGCTCCCCATGCTATACAGCAGGTTCCCACTAGCTATCTGTTTTACACATGGTAATGTATATGTCAATCCCAATCTCTCAGTTCATTTTAACACCTGTCTCTTTGAGTACATCATCAATGTGAATTTCATATACACTAAGTGTGGCAGAGACAAAAATGATACCCTCAGACATTTCCTCTTCCTTCCCCTGCCTTCCATGTGACTGATCTGGCAAATGGGAAAATTTGTAAAGTGAAGTGTGTTGTTTTTAACCTGAAGAAATGTTGGAGTATTTTAGGAATCAAGACAATATCCTCAAAACTTGGTTTTAAGACTTGGATAAAAACATAAATGAATTGCATTATATAAGTCTCTAGCCTACAAATATGAATATATTTGGCCTCGTAAAAGAGGCATAACAAAGTAAACCAAATATCTTTCTTAAAACAAGCATTATATGGAAATAAATTGGATGTTAATGTGACAGAATTGTCAATGATATGAGTTCTTTTTACTTAAATTGTTATGAATATTATCTGATTCTATTTTGTTTAACTTATATGCAGAGTACATCATGAGAAACGCTGGACTGGAAGAAACACAAGCTGGAATCAAGATTGCTGGGAGAAATATCAATAAGCTCAGATATGCAGATGATACCACCCTTATGGCAGAAAATGAAGAGGAACTAAAAAGCCTCTTGATGAAAGTGAAAGAGGAGAGTGAAAAAGTTGGCTTAAAACTCAACATTCAGAAAATGAAGATCATGGCATCTGGTCCCATCACTTCATGGGAAATAGATGGGGAAACAGTGGAAACACTGTCAGACTTTATTTTTTTGGGCTCCAAAATCACTGCAGATGGTGACTGCAGCCATGAAATTAAAAGACACTTACTCCTTGGAAGGAAAGTTATGACCAACCTAGATAGCATATTCAAAAGCAGAGACATTATTTTGCCCACAAGGTCCGTTTAGTCAAAGCTATGGTTTTTCCTGTGGTCATGTATGGATGTGAGAGTTGGACTGTGAAGAAAGCTGAGCACCGAAGAACTGATGCTTTTAAACTGTGGTGTTAAAGAAGACTCTTGAGAGTCCCTTGGACTGCAAGGAGATCCAACCAGTCCACCCTAAAGAAGATCAGTCCTGGGTGTTCATTGGAAGGACTGATGCTGAAGCTGAAACTCCAATACTTTGACCACCTCATGCAAAGAGTTGACTCATTTGAAAAGACCCTGATGCTGGGAGGGATTGGGGACAGGAGGAGAAAGGGACGATAGAGGATGAGATGGTTGGATGGCATCACCAACTCGATGGATATGAGTTTGGGTAAACTCTGAGAGTTGGTAATGGACAGGGAGGCCTGGCGTGCTGCATTTCATGGGATCGCAAAGAGTTGGACATGACTGAGCGACTGAACTGAACTGAACTGATTTTGTTTTTATTAATTGAATTTAATCCACTTGTGATATATTGATTATTAAGCAGAGCTATGAATGATTCTTTTGACCTTTATTTGAGAAGCACAGAAGCAAGGGAAAAAATATAAAGACATTTAAAGTATAAAAATTAATAAGAAGAGCAAAACTCACCTATTAATTTATTTTGTTTCCAAAGAAGTAAAAAAAACGCCTTTACACATAAGTATAGTGCATTTTATTCTCATATATTCTTTTAAGATAGCTAGAGAGTATTAGAATACCTTTGAGCCCATTAAAGCTAGTTATTTTCTAGCAAAATATTTCTGGCTTGCTTTATGAAGAAAACTCAGTTTACATTTAAAATACAAGTAGGAAAATAATTTTTTATTTGATCAAAAATTTTAAATCCTGACAAACTTTAGCCATCATTTGAAGTAATTCACACACACTCACAGTTTTGATTTTTTTTATGTAAATCAGTAAGACCTACTCTTATTTGTGGCATATACAATGATTGTGCTAAAGTTCTTGTAAGAAAAATGACATTAATACATTGAGAAATTCATTCTATCTTTGCCTAGTATTCTTTTCAAATTTAGCATCTAATACCTGGGAAATTTTAGCCTTCTAATAAATGAAGTATAACATATATCAATCACATAGTACAAAATAATTAACCTTTCAGATTCTAGGACCAAAAGTTTTATAAGTGACTCTTCTCCTCAAAAGAAAG
The DNA here is from genome assembly GCF_002263795.3 of Bos taurus. Taxonomy (NCBI): domain Eukaryota; kingdom Metazoa; phylum Chordata; class Mammalia; order Artiodactyla; family Bovidae; genus Bos; species Bos taurus. The sequence continues at coordinate 25,595,644 of NC_037344.1, read as the reverse complement.
ATTGAATCAAGAGTGGTGAGTTTTTCATAGAACAGGGAGTGGAGCAGAAAAGGGCTGTCAGGTAACCAAGAGAAAAATAGAATACTTAATGCCCTAGAATCTACACAGACTGGAATTTTGACACCTGAGGGGGAAAATCGTCTAATTTTATGATCTATCAGTCTTTTGCTATTTTGCCTTTTAACTTTAAAGTATCTGCTAAATATTCTCAAAAAATAAAATAAATCAATCTTAGCTATACTCTGGCTGTTTAACTCTCAGCCACAATATTTGCATAGCTTTATACATTTTTTAAGGAGAAGGCAATGGCACCCCACTCCAGTACTCTTGCCTGGAAAATCCCATGGACGGAGAAGCCTGGTAGGCTGCAGTCCATGGGGTCACTAAGAGTCGGGCACGACTGAGCGACTTCCCTTTCACTTTTCACTTTCATTCATTGGAGAAGGAAATGGCAACCCTCTCCAGTGTTCTTGACTGGAGAATCCCAGGGACAGAGCAGCCTAGTGGGCTGCCGTCTATGGGGTCGCACAGAGTCGGACACGACTGAAGGGACTTAGCAGCAGCAGCATACATTTTTTAAGTCATGATCTTTCAAAAGTGACTATTTTTATCCATGGCAGAAATATAGAAACCTGAGTTTTTTATAAATTTAGAAGTTATCTAAGAAATCTACTGAGAAATGTATAGAAGAGTTGCCTTCCCCGACATTAGAAATAGCGATCATTAAAGAAAAAAACTAATCAAAAATTACTCATCACTTTATTATTTTACAGCTACTTTAGAAAATACCTGAATCCCCTGTATAAACAATATGTGCCATTTAGTAAAAGACTAAAAACTTTTTAAAGAATATAATCTTAAAGCCAAACCGCATTTTACAGACTCTAGAATTATTCTATATGTGAACATTTAAATCTTCTTGCTGTGACAAAAATAACCAAAACGTTTCAACACACACACAGACTTCTCTCATCAAAAGTGTATGAAAACTAAGTCCAACGAAAAACTCTTATCCTAGAAAAGAGAATGGCAATAATCTTCTAGAAGATAATACCCCTCCCTTCTCCACTTTTGTTCTAATACCTTTTTGAGGGCAGACTCAGTTACATCTTACTGTGCTAAGCCACTCACCCTAATGGAAAAGAAATGCAAGTCTCCTAAAGCACAACTGAAAAATTCAGTAAATCTGTAATGTGTCATGCTCTCTTCTAATGTCATTTTAAAGAAGTATTAAAGTCAAAGTGGAAAGCACCTGATTTCTCCTACAGTGTCATTTCCCGCCCCCACCCCCACCCTCAGTGAAATCCCTAACTACCAAGTGACAATTTTGATCTTATACCTAGAAAAACACTCCAAACCTAGTTTCATATCTCTTTGAAAAATCATTTTCCCATCGTAAATTAATCTCATTTGGAAATGATTTTTTAAATTTGATTTATGCAAAACAAATCCCAGTGCCCAGAAGAACCTGCATTTGTGGTCGTTATGCCGCAGCTAGAAGTGAAATTACTGATCAGTGAGCTGTTTCAGAATGGCGACGTGAACTGCAGCCTGGATTAAGCAATCTGATGAAGCATAACCTACCATGAAAGAAATAAAAACATTTTATAGGACTCATGGGCATTACTGACAGGTTTCTACTGCTTTTTCAATAGGATTCTGTTTAGCAGGAGATCTCATTTATCCAGAACCCTTTTGTTTAAACATAATAAAATGCCCCATTACATTATGGGAAACATGAAATGTTTTCTCCTTAATATAGTTTTGTGTAGGGAACCGTCATTATAAAAATCTTTTGAAATACTTTTTGAAACACTTTTTGGCTTGTTACATTAAATGTTAAATAAAGAAACAAGATAGATATGTTTTAGATTAAGTAGAGTTTATTTAAATTTGTACGTCAATTAAGCATTTGCACCAACCTAGTTTTAGGATGACACATTTCTTCAATTAAGAAAAAAGTAATACTTCTTTTGTTAAATCAATATCACTGTAGCAAAGCTGCTATTTCAATAAATAAATACTGTCTTAAGAATCCAGTTCTTAAATTCTCCATTTATTTAAAATAAAGGTTTACTATATGATCTTGTAATGGCAACATGGCCCAGCCATACCTGTTTTCCAAAATGATTTATAAGTCTCCTTGTAAATGAGGAAAGTTACATAAGGAAAATTCACTTGATTTCAAGTGAATTTGAAAGAAAATACTTTCTTTTAAGAATTAATGCATGTCACTTTTCTTTGTCTCTGGTTTTCTATCTCCCCCACACATCAAAATCATCCAAAGAGATAGTAGACACCATTAGATTCCATATGCACAGATTCTGTTTCTGGTTATTAGGGGTGGAGCTCGGGTATTGGTTTATTTAAAGAGCATCCCAAGGGATTCCAATGCAACTGAGTGTTGATGCAACTGCTCTAAACAAAGAGAAAAAAACAAAAAAAAAACGAATGTGAACAGGGCTCCTGTGTATGATTATAATTCCATAATTATACTCTTTAAAACCAGAATTTTTTTTCAGATGAAGTTAAAATTTTGCTAAGGGTCTAGGGATAAACTGTCTTGATATTAGTAATTTTCTTTTAATTTAACAATCACAACTGATATTGAAGCTGAAACTCCAATACTTCGGCCACCTGATGCAAAGAGCTGACTCATTGGGAAAGACCCTGATGCTGGGAAAGATTGAGGGCAGGAGGAGAAGGGGACAACAGAGGATGAGATGGCTGGATGGCATCACTGACTCAATGGACATGGGTTTGGGTGGACTCTGGGAGTTGGTGATGGACAGGGAGGCCTGGCGTGCTGTAGTTCATGGGGTCGCAAAGAGTCAGACATGACTGAGCCACTGAACTGAACTGAATGCAAAAATTGTCAGATGAAATCATAATTTTAATATCAATGATAAGTTTGGGAGATATTTTTAACTCTTTACATGAGTTAAAATATGTAAAATTTTTACATACATGAAGTAAAATACATACATGAAGGTCAACTTTTAAAAGGCATTTTCAATTAACACAAGAGATGATATTTCTAATACAAAGCAACAAAAGAATCACTTGTGCAAGCTGACTTGATAATTACCTTAGTTGCTCTCTTACGAAAATGTTCTAAACACCTATATCTTTCAGTCACCGTTCTGATACATTTCACAGCTGCTATATGAAGAAGCAGTTCATAAGACCCAAAGTGTAGAGTAGTAAATGAATACGTGAGAGTTTGCATCCAGTATACCTTATACAAAATGTTGCTATAAAATTCTAAATATAACAAATTTCTTTCTAAAATGCAATATCCAACTTTAAAAACTAGTAAGTTAAACAATGCAAGATGGTAAGTAGTTGAGGTTTATGTCTAGGCCTTTGCACTGCATACTCTTGTTTTACACTATATACAGCCAGAGGCACTGCAGCTTATATTCAGCCAAATATTGACATTGAAAATAATGCTCTTCTGCTATGTCATCATCCTCTTCCACACCTGTTTCCTCCAGTTTGTCATCATTGTCATCTTATGCCATGCCTTTTTTTTCATGAGGTAGAATATGACTCATGAAACTAGATTTTCATTTAAAAAATACTCCAATAGCTAATTAACAACTATTTGAACCCTTGAAAGAAATACATATTAGCCTTTTATCCTCAGGAGTTAACTGGAACACAAAAGCAGTTTGCAAGAGCATTCTACTTGCTCTTTTTATAGCTTAATGATTTTCATAGTGCCACTCTTTCTTTGCTATCAATATACCTGCCTCCCCACCATGACATCTATTATTTCTAGCCCTTGGGAAAAGTAGGTATTTGATCTGACTTGGCCTCATTTTCAATGTTTTTATTAACATCTCATTTGGGAAATAACAACAAATTAAAAAAGAAATTATAGTGTAAAACACATAAGCTTGACAACATTTAAGAAGTTGGACATCTTTCAAGAGTTTGGGAATAGGCATTCACATTTGAATAGGAATATTCAAATATTCCAAGTCACATATTTGAGCATATTAACATTCTTAAAATAGTCAATAAACAATAAGGAACACATTCTGGGTAGCTTTTTATTTCATGTTTTATTTTCCTCAACCTTGCATTTCCTCAGAAATTACCCTCCAACCATTTTTTTTTTACATTCATATTTTCTAGACTCATAAATTGAATTGATAACATAATATCTCTTTCCAAAAAGAGCTGGACAGAACCCAGTGTTCCCTATTAAGATTAACTTTTTTAGAGTGTTTGACTTTTACCTGTACAATTTCTTCTTGAAGGTTATTAGGGCAATAATTTATCACTTATCAACTTCCAGTAAGTGCCCAATGTAGCTTAAAGATGCTCCAGTATATTGGCACATCTTTGTAAAGGAGTTTCAAAAAACTGAAGAATTGTCTCCCTTTTAACAGTTGCTTCTTTCTCAACTTCCCCCAGAACAAATCAGCCTCCTCATTTCCTGCAGCATTTTCCATCCTTGTTGCTGGCATAGTCCACATGCTTCTTGGTCTAGAGGTTTGTTTGTATTTCTAGCACCATGATTATCTTCCTCATTCTCTTTGAAGCCAAACTAAAATGGCATCCTGTAATTATGGGTCTGTAAGTACTTTGGGAACAAGATGTATCTGTCTGTCTGCATTGTTTTGTAATTGTTTTGTAAGTGGATTTATGTTTGTACCAGGATTTGGATGTGCCCGGGGGTTGGGCAGGGAATTTTAAGATTAAATCTGCCTGTGTAGCTAAAATGCACCTATGCACAGCCCATTGTGAGCACTCTATCTCCTGCTGACTCTGAGTTTCCTCATGGTGAGGTGCTTTGTCCTAATGCTGGTGGTGTCTAAAGACTTAGAGACAAAGGCAGCGTGGTAACAAAAAGATCATTCCTGAACTCTTAGGTTCCCTTGTAATGTATATCCTTACTCCATTGTCGAAGTCTATGCTTTGATTGTAATAACTCTATTCCAGGTGTATAATCTGGTGAAGTTCCGGAGTCTATCATTTGATTACTTAATTTGATCCAAGTTTAATTAACAATGAATGCACTTCTCATAGAAGACTATCTGTACACTAACCCCGATAATTTTCCTCTGAAACTGTAACTGTAACACCATAATTTCTCTTTATGAGGACTTTGTACAGATAAAATTTGCAAATTTTAATTTTTACTGTTGATTTTTCCTACTGCATAGATTCCATGAAGATAAAAGCCATCTCTTGGAAACATGACAGAGAGCTCAAAAGCTATGTGTTGACTGGCTCAAGAATCATGGGTTGAAACAGAATCTTAAAGATGTAAGGAAAACTGAATATATTTAGGTCATTGTGAAGCAACCAGTAAAGAAGAGTAAGTGAAAGTCATTCAGTGGTGTCGGACTCTTTGCAACCCCATGGACTGTGTCCATGGAATTCTCCAGGCCAGAATACTGGAGTGGATAGCCTTTCCCTTCTTCAGGGGATTTTCCCAACCCAGGGATTGATCCCAGGTCTCCTGCATTGCAGGCAGATTCTTTACCAGCTGAGCCACAATGGAAGCCCAAAGAAGAGTAAAGTTATGACTGAATATAGTTAAACTACAGAGTATAGTTGTATATTCTGGAATACATGGAAGAAATGTTATAATATTGGGATAATGGATGAAATGTTTTCAAAAGTACAAAAAAAGCAAAATTTTACTCATTGAAGACAACTCTAATAAGAGAAAAGGAAAGGAAAATAGTTTAGAAGATATAGCTATATCAGGACTCATATATAACAAATTTATTTTCTTTCTGAAGTCAGAAGTGAGATTTTCTTACTGAGTGAGGAAAGAGGTATTAAAGTTTGAAGCTGGACATCGCTGGAGAAAATCTGAAGCAAAAGCCATAAAGAATAGGAACTGAGCCAAATAAATGGCACCATTTACTAATGTTGCCTAGGCCTTTGCAGGAGGAATTGTTATAGGAAGTGTGGTACTTATGACACAGAACAGAACTCTGTGGGGCTTCTGGGCACAAAAGCCTTTCTGTGCCCCCCATTTCTTGATTAGAGGAAATAGCCTTCATTAAGCTCCATAACCTTCCCAGAACTCCAAGGGGCAGGTTCAAATAGATGTTAATTAAGGAAGGGAGGGGATATTGAGATAAGGGAGGAATAGTCAAGAAACCGGAGAAGGAAATGGCAACCCATTCCAGTACTGTTGCCTAGAGAATCCCGTGGACAGAGGATCCTGGTGGGCTGCTGTCCATGGGGTCGCACAGAGTCTGACACGACTAAAGCGACTTAGCATGCATTGCTTGCACTGGAGAAGGAAATGGCATCCGGCTCCAGTGTTCTTGCCTGAAGAAAGGGATGGAGGAGCCTGTTGGGCTGCCGTCTATGGGGTCGCACAGAGTCAGACACAACTGAAGCAACTTAGCAGCAGCAGCAGCAGCAGCAGTCAAGAAACAATAGAGCAGCCTTGGGGTGGAGTCATAATTTCCCTTCAAGGGATATACATAGCAGTATCTTTGAGCTGTTTTGCATTTAATGAAACTCCCACGTGGTGAAAAAAATTAATGGTATGCTGTTCATAAGCATGGAGACCCCAAACAGAACCGGAAATGATATCATAAACTGATGCTACTGACTCCAACTTACCTCGTGACCAACCAATCAGAGGAATATCCATGAGCTGATCACGCCCTCTTTGAACCAAGACTTTGCTTTACTCTACTTTACTCCTAACAACCCCCTCCAGGTCAGAACACATAGCATTGAGGACATTAGTCTGCCGTGACCCCCTTTGTTTGGTGTGTGTGCTAAGTTGCTTCAGTTACGTCCAACTCTTTGCTACCCTGTGGACTGTAGTCCACCAAGCTCCTCCGTCCAGGGGATTCTCCAGGCAAGAATACTGAAGTAGGTTGTCATTTCCTTTTCTAGGTGACCTTCCCGACCCAAGGATCGAACGTGCACATCTTATGTCTCCTGAATTGGCAGGTATGTACTTTACCACTAGCATCACCTGGGAAGCCCTTGGCAAGGCAATAAAGTTATTTTCTACTTCATCCAAAACTGTCTCCAAAATTTGATTCGGTATTGGGGTACAGAGGCCAAATTCAGCTTCACTTAGAGTAATAAGGTTGTTGCATTGTGTTTAACAAAATTAGAAAGGATTTGTTGCAAACTGCAGTTTTCATCATATTAATACAAAGAAGTACATAGTGAATTTACAATAGACAAATGTTACATCCAGTATTTGCTATGTTTACTTAAGACCATATTTACTAAAATTTATGTGCATGTAAACATTTTTAGTTAAAATTGTTAGGTAGAATAAGAAAGTGAAAGTGAAAGTGAAGTCGCTCAGTCGTGTCTGACTCTTTGCGACTCCATAGACTGTAGTCTAGCAGGCTCCTCTGTCCATGGGATTTTCCAGGCAATAGTACTGGAGTGGGTTGTCATTTCCTTCTCCAGGGGATCTTCCCAACCAGGGCTTGAACCCGGGTCTCCCGCATTGTAGACAGACGCTTTACCGTCTGAGCCACCAGGGAAGTCCTAGAATAGGAAAAGGGAGTCCAAAATGGTGGTGGCTGAAAGATAAAGAAGGGGAAAGCCCATGAATAAAACAAAGAAAGATCTGAGGACTGGAGTAAGAACCTCAGGTAAAACAAACAGCCCTCCTGGCTAGCACAATTTACATAGGACAGACTCAGGGGGAGGAAAAAAAAAACATAAAAAGAGGAGCCAAAATTGAGCCAGAGGCTTCTCTTCAGACTTTTGGGTGGTCAGCCTGCCCTCACGCCTTGAGGATGTATGTTCCTTTGCTTCCGAAATAAAACTGAGCTGTAACACGGAGCTATAACATTGGTACATCTGTTCTCCAAGTTTTTGCTGCAGCGAGCCAGAGCCAAGGAAATTACACACTCCCTCAACGAAATGAAAAGAAAACAGAGAAACCCATTAAAACAATAAAGTTTTATTTTAAAAAGTAGAAAGAAGATAATCGAATGATGAATACTGCATTCAGAAAAATGTTAACTTCATTGAGAGGAAGCCAGGTGGATGGAATAAGAGCAGCGATATATTTACATAAGTTATTATCAAGGTCTCACATTGATTTGTGTGGTAGGTTTGTGGGTGCTTTTTGCATTTAGATAAATGAGTTAAAAAAAAACTGACTAAAAAAACTAATACATTAAAAAAAAACAGGCATGGATCAATGAATACACTGTGTCATGAAAGAAAGATTAAGAATTACTCAAATATATGTACATAAAGTAAAATTAATAAAGTAAGAAAAAATTTTGTTTCCAGAATTATGTGCATGTGCACTATGATCAAATCATCTTAAGTGAAAGTGTTAGTCATTCAGTCATGTCTGACTCTTTGTGGCTATAGCCCACCAGTCTCCTCTGTCCATGGAATTCTCTAGGCAAGAATACTGGAATGGGTAGCCATTTCCTTCACAAGGGGATCTTCCTGACACAGAAATCGAACCCAGGTCTCCTGCACTGCAGGCAGATTCTTTACCATCTGAGCCACCAGGGAAGCCCTTAAAGATTTTGTCAAATGTGCCATTTATTTCTTCCAGCAATTCTAAATTCTAGCTTACTCATTGATGTATTTGCCATATGTCTTCTACCTATGGAGGAGCCTCTTTATATGTGTCCTCATTATTATTGTTTATATTTCATTGACGGTTAGTATTGGCAGTTGGTCTACGTTATGTGCTACATGCCTGGTAATTAACAGAGGGCAAATTTTGACTATGGTTGATCCTTGATAAAGCAGCACTGAAGCTAAATGCTACCTTGCTAATGGACCACAATGAAAGCTTCCTGTTTCCTGGTTATTACACCCTCCTTTCTTCAGGCTTTTGTCAACTTGTATCAATCCTTTAGCTCTGTCTCAACATTAGAAGCAAAGAAAGGCAAGAACTCTCCCAGAGGTCTCATATCAATTTTACAAATGGAAGTTTTTAGATTTTTGTTTCTCAAACTCTTCCTGGAATCAGCATTCCAAGACTCTGATGCTTTCTGGTGCTGGTCTCCCAGCTCTTGCATATCGCTCAGGGAAGAAAAGCTCCAATGGCTCTCCCCACTAAAGCTCATCAAGAGTTTTATTTCAACCCAACTGCTCTCTAAGTCCAGAGCCACAAAGGTAGACGATTTGCTGAATGATGAGTGTATCACTCATGAAATACTCTGCTTATATGTCCTGCCTCAGAGAACATAGGAGACTGACAGCTCAAGATATGGCCCTTCTGAATCTACTACTACTTTACTACAGGCCACAGTTCCCTTTTCAACCCCAATCTCCAGTCTGCTCCTACCAAATGAATTGGCATAGCTGAGGGTACTAGCGTGGGCTCACTGCTTCAGTAACAGGTCTTCTCTAATCAGCCAATTATATATACACAGAGGTTCTTCCTATGTGTTCTCAAGTATCAGACCTTCCTTGTGGTGTGAAGGTTTCTCCTGCCTACTCTTGCACCTACCATCTTTATTCTTCATAAAGCATTTCATTCAATAAATCTTGTGCAAATTTAAGCCTGTCTTGGCAACCAGTTCTCAAATGTCTCAAACTAAGACAATGCAGATGCAAGATGTACATGCAATACCATTTTCTCAGAATCTTTGCCACTGCTATAATATTACAATATATCAAAATATATGATAACAAATTAGGGTTTATTCCAAGAATGCAAGAAAGTAAATGAGCTATGATATGCTCACATGAATAGATACTGAAATGCATTTGATAAAATTTCTAAACCATTTCTAACAAAAGCACAAAATGGAAAGAGATTACATAAATATATAATCTATTTCCTGAAAGACAAGAGCAGATATTATTCTAAATAGCAAAGCATGGAAAAGAATCCAATTAAAAATATAAATTTGCATTGAATGCCTATTATGACTATTAACATTTATGGGTGACTCAGAAGTGACTGACAGAAATGTTTACAGGAATAGTTGAATGCATAATGCATACTAGGGACTTCAGGTATGACATAGCAGTTCTGTAGATTATTATCTTTCTCCTCTTCTTCTAGAAATTATGTAAATCTTTCTAATTAAAAAATTACATTCTCCATGTTTTACAGAAACTTGGAGTCAGATGTGATTTACAGATTCAAGCGTGCAAAGTTTGAGTCCGTGCAGATGTCATGCAAAAATAAGTGTAAAGTTTATTTTATTGGCCCAGAGGTGGCAGATTCCAGTATGCACCACAAAAATATACTTCCCACAGATAAAGGAATTATCCTGAGGGGCAAACAGTGTATCTTTTTCTAATAAGCAGGTAAGTAACTTTAATACATTATACCAGGTTTAACATGTTCCCAGAAAGACAGAAAGCAAGAGAGTGGAAAATATCAAAGGACCTCAGCAGGAAATGATTTTTAGCGTCAGAAAAGTGCATGTCCTAAATTTAATGTGTTTACCAGGAGTTAAAGTTATTTTATTTTGTAGTTGCTTTTGATAAAGCCAAGAAGTTTAGGGTTGGCAGCAAAAGTCCTCTAGATTCAACTTTGTACAAAGAAACACTGGAGATGGATTTACAAAGAGGGCATAAACAAGGTTTATTTGTAAGAAGCTATCTGTCTCTAGGTGAGAAGAATAAGTAAAAGCATTGACCTTTTCACCCAAAACAAGAAATTTCTGGAAACAAATAGTCTAATAAAAATGATTATGTTCAGTAATGAATAATAACATAAGAAATGTTAGTACATTGTTATACTATTTTTATTAGAATACTCTGGAGATGAGAAGCAAAATTTTCATAATGTTAAATAATTATATAGATAGAAAAGACTTTTCAGAGCTACGGCTACTGCTAAGCCACTTCAGTCATGTCCGACTCTGTGTGACCCCATAGACAGCAGCCCACCAGGCTCCACCGTCCCTGGGATTCTCCAGGCAAGAATAGTGGAGTGGGTTGCTATTTCCTTCTCCAATGCAGGAAAGTGAAGTGAAACAAGTCGCTCTGTCATGTCCGACTCCTAGCGACCCCATGGACTGCAGCCCACCAGGCTCCTCCATCCATGGAATTTTCCAGGCCAAAGTACTGGAGTGAGAGCTAGTGGTAAGTAAATATTCTGTCACAAATTAATGAACAGACAACACACATACACTAAAGTTTGCAACCAGTCTTATGAAGGGCAATCACAGAGTTGAAGTATAAAAAGTTAGAGAAGATATAAGAGAACATATGATACATGAGTTTGTAGGATCTACATAACAGTTGAAGGAAAATACAAAATTATAAGATAAAGGAAGATGAAATTCAAAGTGATACCAGGGAGAATCCATCAAAGAAAATACAGAAGTGACTTGGAGAATAGAAATGAGAAAACTGACACAAACATAGTCAAAATCAACTTGCAAAAAATTTGTTGATGGAGATCCATTTTTAAGAGATTTGGGGGAAGGCACATTCTGTATTGTGCTTGATAGGAATACAGATTACTACACCACCTATGGAGAGCAATATCATATACAGTCAACCTTTGAATAATTTGGATTTGAACCATACGATCTACTTATATGTGGATTTTTTTTTTTTTTTTTAAGTAGAAATGCTGCAGTACCACTCAGTCCATGGTTGGTTGAATCCACGGATTGGAACTCCAGAGACACAGGAACCCATGATGTACTCTGGATGGTTGACTCTAAGTTGTATAAAGATTTTCAACTGCTTGGAAGGTGGGTGCCTCTAATCCCACCTAAGTTCAAGGGCCACCATATATGTAATCTCTAAGTTGCAAAAGAATATAACCTTAGAGTTTTCTTCAAAGAATTTTTCATACAGATATACTTGTATGAATGCTATTCATTACCTCCTTGTTTGTACTACCAGTTTTAAACAATTAAATGAATGAATTAATTAAATTTTAATTTAATTAATTAAATTTTTATACATCCAAACAATAGAAAATGTTATAGAAAAGGGTGGATTAATGTCTCTAGGTCCTGAAATAGAAATGCTTTTGACATATTTTGGAAGGTAAAGGAAAAGTAAGGCAGTGAACTACATATAAACTTATTTGTCAGAAAATAGGGAAGGAATCTGGAGAAGGGCATGGCAACCCACTCCAGTACACTTGCCTGGAGAATCTCATAGACAGAGGAGCCTGTCATGCTACAGTCTGCTGCTGCTGCTAAGTCGCTTCAGTTGTGTCCGATTCTGTGCGACCCCATAGGCAGCAGCCCACCAGGCTCCACCGTCCCTGGGATTCTCCAGGCAAGAACACTGGAGTGGGTTGCCATTTCCTTCTCCAATGCATAAAAGTGAAAAGTGAAAGTGAAGTCGCTCAGTCATGTCCAACCCTCAGCGACCCCATGGACTGCAGCCTACCACGCTCCTCCGTCCATGGGATTTTCCAGGCAAGAGTACTGGAGTGGGGTGCCATTGCCTTCTCCATGCTACAGTCTATAGGGTGGCAAAGAGTTGGATACAACTGAGCTACTGAGCAGAGCACAGCACAGGGAAAGTATCAGAATCTCTACTGTTGTTTATTTGAAAATACATAAAGCAAATTTGGACAGATTGACAATCCAGGAGGGCATGCGGACAGACAACTGGGGAGAAATGTGGTAAGACTCAATATTGATTATTTAGCATTTTTAACATTTAATTTTGACTTATATGATTGCAGTATGTATATTAAAAGAAGCTAACAAAATACAAGGGTTTCCCATGGCACAGTAGTAAAAAAATTCATCTGCCAAAGCAGGAGATGCAAGAGATGTGGATTTGATCCCTGGGTCAGGAAGATCCCCTGGAGAAGGAAATGGCAACCCTTACTCTAGTATTCTAACCTGGAAAATCCCATGGACAGAGGAGCTTGGCGGACTACAGTCCACAGGATCGCAAAGAGTCAGACACAACTGAGTACACACTCACATACACACACCCAGATAAAACAAAATATAAAGCTAATAAAATACAATATATTATGGTTGTGGTTTAAGCAGTTCTGTGACATAATCTGTACTTTGAATACAAACTGACTTTAGAGAGACAATAAATCTAAAAGAAAGAGGATGAATTTAGGATAAATCTTGAGGGACAAGCTATAGGAATTCTGGATTTATTCCTTTAACAAATATTTATTGAGTACTTGGTATATGTCAAGCCTGTTTAAAGGCACTGGTCATTAGATGTTAGCAGTGTTGTGAAAAGGGAAAAATCAAGGGTGACATAAAGGGCATTAGAGTAAACTCCTAAAAACAATGGAAGTGCCATATACTGATGAGAAGTGTTGGTACAGGAAGAAACTTGAGGACAGTGTTTCTCCTCAATCAAATCCAATTTGAAGATTTACATTAGAGATGTCTTTTTGACATTTAGGTGGGGATGTTAAAGAAGGTATATTAGTACGTGATTTTTTTCATATTTTGAAAATCTGATTTCTCAGATACTTGTTTTCAAAAATATGGTGAGGTATACTATGTTTCTGTATAGGAAAACTCAATGTTTTTAAAATGATAGCTCTACCCCCAATTGAACTATATATAATGCTGCCCCAATTAAAATTCTAGAGAGTTTTTTTTAAAGGAACTTTAAATGTTTATTCTAAGCTGAATCTGGGCTTCCCTGGTGTCTCAGCAGTAAAGAATCTGCCTGCCAAGCAGGAGACATGGCTTTCATCCCTGGGTCAGGAATATTCCATGGAGAAGGAAAAAGGCAACCCACTTCAGTATTCTTGCCTGAAAAATCCCACGGACAGAGGAGCCTGGTGGGCTACAGTATGTAGTGTAGCAAAGAGTCAGACATGGCTGAAGTGACTGAGCACTCACACACAAGCTTAATCTAGAAAGAAAAATGTGTAAAATGGTTCATTCTTTTTAAAAAATGGAATTTTTATCACAACAGATATCAAATGTTACAAAATTGCATTTTTTGCAGCACCTTGCGTTTGGTACAGAAATGATCAAAAAATGATTTTATTGGTAATGTTATTTCACAGTCTTTAGTCAAACAGTGTGAATTTTGAGGAAATTGGGTAGGCGGTGAGTAGTATAAGCAATTAATCTTTTCTCTGAAACAGTCTTTTTTTTTTCTCTCTCTCTTTGTTAAAACTGCCTTTGCTGGGAAAATCCTCAAAATATCCCTCTTTCTGGCAGTGTACAATCTCATTTTGGCTGATGCTACTTGCCACATTAAGGGTATAACTCTAGCATCATGTCAGGTTTCTCTTGCTGTAGCTCCTGGCATTGGACATGAATGGTGTAATTCCCTGGTGCGGCTCCTTCCAAATTCCCCAGGACCCACACAGACAAAATTGATTCCAAATGACATGTGACTATCTGCTTCATGGTTCACCTTTTGCCTCCAGATTCTATCTTCTAGCTTGGAGGATATCTATAATCTTGCCAACTTGTCTTGTTCATCCTGTCTGCTACTTTCAGCAGTTCATTTGTTCACAAATTCCTGAAGAGGTTTGTGGTATGTATATGAAATTCTTAAGCAAACTAAACAGATTGAAGCAGTACACTATTTTTAGTAGTAATAGCTGGTTTTAAAATTTTTTGAGAAGGCAGTGACATCTCTTTTAAAGCTACCATGTCAGTGACATTTTCCCCTTACATCTTTTTCAGTAAAAAAACTAAAATAAAAAAAATAAAAATAAAATAAAAAGCCCACACACACAAATATTATTTTCCTGACTTTTATTATGCTACTTCAATTTCTTTGAAATAAGATATATTATCTAAATAGATAAATTGATAAATTATCATTGATACAGTGTTTTTATAAATAATGGGCCTTTATGGCACTTAAAAAATAAAATGTTTATTTTATTATGAATTATACTATGTAAACTAGTGAAGGTTTTCTCTCCAGATGTACTCAGCTTTCAGGGCCTAGGGATGTTTCTGATCACTATGTTTCAATTGCTCAGGCTTGGTTAAGGAGCTATGTACACTCAGTGAAGACTGTATTTGCCTCCATAGTAAAGAAATATACAGAAATATAAGGCCCATATTAATAATTATTATAAACTAGACATACATTTCACAACTTGCAGTCTAGAAATGGTGTTGACAGAACTCCAGGATCCCAGGTTCCTTTCCATGTCATAATTCCCTCACATTTTTCTGGTTTTTATTATAATCATTTTCTGCACATATTATAGTTATACCATTCCCCTTGTAACTTTAATTATAACTTTTTTTACCAATATATAAATTTTATATTAATTGGAGTGCACAATGCCTTTCTTGAATGTGGATCTGCTAAAGATAAATCCTCTCAATTCTTGCTTACATGAATAGTATATTTAATTCATCTTTATTTTTGAGGGATATTCTCCCATGTTACACAAGTCTACATTTGTTAATCCTTTATCCTTTTGAAAGTGTGATTCCACTGACACTAGCTTCTACTGTTTCAGATCAGATATCATTAATTATTTTTTTTTATTGTTGTTCTCTGAATTTGATATGCCCTCCTCACATCTGTTTTCAAGATTCTCCTTTTGTCTTTGATTTTCAAAGGTTTTCTTTGATATGCCTAAGTCTGATTTTCTTTGTTTTTATCTTACTTAAGGTGTGTTGAACTCCTTGGAACTGAGAATAGACATCCATCAGTTTAGAACAGTCTCTGTCATTATTTCCTCAAGTATTTCTTCTGCCCCATTTTACTGTCCTTGAAATACAGTAGTATGCTAAGATATTTGATATTATCTCACAGATCTTGGTCAATTTTAATTTAATTTTTTTTTCTCATTGTGTTTTTGGATGATACCTATTATTCTGTTTTCATGATCACTTATTCTTTCTCCAGGTATAGCCAGATCATCAAATGACCTC
This sequence comes from Bos taurus, assembly GCF_002263795.3. NCBI lineage: Eukaryota > Metazoa > Chordata > Mammalia > Artiodactyla > Bovidae > Bos > Bos taurus. The sequence continues at coordinate 25,579,877 of NC_037344.1, read as the reverse complement.
TTCATTTCCAACAACATACCTTATAATTTATATTTGATTTCTATGTGACTCTTGCTTGGAGTTTCTAGATTTCTGCTAAAATTCCCTATCTATTGATAAATCAGTTTTCTCTGTTCCACTAAATTATCTTGTTAGCTTAAATTTGCTAGCTTATTTATTAGCTTATATAAGTTAGCTTATTTGTTCATTTCAACATATCATCAATATATATTCCTCTACTAGCTGCTTTTATCTTAATTATGGTTCATAGATTTCTACTTCTTTCAAATTATATTTTTATTATATGGCAGATCATTTGTACAAAAGAACATATAATAGAAATTGAAATTAACAATATTTAACCCAAACACGTGTATGGACCTATATTTGTTATGCCATTAGGATGAAAGTGTACTGAGTCAGTCTACTCTCGAGTTGAGCTGGTTTTGATCTCTGTTTCAGTTTTAGTTAGATTCAGCTTACTACTGATTTCAAATGTTTTAAAGTCAAGATAACACAGCCTCTTCATCAGACTAAACATAGCGCTGCCCAGTAATGAGATGCTACTGAGTTGTTTCTCTCAGGGCTTACCCTCAGTTTTCTTTTCCTAGTGATGTCTCTTACCACCAGGGATATTTCTTTCATTTACCACTGATTCATCAGCCTTGGTGGGAGAGCTTTTGCACATTCACTGAATGCATTTGCCTCCATGATATCTTTCTCCCCTTAGTCCTCCATACCTGTCCCGAACTTTCAGCACACTGATATATTCTTAGACAAAGACACATAGGAAAGAAATAGCAGATGGGTACAGACTTACTCTATAACTAAGGACCCTGGGTTATCAAATGCATCATATCACCCACATGTAGCCATCAAAATCTGTTTTAAGTTTGGGTGCTTTCTCCCTAACCTCAGCTAGGGATAGTTCTTTTGCTTTTATGCCAGATATGAAACCTCTAAAGTCTCTCTTTGTGAAAACAGTTGATTTGCCTGCATCCCTCTCCACCAAAAAAGAGTTGGCTCTATGGAATTGTGTGAATGGAGTCCCTTTGAGTCACTCAGATCTCACAGAATTCTTTCATGACAACCTACCTAAAGTGGACTCTTCTCTCATCTTCCTCCCTATCACATTGATGCCAAAATCTCAGCTTCTGTGCACTGGTGCCAAGTAGAATCTGCGTATAAGGCTTCCCTGGTGGCTGAGATGATAAAGAATTCATCTGCAATGCAGGAGACCGAGGCTCAAGCCCTGGGTCAGGAAGATCCCTGGAGGAAATGGCGAAGCACTCAAGGATTCTTGCCTGAAGAATTCCATGGACAGAGGAGCCTGGGGTAGCCCGCCAGTGGTCATGAGTTAGCAAAGAGTCTGACAGGACTGAGCGACTAACACTTTTTTCAGAAAAGAATAGGATGCTTATTGCTTTGCTAGGCAAAATGGAACACAGTGAGCTCCTTCCCTGGAAAACTTTGTGTCCCAATCTGGGAGGATTTGATGAGGAATTTGACTTCCCTGGTGGCTCAGACAGTAAAGCGTCTGTCTACGATGCAGGGGACCCGGGTTCGATCCCTGGGTCGAGAAGATCCCCTGGTGAAGGAAATGGGTATCTGCTCCAGTACTATTGCCTGGAAAATCCCATGGATGGAGGCGCCTGGTAAACTACAGTCTGTGGGATCACAAAGAGTCAGACACGACTGAGCGACTCCACTTTCTTTTCTTTTATAGCAATAGTTCAAGGATGAGATTAGGGTGTATGCAGCATTCTTAGTGGTCTAATCTTGATGAGTTTCTCTGAGTCCTTTAATACAGCCTCAGGTGATATCTTGCCTGCTCCTTTCTTGATTAGCAATTGTTCACATCTGCCCATTGGAATTCAGGGAAGGTCATCAAAGCTAGAGTCTTGCCTAGCAGAAATTGAGGACAAAAAGACCTCTGTGTCTGGGAGCCTCATAGAGCCCTGTCAGTTTCAACATGAACTTATAACAGACTTTCCTGGTGGCTCAGACGGTAAAGCGTCTGCCTGCAATGCAGGAGACCCGGGTTCGATTTCTGGGTCGGGAAGATCCCCTGGAGAAGGAAATGGCAATCCACTCCAGCACTCTTGCCTGGAAAATCCCATGGACACAGGAGCCTTATAGGCTATAGTCCATGGGGTCGCAGAGTCGGACACGACTGAGCAACTAGTACTTACTTATCACCACTTTCCAAGTTTCTTTTGAGTTATGAAAACTCCAGCTCCAGGAGAGTATAAAATCTTTTTTCAAAAGAAATAGTCTCATTATCAAGAATGTTATCTGCATGTATATATGTATACACTCTATATGTAATACAAATATATAAAATATATGCAATGAAGAGTTTAGAATAAATGCATAAGAAAATAGTATATAGAAGAGAACTGGTTAACTTAAGAATGAGAAATGAAAGAAATTTAGAATCAAATTTTGCAAAAAAATAAAATTGAAGAAACTTTTAGTTTTAAATTAAACATTGGTTCAAAAGGCAAGATAAGAAGAATTAAGATTCAATCAAAGAAATACAGGATTTTTTAGAAAGGAGATTTACATATTATGGTATGCAAAATAATGGCTTTACAGAAAAGTCCACATTCCTATACCCAGAATTTGTGAATAGATTACCTTATATGGCAAAAGAGAGGGCTTCCCTGGTGGCTCAGATGGTAAAGAATCTGCCTGAAATGCAGGAAGGAGACCTGAGTTCGATCCCTGGGTTGGGTTGGGAAATCTTCTGGAGGAGGAAATGGCAACCCATCCAAGGTTCTTGCCTGGAGAATCCCATGGACAGAGGACCCTGGTGGGATACAGGCTCTATGGGGTCGCAATGAGTCAGACAAGACTTAGGAACTAACACACGCACACACACACACGCGCGCGTGGCAAAAGAGACTTCATAAAAATGACTAAATTAAGAATTTTAAAATACAGCGATTATGCTTGTTTTCTCTGCATCCCCAATGTAATCATGAGGATCATAAGAGGGAGAAGAGACAGAAAGGGAACACAACCATTGTTTCAACACAACGATTGAAACAACCATCAAAGTGATTTGATAACTGATGAAAGGTGTTGTGCAGTAAAGGATTAACTCAGCAGACCTGAGTAGAACAACCTGTCTTCAGGACTGCCTGTTGGATGACTTCTGGGAAATGAGGTCTAAGCCCTTGAATATTGTGCTTAATGTGATTGGACTCAGATGCCTGAAGCTTTAGTCCAAGAGATAGCAATTTGATCTGAGAGTTAATGTGATTTAGAGTGCACACCTATTTTACTCTGGACTGTTGGAGTATGAGAAGCCAATGTCAGTCACATTGTGCTGTGCTGCATGCCTGCATGATTGATCCCAATAAATACCCTTGAGCTTAGGTGAGCTTTTCTGGTTGACAGTACTCCACACTTGTCATACATATTGTTAGCAGAAGTAAATTCCTCCATGTGACTCTACTGAGATTAGACACTTATCTCTACTGAGATAAGATACATGTTCCTTGTTTTTCTTGGATTTACATCATTCACCTTTCACTTTGGAGACTTAAGTCTGTATCTTCTCATTGTAATTAACTATAACCATTAATGTAAGTTGTAAAGAAACTTCTTGCAAATCATAGCAACTATGAATGGTCATGAGATCTTTCAACCCAATGTAAATTTTGTTCCTGTGTTATTTACTAAACAAAATAATTCTAATGTATATAAGACTATCAAGGCTGTTTTCAAAATCAGTTATTACTAAAAAGGTAATTTCCATAAATTAAAAATATAACAAAAAGTAGCTAGCATCTGAGTGAATTATGTTTTCTAAGCACCATGACAAGAGCTTTACATGATAAAGGGCTCTTTATTCTATGAGGTTAAAATCCATAATGTGACAGTTCGATTTTATAAATTAAGAAAATTTAATCAATCCCTGAAAAAAAAAAGTATTATTTGGCAAAACCGACTCCCCATTCTTTACTTTCAGTAATTATTCTACACTGTATTTAGTATAATGTACCTCAGAATATTGATTATAATGAGGTAAATGAATTTAAATTGTGAAATATACTTTTAAATGATAGCTAGTGTTTACTTCTGTCCTATGAATACCTAGTTATCAAATTTTAATTTTGTTCATGCACTTTATAGCTACTATGTATGTATTATAGATCATTTGGTGGCCATGCCTTCAGCCATGATTTGGAAAGAGTAATGTAGCAGTAATAGCTAGGATATTATGAGTGAACAGAAAATAACAAGTAGTGGCCTATTTTTGAAGTAAATTTATTAATGGAATTTATATTTTATTATAAACTGGCATAGGTATACTTTCAAACAATTAAATGACTACAATCTGGTTTATGTACATTTTAAACCAAATCTTATATTTATTTATGCAATACTAAACATGAAGTCAAGAAACACCTGGAGTAACAGGCAAATTTGGCCTTGGAATACGGAATAAAGCAGGGCAAAGACTAATAGAGTTTTACTAAGAAAATGCACTGATCAAAACAAACACCCTCTTCCAACAACACAAGAGAAGACTCTATACATGGACATCAACAGATGGTCAACACTGAAATCAGATTGATTATATTCTTTGCAGCCAAAGATGGAGAAGCGCAATACAGTCAGCAAAAACAAGACTGGGAGCTGACTGTGGCTCAGATCATGAACTCCTTATTGCCAAATTCAGACTTACATTGAAGAAAGTATGGAAAACCACTAGGCCATTCAGGTGTGAGCTAAATCAAATCTCTTAAGGTTATACAGTGGAAGGGAGAAATACTCTTGCCTGGAAAATCCCATGGACACAGGAGCCTGATAGGCTACAGTCCAAGGGGTTGCAAAGAGTCTGACACGTCTGAGCAACTAGTACTTAGATCTGATAGATAGAGTGCCTGATGAACTATGGAATGAGGTTCATGACATTGTACAGGAGACAGGGATCAAGACCATCCCCATGGGAAAGAAATGCAAAAAAGCAAAATGGCTGTCTGGGGAGGCCTTACAAATAGCTGTGAAAAGAAGAGAAGAGAAAAGCAAAGGAAAAAAGGAAAGATATAAGCATCTGAATGCAGAGTTCCAAAGAATAGCAAGAAGAGATAAGAAAGCCTTCCTCAGCGATCAGTGCAAAGAAATAGAGGAAAACAACAGAATGGGAAAGACTAGAAAACTCTTCAAGAAAATTAGAGATACCAAGGGAATATTTCATGCAAAGATGGGCTCGATAAAGGACAGAAATGGTATGGACCTAACAGAAGCAGAAGATATTAAGAAGAGGTGGCAAGAATAAACAGAAGAACTGTATAAAAAAGTTCTTGATGACCCAGATAATCACAATGGTGTGATCACTGACCTAGAGCCAGACATCCTGGAATGTGAAGTCAAGTGGGCCTTAGAAAGCATCACTACGAACAGAGCTAGTGGAGGTGATGGAATTCCAGTTGAGCTATTTCAAATCCTGAAAGATGATGCTGTGGAAGTGTTGCACTCAATATGCCAGCAAATTTGGAAAACTCAGCAGTGGCCACAGGACTGGAAAAGGTCAATTTTCATTCCAATCCCAAAGAAAGGCAATGCCAAAGAATGCTCAAACTACCGCACAATTGCACTCTTCTCACAAGCTAGGAAAGTAATGCTCAAAATTCTCCAAGCCAGGCTTCAGCAATATGTGAACTGTGAACTTCCAGATGTTCAAGCTGGTTTTAGAAAAGGCAGAGGAACCAGAGATCAAATTGCCAACATCCGCTGGATCAAGGAAAAAGCAAGAGAGTTCCAGAAAAACATCTATTTCTGCTTTATTGACTATGCCAAAGCCTTTGACTGTGTGGATCACATAAACTGTGGAAAATTCTGAAAGAGATGGGAATACCAGACCACCTGACCTGCCTTTTGAGAAATTTATATGCAGGTCAGGAAGCAACAGTTAGAACTGGACATGGAACAACAGACTGGTTCCAAATAGGAAAAGGAGTTCGTCAAGGCTGTATATTGTCACCCTGCTTATTTAACTTATATGCAGAGTACATCATGAAAACGCTGGACTGGAAGAAACACAAGCTGGAATCAAGATTGCTGGGAGAAATATCAATAACCTCAGATAAGCAGATGACACCACCCTTATGGCAGAAAGTGAAGAGGGACTAAAAAGCCTCTTGATGAAAGTGAAAGAGGAGAGTGAAAAAGTTGGCGTATAGCTCAACATTCAGAAAACGAAGATCATGGCATCCGGTCCCATCACTTCATGGGAAATAGATGGGGAAATAGTGAAAACAGTGTCAGATTTTAATTTTTTAGGGCTCCAAAATCACTGCAGATGGTGACTGCAGCCATGAAATTAAAAGACGCTTACTCCTTGGAAGGAAAGTTATGACCAACCTAGATCGCATATTCAAAAGCAAAGACATTACTTTGCCAAAAAGTTTCATCTAGTCAAGGCTATGGTTTTTCCTGTGGTCATGTATGGATGTGAGATTTGGACTGTGAAGAAGGCTGAGCGCCTAAGAATTGATGCTTTTGAACTGTGGTGTTTGAGAAGACTCTTGAGAGTCCCTTGGGCTGCAAAGAGATCCAACCAGTCCATTCTAAAGATCAGCCCTGGGATTTCTTTGGAAGGACTGATGCTAAAGCTGAAACTCCAGTACTTTGGCCACCTCATGCGAAGAGTTGATTCATTGGAAAAGACTCTGATGCTGGGAGGGATTGGGGGAAGGAGGAGAAGGGGACGACAGAGGATGAGATGGCTGGATGGCATCACTGATTCGATGGATGTGAGTCTGGGTAAACTCCGTGAGTTGGTGATGAACAGGGAGGCCTGGCGTGCTGCGATTCATGGGGTCGCAAAGAGTCGGACACGACTGAGCGACTGAACTGAACTGAAACACTTGTTTGGAGAAGGCGATGGCACCCCACTCCAGTACTCTTGCCTGGAAAATTCCATGGACGGAAGAGTCTGGTAGTCTGCAGTTCATGAGGTCGCTAAGAGTCCGACACGATGGAGCGGCTTCACTTTCACTTTTCACTTTTATGCATTGGAGAAGGAAATGGCAACCCACTCCAGTGTTCTGGCCTGGAGAATCCCAGGGACGGGGGAGCCTGGTGGCCTGCTCTCTATGGGGTCGCACAGAGTCAGACACGACTGAAGAGACTTAGCAGCAGCAGCAGCAAACACTTGTTTGGAGAAGTCAGTGGCACCCCACTCCAGTACTCTTACCTGGAAAATCCCATGGACGGAGGAGCCTGGTACGCTGCAGTCCATGGGGTCGCTAGTAGTCGGACACAACTGAGGGACTTCACTTTGACTTTTCACTTTCATGCATTGGAGAAGGAAATGGCAACCCACTCCAGTGTTCTTGCCTGGAGAAATCAGGGACTGGGGAGCCTGGTGGGCTGCTGTCTATGGGGTCTCACAGAGCCGGACATGACTGAAGCAACTTAGCAGCAGCAGCAAACACTTGTTTTATATTTATTCATTAGAATAACCAATTTTTTATAACCTCATAGCAGAAAGTTAGAGACTTTTAAGCCTCAAACAATTACTTCCTTGCCCCCGAAATACTATGACTCAGATAAGCTTTACAAAAAATATAAGTGCTAGTCCAGGTTTTCTTTGGTAACTCTTGCCTTGTTTTTGTTTCAAAAGGTGATTCAGACCATTTCTAGAAGGAATTCTGGAAGAGAGTTTTCTGAGGCATTAGAATGCTTAGAAAATCATGCTTCAAATAAGAGGAGTGTTTTTTTTGTTTGTTTGTTTTGTGTTTGTATATTTGCATGCTGGAAAGCACACTCTCAAAATCTCTAAAGCCAAAATAACTTTAAAAAATAATGATTTTGATTTCATTATGTTATTATACATTGATCTCCTCCTGTGTTATGTAAAACTGATAGTTGAATTTTCATGATATCTTTAACAAGCTAAAGTGAAACTGGTGGCAGTTCAGCTTCTCTTGATACTAAATAGAATTATTTTTAAAAAGTAGAGATGAGACTAAGGTTATTTTCTTTCCCTGTGCTTGACGCTCTACTGCCACTACTTAATTTTCAATTTCCTACTCCCAGTAAGTTGCCAAAAAACAAAATTACCCTGCACAAAAAGCTGTCACCATGTTAATTAAAAATTATTACCAAAAAATTACCTTTTCAGTTGCCTATGTTCAAGCTATTGCAAATCTGTTAGTGAATATTTTAAGTTATCATTATATTATACAATACTAAACATAAAAAACATGTCTCATCATTCTTTTTTTTTTAATGTAAAAAAAAGTTCTCAAAGATATATAGCCCATCTAATGGTATTATTTAAAATCCTCACCAGTAAAATTTAATGTTTTCTATAATGTATTAGTATAAACAATTAGATATTGAAAAAGTTTAAATCTAGATGTTTCCTGTGTAAATATAAGAAGTAATTAGAATTTACTAAAAATTATTTATTCTAATTAATTTAATAAAAATTCAAATAGTGCACTAAAATGACACTGAACCAGTATGTATTAAAATTTGGGGAAGGAAAATCTAATACTGTGATTATCTAATTGTTACTACAGCATAAATTTAAATAAGCAAATTAGATATAAATTTAAAAATATAAAGAAAGAATACAGCCAATTTTAAAGCATTTTCCACAACTGAAAAAGGTTAGTGATATTGATAACTTTTATAATCGCCTATCAGGTCAGTTTTTTTCCCCCTCTGTTCTTGTCATAGCAAAAAGTTGAAATGATAGGCGAGGACAGTTCAAGCAGGCAGGATTATTAAGCAAGCAGCATATAGCACACAGTACACAGAGATGTGACAGCGAACTAACCCCCATGGAAGTGGTCCCTCCACGTTTTAGGTTTCCCTTTTTATGTCCTTTGTTCCCGTCCTTAAGTGGTCCCTGGAGCCTAGTTGGCTATTCCCTATGCAAAATAGGGCTTGTATGGAGAGCAGTCAGGAGAGGGGGCATGTTGGGCACGTTTTCCTGCCAGAGATTCTCACTCCAGCTTTCCCTTTCCTTGTTTGTCCTGCCCATGGTCCTTTCAGTCACCACATCCTCTGATTGCTATCTTGGACCCATTTTTCCTATTCTAACTGCATAATACATCTTTCCATTTAATAACTGTATATTAAAGCCTATGTAAAAGATACTGGTGGTCCCAAAGATGTCCATGAATTCTCTATGGACAAAAGGTCTTTACCTGCAAATTGATTAAAATAGACTAGAATACTTCTTCTCAAACGTTAATGTGAAAACATTTAACCCATGCAGCATCCTGGATGGGAGGAGATTTGGGGGGAGAATGGATACATATATATGTATGGCTGAGTCCTTTTGTTGTTCACCTGAAACTATCAGAACATTGCTAATTGGCTATACCTTAAAACAAAATCGAGTTTTTAATAAAAGAAAACATGTAACTCAATTGTCTTGTTAAAATACATTTTCTGATTTAGTGGGTCTGGGATGGAGTTTGAGAAACTGTATTTCCAGCAGAACTCCAGGTAATATCAATGGTCTCAGTGTGAAGCCCGCAGTTTGAATAGCAAGAGTTAGACGACCCTGCTGTTTATTTACTTTTTGACTCTTCAGATCTAGTTACAGATTGGCAGGAAAGAATGAAATAATAAAGCTATTATATGACAGAATACTATTTTAATAGCAGATGTAAAAATAACTTGGTTTCTTGTCTAAGAAGAGATTTGAGTTGATTTTGAATGTGGGTATGGGAAAGTTCTGCATAGAAAAAATTAATTTTGTTTTTAGTATTGAAAGATGGGCAAGATTTAAGGATGCAGAGAATGGAAAGAAAAGATTTGTTTGAAGAGGAAACAAGAATCAGAGTGAGCAAGGAACTATGAAAAATTTGGGGGACTGTCATATGGTCAAGTGGCTTAGAATGGCTGGTAGAGTATAAGAAAAATAAAGATATAAAGTTCTTCGTGCCATGTTTTGTCAGTCTTGTAGGTCAATCTAAGAAATTAAAAATAGTGATCTGGTGCATTTTGTGTAGTAACTGTTTATATGCTTATTTATGTATTTTTAAAATCAAAGGACAGAAAGTTCAATGTAGTAGCATTTATTTGCTCTTTATAATATTTCCTAGAGCTTGTGCTAGTTCCATATTGCATGAAAACAACTTCTGGATCATTTCTCAATACTTTCAGACCCCCTGTTTCCTCTTTACAATAAATACATTTAGAATTCCATTTACTACACTGAAATGAGATGCATAGATCACCTAAGAACATTCAAGCATTTTAAATCAGAAGGATGCACTAATTTTGATGTAAAAGAAAAATAAATAAGAGATGAGTTATATTTCAATGTATGAATGCCTGCACTAAACTACATAAATAATATAATAAAGTAGTCAGGTGCTTGTACCTATATGTGGATTAACTCTAAACATAAAAGCTACAAATGCAGCCAAATAAAGGCATCTTTGGGCTTCTCAGGTGGCACTAGTGGTGAAGAAACCACCAGCCAATGCAGGAGACATAAGAGACATGAGATCAGTCCCTGGGTTGGGAAGATCCCCTGGAGGAGGGCATGGAAATCCATTTCAGTATTCTTGCTTAGAGAATTCCATGGACAGAGGAGCTTGGCAGGCTATAGTCCATAGGATCACAAAGAGTAGGACACGACTGAAGCAACTTAGCATGCACACACGCAAAGACATTTTCCTGGTAATTCAAACACCACAAACAGTATGATCTGGGATCATATGTTAAATAATGAATAATCTTGGTAACACTGCCAACAAAGTTAAGAATAGTCTTCCTTAAATTTATATAGGACTTAATTCCTGGATAATTTTATTTACATGAAAAGCATGCACAAAATACTTTATGCGTTATTTTGTATTTATATATGAATCAGAATGATGTCCCAGGTGAAGATAATTAATAGCTAATTTTCATACACATGAATGACTTAAAGGTTATAGAAACCATATGCAGGATGGGAAGCAAATCTTCATGGGTGACTCACTACACGAGAGGATATCAGGTATCTCTGATATCAGTGGTACAAACTTGGTGACTGTGAATGTCAAAAAGACCCTATGAATTTCAACCTGCCTGAATGGTTTCTCAAATGATGAAGTCACAAATGATATTTTCAAGCTTGTTATCTGCCATATTGTTCAAATACATTGTGAATTAGTTTGTTAATACAAGTTCACAATTGAGGAACATTTATTGTATCAGAAATGCAAATCTGAGAATAAAGAGCTTTTAATTTCATTTAAAAGTGACTTTAAATGTTTTATCAAATTTTTCTTTCCTGATAAGAGTTTTTAGCTAAGATGGCGGAGGAATAGGATGGAGAGACCACTTTGTCCCCCACAAATTCATTGAAAGAACATTTGAGCACCAAGCAAATTCCACAGAACAACTTCTGAATGCTGGCAGAGGACATCAGGCACCCAGAAAAGCAGCCCATTGTCTTCGAAAGGAAGTAGGACAAAATATAAAAGATAAAAAGAGAGACAAAAGAGGTAGGGTCCATCCCGGGAAGGGAGTCTTAAAAAAGAAAGAAGTTTCCAAACACCAGGAAACAGTCTCTCCAGCGGGTCTGTGGCGAGCCTTGGAATCTCAGAGGGCAAAATAACCAGGAGGAAAAATAAATAAATAATTAAACCCCACAGATTATGTGCTCAACACCAACCCCCAGCGGTGCAACAGCCCAGACGATCGCATCCCCCACTAGCAAGCAGGGGAGGGACAGGGAGGAGCGGGCAGTATTGCTTAGGATAAGGACCAGACCTGAATGCCCTGAGGGCAATCTGAGGGAACTAGCTTGAGACAGCAACTCAGACTGTGGGATAGCTATCCTGCGATCCCCGAAAAGCCCTAACCACCACCAGGCACGCTCAAAGGACAAAAGACTGAGCAGAGCTAGCCAGCTGTGGATGGCCCATTCCCTGCCAGAGATAGGCAGGCAAGGGCAGCCAGAGTGGGAAGGGGGCAATTGCAGCCCCAGAGAGGCATCCTATACCAAACTGCAAGCAGACTTCGTTGCTAACCAAGATTTCTTGGGATTCTGGACTGTCGACATCCACCTGGAGGGTTGCAGCCAGAGATCAGCTTCCCAGAAGAGAGAAGGCGCTCCCGTTGTACAGCCAGAAAACCGAGTGGCTGGACGGGGGAAGGGATAAGTCACAGCCTTCAACAGGGGACAACTATGCATGCCAGTGACCTGGTCACCTGAGCTGCTCGGACCTGGTATGGGTGCAAAACGCAGGCCCAACCAAGTCTGCACCTTTGTGGAATACCCGAGAACATGAACCTGAGCGGCTTACCTGGGAAGTGCATGCAAACCAGGGCCCGCATCAGACAGTTCCCAGTAGAGCAACCTAGAGTCTGAGCAGTGTAGACTGGAAAGCATACACGCCTTGAGTGGGGGCAAACCCAGTGTGGCTGAATCACTGTGAACACACAACAGTGACATTTGTTTGCAGTGTTCCTCCCTCCCCAAAGCACGACTAAACAAGCAAGCCTAAAAAAAAGTGACTACCACCATGCCCCTTGTGTCAGGGTGCAAATTAGACACCAAAGAGACCAGCAAACAGAAGAAGCTAACATCAACAGAGGAAAATGCTTTCGAAGTGACAGGTGCTGTAGATTAAAACCCTGTAGTTAGCACCAACTGCATAGGAAGGGGCCTATAGTCCGTGAGAAGTACAAGCCGGATCAAGGAACTATCTGAAAATGAATTGACCCCACCCTGCCCACGACAGCTCCAGAGAAAGTCTTAGATATATTTTTACTATTATCATTTTTTAATTTAAAAAATTGTATTATATTTTTTTATTTTTAAGTCCTCGTTACTCCTTTAATTTTCATTTTTATAACCTACTATTATCTTGCAAAAAAAAAAAAAGAAAGACTCTATTTTTAAAGCAAATTTCATATATATATGTTTTATAATTTCTGTAACTTTGTGGGGTTTTTTTGTTTGTTTGTTTGCTTGTTTGTTTCTTAATATTATATTTTTGAGACTCTAACCTCTACTCACGATTGTGTGATCACTGACCTAGAGCCAGACATCCTGGAATGTGAAGTCAAGTGGGCCTTAGAAAGCATCACTATGAACAAAGCTAGTGGAGGTGATGGAATTCCAGTTGAGTTATTCCAAATCCTGAAAGATGATGCCATGAAAGTGCTGCACACAATATGCCAGCAAATTTGGAAAACTCAGTGGTGGCCACAGGACTGGAAAAGGTCAGTTTTCATTCCAATCCCAAAGAAAGGCAATGCCAAAGAATGCTCAGACTACCACACAATTGCACTCATCTCACACGCTAGTAAGGTAATGCTCAAAATTCTCCAAGCCAGGCTTCAGCAATATGTGAACTGTGAAATTCCAGATGTTCAAGCTGGTTTTAGAAAAGGCAGAGGAACCAGAGATCAAATTGCCAACATCCGCTGGATCATGGAAAAAGCAAGAGAGTTCCAGAAGAACATCTATATCTGCTTTATTGACTATGCCAAAGCCTTTGACTGTGTGGATCCCAATAAACTGTGGAAAATTCTGAAAGAGATGGGAATACCAGACCACCTGACCTGCCTTTTGAGAAATTTGTATGCAGGTCAGGAAGCAACAGTTAAAACCGGACATGGAACAACAGACTGGTTCCAAATAGGAAAAGGAGTACGTCAAGGCTGTATACTGTCACCCTGTTTATTTACCTTATATGCAGAGTACATCATGAGAAACGCTAGACTGGAAGAAACACAAGCTGGAATCAAGATTGCTGGGAGAAATATCAATAACCTCAGATATGCAGATGACACCACCCTTATGGCAGAAAGTGAAGAGGAACTAACAAGCCTGATGAAAGTCAAAGTGGAGAGTGAAAAAGTTGGCTTAAAGCTCAACATTCAGAAAACGAAGATCATGGCATCCGGTCCCATCACTTCATGGGAAATAGATGGGGAAACAGTGGAAACAGTGTCAGACTTTATTTTGGGGGGCTCCAAAATCACTGCAGATGGTGACTGCAGCCATGAAATTAAAAGACACTTACTCCTTGGAAAGAAAGTTATGACCAACCTAGATAGCATATTCAAAAGCAAAGACATTACTTTGCCAACAAAGGTTCGTCTAGTCAAGGCTATGGTTTTTCCAGTGGTCATGTATGGATGTAAGAGTTGGACTGTGAAGAAGGCTGAGTGCCGAAGAATTGATGCTTTTGAACTGTGGTGTTGGAGAAGACTCTTGAAAGTCCCTTGGACTGCAAGGAGATCCAACCAGTCCATTCTGAAGGAGATTAGCCCTGGGATTTCTTTGCAAGGAGTGATGCTAAAGCTGCAAGTCCAGGACTTTGGCCACGTCATGCAAAGAGTTGACTCATAGGAAAAGACTCTGATGCTGGGAGGGATTGGGGGCAGGAGGAGAAGGGGTAGACAGAGATGAGATGGCTGGATGGCATCACTGACTCGATGGACGTGAGTCTGAGTGAACTCTGGGAGTTGGTGATGGACAGGGAGGCCTGGAGTGCTGCGATTCATGGGGTTGCAAAGAGTCGGACGGGACTGAGCGACTGATCTGATCTGATCTGAACCTCTACTCAAGATTTTTAGTCTTTGCTTTTTGGTATTTATTATCATCTTTGTCCCTTTAAGAACCCAATCTTCAGTACCCATTTTGACTTGGGAGAGAGATCACTGGCCTGATTGCTCTCTCCCTCTTTTGACTCTCCTTTTTCTCCACGAGGTCGCCTCTATCGCCTCTCTCCCCCTTTTCTTCTCTACCCAACTAGGTGAATCTGTTTGTGTGTTCTGGGCTGTGGAGAACACTTAGGGAACTGATAACAGGTTGGATCTGTCTCTCTCCTTTTGATTCCCCCTTTTATCCTCCTGGCCACCTCTGTCTCCTCTTCCCTCTTCTCTTCTCTGTGTAACTCCGTGAACATCTCTGAGGGATCCAGTCTGTGGAGAGCACATAGGGAAGAGATTACTGGCTAGCCTGATCTCTCCATTTTGCTTCCTCCTCTTCTCCTCCTGGTCACGTCTATCTCCCTTCTCCTTCTTCTCTTCTCCATGTACCTCTGTGTACCTCTCTGGGAGTCCCTCAATGGGGAGAAACTTTTCCTCATTAACCTAGATGTTTTACCATCAGTGCTGTATAGATGGAGAAGACTTGAGGCTACTGTTAAGAATAAGACTGAAAACCAGAGGCAGGAGGCTTAAGTCAAAATCCTGAGAACACCAGAGGACTGCTGAATCCAGGGAACATTAATTGATAGGAGCTCATCAAATGCCTGCATACCTACACTGAAACCAAGCACCATTCAAGGGCCAACAAGCTCCAGAACAAGACATACCACACAAATTCTCCAGCAACAGAGGAACATTACCCTGAGCCTCAATATACAGGCTGACCAAAGTCACACCAAACCCAGTGACATCTCAAAACTTATTACTGGACACTTCATTGCACTCCAGAAAGAAGAAATCAAGCCCCACCAATCAGAACACTGACACAAGCTTCCCTAACCAGAAAACCTTGACAAGCCACCTGTTCAGCCCCACCCACAGTGAGGAACCTCCACAATAAAGAGAAACCACCAACGGCCAGAATACAGAAAGCCACCCCAAACACAGCAGTATAAACACGATGAAACGGCAAAGAAATACCAAGCAGGTAAAGGAACAGGATAGTTCAGTTCAGTGCAGTTCAGTTGCTCAGTTGTGTCTGACTCTTTGTGACCCCATGAAACGCAGCACGCCAGGCCTCCCTGTCCATCACCAACTCCCGGAGTTCACCCAAACTCATGTCCTTCGAGTCGGTGATGCCATCGAGCCATCTCATCCTCTGTCGTCCCCTTCTCCTTCTGCCCCCAATCCCTCCCAGCATCAGAGTCTTTTCCAATGAGACAACTCTTCACATGAGGTGGCCAAAGTACTGGAGTTTCAGCTTTAGCATCATTCTTTCCAAAGAACACCCAGGGCTGATCTCCTTTAGAATAGACTGGTTGGATCTCCTTGCAGTCCAAGGGACTCTCAAGAGTCTTCTCAAACACCACAGTTCAAAAGAATTAATTCTTCGGCGCTTAGCCTTCTTCACAGTCCAACTCTCACATCCATACATGACCACTGGAAAAACCATAGCCTTGACTAGACGAACCTTTGTTGGCAAAGTAATGTCTCTGCTTTTCAATATGCTATCTAGGTTGGTCATAACTTTCCTTCCAAGGAGTAAGCATCTTTTAAATTCATGCTGCGATCACCATCTGCAGTGATTTTGAAGCCCCCAAAACTGAAGTCTGACACTGTTTCCACTGTTTCCCCATCTATTTCTCATGAAGTGATGGCACCAGATGCCATGATCTTCGTTTTCTGAATGTTGAGCTTTAAGCCAACTTTTCCACTCTCCTCTTTCACTTTCATCAAGAGGCTTTTTAGTTCCTCTTCACTTTCTGCCATAAGGGTGATGTCATCTGCATATCTGAGGTTATTGATATTTCTCCCAGCAATCTTGATTCCAGTTTGTGCTTCTTCCAGCCTAGCATTTCTCATGATGTGCTCTGCATATAAGTTAAATAAGCAGGGTGACAATATACAGCCTTGACGTACTCCTTTTCCTATTTGGAACCAGTCTGTTTTTCCCTGTCCAGTTCTAACTGTTGCTTCCTGACCTGCATATAGGTTTCTCAAGAGGCAGGTAAGGTGGTCCGGTATTCCCATCTCTTTCAGAATTTTCCACAGTTTCTTGTGATCCACACAGTCAAAGGCTTTGGCATAGTCAATAAAGCAGAAATAGATGTTTTTCTGAAACTCTCAGAACAGGATAAATGCCCACCAAACCATACAAAAGAGGCAGAGATAGGGAATCTACCTGATAAAGAATTCCAAATAATGATAGTGAAAATGATCCAAAATCTTGAAAACAAATTGGAGTTACAGATAAATAGCCTGGAGACAAGGATTGAGAAAATGCAAGAAAGGTTTAACAAGGACCTAGAAAAATAAAAAAGTCAATATATAATGAATAATGCAATACATGAGATCAAAAATATTCTGGAGGGAACCAACAGTACATTCAATGCAATCCCTATTAAGCTACCAACAGTATTCTTCACAGAGCTAGAACTAATAATTTCACAATTTGTATGGAAATATAAAAAACCTCGAATAGCCAAAGCGATCTTGAGAAAGAAAAATGGAACTGGAGGAATCAACCTACCTGACTTCAGGCTCTACTACAAAGCCACAGTTATCAAGACAGTATGGTACTGGCACAAAGACAGAAATATAGATCAATGGAACAAAATAGAAAGCCCAGAGATAAATCCACGCACATATGGACACCTTATCTTTGACAAAGGAGGCAAGAATATACAATGGATAAAGACAATCTCTTTAACAAGTGGTGCTGGGAAATCTGGTCAACCACTTGTAAAAGAATGAAACTAGAACACTTTCTAACACCATATACAAAAATAAACTCAAAATGGATTAAAGATCTAAATGTAAGACCAGAAACTATAAAACTCCTAGAGGAGAACATAGGCAAAACACTCTCTGACATATATCACAGCAGGATCCTCTATGACCCACCTCCAAGAATATTGGAAATAAAAGCAAAAATAAACAAATGGGACCTAATTAAACTTAAAAGCTTCTGCACATCAAAGGAAACTATTAGCAAGGTGAAAAGACAGCCTTCAGAATGGGAGAAAATAATAGCAAATGAAGCAACCGACAAACAACTAATCTCAAAAATATACAAGCAACTCCTACAGCTCAACTCCAGAAAAATAAACGACCCAATCAAAAAATGGGCCAAAGATCTAAATAGACATTTCTCCAAAGAAGACATACAGATGGCTAACAAACACATGAAAAGATGCTCAACATCACTCATTATCAGAGAAATGCAAATCAAAACCACTATGAGGTACCATTTCACACCAGTCAGAATGGCTGCGATCCAAAAGTCTACAAATAATAAATGCTGGAGAGGGTGTGGAGAAAAGGGAACCCTCTTACACTGTTGGTGGGAATGCAAACTAGTACAGCCACTATGGAGAACAGTGTGGAGATTCCTTAAAAAACTGGAAATAGAACTGCCTTATGATCCAGCAATCCCACTGCTGGGCATACACACTGAGGAAACCAGAAGGGAAAGAGACACGTGTACCCCAATGTTCATCGCAGCACTGTTTATAATAGCCAGGACATGGAAGCAACCTAGATGCCCATCAGCAGATGAATGGATAAGAAAGCAGTGGTACATATACACAATGGAGTATTACTCAGCCATTAAAAAGAATACATTTGAATCAGTTCTAATGAGGTGGATGAAACTGGAGCCTATTATACAGAGTGAAGTAAGCCAGAAGGAAAAACACCAATACAGTATACTAACGCATATATATGGAATTTAGAAAGATGGTAACGATAACCCTGTATACGAGACAGCAAAAGAGACACTGATGTATAGAACAGGCTTATGGACTCTGTGGGAGAGGGAGAGGGTGGGAAGATTTGGGAGAATGGCATTGAAACATGTGAAATGTCATGTATGAAAAAAAAAAAAAAGAAAAAAAAAAAAAGAATACATTTGAATCAGTTCTAATGAGGTGGATGAAACTGAAGCCTATTATAAAGAGTGAAGTAAGCCAGAAAGAAAAACACCAATATAGTATGCTGCTGCTGCTGCTAAATCGCTTCAGTCATGTCCAACTCTGTGTGACCCCATGGACTGCAGCCTACCAGGCTTCTCCATCCATGGGATTCTCCAGGCAAGAACACTAGAGTGGGTTGTCATTTCCTTCTCCAGGAGATCTTCCAGACCCAGGGATTGAACCTGGTATACTAACGCATATATATGGATTTAGAAAGAAGGTAACAATAACCCTGTATGTGAGACAATAAAAGAGACACACATGTATTGAACAGTCTTTTGGACTCTGTGGGAGAGGGAGAGGATGATATGAGAGAATAGCATTGAAACATGTGAAATATCATATATGAAATGAATAGTCAGTCCAGATTTGATGCACGATACAGGGTGCTCGGGGCTGGTGCACTGGGATGACCCAGAGGGTTGGAATGGGGAGGGAGGTGGGAGGGGGGTTCAGGATGGGAAACACATGTACACTCATAGCGGATTCAAGTCAACGTATGGCAAAACCAATACAATATTGTAAAGTAAAATAAACTAATTAATTAATCTTTTTAAAAAGTTTTAAAAATGTAATTATCCTCTTAGATATCTATTTTGGAGATTTCTAATAGTATATATGCAATCCATATTATCTGTTACAAAACATCACTTATAAAAGGACAATTTAATATATCTTAACTATAAATGTTTTTTACTGTCTTTTAGATCCTTTTGTCAAGTTATATATTTAAGTCAAAAATTTCAGTATAAACTTAATGACATTAATATTCATTAATGGTGCTTATTAGTAAAATTGTGCATCATTAATGGATTAGCATAGTAGAATAATACTGTGCTAGCTCATTTTGAACCGAAAATTCAGTTTCTCCTGTAAGTATAAAAAGAAAGCATTTAAATAATTTCATAAGGTATTTCAATGTATTAGTAAGTATTTCTGCTTTATTGACTATGCCAAAGTCTTTGACTGTGTGTATCACAATAAACTGTGGAAAATTCTGAAAGAGATGGGAATACCAGACCACCTGACCTGCCTCTTGAGAAAATTATATGCAGGTCAGGAAGCAACAGTTAGAATCGGACATGGGACAACAGACTGGTTCCAAATAGGAAAAGGAGTACGTCAAGGCTGTATATTGTCACCCTGCTTATTTAACTTATATGCAGAGTACATAATGAGAAACGCTGGGCTGGAAGAGGCACAAGCTGGAATCAAGATTGCCGGGAGAAATATCAATAACCTCAGATATGCAGATGACACCACCCTTATGGCAGAAAGTGAAAAGGAACTAAAAAACCTCTTGATAAAAGTGAAAGAGGAGAGTGAAAAAGTTGGCTTAAAGCTCAACATTCAGAAAATGAAGATCGTGGCATCCGGGCCCATCATTTCATGGGAAATAGATGGGGAAACAGTGGAAACAATGTCAGACTTTATTTTGGGAGGCTCCAAAATCACTGCAGATGGTGATTGCAGCCATGAAATTAAAAGACGCTTACTCCTTGGAAGGAAAGTTATGACCAACCTAGATAGCATATTCAAAAGCAGAGATATTACTTTGCCAACAAAGGTCCATGTAGTCAAGGTTATGGTTTTTCCTGTGGTCATGTATGGATGTGAGAGTTGGACTGTGAAGAAAGCTGAGCGCCGAAGAATTGAGTTTTGAACTGTGTTGTTGGAGAAGACTCTTGAGAGTCCCTTGGGCTGCAAGGAGATCCAACCAGTTCATCCTAAAGGAGATCAGCCCTGAGTGTTCTTTGGAAGCACTGATGCTAAAGCTGAAACTCCAGTACTTTGGCCACGTCATGCGAAGAGCTGACTTATTGGAAAAGACTCTGATGCTGGGAGGGATTGGAGGCAGGAGGAGAAGGGGTCAACAGAGGATGAGATGGCTGGATGGAATCACCAGCTTGATGGACATGAGTTTGGGTGAACTCTGGGGGTTGGTGATGGACAGGGAGGCCTGGCGTGCTGCGATTCATGGGGTCACAAAGAGTCGAAAATGACTGAGCAACTGAACTGAACTGAACTGAGTAAGTATCTGCAATTTATTCTAAATATAGAAAATATTAGATAAAAAATCTTTTACAACACCAGAGGCTTCATCAACAGCTTTTTATGAGAATGTGCTATCAAGGCAATATATTGTCACTTTTTAAGGAAGAAAATAAAAATTTAAAGACAGCTGTGAGGTTTTATATTATTATACAACATAAAAAAATAAAGTGCAGTAATTCTTCAAGTTGACTCACCTTCAAAACATGTCAGCTAAAAATATCTATCTCCATTAATTATCCAACTCCATTAATTAAAAATATCTAACTCCATGGGGTTACAAAGAGTCAGACATGACTGAGCGACTGAACTGAACTGAACTCCATTAATCCCTCAGCACTCACTTGGTTCATTTCCATGTCTTGGCTATTGTAAATAATGCTGTTATTACATGGTGGTGGGGAGGGGGAGGGGAGGGCGGGGTTTGCTGACATCTCTTTATAACATAATGTTTTTGATTCCTTCAGATACAGTCCCTGAAGTGGAATTGCTCTATTATAAGGTAGTTCTATTTTTATAATTTTAAAATAAACCTCCATATTGTTTTCCATAGTGAGATTTTCTCCACATCCTTTCCAGTACTTGTTCTCTTGACTTTTTCATGATAGCCATCTTAACAGGCATGAGGCAAAGTCTCATTGTTGAATATGAGTGTGTTAGTTGTTCAGTCATGTCTGACTCTTTGTGACCCCACGTACTGTTGCCTGTCAGTCTTCTCTGTCCATGAGATTCTCTGGCAAGACACTGGAGTGAGTTGCTGCTTCATCTTCCAGGAGATCTTCCCAACCCAGGGATCAAACCTGGGCCTCATTTACTGCAGGCAGATTATTTACCATCTGAGCCACCAAAGAAGCCCACTGTGGAATATATATATATATTCATGAATTTTAGTCATAATAAAGAAGGAAATTTGCAACAACATGGGCAGACCTTGAAGGCATTATCTATCAATATATAGCATCTAATTAACTCTGGATATCTGTTCTAGTTTATTAGAAATTTCTGCTCAAAAAATCTTAATATTCTCTTTCTCTAGAGTCCTGAAGTAACCATAATTTTCTGACTTCTTTATTGTCTTTCACCTCAGTAATCCATCTACCACAGACTGATTTTCCTTACTGGTTTTGTCACTGGAGTCCAAATATGTCTTTTGAAAACCTTTCACATAAGCTGAATGGTGTTATGAGGTTGAGGACAGAAGAAGACTAATGCTTAAGACTTAAGAAGGACAATGATAGAATACAGACATGAGTTTCATGCCAATGGGGATTTTATAGTAGAAATTTGAGGATATTTTATATGATAACTTGAACTTTCTTCATGATAATGGTTTACTTGGTTGCCTTATGACCAGCTCTCTGGTGGATTCAAGAAAATACATACTTATATATTTTATCTTATTTCTTTCATTGTTAGATTGAGAGCAGAAATCTTTGTAGATCACTATATCGTAAGTAGAAAGAGATCCTCTCTATTACTCTGGATAATTTAATGGTTAAATTAGAACTTTCATTTCACTAGGCTAGAGAACTGAGTGCTGAGGGGTTTTGACATCCCTATTTAAATTTAGCCAAACCTGCAGTGTGCAACCAGTAGGTGATTTCTCTGTATTTTTTAGAAAACTTGCTAGAGCTTGGGTCACTGGGGTAGGTTCTGCTATCTAGTGCCTCCACCTATTCACTATCTTTTTCAGCCTTCAAAGTCCTTTGGACTTCAGAGGACAGGAATCTGTGAACTTCTAGAATGCCTTCTCTTGGCACTTCTGCTTCAATCTCCAATTTCTTTTCTTTTTTCCAAGTGAAAGCCTGGAATTTCTCTCATCTACTTTTCTCAGCTCTCTTGCTTTTCCTGGTTGCATTCTGAGAATAGTTACCTTGATTGTGATGGATAGATTATCTATAACACATGGAGACACTCAACTCCCATTCTATGCTGCAGCTTTTGGCATATTCCACTGAACAGTTAGCAAACACCTGCATAAGAGGTAGCTGGTGGGTGTAGATTCACTTGGTGTCTGGACTCTGGGATTATAATTTTTCTGGCCTGCCCCAGAGCAAATACCTGGTCTCTTGAGTTCTGTTGCTTTCACAGAATTTTATCATAGTGGCCTTGGGTTATCTACTCACTGTTCTGCAATTACAAACAAAGCTCTCATATGACAAGTTTTTCTCTTTCTGGAATTTATTTTAGTTAGGTTTCTTTGAGTCTTCAACTTTTTCTCATTTTAAGAAAAGCTATAATTTTATATATTACTTAGATTGTCATGTTTTTGTAAGTGTGAACACTTAGTCTTGCAGATTTTCATATTTAAACTGGAAGCAGAATATGTTTTCAATTATTTTAAATTTAATTTTTTGATGGTATGTTTGGATCTGTAATTTTTTTTTTTAATTCACTAGACAAAGTTAACTGTAAGTGAACTACACATACTCATAGTATTTTTCAATGAGAGTGTCTAAGTGAAGTGAAGTTCTCAGTCATGTCTGACTCTTTGTGACCCCATGGACTGTAGCCTACCAGGCTCCTCTGTGCATGGGATTTTCCAGGCAAGAATACGGTAGTGGGCTACCATTTCCTTCTCCAGGAGATCTTCCCAACCCAGAGATTGAACCTGGGTCTCTCACATTGTAGGCAGACACTTTACCTCTGAGCCACCAAGGAACTGAAATGCTATTTCAAACACTGACTTAGGGGATTTGCTTTTGCAAACATATTAGCAAAGAAATAAGCGGGGGAAATGATGCTCCTATCAAAATAGCAGTGAGTTGTCTTCACTATCAAACAGTTTCATCATGTTAGTCTTTTCAATCATACACATCAATTCAGTTCAGTTGCTGAGTCATGTCCGACTCTTTGCGATCCCATGGACTGCAGCACGCCAGCCTTCCCTGTCCATCACCAACTCCCAGAGCTTGCTCAAACTCATGTCCATCAAATCAATGATGCCATCCAACCATCTCATTGTCTGTCATTCCCTTTTCCTTCTGCTTTCAATCTTTCTCAGCATCAGGGTCTTTTACAGTAAGTCAGTTCTTCACATCAGGTGGCCAAAGTTTTGGAGTTTCAGCTTCAGCATCAGTCCTTTCAATGAATATTCAGGACTGATTTCCTTTAGGATTGACTGGTTGGATCTCCTTGCAGTCCAAGGGACTCTCAAGAGTCTTCTCCAACACCACTGTTCAAAAGCATCAATTCTTTGGCAGTCAGATTTTTTTTATGGTCCAACTCTCACATCCATACATGACTACTGGAAAAACCATGGCTTTGACTAGACAGATCTTTGTTGGTAAAGTAATGTCTTTGCTTTTTAATATGCTGTCTACGTTGGTCATACTTTTTCTTCCAAGGAGCCAGCATCTTTTTATTTCAAATTTGCATTCAGCATCTGCAGTGATTTTGGAGCCCAAGAAAATAAAGTCTCTCACTGTTTCCTTTGTTTCCCCATCTATTTCCCATGAAGTGATGGGACCAGATGCCATGATCTTAGTTTTTTTTGAAAGATATTTAGGAAGAGAAATTCTCTCTCCAGATTGAGTCCTAAGGAAACATTCACTTCTTATTTGGAGATCAATCAAAAGAAGCAGTAGTTACATTCTAAAACTTTGCCTCTGCAGGCTATTTTTAGGTCACTTAAACTTTTATTATTTCACCTTAATCTCTTATTCTCCACACCTGCACTATGTTATTAACCCCTAAGCTGGCCTCTCTTGTTCTAGTGTGTGTTCAATCAGATATGCTTCAACAAACATAGTGAACAACCAAAAATACAATGCTCATCATATTAATTCTCTTTTAAAAAAATCAATGTCCACTTTACATGGTATAAGGATGTTAAAACAAGAGTGGAAATATGGAGGCATTTTAAATAATTAAATGTACATTTTATATTAGAAAATATTGCAATACTAAGACTATATTAGCTTATAATCAATAATATTATTGATTGCTCATTTCATGCTAGGTACAATTCTAAGTTCATTATGATAGATTGGCTCAATTAATTCCTACAAAAACTGTATGATATGAGTAATATTATTACCATATCCTCTGTTTTACAGATAAAGAAAGCACAGACAGATTGAAGAAGTTGCCCAAGGTACCAAGTTAGTTATTTTCCTTCCCTAGAACCTAAAGTGTAACCAATATATTATTACCTCAGTTGATAAAATCATTTAGAAATATTAATAGAATGTAAACTATATGTCTTATATAATTTATTTTTTTTATTAAGTTAAAATTTTTTACTGTTTCACTTATGACTTTTCTTACATTAATACTTTCTTTTTTTTTTTTTTACTTAATTTTATTTTATTTTTTAACTTTACAATATTGTATTGGTTTTGCCATATATCAAAATGAATCTGCCACAGGTATACATATGTTTCCCATCCTGAACCCTCCTCCCTCCTCCCTCCTCCCTCCTCATACCATCCCTCTGGGTCGTTCCAGTGCATCAGCCCTAAGCACCCAGTATCGTGCATCAAACCTGGACTGGCACTCATTTCATATATGATATTATACATGCTTAAATGCTATTCTCCCAAATCATCCCACCCTCTCCCTCTCCCACAGAGTCCAATAGACTGTTCTATACATCAGTGTCTCTTTTGCTGTCTCGTACACAGGGTTATTGTTACCATCTTTCTAAATTCCATATATATGTGTTAGTATACTGTATTGGTGTCTTTCTTTCTGGCTTACTTCACTCTGTATAATAGGCTCCAGTTTCATCCACCTCATTAGAACTGATTCAAATGTTTTCTTTTTAATGGCTGCTTAATACTCCATTGTGTATATGTACCATTGCTTTCTTATCCATTCCTCTGCTGATGGACATCTAGGTTGTTTCCATGTCCTGGCTATTATAAACAGTGCTGCGATGAACATTGGGGTACACGTGTCTCTTTCCCTTCTGGCTTCCTCAGCGTGTATGCCCAGCAGTGGGATTGCTGGATCATAAGGCAGTTTTATTTCCAGTTTTTTAAGGAATCTCCACACTGTTCTCCATAGTGGCTGTACTAGTTTGCATTCCCACCAACAGGGTAAGAGGGTTCCCTTTTCTCCACACCCTCTCCAGCATTTATTGCTTGTAGACTTTTGGATCACAGCCATTCTGACTGGTGTGAAATGGTACCTCATAGTGGTTTTGATTTGTATTTCTCTGATAGAGTGATGTTGAGCATCTTTTCATGTGTTTGCTAGCCATCTGTATGTCTTCTTTGGAGAAATGTCTATTTAGTTCTTTGGCCCATTTTTTGATTGAGTCATTTATTTTTCTGGAATTGAGCTGTAGGAGTTGCTTGTATGTTTTTGAGATTAGTTGTTTGTCAGTTGCTTCATTTGCTATTATTTTCTCCCATTCTGAAGGCTGTCTTTTCACCTTGCTTATAGTTTCCTTTGTTGTGCAGAAGCTTTTAAATTTAATTAGGTCCCATTTGTTTATTTTTGCTTTTATTTCCAATATTCTGGGAGGTGGGTCATAGAGGATCCTGCTGTGATGTATGTCGGAGAGTGTTTTGCCTATGTTCTCCTCTAGGAGTTTTATAGTTTCTGGTCTTACGTTTAGATCTTTAATCCATTTTGAGTTTATTTTTGTATATGGTGTTAGAAAGTGTTCTAGTTTCATTCTTTTACAAGTGGTTGACCAGATTTCCCAGCACCACTTGTTAAAGAGATTGTCTTTATCCATTGTATATTCTTGCCTCCTTTGTCAAAGATAAGGTGTCCATATGTGCGTGGATTTATCTCTGGGCTTTCTATTTTGTTCCATTGATCTATATTTCTGTCTTTGTGCCAGTACCATACTGTCTTGATGACTGTGGCTTTGTAGTAGAGCCTGAAGTCAGGCAGGTTGATTCCTCCAGTTCCATTTTTATTTCTCAAGATTGCTTTGGCTATTCGAGGTATTTTGTATTTCCATACAAATTGTGAAATTATTTGTTCTAGCTCTGTGAAGAATACTGTTGGTAGCTTGATAGGGATTGCATTGAATCTATAAATTGCTTTGGGTAGTATACTCATTTTCACTATATTGATTCTTCCAATCCATGAACATGGTATATTTCTCCATCTATTAGTGTCCTCTTTGATTTCTTTCACCAGTGTTTTATAGTTTTCTATATATAGGTCTTTAGTTTCTTTAGGTAGATATATTCCTAAGTATTTTATTCTTTCCGTTGCAATGGTGAATGGAATTGTTTCCTTAATTTCTCTTTCTGTTTTCTCATTATTAGTGTATAGGAATGCAAGGGATTTCTGTGTGTTGATTTTATATCCTGCAACTTTACTATATTCAAACCTAACTCTACACCTAAAACAACTAGAAAAGGAAGAAATGAAGAACCCCAGGGTTAGTAGAAGGAAAGAAATCTTAAAAATTAGGGCAGAAATAAATGCAAAAGAAACAAAAGAGACCATAGTAAAAATCAACAAAACCAAAAGCTGCTTCTTTGAAAGGGTAAATAAAATTGACAAACCATTAGCCAGACTCATCAAGAAACAAAGGGAGAAAAATCAAATCAATAAAACTAGAAATGAAAATGGAGAGATCATAACAGACAACAAAGAAATACAAAGGATCATAAGAGACTACTATCAACAATTATATGCCAATAAAATGGGCAACGTGGAAGAAATGGACAAATTCTTAGAAAAGTACAACTTTCCAAAAATGGACCAGGAAGAAATAGAAAATCTTAACAGACCCATCACAAGCACGGAAATGGAAACTGTAATCAGAAATCTTCCAGCAAACAAAAGCCCAGGTCCAGATGACTTCACAGCTGAATTCTACCAAAAATTTAGAGAAGAGCTAACACCATCCTACTCAAACTCTTCCAGAAAATTGCAGAGGAAGGTAAACTTCCAAACTCATTCTATAGGGCCACCATCACCCTAATACCAAAACCTGACAAAGATGCCACAAAAAAAGAAAACTACAGGCCAATATCACTGATGAACATAGATGCAAAAATCCTAAACAAAATTCTAGCAATCAGAATCCAACAACACATTAAAAAGATCATACACCATGACCAAGTGGGCTTTATCCCAGGGATGCAAGGATTCTTCAATATCCGCAAATCAATCAATGTAATACACCACCTTAACAAATTTAAAAATAAAAACCGTATGATTATCTCAATAGATGCAGAGAAAGCCTTTGACAAAATTCAACATCCATTTATGATAAAAACTCTCCAGAAAGCAGGAATAGAAGGAACATACCTCAACATAATAAAAGCTATATATGACAAACCCACAGCAAACATTATCCTCAATGGTGAAAAATTGAAAGCATTTCCTCTAAAGTCAGGAACAAGACAAGGGTGCCCACTTTCACCATTAGTATTCAGCATAGTTTTGGAAGTTTTGGCCACAGCAATCAGAGCAGAAAAAGAAATAAAAGGAATCCAAATTGGAAAAGAAGAAGTAAAACTCTCACTGTTTGCAGATGACATGATCCTCTACATAGAAAACCCTAAACACTCCACCAGAAAATTACTAGAACTAATATAATAATTTAAAGGAGGTGGCAAAATATCATTTGCTTCATTATAAAATCATATTTTTTAAAAAAAATTTAGGTTAATTTTGGTTTGTTAGTTTAATTAAGGACTTGAATTGTACTTGCTGGGAACACTTATCTTTAGAAGATCAAAGAGCAAGATCAATTCAATATTATGATCTATATGCTGATGGAAACCTGATCCATTATTAAAAGCAACTGGAACAGATATATCATTATTCTACCTGGAAAGTGGTTTGGGAGTGGAGGGGTAGGGGTAACTTTAGTAGCCAAAGTTACTCAGTAAGTCAAAGCAGTGAGGGGGGACAAATGGTGTTCCTAACAAAATTTAGCTCAATAAACATTCATTCAATTCCTGGCCTAGAAAGTTTTGATAACAACAATAATAATTAACAAGTAAGCTATACTTCTTAAGTGTTAGTTGTTACCCTAATAGGACATAATTATTGAAAGATATTTTTCTATCCAAACTTCTTTTCTATCCAAACTTAGAAAGGATGAAATCTATAAATAATAAGTATTCTGAAAATCACTACCAGCTAGTAAATACATAGGCTTATGCTATAATAGAAAAGCAAATACATGATTTGACATTTCCAAATATCTGGATCTGTGGAGACAACATGCAAGGGTAACTTACTGAATACAAGGACTCTTCCTCTGAGGAGGACAAGACAGATTTGGAAAACTGGGCTTTTTCCATCTTGAACTGGGCATCCCAGGTGGGGTAGTGGTAAAAAAAAAAAAAAAAAAAAAATCCTCCTGCCAATGCAGGAGAAGCAGGGGTTGTGGGTTCAATCCCCGGGTTGGAAATATTCCCTGGAGGAGGGCATGGAAACCCACTCCAGTATTCTTGTCTGGAGAATCCCATGGATGGAGGAGCCTGGATCACTACAGTCCATGAGGCCACAAAGAGTTGGACACCACTTAGTGACTGAGCATGCATGCACACCCATCTGGAACTGTAAGACCCTTCCTCCAATCACTACTGATAGATTCTCATAATAAGCACAATATCCTATATCTAATAGTCATTCAATCTAAATATATTGAATTGTTAAGTAAAATTAGTTCTAGGACACATGGTAAAAATTGCTAATACCATAATGAAAATTATGGTACTTTAACTATACCTTTCTAAAATAAAAGGGATAGTTTTATAGTTTGAAGTTATAAATTTTGTATATTAGCCCCAGTCCTGTAACCAACTCTCAAATAGAACTTGTGTAAGTAATTAACCTTTGTGTGACCAGGTTCTCTCATCTATAAAGCAAATACAATAATTATTATCGCCTACCCTGTGCACATAGTGTGAGGATTAATGAAGTACTTTCTAAAAGCTAGTTGCTTGAACAGAACTTTATATTTACAACATCTTACATCTGGGGAGGCCTTACAAATAGCTGTGAAAAGAAGAGAAGCGAAAAGCAAAGGAGAAAAGGAAAGATATAAGCATCTGAATGCACAGTTCCAAAGAATAGCAAGAAGAGATAAGAAAGCCTTTCTCAGTGATCAATGCAAAGAAATAGAGGAAAACAACAGAATGGGAAAGACTAGAGATCTCTTCAAGAAAATTAGAGATACCAAGGGAACATTTCATGAAAAGATGGTCTCGATAAAGGACAGAAATGTTATGGACCTAACAGAAGCAGAAGATATTAAGAAGAGGTGGCAAGAATACACAGAAGAACTGTACAAAAAAGATCTTCACGATCCAGATAATCACGATGGTATGATTACTGACCTAGAGCCAGACATCCTGGAATGTGAAGTCAAGTGGACCTTAGAAAGCATCACTACAAACAAAGCTAGTGGAGGTGATGGAATTCCAATTGAGCTATTTCAAATCCTGAAAGATGATGCTGTGAAAGTGTTGCACTCAATATGCCAGCAAATTTGGAAAACTCAGCAGTGGCCACAGGACTGGAAAAGGTCAGTGTTCATTCCAATCCCAAAGAAAGGCAATGCCAAAGAATGCTTAAACTACTGCACAATTGCACTCATCTATATATAGGTCTTTAGTTTCTTAAAGTAATGCTCAAAATTCTCCAATCCAGGCTTCAGCAATATGTGAACTGTGAAATTCCAGATGTTCAAGCTGATTTTAGAAAAGGCAAAGGAACCAGAGACCAAATTGCCAACATCTATTGGATCATTGAAAAAGCCAGAGAGTTCCAGAAAAACATCTATTTCTGCTTTATTGAGTATGCCAAAGCCTTTGACCGTGGATCACAATAAACTGTGGAAAATTCTGAAAGAGATGGCAATACCAGACCACCTGACCTGCCTCTTGAGAAACATATATGCAGGTCAGGAAGCAACAGTTAGAACTGGACAGGGAAAAGCAGACTGGTTCCAAATAGGAAAAGGAGTATGTCAAGGCTGTATATTGTCACCCTGCTTATTTAACTTCTATGCAGAGTACATCATGAGAAACGCTGGGCTGGAAGAAGCACAAGCTGGAATCAAGATTGCCGGGATAAATATAAATAACCTCAGATATGCAGATGACACCACCCTTATGGCAGAACGTGAAGAGGAACTAAAAAGCCTCTTGATGAAAGTGAAAGAGGAGAGTGAAAAAGTTTTCTTAAAGCTCCACATTCAGAAAACGAAGATCATGGCATCTGGTCCCATCACTTCATGGGAAATAGATGGGGAAACAGTGGAAACAGTGTCAGACTTTATTTTCTGGGGCTCCAAAATCACTGCAGATGGTGACTGCAGCCATGAAATTAAAAGACGCTTACTCATAGGAAGGAAAGTTATGACCAACCTAGATAGCATATTCAAAAGCAGAGATATTACTTTGCCAACAAAGGTCCGTCTTGTCAAGGCTATGGTTTTTCCTGTGGTCATGTATGGATGTGAGAGTTAGACTGTGAAGAAAGCTGAGTGCCAAAGAATTGATGCTTTTGAACTGTGGTATTGGAGAAGACTCTTGAGAGTCACTTGGACTGCACGAAATCCAACCAGTCCATCCTAAAGGAGATCAGTCCTGGGTGTTCATTGGAAGGACTGATGCTAAAGCTGAAACTCCAATACTTTGGCCACCTCATGCAAAGATTTGACTCATTTGAAAAGACCCTGATGCTGGGAGGGATTGGGGGCAGGAGGAGAAGTAGATGACAGAGGATGAGATGGCATCACTGACTCAATGGACGTGAGTTTGAATGAACTCTGGGAGTTGGTGATGGACAGGGAGACCTGGTGAGCTGCGATTCATGGGGTCGCAAAGAGTGGGACACAACTGAGAGAATGAACTGAACTAAAATGCCCCAGGCTATTTGTTTTATTTTCATCATGTACATCCAAAGTCTAAATGTTTCACAAAGTAATATTTTTTCTTTTAAATTTAAGTTGATCAATTATGACTAACAGAGACCTGATAGTTCAATGAGAGTTGAAATGTGGTAATAATGAAATTTTGATATTTCTATAGTTTTTCTTTAATTGGCTATAATTTTGTGTTGAATAATATATTCTTGTAGTTTTTTTTTTTTTTTTTTTTTTTTGCTCACCACACTGCACAGTATGCAGGATATTAATTCTCCTACCAGGGATTAAACCTGAGCCTCCTGTAGTGGAAGTGCAGAGCAGTAACCACTGGACCTTCAGGGAATTCCCTTTGTAGTGTTTCATGTGTGTATTTTATTTTATTTATTTATTTTTAGAATTTTTCACCACACCCCATGGGATGTGGGATCTTAGTTCCTCAACTAGGGATCAAACCTGCACCCCCCTGCATTGGTAGGCAGAGTGATAACCACTGTACCAACAGGGAACCCCTGTATGTCTATTTTAAATTGAACATTCTTTTGGATGAGTGATCTTGTTTTCTAAAAGTTCAAAATTTTCTTGCTACTTTTTTAAATCCAATAGTTAAATACGAAAAGTTGCTATGATCTATCTAGAAGGTAGATTGAGAAGGGTTCCCCCACCTCAGCACTCCTGGAATAGTTTATCTAGACTCATTTGTTTTGGGGGGACTGTCTTGTGCGCTGTATGCTTGGACTTCACTCACTAGATGTCATCATAAACCCCCACTGCTGACATTCAGAAATGTCTAGTTTTGACATTACCAGTTGTCCCCTGCAGGGAAAAATTACATTCACTTGATAACTACTGCCCTAAGGGCATTAAATAGGGTCATGGCTTGTCCAGACTGTGGTACAATCAATTTAAACAATGTTAACACTGGGGGAATGCACACACAGAGATACACACACACACACACACACACACACACACTTCTAAGAGGACCAAACAGCTTAGTTTGCTTGGTATAGTTTTGATTTACCCTTGATACCTTAGCATCCCATAATGATTTGTACTGGGTTTTCTATTTTGTAATGGAGTTTTATTATTAATCCATGTAACAAAATAAACACATGAGGATCTCACTGACCTACCATCTGTACTTCTAGTTTCTTCCTTTTTATTTATTTTATTTATTTATTTTGTCTTACTGAGTATAGGATCGGAGTGCAGTGAAGATAATTTTCACTTTAAGACCTCACTAATATGAAAAATGCACTCATATTTATTCTGCCCATTCCTGAGACAATGAAACTAAAGCTTCCTTCTAGAGCCAGTACATGGAGCAGTGTGGAGAGAAGGAGCTTCAGCTGCTAGCTAGCCTTCCCTTCAGAAAGGACACAGAAGCGGGATCATTCTCTCTGCCCCTGCCAATAGCTGGATGTCTCAGTTACTCTTGTCTTGGCTGGTGCATGGGGCCTCAAGGTGGTGAGTCAGTGGTGATCAGTGGGAAAGGCAGGAACTTATAGACTGACTATTCACAAAATCTATACAGAAAGTAGAAACTAAGAAAGCCCACTTCAGAATATACATCCTTGCTGTGGTTGTTTTTAAATGTATTATGTGGTGGAAATTTATAAATAATGTATGTCAAGGGAGTTTGTAATTTCCTCAGTTCTGTCTTGCCGCAGCAAGAATTTGAAGTGATGGACAGATCAAGTGCTACAGCTCAGTGTTACAGCTCAGTTTTACTTAGCAAGCAAAGGAAAATACATCCTGGAGGCGTGAGGGTGGGCCTACCCAAAAGACTGAAGAGAAGAGAAGCCCCTGGCTCAATTTTGACTCTTCTTTTTATGTTTTTTCTCCTCCCCCTGAGCCTGCCCTATGTAAACTGGGTTAGCTAGGAGGGCTTTTTGTTTTACCCGAGGTCCTCCCTCCAGTCCTTGGACCTTCCTTTGTTCTGTTTTTGTGGGCTTTTCCCTTCTTTGTCTTTCAGCCACCGCCATTTTGGACTCCTTTTTCTTATTCTAATTACCTAACACTCATACCTGAATATGCCTACTTAAAATATAACTGTTACTCTTAAAATATTATAAATCATTTCCAAAGTACACATGTGTTCTAAAGAATATACTACTGTGCCCAGAGACATTGTTTTGTATAGGTCTCAGACTAGATAGTGGTGCTACCAGGTAGAGATGCAGGGGAGAGGGAATTCCTCAGGACTCATACTACTTGTGGTAAATTCCCAAAGGACCTCCACCCCACCCCACACAGCCATCCACAAGAGCCCATTTTGCTGCTGAACTGGTTCTTATTGTGACTATAATACATGCCTTATCAACCACTATTGGGGAACTTTGAAAAAGAAGCTTTATTGCTCACAGGTCATGAACTTGCAGGCCCCAAGGGAGGTTTTGGGTAGAGTGAGAGAGAAAGCCTGGACCTGAGTTCTGCCTTTCTTAGGGTCAAGGTTGGGGTGCCTGAGATTTCCGGGGTTCACTGTTTACTGGTAAATTTAAAACATAAGAGAAGAAATTAACATGCAGAAAGGAAATACCAAGACAAGTTATCTAGGTCAACCATGGGCTTCTACAAGGGGAACTTCACGATTCGGGCAGCCTGGCTCTTTATCTAGTTGAACTGGCAATGTGTTTATTCAGGGTGGTGTCTCTGAAGCCTGTGCCTAGGCAAACAAAAGCCTAAGGTTGGACACTTGCATTACAATAAAACTGCTAATTGCCAGGCACTTTACACTAAAGATATTTTCAAAAAAAAATATTTAATCTAGATTACAAATGCTTTAAAGCAATTGAAATTATTACTGAAAACCTTCCCATTTTTGTATGGTATTTTATTCCTTCCATCAAAGTGACATATGTTTCATTTTCACATTTCTAACGACCAATAAACAAATGAATCAGTTTTACTTGTAGGTTTTCTCATTGTCTTTGTTCAGGCTGCTATAACAAAGTACCATAGACCAGAGAACTTAAAGCAACAGAAATTTCTTTCTCACACTTCTGGAGACTGTAAGGCCAAGATCAGGATGCTGGCATTGTCTGGCTCTGCTGAGAGCCTTTTTCTGGGTAGCAGACTGCATTCTTTTTAGTGTCTCTTCCTGTGGCAGAAAGACAGTGAGAGATCTCTCGGAAGTCCCTTTTATCAGGGAACTAATCCTTTTCATGAGGATTCCACCATGTCACAACCTGGGTTAGAATTTCAACATATTATATTCTTTACCATCTGCGCTAACATGGAAGCCATTAGTCGCTCAGTCATGTCCAATTCTTGCAACCCCAAGGACTGAAACCCACCAGGCTCCTCTCTCCATGGAATTTTCCAGGCCAGAACACTGAAGTGGGGTGCCATTCCCTTCTTCAGGGGATCTTCCCAACCCAGGGGTCAAACCTGCATTTCAAGCCAATTCCTTACTGTCTGAGCCACCGGGGAAGCCCAATAAATTGGAAAGGGACATATAAACATTTTGTCCATATCCCTTATATTCTGCTATATTTTCAAATTGAACACATTTGGCCTTTAAAAATTTTTCACTTTTAATTATTTGAGAGAAAAATTCATGAACAAAAATTGTAGGCTATGCAATCATTTTCATGTTTAAATAGCTTGCTCTGTAGATGTGGTATGCAAAGCTGACCTTTTAGGTAGTATATTTTTCAAAGTGGTTGTGTGTTACTATAATAGCCATTTACATGTAACAACTGCTGTGAAGTAATCCTTTTCTGCATTTTAATTTGGAAATTTTAATCTGTAGTATTATATATTCATTTTCCTCCAAAGTTGAGATAATGCAAAGGTACTCTGATATAAAAGTTGGCAATACTAAGATTATACTTTAGTTGGATATTATAAAACTGAGAAAAGTGGTAGAGAATAATCATTGATTTACCAGGCAAAAATCTTCTTAATTTGTATACCAGCTAAGGATAAGTGTAAAGAAAATTCCAGTGCGAGGCTAAGGATGTATAAATACCTCTTGCTGAGTGATGCATGTCAGGTAAAAGAAATTGGAGCAATTAGAGCAAAGAGGAAAATTAATGTGACATGATGTTAGAGAGGAAAGAAAGGAAGCAGTGTTATGGAATTTTGTCTTTTTTTTCTTAAGGCCATTGTGTAGCAGTTGCAGAATTTTAAACCTGGAGATTGGTGTATTTATGTAATATGAACATTCAAGTGTGACATAAACAGATTTCAGCCTTATAAACAGCATGCTGATTTC
The DNA here is from genome assembly GCF_002263795.3 of Bos taurus. Lineage (NCBI taxonomy): Eukaryota > Metazoa > Chordata > Mammalia > Artiodactyla > Bovidae > Bos > Bos taurus. The sequence goes on along the minus strand of NC_037344.1, from coordinate 25,544,203 downwards.
AGTGTGGAGAATGAATTTGAGTGAGAGAAGAATGAATCTCTGTGTATCAATTAGGCTTTTATGGGTCACAGCTATGAATTGTGGCAAGATGGTAATTTGGTTTAGGATTGTGATAACTGAAATGGAGAAGAGAGGAACTTAAAAAACATTTAGAAGATTAGGATGGCAGAATGTCATGATGAAGAATTGAATATGTGGAGGAAGAGAGGTAATGGAGCAGAGAACCTCTGCTAGAATTCTGATTTAAATGACTCAATTGGAATGGAATAGAAGAAGACCAAATTTGGAGACATCTATGACATTTTTTAGGTCCAAAATACTTAGGAAGATTTTTCATATAAGAAGTTGGATATAGGGATGTAGAGCTTGGAGGAGACATCTATAATGAGGATAACTGACCCATGATTCATGTATATAGATGGTCGTAAGAGTCATGGACACAAATAACACCACCTACAAGGGGAAGACAGAATGATAAGGGGACTGCTGTTAAACCTTTAGGGATATAAACATTTATCTGATACACGAAATAAGGCTACAAAGGAACTGAGAAGGACGATGAATCAGCAAAAAGGTAGGGGGAAAAACCAGGCGAGTGCAAAGTCATAGAAAACACAGAAGGAAAATAGTTCACTAAATAAAAGAGTGGCTACAAGTGTCAATATTGAGAGGTATAACAGGAATCAATCAAACAGAGTCTCATAGGATTTTTCAATTTGAACACAATTGCAAACTTTAGAGAGCTGTTTTGTGAGCAATATTGAGGTTAAATTCAGATTGCCATGGGCATAATCACAAGGAAGCACTTAAATATGAAGAGGAAGAGACTGGAGAGGATGGAGAGTAATAGCATCATTAAGAAAATATTTTTTTCATGAACCACCCAAAGCATTAGTCTATTAAAATTATCTTATAAAGTTCAGTTTCATCCTTATCCTATTAGGAAATATTGCTGTGGTCTCAGGTCAGTGAAACTATTTTCATTTGATGTCATTATAACTTGATATTAAAATGTGCTATATTTGAAACCAGATATACCACTGCATACTTATTAGAAAATTTACAGAGTTCTATGAACTTTCTCCAGAATAATGTATAATTTTATTATGATACTATACATAACATCCTCTTTCACCCTCATCAATTTGGACATGAGCTTGAGCAAACTCTGGGAGATAGTGAAGGACAGAGAAGCCTGGCATGCTGCAATTCATGGGGTTGCAAAGAGTTAGAGACCAGTGAGCGACTGAACAACAATAGAACATCAATAACTCAGTCCTAGACTATATATGAGATATTTATCTTATATACAGTATATGTTAAATGTTGGGTGAGATCATACATGTGTACATGTAATAAAATATTGATTAAATATGACATAAACACTTTTCATTTCAAGTTTAAAAAGTATACTTTTATTTAGTTCTAGAAGAATAAATATATTTATTATGCACTTAAGCTCTTTAAAATAAATTCACCAATGATTTTAATGTTTATTAGTTTATGATACATTGTAAACTGAAATGAAAGCTGATTATTATTTAGCTTCATTTTGATACTTGCAAATACCCCAAGAATACTAACTGTAGTAAGCCAGTAACCAGCATAACATTGTGGCCTAGGTATTTAGTTGCTTTATGTTTCCCTTACCCAAATGCATAGAGCTTTTATTACCAGAGTTGTCCTTAGAAAAAAATTACATAGGTTTATATTTTTAGAAGGCCAAAAAGATAGAATGAGAATAGGACTTCCACAGAAAGAGAGGAAAATTTAGGACATTTATTAAAAAATTAAATTATCGAAGGGAAATACATTTCTTCTGATAAAATTAGTTGGAATATCTATTAATATTTTCACACTTATAGGGAAAAAAAATGTTTCTTAGAGAAAAAGCAAAGAACAATTAAGAAAATAATGCTTTATTCAATTGTCAGCCAAACCTTAGGGCTGAGTGGCCTTGTTGGAAAGGACAATGGTATGGTGTATCTCTGGATGGGAATGCAAGGAGCCAGTTTAGTCCCTAAATTCAACAGACGCCCAATAAATATCAGTGCCTCAGGCGTGCAGATCTTTAGATTCTGGCAGAATAAAAAATCTGGATTAGGACAATGGATAACTGCTTATTGTTATTGGCAATAGACTTGCTTCAATACCTCAGTTTCCTGCGTCTATTTGAATCAGTAAAATGGATGCTTAAATATGATATTTTGTAAAGTAAACAAATAAAAATCCTGACTATTAGATGATTGTAGTCAGGTGGCCTCAATTCCTTATTCACCATTCTCGGTGTTTTCTTTTTTCCCTGAGCAGTATAGCCTGCCTTTTGATCATTTGATTTGTCAGAAGCTTATATCACTTTATTCACTGTAATGACTGATGTTTGATTATGGATAGTAGGAGTAGCAATGCCATAACAGTGTCAATTTTCCAAAGTCAAAACTGGTAACTTCTGAGTCATTAAGCCCTTCATAGTAAAAAACAGAATTGAAACAAACACAAAACACAAAACAAAATATAAAAGAACTCTCTCCTTCCCTTTATGTTCCAGTTCTGGCTAGAAACACTATGCTGTGAAAATGTCTACTATATCAGGTACTACTTTAAGTCACTGTGAAATCTCCAAAAGTAGTTAGTTGTATTTGGATAATAATTTGTCACACTTTCATTCATATCCAGAGCACTTTAAAACAGAAAGCTGAATATAAAAACTTCCCAAGAAAGTGGATGAAACATATCAGCCTCCTCAGATACCTATAGTTGCAGACACAAATTTTTACATAACTTCAAGATGATATAGTTAAGTTCTTTTTAGTTTAGAGATGTAGATTACTTAGAGCAAGAATGAAGAGAAAATCTTTCGTAGACTTCTGTAGCTGTGAAATCCTTGAGGGACTTTCAGTATCTGTAACCCTGAGAATTGGGTATAGGAAATTACAGAAAACAGAAATGTATGTGTGCATGGAAGTTGTGGCAGTGGCTACTAGTTGCCTAAGAAATATCCACTCTCTCCTTCTTTAAAAATGGAGCTCTAGGCTTCCCATGTGGCTCAACTGGTAAAGAATCCACCTGCAATGCAGGAGACCTGGGTTCAATTCCAGGGTTTGGAAGATCCCCTGGAAAAGGGAAAGGCTACCCACTCCAGTATTCTGGCCTGTAGAGTTCCAAGGACTGTATAGTCCATGGGGTCGCAAAGAGTTGGACACAACTGAGTGACTTTGGGCTTCCCTGTAACTCAGTTGGTAAAGAATCCACCTGCAATGCAGAAGACCCCAGTTCAATTCCTGGGTTGGGAAGACCCACTGGAGAAGGGATAGGCTACCACTCCAGTATTCTTGGGCTTTCCTTGTGGCTCAGCTGATAAATAATCTTCCCATGATGAGGGAGACCTGGGTTTGATCCCTGGGTTGGGAAGATCCCCTGGAGAAGGGAAAGGCTACCCGCTCCAGTATTCTGGCCTGGAGAATTCCATGGACTGTATGGTCCATGGGACTGCAAAGAGTCAAACACAACTGAGCGACTTTCACTTTCCAACTTTATACCAGGAAGCCAAGTGGCAAAATTAAGGGTTTTACCTTGCAGCCTCCATTGCAACCAGGATGAGTCTTATTGTAACATCATTTACATGTGATCTGACTCAGCTGAAAGGACATTATTTTCATGACCTCTCTTTATTTTTCTGCCAAGTCTGTGGACAAGTCTGAGGCAATCTTGATTTGAGTCTCATGCCCTTCAAGGTAGTGTATAATTAAAAGACATGATTTCTCCTGTGCATAGAGCTACCACACTGACCTTGTGTTTCTCTCTCTGATTTGTGTGTGAGAAAAAAAGCAAACTTGGTTTAAATATTCTTTTTATTATTTCTCACTTGTACACAGCCAAGTCAAGCCTAATTGATTCAATTTTTGTTTGGAGGTGTGCAGATGGAAGTAAAGTCATTCCAACAAGAAAAAATGCACAGTCCAGCAATAGCACACAGAGTGCAAAAAGCAGGAAAAAGGATGGATTGGTGTTTCTCATTGGCAGCTACTGACCTGTGTTATTAAAACCAGTGTATCAACTTAAAAAAAAAGACATTTTGTGCATTCAGGTGGAACATATACTCTCTAGTCACCTTTGCAACCTCTAACATTTATTTTGCTCACCTAAGCTCTGAAGGCATTTTAGTACCACATTTAAGAGCATAATAAGTACTCAATTAAATCTGAATAAAGTGCATAAGGGAAAAATATCAAAATACTTTCAACAGAATAACAGTGGAATATAGACTCTTTAATGGTAGATCCTCTCCATCCCACCATATGAAGACATACAGACCAAATTGTGACAGACAAAACTAAACAGGTTCTCTTGTGAGATGAGGAGTGGGTGTTTCTCATGTTTGGAGTGAAGATGGGACTGTATTTAATAGCTCTCAGTAAGAAATAAAATGAAAAATTGTAGGCTGTGGTCAGAGACTGAAATTCTCAAGTTTAAGCTTTTAGAAGTGATAAGAATGAGTAATGCACAGTCACATGAAGGTTTGAGAAACAGCTATTTACAGAATGAGTATAGCAAGCTCTGGTGTGGCTGGTTTCTAACAGTAAATGACTCCTGAGAGCCATGGCCACTCTTGCCAAAGTGATTTCTAAATAGATGGTTACAGATTTACTGGGTAGACTGCCATTGGAAAAAAAGAAATCATGTGTTAAAGGTATTAAAGTGTGATATGTCTATTAATGTTTCTATTAAAGTGTGATATGTCTATTAATGATGATGGTAAAGAACAAGATGTTCTCAATGAAAAGTCTATTTCAGGTTCTACAGGAAATTGGAAAAATACAATTCCAATTGTCTGTGGATAAATTTAAATCTTTAATTCTAAATATCAAAATATATTTTTTGTGGTTAACATTATTATTACAGATAAAATGAAAATTCATGTTAAGACATTCACCAAAGACATTTTTCAAATTGATTGTCCAAAGTAACTAAAAAATACAAAACTTGTCAAGGATTCTATTTCATTCTTAACATCAAAACCTGTATCTCACTCAAATGTAATTTACTGAATCGTCTTTCTATTGGATTCAGAGAATTCATTCCTGCATTCTCCCATTAGGTTAAGTTTATCATATTAAATGAATTTCAAATGAAATCAAAGCATATTCTAAGTGTATTGAAACTAAGACATGATTTTCTAATTTTCAAGGATAGCTAGTGTATTTTATTTATGAGGATTTAAAGATGCATCTATCAATTAAAATACTTAATTCATAAAATACAGAATGTATTTTACAATTTTAGTTATATTACATTGAAAACAAAAATTTACCCTCATTTTCCATTAAGTATTCAATCTCTGTTTTTCTACAAATATAGGCTGTTACTTTCTAACACTATTTGTTTCCTTGTTAATTCTATAAATTATTTCAGGTACATTTTAATGCTTGAAATTACACTTGAATGAAAATTTTCCATTTCAGTTACTTGTAGTGCAGGAAACTTAAAATTACTTAACAATGTCTGTGGAGATAATAGAATGTTAGGGAAATGAAAGATGTGCATTAATGTGAAGCATATTATTTTATTAAGTTAGTAAAATGATGTTTTACAAAATATAGTTTATAAAATATTTACATATGATTTTTCCTTAAATAAACTAATGCTGAAATACACTTACAACCATGACTAGGTCTAATAGTAATAGGTTAGGTGATAATTACTTCTAAGTGCAATAAATAATGGTAGGTTGTAATAAATATTGATGATAAAAATTACTTTAAATACGATCAAGATTTTGGAGAGTTACATAAAGAGAAATGAGCTATTTTTCTTGGATACACATTGCAATTTTTTCAGATACAACCTATGCATTTTCTGAATGTTGCTTCTATACTTTTAAAGTGACAAAAATGGAAAAGCTGTAAAGAGACTTCTTTAAATGTAGATTAGATAAATTGTGTGGCCTCATAAGAATTGTTATAGGTCTGCTATACTCTAACTATTAGAGTCCAATCATTTGTGATATGCTACGGTGCAAGGGAACAATTTTTCAGCAGTTATCAGCACTTTTTTCCCCCAGGAAGCGAAGTCTCTAACTTACATTTTCTGCACGCTGGCTGTTTAGGCCTCCTTCTCAGGAATGTGTCTGTAATAGGCTCTTCTTACTTGGGAAGAGATCCAAGTTCATAGGTTCTCTACAACCACCATTGATTCATATTAAAATTGTCAACCCCTGTTATCTGTGTACTCTCACTAAAACCAACAAAACTGAAGAAGAGCAATTTACCTACGAGGGAGAGAGAGCAAAATAAAAAGTAAACATATGAAACAGGAAGAAAAATTGTTTGTCATATATCACATATGAAATTACATATAACTCTACGATTGAAAACACTATATAGTATTTATGCCAAGTAAGCAAATTGCAACAGAAGAGGAGGAAAAAGAAAGAAAGAGGCTAAAATAGACTGACAAATAGATGAAAATCCCATTTATAAGAGAGGAGAGAGTGATCAACTTTGGGCAGACAGTGAATACTTCTGGGGGAAAGGATGTGTATACATGTAATAAATATTACTGATGTTCTCTATAGATTTCCAGACGTCTCCACATTGGGCATAGACAGGATATTGAGTGTGACTGAATGGAGCTGGAAGCACTTAGCTGTAGTAGAAAACCCCCACTAACTTCTCCCCATAAGCTTCAAACCAAAAGCTTTTTCTTTCTACTGGTAACTGAGAATGACACAGTATCAAACAGACTGCTTGAATGTTAGGCAATCTGAGTTTTGTGATCCCATTCTACCAATAGCTAGCTGATCTCAATTTAAGTCTGAATTTTGCAATAAAGAGTTCATGATCTGAGCCATGTTAGCTCTTGTTTTTCATGATTGTGTAGCACTTCTCCATCTTTAACTGCAAAGAATATAATCAATCTGATTTCAGTATTGACCATATGGTGATGTCCATGTGTAGAGTACTCTCTTCCGTTGCTGGAAGAGGGTGTTTGCTATGATAAGTGCATTCTCTTGCCAATACTCTGTTAGGCTTTGCACTGCTTCATTCTGTACTCCAAGGCCAAATTTGCCTGTTACTCCAGGTATCTCTTGACTTCCTACTTTTGCATTCCAGTCCCCTATAATGAAAAGGACATTTTTTTGGTGTTAGTTCTAGAAGGTCTTGTAGGTCTTCATAGAACCGTCCAACTTCAACTTCTTCAGCATTACTGGTTGGGGCATAGACTTGGATTACTATAATATTGAATGGTTTGCCTTGGAAATGAACAGAGATCATTTTGTCGTTTTTGAGATTGTATCCAAGTGAGAAAACTATATGCAGATCAGGAAGCAACAGTTAGAACTGGACAGGGAACGACAGACTGGTTCCAAATAGGAAAAGGAGTACGTCAAGGCTGTATATTGTCACCCTGCTTATTTAACTTCTATGCAGAGTACATCATGAGAAACGCTGGGCTGGAAGAAGCACAAGCTGGAATCAAGATTGCCGGGAGAAATATCAATAACCTCAGATATGCAGATGACACCACCCTTATGGCAGAAAGTGAAGAGGAACTAAAAAGCCTCTTGATGAAAGTGAAAGAGGAGAGTGAAAAAGTTGCTAAAAGCTCAACATTCAGAAAAATAAGATGACGGCATCTGGTCTCATCACTGCATGGGGAAAAGGGGAAAAGGACCTTTTGGGGGTGAAAATGACCTAGAAGGTCCTGTAGATCTTCACAGAACCATTCAACGTGAGCTTCTTCAGCATTACTGATTGGGGCATAGACTTGGGTTACTGTGATATTGAATGATTTGCCTTGGAAATGAACAGAGATCATTCTGTCATTTTTGAGACTGCATCCAAGTACTGCATTTCGGACTCTTTTTTGACTATGATGGCTACTCCATTTCTTCTAAGGGATTCTTGCCCACAGTAGTAGATATAATGGTCATCTGAGTTAAATTCACCCATTCCAGTCCATTTCAGTTCACTGATAGCTAAAATGTCAATGTTCACTCTTGCCATCTTCTGTTTGACCACTTCCAATTTGCCTTGATTCATGGACATAACATTCCAGGTTCCTATGCAATATTGCTCTTACATATCAGACCTTGCTTCCATCAACAGTCACATCCACAACTGGGTGCTGTTTTTGCTTTGGCTCTGTCTCTTCATTCTTTCTAGAGTTATTTCTCCACACTTCTCCAGTAGCATATTGGGCATCTACCAAACTGGGGAGTTCATTTTTCACTGTCATATCTTGAAGAAAGTCAGGAAAACCACTAGACGATTCAGGTATGATCTAAATCAAATCCCTTATGATTATACAGTGGAAGAGACAAATAGATTCAAAGGACTAGATCTGATAGACAGAGTGCCTGAAGAACTATGGATGGAGGTTCGTGACATTGTACAGGAGGCAGTGATCAAGACCATCCCCAAGTAAAAGAAATGCTAAATGGCAAAATGGTTGTCTGAGGAGGACATACAAATAGTTATGAAAAGAAGAGAAGCTAAACACAAAGGAGAGAAGGAAAGATACACCCATTTGAGTGAAGAGTTCCAAAGAATAGTAAGAAGAGATAAGAAAGCCTTCCTCAGCGATCAATGCAAAGAAATAGAGGGAAACATTGGAATGGGAAAAACTAGAGACCTCTTCAAGAAAATTAGAGATACCAAGGGAACATTTCATGAAAAGATGGACACAATAAAGGATAGAAATGGTATGGACCTAACAGAAGCAGAAGATATTAAGAAGAGGTAGCAAGAATGCACAAGAGAACTACACAAAAAAGATCTTCAGGATCCACATAACCACAATGGTGTGGTCACTCACCTAGAGCCAGACATCTTGGAATGTGAAGTCAAGTGGGCCTTAGGAAGCATCACTATGAACAAAGCTAGTAGAGGCGATAGAATTCCAGCTGAGCAATTTCAAATCCTAAAAGATGATGCTGTGAAAGTGCTATACTCAATATGCCAAAAAATTTGGAAAATAGCCGTGGCCACAGGACTGGAAAAGGTCAGTTTTCATTCCAATCCCAAAGAAAGGCAATGCCAAAGAATGCTCAAACTACCACACAATTGCAGTGATCTCACACGCTAGTAAAATAATGCTCAAAATTCTCCAAGCCAGGCTTCAACAGTACATGACCCATGAACTTCCAGATGTTCAAGCTGAATTTAGAAAAGGCAGAGAAACCAGAGATAAAATTGCTGAAATCCATTGGATCATCAAAAAGCAAGAGAGTTCCAGAAAAACATCTATTTCTGCTTTATTACTATGCCAAAGCCTTTGATTGTGTGGATCACAAGAGCCTGTGGAAAATTCTGAAATAGATGGGAATACCAAACCACCTTATCTTCCTCCAGAGAAACCTGTATGCAGGTCAAGTAGAAACAGTTAGAACTGGACATGGAAGAGCAGACTTGTTCCAAATTGGGAAAGGAGCACCTCAAGGCTGTATCGCGTCACTCTGCTTATTTAACTTATATGCAGAGTACACCATGCGAAATGCTGGGTTGGATGAAGCACAAGCTGGAATCAAGTTTGCTGGGAGAAATATCCATAACCTTGGATGTACAGATGACAGCACCCTTATGGCAGAAAATGAAGAAGAACTAAAGAGCCTCTTGATGAAAGTGGAAGAGAAGAGTGAAAAAGTTGGCTTAAAACTCAACATTCAGAAAACTAAGATCATGGCATCCAGTCCCATCACTTCATGGCAAATAGATGGGGAAGCAATGGAGACAGTGGCAGACTTATTTAGGGTGGCTCCAAAATCACTGCAGATAGTGACTGCAGCCATAAAATTAAAAGACGATTGCTCCTTGGGAAAAAAGATATGACCAATCTATTTTGCATATTAAAAAGCAGAGACATTATTTGTCGACAAAATTCCATCTAGTCAAAGTTATGGTTTTTCTAGTAGTCGTGTATAGATGTGAAACTTGGATTATAAAGAAAGCTGAGCACCAAAGATTTGATGCTTTTGAACTGTTGGAGAAGACTTTTGAGAGTCCCTTGGACTGCAAGGAGATCCAACCAGCCAATCCTAAAGGAAATCAGTCCTGAATATTCATTGGAAGGACTGATGCTGTAGCTGAAACTTCAATACTTTGGCTACCTGATGCGAAGAACTGACTCATTGGAAAAAAGACCCTGCCACTGGGAAAGATTGAAGGTATGAGAAGGGGATGACAGAGGATGAGATGGTTGGATGACATCACCATCTTGTGACATGAGTTTGTCCATCCGGACAATTCCAGCAGTCGGTGCCGGACAGAGAAACCTGATTTGCTGCAGTCTGTGAGGTCGCAAAGAGTGAGAGTCGACTGAGGGATTGAACTGAACTTTACTGCTGCTGCTAAGTCGCTTCAGTCCTGTCCTTAATTGCTGAAAATGTATCTGTGGAGAGTCCCAGCGCCCTCTGCAGGTGGAGGAGCCTTTAGACAGGTTCTAAATTGAGTTCTGATTCTGCAGCTGGCCTGAAGGAGCTGAAGGTAGCCTCTCCCATTTCCAACCAGCTCTTTACTAGGTAATTTGAGATATGCTGCCCTCGTGTTGTTTTCTGGAGCTAATGCTTATGGTCATAATCAGAAAGAAAGAGGGGCAAAAGGCAGAAATTGGAAGAAGAAATTGAAAATGCATGTAATAAATGTCAGTATTAATATGTGAAAAAACAATAGATCAAGAAAATAGAGTAGAAATGATTAAAAATATTTGGAAATGATGAACCTATATTAGCAATCTTGGTGCAAAAATTGAAACTATTAGGTCAACACTAATTAAAAGCCTTATAACATGTACTAGACAGGGAACAAACTGATAAATTGCTAACAATTACATAAATCGTAACTACCTTCAGAAGAGATTACTGTTATCCCATAAAACAGAAGATATACATATCTTCTAACTTAAAAATTTGTACATGTGCACGAAGGGACATATATGAGAATGTTCATAGAAGCTTTGATTGTATTAACCAAGAAACTAGAAATAATTAAAATGTATATCAAAAAGTAAAATGGAGAAATATTTAGTTTTCTACATTAACATAAAGGAATGAACTATGGCAAGATATACCAGAACCTTAGGAACTCGATATTGAGGATAAAGGAAGGCATAGAATGTTATTTACATAAAAATAAATGAATAATATAAAAAACTAAGCAGTGTATTGTTAGGGATAGAAGTTTGTGAACAAACATAAGGAAGTTCATTGAAATAGTAACCATAAAATCACAAAAATGGTTGTATCTTCAGTACAGGAGGATAGTGTAATTTGGTCAGACACCTCCATTTTTAAAAGACTGTAATACATTAAAACACAACTAATTTGTATTTTGTTCATGAATAATAAAATATATTGATGTTTTCAATAGAATTTTGTTTCCTTCATTATGATTTAAACACTTTCAGAAATATTCATGCCTGCCTTGTGGATATATAAGAAAATAAATTACACTGTATTATTAAACTAAAATATTATATAATTTAGATGTGATACAAAAAATGTAACAACATTCTACTGCATCAGAATTTGGAAAAAATGTAGCTAAATGATGTTTCCTTTTTTATTTTTAATAATTGACCATTTAGTAATTCTGCCTACACTATAAGAACTGTCAAAATAAATTATTTATAAGCCTTTTTTATATATACTTCCTGGTTATTTTAGACAGACTAGAAGTGAACAAGTATTATGAAGATGACTGTGAAAATCTGACATCTGGTGGAAGTAACCTGAACTACAATTTAAAAATTATATATATATATATATATATATATATATATATATATGTATACATATATATATTTCTTTTCCCTTCTGGATATTTCCATATCACTCCCAAAAGAAGTGGGAAATGGAAAAAGAGGGTGTTTGCTTGTTCGTTTATGTCACAAACACTTAAAAATTATTTTGAACAAGTTATAAAATCTGGTGATTGCAGCCATGAAATTAAAAGACGCTTACTCCTTGGAAGGAAAGTTATGACCAACCTAGATAGCATATTCAAAAGCAGAGACATTACTTTGCCAACAAAGGTCTAGTCAAGGCTATGGTTTTTCCTGTGGTCATGTATGGATGTGAGAGTTGGACTGTGAAGAAAGCTGAGTGCCAAAGAATTGATACTTCTGAACTGTGGTGTTGGAGAAGACTCTTGAGAGTCCCTTGAACTGCAAGGAGATCCAACCAGTCCATTCTGAAGGAGATCAGCCCTGGGATTTCTTTGGATGGAATGATGCTAAAGCTGAAACTTTGGCCACCTCATGCGAAGCGTTGACTCAATGGAAAATACTCTGATGCTGGGAGGGTTTGGAGGCAGTAGGAGAAGGGGACGACAGAGGATGAGATGGCTGGATGGCATCACTGACTCGATGGACGTGAGTCTGGGTGAACTCCAGGAGTTGGTAATGGACAGGGAGGCCTGGCGTGCTGCGATTCATGGGGTCCCAAAGAGTCGGACACGACTGAGTGACTGAACTGAACTGAACTGTGCGTTTTATGAGAAAAATACGATAACAGAGAAAAATAAATGTTCTGTTTATATTATTATTATTTTCACTAAAAATAGACTCTAATAGTCTTTAGTTCAGTTCAGTCGCTCAGTCGTGTCCAACTCTTTGCGACCCCACGGACACCAAGCTCCTCTGTCCATGGGATTTTCTAGGCAAGAGTACTGGAGTGGGTTGCCATTTCCTTTTCCACGGAACTTCCTGACCCAGGAATCGAACCCACGTCTCCCGCATTGTAGACAGACGCTTTACCGTCTGAGCCAAAAAGCACCACTACTTACTGTCAACATTCTTACCTATATTGAGGAAACAGCTGAAATAACAGTGGTTTAGTGACTACCACAATAATTCAATTAACTATATAAACTCATATGTAAAATAAAGAGTAATGCTGAGAAAATCCCCTAGAGAAGGAAATGGCAACCCACTCCAGTGTTCTTGCCTGGAAAATTCCATGGAGAGAGGAGACTAGTGGGCTATGGTCCATAGGGTAGCAAAGACTGAAGCTACTTAGCATGCATGTGAGTGTCTTGTATCTAGAAAAATTTACTAATCTGAAGTAATGCTATATTTACTTAAAGATCCATAGTATTCCTAAATCAAGAGAACTGAGATATATAACTTGAGATCGGAGAAGGCAATGGCACCCCACTCCAGTATTCCTGCCTGGAAAATCCCATGGACGGAGGAGCCTGGTAGGCTGTAGTCCATGAGGGTCGCTGAGGGTCAGACACGACTGGGCGACTTCACTTTCACTTTTCACTTTCATGTATTGGAGAAGGAAATGGCAACCCACTCCAGTGTTCTTGCCTGGAGAATCCCAGTGATGGGGGAGCCTGGTGGGCTGCCGTCTATGGGGTCACACAGAGTCGGACACGACTGAAGTGACTTAGCAGCAGCAGCAGCAGAGAAAAAATAGGAGATAACATTTTATAGCAAAAGCATATATGAAAAGGAGGTATGGATCTGTATTCAAGTATACCTGGGAAGTCTAATCTCTGTTTCAACTATATCTTTGATTTGAATTGTGGAGCACTTGGCTGAAGAGAGTTCTAAGAACGTGGACTAATCTATAAGGGAGAAAGGGTTTAAAGACATTAACAACCAACTTCTGGGCAGAATAAAAATAATACATGATAATGAATAATGAAAATAACAGTTTAAGATAAAAAAATAAGATAAATGACAGATATGTTGTCCCATTAATAAATTTGGTTAGGAGAGATTGGGATTTATTAATGTAACAGTCAAAATAAGAGATAAAGGATTTAGGCTTTGAATCATCCGTTGATGGACTTATCAAACAGAAATGTTAAGATAGCTGCAACAACAATAACAAAAACTTATAAATAGACAAGAAATCAGAAATAAGACTGGAACGTTTTCTTTGGATGTGAGTAGATATCTCTATGTCTTGCAACTTCAGAGAAAAAGTCAACTGCAGTTTTTTGGTTTGTTTGTTTTTTAAAGACAGCTAGAAAAGTTAGAGCACTTGCTATTAGAAGTAATATCAGTAATATCTTTAAGTAGAAAACGAATCTTTGAACAAAAACCTCAGTATAAAACACTAGAAGATGTTACTTTAAGTTTACCAACCAGTATTTATATCATGGTGATGCCATTAACCTATTTAAAGTTGTATAGAAAAAGAGAAAAATTACAGGCTATTCAAGTCTAGACAATCAGAATTGTATGCTGCTGCAGCTGTGTGCAATATTCCTTCTGGTTGTCCACCAACACACGCTCACAAAACCCGTTCATGATGACATATTAATTTGTTGCTACAGATGTAGAAATTTCTCACTGATGCACACTTATTGAGCTTACTACCTGCATTAAGTTTATTGGGTTAAATTAATCTCTCTTTATGAATTTCTGATTTGAACAAAACCTAATATTTTCTACTCTTTATGATGTCACGCTTGCTATAGTTCTTTTTATATTTTAATAATTAAACTGAATACAAACTTGTACTAACTTCTAAGTTCGATTTTCTTCAAAATTCAAATGAGCTTTAAGTCTTTGAGATAGATTTGTGTGTATTTATATGTGCAAACGTGTTTGCTTTTGGAAAGTAGAAAGAGGAAAGTACTTTTCCATGTTAAAATTACATCACCTAACATGGAAATTGATGACCCTCCTGATTCATTGTTCTCAAAGTTCTATGGTTTCCTAAATACAGGAGAATTTCATTCAAATCATATTTTTTCATCTTTCTTGATAGCTATGTCACAGATACCATCATCTCCTAAAACTGCTCCAATAAGGAAGATTTTAATATTAGAGCGTGTGATCTTTCCAACTTTCCCGCATCTTTATACTCAGTGATTTCTCTCTACCAGCTTATTGTAAAATTCAGATCCTCACCAATGTATCATTTTCAAAGACTACTAACATTACATCAGAAGTTCTTGACATGTCAAAAGTGGATTCCTATTAATTCATTTGAACAATGCCCATGAAAATACAGTAAGTCCCCTACATACAAACCTTCAAGTTGCAAACTTTCAAAGATTCAAATGAGTGCCCGTAAATGAGCTGTTATATTGTATTACTGTACTTTTCAAGGTATTGTACTGTAAGATTAAAAATGTTTTCTGTGCTTTTTGGGTTTGTTTTTTATGTATTACTTGTGTGCAAAGTGTTATAAACCTATTATTGGACTGTACTATTATATATAGCCAACTGTGTTAGTTGGGTACCCAGGCTAACATTGTTGGACTTACAAACAAATTGGATTTATGAACCTGCCTTCAGAGTGGAACTTGTTTGTATATAGGGGACTTACTGTAATACAAGATTTTCATGTCTTTTATTTACCTCTGTATCTATTAAGTCAATCTTCAGAGTGGCCCATGAAGACAGTTGTTTAAATTGTCACAACTTTTCATGTTTCAGACATGAACTGTGAGTTGGCAACTACCTAGTAAGGCATTTAACTCTACAATGTTCGTTTCTCAGAAGTCTCACAAATGAAATTAATGTGCAGAAAAAGTTATTTTCATCAAGCTTACATTCTTCCTAAGTGAACAAACATATTAACTCTGCTCCATCACTATTTGTTTTATATTCCCTTTTCCCCAGACCCACCAATCCTGCTCCATGTATTTCAGCTAACCATTAGTCAGCAGTTTCTTTATCCTATGCCCCATAATTTGCAGGATTACTTTATTATTATTTTAAAATCAATGTTAATTATACTATGAACAATAATCATAGCAGAGTATATTTGTATAATGTTTCTACTGAAGGAACTCTTCAATGTAGATCAAGTTAGGCCTGGGGTCTTTGGAACTCTTCTCTCTAATTTGGCGAAGAAATAAACCCTTCTGGCTCTCTTAGCTCAGTAAATTTATTTGAAACCTCTATCCCCTGAAAGTATCATCACATCAATGCTGTGCTTAATTATAAACATGAATCAAACTCTGGAATCTTTTGTACCATCTACACTTTCTTAATCTATGTAATACATTAAAATTTTAAAGCGTATATTGTAAATTATACCTTTGCTTATTATGTGTCATTCAGCTTGGCTTTTTTATATAATTCTGATTTCCCTATTCATTTTTATTCTAGTTTTATTGAGATATAATTGGCATACAGAACTATATAAATTTAAGGTGTATGGCATAACGATTTGACTTACATACATCATGAAATGATTATCACAGAAGTTTAGTGGACATTCATCATCTAATATAGATACAGAAAAAAACAGATGAAAAATAATCTTTCCTTGTGCTGAGAATTCTTAAGATTTACTCTCTTAAGAATTTTCATATATAATATATAGCAGTATTAATCAATATTTATCATGTTGTGCACTATATCCCTAGTAGTTATGTATCTTATAACTGGAAGCTTCTATCTTTTGACTACCTTCATCAAATGCCCCCTCACCTCACTCCCTGGCTGAGGTAACCACACATCTGATTTTTTTCCCCTATGATTTTATTTTTGAAGTATAAGTGACCTACAACACTGTTAGTTCCTGTTACATAACATAATGATTCTATATTTCTATACATTTCAAAATGATCACCAGAATAAGTTCAACTACAATATGTCACCATGCAAATATTGACTCCATTCCCAAAATGGTACATTTCATACCTATGACTCATTTATTTGGCAGCTGCAAATCTGTGCCTCTTATTCTCCCTAGCCTACTTCTCTACTCCTCACTCTTTTTCCCCTATGGAAACCACCTATTTGTCCTGGGTTGTTTTTGTTTGTTTTATCTTGGTTCTTAGGGGTCACAGTGGTAAAGAATCCGCCTGCCAATGCAGGAGACACAGGAGATGAGTGTTCCATCCCTGAGTCAGGAAGATCCCTGGAGTAGGAACTAGAAACCCACTCCAGTATTCTTGCTTGAAAAATTCCATGGACAGAGGAGCCTGGTGGGCTACAGTCCATGGGGTTGCAAAGAGTCTGACATGACTGAGCATGCATACACACAACAATGTGGATAATTATGAGCTATTTATTGATTAAGGGATGTATTTAAATTTTCTTAACCAGTTAGATCTTTCCCCCTCACCACTGGATATGTACATGGCTTGGAGGTTACTATTAAAGTTCCATAAGCTGTGATTTTTTTTTTTTTTTCAGACAAGAACTAGCAGTTTATACTTCTCCTCTCTAATCACTATTGAGACAACATGTCCTTAGACATTCCTTAAGTCTTCTAGATGGCCAAGGATGAGTATGATTTTATTTATAAGGCTTTATAGGAATTGACTTTATAGGAATTGCTGCTGGGTTAGAGTGGCTTATTACTTAATCAGTAGTTGCTCTGAGATTGTGTTTAAGCCCCCATATAGGTGATACTTTGGCCTTGTATCGATGTGTCTGTGTACAACTTGTTGAAAGGTTTATTTTCAAATTGATGAGAACTATAACAATCACATTAATCATTCTCTCCTGCTTTAGACTTTTCAAAACAAATTTAAAAAAAAGAACATCAGAATATCATTCACTTAAATTGAGCAACTACAGCTAATGGTATATGGAAGAAGTCTTTACTGGAAAGACATGGATTGAAACTTACTTCTCTTTTGTATGGTTTCTTGAATCTTTAATCAAACTGTGTTATTTACTGTTTTCCTAAGTATCTTCCCTTTGCATAAATACATTAATATTATAATTTTTCACAAATAATATTGTCTTTGCCTGTTTTCAGTTCCTAGGGCTGTTCTTACAAAGTACAGCTTAAAGCAATAGAATTGTATTATTTCACAGCCCTGGAAGCTTTAAATCCAAAATTAAGGTATCAACAGGGCCATTCTTCCTCTGAGGTTCCTTCATCTTCCTAATTTCCAACTAGCACCTTGTTATTCCTTGGGTCATATCTTCATGGCTCTAATCTCTGCCTCTGTGGTCACAGGGTTTTTCCCATGTGTCTCTGTATTCACATGCAATTTCCCTCTTCTTATAAGGACATCAGTCATATTGGACTAGATCCCACCGTAATCCAGTGTAATTTTATCCTAACTAATTACATTTGCAATGATTCCATTCCCAAATAAAATTATGTTCAGAGGTACTGGGAGTTAGGAACTCAGAGTATTTTCTTAGGTACATGATTGGTCCTATAATATTGTTTTTCATAAAATTCCAGAAGTATTACTAATGAACCCTTTCTTTCCCTTGGTGAGACTTGTCCAAACCCTTCTTTAATAGGACAGAAAAAAAGGAAAACTTAAAAATAACTTGTACCCAAGCATAGCCCTCATTTGAGTCTTTCTTACCAAAGCTGAAAAATTAGAATTCTTGATTTACTCTATATATTCAATTAAAGATATTGAAATGTTGGGGGAGAGGAGGCCATGTGGCTTCTCTAGAGTCAGAATATTCATAAACAGAGTTGGGACTCTGATTTAGGAATTTTCAAGTTTAAATCATTATTCTTAATGAACTGATGAACTCGAGCTTTCATCTGTATTTGCTTTGGCATCCAAGAATCAGGGACATGGATGAGAGATGTCAGGAATAATTTTAGCTATGGACCTCCATTAAAAGTATCACTTCTGACTTGAAAGGAGCCAGCATCATAAATCTGCATCATAAATTCATGCATGGACTTCGTCATGTGCTGAATGTAATTGCAGTAAAGTTAAATTGCATTTTGAAGCTTACATCAGAATTATAGAAATAAAGAAACCTAGAATAAAAACAAGATTAAGGCAGAATGACCTCCATTTAAATTAGGAAGCACAAGCAAGGTTATTGGCAAAATCCATACTCAAGACTTCTATAGACCCATTTCTTTGCAGCTGTTAGTGTGTCTACAGGAGACACTGGGCTCCATTTATTCCATGTGAGAACAACTAGCAGAGATAAGCAGTGTTAGGTAAAACTGTCCATCTTTTCAGATTTCTAAAACTTCATCACTGGTTTCTGATGGCTAAGATCCTCTCTCTAGGCAGAAGTTCCTGAATCCATAATCAAGGGGTGCTCCTTAACTCCTGTTTCCATCAATATTTAACATCTTAAAAAGTTCAAACTATATACCCTATGTTAGATAAGCATCCCTAGGAACAGATCTGGAGCCATTTAACTTTAAGAAGCAGAGATTTTAGTCCCAAGCCCAGACCAAGAGGTTTAGAGACCCACAAAGCAACACAGGAACTGTCAAAAGAGATTTTCCACCTGACTACATTTCTGAAGCCTTGTTATTTCTTGTTTTATAGTCTGATGCATGGCTTTTTCCTAGTGTGTCATATTTTAACCTTCTTTTTCCAGTTTAACATAGTGCCCTTTGGTATTGACAAATGGCATGACTTGGCTTTGGGGAGTAACTTTCCTCTTGACCCTCACATAGTCCCGCTCACATAAACCACTCTTCTAATTGTTGACTACAACCTGCCACTGCAGTAATTCCTTTTGTGCAGACTTTCTGAGGGGTACCAGCTGCTCTGTTACTCTCTGCTTCCCTCCTCTGGCAATAACTAGTCATTGCAGCTAACCTCTCTAATTCTGTTTGAGTGTTTATGTATCAGTCCTAGTTCGTGACTCAGTTTATTAATTTATCTATTCATTCATTTATTCAAGATAAGAAATTTATAGATTAACAATCTAAAAATTTGTAGATTAATAATCAATTGCCAAATATAGACAGGTTGTGAGGATGAAAATTAGTATAAAGTCATATTTTTTCTTAACCTTTGTTGATTTTACAGTATGGTGGGAAAGATAATCATTAATCAAATAATGACCTGCTTATCACTGATATTGTCTTTCTTGATCCCAGTTATTTGTGTTTCCTCAATTTCTAGGATTGCTTCTTTTGGATCTCATAATATTAGAATGATTACTTTTTAGTATATTATCTTATTCACTTATTTATTCTTTTACTTGCTCATTCAGCATGAACCTATTAAACTGCTATGCATCAGACTCAAAACACCAGTGATGCAACATGAACATGAAACTTAATCCAGCTTGCCGGAAATATCACCATTTGAGCATGTACTCAGCACAAAGTGTGGATGAATCTAGCATGGAATCTAGCATAAAGATAGCTACTAAGATAAATAATTAAAACAAACTTATCTAGAAGAAATGCAGAGTACAGGAGAAGGAACACTGGAAGTATGTAAGAAGTATTTATTTTCAAATACATATTTGCCACATAATGAGAAAATTATGCCAAATTTTCCTCTAGTGTTTACACAAGATCATATTATCATCTTTGTGTGTTTGTGTGTGTATGCTTTTTGGGGGGAGATGAGGGAGTGCTGTATACTGCATAGTTTGTATAATCTTAGTAAATGTACATATTTTTACAGAAAAGGAAAATGATAAACAAATTTACTGGATTTTCTTAAGACTAAATTGCAAAGGTAACCTTTCAATTCAGAGTTTTTCTGCTGTTATAGCTCTCTCTTCCCAGTATACCAGAAAAATGCTGATAATGGTCATATTCACTTAAAGTACCATCAGGCTTATGCCTACAAATAATTCTTTAACTCATGTTTAAAATTATGCAAACTTTTAATAATATAATATCTGCCTTCTTTCTCATTATTACTTTCATTTTATAGAAACTAAACATTTAGCCCATTGTTGATTTGTTTTGGATTCTATGATATGCCAATGAGCTCTGCCTTCCCTGAAAGGTTTGCTCATCTTGCTACCTGGAGTTTTGGTGGTAAAAGTGAACGTGTTAATTGCTCAGTTGTGCCCAACTCTTTGCAACCCCATGGGCTGTAGTCTGCCAGGCTCCTCTGTCTATGGAATTCACCAGGCAAAAATACTGGAGAGGGTTGCCATTCCCTTCTCCAGGGGATCTTCCCAACCCAGAGATCAAACACAGGTCTCCTGCATTGCAGGCAGATTCCTTACTGTATGAGTCACCAGGGAAGTGAACTCCCACTGGTGGCAAAAAGTCTTTAGCTTCTTTGCAGAGATTGTCTCAGCTGAAAAGAGTAATTTCTTTTAGGATCATGCTCTTTCCTGGGGCACCCTACACTCAAACATTGATCATTTCCAGACAATTTCAATTCAAATGAACAATTTGAAGGACCATTGTAATTCCATAACTTTTGTGGATTTGATGATGGCTATTGGCCCTGCACAGCAGTGTGACATCTCCCTTTGATCAACCTATTTATTTTCTCTCTCTCCCATGAGTATTGATTCCAAGAAAGGGAAATATCTAGTACCCCATATTTCATCTCAATTTAATAAACATATAGTACATACTAGATATTTACTTCCCTGGTGGCTCAGACGGTAAAGCATCTGTCTACAATGCGGGAGACCTGGGTTCAATCCCTGAGTTGGGAAGACTCTCTGGAGAAGGAAATGGCAACCCACTCCAGTACTCTTGCCTAGAAAATCCCGTGGACAGAGAAGCCTGTTGTCCATGTGGTCGCAAAGAGTCGGACACGACTGAGTGACTGCACTTTCACTTTCACACTTAGTGAATATCTAGTACACTAACCTTCATCTTCATTTAGTCTTTTCTGTAGGGAATAACCCAGGTGATAGTTGCATCGCATGTTGGTTAAGAAAGTAGACCCAGTATATTTCAACTTATTGTTCTGAGAAAATATATGAGGTGACATGAAATGCTGCCAACTTTGAGTGCAACCCAGAACAGAAAAGGACATGAAGCACATCCAGGCTGTGGTCATAGATAATTCTGTCTCATAGACCTTATGAATTAGCAGACTCTTTAGTATTAGAGGAATCAGTGATTAAAAGACATACCTTATAGAAATTGTGGCAACATGTAATGGTAGAATCACAACATAAACCCTTAGCATTCTGAGTATGGTCATGGCATCTGATCAGCAGAAAATCATATCTCTAAATATAGTTCCTGGAGTTCTACTGGGACATCATACTGGGTGGATAAAAAGAATCTAACCATAGGCACCAAATAACCATGTGGCCACAGTTGCTTGTCATAAACTGACTTATATCCATCAAGTTATAAGTACACATGACCCAAACAATAATGCATGATTATTGGGAAGTGATTCATCCTGGATCAAGTACACACAGGGTCAGCAAAAACACTGTGAAAGCTGGCTCCCTGTGATCCATCATTATCGTACCAGCTCCCCTCCCTCAACTCACACTTGTGGAAGAATGCAGGGACTTTTATGACTATGTGGTAGAGGAAGGATAAAAGCAAACTGTGTGTGTGGTTATAAGCCAACAATAAATGGAATTCTCTACAGGATCGCCCAGTGGCAACCTTTAAATATAGCAGCAAGGGAAATTTCTCTTAACAAGCAGAGTTCCTGATTGTCCATTTTGTGTGGAGAGACATATGACCCAAGGTTAGATTTTAGACTTACTCATGAACACTAGAAAAATGGTAGGGGGAAAAAAAAAGGAAGATAATGGACAAGAAGGTGTGGATTAGAGTAAAAAGTATATATGATAGTGGGCATAAAGTCTGAAGATTTTCACATCACACGTTAATGTCAATCAGAGCCCTTCTACCATGAAACAGGCAATAAACAAGTAGACAAAGAGACTCAATCAATTAACACCAGCCAACTTCTCTTCCTGGCCAACACAGTGCTGGCATAAATGGAAGCCATGTATGAACCCAGAAGAATGGGCTTCTACTCACCAAGGCTCACATAGTTCCTGCTGCTGTCAAAAATGACCAACCTGGCAGCAAGAAAAACCAACAGTCAGTCCCCATTGTGGCACCATTCCTTGATCATACTAACTGGTTACTTAGGGAAAGCTTTACTTCATGGATCTTCTACCATGGGTCTGGAAACCAAAGAGTTGAAGCAAGAGTGGCCCCACTCACCTTCACTCCTATAACTCACTCAGGACAGTTTTGCTTCCTATGTCTTGAAATTTAAGTTCTGTAGGTTAGAGGTCTTGGTTCTCAAAAGAGGAAAACTTCCATCAGACCCAGGAAACCCATGAAAAATCCCACCTAATATGAGGGAAAGGCCATCACTTTTCATTACAGGATGCTTGTGCCAATGACCATCAGCAAGAAGAGATAGGACAAGTGAAGAGATAATTGGCCTTGATCGTCAAGAGGAGTTAGGATTACTGTGTTATCTGGGCTCAAGGAGGAATCAATTATTTCTAATAAGTTTTTGTAATGATAATTATACTTTCCCTGATATCTATGTAACTTGTTAATCCTCCCCTGAGAGAGAACCCACTACAATTTTTTCATGTTTTATCTGAGTGTAGATAAATGAAGGAAATTAATTTTTATATTTAATTTGAATTTTTTATAAATACAAGAAAATAAATAATACATATCAATAATACATATTGATATATGCATCAAGTAGACTATGCTGTGCGTAGTTGCTCAGTTGTGTCTGACTCTTTGAGACCCCATGGACTTCAGCCCACCAAGCTCCTCTGTCCATGGGGATTCTTCAAGCAAGATTACCTGAGTGGGTTACCATCCCTCCTCCAGAGGATCTTCCCAACCCAGGAATTGAATCCAGGTCTTCCACATTGCACGTGGATTCTGTATGAGCTGAGCTGCCAGGGAAGCCCACCAAGTAGACTAATCTATTATTAATATTTTACTAATGTTTTGCTACTTTTCACATACACTCAGCCCTCACTTCGCATAGTCAGATGGAAGCAGAAATTTAATCTCAATTACCACGAAAACTTTGAAATCATGGACTCCATTATGAGCTCCATGTCTCAAATAATGTGGTACTGTGCAAAACAAAGATTGCCTCTGTGTGCATATATGTATGTACTTGTGTATGTGTGTGTGTGTGTGTTTATATGTACTAATGGAAAGCAAATTGTGAACATCATGACTCTTCACTCTTAGGTTCATCAGTTCACATCTTATAAGAAATACAACAACCACATAACTACAATACAATCATAACCCTTAAAATCTAACACAAAATATGAATTATAATTTATATTTTTTATAAATAATCTCATGGAATAATGAGTCTGTATTTTAATTTCCCCACTAATTTCTCTTCTCTCAGTCAAGATCCAATCCAACTTTATACACTGTATTTGGTAATAATTTAACTTTTGTCTTTTTAAGTATACATGGTAGATATAAATATAGTTATATAGATATAGATTGAAAGGCAGAGAGAGAGAAATTAAAGTCTTTCATGACCTTTTCCTTTAAGCATCCAGGCCAGTAATCTTTGATGATCTGACATCTGAATTTTGCCTTTCAAATGATTTTTGCCCTTTAAAACAATTTTAGTGTTAGATGCACACAATTATTTCCACTTCTATTGTCATTAATAAAAGATGCCATGCATTCAAGTCAGTTTTTTCATTGGAGCCATTCAGAGTTCTCCCTCCCACTTGCTTTGACATACATGGCACTTTTTCTGACAGCAATCTATTTCTGTGTACTACATATAAAGCCCTTTTATTGAGTAGGAACTGAAATTAATTTTTCTGCTGTTCCCCTAGCAAATGGGAACCGAGGTATTATTAAGATTTTTTGTTCCAAAGGGTAGAGATCAGCATAGGTATTTTTTCTCCCATTTAAACACTGCTCTCTTTCCTATCATTATATTATCTCAAAGAAGAAAGAAAAAATATAGGGCAGTATTAGCAATTCAGTCAGGCCCCAGAATATTATTTTGGGGCATACTATGTCTGAAGAATTTTTTCTTCTTTTGAATGTCTCTAATATGCTCTCATATTTCCTGGTATTTCTGATGTAACATCACACACATGCAGTCAGCACCTGGATATGTAGGACAGTTTGAAGGGATGGTTATAACCACTCTCATCTGCCTGCACTACAGGGCACGTGTCCTTGGTCATGTGCATCATCTCAGTGACTTTTCTAGCATACATGTAGGGTCAGTATATGCCATATGAATGTACAGAGTATAGATAGGTAGAGGTTTTCCCACATTGGTAAATGTACAATATACAGAGATACACACATAATATGTAGATAAGTTTCATAGAGTGGTTCAGTGGTAAAGAATCCTCCTGCCAATGCAGGAGCTGTAGGCTCAGTCCTTGGGTGGAGAAGATCCCCTAGAGGAGGAAATGGCAACCTACTCCAGTATTCTTGCCTGGTAAATCCCATGAACCTGGCAGGCTACAGGCCATGGGGTTGCATAAGAGTCTGACACAACTTAGTGACTGAACAACAACAACTTCATACACTCTTGACAGAACTTTGTGTCTTTTAATATGCAACTGTTGACATTTTTCCCTATGCTAAGTTTCTGTTAGGTAAATTTCATAGATCTGGATTCAACATTTCATGATTCGTAGCATCCAACTTGCAAACTTTTTAGGGCACAAACCAAAGCACAGGGGAACACCCTGCGGGTTTGGAGCACTTATCCATGGTAGTTTCTATAAATTAATTGATATCCAATAAACCTTTGTAGTTTCTGTATTTTGTGATAATCATATAAGCACATCTATGCCTGGTTCCAGCTATTTTTATCTTCTGCATGTGGAATATTTAAAGTCTAAATTTGGAGTAAATGTATCTTCTATGGTTATATGGCAAGATTTTATTTTTCTATTTGCTTTTCTGTTCAATTCTCCTGTCTAACCATGTAGAAACTGCTGTTTACATGAATTGTGTCACAAGGCAAGTTTAATAAAATTATAAATACAAAAGGAACATAACTATGACTAAATAAATCAGACATGACTGAGCAACTGAACTGAAATAAATCTAGACCTCATTGCTTTTCCAGGAGTACATATTTATTTACCTCTTCATTGCATCATCTAACTGAAAAGAAAATTATAACATATAAGTCATATTTTTGCCTTTGTCTTGATATAACTGAATGAGACATTTTAAACCGTCATGAGAATCTGTCCTTCTAAATTTGATAGGAAAGGGATCCACTTAATAGAGATGTTTTCCTTCATGTAGGAATGTGAGCAGAACCTAGAAAGTTGCTATAACTTTCAATTCTCATACTCTCTACAGTGCACACAGTGTTACTAAAATCTGACTTAAATATAAGCAAAGAAAGTGGAAAGTGCTGTGTATTTTTATAGTGACAACAGTGTTTTGGGGTTGGGAGTAATTAATTGTTTGTCTTTACAAAACAGCAGGAGTTCACTTAGACAAATAACCAGCATTTACAAGTACTTGTTCAAAAAAAAAAAGTAAGATAAACTTACCAGCAACTACTCATCTGAGAACAAAGACCACAATAGTAGCTGTAAACAGTCTTTATGTTCAGACATGCTATCACTAAAATGTTTATTTCTCTACAAACAAGTAAAGCAGCTTTTGGTTAAAAGTTAACTTCTGTGAAAACTGTCACAAAAAGTACTTTACGATAGCAAAGGCGCTTTACTCTATTTCTCAATATGCAATATTAAAAGTTAAAAAATACTGTTTCTCTCACAAATATATTACTACAATATGGATATAATATACTATAAATATCTACATTTGAGTAAATCTTTCTGCACACAGAAGCATTTCTATGTTTCTGTATTAAATTGGCAAATAGATCACTAATATGTTAGGATTTGGTTTTACAACCTCTCAACCAATACATTTCAGTATAATTTAAATATATTTAGATAATATGCCAGGACTTAAATAGAACATCAGTTGAGAAGTAATTTAGAAAACTTATTCATATTCTGGCCTGTTCCAATTAGAAATGTATATATACTTTCAGGAGCCACTCAAATCAGCTCACATTTATCCACTGGCAGTGCCATCAAAAGAAAATATTTGGATTTAACTTAGTTTCCATTTTTTCAAGGTAATGTTCATTTACAATTTCATATTCTTGATAATAACCCAAATATATGTCGTTCTTCAGTGATGTCTTAAGCAATTAGGGATGTACTTTAACATTTTGATCTAACAATGCAAAATGATATTTCTCTTGTATTTCAGTTCCTAAGAAGAATTTTCTGTGCCTGAAAATTTGTACCTAAAAGTTTTATTCTAAGGCATACATAAAGTCTCATGTGGACTAAATACTAGAAACTACCATGGATAAGTGCTCCAAGTATCAGTTATATGATAAAAAATTTTCACCGTAGATTGTTGGTAGAAAAGATTCTGGGAATCTTATCCATGCTTAGTTGATGAAAAATATTTTATCCAGGCAAATGGAGAATGGCTCTTATAAACTTTACAAAATGTGGGAAGGTTGGCTCCTGTCATTGGAAGAATCTAGAAACAGGACAGGTCCTGGTGAAGGGGGTTACTGTGATATCTTCCCTTCTGGAAGCCTGAAGGAACCACAGGAATTCACAGTTAGTCCTCCACAGTGCCCTCCTTGGCCCTGATTATATAATGGGATTTTAAACTACTGCAATAATAGCTTAAGGAACTTGTGACCCAGTCTTGGCAGTAACAACTTAAAACTAGATCCCGTGTTCTGTAGTACACAAGGAGTCAGCTGCTTTGTAGTTAAACTGCAAGCATATTACTATGTTCCCAGGATCTAAAAGCTCCTACATATAGAAAGTTTATATTTCCTATAATCAAAATATTTCTTAGCTATACATGCTGGGAAAACGTGAGGACCTCACTGTCCAAATATGTATATCAGTTCACGAGTTCAGTCACTCAGTCGTGTCCAACTCATTGTGACTCCATGGACTGCTGCTCATCAGGCTTCCCTGTCCATCACCACCTCCCAGAGCCTACTCAAACTCATGTTCATCAAGTCGGTGATGCCATCCCCCATCTCATTCTCTGTCGTCCCCTCTCCTCCCACCTTCAACCTTTCCCAGCATCAGGATCTTTTCCAATGAATCAGTTCTTTGCATCAGGTGGTCAAAGTATTGGAGCTTCACCTTGAGCAAAAGTCCTTCCAATGAATATTAAATATAGTTAAACTCATGATTCAGCAACCAGAACACCCTGATTCATCTGTTTCTGTTAAACTCTAATGCTTTTGCTGAGGGACAGGTAACTGAAAACTGTAGACAGTGTCTGGCAAAATCACCCTGATAGGAAATTTTCAAAGATCCAATCTCTCATGAGCTTCAAGATGTTACTAAGCTTGACAATCTTTCTTGAGCACTAAAACTGCTACTTAAATTGAAGAAAGTATGGAAAACCAATAGACCATTCAAGTATGACCTAAATAAAATCCCTTATGAGTATACAGTGGAAGTGACAAATAGATTCAAGGGATTAGATCTGATAGACAGAGGGCCTGAACAACTATGGATGGAGGTTCATGACATTGTACATGAGGTAGGGATCAAGACCATCCCCAGAAAAGGAAATGCAAAAAAGCAAAATGGCTGTCTGGGGAGGCCTTACAAATAGCTATGAAAAGAAGAGAAGCGAAAGGTAAAAGAGAAAAGGAAAGATATACCCATTTGAATGCAGAGTTCCAAAGAATAACAAGGGGAGATAAGAAAGCCTTCCTCAATGATCAATGCAAAGAAATAGAGGAAAACAACAGAATGGGAGACTAGAGATCTCTTCAAGAAAATTAGAGATACCAAGGGAACATTTCATGCAAAGATGGGCTCGATAAAGGACAGAAATTGTATGGACCTAACAGAAGCAGAAGATATTAAGAAGATGTGACAAGAATACACAGAAGAACTATACAAAAAAGATCTTCATGACCCAGATAATCATGATGGTATGATCACTGACCTAGAGCCAGACATCCTGGAATGTAAAGTCAACTGGACCTTATGAAGCATCACTATGAACAAAGCTAGTGGAGGTGATGGAATTCCAGTTGAGCTATTTCAAATGTTAAAAGATGATGCTGTGAAAGTGCTGCACTCAATATGCCAGCAAATTTGGAAAACTCAGCAGTGGCCACAGGACTGGAAAAGATTAGTTTTCATTCCAATCCCAAAGAAAGGCAATGCCAAAGAATGCTCAAACTACTGCACAATTAAATTCATCTCACACGCGAGTAAAATAATGCTCAAAATTCTCCAAGCCAGGCTTCAACAGTACATGAACTGTGAACTTCCAGATGTTCAAGCTAGATTTAGAAAAGGCAGAGAACCAGAGATCAAAGTGCCAACATCCACTGGATCATCAAAAAAACAAGAGAGTTCCAGGAAAGCATTTACTTTTGCTTTATTAACTATGCCAAAGCCTTTGACTGTGGATCACAACAAACTGTGGAAAATTCTTCAAGAGATAGGATTACCAGACCACCTGATCTGCCTCTTCAGAAATCTGTATGCAGGTCAGGAAGCACTCATTAGAACTGGACATGGAACAACAGATTGCTTCCAAATAGGGAAAGGAGTATGTCAAGGCTGTATATTGTCATTCTGCTTATTTACCTTATATGCAGAGTACATCATGTGAAACACTGGGCTGGATGAAGCACAAGCTGGGATCAAGATTTCCAGGACAAATATCAATAACCTCAGATATGCAGATGACACCACCCTTATGGCAGAAAGTGAAGATGAACTTAAGAGCCTCTTGATGAAAGTGAAAGAGGAGAGTGAAAAAGTTGGCTTAAAACTGAACAGTCAGAAAACTAAGATTATGGCATCTGGTCCCATCGCTTCATGGCAAACAGATGGGGAAACAGTAGAAACAGTGACAGACTTTATTTTTGGGGCTCCAAAATCACTGCAGATGGTGGTCACAGCCATGAAATTAAAAGACGCTTGTTCTTTGGAAGAAAAGTTATGACCAACGTAGATAGCATACTAAAAAGCAGAGACATTACTTTGCCGACAAAGGCCCATCTAGTCAAGGCTATGGTTTTTCCAGTAGTCATGTACGGATGTGAGATTTGGACTATAAAGACAGCTGAGCACCAAAGAATTGATGCTTTTGAACTGTGATGTTGGAGAAGACTCTTGAAAGTCCCTTGGACAGCAAGGAGATCCAACCAGTCCATCCTAAAGAAAATTAGCCCTGAATATTCATTGGAAGGACTGAAGCTGAAGCTCCAATACTTTGGCCACCTGATGCGAAGAACTGACTCATTTGAAAAGACCCTGATGCTGGGAAAGATTGAAGGCAGGAGAAGAAGTGGATTGATAGAGGATGAGATTGTTGGATAGCATCACCAACTCAATGGACATGAGTCTGAGTATACTCCAGGAGTTGGTGATGGACAGTGAGTCCTGGCGTGCTATAGTCCATGGGGTTGCAAAGAGTCAGACACAACTAAGCAACTGAACTGAACTGAACACTGCTACATCCTATCCACCCTTGTTTTGGCTCTTGACAGCTCCTGGATCATTTACCTGTAGGCACTGTAGTCTTACCTCCCTAGCAGAAGCTTTCAAATGAGAGCAAGGCCACAAGGGATGTAATCACCCTCTCGACTGTGCTGATTCCACAGCCACTGGCAATGTACTGCACATCTGTAGAATTACAGTTCTTTAAACATTAGAAAAACTGTACCCAACTACCCTGGCAAAAACATCTTGCCACACATAGAATTCCAGACCTAAAAGCCACATGGTCGAGATTCACTCAAAGCTTCTCCATATACCTAATGTGCTTTCTTAAAATCCACTCTTATATCTAAATATGTTGTTTTTTGTTGTCTAGTAGCTCATATTTGACTCTTTTGTGACCCCATGAATTGTAACCAGCTGGACTCCTCTGTCCATGGGATTTCTCAGTCAAGAATACTGGAGTGAGTTGTCATTTCCTTCTCCAAGGGATCTTCCCAACCCAGGGAGGACCAGCGTCTCCTGCATCTCGTGCATTTCAGGCAGATTCTTTACCACTGAACTACCTGGGAAGTCCAAATATGTCAAGAAAATGTATTAAATATTGGGGTCTCTGAGGACTCTCAAAGCTAGCATACCTCTTTTCTGCCTCCGATTAGATCAGATCAGTCGCTCAGTCCTGTCCGACTCTTTGCGACCCCATGAATCGCAGCACACCAGGCCTCCCTATCCATTACCAACTCCCGGAGCTCACTGAGACTCACGTCCATCGAGTCAGTGATGCCATCCAGCCATCTCATCCTCTGTCGTCCCCTTCTCCTCCTGCCCCCAATCCCTCCCAGCATCAGAGTCTTTTCCAATGAGTCAACTCTTCACATGAGGTGGCCAAAGTACTGGAGTTTCAGCTTTAGCATCATTCCATCCAAAGAAATCCCAGGGCTGATCTCCTTCAGAATGGACTGGTCTGCCTAAATTCTACTAAAAAAAAAAAAAAATTAGGAATTAAAACTGACATATGGAAACCAAACTGTCATCTTAATACTAATACAGGCTAAACCAAATAGATAATAGTTTCTTGGCAAGACAGATTTATCCATCTAGAGATGACATTAAACTTGGGTAGACCTCCACTTGGTAGGACTTGTCCACAGGAGACCAGTGACATGGATTTGGCAAGAACTTCTTTTCTATGTACACATACTGGGTTCTAGGAAAGGAAAAAAAAGGCTTTGGCTAAATAAGCCCAGTGTGTTTTTCCAAATTCATCATTTAAAAGGGTTGCCTCACTTCCCCAGGTAGCTGTCATTATTTTTATTATCATCATTATTATTATCTTTCTCATGACCATATTTAACACTTGTGCAAAAAAGGAAAAGTGATAAAAAAAAATAGCTTCCCATGTAATTTCTAATATAGTAAAAATGTGTGAGTTTCTTATGAGAACTCCTATATCTTTTAGCCAACAATGATAAATTGTTTCATGAATGTGTAGCCACATAAGAGGTTTTGGAATTAACTCAAATTCCACATGGTACTGGCCTTTAGCAATCCGGTGATCACACACAGGAGCAGAGGTCACTTATAGCAGAGTCCTAGGAATGCACTGACTGTGTGACATTCACCAAGTGGAGGAGTCAAGCAACATCCTAATTTGAGCCAGACTCAGTTAACATTTCTTTGACTTTAAGGATCTCAACTGTATTGTAAAAACTCTTCCCAGTTCCACCTTCCTCCTAATACTATGACAGCACGTGGCGCTGGAGGTTTCCAGGGGTTATTTTTCCTGGTGCTTCATCTCTTTGATATCCCTTGCTATCTCATTCACACATTGTCAAAATTTATTACCAGGTAGTGGAAAAACACACACAAGTATTTCTACCTTTCTCATTCTCTACTCTTGACTCCAAATATTCCTCCAGATTGCACCTGAAAAATTCCAAAATCATTAACTGTGGATAAAAGGACTAACAAGAGAACCTTTACTCAAATATATTGACTATATTGCATATATCATGTATCATTCAAATATATTCTGTTTTGAAGAGTAAATATCAGAGTTTTCAAGAAATGTGAGATGAGTTAAACTAAATATTTTTGTTCTTTTTCTTTGAAAATAGATCACAATACTATAAATAATAGGTTTCCATTGTGTTAGGCATTTTCAGTCTTAATTTGTGCTAATACCCCTTAGAATATGTTAGCATTTTTTAGCTCATATTTAATGAAAATTGTGATAAAATGAACAACATATTTCTACTAAACAAATCTGTGTGGTCTATTAATCATACCAATTACTAATAAAAACATCAACTCAAGCTCATAATTCTGAGTAAATTATATCCAAGTTAAAATCAAGCTAAGGATGAATTAGAACCCTCATTTTCCAAGGTGTGTTTTGAATAACAGGTGATTACATCTAGCTGTCTGCTTCCTGGCTGGAAGTTTTCAGAGCTGTCTAGATTTACATAACAGTTCCCCTTGCTCATTATTCCCTCCTGGCTAATTGCTTCCTTTCCTTCATTTGTACTAATTAGGCTACATTTTGTTTGACACATTAGCTTGAATTGTGTCACCAAGGTAAAGCAGCTTTAATAAAGCCTTACCATGCAACATTGCTACTAAAATTGCTATTGATTACAAATATATCCTCAAAAATGAAATTAAATGAAAAATAATTAAATTATGTAGAAAGACTTATATTTCAATTTTTTATAAATAAATTCTATTTTGATATCTTTCTTTTACCTCTTTAAAACATTTTCTATGAACTTTGTGATGAAATAGGCAATCTATATTTCTCAGATGTATAAAACTTCTTGTGCTTTTAAAAACAATCAAATTGATTTGTTCACTCTTCCTTATATTTATTAGGTACTGTTGGTTCCAAGGTCATCAAAAAATATAATAGAATTGGATAAGATTGCTGCCATGTTGGCTGCCAGATTGCTTCAAAAATTATAAAAAACTACTGTCCCAATAAGTTCACCTATTGCACAATTTTGCAAGCTGATCTCATGCTGAAGGATTTGTGCCCATATGTGGAGGCTCTACTGGATAAGCAAAGAGGAAGTTTTGCCTCTAGCAAAGAAGTTGAAACTTAGTAACTGTGCTACATCTGCCTGAAAGTCATTTTAGTAATTCTAGAGGGTAAGGGGAGATTCCAATTCCATTATCTGTTGCTATCAAGATGCCAACTGTGTCCTGAGAGACTGCTATCAAACTATTCTCTGGAAGTGGCCATTCAGTAAGAACAGATAATAACAACTGAACCAAGAGTGTATGGGCAACTTCCAGGTTTCAGATAAAAAGAATCATGAGTTTAGCGTTAAAAAGAACTTAAAGAAACACTCTACAAGGGAGGTAAAGTGTACTCAGTAGACCCATGAACAAAGAAAAGACCATAAAACATGGCCCAGTTATGGGTTTATTGTTATTTCCTAACAGGTAAGCTTTCAGGGTTAAGGAGCTTCAATGAGAAAAACTCAATGACAAGTTTTAAAATTGGAAGCATGCAAAGTGACTTTGTGGATTTAAAAAAAAAAAGTAGTAAATTAAGAAAATCACAGCAGCACTACTACAGTGGAATAATTATTTTAAAAATGAATAGTTTAATAACATTGAAGACTAGTGCTTTATTAAATGAAAATATGTTAATCCATAACTCATATTTTTAAATGAAAAACAAGTAAGCACATTGTAAAGAAGTTACAAAAAGGAAGAAATCCAAGAAAATGTACTTGAAAATAGCAAGATATACAGAATTTAGATATCTAAGAATCTGATTTCTACCAATTTATAAAGTCATTTCAGGTTATAGGATAAAATTGAAGATTTCACACTCTAAATGTCACCAATCTGAAAAGAAGTGGGTGATTCTTTTATGTTTGTTTAAAATCATTAACTAATATAGAAAGTTAACATGTATCAGTGATTGAAATAAATCACAAATGTAGGATTTTTACACACTATCATGACAATTTAATAGAAAGATGTCTTGGCAGCCTCAGTCTCATAAGCAGATACATCAGATAACTCAAGAAACTTGAAAGCTAACAGGTCATGCCTCACTGTTGCTCTCTGGATACCATGTCAAATGGCATGGATTCTGTAATTTTATGTTCTTTCTCTCAAAATATATGCAGGTATTTAACAAATCTTGACTCTTAGACTCTCTTATAACACCATTTGTGCAGCCTGCAATAAAGTCAATTATATTATTTCCACTTTCCTTTCTTTGTCTTTGTCATTTCCTGTTGCGGCACAGTCATAGAAAAGTCTTGTGGTTAAACTCATCCTTCCGTGGATTGTTGGGATTACCTGATAACTCAGTTGGTTAAAAATCTGCCTGCAATGCAGGAGACCCTGGTTTAATTCCTGGGTTGAGAAGATCTGCTGGAGAAGGGAAAGGCTACCCAGTCCAGTATTCTGGCCTGGAGAATTCCATGGACTATATAGTCCGTGGAGTCACTAAGAGTTGGACACGACTGAACCACTTTCACTTTCAGTGGATTGCTGGTCATGACTTCTCAGCTCTTTTTCATTTAGCTCTTTCCTCCAGCACTCACATACAGACCTCAGAAATTCTTGTCATTTCTGTTTCCACAATATATCCCAATATATCATCATTCATTTTTCTGCATCTTCACTGCTGTCACCCTTACCTCAATCACTTTCTTCTCCCAGTCTAGCAACTTGTTATTTGACGTTTTTGGCTCTCTATGATCCATTCTGTACAAAGCAATGTACTCTAACTTATAATTCATGGTAAGCCCCAGGTTGAACTTCTTTAACTTTCTAATTCACTTGAAAAAAACTTAAATGCCAAAATTATTTACAAGGGGCTGTATAGTGCATTCTTCTGACCCCGTCTCATGACAGACTCATTAAGTTCCATTTACAAAGGTTCTGATTTTTCATAAGTATACTATGCTAATTTTAATTTCAGGTCTTGGTATCATTAGTAACTCTGCTAGTAATTGTACTTGGCTGGCATCCTTCAAGCCCTCAAATTTCATCCCTTCGAGACATCTTCACTGAAAATGTGATTTAAATTAGTTACATTCTCCAAAATAAAGACAGATCCCTGCTGTTTTATGCACATCTTTCCTTTCATGCAACTAAATAACTATTTGAAATTATTTTATTTATATAAATATTTCCCTTTTATTTCTTCCCCAACTATAACATTACCTCAATAAGAAAAGACTCTTTGACTTTTTTACTTATTCATGTCTCCACTGGGATTGGAACAGCACATACTGAGTAAGTTCCTAATAAATAACTGTCGAATGAATGAAAAGAACTATATTTTCACAAAACATCTGTATACTGAGTTATGTAATGAATGAATCATAATTTCACTATCAGAATTATAATCTATTCCAAAGTTCATTTAGTCAACAAATAAAGCATAATATGATTTTTTTTAAATATCCTGGCCAGTGGACCTGTAACCAATTTTAAATTGAATGATAGGAAATTCTTAGCATCTCAATAACACTTTTTTTACAAAGACAATTTTTGAGAGAAGTGTTAAGTATGTTTGTTATGCTAGTTCCTTCCCTCAGAATTCAATAACTGTAGCTAACAACTGTGGCCCAGTAATATGATGGCAATACTGCTATAACTTTGAAAATTGTACCCATCACAGTTCTAAGTTTTTTTTTTTTTAATTCTAGAACCCGTCTTTATTAATACTATATTAATTACTTAATATCTAATATCTAATCTTCCTTCATTCCTTCTTTCTTCTTTCCTTCTTTTTCTTCTTCATTTTTTTTTTTTTTGATTGTGAACTAGCATGTAGATCGAAGTTTCTAAATGACTTCTCTGTCTAGTTAAATTTCATCTCATATGGCCCATTATGTCACCCCAGTATACCAAAATCATTTGGGGATTCTAATTCACTCATCTCTAATCTCTATTATTCCATGTCTCTTTCTCTATCCCCCAAATTGGAGCCAGTATTATCCAAGATACTGACTGCATTTGTAAGTAGAATTATAGAGGTGAAAGAGCTAAATATTATGATAAATTTCCCTCTAGTTTGAAATCAATACATAATTTCATACATATTTTCAGGAACACATTATGTATGACATGAGAATTATGCAAATAGATATAACACATTAGGTTCCAATTGCATAAAATAAAATATAGCAAACATTTACTGAACTCATTCAGACTCAGTTCACTCTGTTAGTGATGAAAACCTTTACCCTTGCATCTAATAGCTTTTGATAAAAGCCAACAATCAGCAGCTCCTACAGCCATCCAACTGTTACTCTGGCATCACAGAATGTACATCTATGTAACTGAGCTTCTCTTGGGCTCAAAGCCTCTTTTCTGCTACACAGAAAATCCAAGGCACATGTTCAGGCAGTTCCCAACTCTAAGCTCTGCTTTGAGGGGCTAAGTGCCTAAGATGAAGCTATAAAGCATAACTTTCTCCTCCACAATGCCATCTTGGGTTCAGCCAAAATGGTCCTTGACCAACGGTCCCAAACCTGTAATTGATGTTTGTGAGGTGCTAATCCTCTTCACAGCCTGCTACCTTGATTCACCCTATGACAGTCCACTCCTCTGCTTCATGCAGGAATGAACAAGAAGAAAACTGATAGCAAGGAGAAAGAAGAGGAGCAGAGGATTTTCTTATAAAATAGAAATTGCATGTGACAGAAATAAAATTGTAAGCCTGGCTGGCAAGAAGATACCAAAAGATATTTAGAGGGCTATGTCACACACATACTTAATATTAAATCTGTGATCATATTTTATCTCCTCTAATAGTCTTCAGTTTCTAAAATGGTGAAGAATAACTAAACTTTATGGCAGGAGTTGGACATGGCTGTAATTGATATATGTCTTTTCTTGGGCACCATTTTTATCATAGTCTCATGCTAACAGATTTTGATGTCAAAGGTCTATAAGAACATCAATTTAAACCCCCAGATTTCATACAGTTTCATCCAACTCTTTGCATTCACCATTACACATAAAGACTATTTATTTATTATGTTCTTAGGAAATTAAGGCAATTGAACAAAAGCAGAGATCCAGATTTTTCTGTCTCTTACCATTCAAATCTTCTGCAGTACCCGATGCACTTATTTTAACAATAAGTAAGACATAAAGATATGGTCTCAAGTATGTAATGCACAAATAACAGCTTGAAAAGCACTCTATATCGAGAACGGTATGTATAAGGAACTACAGAAGTAGGTTGATGAGGTAGTTTATGAAATCTAGTACATGGGGCGGAGAAGGAGATGGCACCCCACTCCAGTACTCTTGCCTGGAAAATTCCAAGTGCGGAGGAGCCTCGTGGGCTGCAGTCCATGGGGTTGCGAAGAGTCGGACAGGACTGAGTGACTTCACTTTCACTTTTCACTTTCATGCACTGGAGAAGGAAATGGCAACCCACTCCAGTGTTCTTGCCTGGAGAATCCCAGGGACGGGGCAGCCTGGTGGGCAGCCGTCTATGGGGTCACACAGAGTTGGACACGACTGAAGCAACTTAGCAGCAGCAGCAGCAGTACATGGGGAGGAAACTGCACATCTCTTTCAGCTGTTAGCTAGAATATAGCTTAAACGTTGATTAGGACAAGGATAGCTTTTGGAGGCCTAGGCAATTCTTATATAATTCACATCCTTCTTTAATATGCTATCCTTACACGGTCCAACCAGCTCTTTACTATAGCTGTTTTCTATAAATAAATGATCTGTAAGGATTTTGAAAGCATTTTTTAAAGTTTTAAGGATCATTTGTTATGCAAACTGAATATTTTCATTGGAAAATAAATTGAGGCAAATTAAATTTGTACTCTGGAAACATGAATCCATAAAAGAATGAGGTGAGTGAAACTCCCTCCTTCTACTTCTGCTGTTAGAAGAGAGGAATTTGGCTGGATATGGCAAGCAGAATTCTAATCATATCTCCTCAAATTTTTATCTCTTGATCTAGGTACTACTAAAAAGGAACTTGGATGTAATTGGTGTTACTCAGTGGACTTAAAAATTGAGAAATTTGTTTGGGTTATCTGTGTAAGTACAATACAGTTACATAAGCCCATAAAAACAGAAGAAGAAAGCAGGAGAAATGATTCAGAAAAGCAAAAGTATTTTAAAAAGACAAGTATTTTATTTTTATTATATATTAAACAATTATGCAAAAGTCAATGCTTTCATGAATTTGTGTCCCTCATATATTACTAATTATATTCATATTATAATTAAAAATACATGTTCCATATCTTCTTTAATATTCCTTATTTCCTAAACAATAGTATCTCCTATTTAACAGCATGTTTTAAGTTTGAATGAATAACTTCAGTCCAGTCTAGTAAAGATTGTGAACTACTAGATTTCCCTTATTTTAGAGCACTTATCAATTTATTTTCATAGAGTTTTCTAGATCTTAATCTTGACAAAAATCTTTAAAAGTCTAGATTCATTTTACCTCAGGAGCAAAATTTTTTTTTCTTGCCAATGATAGTAAAATGGGATTCAATTTTAAAGCCATTAGTTGCTAGCACCTTAGTTAAGTGCCTTCCACATTTAATCTTGATATGTTGAAATATTACAACTTTAGGAAAGTAGTAATAAGGATTGTGGATGGAGACAAAATTATGCATTTCAGATACAGACAGAAGCTGAGATCCAGGTAGGAAAAATACATAAGGGCCCTCAGTTTCACTAAGGATGTATTTGTATAGTTTTTGGCAGAGTCAGCTTTGGGGACCAGGTAGACAAAGCTCAGTCCACAAAAACAAATATGGGCATTCTTACGTTTTAAATTTGTAAACACAAAACCATCTTGAAGGCTCTTTTTTTCCGCCAAACAAAACCAATCTTAAAAATGGCTTTAAACTAAAAATGTATTCAGGATTTTTTTCAAAAACGATCATTGTCTGAAAAAAAATCACTGCTTATTAAATTCATCTTAAAGCATTATTATAAGATTTTTACCGTGCTGTTTTAAAGGAAGCTTTAGAAATTTAATAAACGGAATGTGAAACAACGAAAACAAATGATCATTTATTGACGGTACTATACTTCTAAGCTGGACAACAAACTGCAGCCTTACTGATAGTTTTGAAATTTAATAATTGCTGTAAGAAACAACATAAAAGAAATTCATCATTCATCATTGTCCATCCTTGGAGTTTACAAGAAAATAAAATCACTAGCAACTATTGCTGTCTTGATAGAGTGTAGAAAAAAATGCTTATGAATAATTTTTGGTAAGGTCAATTTTCAAAGGTCAGAATAATCAATCATTTCAAGTTATTAAATTTAAATTATAACTCTTTTAAAATTGTCTGTAGGTTTAAAAATTGTAGTGCAATACCGATAATTCACACTAAAGCAGATTACTAAAAATTAAACATTTTGAATGGGAGAACATAGACTGCATGAATTAAAGGATATAAACCCAATAGCACAACCTTCAAAAGCATCCAGAAATCCTGGAAAAACTGGCACCTATTAAAAACAATACAGCTACAGAGTATTGGAATACATTTTTGTAATATCAAAACACTTAAAAGGGTTAAAAGCAAGTTTAACTATTCTCAAGATAACTCATAGTTATGTTAGGGAATTCAAAGAAATACTTTACTATCTCAAACAGAAGAGGTATCACTTGCTGTCACTAAATCATGTCTGACTCTTTGTGGCCCTGTAGACTGTAACCCACTAGGCTCCTCTGTCCATGGGATTTCCCAGGCAAACATACTGCAGTGGGTTGCCCCTTCCCTCTCCCAGGGGATATTTCGGACCCAGGTCTCCTGCATTGGCAGGCAGAGTTTTTACCACTGTGCCACTTGGGAATCCCATTATAGAAAGTTACTATTTGCTATTATGGCCAAAAAAATCAGAGCTTATTAATCGAGGCATTTACTTTTTGCATCACCTTGTTTGCATCACCTTTATAGAAAGCTAGTAACAGATTTCTATCTATAGACATAAGTAGAGGAAATCAATATATATAAAAAAAAGTAAATTGTCTACATCCTTCTGTATCATCACATTTTTGTTGTCTCAATGAGTCAAAAATAGTAAAATTTTATCAATTATTATAGTAACAACTAACTTTCACTCAATAGTTAGATGCATATAATGCAATGTTCCTTCCAGTTCATTAAAATAATCATGTCAAATTTGTATATAAATGTGTTCTCTTCAAATCTTACCCAAGGCCACCATATTTAATTGTGTAAATGATGCAAAAGCTAAACTAAACCATTTGAAGTACATTAACTCACTATTAGGTCACTAGATAATTTAGAATAAATTTCTTTATAGTAAAGCTCATCATATGCATTTTCCCATCTAAAACTACACTACTTTATTTAAACTGTATACATGTAGTAATGTAGTATTACTACATGTAGTTTTTGGTTAATTTAGTATAGATAATGTCATTTTTGGAGAAGGCAATGGCAACCCACTCCAGTACTCTTGCCTGGAGAATCCCGTGGATGGAGAAGCCTGGTAGGCTACAGTCCATGGGGTCACTAAGAGTCAGACATGACTGAGAGACTTCACTTTCACTTTTCACTTTCATGCATTGGAGAAGGAAATGGCAACCCATTCCAGTATTCTTACCTGGAGAATCCCAGGGACAGAAGAGCCTGTTCGGCTGCCGTCTATGGGGTCGCACAGAGTTGGACACGACTGACGTGACTTAGCAGTAGAAGCAGCAGCAATGTCATTTTAATGGCTTTTAATGGCAGTCATCCACCTCCAACAACAACATATTTGTGTATGTATGAATGTGTATATGTGTGTGTATATACATACACTGTAGTTTAGAAAGCACAACTCAAATGAGAAATAGAGTTATAGTAAAAATTCTTATTAAAATTCAAATAACATGAACACAGATGTGGCATATGAATATCTATTGAGGAGAAGAGGAAATTTTTTGTCTTAAGTTTTTAAATATTTTTGGAGTACTCATATGAAATATAAAATTAAATAATTCACAAAGGTGCCTGAAAACTGAAATACTCTTTTTTCTTTGATTAATTGAAATTATAAACTAAAAATATGAGTGTGTAATTTATTCCTGTGTTTTTATTTTATAAGCTGTTTGAGGAAATAAAAGAAACAGTACTTTTACAAAACTGATAATATTCTGTCTTAGTTTAAAAAAAAAAAAAATGAGTGCCCAATGAGTTGAGTTACTTTATCCCAAGCCTGTTTCCCAGTTTCCCCACTGCTGATCCACCTTATTTTGCACCAGTTATTGTATTTCTATATTTTTATGATTTGTTTTCCTTTGTGCAGAAGCTGTTTGGTCAGCACTGTTGTCAACAGCATTCTCTGAGATACACAAAGAATCGAACTGTGTAATGAAAAAAAAAATGGTTAGAAAAGAGAAAAAGGAAGAAAAATGTATCTACTTACTTTCTCCAAAACCTCTCTCATAAATTCCTATTCTATACTGTCTCATTACACCTGGAAATGCCAGGGCCACAGTTTTGTTGTTTAGT
This sequence comes from Bos taurus, assembly GCF_002263795.3. Taxonomy (NCBI): domain Eukaryota; kingdom Metazoa; phylum Chordata; class Mammalia; order Artiodactyla; family Bovidae; genus Bos; species Bos taurus. Next base: position 25,502,615 of record NC_037344.1, on the reverse strand, counting down.
TGCTCAGTTCCAACTCTTAAAAACTCCTGGACTGTAGCCCACCAGGTTCCTTTGTCCATGGGATTTCCCAGGCAAGAACTGGAGTGGGTTGCCATTTTTATCTCCAGGGAATTCTCCTGACCCAGGGATTAAACCAGTGTCTCCTGCATTGCAGGTGGATTCTTTACCTCTGAGCCACCCGAGAAGCTCAGGGCCACAGTTTAACTTCTTTCCATAAAGATATATATATATATATATATATATATATATATATATATATATATAATGTTTGTAAAAATTCCAATAGTCACAGAAAAACTACCTAGGAACAAAAGTTGATTATGTTTTTTAATTAAATATGTATTAATTGCAAATATAGTACATTATTGCTTCCAATTACTGTTAATTAAAAATGAAAATGTGAGCACAAACAAATCACTTATATGTACAAATCTATTGTATTAGTTAACAAAAATTACCAAAGAGCAAAATAAATAATTACAGCTGCAGTACTTCTTAAAATATTTAATTTCTAACATACTCAGTTTTTTGAGCTATAATTCAAGAAGCTCTAAGCAGGTGTGCTGGATAGGGAAAAGTGTGATAAAGAATGAAGTGAATAAAGAAGAATTTATAAATAGAAAAATACATTCTTCTGATCAACACAGAAATGCAAACTGAACAAATTAATCATACTTTTTGTTGTTCTTGTTGTGCAAAAGTGGTAATAGGTTTGGACCATGAATTTTAAATCATTATAACTAGGTTCAAACACATCTTTATTAATCAAAATAGGAATCTTTATAATCAACACTTTTTAAATTTTTTTTTTTTTGCCAATGAGAAATAAGTTTGTTTATTCCTGTAGCATAAAAACTCATGCTCCAGGATTTGACGAACTTTTGGAAAGCATTTTTTCTGTTTCCTGCTTGGAAGCATTTTCCTTGCAAATAGTAGAAGTGGTAATCAGTTGGCTAAAGAAAATGAAAGTGAAGTCGTTCAGTCGTGTCTGACTCTTTGCGACCCCATGGACTGTAGCCTGCCAGGCTCCTCTGTCCATGGGGATTCTCCAGTCAAGAATACTGGAGTGGGTTGCCATTTCCTTCTCCATGGGATTTTCCCAACTCAGGGATCGAATCTGGGTGTCCTGCACTGCAAGCAGACTCTGAACTGTCAGAGCCACCATGGAAGCCCCCATTAATAGTGAAAGTCATGTCCCACTCTTTGTGACTGTGTAGTCCATGGCATTCTCCAGGCCATAATTCTGGAGTGGGTAGCTGTTCCCTTCTCCAGGGGATATTCCCAATCCAGCGATCAAATACAGGTTTTCTGCATTGCTGGCAGATTCTTTACCAGCTGACCCACCAGGGAAGCCCAAGTTGGCTAAAGGTCAGATCAATATTTCAGGTGAGGCAAAACTTAGTAGCCCAATTCATTCAACTTTTGAAGGGTTAGTTGTGCAATGTGCAGTCAGGAATTGTCGCAGAGAATTGTATCCTTTCTGTTGACCAATACTGGCTGCGGGCATTGGAATTTTCAGTACACATAGCCACAAAAGTACCAATGTAAATTTAAAATCACCAACAATTTTAGTGTAATGACATTAACAATCTATTCAATAAGAACTATGTAAAATCAAGATGTGTAGGTTGTACCCTTTTTTAAGAAAATAATACATTTTCTATAAAGTAAAAATTCAATAAATTAAAACCAGAAAAACCCTGTAAGGTGGAATAAAACTTATAATATGTCTGAAGTTGGATTGTTTTGCAATTAAAGTTATATACTAACATATAGGATAGCAATGAATTTAAAAGCATAGACTCTAGGATTGACTGCATAAATTTATATGATGATTTAATTTGTTTTGTTATATATACAAGTTAACTAGCCTGTCAGGTTTCTCACTTGAGGATAAGGATAATAATTCATATATACATAACATATAGCTTTGTTTGAAATTGCATATCATCATTATGCATGGCAGATGGTAAATGTTTAATAGTTGTTAATTTTATTACTTATGTGCCAACTTTTGGAGTCCTTACAAATATCATTAAGAAAGAAATTTTAGAAAAGTGAGTAGAGAGCAGATAAGAAAGCAAGTAAGAGATAAGGAAACATAGAAACAAGAAATTCTCTTTGATTAGATTGACAACATTAAAGACTGTAACGTCTATAAGCTTTTCGTAATTTGAACGTTTTCTACTCAATTTCATGCTTGTTATAGGCTTTGACCAGGTAATCATGCTTTTGAGAATCTATTTAGAATTAAATAGATTCTTTCATGGAGAAGGAAATGGCAAGCCACTCCAGTATTCTTGCCTGGAGAATCCCGTGGACAGAGGAGCTAGGCGGGCTACAGTCCACAGGCTCGCAAAGAGTTGGACACGACTGAGCGAGTTCACTTTATAGGCTTTGACCAGGTAATCATGCTTTTAAAAATCTACTTAAAATTAAATATGTCTCCATAAGACATATATTGAAGGATTTTTACTGCAGTCTCTACTGGTGAAAAGAAAAAAAAAGACAAAATAAACTAGAGAGAGAGGGTGGGGGAACAAAACTCAAAAATAACTTGAATGCATGATAATAGAGTAATGATTAGAATAATTATGCATTATTCATGTGTGTCCCATGGTTGGGCTTGACCACGTGCGACTTGGCTGAGTGTCTTTTGTTTGCCCTTTGCTCACATATGAGGACGGTGTAGCTCAGGGACTCAATCTTCAGACTGGGTCACAGAATAAGAACACGCATTGAGCACTAAATGCCAACTGACCTACAGCCTGGAGCAAAACTTCAGTTCTGCTTTTATAGAGGGTGAGTCAGAAATAAGATTTTGTTGTTGTAAGACACAGAGATTCGGTGGTTATTTGCTTTTGTCCTGAAGACTAACAATCCTAAAAGGGCATTTTACAAGCCTATTGAAATAATGAGATATATAGTAACATTTGACAGATGTATGTGTTCACATGTGGGTGTATTTATCATGTGCAATTTATAGAGTACTCTCTAAATTTCCACTTTGCTTTTAAAAATATTTGTATGTATATGTTTTGAATGTGCGTGCTAAGTTGCTTCAGTGATATCTGACTCTCTATATCCCTGTGGACTGTAGCCTACCAAGCTTCTCTGTTCAGGGGGATTCTCCAGGCGAGATACTGGAGTGGGCTGTCATGTCCTCCTCCAGGGGCTCTTCCCGACCCAGGGATTGAACCCATGTTTCTTATGTCTCCTACATTGGCAGGCAGGGTTCTTTACCACTAGTAGCACCTGGGAGTACGAATAATAAGAATTATAGGTTTAGAGAAGAACCAAACTCAAATTTTGGTTGATATGAAAAAGGAAATAGTGGTTAAGGTTGGTCAGAAGAACTGTATTGAAGATAAGATTATTGATTTTTACATAACTTTTATTTATCTGGATAAAACTAACCTTCATTGCTTGTATAATTGTGAACAATAATAAAAATAATAATAACATAGAAAGTGCAATTAAAGTTTGGTATATTTTATACCATTTTATTTCTTTAAAATCATTGCAAATATTCTTACAAGAAATTTTTAAAAGTTTAGAAATACTAACTTCAATTAAAAAGTAAAATGGCCCACACTAACAAATTATTTTTCTAAAACTTAGAAAATTTGGACCAAATCTTAGGTGACAACTGAGATATGATGCAAACTTTCTCAAAATTTGATTTTCAGGTGAATGATCTAGGGAACAGAAATAAAAAAAAGAAACTGTTCTTATAGAGATGCAAAATTGTGCACAGCAAAACTGCAAGAGTGAACTGAAAGACCAAACAATTTTATTGTCTAAGAAGAATACACTCTGAGTATACTGACATTTCTCTATCTGAAGGAAATACAAAAGGAAGAGGAAGCGCTGACCACAACACAATATTGAGGATTCAGATCGAAGGTTTTCTTCTGTGAACTATAATGGTCTACTGAAAAAGGAGAAAATGAGGGAAGTTGGTCCATCTGGATGGGCTTCCCAGGTGGCTCAGTAGTAAAGAATCTGACTGCCAATGCAGAAACAGCAAGAGAAACGGGTTCAATCCTTGGGTCAGGAAGATCCCCTGGAGTAGGAAATGGCAATTCACTCCATTATCCTTGCTTGGAAAATTCCATGGACAGATCAGTCTGGTGGGCTGCAGTCAATAGGGTCACAAATCATTGGATATGACTGTGCAACTGAGCAATCATGCATGGTCTGTCTGGAATGGAGGATGTAATGGTGGGGTCCCTAGTTGGTGAGGCAAAAAATTAAAACTGGTGAAGTTTACTTTCCGGTCTCCTCCATCCACTACACATTAATTACTTTCTTTGATGGACGCTTTAGTACTTAATTTATAAACAACAAAGAAACACCTACTGTATTTCCTGAATTCTGATGTAAAAGGAAGAATCCCACAGATATTTGTTATTAAATAGATATAAAACATATTCACAGCATATTCAAGTTCATAAAGTGTTGCACAAATTCTACAAAAGAGAATATGACACATGACTTTGGTGTCTAGTCAAACTGTCATCCAAATAAAAGCTCATGAAAGCAACTGATTGAAATGTTAAATCATGTAAGATTTTAGGAAATATGTCAGCCTTGAGTCAATCTTAATTTTAATTAAAAAAAGATGTTGACAAAATCCAGCAAAAAAAGAGGGGGATTGTAACAAAAAATATGTAAATGGGGGACCTTATAAAGTTGATTGGTATTGGCACTTAAGACATTTAAATAAACACTAAATATAGAAGACAACTGGGTATACAATATAATTGTTCTGATACTATAAATAACAAAATTATGAGCTAAGAGATGTAAAATAGATACAAGCATTCTTTCTGTACTTATTAAGCAGCAAATTCATTATAATAAAGACAGTCACATATGACAACCAAACTCCCCAAAACCTAACCTTCTGAATGCTTTCATAATCTATTTTTTATATTTGGTACACACTAATACTATCAAAATATTACTGGTCATTGCTCACTGGTACTTAAAATTTAAGTAAGCATCCTAACTGTACTTGGCAATCATTTAGGGGAGGTGTATTTGCTGGAGTTCTAAACATAACAATATAAAATATGATATTGAGTTGCATCCAATTTGGGACAAAAATAGCTGTTAAGAATATTTTTAGGGGGAGGAGCCAAGATGGCGGAGGAGTAGGACGGGGAGAACACTTTCTCCCCCACAAATTCATCAAAAGAGCATTTAAACGTCGAGTAAATTCCACAAAACAACTTCTGAATGCCGGCAGAGGACATCAGGCACCCAGAAAAGCAACCCAACTCTTCGAAAGGAGCGCAACTGAACAAGTAAGCCTAAAAAAAAAAAAAAAAGCGTCCTCCACCGTGCCCTTTGAGTCAGGGCGGAAACCAGATACTGAAGAGACTAGCAAACAGAAGAAGATATAACAGAGGGAAACGCCTTGGAAGCTACAGGCAATAGATCAAAACCCTGTGGTTACTACGGACTACATAGGAAGGGGCCTATAGATCTTGAGAAATATAAATCTGACCAAGGAACTAGCCAAAAATGAACTGAACCCACAACACCCAAAAAAAAAAAAAAAAAAAAGTCCTAGATATATTTTTATTATTTTTACGATCATTCTTTTTTTTTTTAATTAAAAAAAAAATTTTAAGTCCTCTATTGTTCCTTTAATTTTCACTTTTATAACCTATTACTTTGCAAAAAAAAAAAAAAAAAAGACTATTTTTTTTCTTCTTCAGCAAACTTCATATATATATATTTTATAATTTTTTGACCTTGTTTTTTTTGTTTGTTTGTTTTTGTTTTTTTCTTCTTTTCTTTAACATTGTATTTTTGAAATTCCAAACTCTACTCTAGACTTTTAATTTTCGCTTTTTGGTATATGTTATCAATTTTGTACCTATAGTTTTTTTTTTTTAATATATAATTTCTGTGACTTTTTTTTTTTCTTCTTCTCTGTTTCTTTCTCTTCTTCTTTTATATAACATTGTATATCTGAAATTCCAAACTTTACTCTAGATTTTTAATTTATGCTTTTTGGTATTTGATATCAATTTTGTACCTGTATTTTCTTTATAATTTTTGTGACATTGTTCATATTTGTTTGTTTGTTTTCTCTCTTTATTTTTCTTCTTCTTTTTTTTTTTTTTTTTAACATTATATTTTTGAAATTCCAAACTCTTCTCTAGATTTTTAATTTTTGCTTTCTGGTATTAGTTATCAATTTTGTACCTGTACTTTCTTTACAATTTTCGCGACCTTGTTTGTTTTTGTTTGTTCGTTTTTTCTCTCTTTCTTTTCCTTCTTCTTTTCTTTAACATCGTATTTTTGAAATTCCAAACTCTACTCTAGATTTTTAATTTTCGCTTTCTGGTATTAGTTATCAATTTTGTACCTGTACTTTATAATTTTCGCGACCTTGTTTGTTTTCGTTTGTTCGTTCTTTCTCTCTTTCTTTTCCTTCTTCTTTTCTTTAACATCGTATTTTTGAAATTCCAAATTCTACTCTAGATTTTTAATTTTTGCTTTTATGTATTTGTTACCAATTGTGTACCTTTAAGGACCCAATCTTCAGGACCCATTTTTCACTAGGGAGTGAGATTACTGGCTTGACTGCTCTCTATCCCTTTGGACCCTCCTTTTTCTCCACCAGGTCGCCTGTGTCTCCTCCCTAACCCCTCTCTACTCTACCCAACTCTGTGAATTTCTGTGTGTTCCAGACGGTGGAGAACACTTAGGGAACTGATTACTGGCTGGATCTGTCTCCCTCCTTTTCATTCCCCCCTTTTATCCTTCTGGCCACCTCTGTTACTTTCCTCCTTCTTTTCTTCTCTGTATAACCCCGTGAACATCTCTGAGTGGTCCAGTTGTGGAGTGCACATAAGGAAGTGACTACTGGCTAGCCCACTCTCTCCACTATTGATTCACCTCATCTCATTTGGGTCACCTCTAACTCCCTCCTCCCTCTTCTCTTCTCCATGTAACCCTGTGAACCTCTCTGAGTGACCCCCACTGTAGAGAAACTTATCATCTTTAATGTAGATGTTTTATCAATGGTGCTGTATAGAAGGAGAAGTTTTGAAACTACTGTAAAAATAAGACCGATAATCGGAAGCAGGAGACTTAAGTCCAAACCCTGACTCCAGGGAACTCCTGACTCCAAGGAACATTCATTCACAGGAGCTCATCAAATGCCTCCATACCGACACTGAAACCAAGCACCACACAAGGGCCAATAAGTTCCAGGGCAAGACATACCAAGCAAATTCTCCAGCAACAAAGGAACACAGCCCTGAGCTTCAAGATACAGGCTGCCCAAAGTCACCCCAAAACTATAGACATCTCATAACTCATTACTGGACATTTCATTGCACTCCAGAGAGAAGAAATACAGCTCCACCCACCAGAACACCGACACAAGCTTCCCTAACCAGGAAACCTTGACAAGCCACCTGTACAAACCCACACACAGCGAGGAAACACCACAATAAAGAGAACTCCACAAACTGCCAGAATACAGAAAGGACACCCCAAACTCAGCAATTTAAACAAGATGAAGAGACAGAAGAATACTCAGCAGATAAAGGAACAGGATAAATGCCCACCAAACCAAACAAAAGAGGAAGAGATAGGGAATCTACCCGATAAAGAATTCCGAATAATGATAGTGAAATTGATCCAAAATCTTGAAACTAAAATGGAATCACAGATAAATAGCCTGGAGACAAGGATTGAGAAGATGCAAGAAAGGTTTAACAAGGACCTAGAAGAAATAAAAAAGAGTCAATATATAATGAATAATGCAATAAGTGAAATTAAAAACACTCTGGAGGCAACAAATAGTAGAATAACAGAGGCAGAAGACAGGATTAGTGAATTAGAAGATAGAATGGTAGAAATAAATGAATCAGAGAGGATAAAAGAAAAACGAATTAAAAGAAATGAGGACAATCTCAGAGACCTCCAGGACAATATTAAACACTACAACATTCGAATCATAGGGGTTCCAGAAGAAGAAGACAAAAAGAAAGACCATGAGAAAATACTTGAGGAGATAATAGTGGAAAACTTCCCTAAAATGGGGAAGGAAATAATCACCCAAGTCCAAGAAACCCAGAGAGTACCAAACAGGATAAACCCAAGGAGAAACACCCCAAGACACATATTAATCAAATTAACAAAGATCAAACACAAAGAACAAATATTAAAAGCAGCAAGGGAAAAACAACAAATAACACACAAGGGAATTCCCATAAGGATAACAGCTGATCTTTCAATAGAAACTCTTCAAGCCAGGAGGGAATGGCAAGACATACTTAAAATGATGAAAGAAAATAACCTACAGCCCAGGTTATTGTACCCAGCAAGGATCTCATTCAAGTATGAAGGAGAAATCAAAAGCTTTTCAGACAAGCAAAAGCTGAGAGAATTCTGCACCACCAAACCAGCTCTCCAACAAATACTAAAGGATATTCTCTAGACAGGAAACACAAAAACGGTGTATAAACTCGAACCCAAAACAATAAAGTAAATGGCAACGGGAACATACTTATCAGTAATTACCTTAAACGTAAATGGGTTGAATGCCCCAACCAAAAGACAAAGACTGGCTGAATGGATACAAAAACAAGACCCCTACATATGTTGTCTACAAGAGACCCACCTCAAAACAGGGGACACATACAGACTGAAAGTGAAGGGCTGGAAAAAGATTTTCCATGCAAATAGGGACCAAAAGAAAGCAGGAGTAGCAATACTCATATCAGATAAAATAGACTTTAAAACAAAGGCTGTGAAAAGAGACAAAGAAGGTCACTACATAATGATCAAAGGATCAATCCAAGAAGAAGATATAACAATTATAAATATATATGCACCCAACATGGGAGCACCACAGTACGTAAGACAAATGCTAACAAGTATGAAAGGAGAAATTAACAATAACACAATAATAGTGGGAGACTTTAATACCCCACTTACACCTATGGATAGATCAACTAAACAGAAAATTAACAAGGAAACACAAACTTTAAATGATACAATAGACCAGTTAGACCTAATTGATATCTATAGGTCATTTCATCCCAAAACAATGAATTTCACCTTTTTCTCAAGCGCACATGGAACCTTCTCCAGGATAGATCACATCCTGGGCCATAAAGCTAGCCTTGGTAAATTCAAAAAAATAGAAATCATTCCAAGCATTTTTTCTGACCACAATGCAGTAAGATTAGATCTCAATTACAGGAGAAAAACTATTAAAAATTCCAACATATGGAGGCTGAACAACACGCTGCTGAATAACCAACAAATCACAGAAGAAATCAAAAAAGAAATCAAAATTTGCATAGAAACGAATGAAAATGAAAACACAACAACCCAAAACCTGTGGGACACGGTAAAAGCAGTCCTAAGGGGAAAGTTCATAGCAATACAGGCACACCTCAAGAAACAAGAAAAAAGTCAAATAAATAACCTAACTCTACACCTAAAGCAACTAGAAAAGGAAGAAATGAAGAACCCCAGGGTTAGTAGAAGGAAAGAAATCTTAAAAATTAGAGCAGAAATAAATGCAAAAGAAACAAAAGAGACCATAGCAAAAATCAACAAAACCAAAAGCTGGTTCTTTGAAAGGATAAATAAAATTGACAAACCGTTAGCCAGACTCATCAAGAAACAAAGGGAGAAAAATCAAATCAACAAAATTAGAAACGAAAATGGAGAGATCACAACAGACAACACAGAAATACAAAGGATCATAAGAGAGTACTATCAACAATTATATGCCAATAAAATGGACAATGTGGAAGAAATGGACAAATTCTTAGAAAAGTACAACTTTCCAAAACTGGACCAGGAAGAAATAGAAAATCTTAACAGACCCATCACAAGCATGGAAATTGAAACTGTAATCAAAAATCTTCCAGCAAACAAAAGCCCAGGTCCAGACGGCTTCACAGCTGAATTCTACCAAAAATTTAGAGAAGAGCTAACACCTATCCTGCTCAAACTCTTCCAGAAAATTGCAGAGGAAGGTAAACTTCCAAACTCATTCTATGAGGCCACCATCACCCTAATACCAAAACCTGACAAAGATCCCACAAAAAAAGAAAACTACAGGCCAATATCACTGATGAACATAGATGCAAAAATCCTTAACAAAATTCTAGCAATCAGAATCCAACAACACATTAAAAAGATCATACACCATGATCAAGTGGGCTTTATCCCAGGGATGCAAGGATTCTTCAATATCCGCAAATCAATCAATGTAATACACCACATTAACAAATTGAAAAATAAAAACCATATGATTATCTCAATAGATGCAGAGAAAGCCTTTGACAAAATTCAACATCCATTTATGATAAAAACTCTCCAGAAAGCAGGAATAGAAGGAACATACCTCAACATAATAAAAGCTATATATGACAAACCCACTGCAAACATTATCCTCAATGGTGAAAAATTGAAAGCATTTCCTCTAAAGTCAGGAACAAGACAAGGGTGCCCACTTTCACCATTACTATTCAACATAGTTTTGGAAGTTTTGGCCACAGCAATCAGAGCAGAAAAAGAAATAAAAGGAATCCAAATTGGAAAAGAAGAAGTAAAACTCTCACTATTTGCAGATGACATGATACTCTACATAGAAAACCCTAAAGAGTCCACCAGAAAATTACTAGAAATAATCAATGACTACAGTAAAGTTGCAGGATATAAAATCAACACACAGAAATCCCTTGCATTCCTATACACTAATAATGAGAAAACAGAAAGAGAAATTAAGGAAACAATTCCATTCACCATTGCAACAGAAAGAATAAAATACTTAGGAATATATCTACCTAAAGAAACTAAAGACCTATATATAGAAAACTATAAAACACTGGTGAAAGAAATCAAAGAGGACACTAATAGATGGAGAAATATACCATGTTCATGGATTGGAAGAATCAATATAGTGAAAATGAGTATACTACCCAAAGCAATTTATAGATTCAACGCAATCCCTATCAAGCTACCAACAGTATTCTTCACAGAGCTAGAACAAATAATTTCACAATTTGTATGGAAATACAAAAAACCTCGAATAGCCAAAGCGATCTTGAGAAAGAAGAATGGAACTGGAGGAATCAACCTACCTGACTTCAGGCTCTACTACAAAGCCACAGTTATCAAGACAGTATGGTACTGGCACAAAGACAGAAATATTGATCAATGGAATAAAATAGAAAGCCCAGAGATAAATCCACGCACATATGGACACCTTATCTTCGACAAAGGAGGCAAGAATATACAATGGATTAAAGACAATCTCTTTAACAAGTGGTGCTGGGAAATCTGGTCAACCACTTGTAAAAGAATGAAACTGGACCACTTTCTAACACCATACACAAAAATAAACTCAAAATGGATTAAAGATCTAAACGTAAGACCAGAAACTATAAAACTCCTAGAGGAGAACATAGGCAAAACACTCTCTGACATACATCACAGCAGGATCCTCTATGACCCACCTCCCAGAATATTGGAAATAAAAACAAAAATAAACAAATGGGACCTAATTAACCTTAAAAGCTTCTGCACATCAAAGGAAACTATTAGCAAGGTGAAAAGACAGCCTTCAGAATGGGAGAAAATAATAGCAAATGAAGAAACTGACAAACAACTAATCTCAAAAATATACAAGCAACTCCTACAGCTCAACTCCAGAAAAATAAACGACCCAATCAAAAAATGGGCCAAAGAACTAAATAGACATTTCTCCAAAAAAGACATACAGATGGCTAACAAACACATGAAAAGATGCTCAACATCACTCATTATCAGAGAAATGCAAATCAAAACCACTATGAGGTACCATTTCACACCAGTCAGAATGGCTGTGATCCAAAAGTCTACAAATAATAAATGCTGGAGAGGGTGTGGAGAAAAGGGAACCCTCTTACACTGTTGGTGGGAATGCAAACTAATACAGCCACTATGGAGAACAGTGTGGAGATTCCTTAAAAAACTGGAAATAGAACTGCCTTATGATCCAGCAACCCCACTGCTGGGCATATACACTGAGGAAACCAGAAGGGAAAGAGACACGTGTACCCCAATGTTCATCGCAGCACTGTTTATAATAGCCAAGACATGGAAGCAACCTAGATGTCCATCAGCAGATGAATGGATAAGAAAGCAGTGGTACATATACACAATGGAGTATTACTCAGCCATTAAAAAGAATACATTTGAATCAGTTCTAATGAGGTGGATGAAACTGGAGCCTATTATACAGAGTGAAGTAAGCCAGAAGGAAAAACATAAATACAGTATTCTAACGCATATATATGGAATTTAGAAAGATGGTAACAATAACCCTGTGTACGAGACAGCAAAAGAGACACTGATGTATAGAACAGTCTTATGGACTCTGTGGGAGAGGGAGAGGGTGGGAAGATTTGGGAGAATGACATTGTAACATGTAAAATATCATGTAAGAAACGAGTTGCCAGTCCAGGTTCGATGCACGATACTGGATGCTTGGGGCTAATGCACTGGGACGACCCAGAGGGATGGTATGGGGAGGGAGGAGGGAGGAGGGTTCAGGATGGGGAACGCATGTATACCTGTGGTGGATTCGTTTTGATGTTTGGCAGAACTGATACGATTATGTGGAGTCTAAAAATAAAATAAAATTAAAAAAAAAAAAAGAATATTTTTAGAACAATGGGGAAATATGAATATGGATTAGGTTTTGGAAAATGACAATGTGTTGGTGTGAAAAAAAGCGATTGTTAACTAAAAAATGCCAGGTCATAATATGTAAAGTATGATATCAGTTTTGTAAAATATATATCTGTTTTTATATAAATACAGAAAAAGATCTTAAAGAATGAAGTTTTAACAGTAGTTTTCTTTGAGTGTTAGAGAAATGTGGTTAATCAATTTATTTTTATGCTTTCCTATACTTTGTTTCTATTATAAATAAATACTTTTGTTACTTTATTTTTTGTTCTTTATTTAAAATATTACATCATAAAATAATATGGAGATATATGCCTAGTCTGCTTTTTCTACTAAATTTTTGTAGTGAAACTTAAATTGTTTTAAAAAAAAATTAAGTCTATTAAAAAATAACAGGCAAACTACCATAATTCGTGATTTCATATCTTCACCATAACTGATTTTTAAAACATATGAATAAATTTTCTTCAAGTTAGAAATTTTAGATTATTCATTTTTATCCATGAATTCCTAATTACATTCTTCTGACTTGCAGTATTTAATATAGATCATATATTTTTTGCTAGTCATTTTCTGATCACTGTATCACATTACTTTATTAAAAACTAGGTAGATTGAAATTTAATATACTTAAATTTTTCCTTGGACTATAAATGGTTGGGAAGACCCTCTGGAGAAGAGGAAGGCTACCTACTCTAGTATTCGGGCCTGGAGAATTCCACGGACTGTATAGTCCATGGGATCGCAAAGAGTTGAACACGACTGAGCAACTTTCACACACACATATAAACTTCGAAGTATAAAACATCCTCAGAATTTAATTTTCATGGCACTTACCTGGTGGTCCAATGGTTAAGACTTCACCTTCCAGTGCAGTGGGTTCAAGTTTGATCCCTGGCCAGGGAGTTTAGATCCCACATACTTCAGGGCCAAAAAACCAAAGCATATAACAGAAGCAACACTGTAACAAATTCAATAAAGACTTTAAAAATGATCCACATTAAAAAAAAAAGAAAAGAAAACTAAAAAAACAATTGAATTATCATTGTGGATATTACTATTAAAACATAATAGAAATGTAACTATATTACAGGCTGATTAAAATAATAAACCACAGATAAAATTATATGAAAAATATATCAGTAAATGGGCTTGATGGGACTGCTTTCTTTCAAGTATTTAATGTATCCATGAAGAAATTTTACTTGTTACAAGGATTACATTGGTTCACAAAAATTCAGGCCCCAGGGAACAAAAAGTATGGAGTTTCTAGTAAATGTAGGTCATATAGAAAGTAAAGGTTCCAATTTGGTGTGTAAGTTAACCACAGAGGAACATACTCTGTTAGGGCTATGCAGTAAATAACAAGTGAAGAGAGACAGTTGGTGAGTGAAAGCCATTATCATATTTCTTACAATCACACACTATTGATACTCGAGGATTCCCTTCAGGAGCCATTGGAATGTTTTGTAATATTGGAGATTGGGAAAGACAAGATCACTACATGAAACTGATCATAAAACAGTTCCTGCCCCCTTACTCCACCATGTGTGTATACTCAAAGTATCCAAAAATGGGTCAAAATATCCCTTCTCTGATTCCATGTTTCTCTTTTAACAGCTCAGGATAGAACACAGGGAATGAACAATACAGGCCTCACAGTAGTTTATGTTAGCTTTCAAGAGTTGGCTTCTTGACGTTGATATTTAAAACTGTCTCTTTGTTTGATGGTTTCAGTATCAGTTCAGTCGCTCAGTCATATATGACTCTATAACACATGGACTTTAGTGCACCAGGCTTCCCTGTTCACCACCAACTCTGGAGCTTACTCAAACTCATGTACATTGAGTTGGTGATGCCATCCAACCATTCCATCCTCTGTCATCCCCTTCTCCTCCTGCCTTCAATCATTCCCAACATCAGGGTCTTTTCAAATTAGTCCGTTATTTGCATCAGGTGGCCAAAGTGCTGGAGTTTCAGCTTTTGCATCAGTCCTTCCAATTTATATTCAGAGCTAATTTCCTTTCAGATGGACTGATTGGATTTCCTTCCTGTCCAAAGGACTTTCAAGAGTCTTCTCCAACACCACAGTTCAAAATCATCAATTCTTCAGTACTCAGCTTTCTTTATACCAACTCTCACATCCATACATGACTACTGGAAAAACCAAAGCTTTGACTAGATGGTTTACCTCTGAAAATGGTTTGCCTCTTGAGAAATGTATCAGATTAAATCTCAGGAAGAGTGAGAGCAAAGATTTGTTTAGTAAGGTGGAGATAGCATTATTCCTGAGGGCTTGAACAAGCAGAGTGATTTTAGGAAAGAGTAAGTTGAAATAGAAGTTGAAGATTTAAAAAATTGATTTCCTAGAAGCTCTTCATGCTGGGATAAACTCCTTGGAAGGTCTTTTGTACCCCAGGGGTTCTCCCTAACTCAGTTTGAAGAACACTTACAAAGAATGAAATAAGTTTAATTGAAAATGTTGTAACTAGAATCAAAATCTAGTACAGGATAGACCACTAGGTGGAAGAGAATGAAGGAACATGAAAGCATCAAGAATGAACTTTTTTCAAGAATATTGGCTATAAATAGAGGATAGAGAGATATTTCGGTAGCAGGAAGAATAGTACCAGAAGATACTGAGACTACCATTCAGTAACTGACATAGAAAATCACAAAGCTAAGTTTATTGTTTTTACAGTAATAAAGAGCTGTGCTCATAAAGCACAGTCTCTGAGCAGCAAAGGTTTCTGAGTCTATTAATTGGTTATTGGTGATCTTGGCGGCTTTTTCTGAAACCACCTAAGTAGGTATCATCTGGATGAATTTCAGGTGAGACTTCTTGACTGGTTGTCACATACAGCCAGGTTTATTGGTGAAATATAGTTTTGATTGGAGGACATTCAAAGGCAATGGGATACCATAGGTTGAATGACTTGCAAGCTACTCTCCACTTAGACAAGGTGTCCTGGTCACTTAAACTGATTTAAAATAAATTCTGGTGGATATTTGCTATCATGGCCATAGAGACAAGTGCCATCCAATTTCTTTGCCTCTTTCCAGCAAAATCTCTCAAAAGGAGTTGCCTATATCTACTGTCTCAAATTCCTCTCTTCCAATTCTGTTTTAAAATTTACTCCATTTATGATTTCCCTATCCCCCAACATAAATGCCTTCATCAAGGTTATGAGACCTCTGTAGTACTTAAATTTAATGATTGTGAGTCCTTATCAGACTAATGAATTAATGGCATTTGCACAGTCACTCTTCCCTTTCTAAATAATTTTATTCACTTTGCTTCCAGATTACCACAGGCTTTAAATTTTCTTCCTAACTTAACATTCCCTACTTCTCAGTCTTCTTTTACACTTTCTCATTTTATTCTTGGAGTTACCTAGTGCTCATTGTTTGAAATATTTTATTAAGGCAACCCACTCCAGTACTCTTGCCTAGAAAATCCCATGGACTGAGAAGCCTGGTAGGCTACAGTCCATAGGGTCGCAAAGAGTTGGACACGGCTGAGCAACTTCACTTTCACTTTCTTTTCACTCACTCCTTTAGTAATCTAATTCAATCTAATTACTTTACATTAGATAGAAGAGAATACAATTAAGAATAGTTAACAATTCTCAATTTATATTTCCCCTGAACATGATACATGTATCATATATTCATGTATTCCAATTACTTAATGAAAATTTCTTCTTAGTGACTAATTAATATCTCAAGATATCCAAAAGTGAACTTATTCAGTTTTACTCCTCACATATTTTTCTGTAACCATCTTCTACATTTTACAACTCTGTATTGAAAATGCTTAGACTTTAAATTTTAGAGTTATCTTTTTCTCACAAATTTCATCAGCAGTTACTTTTCATTGGTGATTCATCAATCAATTATTATTATTTTGGCCACACCATGCATTATGTGGAATCTTAGTTCCCTGACCAGGGATTGAAACTGTGTCCCCTGCAGCATATAGTCTTAACCACTGGACCACCAGGGAAGTAGCATCAGCCAATTATTTTGATACATCTAAATCTAAACTCCAGTTACTTGCCATTCTCTATCTTTGGTCTCTCTTTTTCATCTTTTGATTGTATTATTATTCAACCCTCATAATTGTTTATATGATTTTCAACACTAGAAATTTTGTTCTCTACACAGAAGCCTAAGTGACCTTTTAAAACATATTTGGACTGTTCTATCCCTTTGCTCAAAAAGTCCATTGATTCTCCATTTCACTCATAGGAAATCCTATCCCCCATTGCTTCCCTGACTTCATTTCCTACATCTCTCTCTTGCCCACTCTTCCTTGCTACACTGATCTCTTTATTATTCTTTTCAAAGATGCTGTTTCTCAAGATCTTTGTACTTGCTAATCCATCCTCTTCCCAAGATATCATCTTGTTTCATTCCCTCACCTTTTAAAGTCTTCTCTCATTATTTTCTTAGTGATACATCCTCAATGATCTCATATAAAAATTACAATCTTCTTCCAGCTTTCTCATTCTCTACTATCATTCACAGCCCATTTTTTCACAATATAACTCATTACCTTCTAAACTGTGACCCAATTAATTTCTTTTTTGCTTCTCTTTTCCAGGAAAGAAGAGATTGTTATTTACTGTGCCAACTGCTGTATATCTCTGATGTATATTATTCTTTGGCAAATAATGACTACCAATAGGCATTATTGGGAGTAAATGAGTATGTGGTCAAGATTTTTGTTGATGTTAATAATTACATTCTTAAAATAATAAGCAAAATGTTATTGAAATGATACCACTAGACTGGAAGAGGATGAAAATAAAGGATATGCTAAGATGTCTGGGAATATGAAAAATTATTACTTGCAGAGGACAGATAGAGAGATAACATCAGAAAGAAGTACCACGCTCCCATTTTAATAAGATGATGGAAAAGGGGGTGTTTATGGACAGTGGTGGCTTAGTCCCTAAGTCGTGTCTGACTCTTGATATTCTATGGACTGAAGTTTCCAGGCTCCTCTGTCCATAGGATTTCCCAGGCAAGAATACTAGAGTGGGTTGCTGTTTCCTTCTCCACATTTATGGATATATGTAGTTTATAGTTTTAGGACTTCTCAGGTGGCTCAAAGGTAAAGAATCTACCTTCTAATGCAGGAGATTCAGGTTGGATCCTGGGGTCCAGAAGATCCTCTGGAGGAGGAGATGACATCCCACTCCAGTATTCTTGCCTGGAAAATCACATGGACAGAGGAGCATAGTGTGATACAATACATGGGGTCTAAAAGAGTTTGACACAACTAAGTGACTGAGCACGAGCATAAGTTTACAGATTTAGCAGCTAGACATTGCAGAAATTTATTATTTGAAAGTTTCTTTTGCTTTCTGTTTACAATATAGTGATAACCTTAGAATTAGCTGGGAATTGGAAAATTGAACTTTATTAAGTAAAGGGTAAGATAACTGAAACAGCTCTAGAAAACTGAAAAGAGCTAAATAGGCAAAAGCAGATTTATTGAAAAGTATACAATGATTTACATTATATGTAGTAGACTGGTATGCATTATAATGAACTCAGTTTACTCCTTTGATTGATCCTCTGCAGAAGGGTCAAGTAGTCTGGAATCCTAGCTTATTTATAGTAGGATTTTGTTCAGAATATAAGAATACAATGAGAATCCCAGTGAAATAATAAACATCTTAGTCAAGTGAGAGTTAACAGATTGACCAGGGACTTTGAAATGCAGAGAATGGAACATCAGGCAGAAATGGGGGTGATAGGTGGAAAAAACGTAGTATCACTAGAGACTACTGGTCTAGAAATTATTGAAACTTTCTTCTTTAACTTATGTGCAGAGTACATCATGTGAAACGCTGGGCTGGAGAAGCACAAGCTGAAATCAAGATTGCCCAGAGAAATATCAATAACCTCAGAAATGCAGATGACACCACTCTTATGGCAGAAAGTGAAGAGGAACTAAAGAGCCTCTTGATGAAAGTGAAAGACAAGACTGAAAAAGTGGGCTTAAAACTCAACATTCAGAAAACTAAGATCATTGCATCTGGTCCCATCACTTCATGGCAAATAGATGGGGAAACAATGGAAACATTGAGAAACTTTATTTTGGGGCGTTCCAAAATCACTGCAGATGGTGACTGCAGCCAGGAAATTAAAAGATGATTTCTCCTTGGAGGAAAAAGTATGACCAACCTAAATAACATATTAAAAAGCAGAGACATTACTTTGCCAACAAAAGTCCATCTAGTCAAACTGTGGTTTTTCCAGTAGTCATGTATGGATGTGAGAGTTGAACTATAAAGAAAGCTGAGTGCCCAAGAATTGATGCTTTTGAACTGTGGTGTTGAAGAAGACTCTTGAGAAACCCTTGGACTGCAAGATCAAACCAGTCAATCCCAAAGGAAATCAGTCCTGAATATTCACTGGAAGAACTGATGCTGAAGCTGAAGCTTCAATACTTTGGCCACCTGAGGCAAAGAGCTGACTCATATGAAAAGCGCTGATGCTGGGAAAGACTGAAGGCAGGAGGAGAAGTGGATGACAGAAGATGAGATGATGGGATGGCATCACTGACTCAATGGACATGAGTCAGAGCAATCTCTGGGAGTTGGGTGATAGACTGGGATGCCTGGTGTGCTGCAGTCCATGGGATTGCAAAGAATCAGAGATGACTGAGCCTCTGAACTGAATAGAACTTAGAGGTGTAGCAGTTTGAAGTGATGACTGGGAATTGTAGTAGACATAGAGTGAAAGAAATAAGCAGATCTAGGAAATGATAATCCTAATTCAGGGATTGGTACCTTATACAAATCAGGTCTATAGTTCATGGGTGGAGAAACAGACAGACATTGTGATTCAGATATCAAGATCTTTAATTAATGTCATTGGTAAATTTAAAGATTTTGTTATTAGTAGATAACACAATATTTTTTTTAAAGTATAGAATAGTAAACTAAATGCCACAAGCCCAACAAGATAATTTTGCTTGGTTACTATCTTATTTAGTTTTTAAAGAAAATAGTGATTAAATTCCCGGCCCGGGGTCATGGGGCAAGGGGAAATGTCTCTGAATGGCAAAGAACTCATCACCATAACCTGAGATCCATTTGTGTGGTAAACTTGACCAATTGTTGGTGTGGCCAAAGGGCAGCCTTTTTTTGTGGAAACAAAGTCCTTAGTGAAAAGCTAGACTTCGTTTTGAGCAAGGAAAGGTTAGAAAAGTAAGTGAGCTTATGCTTTACTAATAAGAATCTTAAGAAAGCATACTGGAGAGAAAGAGAGATTAAGGATTTTGGTCAGAGAAAAAGGAAAAATAAAGTAATTGGAGATCACAGGGGAGAGGATAAGATGATGAGAGTGGAGAGTGAGAGCTTGAAATTTGTGTTGATTCTAAGGAAGTAAGCAAGAAGAGTCTTCATGTATTTAGCTGTTTGTCAGGCTAACACAAATCAGTGACCTCTAGATGGTATAAACAGGTTACTTTGAATTCAGCTGGAGCTAGGATCTCATTTTCCTTCAATCTTCAGGGATGGAAACCAGTAGGCTGTGAAGAATGACTCCGGTGGCTGTGCAGCCAGTCAGGCCTGACAGGGGCTGGGATTTGGCTCTGTCCTTGCTGTTTTGGTGAAGTGTTTGCAAAACTACATGAAGAGTCTTATTTAAGAGTTTTGGACAAATTAAAATTTATGTCGTTCCCAAAGTGTTGGGTGGGAATAAAGTCCCATTTTCTTTGTGGCTAATAAAATGGATTTAAACTCAGGACTTCCCTGGTAGGCCAGGGGATGCGACTCTGGGTTTCCACCTGGTGGGTCATGGTGTTGGGGGAGTATGTAAGTTCCTCGGTTCTGTCTCGCCACAGCAAAAGTTTGAAGGAAAACGTTTTTCCTACTCTAACTACCTAACATTCCTCCCTCAAGACATGGGAGGCCCAGTTCTTTAGGAACAGGGTTGCTGAGGTCCCTCTGGCTACTTCCTGCTGAGCTGGGATGGCAAGGGGCATTGGGCCTCCCATTCTTACTAGTCTCAAGCCTCAGAGTCCTTATAGCTGTGTCCATCTAAGGGTGAGTGCCATTTCCCATGGTCAGCTATAGTTTCAAATATCCTTGTTGAACTGGCATGTTGTAGCTTGTTGACCTGGGCAGAGACAAAACGGGTTAGACAATCAATAATACATGGAACAGCCATAAGCAGCATCAATGTGGTGATAACAAGGGTTAGTAGGGGCATTAGCCACCTCCAAATTTCCCCTCGCCAGGAGAAGGATCCCCAAAGGGAGATTGTAGCCACCCTGAGAACCCTCCAGCTCATTCTTTGAGATCTAGTAGGATCTGAATGTTTTTAGGCTTTCTTTAACTTAGTTGGAGGTATTTACCAAGAAACAACACATCTCATTCAGGATGGCTCATGTCCCTCCTTGTTCAGGGATCAGAAGATCTATCTCCTGTCTATGGCTCTTCAGAGCTATCCTGAGAAATCTTATCCCCAGAAAATTAATTTTGGGGGTGTTCATTAGAATGGCACTCATTTGCAGTCCTGAATAGGTATCTGAGATCTCCCAGGGGCTCACAGGTGTATTGAGTGTCCTCTTCTGTTTTCTTCCGTGGCTTGACTCATGAGTAGTGAATCTAGGAGTCATGTCCTGGAAACTTGACTACCATGGGGGTAGAAAGTATTACAGGGTAGAGGCCCTTCCATGTGGGCTGGAGTCGAGCTTTTAGGGACCCATCTTTCCAGACTTTAATTAGGATGTGAGTCCCTGGAACATATAATAGTGGCTCTTTAGAGTCTTTTGGTCCTGGCTGATACCTCACAAGCGTATATCCTATTGGAATTGCCCAATAGCCATGGCATAAGACTGGAGGGTCTGAGCCTCTGGATCTAGGAAGAGGTCATTGACATAAACAAAAGGTCTCGCATATAGCATCTCATAAAACTGAGACCAACCTGTTCCTTAGGGGCAATATGGTGTGGAGAGCTATTGGTAAATTTTCCTTCCATCTCAAGGAGGTCTCCTGAGTTATCTTTTTTATCGCTGATTTTAAGAATTGGTTGGCTCTTTCTACTTTTCCTGAAGACTGAGGCCTCCAGGCACAATGGAGGTAATAAGTAATGCCCAATGCTTTAGAGACACCTTAGGTGACCTTAGAAGTAAACGAAGTCCCATTGGCACTTTGTAATGACCTGGGCAGACCAAATCTCTGAATGATTTCATGGAGCAGTTTTTTTTAAACCACCTCCTCAGCTTTCTCAGTCGGGGTGGGAAAGCCTTCAATCCATCCTGTGAATGTATCTGTCATGACTAATAGGTATTTATACCCTTGGGAAACTGGCATCTGGGTGAAGTTCAACTGCCAGCCCTCTCCTGGGTAGGTTCCATGTCATTGGATGGGCTGTGCTAGCTGGGGTCTTCGAGCTCCTTGGTGGTTGTTTTTTATGGCAAGTGGGACAAGAGGAGACTACTTGCCTTATAGTTGTTTGGAGGCTTGTTCCTCTAAAGGACTGAAAGGTAATCTAGTAATCTTTGGAGGGCCTTTTCACCTAAATGAGTGGTGGCATGTAAGGAGTTAACCAACTTCCATTGGAGGTTCCCAACTAGAAAAAGGAGTCCCTCCTTTTAGAACCATGCTATATGATCTTTTTGAAAGCCCCACTCTTAGCTTTAAGAGTCTCACCTTTAGTATATGAAGGAGATTCTGGCAAATTAGTCTGTGGAACTAAGGTGGCAACCCCTATTAGGTCATTGTTTCATAATGCTACAATCTTACCTGCCTGGTCAGGTGATTGGTTCCCTGATGTCACTTCTGTGCTCCTTTTTTGGTGTCCTTTACAGTGGAAGACTGAAACCTCAGTGGGCAGATGGACTGCCCCTAAGAGCCTAAGGATTTGGTCACCATATTTGACTGGGGACCCTTGGGTGGTCAAGTAGCCTCTTTATTTCCAAATAGCACCATATGCACGTAGCACCAGAAAGGCATAGTTGAAGTCAGTATAAATGGCTACTCATTTTTCTTTTCTCAGGTCTAAAGTTCGAGTCAGGGCTATGAGCTCAGCTAATTGGGCTGAAGTACCTGGTGGCAAAAGTTTAGCCTCTATGGTCTCAAAATTGGAGACTACTGCATATCCTTTTACCATTCAAGACAAAGCTACTTCCATCAGTGTACCAGACTTCCTCAGGATTGGTCAGAGGATCTTCTGACAATCCCTCTCAGAGTTTTGTCCAGTGGTCCAAGGTTTCTAGGCAAGAGTGAGAGAGCAGAGAGCCCTCCGGGGTAGGCAGGAGGGTGGGTGGGTTAAGAACCTCACAAGGGGATATAGTCAGTCCTGGATTTTCCTTCAGCACTACTTGATATCTGAGGATCCTCTGATAAGACATCCATAAATGGCTTCTCTCTTTCAGGAGTTGTTTCTCTTGGTGGCTGGTAAAAATAGTTTGCTCCCAAAAGAGAGTTTTAAAGCATCTTCTATCAGGACTTCAATAGCTGCAAGATTTCAAAGGCAAGGAAAGATCTCTTTCCAATAAGGGAGTAGGACACTCAAGGACCACCAGAAACTAGTGGGAAAATATTTGTCCACCCAGCAAAGAAGTGCTTAGGTGAATATTTTTGTAACTGTTTTTCCTGCATAACCCAAAATAGTACAGGTTTGGAAGGAGAAGTCTATGGAGTAGTCTCAGGAGACTTCTTGTGTCAAGCAAGAAATTCTCAGACCTACATGCCACATCCAGTTGCACCCTTGGCTCCAGCCCCGTGATGATTATCTGTGACAGATCGGTTGGCTGGAGTAGGCCACTCCAGTCCTGTTGAACTATTGTGAGGGAAGGCTTGGCACTTGACCTTGAGGTTCTTGTGTTCCCAGGGCAGAGTGCCGCCCAATGTCCCAATTGATCACATTTGTAACAAGCCATTTTAGGAGACTTGTCACAGTTTGGACACTCTTTGGCATAATGTCCCACCTGTCTACAGATTAGGCCTTTGCCTTGTGCCTTGTTCTTCAAGGACTCGGGGTTTGTTGTAGGACTTTTCTGGAGGGCAGCCAGCATCTGGGCATGCTTCTTTCCTTTTCTCCCTCTCCTGGGCCTTGGCCTCCCTCTCCTGTTCTCTGATATAAAAGGTATTGGTGGCCGTATGGACCATCTCATCTAAAGAAGGACCAGGGTCCTGCTGTTGTAGCTGTTGTAACTATTCTGATGTCTGATGCACACTGGGACACGAATTTGTCCTTTAAAATCACCTGTCCCTCATAAGAGTCTAAGTCCAGATTGGTAAATTTCAGAGGGCCTCTTTTGACCTTTCCAGAAAGGCAATGGGGGTTCTCACTGGGCTCCTGAGTTATTGCTGAGATCAGGCACAGTCCCATAACTAATAGGCTTCCTTTTATTTTTATGGATGGACTTCCTTAGGGGTAAGTCTTTCTGAAGCTCATCCTACCCAGTACTGTTGCAACCTGAGAGCCAGGCATCCCCAGGTCACGGTACAGATCCCCAGGCAGGCTGAGGTGTGACAGTCTCCTGGAGGTTGAATGCCTGGCCAGGTCAAGGCAGGTTGGCCTCCTGACAATTAGGTCCCTGGGCAGGTCAAGGCATGTCGACCTCCTGGAACCCCTGGACTGGCAGATCCCTGACAGGTTGAGGCATGACAATCTTTCAAGGACCAGCTTCCTAGGCAGGTCAAGGCAGGTCGACCTCTTGGGACCCCTGGACTGGTGGATCCCTGGGCAGGTTGAGGCTCAGCCTCTCAGGGACCAGATCCCTAGGCAGATTGAGTCAGGTCGATCTCCTAGGATCATGGGCTGGTGGATCCCCGAGCAAGCTGAGGCATAACAACCTCCTAAGGACGAGATCCCTAGGCAGGTCGAGGCAGGTTGACCTTCTGGGACTCTCAGGCTGGAGTTGGGGATCCCCAAGGTCTCCAGCGTGATCAGTGCTGGGTAGGATTAAGGTATTGTAATCTTAACTCATTGCTAGTTTGTCCACTGCAAATGGGAATAGACATCATGATGTAAAGCAATCCAAGTCTGTACCCTGAGACTTGGAGCCTGGTGAAACAGCCATACACCTTATCCTCTTATTGCTCTGAGGGAATGTAAGTCACTGATTTCCTCCCTTAGTCCTCCATAAGAACAGCTTAGGGTGTTTCCCATGGTAAACAGTTCATTGTCATAGACCCACTTTAGGTAATTACAGAAGTAATGATAAAGGAGCAGGTTATCTAGTCCTGTTAGGGGCATTAGGAGTATTTTAATAATGTGTGGTACTTCATTGTGGTTTTGATTTGCATTTCTCTGATAATGAGTGACGTTGAGCACCTTTTCATGTGTTTGTTAGCCATCTGTATGTCTTCTTTAGAGAAATGTCTGTTTAGTTTTTTGGCCTATTTTTTGATTAGGTCATTTATTTTTCTGGAATTGAGTTGCAGGAGTTGTTTGTATATTTTGAGATTAATTGTTTGTCAGTTGCTTCATTTGCTTTTATTTTCTCCCATTCTGCAGGCTCTCTTTTCACCTTGCTTATAGTTTCCTTCATTTTGCAAAAGTTTTAAGTTTAATTAAAGCTTTTGTTTATTTTTGTTTTTATTTCCATTACT
This sequence comes from Bos taurus, assembly GCF_002263795.3. Classification (NCBI taxonomy): domain Eukaryota; kingdom Metazoa; phylum Chordata; class Mammalia; order Artiodactyla; family Bovidae; genus Bos; species Bos taurus. The sequence goes on along the minus strand of NC_037344.1, from coordinate 25,477,302 downwards.
CTGGGAGGTGGGTCATAGAGGATCCTGCTGTGATTTTTATCAGAGAGTGTTTTGCCTATGTTTTCCTCTAGGAGTTTTATAGTTTCTGATCTTACATTTAGATCTTTAATCCATTTTGAGTTTATTTTTGTATATGGTGTTAGAAAGTGTTCTAGTTTCATTCTTTTACAAGTGGTTGACCAGTTTTCACAGCATCACTTTTTAAAGAGATTGCCTTTTCTCCATTGTATATTCTTGCCTCCTTTGTCAAAGATAAGGTGTGTGGGTTTATCTCTGGGCTTTCTATTTTGTTCCATTGATCTATATTTCTGTCTTTGTGCCAGTACCATACTGTCTTGATGACTGTAGCTTTGTAGTATAGCCTGAAGTCAGGTAGGTTGATTCCTCCAGTTCCATTCTTCTTTCTCAAGATGGCTTTGGCTATTTGAGGGTTTTTGTATTTCCATACAAATTGTGAAATTATTTGTTCTAGTTCTGTGAAAAATAACATTGGTAGCTTGATAGGGATTGCATTGAATCTATAGATTGCTTTGGGTAGTATACTCATTTTCACTATATTGATTCTTCCAATCCTTGAACATGGTATATTTCTCCATCTATTTGTATCATCTTTGATTTCTTTCATCAGTGTTTTATAGTTTTCTATATATAGGTCTTTTGTTTCTTTAGGTAGATTTATTCCTAAGTATTTTATTCTTTTCATTGCAATGGGAATGGAATTGTTTCCTTAATTTCTCTGTTTGCTCATTGTTAGTGTATAGTAATGCAAAGGATTTCTGTGTGTTAATTTTATATCCTGCAACTTTACTATATTCATTGATTAGCTCTAGTAATTTTCTGGTGGAGTCTTTAGGGTTTTATATGTAGAGGATCATGTCATCTGCAAACAGTGAGAGTTTTACTTCATTCCTGTCAGAATGGCTGCTATCCAAAAATCTACAAACAATATATGCTGGAGAGGGTGTGGAGAAAAGGGAACCCTCTTACACTGTTGGTGGGAATGCAAACTAGTACAGACACTATGGAGAACAGTGTGGAGATTCCTTAAAAAGCTGGAAATAGAACTGCCATATGATGCAGCAATCCCACTGCTGGGCATACACACTGAGGAAACCAGAACTGAAAGAGACACATGTACCCCAATGTTCATTGCAGCACTGTTTACAGTAGCCAGGACATGGAAGCAACCTAGATGTCCATAGGCAGATGAATGGATAAGAAAGCTGTGGTTCATATACACAATGGAATATTACTCAGCCATTAAAAAGAATACATTTGAATCAGTTCTAATGAGGTGGATGAAACTGGAGCCTAGTATACAGAGTGAAGTAAGTCAGAAAGAAAAACACCAATACAATATACTAACGCATATATATAGAGTTTAAAAAGATGGTAACGATGACTCTGTATGTGAGACAGCAAAAGAGACACAGATGTATAGAACAGTCTTTTGGACTCTGGGAGAAAGCGAGAGTGGGGTGACTTTAGAGAATAGCATTGAAACATGTATATTATCATATGTGAAACAGATCACCAGTCCAGGTCTGATGCATGAGACAGAGTGCTCAGAGCTGGTGCACTGAGATGACCCTGAGGGATGGGATGAGGAGGGAGGTAGGAGAGGGGTTCAGGATGGGGAACACATGTACACCCATGGCTGATTCATGTTAATGTATGGCAAAACCCACTACAATATTGTAAAGTAATTAGCCTATAATTAAAATAAATAAATTAAAAACAAATAATAAGTGTGGTAGAGTGATGTTGCCTACAAGGGGGCAGGGTGCTGGTTGTTGGAGTTAGTAAGTGGCTTAAGAACAAATTGATAAAAGGCAACAAACCAGATGTTCCATAAAAGTGGAGTGAAGATTTGATCCAGGGGTAGGTTTGTAATTTTAGGAGAAGAGTGACAAGGATTTGGGAAACATTCTGTAGGTCTAATTCCCAAAGTGGCAAACATTATCCCCGGAAGTCCGATTGTCCTTGAAGGGATTGCACCAACAGATGGACTTCTAGCAGGCATTGTGTGCCTGTCACCCACCTCAGTGGGTTCACTGAGAGATGCCATTCTTGCACATGTTGTAGGAAACATGGAAGATGAAGGCCTGACTATCTAGAGAGATTGGCTATTATACAGTATTTCTCTCCCAAGGGCCAGCTATTTTCTGGGTTGTCCCTCCAGAATATTGTAGACGCAACATCGTGGACCCAGATGGGGCTCAGAAAAAGAGCATAAAACAGGAGGTAAGGGGGCAGGGCAAAACTTTTGAAAAAATTGACATAGCCCAAGGGCATAACATAAACTGATTAAAGATTAAAATCAGATGGGTCCAAGATGGCAAGTCAAATTTAACTAAATCTTGATCCTCAATCTGCAAGCTAGATGACACACCCAGAGGCGCTAGGACAGTTCCCAGGCACTGTTAAAAGCCCCAGGAGTGGGTGGTTCTCTAATTGTTGGAATGATCCTCCCACTCATTAGCATATGAAATCACCCAGCTTGCAAAAACTAACCACACCACATTCTATGGCCACAGCACTTGCCCTATGTAATGGCTTACACTCTTGGAGTGTGCTCCTCTCTGAATCTGAACAAATCCACCTCCTACCTATCGCTGTGTCTCTCACTGAATTTTTTTCAATGAGACATCAAGAACCTGAGCTTCATTAGGTCCTGAAATCAGGCACCGTGTGTTTTGTCTGGGCTCAAGTCCCAGTCGGATACGACTGAGTGATTAAGCATAGCACAGAGTTCCTGCAACGTGGATTTGAGTCCCAATCATAGGTGAACAGTTTGAAGTACAACGTTCAGAAATGGAAAGATGATGACCTGCCCAATACTTCATAAGTAGTGGCATAGATAGAAAGAAGAGCTGAAGGATGGGAGGAAAAAGCAGTGGGAAAAAACGTGCCAAGGAATCCCCTTCTTAACCTGCCAGAAAATACCTGACCTGTGCTCCCAGTTTTCATTGGACTGATCCTTGACACAAAGATTAAGGACAGAAGAACCCCCACCAACTTGGGCAACAGCCACTAGAATGCAGAGGATAGTTGAGCCTTCAGGACCCACTGGGGAGTAGCCTCTTTAGAGTCCCTCAATTCCACCCACTGCTGCTTGCTTGTTCGACGAGGGTTCAAGGAAACAAGAAACAAGAGATTGTAAAGGAATTAAGACAGTGTTAGACATATGTCCTTCCAGACATAGGGGTGAGGACTTCCTACCCCAACTGGAGGTCTTATAGATTCTAAGACTGAGCCCTGTCAGCTTTCTGCCGAGTTTGTTTTTGCTGTCCAATTTCCAGCAAGCTGGGCTTATTGTCACTTCCCCTGCACTGGGTTTTCTTCACATTCAGTTTCCACCGTGGGAGCTTTCATCGAGTTGGGTTTCTGCTGTGCTTGGCCTCTGCCTTGTGGGGGCCGAACCGAGGTTATTCCAGCCAGGTTAAATCAGAGTCATGCCACCATATATGCTGAGGGAGTGTGTAATTTCCTCAGGTCTGTCTTGCTGCAGCAGAAATTTGAAACAACAGATGGGCCAGTGTTATAGCTCAGTTTTATTTAGAAAGCAAAGTAAAATACATCCTTGAAGGGTGAGGGTGGGCTTACCCAAAAGATGGGAAGAGAAGAGAAGCCAGAAGCTCAATTTTGGCATCTCTTTTTATGTTTTTTCTCCTCCCCCTGAGCCTGCCCTATGTAAACTGGGCTAGCCAGGAGGGTTCTTTGCTTTGCCTGACTGAGGTCCTCACTCAGGTGTTTGAACTTTGTTCTATTTTCATGGGCTTTTCCATTCTTTGTCTTTTAGCTACTGCTGTTCTGGACTCCTTTTTCCTATTCTAACTACCTGGCAATGAGAACTAAGATTTTACACGCGGCATGGCCAAAAAACAAACAAAACAAACAAACAAACAAAAATACACCAAATACAACTCTACAGTAAACAAAATATTTTTTTTAATTTTTTAAAAAAGGGATTTTTCACTCACAGAATTTACAGATAATCTACATACAAAAAAGCATGAAGCAACAAACTTAAAAGCATGACAAATGTCTACCTTATTACTTTATTTTAAAGGGAATATATTACAGGAAAACGTTGGGGGAAGATGGTAGTAAATAAATATACTAGGTCTTTTCAACCCAAAACATTTGTTAGTCTTTAGAAAATTTTATTTGAAAAAAATCAATGTTTTTTTATCATCATGGCCTCAAAACATACCTCCCCCCATATATTGGTGTTTAAAAAATTTCAAAGTATAAAATTGTTTAAAATGTAAGTGTAATATATATATAGCTGAGCTCCAAAGAATTGATGCTTTTGAATTGTGGTGCCAGGGAAGACTCTTGAGAGTCCTTGGACAGCAAGGAGATCAGACCAGTCAATCCTAAAGGAAATCAGTCCTGAATATTCATTGGAAGGACTGATGCTGAAGCTGAAGCTCCAATATTCTGGCCACCTGGGGCAAAGAGCTGACTCATTAGAAAAGACCCTGATGCTGGGAAAGACTGAGGGCTGGAAGAGAAGGGGATGACAGAGGATGAGATGGTTGAATGGCATCATTGACTCAATGGACATGAGCTTGAGCAAACTCTGGGAGACAGCAAAGCCTAGCATGCTGTAGTTCATGGAGTTGCAAAGAGTCAGCCATGACTAAGCAACTGAACAACATAAAAGTAAGCAATGTATACAACTAATATATTAAATAGCATTTAATTCTCTATATTTAAATAAATATTAATTATACATTTAATATACTTTTTAATATTCTGTGTTGATTCTTTTCCAGAAGAGTTTTTCTTAAACAACTGAAATCTTTTGGTTTCTTTAAAAAAAAATCTAAATTGATATTATTCCTAGAAAATGTTGAGTGTGGCTGATTTTTTATAAATAAAATAAATGGTAACTGTGTTTAGTAGATAACTTTAAAGTGTGGGATTTTATTTCTTTTCTTTAAAATGACCAGTGTACGCTTTTTGTTTTTGTTCTTTTGCAACAGTGTTAATTAATTTTCAAAAACTTTCTTGTTACTCATTTTAGTTTTTAATTTAGTACTCTTATATATATCCATTCATCCATGTCTGGGACTTTAGAATAATTATGAAATACTTTATATTACCAATGTGTTTTGTCTATTGAGTATGTTCTGAGTATTAGAATTACATACTATAGAATAAATCATTAGAGTCTAGAAGAAGGATTCAATGGACGAAATGGAAATAAAATGAAAATTTCCTAGGTTCTCTTTTTCTTTCTATTCCTAAAATAATTGTTTGGTATTTGACCTCTGACCAGGAAATAGCCACTCCACTCTGTTCAGAGATGCCTAATAATTCTTTCAGTTCAGTTCAGTCCCTCAGTCATGACTTACTCTTTGTGACTCCGTGGACTGCAGCATGCCAGGCTTCCCTGTCCATCACCAACTCCTGGAGCTTGTTCAAACTCAGGTCCATTGAGTTGGTGATGCCATTCATCCATCTCATCCTGTCTTCCCCTTCTCCTCCTGCCTTCAATTTTTTCCAGCATCAGGTCTTTTCTAATAAGTCGGTTCTTTGCATCAGGTGGCCAAAGTATTGTAGTTTCGGCTTCAACATCAGTCCTTCCAATGAATATTCAGGACTGATTTTCTTTAGGATGGGCTGGTTGGATCTCCTTGCAGTCCAAGGGACTCTCAAGAGTCTTCTCCAACACCATAGTTCAAATGCATCAATTCTTCAGCACTCAGCTTTCTTTATGGTCCAACTCTCACATCCATACATGAATACTGGAAAAACCATAGCTTTGACTAGATAGAACTTTGTCAGCAAAGTAATGTCTTTGCTTTTTAATATGCTGTCTAGGTTGGCCATAGCTTTTCTTCCAAGGAGTAAGCATCTTTTAATTTTATGGCTGCAATCACCATCTGCAGTGATTTTGGAGCCCCCAAGAATAAAGTCTGTCACTGTTTCCATTGTTTCCCCATCTATTTGTCATCACTTTCATCAAGAGACTCTAGTTTCTCTTTACTTTCTGCCATAAGAGTGGTTTTATCTGCATATCTGAGGCTATTGACATTTCTCCCAGCAATCTTGATTCCAGCTTGTGCCTTAGCCAGCCTGGCAATTTGCGTGTTGTACTCTGCATATAAATTAAATAACCAGGGTGACAATATACAGCCTTGACATACTCTTTTCCCAATTTGGAACCAGTCCGTTGTTCCATGTCTGGTTTTAACTGTTGCTTCTTGACCTGAATACAGATTTCTCATGAGGCAGATAAGATGGTCTGGTCTGCCCATCTCTTGAAGAATTTTCCACAGTTTGTTGTGATCCACACAGTCAAAGGCTTTAGCATAGTCTATGAAGCAGAAATTATTCTGACATTCTCTTGCTTTTTCTATGATCCAGTAAGTGTGCTCTTTGTTTAAGACCTACTTGATGTCCAGAAAGCTTGTAGAATCTTTTACTATGAGACTTTCTTGCTATGATTTTCCCAGAAAAGACACGATATTTTTCATGAAAAAGAAAAATCCCAGTCTTCAAAGATTTAACCTCAGTTTCAGACATGGCTCTCACACTGTTTTGGTGAGCTCAAATCTTATTCATGTAGCTTCCTGATGAGAATAATGCTTTTTTATGCTTTTTCTGTTTCTTATGTCACCATGTCAGTAACTCTTAAATCAAAACATTAAAGAAGATTTAAAAGTATGAAAAATTAGATACAATAATGATTTTATAAAGTCTTACTATGAAAGAATTCTCTAAAGTGATTTAGGAAGCTGCATCTATAGAATTTTATGGAAAAAATGTTAATGTGTTGCATTCAAGTTCTTGATCATTTCTGCTCCTGCAATATAATAAAAGTTTAAGTAATTGAAATCTAGACAGTCTAAATTACAAATTAATCTTAAAATTTGGTTATGCTATTCATTCTGTTCTCATTTATGCAGAGGCAAGCTTATAATTAGTTTAGCAAATTTCCCCTTTATATCAGTCTACTTATTAATTACCTCATAGTGTTTCTCCTTTGGAACAACTCACTTTATAATTAGTCAGCAGTAAGAGTTAGAAATATACCAACAATTATTATTACATAAATGTCTGTCTTAATTATAACAGTAATAAGGGTATTAATTTCTATGTTTGGCATATACCATTTGCTGGGTCTTGAGCTAAATTTGTTAACTATATTAAGTTATTTGATCCTTACCAAAATCCTATGAATGGAATACTGCTATTATTTTCCTTTTACAGATGTAAAAACTGAGTGTTAGAAAGTTTAAATTGATCGTTCTTAATTTTATGGGACAATATTAGAATTGAAACATAAATTCTGGCATGTTCACTTCAGATAACAAATTCATAAATATTATTCTATCATCTTAAATAGGCCAATAAAGTGACATACAAAAGTGATTTATTAAGTAATGTCTTCATTATATCAGGAGATATTATTTGACTCCTTATTTCTCTTTATTGTATGATATATTGATGAGTTACATATATCTTGGGCTAAATGGTGTGATAGAAAGCATTCAGGTCAGAAATCAGTCTTTTCTGACACTCCTTCATCTTTCCAAGCTTGATTCTTTTTTTGCATCTTTGAAAAATAATATGGATCCTTCAACTATTGGAGAGGATGACATGAGACAATATAATCTATGCATTGTATGTACATACTGATTACTAACATTAAGTAGCTAATCTATATGACATAAAGTCCAAGTTATCTGGAATAAAGAACAGAAAAATGAGAAACATTATATATATTAATAAAATCTTAAAATTTGTTTTCTGACTCATATCTTTACTTTTCATGTTTCTTCAGCCTTATTCTGTAAACTTGCATGAAGAACTAAAATCATTATTATTGATAGTAAATGGCCAGTATGTTGCCTCATCTCCTTGAACATATGAGTGGATGCTTTCCTTATCCTCCTGGGGCTCTGATACTCTACTTGGGGCAACAACATTTTCCCTCATCATTACTAGACATAAGCCAACCTTGTATTGTCCCAAATCTAGTGATCTTAGGACTTTTTTGCTCAGAAGGAGAATGGAAAGGAAAAAAAGATAAAAGAGACTATCTCCCTAAATACAATTGAATAAATAAATACATAGTTGTGCCTGACTCTGCAACCCCATGGGCTGTAGTCTGCCAGACTCCTCTATCCATGGAACTCTCCAGGTAAGAATACTGGGTAACCATTCCCTTATCCAGGGGATCGATCTTCCCAACCAAGAGACTGCACCTGGGTCTCCTGCATTGCAGACAGATTCTTTACCATCTGAGCCACCAGGGAAGTCCATATAGCTAAAGAAATTCTGGTATATAAACAGGAAGTGATGTGTTTGTTTGCATTAAAGCATGCTTGACTGATAACTCAATACCTTCCTGAAATACCTGCATTTCATCAGAGGAGAAAAACTTTTCTTAAAAAGAAATGAATATCTAACACTGAAGTCCATGAATTAGAAAACTGACAGAACTTTTCTCCAACGAATATATATTCTTTGAAAGGAATTTGTTAGATGTTTGGTATATGTGAACTTCAGGTTTCCTGGACATTAAATCCTTAAGGCAGCCATCTGTTTTCTTACATAAAATATGATTCTGACTAAAAGCCCTATGTCAAGACTTAGGAGTCTGGTGAAATAAGAATTACATACATAAAAGAAGTAAAATACAACACTATTTCAAGATACAATAGTCTATAGGGTTTCAGATAACTATCCTGATATCTAGGCATTGTTCTAAACAATTTACACATACTAATTCAATTTGCATCACAATATTAGGAAATAGGTTACTTTCTCATTATACAAGTGAAGAAACTGAAACACAGATAATATTAAAACTGCTCTCAAGTTGTATACAGCTGGCAGAACCTAGGCACCCAACATTGGTAACCACCACGCAACACTGCTTTTTGGTAAGTCAGCAGACATGCTTATTGTTTTGTGCAGGATCAGAAACTCCTCTGATATCCCAGTATCTTTTAATATTAGCAAAGCAAGCACAAGAAACCTACAGGAATTACCATAAATGGTAGTTTTGTTATCAAACTTTAGAGTTTTCACCCTTGAATCATCAGAAGAGCACTTATCTGTGAACAGAGAAAATAGACCTTTACTTTTATCTGTCCTTTTAAGGTAATAAGTGTGATAACATTTTTTCTTTTTTTCACTAGGGCAGCTTGCTTATTTCTGACTTTCCTTATTTTTTATAGAAAAAGTTAAAACTTGGCAGATGTTTTTCCACTGACAACATAGCGAATTGTATCACTTTTCAGCAGAAAGGTGTGTGAATAGAATGGGTCAACCTAAATAAACTCTGAATAAACAATCCCTTTCTAGACAAAGCTCCTTGTTTAAACTACTTCTGAACCTTTAAATTCTCCAAACCTTTTGATTTTTGAGTTAATTAAATTTTCTGAACTGATTCAGAAAATATTTTTCATTAAAATATAATGAAGAAACATAATGTTTTCATTTATATGTTTTTTTTTCCCTTTAATGCTCTCAACAATCTCATCTATATTAAATAATATTTTAGTAGACAATGTAACATAAGGAATCAGAATGTATTTTTATTTTAATTTATTATAATATAATATCACTATAATATAATGAATAAAACCATTATGATATAGTTATAATATAATATAATTATATACCAGTTTTCTACCTTGTAGTATCCTTGAGAATTTTTTTAACATCTCTATCTATTTTGATTGCATATAAAGGCTTTCATCAGCATCAAAGTGCATTATAAATCCCATTTCTACATAGTAGTAAGCTGTGAAGTTTCAGTGTTTAAGAAAATGTGATAACATCTCTTAAAAAGATAATATTGCTCTTTCTATACTGCATCTCATCAGAGTGTCTCAAGGCAATTAACTATAAATGGGAAGACACTGTTTTCAGGGAAAGTTTTTTCACAGTTAGAAACAGGTACATCCATTTCACAGTTGGAAATATTGGCAACAGAATGAGATTATATAAGTTCCTAGAAGTCTATGTTTTGCTAAGAATAGTCCTTGCATTTTATAGATTTATTCAAGTTCTAATCACTAAACAATTCTTCCTCCTTTTCTGTATAATTCAGTCCACAAACTGATGTTTCTATGCACCATTTTATAGTGCAATACAAAATTTAAGAATATCAGTGCAGTGTAGTCCATTCAGCTGAACCTTGGACAAAGATGTGAGAAAAAGAATTTCTAGTGTTTTCTCAACAATTTTTTAATTATGAAACTCTAAATAAGTATTTTGCATTTTAAAATCTTGATTTGAAACACCAAGTTATTGACTTGATTTCCTTGCCATGGTGAAAGGGTTTTTAGGAAAACAAGCAGAATAAAAGAATACAAATTGAAACCACCATTATTAAATATACACCATAATAATGAATATAATGAATATAACAATGATGATGATAAAGGAAGCAGTATATTTGATAATAACTGACAAATTCCCTTCAATACATAACCATTAAAATGTTGTTTATAATTTGTGGCTATTGTGTTAAAAGCCCAAAGAATCGTTGCATTTTGCTTTTTGTGAACTATATGATGATTCATTCTTCCTGAAACTATATGAAATTTTAGTAAAAACATGGCACCTTTCATTATTTTTGAAACATAAAAGATATTGTAGCATGAACTGAATCCTCTTAATACTTAATAACAATGATTTCTTGATGAAGATATAAAAATGTGTTATGTGTAGACCCATAACATCTCATAATTTTATCATCAATTTCACATAATTTCCCCAGATGGGTTCAGAGTTATTTGGAGTGGAACCATCCATATAAATGTGGTACATGGCTGCCAATAACACCAGCATCATGACTTTTAAGATCTCTGTATGATTATCATGAGTTCAGTTTTCACAGTTTAACCACGGAAAATCTGTCTCTATCCCCAAACCGGTTTAAAAGTAAGTGAGCTAAGTTAAAAGCAGAGATATTACTTTGCCAACAAAGGTCCATATAGTCAAAAGGTCCTACCAGTAGTCATGTATGGATGTGACAGTTGGACCATAAAGAAAGCTGAGCACCAAAGAATCGATTCTTTTGAACGGTGGTGTTGGAAAAGACTTTTGAGAGTCCCTTGGGCCACAAGGAGATCAAACCAGTCAATTCTAAAGGAAATCAGTCCTGAATATTCACTGGAAGTACTAATGCTGAAGTTGAAGCTCCAATACTTTGGCCACCTGATGTGAAGAAAAGACTCATTAGAAAAGAGCCTGATGTTGGGAAAGATTGAGGGTGGGAGGAGAAGGAGATAACAGAAGATGAGTTGGTAGGATGGCATCACCTGCTCGATGGACATGAGTTTGAGTAAGTTCCAGGAGTTGGTGATACACAGGGAAATCTGGTGTGCTGCAGTCCATGGGGTCACAAAGAGCTGGACACGACTGAGCGACTGAACTGACTAACTGACTGAAGTTGAAAGGAAAAGAAGACAGGGAAGCTTTTTCTTCTCTGCTACATTTTCACTTCTTTTAGCTTAAATATAAAAAAAATATTAAACTGAGCTTATAAATGAATCTCAAATTCATTCCTCTCCTTTTCTACTGCCTTTTGATCATTCGCTGTCATGTCCAACTGTGACTCCTTCAGATCAGATCAGTCACTCAGTCGTGTCCGACTCTTTGCGACCCCATGAATCGCAGCACGCCAGGCCTCCCTGTCCATCACCAACTCCTGGAGTTCACTCAGACTCACGCCCATTGAGTCAGTGATGCCATCCAGCCATCTCATCCTCTGTCGTCCCCTCCTCTTGCCCCCAATCCCTCCCAGCATCAGAGTCTTTTCCAATGAGTCAACTCTTTGCATAAAGTGGCCAAAGTACTGGAGTTTCAGCTTCAGCATCAGTCCTTCCAAAGAAATCCCAGGGCTGATCTCCCTCAGAATGGACTAGTTGGATCTCCTTGCAGTCCAAGGGACTCTCAAGAGCCTTCTCCAACACCACAGTTCAAAAGCATCAATTCTTCGGCGCTCAGCCTTCTTCACAGTCCAACTCTCACATCCATACATGACTACTGGAAAAACCATGGACGGACCTTTGTTGGCAAAGTAATGTCTCTGCTTTTGAATATGCTATCTAGGTTGGTCATAACTTTCCTTCCAAGGAGTAAGTGTCTTTTAATTTCATGGCTGCAGTCACCATCGGCAGTGATTTTGGAGCCCAGAAAAATAAAGTCTGACACTGTTTCCACTGTTTCCCCATCTATTTCCCATGAAGTGATGAGACCGGATGCCATGATCTTCGTTTTCTGAATGTTGAGCTGTAAGCCAACTTTTTCACTCTCCACTTTCACCTTCTTCAAGAGGCTTTTGAGCTCCTCTTCACTTTCTGCAATAAAGGTGGTGTCATCTGCATATCTGAGGTTATTGATATTTCTCCCGGCAATCTTGATTCCAGCTTGTGCTTCTTCCAGCCCAGCATTTCTCATGATGTACTCTGCATAGAAGTTAAATAAACAGGGTGACAATATACAGCCTTGATGTACTCCTTTTCCTATTTGGAACCATTCTGTTGTTTCATGTCCAGTTCTAACTGTTGCTTCCTGACCTGCATATAGGTTTCTCAAGAGGCATGTCAGGTGGTCTGGTATTCCCATCTCTTGAAGAATTTTCCATAGTTGATTGTGATCCACACAGTCAAAGGCTTTGGCATAGTCAATAAAGCAGAAATAGATGTTTTTCTGGAACTCTCTTGCTTTTTCTATGATCCAGCGGATGTTGGCAATTTGATCTCTGGTTCCTCTGCCATATCTAAAACCAGCTTGAACATCTGGAAGTTCACGGTTCACATATTGCTGAAGCCTGGCTTGGAGAATTTTGAGCATTACTTTACTAGCGTGTGAGATGAGTGCAATTGTGCGGTAGTTTGAGCATTCTTTGGCATTGCCTTTCTTTGGGATTGGAATGAAAACTGACCTTTTCCAGTCCTGTGGCCACTGCTGAGTTTTCCAAATTTGCTGGCATATTGAGTGCAGCACTTTCACAGCATCATCTTTCAGGTTTTGGAATAGCTCAACTGAAATTCTATCACCTCCACTAGCTTTGTTCATAGTGATGCTTTCTAAGGCCCACTTGACTTCACATTCCAGGATGTCTGGCTCTAGAGTGATCACACCATCGTGATTATCTGGGTCATGAAGATCTTTTTTTGTACAGTTCTTCTGTGTATTCTTGCCACTTCTTCTTAATATCTTCTGCTTCTGTTAGGTACATACCATTTCTGTCCTTTATCGAGCCCATCTTTGCATGAAATGTTCCTTTGGTATCTCTGATTTTCTTGAAGAGATCTCTAGTCTTTCCCATTCTGTTGTTTTCCTCTATTTCTTTGCATTGATTGCTGAAGAAGGCTTTCTTATCTCTTCTTGCTATTCTTTGGAACTCTGCATTCAGATGTTTATATCTTTCCTTTCTCCTTTGCTTTTTTGCTTCTCTTCTTTTCACAGCTATTTGTAAGGCCTCCCCAGTGACTCCATGGACTGCAGCATAATAGCCTTCCCTGTCCTTCACTATCTCCCAGAGTTTGCTCAGAGTCATGTTCATTTAATCATGGTGCTATCAACCATCTCATCCTCTGCTGTCCCCCTCTCTTTTTGCCTTCAGTCTTTCCCACCATCAGAATCTTCTCTACTGTCTATACACTCATAATTTAAGATTGTCTTGTATCAAGACAATTGCTAAGTTTATACTTTCTCTCTTGCCATCTTTAATCCTTAGTCCAGCTTAATCATAAGCTTCATTATGATGAAATATATTTATTTCTTAAATAACAAAAATGACAAAATCTCAACAAATATTTGTATATAAGATAAATATTCTCTGAGAATGTCACTCTTCTCTCAAATTTCTGTAAATTATAAAGTGTTTTTATTTCATGGCACATTTTGTACACTAAATACCTCTCCATCCAAATATTTGCCACTGCACTCCTATTCATTCTGCAGATCTTTACTGAACAGTCAGTTTTTGGACTTCTCTAAACCTTTGTGACAATTGCATGCCAAACAGAACCTCTCTAATTTATTTCAAAGCAATATTTCTTTCCCTATAGCTGCTACCACATTAATTTGTGAAGCTATTATTTAATATTTTTCTTATTTATTTGATTATAAGTTTTTTTTAGAATAGGTCTGGTGAATATATCATGTTCCAGAATATGCTAGTTTTCTTTGGTGAGATGTGAAATTCAATTGGAGACTGAGGAAGAGACATGCAAATTATTCCAAAAAGGGGTTTGAGTGGAACAATAGTGACTCCATGCCATGAACTGAGTAGTATAATTGACAAAAATTTCCGCTTTTCTGTTCCAATTCTATAAATCATTTTTTCAGATCTCAAAGGTGCCTAGAATAAAATTTTTTATATCTACAATTTATGGTATATTAGCATGACCAGAAAGTTGTAAATATAATACTGTAATAATAATTGTAAATAATCTTTTTTGTACAAAACTATATTTTCTCTTTAGTCAACATATTAGACATTTTCTTATGATTCCTCTTTTCTACAGAAAGGCTGTCAACTGTAATGCAAATCAGGACTGAAGGTAGAGAAAACCATGATTTTCCTTTATTTTAGTAGGACTAAAAAGTCTTGTCACAAATTCCTTTTATGCAAATACTAATGACATGCAACATATAGTATATGAGAAAAAGTGGATATTTAAAAACTTTAAAACCAAAAATAAAAGTGTTCATCCACTGTCCTTTATAAAAAAAAGGTATTTCAGTTTGCTTACATTTCTTGGAATTAAAAAAAAAATTATAAATGCTAATAACTTGTAAGACAAATATAATAATTTTATTTTAAGTAACTGGTCTAAGTTCTATTAATAAAATGTTATTTATATAAAGATTAGTTCTACAGATTTAACTTGAAGCTGTAAATGGCTTTTAATTTATGCTATTTGCAACATGAAAATTTACTTACAGTGCTGAAGAGTAAAGCTAATTAAGCTATAAGTTAAAGCAGTTTGAATAAAAGGCTAGCCTATGACACAGTTTTATGTGAAACACTGAACTTTTTTGCTGAATATATGATCAGGTTCAGAAAAGTAAGTCTGTATGAAATTATGATAATATATTTTGGTTTCTTGATTTCTCTTGTAAGATCATATGTGCATAAAAGTACTGACTCGGAAAGTAACAGTAAACAAAAAATTTCTCTATATTGTAAAAAAATCTTCTTGATTTTTTTTCTGTATCTAATTCTGGATCAAACTTGAGAAAAGGACAGACATTTTGCTTACACAAATAGACATATTAAACATTTTTTCATTTTAATTTGATATTCAAATTTCTCTGTATCCTTTTATCTGGTAACTCTACATCTCCTTTGAATGATTAGCCTGCAGCTAATAAAGTTCTTTACTCCACCAAGTTCTTAAGATGAGAAAAAATTCATAGGCGGGGTCCATCTCTCAGATATACCCTTGTGTTATAAGAGGGAAAAATACAGTGATTTGGATAACTTGAATCTTTGCCAGTATCATTTCTTACTTTTAAGCCAAAGCAGCAGTGAAAACATTTTAGTTTTCTATAGCCCGTGTGGTTTTCCAAAGGCTTATTTATGTTTTAAATCAGAGCATTCTGTCACTAGATGTCAAAAACATATTCTTCAGGGTGTTGTAAGTTAAGTAACTCATATATGATTATAGAAAGTCTATTAAAGCAGGCAGGTTTCCATAATCATTATTCATCTTCAAATATTCAGTTGAAATTGGCTTACCGTTACTCAAAAGTCGTCCTGGAATTGTCCTTGAAGCAAAAAATCCTGTTTGAAAACTCTTCTAAGTTACTAGATGGGCTTTCCTGGTGGCATCCCTGGTAAAGAATCTGCCTGCAAGGCAGGAGACCCAGGTTCAATCCCTGGGTCAAGAAGATCCCCTGAAGGGAATGGCTACCCACTCCAGCATTCTTATATGGAGAAATCCATGGACAGAGGAGCCTGGCAGGGGAGCTACAGTCTGTGGGGTTGCAGAGTTGAACATGACTGACCTACTAATGAACGCATACAGGTGGCTCAGTGTCAAGAATCTGCTTGCCAATGAAGGAGACGCAGAGGATGCAGGAGATGCAGGTTTGATCCCTGGGTGGGGAAGATTCCCTTGAAGGGTAAATGGCAACCCACTCCAGTATTTCTTGCCTGGAAAATTCCAGGGACAGAAGGGCCTGGCAGGCTGCAGCCCACGGGGTCACAAAGAGTTGGATACGACTGAGCGACTGAGCATGATCATGAACGTGAGTGACTAACACTTTCACTTTCATATCACAGATTTCCAAGCTTTTTGTTCAGGTTTACTTTCATTAAAAAAAAAAAAAGCAAAAAACAACATTCTTGTGGTTTGTCTAATGAAATTATCCATAGTCTCATCCAGAATTTAATTTATATAAATAGACATACAGATACATATATATTTCCAAGAATGCTGACACCAATTCTCTGTGAAAAAAGTAATTTATTAGTTTATTTTAATGAAAGAACTTTCTTTTTTCCCTCCCTCTCTCCTTTCCTTTCTTCCTCCTCCATGCCTCTCTTTCTTTTGTAGCATAATCTAGCCTTGAGTCAGCCACTGCTGACACAACATAATTACAGATTCTGACCTATTTTCTCTATGATATTTCCTTCCTTTTTCTTTCCTGATATGAAGAAAACAATTTAAATAAACCTCATACTGTTAGTTTTGGACAACTTGCTGCTCTAGGAAAAGTTTTCAATATTTCTTAATATTTATAAATCATACAAATGCTACATTGTAATATTTATTGATGAAATCTCTTGGCTCATCAACCTAAATAAGGGAGCTATTGTTTACTTTATTACTCAAAACTTCTTCAGAATAATGAGACATGTTATTGACACAAACATTTATCATGCTGTTTGAGAGTAGAAACTTTTCATCTTGTCCTCAACTTTTGTTTGCTATAATTTTATATTCTTTATTGTTAGATTCTCACCAACTGTGTGATTTATCTTTTTCTGTGTAATAAGTTCTGCCAATAAATGTGTTTCCTGAGCTGCTTCACTGAATGTGATATTTTTCAACAATGAAGTTACATTTTTTTGATATAATAAAAATAAAATAAAAATTTTTATTTAAAAATAATCAGTACATTTGCTTCTCAAATGACTGAGATTTTAGATAAGTGTATTTTCACTTTTGCAAAATAGAAAATGATAACAGATTCTGAGCATGCATAAAATTCACAAATCATTAGCTTTCATTGTAAAGATCCATTTCTATATGTTCCCCTTTTTGCTCTACAGCAAACTCAGAAGACTAGTTTTTCACCACTGATCGCATCAGATTTTTCTGTAAACTTAGGCTTACAGATAATTAGAATCTTACACTTTTCCTCTTCTAAAATGAATCTCATCTTCAAAAATTGCAACACTGAACCATCAGATGTCTTTTCAAAACACAAAAAGTAATCAAATACAAAGCAGAAGGGCATTAGCATTATATAAAATTAAGTGAGAAAACCACATACATGTAAGAGTTTTAGCCTATAAACATGTCTAACCTCTGCAAGTCACACTTTCCAACATTTATTAACAGCAAAGCACTATGGGAGGGCTGAATTGAGGAACATAAAAAAAGTCACCTTTTACAATGAAACTATATCTTCAATTTTCTATGACCCCAGTAGAGTTTGTTTGCTCTTGTGAGTCAGTTGATGGCAAATAAAAGAGGTCAGGGGAGGTAAATCAGAAGGAAGGGCATGACATCGTCAGCCAATTTGTTTTCCCCTCTGTTCAAGAGAAAGTTTTTTTTGTTTTTGGTTTTTTTTTTTTTTTTTTAAATCAGCTGCCGTCTCTTTCTCAGGTCAAATTCTGAGAACTGACTCAACAAATGAACATGGTCCCTACTTACTGTGCACTGCCAAAGGAAACTGAAAGACTTCTGTCAAAATTGTTAACAAGCCTGCTTAGTCAAAGTCCACTAGGACAAGCTCTAGCACTTAGTATATAAAACTAAAAATATACATTTTTTTCAGTCATTATCTATCAGAATCTCTAGCTAAAACTCATGTGATTTGTGCAATATCCTCACTGAGAAATCCTACTGTAAATAACAGAGTTTAAAAGGGACTGAATATATTCAGTGAGCAGAAATCTTTCTAATACTCTGAACTGTCTTTGCAGGCACCTCCCATATCCAGATGTAGGAAGGAGAGGTCAGGCTCACTGAATATCTGAACTTGAATGTGTTTCTCTAGGTCACACTATTCACAGAGCAATTGCTCATTAACCCTAAGACTATAACATTTGTAGTTAAGCCCTTCAATTCTCAATTTACCAAGGAATCTATTTATAAAATTATTTCTCATTCCTTTGGCATCAATTTTATTTCTTTCTCAAGACATTATTCCTAATAATATACAAACATATTTTATTTATCTAAGCTCTAATAAGGATTTCCTTTGTAGCTTAGCTGGTAAAGAATCCACCTGTAATGCAGGAGACCCCAGTTTGATTCCTGGGTTGAAAAGGTCCCCTGGAGAAGGGATAGGCTACCCACTCCAGTATTCTTGGGCTTTCCTGGTGGCTCAGACAGTAAAGAATCCACTTTCAATGAGGGAGACCTGGGTTCAATCCCTGGGTTGGGAAGATCCCCCTGGAGGAGAGCATGGCAACCCACTCCAGAATCCCCATGGACAGAGAATCCGCATGGACAGAGGAGCATGGCAGGCTACAGGCCATGGAGTCACAGAGTCCGGCAGGACTGAGCAACTAAGGATAATACACAAGATATAATAAATAATAACAATAATCTCTCTGACCCTATATGCAACTATAGCTACTTTCTAGTTTTCTCCTGAAAAAAAAAAAATCAAACATTTCATACTTCATGACTATGCTTCCTCAAGATTAATTTCAAATTCCAATGCTATATGGTTTACATCTTGATTCTGTCACTGGAAATTGTTTTTGGATCACTAATTATTTCCTTTTTGCTCAAAACAATGCATACTTCTCTGTCGATGTCTTAACTCCCAGTAGTGTTGGAAATGACTGTCTACTCCTTCATCAAGAAATACATATTTTCTCTTGTATTTTGTGGAATCAATCAAAATATTGCATTCTTCCCAATTCACTGGCTATTTATTTTAAACAAATTTGCTGTCTACTCTTAATCTATTCTATCTCAAGATGTATTCTTTGGTGCTCTTCTGTACACTTCTCATTGTTCTCTCTCTTCCTAGAAATCTCTCATTATCATGGTCTGAATACTACCTAAAAAATCAGATGTTTATATTATGTGTTGGGTTTTTTTATATATCCAACTCAATAATACTACTATTCTTTTCTTTGGGTTCAAATTCTATTTCCCAGAATACTTTTCTCTGTATGGCTTTGTGTTAGTTAGCTGATGAGGAAAATTTTTGCAAGTTTTAGAATGTGGAAGTGAAGTAGAGGACATCAACATTTTCAGGGTGGCTGGAGTCCCTCGTGTGGGTTGCAGGCTCATGTGAACCATGACATTGCCAACAAAGGCTGCTATGATCTCAAAGATTTCTGGCAACTTCAGAAGGTTCAAGAGAAACCTTGAAAACCACTCTTTTCAGTGCTTCAAGTTGAGATCTTTACTGTCAACTCCTCTGACCATCATAAGCAATTTTAAAATTCTATGAGAATTAATTATAAGCATCATAGAGCCAAAGCCATATTCTTTATAAAGAGTAACCTCTCTCCTTTGTAAAGTAATTCTGCTTCATCGTGAATTTTGGCCTTTCCATCACATTTCATAATGTATATTTCTACAAGAATTATTGCTTCTAACTCTAAAGTTGATCTTCACTCAGTCCAACTGCCTCCATCTAAGGTGGTTACCTTAGTTGAAGATAACTCTAGGTAAACTAAATTCCTTATTTCCTCTTTTGTGTGTGTGTTTAAAACTTCAAAAAAATTTTCTACTATAGTTGTTTTACAATGTTGTCTTAGTTTCTACTGTATAGCAAAGTGAATGAGCTATACTTATACATACATATATGTCCTTTTTATTGGATTTCCTTCCCATTTAGGTCACCACATAGCATTGAGTAGATCCCCTGAACTATACAATAGGTTCTCATTAGGGCGTCCCTTATAGCTCAGGGTAAAGAATCCACCTGCAAAGTGGGAGACCAGGGGTCGATCCCTGGGTTAAGAAGACCCCCTGGAAAAGGGAAAGGATACCCACTCCAGTGTTCTAGCCTGGAGAATTCCATGGACTGTATAGTTAATGGGGTTGCAAAGAGTTGGTAAACATATGATTTTGCTTCATAAATATCTTCTCTCCAATTATTAATTTCTCATCTATTTTATCAGTAATTTTATGTACAAACATGTATTATTTTTGATTACATTGTAGTATAAGTAAATTTTCCATTCATTTCATTTTCACACCTTCATTTAAAAACTCACTTTAACATCATATTTTTTCTTAAAAAAAAAAAAAGTCATCTGCCTTAACTGCCTCCGATTGTACTTCATCTTCTTTTCTCTGGTTTCTAAGCAGGTGATACTTTTCATAATTCCACTGAAAATTCTCACATTAACCTCATAAATGCCCATGACTTACTTTGAACTTACATCTAACTCAGCCTTTAGTAACCTTGGCATATTTGAATCTCTAGATTCATTATTTTTTATGCTACATTTTCTCCCTAGGATAGCTCATTTTTTACATGTATTAATATATAAGTTTTATACATATTAACTCCAGAATCTCCTTTTAATACTGATATTGACTATAGTACCTGAATTATAAGCTCATATGAAATCTCCTTTCAGACATCTAAAAGGCATCTCAAAGTTAACATGATATGAACAGAGTTTCTATCCAATTCTTTGCCCTATTACTAAATGTTGGATTCATCTAATCCAGTTACCCAGATTTAGATACCATCCTTGTCATTCCCCCCAAAAAAATCATTTCAAAAGATCTTGTCCCACCAATTAAATATGTCCCAACTGAATAAAATAATATATGAAGACTAGAGGAAAAAACACTCTTTCAATGTCACTTATTAAGTTTGATAGTCAGTTATTTTACAAATTTTTAAATTGTGCCACTACTCTCACTTCAATTAAACTATACAAGGATATAGGGAACATATTCAACGGTGAGGTGAATTAGCTTAGTCTGATATTATGTTGATAAGAATAATGTTAAGCACAAATACATGTAAAAGATACCTTTCAAGACTATCCAGTTGAAACTTCGACAAACGTGACCAGTAATTTTTAGCCACTATGGCTTAATGAATGGGCTTAGTGTTAGAGAGCCTTCTAACATTTCATAACGTGCTTGATAAACAGTGGAAAGTAAGTACAAGACTGTCCTTCACAAATATTTTTCAATTTGTAACAAGGCAAATTATACTTCCACTTTTTAAGAGTACTCTGGTAAAATGGAAACATCCAAAATACTGTTATATTTTTAGTCACACTATATAGCAGGGCCATCATGAGAGGAAAGAAAAATCAGGAACAAAGTAATAGACTTGAAAAGAGTTTGAAAAGCCTTTGAGTGTGGCGATGTGGAAGCAAATCTATGGAACAGTCCAAATGGAGAAAAATACAGGAAATAAGATCGGTATGACCTAAATCAAATCCCTTATGATTATACAGTGGAAGTGAGAAGTAGATTTAAGGGACTAGATCTGATAGACACAGTGCCTGATGAACTATGGATGGAGGTTCATGACATTGTACAGGAGACAGGGATCAAGACCATCCCCATGGGAAAGAAATGCAAAAAAGCAAAATGGCTGTTATAAATAGCTGTGAAAAGAAGAGAAGTGAAAAGCAAAGGAGAAAAGGAAAGATATAAACATCTGAATGCAGGGTTCCAAAGAATAGCAAGGAGAGATAAGAAACCCTTCCTCAGCGATCAATGCAAAGAAATAGAGGAAAACAACAGAATGGGAAAGACCAGAGATCTCTTCAAGAAAATTACAGATACCAAGGCAACATTTCATGCAAAGATGGGCTCGATAAAGGACAGAAATGGTATGGACCTAACAGAAGCAGAAGATATTAAGAAGAAGTGGCAAGAATACACAGAAGAACTGTACAAAAAAGATCTTCATGACCCAGATAATCACCATGGTGTGATCACTCTAGAGCCAGACATCCTGGAATGTGAAGTCAAGTGGGCCTTAGAAAGCATCACTACGAACAAAACTAGTGGAGGTGATGAAATTCCAGTTGAGCTATTTCAAATCCTGAAAGATGATGCTGTGAAAGTGCTGCATTCATTATGCCAGCAAATTTGGAAAACTCAGCAGTGGCCACAGGACTGGAAAAGGTCAGTTTTCATTCCAATCCCAAAGAAAGGCAATGCCAAAGAAGGCTCAAACTACTGCACAATTGCACTCATCTCACATGCTAGTAAAG
Organism: Bos taurus; assembly: GCF_002263795.3. NCBI lineage: Eukaryota > Metazoa > Chordata > Mammalia > Artiodactyla > Bovidae > Bos > Bos taurus. Next base: position 25,454,912 of record NC_037344.1, on the reverse strand, counting down.
TAATGCTCAAAATTCTCCAAGCCAGGTTTCAGTACTACATGAACCGTGAACTTCCAGATGTTCAACCTGGATTTACAAGAGGCAGAGGAACCAGAGATCAAATTGCCAACATCCACTGGATCATCAAAAAAGCAAGAGAGTTCCAGAAAAACATCTATTTCTGCCTTATTGACTATGCCAAAGCCTTTGACTGTGTGGATCACAATCAACTGTGGAAAATTCTTCAAGAGATGGGAATACTAGACCACCTGACCTGCCTCTTAAGAAACCTAAATGCAGGTCAGGAAGCAACAGTTAGAACTGGACATGAAACAACAGACTGTTTCCAAATAGGAAAAGGAGTACATCAAGGCTGTATATTGTCACCCTGCTTATTAACTTATATGCAGAGTACATCATTAGAAACACTGGGCTGGAAGAAGCACAAGCTGGAATCAAGATTGCTGGGAAAAATATCAATAACCTCAGATATGCAGATGACACTACCCTTATGGCAGAAAGTGAAGAGGAACTAAAAAGCCTCTTAATGAAAAAGAAAGTGGAGAGTGAAAAAGTTGGCTTAAAGCTCAACATTCAGAAAACAAAGATCCTGGCATTTGGTCCCACCACTTCATGGGAAACAGATGGGGAAACAGTGGAAACAGTGTCAGACTTTATCTTTTTTGGCTCCAAAATCACTGCAGATGGTGACTGTAGCCATGAAATTAAAAGACGCTTACTCCTTGGAAGGAAAGTTATGACCAACCTAGATAGCATATTCAAAAACAGAGACATTACTTTGCCAACAAAGGTCCGTCTAGTCAAGGCCATGGTTTTTCCAGTGGTCATGTGTGGATGTGAGAGCTGGACTGTGAAGAAAGCTGAGCACCGAAGAATTGATGCTTTTGAACTGTGGTGCTGGAGAAGACTCTTGAGAGTCCCTTGGACTGCAAGGAGATCCAATCAGTCCATTCTAAAGGAGATCAGTCCTGGGTGTTGCTTGGAAGGAATGATGCTAAAGCTGAAACTCCAATACTTTGGCCGCCTCATGCGAAGAGTTGACTCATTGGAAAAGACTTTGATGCTGGGAGGGATTGGGGCCAGGAGGAGAAGGGGACAACAGAGGATGAGATGGCTGGATGGCATCACCGACTCCATGGATGTGAGTTTGAGTGAACTCCGGTAGTCGGTGACGGACAGGGAGGCCTGGTGTGCTGCAATTCATGGGATCGCAAAGCGTTGGACACGACTGAGCGACTTAACTGAACTGAACTGAACTGAGGAGATAGGTGCACAAGGCCACCAAAATGAGCTTCCTAACTTCTCAAATGTGTAAAGAGCCTGCCTTGTCTCTCAGTTTATGTTGGTGATTAAATTCATTTCTCTTGTGCCTAGCTGGCATTGTTACATCTGATATTCCTTTCCAGGACTGATTTTTCTTGGAAGAAAACTCAGTGAACTGGTTTTAACTCAAGGTAAGTAACATAATGTAAATAGTAGGAGGCATGCAAAGTTTCCAGGGGTACAGCCCCACTAGAAAGTGTGCCTGTGGATCAGCCCCACCTCCACTGTGCACGGTTGAGGCTGTTACCTCCCCACCCCCTAACCCTGCCCTTTGGCTGGCAGACTATGAATACCTTAACATAGTCTACTTTTATTTATATATTTTTGCACCCTGAAAACTTACCTTTAAAGCATATATATATATATATATATTTTTTTTTTTTTACTTTTCTCTTGCTCATTCCTTACCATTCCAACACCTATATATTCAAACTGCAGATCAAGTCACCTGCCAACAGAAACTGAGTGTCCACTAAGTTATTATGATGAAAGCAGACATCCCTTATATTTTCTTGTTCTTTTACCCAATAAATTTTAGAGAAAACAGAAATCTGTTTATGAAATCAACTGTGAGGTTAACTCTTGATTAAGTGACCAGAGTTCTCAGTTCATCTTTCAAAATACATGCATTATTATCCTATGCTTCAGGTTTCATGCAATTTTGGGATAGCTATTGATTTATAGTATTGTAAGTCTCTATTCTCAAAAAATTAAAAACATTTTCTGTTTTTAAAGTAAAAACATCTTATTAAAACACAAGTTGTTTTACTTGATGCTGTAGTGACTAAGAATACATTTTTGAATTTGCTTATTAACAGTCAACTTTTTTTTTAGGTTTTACTATTGCTAAACAGCATACTATTTGATCAATGTAAAGCACAGAAATTAGTCACTAATTGCAATGACACTGAGAAAAAGATTTATTTGTTATATACATAGGAATTTACATATAGATGTATGTATATTTATGCATATGCATGTGTTGCTATAGCTACATCTATCCACCTATCTGTATTTATGTGTGCATGCTCATACAGTTGTGTCCAACTCTTGCAACCCCAAGGACTATAGCCCACCAGGCTTCTCTGTCCATGGGATTTTCCAAGCAAGAATACAGGAGTGGGTTGCCATTTCCTACTCCAGGGGATCTTCCTGACCCAGGGATCAAATCTGTGTCTCTTGCATCTTCTGCAAGATACTTTACCACTGAGTCACCTGGGAAGCTCCAATCTATATTTTATTTATATCTACGTATCTATATCTAACTAATCAAATACCTAAATTTATATATCTATGTCTGTTGGTGTCCTCATGGCTCCTGAGTTAGTACAAGGATGACAAGAGGTACACATGCACACACACACACACACACACACACACACACAGAAGAAAAACAAAACAAAAAGTAAGCATAGTGCATGCATGTATACTCATTCACTTCAGTCATGTCTGGTTCTTTGCGATCCCATGGACCACACCCTACCAGGCTCCTCTGTCCATGGAATTTTCCTGGCAAGAATGCTAGAGTGGGTTGTCATTGCTCTCCTGCAAGGGCTCTTCCCAACCCAAGGATCAAACCAGTGTTTCCTGCGTTTCCTGCAACAAAGGCAGATTCTTTACCCCTGAGCCACTGAGGAAGCCCCCAAGGCATATTAGACAGCACAAATAAAACTGGAAGATTAATTTTAAGTTACAGCTAATATCTATGTTTCAATATAATATTCTATTTAAAGTATATGTTAATATCTATAGATTAAAGAATGTTAACAATTTGAAGAGAAAACATTTCTATAAATGTAAGTAGTATTTCATTTTTTTTGAGGGAAGTATGATTTTCTAAGGTGTATATGTCCTAGCTCAAGACATAAAAATAAAGAAAAAATCATTTTCTAATTCAAAAAGTGGCACATTCTGTTGTACATAATCATAAAAAGTATTCACATTATACCTGTTTTTGGACTGTATGTCCTGACTTACATTATAACTGTTAATATATAGGGTATTACATAATTTCTAGTTAGCTGTAAATATTTTTCTCTCCTGTTCTTTTTTATTTTTCAAATAGAAAGTACATTAAGTTCAGTGAATCTGATGTCTTTGCATAGAATCAATTTAACTACCTGTTAGTTTTTAGACATGTCTTCATTATTCATGATCCAAAGTAGAAATACAAGACAACAAGTGTTCCAGGACAAGTTATGGCACTGAGATGTGCTTCTGTGACAATTTCTTAGTGTTTTCAAAAAAAGCCAATATATTAGCATATTGATGAAAAATTTTGAATTAATACATTGAAATTTCTGAAGCAATTTTCATGATATCCAGCTAGTTGATAGAGTCTCAAGATAAAACACTGAGAAAATCTTAAATTCAGATTTTAATGATCTATGTTATTGTTTAGTTGCTAAGTTGTGTCTGACTCCTTAGGAATCCCATGGACTATAGCCCACCAGGCTGCTCTTTCCATAGGATTTCCTAGGCAAGAACACTGGAATGTGTTGCCACTTCCCTCTCCAGGGGATCTTCCCAACCCAGGAATCGAACACACATCTCTTGTATTGCAAAGGGAATATTAACTGCTGAGCCACCAGGGAAATCCTTAATGATCTCTGTGTGTGTGCTTGCTAAGTTGCTTTAGTTGTGTCCGCCAGGTTCCTCTGTCCATGGGATTCCCCAGGCTAGAATATTGGAGTGGGTTGCCATGCTTTCCTCCAGGGGATCTTCCTAAACTAGGGATTGAACTTGAGTCTATTATGTCTTGGCAGGCAGGTTTTTTTGTTTGTTTGTTTGTTTTGTTTTTGTTTTTATTTTTTGTTTTATCATTAGAGCCATCTGAGAAGTCCTTAATGATCTATATTTCAGTGTAAAAATTGCTGTATACATGCTGCCAAGTCTCTGTAAACATCTATGCTCCCTAGGTAAGTTACTCCCATTTGATTTTGTGTGTCAAAAGCTCACCCAGTTTAGTGAAATATTTCATTCCTTAATAACAGTCTTTGATTAACATTTGACATCTACATATCATATGCACAAAAGCCTATATTTAAACATTTAAAAAATAAAAGATGGAATAGATCATACAAACAATGATAAACATAGTTCCCTATGTTTATATTTCCCTACATTTAATAAATCCACATTTTAATATAAGGGGCAATTCAGGATGCAAGTAATTTTAGTGATGTGCAAGTGCTACTGAACGTTCAAAGTCGTAAGGGAGAATAAAGACAGAGAATCCAATGTTTTTAAAGACTTGAGAATATTATAATGTTGAATGAAATGTTTCCTAGGCAGCATCCACTCTTCCTCTTTTTCTGTTTCTAACATGCCCAGGTCATCTTTAGCAAAAGTGCTCATTAACTCAGGCTTCCCTGGTGGCTCAGATGGTAAAGAATCTGCCTGCTACACAAGAGACCTGGGTTCTATCCCTATGTCGGGAAGATCCCCTGGAGGAGGGAATGACAACCCATTCTAGTATTCTTGCCTGGAGAATTCCTTGGACAAAGGAGTCTGATGGGCTACAGTCCATGAGGTTGCAAAGAGCTGGACATGACTGAGTGACTAAAATACACATTGCTGCTGCTACTGCTAAGTCGCTTCAGTTGTGTCCGACTCTGTGACCCCATAGATGGCAGCCCACCAGGCTCCCCCGTCCCTGGGATTCTCCAAGCAAGAATACTGGAGTGGGTTGCCATTTCCTTCTCCAAAGCACACACACACACACAAATTAGTACATAACATTTATAAATTTTCTAAGGTATAGATCCATATCCAGTAATGAAGCCTGACAAGTAAAAGTTACCTGGCAAGATCTCATCTATCCAGTCAAAGCAATTGGTCCAGAGTTTTCCAATCAGAACTTCTGTCTAATAATTGAATTAAAATTTTACCTACCTCTGGAATATAGGACTTGAAAGTTAAATATAAGCTGTCACATATGTATTATATAAATGTAAATTTATATATATTAATAGAACACAATTTTATACAACATAAAGTATATATTATACTATCATATATATATAATGTGTTCTAATTATGCCTGGGATGTCTTAATTTCCCTCTTCATCTAGATATTTATTTTATGCTTTTTTTCTAACCCCATTCATCATTCGCTGATAGATGCCCTCTTGTCCTGCCTATATCAACTGTTCCTCAAAATAACCCAGTCTCTTTAGCCTTTTCTTCTTTGCATTTGTCAAAAATGCAAATTTATAATTTTACATAAAATAGTGTGTTTATTTGATTAGTGGCACCCAGTCACAAAGACAATCATGTCTCAGTCCAGGAATGATATTATTTAAAGATTTCTTTACTGTATACCTGTTATGTAACCCAGAATCATATAGTAGGTGAACTATGAACTAATAGTTAGTTCATAGTTAGTTAGTTCGTTAGTAGGTGAACTAATAACTATGAACATTCAGCACATCTAATTTCCTATAGGTAGTATGTACATATGCTTTTCTGTTGCTCTCATGTCATTGTCTTCAATTAGGCAGATACATTTTTCCAGATTTTGAATCTGTTACAGGTCATAGCATTCTTGAGACTCTTTGCAGTTTGTAAAGACTGGGCCAGTAACTACAAACATCTATTTTTCAAACCAAGGCTACAATCTGTGGTATTCCAAATTCTTCACTCATATTTTCTAATGAGAGAAGAACTTCAATTCTTCCTGGGGAAAAAATCTTCACTATGTAAGAATATATGCATAAGTAGAATTTGCTTTGAAACCTGCATATTTTGTAAACATAGTTGCTCATTTGAAAATCTTAATGTGTTCATACAAAGCAATCTCTCTGGAGTGCCTCTCCAAGGAAGAATGAGGATGACAAAAATATGGAACCACAGCTTACAGACCTTGATTATATTATATTATATTATATTATATTATGGCTATCTCTTTCACTATCTAAATGGCAAGGTTATTTTCATCTAAAGAATTTTTTAATATTATAAAGAAACACTTGAAGAGTTCCTAAAAATGTATTCTACAATTCTACAAGTTTTCCAAACTTGATGGCAACAGTTAATGAAAGAATACCACTTTGAAAATACAACTAAGAAAAGAAAGGTTTTCAAAAGAAAACTCTTTGGAAATTGATTCAAATAAATTATTGAAAATAAAAGCATAATGGCATGAATTCTCACCATGACTCTATGTTTAGGAAGTAATTCTTAATATGCAATATTTTTAGAGAAGGTATTTACTATATTTGACACTTTCTGGTCACATGTATGTGAGTTTGGATTGTGTATGCCAATAGCAACAAAATTGTGTTGTTGTTTAGTCACCAAGTCATATCCCACAGTTGTGTACAACTCTTCTGCTACCCAGCGGACTGGTTACACCACCAGGCTCCTCTGTTCATAGGATTTCCCAGGCAAGAATACTGGAGTGGGTTATCACTTTTCTTCTCCAGGGGATCTTCCCGACTCAGAGATTGCACTTGCATCTCCTGCATTGGCAGATGGATTCTTTATTCAGTGAGCCACCAGGAAAGGCCAACAACAAAATTATGGAGTTCACCCATCTTATTTAAACCAGTAGTAGCGCTGCTAGCTAATGAGTGTTTCTCCTTCTGAGTTTTAGCTAGGCATGTGGTTATCAAGCTATCATTACACTTTTCAGGTTTCACTGCAATTTAAGTTCTACCCAATAGGAGGTAAAATTCTGAAATGATGTGTACCACTTTAAGGTAATGAATGTAAAGGCAGATGGATGTTCATTTCTGTTGTTTTACTGCTTGAATGACAACCACAGTAGGCTTCCTGGAGTCAGATAGAAGCTGACTCTCTGTCAGTCCTTTACTTGCATTCTCAGACTCTATGAGACAGAGAAAGATAAACTTTTCTATTTTTAAGTCATTATATTTTGGTGTTTTACTTTCTAATAACAGTTTAGTCAATACTCTAATAAAGCCAAAATCCTCATATTATTTCATATCTAGTAGCATAAAACTGATAATAATCAGAAATACTCTTATTTTTATTTTATAGTGACAGTGAGTGATTTTTGAAAAAAAAGTTACTTTTATTTTCATATGATACTTTAATATATGTTTATAATTTTAATAACAGTTTTTATGCTTATATTCTATAGTTACTCTCATTTTACACCAAAGTATGTTGCTTTTTCCTACATGATGGTGATGTAAAATATTCATAATTAGACTTGGAGTAAAAAGTGGGTCAACATAAATAACAATATTGAATAAATAACTGTATAGATGATACATGAAAAATAGCAAAAATCTTCAAGATGGCAAGCAAATGACACCACAAAAAGCACTTTTAAAATGTTAATGATTTCTAACAAGAAATAGTTTGAAAGAATAAGATCATTAGTCTCTGCCAAGGCTGTGTGATTCTGCACAATTTACTTAGACTCATTTTCTTGGTTTCATTCTATGGGTAATAGTCTCAGATTATTATGCAATGGGTAAGCGTTATAATCATTTCAATCCAATAATAGTGTAATGTGGATACAATTAGATTTGTTCTAAAATTTAAAAAGGGCTTCCAGGTTGCAAAGAGTCTGACACGACTGAGCGACTTCACTTTCATTTTCACTTTTCCAGGTAGTTAAGTAGTAAAGAATCTGCCTGCCTACCAGGAGATGCGAGTTCGACTCCTGGGTCAGGAAGACCCCTGGAAAAGAGAATGGCAACCCATTCCAGTATTCTTGCTTGGAAAATGCCATACACAGACGAGTCTTTAGGGCTGAAGTCCATGGGGTCGCAAAAGGGTCGGATAGGACTTGGCAATTAAATAACAACAAAATTTCACAAAATAGTTTCTGAATAATGAGTATTTACATAGCATGGTGTAGAATAATGTGTTCTGATTACCAAATTTCCGCATAAATTCCGATTCTATTATTTGTGTAATGAAATCACCTCCAACAAAACATTTCTGATGATACAGAGCCCCAATACTATGGTATCATCTTTGATTTGTACACCAGTTATCACTAATTAATCTGTATCACAGCCCTTCACAATTATGTTTGCTCAGGAAATCAAGGGCAATTTCAATAGAATTTGAAAATATATATATAAAACAATGTAATCAATGTAATCGTGATTTGCTCTTTACTACCACTAGCAGCTTCCCTAGTGGCTCAGACTGTAAAGAATCTGCCTGCAATGCAGGAAAGTCGGGTTCAATCCTTGGGTCTGGAAGATCCCCTCTGGAGAAGGAAATGGTTTCCCCACTCCAGTATTCTTGCATGGAGAATTCCATGGGCAGAGGATCCTGGCGGGCTACAGCACTGGAGTCATAAAGAGTTGGACATGACTAGGTAATTAGCGTACACACACACACACACACACTACTCCAAAAGAGCATAAAATTATAGAGAATAAATATAAACTGTCCCTAAAATTTAATTAAAAAAGGTTAAAAAAGAAATTCAATAGAAATTACAAAATCGATTTTAATAGAGAATCAAGATCATTCTGAAGTTGCATGGTGCCACTTGAATATAGATGTTAAAGCAACGAGAATCAAACTGCTAAAAGAGGTTTCTATTAGTTTTTAGTTTAGACACTGTTGGTCTGTTGAAAAAAATAGACTTGCTATAGGTTCCTTACTATTTAATCATTGATGAATTATATTATGTGACTTTATGAGCACGTATCTTTTGCTTTAGCATTTCAGACAAAGTCAATAAAGTTCTGAAATTTGGAGTTTTCTGAGCAGTCTACAGCCACCATCCTTTAGACTTAGGGCTCTCGTTACAAGGCAACACCAGCTATTTGATGGAAACTTGCTTGGACACGTATTGGTTAAGTCAGGCAGCATTGCACATCATAATGTAATTTTACCTTCAACAAAAAGTTAATATTTTTACATTTCTAAATTGCTTTATTTCATTTACTGAGTTTCCCATTCTGCCTACTGTTTTATTTAACAACTTAATAAAACTTCTGAGGTTTTTCCTTTGGATAGGCTTTAGGGAATAATTTATTTGTTCTACTTCCTAAGGAAGAGTTTTATGATCCAATAAGAATTATTGCTAACCTGTATTCATTCTTCAGGGAAAGAGCATATGGTCTGGTTTAATATGAAATTTAATTATTGCTAGCATTAATATGTGATGACCACTAAGAGAATAAGTCATTGAAGAAAAAAAAAAGAAAGTAAAAAAAAACCTATAGGAACATTTCATCTACCTTAAAATAATATGTATACTGAAAGCAGTTGCTCAGGTAAAGTTACTGCATCTATATTATTTTCTTTTCCTAAAACTTTATCCCCTTTGGGTGATGCTGATCTTTTTCTACCTATCTTCTCTTGCTCTAGCTTTATCCTATTATTTCCTAGACCACTTTCTCCATTCCTTTTCTTATACCTTGAAAGTATGCCTTTGAGGATTCAAACTCTAGTTTGATAGAGCATTTAGGTCACTATTCTAAGTTATATTGAATTTAATCACGGGGTCACTGGAACCAAGTAACTTTGCGGTTTCTAATCTACTAACCGCACATTTTCTCTGAGATTGGAAAGGACCAATCCTATTAGGATTTCTGACACAGAAGGTCAATAATTCTTTATTTCATCCATAATTTTATATTTTATTGTCCTACACCTCTCAAAAGTTTCACAGTTTTTGTAGAGAAAATGAAATATCCTATTACTAAACTAGATTGCCATTTTTTGTCTTCTTTATGCTATCATGGGACTTATTTTTTTTCTCCTCAATTTCATTTTCCACTTGGTAACCTGTCTTTTATCTTTTTGTCCCTAATGCTTTATATATAATATTGCACATATAATGCACATTTATTTCCAAAGTTGTATTTATTCATTTCAAAAATCTGATTTAATTAAGTGAACTGAATTTTTTTTAATGGTAAGTTGATAAACTACTTATCTAAGATGACTTTTATGTCTTTTTCATATTTTGAAAGTAATGAGCAATGATACTTTGTATTATGTTTTCAGTAATTCTATGAAAATGTAAGTAAATTTAAGTAAAATTAATCCATTATCAATTATTTTTTAAAGTTACATATTGGGAAATTGAAAGAATTCAATTTCTATAATGTACTTTGAAACAAATGCAGAAGTATTTCCTGCTTTTAATTAGGAAAGTAGCTTTTTATAGAAAAAGCTAGTAAGGCATAGCCTGATATTCTGGCCAGACTGAGATGCTACTTTCTGTGACATTGGGCAAATTGTCAGGCTTAATAATTAATAATATATGCAAGGCATTTTATAGTTTAGAAAGTCTTTCAAGCAATGTAATAGAGCCTCACAAAACACTAAAGAACAAATTGATATTTAGAATGTTAAATAATATGTATAAACATCATAAAATATTTTCTTAGCAAAATATTCAATAGAACTCAGGTCTGGCTTCTTATCCCATGTATTTTCAATTATGGAATGCTGTCTTATTTTAATCAAGTCAGTGACTGCTTCCAAACATATTAAAATTATGTGCCATTAACAAAAACAAACAGCTACTTCATAGTGTTATTATGGGAAAAATATAAAAGAAAAAAATGCAAAATTTATTTTAAAATTATAGAACACTACCTCTTATTTTATTTTTATTGTTCCTCTTGCCTTTTTAAAAACAAATGGTCAAAATACACCAATTAAAAACAGGTATTGTGAAGATTATACAATATGAACTACCTATATTTGCTATCCACAGGCAATTTGCTTCAAACACAGTACGATGATATAGGCAATTTGAAAGTAAAGGGATGAAAGAAACATATAAACAGTGATCAAATAGGAAAATGAGTGGAAATATTAATATCAGATCAAGTAGAAACAAAGTAGATATCAGACAGAAATAGATAACATACAATGATAGAAGAGTATAGCCATAAAAAAAGACATGGAAATTCTAAATGAATATTCACTAAAAAACAGAGCTGCAAAATATATGAAACAAATGCTGACTGACCTAAAAGAAAGGGACAAATATACAATTATATGGAAGATATCAATACTCCTCTCTGAAAATTTGCTAGAACAGCTAGACAGAAAATCAGCAAGGATGTGTAAACACAACACCACCATCAAAAAAGAGGATCCAATTGATATGTACAGAATACTTATTTATAAGTATAGAAAATTCCAGTGAAGAGGAGAACACACACATTCATTTCAGTAGCCTATGAAACTTCTCTAGTGGTTCAGATGGTAAAGAATCTGCCTGCAGTGCAGAAGACCTGGTTTCAATTCCTGAGTCAGGAAGATCCATGAAGAAGGGAAAGACAACCCACTTCAGTATTCTTGCCTGGAAAATTCCATGGACACAGGAATCTGGCAGGCTACAATCCATGGGGATCGCAAAGAGTTGTACAACAATGAGCAATTACACATGTATGAAACATGTACCAAGATAAACCATATTCTCAACCATAGAGCAAATCTTGACAAATGTAAAAACAAAATAAAATCATGCAAAGTATGTTGTTCAATTACCATGGAGACAAAGAAATCTGTCATTATAGATAACACAAAAATATTCAAACACATGGGCTCTAAATAATACATATCTACTTAACCTATAGGTCAAAGAAAAGTCTCAGGAATATCAAATAATCCATTGAATGGAATAAAAATGAAAATACAACAGAACAAATTTGTGAGCATAGCTCAACAAATGCTGACAAGAAATGCCAATGTTGGGGGAAAAAAGCAAATAATTGAATCAATAATTGAAGCTCTCACTTCAAGAATCTAAAAAAAGAGGAAGAAAATAAGTCCAAATCAAGCAAAAGGAAAGAAAAAAATAAACGTAAGAGCAGAAATCACCGAAATTGATAACAGAAACACAACAGATAAAAATCTATAAAACAAAGGATCATATTTTTTAAAAGGTTAATAAATTTGAGAAACCTCTAGCAAGACTAACAAATAAAGTAAGAGAGATGACAAATACCTACTATCAGGAAGGAAACAGGGGTATCACCACATACCCTGCATATTTGACAAGAATATGGGGAGGACATAGGGGAGGACAAGATGGTGGAGGAGTAGGTGGACTTGGAGTAGTGCATCTCTCTCCATAGATACATCAGGAATACACCTTCAGACACAGAACTGCATGCAGATCACTAGCTGAGAGCAGACAGGAGTACCCGACCAGCGGAAGATAATATATAGAACCATGCAAAACTCGGTAGGATGAAGGAACTGGGGGGGAAAAACAGGAGTGTTAGTAAGACTGGACCAGCCCTTGGCGGGTAGGGGAACTGAAGCAGGGGTCTGATCCCCACATCAGGGCAATTGTCTGAGTCAGAGGAGAAACACTGAAAGCTGAAAGTGAAACAGCTGATCTGTGGCAGCTTAATAAATGCAGTCCTTGCTGCAGCCATACATACGCTGGACAGAGATGCAGGTCCCCTGGAAGGTTCAGCAGCTGGGAGCTGGAGTTTGGGGATTGTGGAGCAATCCCAGAGTGAGAGCTGCTATTGACTGCAGAGAGACAGATCGATGGGATGTGAGGGAGGAGATTGTGGTGGGAAATGCTCATAGAGGAAAGCCAGGCAGCCAGGGAAGCAAAACTATACTGCTGAGTCACATGTAGGAGGTGGGGCCATCACCATAGCCTCTCTTTCCCCACGTGCCAGCATTGGCAGCTGAACAATAGAAAGGCTGGTCCAACAAAGGCCTCACACACTCAACTATAGAGTAGGACCCCCACCCAGGGTGCTACTTTAAGTGACTGATGCAACGATCTACAGAATAGGTCCCCAGCCAGGGGGGGGCTCTCTATGTACCTGATGCACTGAATGATAGAGAAGGACCCTAGGAAAGGGAGCCCTCTAAGTGCCTGAATGGGTGGAGTTACGGAGAAAGACTGGCCAAAGAGGCCTTCTGATCGCCAGCTACAGGAGGCTCAAAAGAAGACTCTGATAGGGCTATAACTCCTGCAGTGGAGGCAGTCCATGTCCCTGGACATTTGGAGCCACCAGAGTCCCTGCAAGCCAAGCAGCTGCACCACCTTCAAGCTTATTCTCACTGGTGCAGAGCTACCACAGGCAAAAAAGTCTTGCATCTATGTGCACAGGGTCGCTTTGGTCGTGTTCAACTCTGTGACCCGGTAGACTGTGGCCTGCCAGGCTTCTCCATCAAGGGGATGCTTCAGGCAAGAATACTGGAGTGTATTGGCCAATACTGGTTGCCATATCCTTCTAGAACAATATATTTCCTGCTGCCCTGGCCATCAACTTCCTTGAATACCTGGTGCTGCCAGAACCACTGCAACCCAAGCAGCTGAACCACCTCCACACCTGACCCTCACAGGGGCAAACCCAAGCCCTCCAGGGCAGCCTCAGGAGCAAACCCCAGTGGACGACCCACATGCAGAGGTGGAAATAAAACCACAATTGAAACCCAGGGGCAGTGTGGCTAAGGAAGAAGACCAAAGCCTTCCCACCAGCTGTACAAGCTGCAGATTAAATCCACACTATCAACTAGGCAAACTCTGTGTCTATGGAATATATAAAAGGACACTGAGAGCTCTCAAAAGAAAACACACAGTTCTGATAGCTGTGGACATGGGAGGCAAGAACTCACAGGAGTAGGACCAGATGAGAATCTGAGCTGCCCCCACACCAGGTCCAGAGATCAGCACAGTGCTGGAGGGCATCCTAGGGAGGGGAGGTGGGCTGTGACTCCCAGCAAGGGAAAGGACTCTGACAGCAGTGATGCAAGAAAAACATTTATTATTCTTATGTTTTGAATTGTTCTGTAGATTCTTTTGGATATTTTTTCCCTCCCCCCACCTTCTTTGTTGTAGTTGTTGATTTTATTGGCACTATGAAATCTAATAAAGCTTTTGACCTTTTTTTTTTTTCTCAGTCACATGTTTTATTGTTATAAACTTCTGCCTCTATGTTGGGCTTTTGCAGTTCTGTAGCATTTTCCTTTTTTTTTCTCTCTCTCTTTTTAAATTTTTAACTTTTTAAACCTATTATTATTTTTTCTACATTTACTCTTTTTTTTCTTTTCCTACAGTTCTTTTCCCCATGCATTTATTCTTTAATTCATATAAATATTCTTTATCTACTTCTATTTAACTTTGAGTACCTATTATTTCTTTCTTTTCTTTCTTTACTTTCCTTGCCACATTATTTGTTAGTTTTATTTTCATAGCTTTATTTACCACATGGCAGTTTGCATTAGTTTTGTTTTCCAGTTTGTGCTATAGTTAGTTTTGTTGTTAACTAGTAGATATAATTTTTTATTTCCTTTGTTCACTGGATCAACCTATTGTACTTTATTTGTTGTTGTTGGACTGCTTTGATTTTGTTTATGGGTGTATATGTATATGTGTATATTCAGTCACATTTTTGATTATTGTTTTAAACCTCTACCTCTATATTGGCCTTTTGCAGTACTATGGAGTTTTCCTTTATTTTTTTCCAACATTTTTTCTTTCTTCTTCCTTTTCTCTCTTTTTTTCCTTTTCTCTTTTTTTAATTTTAATTTTTTAAACCTATTATATTTTTTCTACATTTATTCCTTTGTTTGTCTTTCCTACTGTTCATTTCCCCCTTGCAGTTAATCCTTAATGTATATAAATTTTCTTCATGTACCTCTATTTAACTTTGCATATCTATTCTTTCTTTCTTTTCTTTCCTTTCCTCTCAATATATGTCTTAGTTTTATTTTCTTTGCTTTATTCCCCACTTGGCACCTTGCTTTAGTTTTGTTTTCTAGCTTATGCTTTAGTTAGTTTTGTTCTTAAGTGGTAAATATAATTTTTGAATTCCTTTGTTTGCCAGGTCAATCTACTGTATTTTATTCTTGTTGGACTGTTTCAACTTTGCTTATGGGTGTATATGTGTATATTCCATTATTTTAATTATTATTTGCCTGATATTGTAACTTCCATTTGTCTGGTGTTCCTCTTTGGTTTCTTGTTTTGGGGTATTTTTTAAATCTCACTTAATGCCATAACAAACCACTTGTGGAATCTTGGTTTGTCACCAGAGATCAAGCCCTAAGCCTATGGAATGGGATCACTGACACCAAGACCCTAGACTGTCAGAGAACTAACCCTAGGGAGCATCAAATAGTGAGAACTCACACAAAGGAAACCACTTGAATATAAGATGTGGCATCACCCAACCACCAGTGGCACCCTGTGCAGGATACCTCATCAAACAACAAACAAAAAACAAATACATACCCAATCATCAGCAGACAGGATTACCACTTCACTCAGCCTTTCCCCTCAGAGAAAAAACAAACAAGCAAAAAACTCAGCACAAATCTCAGCCTATATGAAGCATACATAAATCACTGGACCAAACTTAGGAGGGCAGAAACCAAAAGGAAGAAAGAATTCAACCTTGAAGCTTGGGGAAAAGAGACCTCAAATACAGTAAGTTAAAAAAAATTATGAAAAGGCAGATAAATACTACAAAAATGAAGGAACAAATTAGAAACACAGAAGTCCAAATAACTGAAGAAGAAATATGCAAACTACCTAAAAAAGAATTCAGAATAATGATAGTAAAGACTATCAAAAACCTTGAAAACAAAATGGAGAAAATGCAAGAATCAATTAACAAAGACCTAGAAGAATTAATGGAGAAGGCAATGGCACCCCACTCCAGCACTCTTGCCTGGAAAATCCCATGGATGGAGGAGCCTGGTGGGCCGCTGTCCATGGGGTCGCTAAGAGTCGGACAAGACTGAGTGACTTCACTTTCACTTTTCACTTTCATGCATTGGAGAAGGAAATGGCAACCCACTCCAGTGATCTTGCCTGGAGAATCCCAGGGACAGGGGAGCCTGGTGGGCTGTCATCTATGGGGTCGTACAGAGTTGGACAAGACTGAATCGACTTAGCAGCAGTAGCAGAAGAATTAAAGAATGAACATACAGAGACAATACAGTTAATGAAACTAACAATACTCTAGAAGGAATCAATAGCAGAATATCTGAAGCAGAAGAACAAATCAGTGAGTTGGAAGATAAAATGGTGGAAATAAATTCTGAAGAGCAGAATAAAGTAAAATGAAGGAAAAGAATGGAGGATAATTTCAGAGACCTCTGGGAAAATGTCAAATTCACCAACACTCAAATTATAGGGGTCTCAGAAGAAGAAGAGAAAAAGAAAAGGTACGTGAAAATTTTTGAGGAGATTATAGTTGAACCCACTTCAGACCTAAAGACACAAATAGACTGAAAGTGAGAGGATGGAAAAATATATTCCATGCAAATGGGAAGCAAAAGAAAGCTGGAGTAGCAATCCTCATATCAGACAAATAGACCTTAAAATAAAGAAGATTTCAAGAGATAAGGAAGGACACTACATAATGATCAAGGGATCAATCCAAGAGGAAGACATAACAATTGTAAGGAAGAAAAGGGGATGACAGAGGATGAAATGGCTTGATGGCATCACCAACTTGATGGACATGAGTTTGTGTGAACTCTGGGAGCTGGTGATGGACAGGGAGGCCTGGTATGCTGTGATTCATGGGGTTGCAAAGAGTCGGACACGACTGAGCAATTGAACTGAACTGAACTGATGCACCCAACATAGGAGCACCTCAACACATAAGACAAACACTAACACACATAAAAGGAGAAATTGACAGTAGCACAATAATAGTAGGAGACTTTAACACACACTCACACCAATCGACAGATCATCAAAACAGAAAATTAATAAGGAAACACAAGTCTTAAATAATACATTAGATGATATCTTCAGGACATTCCAAATGCATAAGAATGCACCTTCTTCTCAAGGGCACATGGGACACTCTCCAGAATAGACTACATCTTGGGTCACAAATCAAACCTCAGTAAAATTTAAGAAAATTGAAATTGTATCAAGCATCTTCTCTGACCACAACACTGTAAGACTAGATATCAATTACAAGAAGAAAAAAAAAACTCAGAAACACAAACACATGGAGACTAAACAACCCACTTCTAAATAACCAACAGATTATTGGAGAAATCAAAAGGGAAATCAAAACACTTCTGGAAACAAATTACAATGAAAACATGACAACTGAAAACCTATGGAATGCAGCAAAAGCAGTTCTAAGAGGGAAGTTTACAGCAATATAATCCTACATCAAGAAACAAGAAAAATATCAAATAGCCTAACTTTGCACCTAAAACAACTGGAAAAAGAAGAACAAAAAACCCCCAAAAGTAGTAGAAGAAATCATAAAGTTCAGAGCAAAAATAAATTAAAAAAGAAATGAAAGAAATTATGGAAAATATTAATAAAAATAAAATCTGATTCTTTGGGAAGACAAACAAAATTGACAAAACTTTAGCCAGACTCATCAAGTAAAAAAGAGAGGAGAATCAAATCAACAAAATTAGAAATGACAAAGGAGAGGTTACAACAGATAATGCAAAAATATAAAGGATTACAAGAGACTATTAAGAACAACTATATGGCAATGAAATGGATAATCTGGAAGAAATGGACAGATTCTTAGAAAAGTTCAAACTTCCAAGACTGAACCAGGAAGGAAGAGAAATGATGGACAACCCAATTACAAGCACTGAATTGAAGCTGTGATCAAAAATGTCCCAAAAAACAAAAGCCCAGGACCAGATGGCTTCACAGGAGAATTCTATCAAACATTTAGAGAAGAGCTAATGCCTATACTTCGAAAACCCTTTCAAAAAATTACAGAGGAAGGAACACTTTCAGACTCATTCTATAAGGCCACTGTCACCCCGATACCAAAACCAGGCAAAGACAACACAAAAAGAAAACTACAGACCTAAATCACTGGTGAATATAGATGCAAAAATCCTCAACAAAATTTTAGCAAACAGAATTCAGCAACACATCATAAAACTTATACACTATAATCAAGTTGGGTTTATTCCAGGGATACAAGGACTCTTCAATATATGGAAATCAATCAATGTGACACACCATATTAATAAATTGAAAGATAAAAAACCATATGATCATCTCAATAGATGCAGAAAAAGCCTTTGACAAAATTCAGCACTCATTTATGTTTAGAACTCTTCAAAAAATGGACATAGAAGGAACCTACATCAAGATAGTAAAGACCTTATATGATAAACCTACAGCAAACATTATTCTCAATGGTGATAAGTTGAAAGCATTCCCCCTAAGATGAGGAACAAGACAAGGATATCTGCTTTCACCACCGTTATTCAACATATTTCTGAAAGTTCTAGCTACAGCAATCAGAGAAGAAAAATAAATAAAAGGAAGCCAGATCGGAAAAGAAGAAGTAAAGCTCTCACTGTTTGCAGATGACATGATACTACACATAGAAAACCCTAAAGATAGTATCAGAAAATTACTAGAGCTAAAGTAATGCTGAAAATTCTCCAAGCCAGGCTTCAGCAATACGTGAACTGTGAACTTCCTGATGTTCAAGCTGGTTTTAGAAAAGGCAGAGGAACCAGAGATCAAATTGCCAATATCCGCTGGATCATAGAAAAAGCAAGAGAGTTCCAGAAAAACATCTATTTCTGCTTTATTGACTAGGCCAAAGCCTTTGACTGTGTGGATCACAATAAACTGTGGAAAATTCTGAAAGAGATGGGAATACCAGACCACCTGATCTGCCTCTTGAGAAATCTGTATGCAGGTCAGGAAGCAATAGTTAGAACTGGACATGGAACAACAGACTGGTTCCAAATAGGAAAAGGAGTTTGTCAAGGCTGTATATTGTCACCCTGTTTATTTAACTTCTATGCAGAGTACATCATCAGAAACGCTGGACTGGAAGAAACACAAACTGGAATCAAGATTACCGGGAGAAATATCAATAACCTCAAATATGCAGGTGACATCACCCTTATAGCAGAAAGTGAAGAGGAACTCAAAGGCCTCTTGATGAAAATGAAAGTGGAGAGTGAAAAAGTGGGCTTAAAGTTCAACATTCAGAAAATGAAGATCATGACATCCGGTCCCAACACTTCATGGGAAATAGATGGGGAAACAGTGGAAACAGTGTCAGACTTTATTTTTCTGGGCTCCAAAATCACTACAGATGGTGACTGCAGCCATGAAATTGAAAGACGCTTACTCCTTGGAAGGAAAGTTATGACCAACCTAGATAGCATATTCAAAAGCAGAGACATTACTTTGCCAACAAAGGTTCGTCTAGTCAAGGCCATGGTTTTTCCAGTGGTCATGTATGGATGTGAGAGTTGGACTGTCAAGAAAGCTGAGCGCTGGAGAATTGATGCTTTTGAACTGTGGTGTTGGAGAAGACTCTTGAGAGTCCCATGGACTGCAAATAGATCCAACCAGTCCATTCTGAAGGAGATCAGCCCTGAGATTTCTTTGGAAGGAATGATGCTAAAGCTGAAACTCCAGTACTTTGGCCACCTCATGCAAAGAGTTGACTCATTGGAAAAGACTCTGATGCTGGGAGGGACTGGGGGCAGGAGGAGAAGGGGATTACAGAGGATGAGGTAGCTGGATGGCATCACTGACTCGATGGACATGAGTCTGTGTGAACTCCAGGAGTTGGTCATGGACAGGGAGGCCTGGCGTGCTGCGATTCATGGGGTCGCAAAGAGTCGGACACGACTGAGCAACTGATCTGATCTGATTCAGTGAATTTAGCAAAGTTGCAGGATACAAAATCAATACACACAAATCACTTGCATTTCTATATACTAACAATGAAAAATCAGAAAGAGCAATTAAGGAATCAATCCCATTCACCATTACAAAAAAAATTAAATATCTGGGAATAAACTTACCTAAGGAGACAAAAGAATTGTACACAGAAAATTATAAGACATTAGTGGATATTGTCACCCTGTTTATTTAACTTATATGCAGAATATATCATGAGAAATGCTGGGCTGGAAGAAGCACAAGCTGGAAATAAGATTGCCAGGAGAAATATCAATAACCTCAGATATCCATATGACACCACCCTTATGGCAGAAAGTGAAGAGGAACTAAAAAGCCTCTTGATGGAAGTGAAAGAGGAGAGTGGAAAAGTTGGCTTAAAGCTCAACATTCAGATAATTAAGGTCATTGCATCCAGTTCCATCACTTCATGGCAAATAGATGGGGAAACAATGGAAACATTGGGTGACTTTATTTTTTGGGTCTCCACAATCACTGCAGATGGTGACTGCAGCCATGAAATTAAAAGATGCTTACTCCTTGGAAGGAAAGTTATGACCAACCTAGATAGCATATTCAAAAGCAGAGACATTACTTTCCCAACAAAGTTCTGTCTAGTCAAGGCTATGGTTTTTCAAGTGGTCATGTGAGAGTTGGACTGTGAAGAAAGCTGAGTGCTGAAGAATTGATGCTTTTGAACTGTGGTGTTGGAGAAGACTCTTGAGAGTCCCTTGCACTGCAAGGAAATCCAACCAGTCCAACCTAAAGGAGATCAGTCCTGGGCGTTCATTGGAAGGACTGATGCTAAAGCTGAAACTCCAATACTTTGGCCACCTCATGCAAAGAGTTGACTCATTGGAAAAGACTCTGAGGCTGGGAGGGATTGGGGGCAGGAGGAGAAGGGGATGACAGAGGATGAGATGGCTGGATGGCATCACTGACTCAATGGACATGAGTTTGTGCAAACTCTGGGAGTTGGTGATTGACAGGGAGGCCTGGCATGCTGCAATTCATAGGGTCGCAAAGAGTCAGACACGACTGAGTGACTGAACTGAACTGAAATGAAAGTAATCAAAGATGACATAAATAGATGGAGAGATATTCTGTGTGCCTGGGTAGGAAGAATCAATATTGTGAAAATGACTGTACTAACAAAAGCAATCTACAGATTCAATGCAATCCCTATCAAATTACTGATGGCATTTTTCACAGAACTAGAACAAAAAATTTCACAACTATATGGAGACACAAAAGACCCCTAAGCCATAGAAGTCTTGAGAAAGAAGAATGGAGCTGGAGGGATCAACCTTCCTGACTTCAGATTATACTACAAAGCTACAGTCATCAAGACAGTATGATACTGGCAGAAAAAAACAGAAATATAGATGAATGTAAAAAGATATGAAGCCCAGAAATAAACCCACACACCTATGGGTACCTTATGTTTGACAAAGGAGGCAAGAATATACAATGGGGCAAAGATAACCTCTTCAATAAATGGTGCTGGGAAAACTGGACAGCTACATGTAAAATAATGAAATTAGAACACTTTTTAACAGCATACACAAACATAAACTCAAAATGGATTAAAAATCTAAATGTAAGACCAGAAACTATAAAACTCTTAGAGGAAAAGATAGGCAGAACACTAGATGACATAAATCAAAGAAAGATCCTCTATGACCCACCTCCTAGAGTAATGGTAATAAAAACAAAAGTATGCAAGTGGGACCTGATTAAACTTAAAGGCTTTTGCACAGGAAAGGAAACTAAGCAAGGTGAAAAGACAACCCTCAGAATGGGAGAAAACAGCAAATGAAACAACTGACTAAGGATTAATTTCCAAAATATACAAGCAGCTCATACAACTCAATACTAGAAAAACAAAGAAACTAATCAAAAAGCGGGGAAAAGACTTACACAAACATTTCTCCAAGAAGACATACAGATGGCTAAGAAACACATGAAAAGATGCTCAAACTCACTCATTATTCAGTTCAGTTCAGTTCTGTCACTCAGTCGTGTCCGACTTCTTGCAATCCCATGAATCGCAGCATGCCAGGCCTCCCTGTCCATCACCAACTCCCAGAGTTCACTCAAACTCACATCCATCGAGTCGGTGATGCCATCCAGCCATCTCATCCTCTGTCGTCCCTTTTCTTCCTGCCTCCAATCCCTCCCAGCATCAGAGTCTTTTCCAATGAGTCAACTCTTCGCATGAGGTGGCCAAAGTACTGGAGTTTCAGCTTTAGCATCAGTCCTTCCAAAGAACACCCAGGGCTGATCTCCTTTAGAATGGATGGGTTGGATCTCCTTGGATTATTAGAGAAATGCAAATCAAAAGTACAATGAGATATCACCTCACACCAGTCAGAATGGCCATCATCAAAAAATCTACAAACAATAAATTCTAGATAAGGTGTGGAGAAAAGGGAAGGCTTTTGCACTGTTGGTGGGAATGTAAATTGATACAGCCACTATGGAAGATGGTATGGAAATTCCTTAAAAAATTAGGAATAAAACCACCATATGACCCAGAAATCCCAGTCCTAGGCATATACCCTGAGGAAACCAAAATTGAAAAAGACTCATGTATCCCATCATTCAGTTCAGTTCAGTCGCTCAGTAGTGTCCGACTCTTTGCAACCCCTACTGCAGCAGGCTAGGCTTCCCTGTCCATCACCAACTCCTGGAGCTTGCTCAAACTCATGTCCATTGAGTCGGTGATGCCATCCAACTATCTCATCCTCTGTCGTCCCTTCTCCTCCTGTTTTCAGTCTTTACCAGCATCAGGGTCTTTTCCAATGAGTCAGTTCTTCAAATCAGGTGGCCAACGTTTTGGAGTTTCAGCTTCAGCATCAGTACTTCCAATGAATATGCAGGACTGATTTCCTTTAGGATGGACTGGTTGGATCTCCTTGCAATTCAAGGGACTCTCGAGTCTTTTTCAACACCACAGTTAAATTCTTTGGCGCTCAGCTTTCTTTATGGTCCAACTCTTACATCCATACATGACTACTAGACAACCACAGCTTTGACTAGACAGAACTTTGACAGCAAAATAATGTCTTTGCTTTTCAATATGCTGTCTAGGTTGGTCATAGCTTTTCTTCCAAGGAGCAAGTGTCTTTTATTTCATGGCTGCAGTCACTACCAGCAACGATTTTGTAGCCCCCATAACTAAAGTCTGTCACTGTTTCCATTATTTCCCCATCTATTTGCCATGAAGTCAATGGGACCAGAGGTCATGATCTTAGTTTTCTGAATGTTGAGTTTTAAGCCAACTTTTTCATTCTCCTCTTTCACTTTCATCAAGAAGCTCTTTTGTTCTTCTCTGCTTTCTACCATAAGGGTGGTGTCATCTGTGTATTTGAGATTGCTGATATTTCTCCCAGCAATCTTGATTCTAGCTTTGCTTCATCCAGCCCAGCATTTTACATCAGGTACTCTGCATATAAGTTAAATGAGCAGGGTGACAATATACAGCCTTGATGTATTCCTTTCCCAATTTAGAGCCAGTTTCTTGTTCCAAGTCCAACTTTAACTGTTCCCTCTTGATCTGCATACAGATTTCTCTGGAGGGAGGTAAGGTGGTCTGGTATTCTCATCTCTTTAAGAATTTTCCAGAGTCTGTTGTGATCCACACAAGGATTTGGTGTAATCAATAAAGCCGAAGTAGATGTTTTCCTGGAATTCTCTCACTTTTTTCAATGAACCAATGGATGTTGGCAATTTGATCTTTGGTTTCTCTGCCTTTTCTAAATCCAGCTTGAATATCTGGAAGTTCACAGTTCACATACTGTTGAAGCCTGGCTTGGAGAGTTTTGAGCATTACTTTGCTAGCATGTGAGATAAGTGCAATTATGCAGTAGTTTTAACATTCTTTGGCATGGCTTTTCTTTGGGAGTGGAATGGAAACTGACCTTTTCCAGTCCTGTGGCCACTGCTGAGTTTTCCAAATTTGCTGGCATATTGAGTGCAGCACTTTCACAGCATCATCTTTTAGGATTTGAAATAGCTCAACTGGAATTCCATCATGTCCACCAGCATCTCATAGTGATGCTTCCTAACGGCCACTTGACTTTGAATTCCATGATGTCTAGCAGCACTATTTACAACAGCTAGAACATGGAAGCAGCCTAGATGTGCATCAATAGATGAATGGATAAAGAAGTTGTAATACATATAAACAATGGAATATTACTCAGCCATAAATGGAATGCATTTGAGTCAGTTCTAATGAGGTAGATGAACATAGAATCTATTATACAGAGTGAAGTAAGTCAGAAAGAGTAAGATAAATATTGTATTTGAATGCATATATACTGAATCTAGAAAAATGGTACTGAAGAATTTATTTACAGGGGAGCAATGGAGAAACAGACATAGAGAATAGACTTTTGGACATGGGGAGAGGGCAAGAGAGGGTGAGATGAATTAAATAGTAACATGGAAACTTACATTACTATATGTAAAATAGATAGCCAATGGGAATTTACTGTATGTCTCAGGAAACTCAAACAGGGGCTCTATATCAACCTAGAGGGGTTGGATGGGGAGGGAGATGGGAGGCAGGTTCAAAAGGTAGGGGATATATGTATACCTATGGCTGATTCATGTTGAGGTTTGACAGAAAATAGAAAAATTCTGTAAAGCAATTATCCTTCAATAAAAAATAAAATTTAAAAAATGCTACATACATGAATGTGATAAATCAAACAAAATGGGGCAACTCTTTGAATACAAACTATCACAATTCACTCAATAAGAAATTGATACAATGAGTAGTCCTACAGCTTTTAATTAAACTGAGTCTTTAATTAAAACAATCCCAATGTCATTTTTAATTAAAAGCACAAAGCCCATATGGTTTTGCAAAAAACTATGAACAAACGTTTAAAGAATTAACATAAATTATACACAAATCCCTTTCACAAAACTGGTGATGAAATATTTCCCACTTTATATTATGATGCTAGCATTATCCTGATATCAAAACCAGACAAAACCACTACAATATCAAACAAAGTCCCCTAATTTTAATATTAAAATAAAGTAAGAAACAAGAGCAAATACTTTTAAATATTAAAATATTTGGAAGTTTAAAAATATATTTCTAAAAACCGTCTCCAATGTCTCTTTTTGATGCTGATGCAGAAAATTCTAAGAAATACTTAAAAATTAACTGTGATTGTATTAAAAATAATAAGTACATTTATAATTATACAAGACATGTGGTCATTACATAAAAGCCTAATGTAGTCCATAACCAAAAATAAACAATTTTATAATCAAATAAAAACATTTATAACAGCACCATAAATTATAACATTCATATGAATAAATTTAATGATATATGAACAAGTCCTCTCCACTGTAAACTAGAAGTTTCCAATAGAATACAACCTACACTTATACTCTGATTTAATTATTTCAGTCCTATGTATTTACCTGAACAAAACAAAAAACACCACCATCACTATCACAAAAACAAAACAAAAAGACGTTCTCAGATACATAAAGACCCAAGTTCATGCCAGCAGCCATACGACTGCCTACAAATTCTACTGGGAGAAGTAAACCAGAAACAAGAAATTAATTAAAATAAAATTTTGTGGTAAGAAAATTATAGAGGAACTTACACATGAAGGCCACTGAATCAGTTTAACATATAATTAAGAGAGCAGAACTAGATATTTTAGGCACAAAACATCATCTGAGTTTTAAAATATTTAAAAACAAAATTTACTCTTTAAAAGATTAACAGCTTTGTTAATTCTATTTAAATTTTAAGTGAATATTGTATAAGATATATATTACCAAAAATGGACATTTTTGAAGGAAATAATCCCAATCTCTTTTCCAACTCTTTACTTTCCTTTATATGTTTTTCTCCAGGGTTTACTTTACACATTTAATTTATCACAATCTTCTTCAGATTTGATTACAGTGAGATATACTAACTTGATTACAATGAGATATAGAAGGGTTACTCCTTTATAACCCTGTTTCCTGTTCTTCCTATCAGGACAATTTGTGTATACAATCACATATCTAATTATGTTACATATAAAATAACATGCAAATTATCTATGTACCTATACCTGGGTATATATGTGTGTACGCTAAGTTGCTTCAGTTTTGTCCTACTCTTTGAGATCCTATGGACTATAGCTCACCAGGCTCCTCTGTCCATGGCATTGTCCAAGCATGAATACAGGAGTGGGTTGCCATGTGTATAAGTATATATGCAACATATTTATATAGTGTATACATTACATCTACATGTTACAATATATTGCTAAAATTTTTTGTTTGTGTATTTTATGTCTAGTAAATCAATTAGAAAAAGAAAGGGAACTAAGCATATATTTATAAATTTTTATATTTACCTTATATCATTTCTGATTTTATTTATTTGTTCTTGTGGGTTCAAAATACCATTCAGTATCTATCATTAGATAGATTATAGTATCCAATTATAATTCTGCTCCCATTAACTTCTTTGTGAGTTTAAGTAAATAAGTGTTAGTTGCTCAGTCATGCCCTACTCTTTGTGACCCCATGGACTGCAGCCCACAAGGCTCCTCTGTCCATATGATTTTCCAGGCAAGGATACTGGAGTGGGTTGCCATTTCCTTCTCCAAGGGATCTTCCCAACCCAGGGATCGAACCCGGGTCTCCTGTACTTCAGGCAGATTCTTTATCGACTGAGCTACAAGGGAAGCCCTCTTTGTGAGCTTACTGTCAAATATTATGTTTCCTTTTGTTATAGAACCAAGAATATAGTTCTACACATATGTTTATCCAATTCTGGTTTATCTAAGATAAGAAAAGGGAGAACAAAAATGCATTTATACTGTGTTTTGTTATGATTATATGATTCCCTTTATAAGAATTCTTTGATTTTTATGTAGATCTGAATTATACCTTGACATACTTGCTAATGGCCTAGGAAATTTCCTTTAGTGCTTTTTGGAAGGCAGGAATCATAGCACCAAATTCTCTCAGTTTTGTTTATCTGTGAATGTATCTATTTTGTATTAATTTTTGAAAAGTGTTTTGCAGTATATAAGAATTTTGGTTTATATTTGTTTTTTCTTTCAGCATTTTATGTCATCCCACTGCCTTCTGGCCTCTGTTGTTTCTGATGAAAAGACAGGTTTTAATCTTACTGAGTTTGCCTCATACATGATAAGCTGTTTTCTTCTTGCTCTTTTTTTCTAATTTTCTTTTGACTTGGCTTTTAGAAACTTTATATAACATGTCTGAGTGTGAGTCATTTTGCCTTTATCCTGCTTGGAGTTCACTGAGCTTATTGGATGTGTAAATTAATGTTTTTTATCAGCCATTATTTTTTCTAATAGTTGTTTTTGATTTATTTTTCTCCTCTCCTTCCAGTACTCTCCTTATGCGTATATTGGTGCACTTAAAATTTCCCACGTTTCTCTGAGCTCTGTTTCTATTTCTTCATTCCATTTCTTTCTCTGTATTATATCCCAACTCACATATTCTTTCTTCTGGCAGTCCATGTCCACTAATGGTCCCTCTAATGAATTTTGGAGTCAATTACTATACTTTTTACTCCAGAATTTCCATTTGGGTATATTCCAGTTACTCCAATATGAACATATTTATAATATCAAACTTGAAATTTTGTTTCTGACATCTGGACCCTCTTATTGGCACTTTATTTTGCCTTGTTTTTCCCCTGTATTTTCTTGTTGTTGTTCATTTTTCCTATAATGGATCAGATTGATATTTCTGATATTCCTGATCAGATATTGCATGTCTTATATATTGTTGCTGTTTTTGTTTTGAAAACATTTTACGTAATACACTGTAGGAACTCTTCATACTGATTTCCCTGTGTCATTCTCTGGGGTCTGTTTGTGTTATTGTTTATTTGTTTTGTGACTTAATTAAGCTGTTTTACTTTAGTCTATTTCCCCTATAGTCTGAAGACTTTGATGTGACATCTTAGAGAAAGCAGTCTTGGATATGCTATGACCAACTTGAGATGACAGTGATTTTAACAGGGCAACTTTTATTTTCTCTTTTTCCAATCTCTCTGGTAAACTGTCTATTTTATTTGGCATTACACACCTGCTTTTTAGGCTCTACTAATTACTGCTTATTTCTTTATTGACAATGCCTTAGAACATAAAAAATGCTCAGTAGCCTGATCAAATCGTACATGGCAAGAGTACTCCTTGAGGTTTTAACTCCAGAAAGGCTCTTCTCTGTTGTCTCTTCCCCTGGTTTTCAGTGGTGAATTCAATGGCCTATGGTTCAGTGTGTTGCTCTTAATGAATAGGAACTCTGATTTTAAGAGTATTCTTAGGCTATACTTTTCACACTCAATTTCAAATAAACTGAATCCCTTGGAGAGAGCTTCAGCACTCTCATTATATACATGACTTTTTGTCCAGGCAAACTATCTGAGTCTCTACTCTGGGTTCTGGGCTGGAGTAGCCTGTGTTCCTCTTGGCTTTCTTCTCCCTGCCTCTCCAGGTGCAGAGCCTCTACCCTGTGAAGGAGCTGGGAAGAGAGCAGTTGAGGCCCCAGTATTCTTGGTCTAGAGCTTCTCAGGTGGCTTGGTGGTTAAGAATCCACCTGCCAATGCAAGAGACACAGGTTAATCCCTGTTTGGGAAGATCCCCTGGAGAAGGAAATGGCAACTCACTCCAGTACTCTTGCCTGGAAAATCCCATGGACAGAGGAGGCTGGTGGGCTACAGTCCATGGGGTCACAAAGAGCTGGACATGGAACTCAGCTTACAAAACTTGTTTTTGTTTTTTAATTCTCAAATACATGACAAAATCAAAACTCAAAAAACCAGAAGCGGTCTTCATCAACTGCAAAATTATTTTGTTGAGAGCCATACCTTTTCAAAGGCTACAAATGCATACTCAGTAGGAGTATCACTGACATGGTTGGTTTTTGCTGCCTTGATAAAATAGGCTTGCTACCTACACAGACTGTATCCTGTTTCTGTATTGATTAAATAACAGTTCTGTATATTTTAATATGTAAAACATTCCTTTAAGCCTCGTTTTATGAAACACTTTGTCTACTATTCACAACTGATTGTGTGTGTGCACTCAGTCATGTCAGACTCTTTGTGACCCCATAGACTATAGCCGCCAGGAGCCTCTGTCCATGGGTTTTGCCTAATTGAAGCCTAATCTATAAACACATTCCCATTTGGACTCTACACATTCTGCATTGAAAGCACTGTCACACAGATATAAATTCTTTGACTTTAGAAACCACTAATTTGAAAAGGTAAAGGCACCCCAATGTTCATAGTGGATATCTTTCTCTTTTCCTCGTCTTTTAAGGCCAGTAGTCCTACTGAATTGGGGCCCCACTCTTATGAATTTCTGAATCTCAACTACCTCTTAAAACCTACCTCCAAACAGAGTCACACTGAGAGTTAAGGCTTCGACATGTGAATTGTAGGAGAACACAGTTCAATCCATAACATCTTTTCTCTGAATAAATTCTTCTAATATTTCTGACAAGTTAAGTCTACGGAGTGGAGAGGGGAAGCAAGTGAAGAGGAAAGCATTTCACGGTGTGATGATGAAGTTGCAGTGTTTTGATGAGACTCTGCCTTCCCCACCTCACAACTTCTTAGTCCCATTCCCTCCCTGCGGGTGGGACAGGAAGGCTAGAGTTGGTTGGAGTTAGGTACTTGCCTTCTCCCAAGTAAGTTAAACTTTCACAGAACCACTATAGTTTAGACTCTGGTAAAGTAACTTTCTTTCACTGGCAAGTCTTGGTAAGAGAACAGAATGCTCTGGTGTATTTCAAAATGGTTCTTTTTTTCCTCTCCCTCTGCTCTGGAAACTTGCTCTAATAGTCTCTGTGAGAACCAGATTGGGTTTCTAGAGGTAAAACTCACACAATATGGGAGGCCCCCTCTGATTGGCCATTTCTGAGGTTTTTAATCCTCAGAAATTTAGCTTCACTGAGTCTTCAGCATTGCTGAGTTACAGTCCAGCTTTCTCTAACCCAGCAGTTTCCTGCAGAAGTTTCTACTCAGGACTTTGGATTCTCTGTATTCATTTGTCTGCCTTTCCAGATTGCCCTGTAAAGTTACTTACCTGAAGGATCTAGAAGAGTTGTTGGTTTTCTAGTTTGTTCAGTCTTTCATTTTTTGATTGACAGAGTGATGACTTTGAAGCTCTTTATTTTCCAGACTGGAAACAGGAAATCCGGATGTGATTTTAATTAGTGCCAATGGCACATTACTCTTAGTAGGGAGATAATTATATAATAATAATTGAAAGCATGATTGTAGTGCTTAATATTTGAAAAGGTTGTTCTAAGCACCTTGTGTTTCCCAGTAACCCTATAAGGCACTGATGGAAATAATGAGTACACAACACAGAAAAATATGAGGAAAAATAAAAACTTTTCTCTAAAAATGCAGGGTACACAGAAGACAGCATTTAAATTTGAGGCAAGAACCAAAGTTGGAGATGATATTTTAAGTATCTTGAAGGTATTTCATTTAACTGTGATGAGTAGGAGACATTTATTATTGGGGAATTTTATTTTCAAAAAGTAATTTGTCTGACATTAGTATCTAAGGCGTAATATTCACTCTGTCTCTTATGTTCAGTGCTGCCTATATGATTCAAATACAAACAACAGAGAGAATAAGAAATACTCTACCATGTTACTACCACCACTAATTACTGCTCCACATATACTATTACTATTACAATTACTATTAGTACTAGTACTTTTAATAATAAACATTAGTAAGAAAATGCTTCTTATTTGGAGCCATTGTCTTAGGACTATAGACGTGCTAGGTTATTTTATTCTGCAATGACTTTATTTTATTCTGCAATGACCTCTGGAGCAATATATATGTACTTGAGGAACTTGAAGCATGTAGACAATATATAACTTTCCCAAAGTCACTCAAGAGATAAGTAATGGAGCTGGAATAAAGCAGAAATTACAATGCATAATTACTTTATAAAAGGAAACTGTCCCTCAGCTGAGTTGAACCTCAGTGAGATGAGGAAAGTTTGTATTTGACCACAAGATCCGTAGCAGCAGTGTCTTCTATGGATCCTGTATTCAGTACATACCAAAATAAACAGTGAATAAAAGAATAAACTCTATATCATATATGCTTATGTCTAACTTTATCATTTTTAATAATTTTCTCAAGATAAGCCCCTAAGAAAAAAATTAAGAAATTTTCTGTTACTATTGATATATTAGAGTGTAGAAAAAATTTACACTGCCATAAAAAAAAAAAAAAAACACTTAACGGCTTAAAAGCTTAAACATAAGACATGACACCATAAAACTCCTAGAGGAGAACATAGGCAAAACATTCTCTGACATAAAATGTACTAATATTTAGGTCACTCTCCCAAGGCAATAGAAATAAAAACAACAATGAACAAATGGGGGACTTCCCTAATGGTCCATTGGTTAAGACTCCGTGTTTCCATTGCAGAGGGCATGGGTTCGATTCCTGGTCAAGGAACTAGGATCACACAGGCTGCACTGCGTGGCCAAAAAATTAAATAAATAAATGGGACCTAATCAAACTTACAAGGTTTTGTATAGCAAAGCAAATCATAAACAAAATGAGAAGATAACCTACAGACTGGGAGAAAATATTTACAAACAATGTGACTGACAAGGGCTGTATGCAGTTTATACAACTCAACAACAAAAACAATCCAATTGAAAAACAGGCAGAAAATCTAAATAGATATTTTTCCAAGAAGACATACAGATGGCAAATAGGGAAATGAAAAGGTACTCAGCATGGCTAATTATGAGAGAAATGCAAATCAAAACTACAATGAGGCACTACCTTGTTGACTATCATTTTTAAAAAATCTACAAATAACAAATAATGGAAAGAATATGAAGAAAAGGGAATCCCCCTACACCATTGGTAGGAATGTAAATTGTTGCAGCTACTATGGACAACACTATGGAGGGTCCTTAAAAAAGTAAAAATGCAGTTGCCATATGATCCAACAATCCTACTCCTGGGCATATGTCAGGACAAAACTATAATTCAAAGAGATATATGTGCACCCTAAATATTCATGGCAGCACTATTCACAGTAACCAAGATGTGGAAACAAACTAAATGTCCATCGAAGGAGGAATGGCTAAAGAATATGTGGTATATGTATGCAGTGAAATGCCACTCAGCCATTGAAAAAATGAAGTAATGTAATTTAGAGGAACATAGATGGAACCAGAGATTAAGGTGGAGTAAGCCAGAGAGAGAAAGACAAATATCATATGATATTACTTCTGTGTGTGTATGCTCAGTCACTCAGTCCTGTCTGGCTCTTTTGACTCCAGTGACTGTAACCCACCAGTCTCTGTCCATGGAATTTTCCAGATAAGAACACTGGAGTGGGTTGCCATTTGTTACTCCAGGGGATCTTCTCAACCCAGGGGTTGAGCTTTTGTCTCTTGCATCTCCTGTATTGGCAGGCAGATTATTTACCACTGCTCCACCTGGGAAGCCCCAATATCACTTAAATGTGAAATCTAAAATAGGACACAGACGAACTTACCTATGAAAGAGACTCACATTCATAGTAGAGAATAGACATGTAGTTGCCCCTCAGGAGGCAGGGTGGTAGAGGGATGGAGTGGAAGTTTCGATTCGCAGATGCAAATTATTACATACGAAATGGATAAACAACAGGGTCCTACTGTATAGCACAGGGAGCTGGCTTTTTGTGTTTTCACTGGAAAAGATCCTGATGCTGGGAAAGATCAAAGAAAAAGGAGCAGGGGATGGCAGAGGATAAGATGGTTAGATAGCATCACCAACTCAATAGGCATGATTTTGAGCAAACTTTGTGGGATAGTGGAGGACAGAAGAGTCTGGCATGCTGCAGTCCATAGGGTCACAAAGAGTCAGACAAGATGTAGCGACTGAACAACAACATAGCACAGGGAACTATATTCACTATCCTGTGATAAAAGAATACAAAGAGAATTACTGTGCTGTATATAGCACAGTATAGCTGAATTACTGTGCTGTATAAAATTAACACAACAGAAATTATCACAACATTGTAAATATTTAAGAGTATCTCTTTGCCTATATAATAGGCCACAGTGGTTCTTATGCATTTATCAAATTTTGCCATTTTGAAAGGTAAGCTATCTAATTCAATATATATCACTAAATGCTTTATTAATAGTGAAGTTTTTTCATTACTTTAAATGTTGCTATTGACCAAGTGCATTTATTTCTCTGTGAAATGCCTGCTTATCTGTTTTTCATTTTATAAAGTTTATATAATTAAAGAAATTAATCCCATATTCTTAAAGTACTTGTGATTTGCCATTTCCTTCTTGGCTATACCAATAATAATTTTAGTCTCATATATAAGTTCAAACCAGTCTTATAAAAATCAGCTTTTAAAAATTCTAATAATTGTTTTATTTTTTAAATTTTATTTTATTTTTAAACTTTACATAATTGTATTAGTGTTGCCAAATATCAAAATGAATCCGCCACAGGTATACATGTGTTCCCCATCCTGAACCCTCCACCCTCCTCCCTCCCCATACCATCCCTCTGGGTCGTCCCAGTGCACTAGCCCCAAGCATCCAGTATCGTGCATCGAACCTGGACTGGCATCTCGTTTCATACATGATATTTTACATGTTTCAATGCCATTCTCCCAAATCTTCCCACCCTCTCTCTCTCCCATAGAGTCCATAAGACTGTTCTATACATCAGTGTCTCTTTTGCTGTCTCATACACAGGGTTATTGTTACCATCTTTCTAAATTCCATATATATGTGTTATTATACTGTATTGGTGTTTTTCCTTCTGGCTTACTTCACTCTGTCTAATAGGCTCCAGTTTCATCCACTTCATTAGAATGGATTCAAATGTATTCTTTTTAATGGCTGAGTAATACTCCATTGTGTATATGTATCATAGCTTTCTTATCCATTCATTTGCTGATGGACATCTAGGTTGCCTCCATGTCCTGGCTATTATAAACAGTGCTGCGATGAGCATTGGGGTGCACATGTCTCTTTCCCTTCTGGTTTCCTCAGTGTGTATGCCCAGCAGTGGGGTTGCTGGATCATAAGGCAGTTCTATTTCCAGTTTTTTAAGGAATCTCCACACTGTTCTCCATAGTGGCTGTACTAGTTTGCACTCCCACCAACAGTGTAAGAGGGTTCCCTTTTCTCCACACCCTCTCCAGCATTTATTATTTGTAGACTTTTGGATCGCAGCCATTCTGACTGGTGTGAAATGGTACCTCATAGTGGTTTTGATTTGCATTTCTCTGATAATGAGTGATGTTGAGCATCTTTTCATGTGTTTGTTAGCCCTCTGTATGTCTTCTTTGGAGAAATGTCTATTTAGTTCTTTGGCCCATTTTTTGATTGGGTCATTTATTTTTCTGGAGTTGAGCTGTAGGAGTTGCTTGTATATTTTTGAGATTAGTTGTTTGTCAGTTGCTTCATTTGCTATTATTTTCTCCCATTCTGAAGGCTGTCTTTTCACCTTGCTTATAGTTTCCTTTGATGTGCAGAAGCTTTTAAGTTTAATTAGGTCCCATTTGTTTATTTTTGCTTTTATTTCCAATATTCTGGGAGGTGGGTCACAGAGGATCCTGCTGTGATGTATGTCAGAGAGTGTTTTGCCTATGTTCTCCTCTAGGAGTTTTATAGTTTCTGGTCTTACGTTGAGATCTTTAATCCATTTTGAGTCTATTTTTGTGTATGGTGTTAGAAAGTGTTCTACTTTCATTCTTTTACAAGTGGTTGACCAGATTTCCCAGCACCACTTGTTAAAGAGATTGTCTTTAATCCATTGTATATTCTTGCCTCCTTTGTCAAAGATAAGGTGTCCATATGTGCGTGGATTTATCTCTGGGCTTTCTATTTTGTTCCACTGATCTATATTTCTGTCTTTGTGCCAGGACCATACTATCTTGATAACTGTGGCTTTGTAGTAGAGCCTGAAGTCAGGTAGGTTGATTCCTCCAGTTCCATTCTTCTTTCTCAAGATCGCTTTGGCTATTCGAGGTTTTTTGTATTTCCATACAAATTGTGAAATTATTTGTTGTAGCTCTGTGAATAATACTGTTGGTAGCTTGATAGGGATTGCATTGAATCTATAAATTGCTTTGGGCAGTATACTCATTTTCACTATATTGATTCTTCCAATCCATGAACATGGTATATTTCTCCATCTATTAGTGTCCTCTTTGATTTCTTTCACCAGTGTTTTATAATTTTCTATATATAGGTCTTTAGTTTCTTTAGGTAGATATATTCCTAAGTATTTTATTCTTTCCATTGCAATGGTGAATGGAATTGTTTCCTTAATTTCTCTTTTTGTTTTCTCATTATTAGTGTATAGGAGTGTAAGGGATTTCTGTGTGTTGATTTTATATCCTGCAACTTCACTATAGTCATTGATTAGTTCTAGTAATTTTCTAGTGGAGTCTTTAGGGTTTTTTATGTGGAGGATCATGTCATCTGCAAATAGTGAGAGTTTTACTTCTTTTCCTATTTGGATTCCTTTTATTTCTTTTTCTGCTCTGATTGCTGTGGCCAAAACTTCCAAAACTATGTTGAATAGTAATGGTGAAAGTGGGCACCCTTGTCTTGTTCCTGACTTTAGAGGAAATGCTTTAAATTTTTCCCCATTGAGGATAATGTTTGCTGTGGGTTTGTCATATATAGCTTTTATTATGTTGAGGTAAGGCTAGTGTACTATGCACATTTTGTGAAAATCATTATTGGATTTCTTATGGCCTACATAAATGGGAAAATTTCTAAATAGTAATTAGACATAATCATAATGAACCCAGTGAAGCACTGTTACAGTATGAAGGAACTCTGAAATAAAAAAAAAAAAAAAAGAACATCAAAATTCACTTTAATCCATATAAAGAAAAAGCTTTGATACTACTAAACAAACAACAAATAAATCAAGATTCACAGCACTGGGGAAAAGATAGACTAGGATCTTCTAACATAGAGTTTCAATATTATTGCCATTATTAGTCTTTTTCTCACACAGAAATTTTGAATAAAATGCCTTAACTAGGTATCTCTGCCAATAAAATTGACAAAATAGTTACAGAGAAGCTTTCAAATCCATGGCAAAAGCAATTTATATTCAGTTTGCACTCATGTACAGTTAAAAAAATGACATTGGAATTTAGCTTCTTTTAAGTAGTCTTAGAATTAATTTCACCAACATTGACTTAGTCAATAGAGTGAAAGTATATACACTATGATTTTTTTCAAGTGTAGTACATGCTTTATACTACAGTAAGAAAGAAAAAAACACATACCCCTTCTCTTTGGTATTATATGTGAATTAAAAATAAATGGATCCCAATGTAATATGATACCAAAACCCACTAATTTTAATATACACTATTGATATTTATAAACCACATGATTTATGCTTAGGACAACAGGAATCCAGGTTCTCTCACTGCTATAAAGAATACTTTCTCTTTTTTGACTATTTCCATTTTACTGGAAAAAATCTTAAAGAATTCCCTCCATGAGTTTCTGCAGTTTCATTTCTGAAATATGCAAATAATGTCTTCTTGCAGTGGTGTTCACACCACCTTGGAGAATGAGATCAAAGTTGTACTTGGGAGGTAAGAAGTGATTATTAATTCACTCGTTACTTTTAACAGGAAATTGTGTGTTGATCCATCTCAACTAGAAGATAATTGAGCTAATAAAACATCCTGGGGATGGGGGGAATGAAAGGTGATGGAGGACTTAAATGCAGCAAGCATGTGTACTCAGTTGCTTACTTGTGTCTGACATTTTTTGTGACCTCATGGACTATAGCCCACCAGGCTCCCCTGTCCATGGGATTTTCCAGGCAAGAATACTGGAGTGGGTTGCCATTTCCTCCTCTGGAGGATTTCCTGACCCAGGGATCAAACCTGTGTCTCCTGAATCTCCTGCATTGGCAGGCAGATTCTTTACCACTGTGCCACCTGGGAAGCCCCTTGAATGCAGATTACCTATTTATATAGAAGTAAAATCCATATCCTAGTTTAGTCTGTGATATGTAGTAATTTACAAAGAATTTAGATAACAAAGATGATTGAAATGCATACAGCAGTAATGTACAAATATAGGCATAAAACATATCTTTATATTCAAAATATATATATTTACAACTTCTGTATCCATCAAGATTCTCTAGAAAAATAAAACCAATATGATATGTGTACATATTTTGAATTACATATCATTTAAGGAATCGGTTCACTTGATTTTGGGGGCTGGCAAGTCTGAAATTCATAGGACAAATCAGTAAGATGGAAAGCCAGACAAGAGTTGCTATTGTTTTCCTGAGTCTGCAATCTGTAGAGTGAGCAGGAAGGTTGGAAATTCAGACAAGAATTCTACAGTACAGTTGTAAGGCAGAAATCCTTCTCAAAGAAACTTGTTTTTGTGCTTAATGTCTTCCTTCAGCTGACCGAATGAGGTTTACCTATATTACCAAGAATAATCTCCTTTACCTAAAGCAAACTGGTCATAGATATTCATTCCATCTACAAAATACTACCACAACAACCTCTAGTGTTTGACGAAACACAACTAAGTAGAATAGCCTAGCCACACTGACACATAACATTTAACCATCACAACTGTGATATGTGATAACACACATGGAGCTTTGTATAAAGCAGTAATATGTATTGAACGTGATTATTCATTCAGTCATATATAAATGTCATATATTTTAGGTATGGTTGAATATTGAAAGCATTTACATAATACAAATAAGAACAGGAAGGATTTTAACTATCCAATAATTGGAAAATAGTGAATTAAATGGAGATAAAATTTCAATAGATTAAAAGCTCGGAGTAGAAGTGTAAAGAATATTTTTAAATTTGTGTTTTTTCAGATTATAAAATGGCTTTTACTTGGAAAGTCATTTAACAGTTTAAAAAACAAATATAAGTCAATAAAGAGGATTTAATAAAAGCTTAAGAGGTATATAATTAATAAAACTGAAAGGAACCTATAAAGTGAAAAAAAAAAAAAAACCCTTTCCTATGGAGAATATGTTTAGGATCCAAATAAACAATGTACCAAGCATGTAGATTATTTTTTTTTGGAAATTAAATATTCACTAACCTGAGCAATCACTCTAATGGCAGAAAGTGAGGAGGAAATATGAGCCTCTTGATTAGGGTGAAGGAGGAGAGTGAAAGAGCGGATTTAAAATAAAATATTAATAACAGATTTCAACAGTACATGAGCTGTGAACTTCCAGCTGTTCCAGCTGGATTTAGAAAAGGCAGAACCAGCGATCAAATTGCCAACATCCGTTGGATCAAAGAAAAAGCAAGAGAATTCCAGGAAAACATCTACTTTTGCTTCATTGATTATGTGAAAGCCTTTGACTGTGTAGATCACAACAAGCAGTGGAAAATTCTTCAAGAGATGGGAATACCAGACCACCTTATCTGCCTCCTAAGAAAGCTGTATGCAGGTTAAGAAGCAACTGTTAGAACCGGACATGGAACAACAGACTGGTTCCAAATTGGGAAAGGAATACATCAAGGCTCTATATTGTCACCCTGCTTATTTAACATTTATGCAGAGTACATCATGCCAAATGCTGACTGGATGAAGCACAAGCTGGAATCACAATTGCTGGGAAAATACCAATAATCTCAGATACACAGATGACACCACCCTCATGGTAGAAAGTGAAGAGGAACTGAAGA
Organism: Bos taurus; assembly: GCF_002263795.3. Taxonomy (NCBI): domain Eukaryota; kingdom Metazoa; phylum Chordata; class Mammalia; order Artiodactyla; family Bovidae; genus Bos; species Bos taurus. The sequence goes on along the minus strand of NC_037344.1, from coordinate 25,416,218 downwards.
GCCTCTTGATGGAAGTGAAAGAGGACAGGGAAAAAGCTGGCTGAAAACTCAACATTCAGAAAATTAAAATCATGATATCTGGTCCCATCACTTCATGGCAAATAGATGGGGAAACAATGGAAACAGTGAGAAAATTTATTTTCTTGGGCTCCAAAATCACTGCAGATGGTGACTGCAGACATGAAATGAAAAGATGCTTGCTCCTTGGAAGAAAAGCTATGACCAACCCAGAGAGCTATTTTAATGTCTATTAAAATAGACATTACATTGCTGACAAAGGTCCATCTAGTCAAGGCTATGGTTTTACCAGTAGTTATGTATGGATATGAGAGTTGGACTATAAAGAAAGCTGAGTGCTGAAGAATTGATGCTTTTGAACTATGGTGTTGGAGAGGACTCTTGAGAGTCAGTTGGACTGCAAAGAGATCAAACCAATCAATCCTAACGGAAATCAGTCGTGAATATTCATTGGAAAGACTGATGCTGAAGCTGAAACACCAATACTTTGGCCACCTGATGCGAAGATGCCGAGAAAGATTGAAGGCAGGAGGAGAAGTGGATGAAAGGACCAGATGGTTGAATGGTATCACCAACTTGATGGAGATGAATTTGAGCAAGCTCCGGGAGTTGGTGATGGACAAGGAAGCCTGGTGTGCTGTAGTTCATGGGGTCACAAAGTGTTGGACACAAGTGAGCGATTGAACTAACTAACTGAAGATAATGGTATCCAGCCCCATTACTTCATAGCAAATAGAAGGGGAAATGTGAAAGTAGTAACAGATTTCCTTTTTGTGAGCTCTAAAATCACTGTGGATGGTGATTGCAGTCATGAAATCAGAAGATGATTGCTTCTTGGTAGCAAATCTATGACAAACCTTGACAGTTTGTTAAAAAGCAGAGACATTACTCTGCCAACAAAAGTTCGTATAGTCAAGGCTATGGTCTAACCAGTGGTCATGTACTGTTGTGAAGCCTGGACCGGAAAGAAGTCAGAGCACCAAAGAATTGCTTCCTTCAAACTGTGGTGCTGAAGAAGACTCCTGAGACTCACTTGGACAGCAAGAGGTCAAAGCAGTCAATCTTAAGAGAAATCAACCCTGAATATTCTTTGGAAGGTGCTGAAGCTCCAGCATTCTGGTCACCTGATGTGAACAGTCAACTCATTGGAAAAGTCCCCGATGCTGGGAAAGATTGAGGGCAGAAGAAGAGCTTGTCAGAGGATGAGATGGCTAGATGGCATCACTGATGCAATGGACATGAACTTGGGCAAACTTCAGGAGATGGTGCGGGACAGGGAGGCCTGGTGTGCTGCAATCCATGGGGTTGCAAAGAGTTGGACATGACTGAGCGACTGAACAACAACAACCCGAGTTTACAAAATAAAGGAAGCATAAAATGGGAAAACCACTTATTGAAAAGAAAGTGAAAACAATATTTATTTTTAGTTTGAACAAATAGATTGACTAACTTAACTACCACTGGCTCAGTGGTAAAAATTCCACTTGCAATGCAGGAGATTCAGGCTTGATCCCTGGGTAGGGAGGATCCCATGGAGAAGCAAATGGAAACCAATTCCAGTATTCTTGCCTGGGAAAATCCCATGGATGGAGGATCCTGGGGGAGCAACAGTCCATGGGGTCTCAAAACAGTTGGACATGACTTAGTGACTAAAATGACAAAAAAAAAAAAAAAAAAATCAAGTTCATTATATTATGGGCTTTCCTGGAGGCTCAGATGGTAAAGTATCTGCCTGCAATGCTGGAGACTCAGGTTCAATCCCTGGGTCGGGAAGATCCCCTGGAGAAGAGAATGGTTACTCACACTAGTATTCCTGCCTGGAGAATTTCATGGACAGAGCAGCCTGGCAGACTACAGTCCATGGGGTAGCAAAGAGCTGGACATGACTAAGTGACTAACACTTTCAAGTTATTCTATTTTATACAGTTTTAAAAATTATTGTAACTTACATTTCCATGCTAAATTCTGAGGTGACCTGCTTTTGTTTTAAAACTTTTCAAAAGGTTCTCAAACTCAACCACTCTTTAAATGAGATTGATTAAGAGCGTACTACAATATTTTACATAATTCAGGGGGCATCTTGCACAATGTTCTGTGGAAAATCCGTATTCTGGAAAAACAATAATGATTTCAATAGGAGCAGCAGATTCCAGTTTCTTTTTTTAACAGACTCCATTTATAAGTCAATTAAAAACCTGACACATTTGAGCTGTTAAATACCTACTATGAGGTAGTGTTTATAATTGATTTTGTGTTGGGAAAAAAAAAACACCTCTCTTTTTTTTCTCTGCTGCATCTTCATCAAACCAGTAACATACAATTTATTTCTCTTTTTCTATTGTTGGTCAGGAACAGTTAGACTGATAACTGAGATTACTTAAGGGACCGGAAGGCATTTCAAGTGGCATTAAAACTTATTATCTTTCAAAAGAACTTAAAAGTATGCTTTATGAATGATGTAAATGTTATTTCAGTTTTAAATTAGATGTTATGATTGCTATAATATTTTCATGAGTGAACACAAAAATCACATCAAAATAAATTAAAACTAGATAAACAGAAAATACCCCACATTTAGAAGCAAACCCTTGGGCTTTTTGTTTTTATTGTTGCTGCAGTTGTTTTTGTACTGTCAACTTTGTACTGAACTTCAGTGTAAATGAAAATCACAATAAATATACCTTTTACCCTTCTCTTTGGTGTCAAGATCTTATATATGTTACTTTTCTCATGATAATTCTAAACTTGTTCCAAAAGAAAGGCGATGGCTGTAATAATGTGTATGCTGTTAAAATGTGTCTTGATATAACAAGACGAAACATGCTATAAAGAAAAGAGGCAGTAACTATTTTGCACATTCAACTATATTTTAAAAATTTTACTATTGACTAGTTTATTTAATGACTATGCGACTTATTTGAGTATACTCTATTTTAAATATGTAATAAATTATATTCCTACTTACATAAACAGTTTACATGCATTTATTTGATTTTAGTAGTGAAACAATGATATGTGTATTGAAATTGACCTTTTTATCCAGAAAAACTTCTACTATTATTGATACATCTTGACTACTTAAAACAAAGCATCAGTGTCTCTTTTGCTTATGGACTCTGTGGGAGAGGGAGAGGGTGGGGAGATTTGGGAGAGTGGCATTGAAACATGTATAATATCATGTATGAAACGAGCTGCCAGTCCAGGTTCGATGCACAATACTGGATGCTTGGGACTGGTGCACTGGGACGACCCAGAGGGAGGGTATGGGGAGGGAGGAGGGAGGAGGGTTCAGGATTGGTAACACAGGTATACCTGTGGCGGATTCATTTCAATATTTGGCAAAACTAACACAATATTGTAAAGTTTAAAAATAAAATAAAATTAAAAAAAAAAAAAACAAAGCATCATTTGAATTCAACTGCAAACAGTTTTATATTTTCTTTCTACTTTAATTCTTTTGAAACAACAACAACAACAAAAAAACCTACTCCCAGAAAGCATTAAACATTAAATTAGCACATAAATTTGTTTTTAAAACAATTTTTGTTACAATATGAATCATACCCCACTTCGAGTTAATAAGAGCATAGCACAGTTACATTAAATGGAATTAAAAACAACACTTCTAGCGAATCCATTCTGTTTTGATTCCACACATTCACTCTTTATCTCAACTTATTCAGGGATCAATATAGCAACATGAAGGGATTTTTAAATCATGATACACATTCCTGGAGGCCAGGAGAATTTCAAAGTATCGCACTGGCACAGAGTTTTGTGGGGTTAACTTTCCAGCTCCTTAACTCCAATCTATACTTTTCCTAAAACTAACTTTCTTGAAAATTAAACAGGAATCTGAGTTCTTATTCATGGGGCCGAAGAATGAATTTCACAAACACACAAACACTCACAGTAACAAGTGGATAGGATTTGTTTTAAAGAGAAAGAAAAGTGCAAACACTCAGCATAGACACTGAGAGGGGGTGAAGAGTCCCCAGAAAGGCAGGGCTTATATGAGTTTATATCCTTACGAGTACTGGACTGTACATTTTTGGTTAGCTTTGTCCTTAAAAATAATTTCTAACCAATGTTTAAATATCACAATGTTTAACTTAACAACTCTATGGCTTCTCTTGATCCCTGGATAAACTTGTCATCCTCTTTCATGCCCCCGGCTGTTTTAAAATGGACCAGTGGCTGCTGCTACTGCTAAATCACTTCAGTCGTGTCCGACTCTGTGCGACCCCATAGACGGCAGCCCATCAGGCTCCCCCATCCCTGGGATTCTCCAGGCAAGAACACTGGAGTGGGTTGCCATTTCCTTCTCCAATGCATGAAAGTGAAAAGTGAAAGTGAAGTTGCTCAGTCGTGTCTGACTCTTAGTGACCCCATGGACTGCAGCCTACCAGGCTCCTCCGTCCGTCCATGGGAGTTTCCAGGCAGGAATACTGGAGTGGGTTGCCAGTGCCTTCTCCAAAAAATGGACCAGAGTATGGCCTAAAGATTAATGATCACCAGTTGTTTTTTTCCCTCAGGCATATGGAACAGAAGTTAATTACTGCCCTTTCCTGGATTTGAGTGGTGAAGACCATTCAGGTATGACCTAAATCAAATCCCTGATGACTATACAGTAGAAGTGAGAAATAGATTTAAGGGACGAGATCTGATAGACAGAGTGCCTGATGAACTATGGAATGAGGTTCGTGACATTGTACAGGAAACAGGGATCAATACCATCCCCATGGAAAAGAAATGCAAAACAGCAAAATGGCTGTCTGGGGAGGCCTTCCAAATAGCTGTGAAAAGAAGAGAAGTGAAAAGCAAAGGAGAAGAGGAAAGATATAAGCATCTGAATGCAGAGTTCCAAAGAATAGCAAGAAGAGATAAGAAAGCCTTCTTCAGCGATCAATGCAAAGAAATAGAGGAAAACAACAGAATGGGAAAGACTAGAGATATCTTCAAGAAAATTTAAGATACGAAGGGAACATTTCATGCAAATATGGGCTCAATAAAGGACAGAAATGGTATGGACCTAACAGAAGCAGAAGATATTAAGAAGATGTGGCAAGAATACACAGAAGAACGTCACAAAAAAAATCTTCATGACCCAGATAATCATGATGGTGTGATCACTCACCTAGAGCCAGACATCCTGGAATGGGAAGTCAAGTGGGCTTTAGAAAGCATCACTATGAACAAAGCTAGTGGGGGTGATGAAATTCCAGTTGAGCTATTTCAAATCCTAAAAGATGATGCTGTGAAAGTGCTACATCAATATGCCAGCAAATTTGGAAAACTCAGCAGTGGCCACAGGACTGGAAAAGGTCAGTTTTCATTCCAATCCCAAAGAAAGGCAATGCCAAAGAATGCTAAAACTACTACACAATTGCACTCATTTCACATGCTAGTAAAGTAATGCTCAAAATTCTCCAAGTCAGGTTTCAGCAGTTAGTGTACCATGAACTTCCAAATGTTCAAGCTGGTTTTAGAAAAGGCATAGGAACCAGAGATCAAATTGCCAACATTGCTGGATCATCAAAAAAGCAAGAGAGTTCCAGAAAAACATCTATTTCTGCTTTATTGACTATGCCAAAGCTTTTGACTGTGTGGACCACAGCAAACTGTGGAAAATTCTTCAAGAGATGGGAATACCAGACCACCTGACCTGCCTCTTGAGAAACTTATATGCAGGTTAGGAAGCAACAGTTAGAAATGGACATGGAACAACAGACTGGTTCCAAATAGGAAAAGGAGTACATGAAGACTATATATTGTCACCTTGCTTATTTAACTTCTATACAGAGTACATCATGAGAAACATTGGGCTGGAAGAAGCACAAGCTGGAATCAGGATTGCTGGGAGAAATATCAATAACCTCACACATGCAGATGACACCACCCTCATGACAGAAAGTGAAGAAGAACTAAAGAGCCTCTTAATAAAAGTGAAAGTGGAGAGTGAAAAAGTTGGCTTAAAGCTCAACATTCAGACAATTAAGGTCGTATCATCCAGTTCCATCACTTGATGGCAAATAGATGGGGAAACAATGGAAATATTGTGTGACTTTATTTTTTGGGTCTCCAAAATCACTGCAGATGGTGATTGCAGTCATGAAATTAAAAGATGCTCTCTCCTTGGAAGTAAAGTTATGACCAACCTAGATAGCATATTAAAAAGCAGAGACATTACTTTGCCAACAAAGGTCCATCTAGTCAAGGCTATGGTTTTTCCAGTATTCATGTATGGATGTGAGAGTTGGACTGTGAAGAAAGCTGAGCGCTGAAGAACTGATGCTTTTGCACTGTGGTGTTGGAGAAGACTCTTGAGAGTCCCTTGGACTGCAAGGAGATCCAATCAGTCCATCCTAAAGGAGGTCAGTCCTGGGCGTTCGTTGGAAGGACTGATGTTGAAGCTGAAACTCCAATACTTTGGCCACCTCATGCGAAGAGTTGACTCATTGGAAAAGACCCTGACACTGGGAGGGATTGAGGGCAGGAAGAGAAGGGGACGACAGAGGATGAGATGGCTGGGTGGCATCACCGACTCAATGGACATGAGTTTGGGTAAACTCTAGGAGTTGTTGATGGATAGGAAGGCCTGGTGTGCTGCAGTTCATGGGGTTGCAAAGAGTCAGACATGACTGTGAAACTGAACTGAACTGAATTGAATTTATCAAACCAGGGACACATTCCAAGAATTTGGGACAAATGGTATAGTTTTAGATTGATGGAGTGAGATTTTATTGAAAACCAGACCAAGGTCTCAGAGTTCAACACTGATTGCCTAGCAATTTCTATTTCAAAACTGGGCTTGTACATGAGGTTTATCAGGTATCTCCCTCAATTCCTCCTGTTCTGAGACCTTCTTCCCTGTTACCCTTTCCAACTCTATAAGGAAGACATATCTCTTGTCTGGAATGTTTCTGTGGTGTTGCATGGCATTCAAAAATGCTGGGGTGTCAAACAAAGAATCATTTAAAATATTTATAGCTATGGAGTGACTATACTCCAAAGCTAGTGGAAGTGATAGGAGTCCAGTGAGCTATTTCTAATTCTATAATATGAGGTTGTTAAAGTGTTGCACTCTATATGTCAGCAAATTTGGAAAACAGCAGTGGCTACAGGACTAGAAAAGTTCAGTTTTCATTCCAATCCCAAAGAAAGGCAATGCCAAAGAATGCTAAAACTACTGCACAATTGCACTCATCTCACACGCTAGTAAAGTAATGCTTAAAATTCTTCAAGACTGGCTTCAGCAATACGTGAACCATGAACTTCCAAATATTCAAGCTGGTTTTAGAAAAGGCAGAGGAACCAGATTTCAAATTGCCAACATTGCTGGATCATCAAAAAAGCAAGAGAGTTTCAGAAAAACATCTATTTCTGCTTTATTGACTATGCCAAAGCCTTTGATTGTGTGGACCACAACAAACTGTGGAAAATTAATTCTGAAGGAGATAGGAATACCAGACCACCTGACCTGCCTCTTGAGAAATTTATATGCAGGTCAGGAAGCAACAATCAGAACTGGACATGGAACAACAGACTGGTTCCAAATAGGAAAAGGAGTACATCAAGACTATATATTGTCACCCTGCTTATTTAATTTATATGCAGAGTACATCATGAGAAATGCTGGGCTGGAAGGAGCACAAGCTGGAATCAAAATTGCCAGGAAAAATATCAATAACCTCACATATGCAGATGACACCACCCTCATGACAGAAAGTGAAGAAGAACTAAAGAGCTTCTTGATGAAAGTGAAAGAGGAGAATGAAAAAGTTGGCGTAAAGCTCAACATTCAGAAAATGAAGATCATGGCATCTGGTTCTATCACTTCATGGCAAATAGATGGGGAAACAGTGGAAACACTGAGTGACTTTATTTTTTGGGTCTCCAAAATCACTGCAGATGGTGATTGTAGCCATGAAATTAAAAGACGCTTACTCCTTGGAACGAAAGTTATGACCAATCTAGACAGCATGTTAAAAAGCAGAGACATTACTTTGCCAACAAAGGTCCATCTAGTCAAGGCTATGTTTTTTTCTGTAGTCATGTATGGATGTGAGAGTTGGACAACAAAGAAAGCTAAGCACTGAAGAATTGATGCTTTTGCACTGTGGTGTTGGAGAAGACTCTTGAGAGTCCCTTGGACTGCAAGGAGATCTACCCAATCCATGCTAAAGGAGATTGGTCCTGGGTATTCATTGAAGGACTGATGTTGAAGCTGAAACTCCAATGCTTTGGCCACCTGATGCGAAGGGCTGACTCATTTGAAAAGACCCTGATGCTGGAAAAGATTGAAGTTAGGAGGAGAAGGGGACAACAGAGGATGAGATGGCTGGATGGCATCACCGACTCAATGGACATGAGTTTGGGTAAACTCTGGGAGTTGGTGATGGATAGGGAGGCCTGGCCTTTGTGTGGATCATGGGGTCGCAAGAAGTCGGACACAACCAAGCGACTGAACTGAACTGAACTGAAAGAATGTTCAAACTACAGTTGTGATCATTTCTCATGCTAGCAAGGAAATGCTCAAAATTCTTCAAACTAGGCTTCAACATTACATGGACAGAGAACTTCCAGATATACAATCTAGATTTAGAAAAGGCAGGGGAACCATAGATCAAATTGCCAACATCCATTGGATCATAGAATAATGCAAAGGGATTCCAAAAAACCCATCTACTTCTGTTTTGTTGACTATGCTAAAACTTTTCACTTTGTGGATGACAAGAAACTATGGAGAATTCTTAAAGAGATGGGATTAACAGACCACCTTACCTGTCTCCTGAGAAACCTGTATGCAGGTCAAGAAGCAACAGTTAGAACTGTACATGGAACAACAGACTGGGTCCAAATTGGGAAACGAGTTATGTGAAAGGTGTATATAGTCACCCTGCTTATTTAACATATATGCAGAGTATATCATATGAAATGCCAGAGTAGATGAAGCACAAGCTGGAATCAAGATGGCTGGGAGAAATATCAATAACCTCAGATATGCAGATGACACCATCCTTATGGCAGAAAGTGAAGAGGAACTAAAGAGCCTCTTGATGATGGTGAAAGAGGAGAGTGAAAAAGCTGGCTTAAACTCAGCATTGAAAAAATGAAGATCATGGCACCCAGTCCCATCATTTCATGGCAAATAGGTGGGGAAACAATGGGAACAGTCACAGACCTTATTTTCTTGGGCTCCAAAGTCATTGAAGATGGTGACTGAAGCCATGAAATTAAAAGACACTTGCTCCTTGGAAGAAAAGCTGAAACCTAGATAGCATATTAAAAAGCATAGACATTACTTTGCTGACAAAGGTCTGTCTAGTCAAAGCTATAGGTTTTCCATTAGTCTTGTATGGATGTGAGAGTTGGACTATAAAGAAGGATGAGCACCAAAGAATTGATGCTTTTGAACTGTGTGTTGTTAAAGACTCTTGAGCATCCCTTGGAAAGCAAGGAGATCAAACCAGTCCACCCTAAAGGAAATCAGTCCTGAATATTCACTGGAAGGACTGATCTGAAGCTGAAGCCACCTGATGTGAAAAATTTACACATTGGAAAAGATCCTGATACTGGTAAAGGTTGAAAGTAGAAGGAGAAGGGGACAACAGAGTATGAGATGGTTGGATGGCATCACCAACTTGATTGATGTGAGTTTGAGCAGGCTCTGGGAGTTAGTAATGAACAGGGAAGCCTGGCGTGCTTTAATCCATGGGGTCACAAAGAGTCAGACACAACTGAGCAACTGAACTGAACTATCTTTTGAATTGATATCTTGGAACAGTCCAACTCTTACATGGTAGGGAGAGGTGAAGAGCACCCTTCCTTGTGTGCCTTGGTTCTTTTCAAGGACACAAAGAAAAATCTGAGGTCTTAACTGTGGCAGAAACAAGTTTATTGAAAAAGAAGAAAATGCATACCTCAAGGGAGAGTTTGGCTAAGCCAGGAGAGGCACTGGTGCTGGAATGTTGAAGTAAGGGTGTTTTCAAGACAGGGTTTTTGCATATTCATCTAGGTAGGCATGGCCTGACAGTTTTGATTGACAATTGCAAGTTACATAACAATAGGCTCTCTTGTGCCTGTCTTTCCCACAATTCAGTCTGTTATAATCAGATGTATGTATGTATAAAATTTTTAATGAACACTTAATGCATTACTTTGCCAACAAAGGTCCGTCTAGTCAAGGCTATGGTTTCTCCAGTGGTCATGAATGGATGCAAGAGTTGTACTGTCAAGAAAACTGAGTGCTGGAGACTTGATGCTTTTGAACTGTGGTGTTGGAGAAGACTCTTGAGAGTCCCCTGGACTGCAAGGAGATCCAACCAGTCCATTCCGAAGGAGATCAGCCCTGGGATTTCTTTGGAAGGAATGATGCTAAAGCTGAAACTCCAGTACTTTGGCCACCTCATGCGAAGAGTTGACTCATTGGAAAAGACTGATGCTGGGAGGGATTGCGGGCAGGAGGAGAAGGGGACGACAGAGGATGATATGGCTGGATGGCATCACTGACTCTATGGACGTGAGTCTGAGTGAACTCCGGGAGATGGTGATGGACAGGGAGGCCTGGTGTGCTGCGATTTATGGGGTCGCAAAGAGTTGGACACGACTGAGCAACTGATCTGATCTGATCTGAATGCAATCCTGACTGCCTAATGTCTCTTGGGGACACAGCTGTTCATCAAGGGCGCATGTGCCGGAGTTGGAGAAGACCCTGTGGTTAGTTTGTAGCAAAGCTGTGAACTCTTTTTGGCTGCACTGGGACACATCTGGGGTAGGGTTTAGAGATTAGCTTGAATCTTTTATGACTAGGCCACTCCTTGTTGCTCATGCCTAACTTCCTACATAACACAACCAGCTGCCTAGCTTAATGACACTTGTGTGTTTATAGCCCTGAGGTATGACTGTAACAGTATAAGATTTTAAGACCAAAATATTGTACTGGATATCACAGTAAATTAAAATTCAATAATAAAAATTTCATGTTGAATTTATAAGAAATTGTTTACAACATCATTTCTATAATACTATTTATCATTATAATATTTAACAGCTAAATTAAAAATTAAAATTAAAAATAAAACATCTTTTGGGACTTCCCTGGCAGACCAGTGGTAAGACTTACCTTGCACTGCAGGAGGTGTGGGTTCAATACCTGGTTGGGGAGCTAAGATCACACATGCCTCATGCCAAAAAATCAGAACATATAGAAACAACAGAAGCAATACTGTAACAAATTCAGTAATGACCAAAAAAATGGTCCGCATCAAAAAAGATCTTAAAAATATCTTTTGTTTATAGATCTTCCTGGTGATAAGAGTCATCACAACTGCATTTTCTCCATGAAATAAAATATGTATACAAAGGCCCCAGTTTGTCAAAAATTTAAAGGAATATATGAAAGGAAAAAACACAATAAAGTCTTGATACTCTGTAAGAACCTCTAAAAACTTGAAAAACTCTATTTATAAGTAATGTTTACATATAATTTCTCATTTTATACTTCAAGTTGAGTCAGTACAAATATTATCCTCATTTTACAAGAACTCTAATTTTATTAGCAAGGTATGTCCATCCACTCACAAAATCTGCTCACTCCATCATATCCCAAACTGCTTCATATTTTGAGTAGCACTTCTACTAATCTAATTTTATGTATATTTATTCCAGAATCATGTAACCATACTCATCTCATTCATGTGAGAGATGGTTTGTAGCTATATTGTTTTCCTGTGTCTAAAATATGATGAGAGCAAATCATAAACTTGTCCTCAGTATTGTAGGTCAACCAAATGAGGCATGGACAGAGCCTAGACTCCTCATTAAATAAAGCCAGGCTTTCATCCTCTTGGATCTGTGTGGCCCTATCCCCGCCCCACATTCGGACATTGAGTCCTGATAGGAAGCAGCAGCTGTAGTAGTTAAGAATGTGTGACTGTGATATCATAGGACCTGGATACTCATCCTGGCATTTTACTTACTAACTGTATGACCTTGAGCATAGTATTAAGCATTCTAAGCTTCGGTCTCCCTGCTGGTATTGCAATAGTTTTGCTTTGAGAAGTTAAATGAGGTCTTCCATTGAGAGCAGTTAGCTTAGTGATTGGAATAAAATCAGCACAGTCAGAATGCCATCTATTGACTAAGATTCATTTTCCTTGTTGATTTCAATTTGGGGGAAATTTTATTATTAATTAGCATTGTGCTTCAAATAAAGAAATTACAAGTCATTCTATTCAGTTATTTTTTTAGCAAAAAGAAAAGCTCTCTTAATGGTGACAGTTGAAATATTTGACTTGTTTTGGACATTTTCTATGACATTTTTAGTGGTGTGACCTCTATTGTCAATTATCATGATAGGTTAGATAAGAAATACCTGAATTAACAATTTTAGCAAGTTATTCTTATTTTTAAATTAGTGTACAAGACAAAATACAGGAATGTAAAAACTGAAAATGTTTTTTTTTTAACTCTGACTAGAAATGCACATAGATCATGGCTGCTATTTATCAAGTCAGATGTCACACCAGTCTACCTCACATTTTAAACTCCAAGTTTTATAGAATGATGCTTGCTATAATTGCAACTATCTCTCATCATAAAGCTTTTCAGTTAATATTTTATGTTTTTTCAAAAGCTATGTTACATGCTCCATCGTTCATTTAACAAGAGTTACATTTAGTGTTCTTAGAACAATACTCCATGATACACAGATAAAATTATTTTTGGAGAAAAAAGTGCATTTAATTATTTTATATTTTGTTGTGTGAATTTTACAGTATGTTTCCATGGAAAACAGAAGTTTTCCATGCTCAACACCGTCAACATTGAACTTGGAATATTCACTTTTCAAGACACATGCTTGATCGGTCAAGAAAAAATTCTACTTCAATAAAGTCATTGAAAATGTTGTATAAATATTTAAATATTTGCTTAATGCTATAGTACTTATTAACCAATGAAAACATAATAATCCTTTCATTATCACTCTCTGCGCTTAGTTGCTCAGTTGTCTCTGACTCTTTGCAACCCAATGCACTGTGGACTGCCATGCTCCTCTGCCGTGGTGATTCTCCAGGCAAGAATACTGGAGTGGGTTGTAATGTCCTTCTCCAGGGGATCTTCCCAACCCAGGGATCCAACCCAGGTCTCCCTCATTGCAGACAGATTCTGTACCATCTGAGCCACCAGGAAGCAAACTTCATTACCACTAAATTAACATATATATGAGAGTTCACTGTGGTATTTTTTTCAGGTTACCATGCAAGCATAAAGTACATGCTATTCATTTGCTATTCATCCCCTCACAGATTATCTTTATAATTACACTCTAAATAAATTTAATAAACACAGTTTTTTGACAAAAATTAATTTATTGAAAAAACACAAATCAAAGAATGCCTATTTCTTATTGAGATGATTCAATATTCTATTTCACTTATATTCTTTTCTTTTAATCTATGCTCACTGCAGATGGTGACTGCAGCCATGAAATTAAAAGACACTTACTCCTTGGAAGGAAAGTTATGACCAACCTAGATAGCATATTCAAAAGCAGAGACATTACTTTGTCAACAAAGGTCCGTCTAGTCCAGGCTACGGTTTTTCCTGTGGTCATGTATGGATGTGAGAGTTGGACTATGAAGAAGGCTGAGCGCCGAAGAATTGGTGCTTTTGAACTGTGGTGTTGGAGAAGACTCTTGAGAGTCCCTTGGACTGCAAGGAGATCCAACCAGTCCATTCTGAAGGAGATCAGCCCTGGGATTTCTTTGGAAGGAATGATGGACAGGGAGGGCTGACGTGCTGCGATTCATGGAGTCGCAAAGAGTCGGACACGACTGAGCGACTGAACTGAACTGAACTACTGCTAAGTCTCTTCACTTGTGTCCAACTCTTTGCAACCCCTTGGGCTTCAGCCCAACAGGCTCTTCTATCCATGGAATTCTCCAGGCAAGAATACTGGAGTGTGGTGCCATTAGCTTCTCCAGGCAATCTTTCTGAGCAAGGGATTGAACCTGGGTCTCCGGCATGCAGGCAGATTCTTTACAGTCTGAACCATCAGGTTCATGGGATTCTTCAGGCAAGAATACTGAAGTGGGTTGCCTTTTCCTCCTCCAGGGGATCTCCCCAACCCAGGGATCAATCCCACTTCTCTTACATCGCCTGCACTGGCAGGTGGGGTTTTTGTCACTACTAGAGAAAATGCTTATGATGTCCATTCTGCTCATTCAATTGGGATCAGGGGTTTAAATTAAACTAAATTTCAACTTATAACAATCACCTACTTCAGAGAAATTATTTATGTTCATATTATTTGGCCTTTCTTTCAAATTAGCCATTTTTCTTGTTTTGTTCTAGTCTCCTACCCACAGAATCTAGCTTGTTTTTATTCTTTTTTCATGATATAGATGATATTAGAATAGAGTTTGTGATTTGTTCAAAATTCAGTTCAGTCACTCAATCGTGTCCAACTCTTTGTGACCCCATGAATCGCAGCACGCCAGGCCTCCCTGTCCATCACCAACTCCCGGAGTTCACTCAGACTCACGTCCATAGAGTCAGTGATGCCATCCAGCCATCTCATCCTCTGTCGTCCCCTTCTGCTCCTGCCCCCAATCCCTCCCAGCCTCAGAGTCTTTTCCAATGAGTCAACTCTTCACATGAGGTGGCCAAAGTACTGCAGTTTCAGCTTTAGCATCATTCCTTCCAAAGAAATCCCAGGGCTGATCTCCTTCAGAATGGACTGGTTGGATCTCCTTTCACTCCAAGGGACTCTCAAGAGTCTTCTCCAACACCACAGTTCAAAAGCATCAATTCTTTAGCGCTCAGCCTTCTTCATAGTCCAACTCTCACATCCATACATTACCACAGGAAAAACCAGAGCCTTGACTATGATTTTTGGACCTTTGTTGACAAAGTAATGTCTCTGCTTTTGAATATGCTATCTAGGTTGGTCATAACTTTCCTTCCAATTCGTTGCCTGTAAATCTTCAAATATATACTCTGAATATATATGAAATGCTCTTTGAGGTAAATTATGCAACTTTATCCCAGAATACTCTTTCAATTGAAACCTCTGTCTGAAAAGCAAGCACACGAAGAGAAAGATGTGAGAATTCATGGTAAATAATCTGGTCTAAGAGGACATTAGTCCCAAAATATAATCTTTTTTATAGTTAATTAGGTTTGGCAAATTACTTGACTTTTATAAACCTCTATTTCCTTAATCTTAGAAAGGTAAATTTAAGAAAATTAGGATTATAAATCTGCTAACTGGTGACTTGATTTAAAACTATATCTCATATATACAAAATATTCTTTGTATTCCACTGATTTTTTATAGATAGATAGGAATGTTATCTATCTATAAAGTTCCAAGAGAATTTCAGAAAAACATCTACTTCTGCTTTATGGACTATGCTAAAACTTTGACTGTGTGGATGACAACAATCTGTGGAAAATTCTTAAAGAGATGGGAATACCAGACCACCTGACCTGCCTCCAAAGAAATCTGTATGCAGGTTAAGAAGCAACAGTTAAAATTGGACTTGAAACAACGGTCTGGTTCCAAATTGGGAAAGGAGTATGTCAAGGCTGTATATTGTCATCCTGCTTATTTAACTTATATGCAGGGTACATAATGTGAAATGCTGGGCTGGATGAAGCACAAGCTGGAATCAAGATTGCCAGGAAAAAATATCAATAACCTCAGGTATGCAGATGACATCACCCTTATGACAAAAAGTGAAGAACTAAAGAGCTTCTTGATAAACGTGAAAGAGGAGAAGGAAAAAGCTGGCTTAAAACTCAACATTCAAAAAACCAAGATCATGGCATCGGGTCCCATTACTTCATGGCAAATAGATGGGGAAACAATAGAAACAGTGACAGACTTTATTTCCTTGGGCTCCAAAGTCACTGTGGATGGTGTCTGCAGCCATGAAATGAAAAGATGCTTGCTCCTTAGAAGAAAAACCTAGTGAAAGTCGCTCAGTCGTGTCCAACTCTTTGCGACCCCATGGACTATACAGTCCATGGAATTCTCCAGGCCAGAATACTGGATTGGGTAGCCTATCCCTTCTCCAGTGGATCTTCCTGATGCAGAAATTAAACCGGGGTCTTCTGCATTGCAGGCGGGTTCTTTACCAACTGGGCTATGAGGGAAGCCTAGAAAAACTTGGACAGCATATTAAAAAGCAAAGACATTATTTGCCAACAGAGGTCCATCTCATCAAAACTATGGTTTTTCCAGTAGTTATGTATGGATGTGAGACTTGGACCATAAAGTTAAGCACCGAAGAATTAATACTTTCGAACTGTGGTCCTGTAGAAGACTCTTGAGAGTCCCTTGGACTGCAAGGAGATCCAACCAGTCAATCCTAAAAGAAGTCAGTCCTGAATATACATTAGAAGGACTGATGCTGAAGCCAAAACTCCAGTACTTTGACCACCTGATGCGAAGAACTGGCTCATTAGAAAAGACCCTGATGCTAGGAAAGATTGAAGGCAGGAGGAGAAGGGGACGACAGAGAATGAGATGGTTGGATGGCATCACCAGCTCAATGAACATGAGTTTGAGCAAGCTCCAAGAGTTTGTGCTGGACAGGGAGGCCTGGCGTGCTGCAGCCCATGGGGTCACAAAGAGTCAGACACAAGTGAGCAACTGAACTGAACTGAGGAATGTTATTTTATACTGAATGAAACATTATAAATTTGACAAATCTAAATTGTGAAAATAATAAATCCAAAAGGAATTCATTCATGATCATTGGGATCTTCTTTAATTCAAGTTCTTTTAAAAAAGAAATCCTGCTAGGCTACATGGCAGTAGTTCTTTTCTAATACAAGTCTTGCTATTCAGGAAAAAAAGGAGTAGATTGCTCTGATCTTAGAAATTATGTTTCCTTAGGAAAATACTAGTTTCCAATACTTCATAATTTTTTATCTAAATTAATAAATCTTCCCCATTTCTTCCTCTGCCTTATATATGTAATATATTTCTCCCTGTTATTAATATATATGCATACATATATATATAGTATAAAATATTACTATATATGTAAATTCAGTGCATTTAAAACCCTTCCTGTTAATCTATAATTCTTTCACAAGTTAGGTTTGCCTTCTATCTTCAAGCAGATTTAATAATGCTTATATTTTGTCTGTTTGATAAATAAATTTTTAAAGCCACCTTTAAATGACTTAAATGCCTTTTCTCAATATATTGTCTTTCCATATTATTTTCTGTTATTGTCTTTTTCAGCTTCCACTTTCTTATAATTTTTCTCTAATAGTTCTGAAACTTAGTATTGTATTCAGTTTTGGTTATTCTATGAATTTTACATGTTATCTCTTTTACGACTCTTATTTACCCTTGACTACTTTTTTCATCTTCTCCTCCAACAAACTGAAACAGCATTTTTATTGCATAAGTCTTTGGCAATGTTTTGCTAAAGTTTATTTAATATGATACCATGGACTGATTTCTTCACTTTTAAGTAATAAATAAAATATTCTGAGTAATTAGTATATAATAAAATGGTATAAATATAAAACATTAAAATATCAGAAATCACTATAGAATATGACTTTTTATTTTGAAAATTGTTTATTTTGGACTTTTGTTTTTATAAAATTATGAATCAGGCTAAAAAATAACATGCTTCTATTTACAGACTTTTCTAATTGACCATATATTTTTTCCACTTCCTTTAATTAAATAAGTGACAAAGATTTAAGAATATTTTTTGTACATTTATTAAAAGATAAATGTATTCTTTTCTTATTTCATTTTATTTGCAAGCTATATTCTATTCCACAAAATAAAGTGTATAAAACTTGCACATATAAGTTACAAAACTTGTAAAATATATGAATGTAATTTGAAAGCCCAACAATTTTATATGGATTTGTTTACCCAGTGCTCTCTCTGATCCCTTTTAATCATACTTTCTAGTAGAAGAGTAGAGCATACAAGCTAAAACTCCACTTCCTGTACCTTTTTCTAGTTAAGATTCTAGGTGTGACATTGATTCAGTCATTGGATTTTGAGGAAGGATTAAGCTCCATGTAGTAAAAGGTGTCTCGGAGAAGGCAATGGCAACCCACTCCAGTACTCTTGCCTGGAAAATCCCATGGACGGAGGAGCCTGGTAGTCTGCAGTCCATGGGGTCGCTGAGATTTGGACGTGACTGAGTGACTTCACTTTCACTTTTCACTTTCATGCATTGGAGAAGGCAATGGCAACCCACTCCAGTGTTCTTGCCTGGAGAATCCCAGGGACAGGGCAGCCCGGTGGGCTGCTGTCTATGGGGTCACACTGAGTCGGAACACGACTGAAGCAACTTAGCAGCAGCAGCAGTAAAAGGTGTCTACTTTGAAGCAGATCATGGAAGAGAACATGTGCTTTTGGATCCTGTGCTGATGTACTGATCTTAGAGACTGTTTCAAATTTGGCAGCTTCCTCTTCTTGGCAGAGGAGAATTGTGTCTATAAACGCACTTCATAGTTCTCCAACTTCTGACTGTGGGCCAGCAGATAATACCCTTGGTAGTCCCGTTGTGCTGTGTGGATTCATCGATGTTTCTAGACGGTTCACTTTCATAGTGATTTCATAAGGTAGTTACAGCTCCAAATAACTAAGGTGGTACTGTTGCTAACAGCACAGGGCATGAACTACTTGAGTAATTGTTTTTAGTAACAGTCATTGACCACACACAAGAATATGGGAAGTTGGAATTTACTAGTTAAGTTTGAAGGCAATAAAGTGAGGAAAAGTTAATCCATTAAAACCTCACATTTAGTCACTTGGATTATCACTGATGAGCACCTATAATTAAGTAATAAGAAGTCATTAAAGGTAGAGCTTCCCAGGTGGCACTAGTGGTAAATAATCCACCTGCCAGTGCAGAAGACGCAAAGACATGAGGGTTCCATCCCTGGGTTGGGAAGATCAGCTGAAGTAGGAAATGTCAACCTTCTCCAGTATTCTTGCCTGGAAAATTCCATGGGCAGGAATCTGGCAGGCTATATAGTTTATGGGACAGCAAACAGTCAGAAATGCCTGAGCACAAAGGCAACTCTTGGGTGGTCAAATCTTTGCTGCAAAAATCATTAAGGGTTTTGCAAGTAATTAAAAGACTATGGGGAGTCTGGGTGCTTTAATCCATCAGGAAAAATCTTTTAAAAAGTGTAAAATGAAGGGCACCAGCTTTTACTTTCTTATAGCCAAGTCAGAAGATCTGAGGGTTTCCATGACTAACAGAAAATAATTATTTTATCTCTTATAACAATAGGGTTACTGTATCTGAAAATGAGATTCCAAGTCTCTTTCTGTGGGTTGATGAATTATAGTGTTAGGCTCAATTTGCCAGATAACTTTAGTGAAAGTTAGACAATTTATGGAAATAGGTGGATCCCAAAATTGCACTAATGGCATTTAGGAAGTGTGCATGACTCAAAATACTTTAAACTACCCAACCTACACAAAGGTTCTCCCCCTGGGATAAGCCAAACTTTTTCTCTGACTGATGAATCACCCAAGATATTCCTCTCTAAAAAAGCCAGGCAGGTCTTCCCAAGGCACCCTTCATTAGTTTCAGATTTAAATTAGAGGCTAGAAATCAACATAGCACAGGGAGCTAATTATCAAGCTGTAAGCTGAATGAAAGTCACACCCACTAGAAGAGAGAGATTACTTTATCATCTTGAAGAACACCCCAATAACCAGGTGAACAATATGATTTCTCCATAGAACTCGTATTTCCTCAGCCAGTCATTTCAATGCTTTATCAAATGGCTCATGTAATTTGCTGTAGTGACAGGAATAGAGATTATGTACAGGACCAACAATATGAATTTTTTCTGTCGTTGGTGATCAGTCTACGGCTACTGCTGCTGCTGCTGCTGCTAGGTCGCTTCAGTCATATCCGACTCTGTGCGACCCCAGAGATGGCAGCCCACCAGGCTCCCCCGTCCCTGGGATTCTCCAGGCAAGAACACTGGAGTGGGTTGCCATTTCCTTCTCCAATGCATGAAAGTGAAAAGTGAAAGTGAAGTCGCTCAGCCATGTCCAAATCTCAGCGACCCCATGGACTGCAGCCCACCAGGCTCCTCCGTCCATGGATTGTCCAGGCAAGAGTACTGGAGTGGGGTGCCATTGCCTTCTCTGCTATGGCTACCGCTAAGTGTCTAATCTGCTAACTCAGAGACAAATGATAAACTGCTCCAAATGAT
Source organism: Bos taurus (assembly GCF_002263795.3). Classification (NCBI taxonomy): domain Eukaryota; kingdom Metazoa; phylum Chordata; class Mammalia; order Artiodactyla; family Bovidae; genus Bos; species Bos taurus. Next base: position 25,395,965 of record NC_037344.1, on the reverse strand, counting down.
GTCGTATCTTAAGACCAGACAGTTATCCAGTGCCAGAGTAAGTGTATTGGCCCCTTGTATCAAAGAGGACATATTAAAAAGCAGAGACATTAAAGCATTAAAGAAGTATATTAAAAGCAGAGACATTACTTTGCCAACAAAAGTCCATCTAGTCAAAGCTATGGTTTTTCCAGTAGTCATGTATGGATGTGAGAGTTGGACTATAAAGAAAGCTGAGCATTGAATAATCGATGCTTTTGAACTGTGGTGTTGGAGAAGACTCTTGAGCGTCCCTTGGACTGCAAGGAGATCCAACCAGTCCATCCTAAAGGAAATCAGTCCTAAATGTTCATTAGAAGGACTGATGCTGAAGCTGAAGCTCCAATACCTTGGCCACCTGATACAAAAAACTGACTCATTTGAAAAGACCCTGATGCTGGGAAAGATTGAAGGTGGAAGGAGAAGGGGACAACAGAGGATGAGATGGTTGGATGGCATCACTGACTTGATGGAAACGGGTTTGAGTAAACTCCAGGAGTAAGTGATGGACAGGGAGGCCTGGCGTGCTGCTGTGCATGGGGTCGCAAAGAGTCAGACAGGACTCTGTCTGATCAAAGAGGATATCATAATTTTCCCTTTTTCTTTATCTTTACCTGTCTTTCTCACCAGTGCAATTCTTTTGGTGATAAAAACTATGAATCTTCTAAATACTTAACACACTATCATGCTATTCTACACAATAATATCTCAAAGCATGGCTCCTAGTTATGTAGAAATAATCTTACATTCAGGATTCACTGGTGAAGGTGATACACTGATTTACTTGACTTCTGGGGGCCTGTTTGTATGTATATATGCTGTAACTGCATTGTTTATTATACTTGTTTATTTTTATTGTTGTTATCAGGAAGTTTAAATATAGGAAAAGGGAACGTATATGAAAACTGAATAAACAAAGCATTTGACTATAGAGAGATCAAGTATCGGCTCACTGATGCTGATTCCATGGTAGTTTGTGGTGGTTTAGTTTCTCAGTGGTGTCTGACTCTTGCAACTAACTTCATGAACTGCAGCCCACCAGGCTTCTCTGTCCATGGATTTCCCAGGCAAGAATACTGGAGTGGGTTGGCATTTCCTTCTCCAGATCTTCCCGCCCCAGTGACTGAACCGCAGTCTCCTGCATTACAGGCAGATTCTTTACCAACTGAGCCGCCTGATTCCATAGCCCTTGCAGAATTCCTTCAGAGAATGAAACATCCTTGCAGAAACATTTTCCCTTGCTTCCGATAGCAAGGTTTCAGATGTTATTTGTCCTCTTTCAGTTATTTTCAAAATTTACTTCTTGTTACTATCCATGGAAAAGAGGGAGAAAGGAATATCTCTTATGGCAAGGATCATTTTCAGGCCTGATGTTCTTATCTTGATGCTGCTGAAGCTGTAGGAACCTTTCTGATAGTCTAGCCTCCTGACTATGGTACAGACTCAGTTACATACTGTAGCCTGGGAGTTTTTATTTCTATAATTCTAAAATTACAAATTTATTTGGACAATAAAGTGCTGTCTGTCTCTGTAATTAAGAATGGAATTCTCCCATTTCAATTGCTTTCAAAATTTCATGCAATAATTCCTTGTTAAAACTGAAGGAGCCTAATAAAACTATCATAGGTATCAAATTTCAGAAATAAAAATCGTTTATCATAGCCTAAAGGCAACTCCACTGAAATAAATAGAAGCATCAGACAGGCTCTCATGGGAAAGCATTCCTGTCTTATGTGAAATATGTAAAGGATTGTGCTAGTGCTAGGAAAACTTGGAAATAAACAGCACCTGGAATATTATGGCAGTAATCAAATAAATCACATGAACTTCAGACTCGTAAGTTATTTCAAAATTGAAAACCACAAAATCATACATGGCATTAATGCATTGTGGATTTCCCTTAAATATTTATTTATGCAGGTAGTAATGAAATAACTACACTTTCAGGTAGTTCGGTCACTAAGTCATGTTCAACTCTTGTGACCCCATGGACTTAGCCTGCCAGGCTCCTCTCTCCATGGGCTATTGCATGCAAGAATACTGGAGTGGGTTGCCATTTTCTTCTCCAATACTTTCAGAACTGTATTTAACAGAAAAAAACACAAAGATTCTTTATTAGAAAGTATAAATGGTTTTCTGAATTATTAGATTATGAAGTGTTTTTAAACAACACTCCAAATTGTTCTAACAAGCCTCAGGTGGTTGCTGAGGGACTTCCTAAAGCGGGTGGCCAGTGGTGTTTCATGTAGGTCCTGGTGTGTTACAGCAATATCATTCCCACCTCACCCTTCAGACCATTTCATGCAACTCCTACCTTCCCTTCAAACCTCTATGCATTTAGCCACCTCAAAAAAGATTTCTGTTTAGTTCCTGAGGGAAATTTTGAGCTAGTGCACCGTCTGAGCTAGTATTTCTGGAGCACCCTATTTGTACACATTTTGTACATTTTATACACTTACTATCATGTACAATCATTATTGGTTGACTGGTTTTTACCACTAAACTATCATGTCTAGTGAGCATTTTGAATAAGCTCTTTATCTCATTATCTAGTATAGTCTCCAGCACAGGACAGGTTATATTGCTTCAGTCAAAATAATAGTACAAAAATCTTGATTATGGTGGTTTTCCTTTTTCATAAAGGTATAATTCATGGATAGGAAGACCATGAATGGATGAAATATAATTAAATAACAACAAGATACATGTTATAGTATCTGCCCTTAGACCATTCATCATAATAGAACCCTGCTGCCTCTATGAATCACTTTTCCCCATTCTTCACAGAAAGGAACTCAAAGTCTTTGAACATACTAGAAAAATAATTTTATTTGTAGTTTCCAAAAACTTGGTTTACCACAGATTCTCTTGGGAACCTGACTCAAGTACATTTCTAAAATAAGATTCATTGAAATTGAATAAAATTGTTCTTTATTAGAATACTGAAGTCACTAAATTGTGTCTGACTCTTTGCAACCCCATGGAATGCAGCAAACCAGGTTGCCCTGTCCTTCACTATCTCCTGGAGTTTGCTCAAACTCACTTCCATTGAGTTGGTGATGCAATCCCACCATCTCATCCTCTGTCAATTTTTCCCAGAATCAGGGTCTTTTCCAATGAGTCAGTTCTTCACATCAGATGGCCAAAGAATTGGAGCTTTAGCTTTAGCATCAGTCCTTCCAATGAATATACAGAACTGATTTCCTTTAGGATGGACTGGTTTGATCTCCTTGCAGTTCATGGGACTCTCAAGAGTCTTCTCCAGTACCACAATTCAAAAGCACAAATTCTTCAGCACTCATGTTTATTTTGCTGAATGGATATATAATGTGCCATAGCAAAGTTGAAGATGAGTAGAAAATGAGGTACCAGTCAATCATATCAAGTATCAAGACCTATTTAATCAAAAGTTATTTAAAAGGTTTATTTTCATCTGAAAATAGCCAAACTATACTAGTGCATTTCTTGCATTGTGATAAACAGACAAACTTAGTGGGTTAAAAGGATAAATATTTACCATCAATCGTCAGTCTGTGGGTCAAGTGGAAGGTTTTATTGAACGGCGTGTGCAGACTCAGCCCATCAGTGTTGGGATCACTCATACATTTGATAAGCCAGCTAGGTATGTTTATTCTAGGATGGTTTCCTTCATATGTATAGAGGTTGGCTGTCACTGGCTGGTATTAGCTGGTATACGTGGAGGTAACAACATTGCTAATAATCCAACAGGCAAGTACTGGCTTGTTTAAATTTAGCTGCAGGATTCTGAGAGTAAGTGGAAATACAAAAGATCTTTAGATTATATTTTTAAAATTGGCACACAAACCATTCTCTTCTATTCTATTTTCCAAAGTAAGTCACAAGGAAAGCCTAAATTTAAGGGATAGGAAATGGATCCCACCCTGTTAATAGCTTCAGCTGCAAATTGATACTTCATAGGTCATGGGTATAGACCACTGGTGAACTGAGGCCACTTTTTGTAACCAATTTAATCATAAAGATTAAGGGGAAAACACACAACCTGGAAATAAAACCAATTCTATCAAAGGTATTAAACTATAATAAAAGATATAATGAATTAGCAATGGAAAAGTTAAAGAGGAATTGTTCTGGTATTAACTTAAAATTTATAAAAATTAACTTTGTATATGTGTAGTATATATTATATATCATGCATACAAATATATTTATTTCTTCATCTCATAATAATATGAGTCATGATCATTTAAATGTTAAGTTGTCATATTTTTACTCATAAGTATTTATTTAAAAGAAATGAAAGACCTATGCTCTCTTCAAACAACATGGAGAAGAAGAAAACTCAAGCTTAAGTAAGTTTAAACCTCAGGAAATTCACTTTATCCCAAAGTGCAGATATACTAACAAAACTTCCAAAGCTTGAGCATAAGATCACAACAGGCACAGAACAGTGAATTCAGTCATAATTACAAATTTAACTTTCAATTATTGTTGAAAGAGGAAGCCAGTATCTCAGATTGATGTTTTCCTTTGATGTCAGAGAGCTCTTCATAATATAGTTTGAGCCCATATCATCAGCATATCCGTTTCACTTTCGAAAATTTACACATTTATTATATTTTCATACTACTCTTCATAAAAATTTATTTTATTTTGAAAACCATAACCAAAATATTGACTATTCAAAGAATATTACTTTATATAACAGAATTAAGGTAGTTAGACAAGGTTCAAGAATCTTGAGTAAAACTTCTGCAATGGGAGTCAGAATATAAAAGAACTGTGATGAACATATTTCCCATCATTCACAGAATATTAAGATATGATACAATTTAGTTGAGCCTGAGTTAAATAATGACTTTGTGCCAGTATTAGATGATTACATCTAATTCTTATAACAACACTTTGAAGTAGTACCATTTTTAATGTCTTTACATTTTAGAGTGGTTTTATGTTCAAAGCAAAACTGAGATTTCAAGATTCCCTACATACCACCTGCCCCCACACATGTATAACCTCACTCTCTGTGTTGTATATCCTGTGAGTCTGGGCAAATGTATGAAGAGATATATCCACCATATAGTAATAAAGGGGCTTTCCAGGTGGTTCTACTAGTAAAGAACCTGCCTGCTAATGGAGGAGACATAAGACAAGAGATTAATCCCTGGGTCAGGAAGATCCCCTGAAGGAGGGAGGGCATGGCAACTCACTCCAGTATTCTTGCCTGAAAAATCCCATGGACAGAGGAGGCTGGCAAGCTACAGTCCACAGGGTCACAGAGTCAGACATGAGTGAAACTACTTAGCACACATATATAGTAATGGATAGACTAATTTCATCCCTCTAAAAATCCTCTGTGCTTGGACTATTCATCTCTCCCTACCCCCAACCCTGGAAATCAGTGACCTTTTTACTGTCTCTTTAGTTTTGCCTCTTCCAGAATGTCATGGAGTCGGAATGACAGTATGTAACCCTTACTGGTTGACTTCTTTCACGTGTTGTTTAGTTGCTAAGTCATGTCGGACTCTCTTGTGACCCCATAGACTATAGTCCACCAGGTTCCTCTGTCCATGGGATTTCCCAGGCAAGAATACCAGAGTGGGTTGCCCTTTTTTTCTCCAGGGGATCTTCCTGACCCAGGGATCAAACCCACATCTCCTGCATTGGCAGGCAGAGCCTTTACCACTGAGCCATGGGGGAAGCCCCATTTTTACCTAGTAATGAGCATTTAAGATTCCTCCCTGTCTTTTCATGGCTTGATAGAGCATTTCTTTTTAGTGCTTAATAATACTCTGTTGTTTGGATGTACCACATTAATTATTCCATTCACCTACTAAAGGATATCTTGGTTGCTTCCAAGTTTTGGCAATTATGAAGAAATATAATATTAACACCCATGTGCAGGGTTTGTTTTTTTTTTTAATTGGACATAAGTTTTCAATTCATTTAGATAAATACCAAGGAGCAAGAATGCTTACTCCTACAATAGAATATGTTTAGTTTTGTAAGAAGTAGCCAAATTGTCTTCCAGAGTGGCTGCACCATTCTGCCTTTCCAACAGGAAGGAATGTTGCTCCGCATCTTCATAGACACTTGGTTTTATTAGAGGTTTGGATTTGGCCATTCAATTAGGTATGCAGTGGTATCTTATTATTATTTTAATTTGCATTTCACTGATGACATTAGACGTGGGTATCTTTTCATATGTTTGCTTGTCATTTCTATAAAATCTTTTATTATTCTTATCAATTTGAAAATAAAGAATATGAGAGTCAAAGAGTTTAACTGTCAAGGTTACATAGTTGAGAAGAGTGGAGACTTAAATCCTAGATGAATTGTCTGATTTCAAAGCTCAAGTTATTTCTACCATAGTATAGTGTCCTTTGATTCATCCCAAATACAATATTCCACTATTTAGAAATGTCATATATTTGAAACCCCTTTGGTAGTTGCATTAAAGGAATGAAATGGCTCTTTTTCAGTAATTTCTCAAAGAATACCATAGGAAGTATATTTTCTTATTTGCCTGACTGTTCATAGGCACAAATATTAATGGTAATCTTTAGATTCCTTCTAATATATGACTCATCTGAAAACCTTTTACTACAGAGAAAATTCCATGAACAACAATAAACACTTTGACATTAATAATCCAAGGCCAAGAGAAGTATCACACATTCAACCATCATTCTGTTAATTAGTAAGTATTAATTAGGCGCTTAGTGCTCAAACTTCATTAATACACAGAGGAGGCAATGAGATCCAATACTATAGTTTAAATTGTGAAAAAAACGAGTATTGCTAAAAATAAATGCTAACTGCCTTCAGGAAAAATAGGCGCTACCATGAACTGACATTTTCCTGCTATTCAAATAACAGGTGAAATCTCAAATATGAGTCAAATCCAAAAGAAGTAAAATTTGCACAAAGATAGAACAAAGGTAGAATGAATGAATTAGTATTGTTAGTGTTGCTTGTTTGTTTTTATAATGCAGAGGCTGAGGCAATAATAAAATAAGAAACTGAAGCAAGAAACAAAAATTTGTATGGAAATATGGAAACTTCATTAGTATGTCCAATTGTGGGAAGAAAGTAAGATGTAGGATGAGGTCAGCATATCCTCTCGTGCTGTGATGAGCTTTAGTAGATTTTATTACAGAAAACAAAGCTATATAGCTATGTGTACTGAGGTAGAAGACTAAGAATAATCCTTAGACGCACATGGGAATATCTTACACTCAAATAAGTAGGTTAATGAAAGATTTATCTATGTAGGAGAGTCAACACTCATATTTAAGATCCTGCATAACCTGAAAAATCAGTGTCAGTATAATGGCATTCCTTAGTGTTACATCTCATCTCAGGCTTTGTCTCAAAAAAAAAAAAAAAAAAAAGAACAAAAACTAAAAGTTATCAGCATTTCTGAGGGGAAGAGGAAAGTGAAGTCACTCAGTCGTGTCCGACTCTTTGCAATCCCAGGGACTGTAGTCTACCAGGCTTCTCTGTCCATGGGATTTTCCAGGCAAGAATACTGCAGTGGGTTGTCATTTCCTTCTCCAGGGGATCTTCCTGACCTAGGGATTGAACTCAGGTCTCCTGCATCACAGGCAGATGCTTTACCCTCTAAATGAGAAAATTAGATAAATGTAGGAATTGAAACTATCTCTGCTTGACTGAGTTCTTTGTTTTCTTCTTAGGATTACTTGCCTTCAAAAAAGATACATTCTTTTCTGTTATTTTATCTCATAAATCTAAATCCTTGTAAAATTTTTATTCTATAATAATAAGCCTACAGTTATCCCACCAACTTTCAATAAAGTGAGACTGTTTACTTCTGAGGAAGCCCTTTACTGCCACACATTTCAGTCATAACCTTGCCTTTGTCATTTAAAAAGAAAAATAGAGTATTTTGATTGCTATCTGGCAGAAACCTATGTTTCTTACCTAACACTGTAGAATTTAGAGAGACAGGATGGGTGCTATTTATTGGGCCCCTTCCAAATTTACAGGCATCAAACATGTCAGTTACTCACTATTGACTATGTGTTGTCAGACATGGAGATTTGTACATAAGTGGGATATTAGGAAGAGTCTACAGAACAATCCCTATGAAGCAAGTGAAGGAAGCAGGAGTAGCTAGATGGAGAAGTTGAATTATAATTCAGTACCACATAGGCATCTTGAATATCTTGGATAATTATGAAGGGGGGAATGACCCTTACTTCCTTTCCCCCTTTTCCTTTCTCCTCCTTCCCTTCCTCTCTTCCTTCTTTCTACCCTCTCTCTTCTTTTCTTTTCAATTTATATAAATCTTGAAACTTTGCAATTATCTGTTCCTATCTTAACAAATTCTTTCAAGCTTTTCTCATAATGGTGACTTTAAATGCTCTATGATCTATTTATTAAAAGCGGTATGTGGCTAGTAAACAATTCCATATTAAATTAGAAAACTAAAAAGTCACTCCTTACTATTAAAATAGAAGAAGCGTATATGAATAACCTTTGTATAGGAAATTAATTGAAATCTGTTAGGCTGATAAACAGTCATTTTTAAGATTTCATATTCCTTGCCCCATGGGAAGAGGGCTGAAGCCTCAATTGTAATTGAAAGCAGAGGGCTAGAACCACTCAATTTCCCCTAATTATGAATATGATAGGATTTGGGAGTTTGGGGTGGGTTGATGGTTTGACTAGTCATTGGGTTGTTTAGCTGGTTGTTTTCTTGCTATGATTCACTAGAAGAAGGGAGAAAAGGGAAGTGAAGATTGGGAGAGCAAGAAAAGAGCAACGTGGTGAGAGGGTAAAGTGTGATTTGAGCAAAACACTGAGCAAATTTTCAAGAACAGGTGTGACTAATATTCAACTTTACAAGCAGTAGTCAGACTCTAGATGTCATCTAGATGTCTATGTAACCACTACAGGCATCTCAGAGGTGTGTTTTTTACAAATATTATTTATTCCAACAAGTAAATTGCTTGTGCTATTAACTGTGCTGTTAAACATCTATTCTATTTTATGACTATTCCCATTAAAAAAAAAAAGCACTGTTCTCCATCTGGCCAATATAGAATATAAAAATAACAATGTATGTAAATAATAAGAACATCCCTAAATTAAATTAATTAAGCAGAAGTAAGAGGTCCCTTCTAGATAGGACTCATACCATTATCTCTTAGGAATGTTTAGAAATGTCTGGGAAGGCATGTGGCTTTTGGTAATGTATGAGTAGAAATTAAGTTACCTTTACATATATGTTAAAGAGCAGAGTGGCCCGGGCTTATACAGGAATTATACTATTTAAGACTCTTCCTATTTGTTCATTTATTAATTTATGTGACTAATTATTGTTGAACACAAATTATTGTCCAGGTAATATAGAAGCCACCGGGCATGCAATAATGGATGAGGCAGACTCTGTTTTGGTCTTTAGGAAGCTTATGCAGGCACCCCTCATTTTATTGTGCCTTACTGTTACTGCAGTTTTCAAACTGAAAGTCTGTGACAATCCTGCATGGAGCAAGTCTATTTGCACCGTTTTTCCAATACCATTTGCTCATTTTTTGTCTCTGTGTCACATTATATTAGACAGAGCACTATCCTATGCATAAAACTAGGGCTTGAAATTCACAATATCAAGAAAAGAACCACCAGTAAATATAGGTCAAACCTTTCTTTGAGTTCATAAGCTTGGGAAGAGTTTCCATTCCCACCAGCCAAATCAGGAAGTCTCACAAAGACAAGGCACTGGGTAGAGATTGCCAAAGGGTCATACCTTAGGCTGAGGCTGTGCTTGCTAAGTCACTTTAGTCGTGTCCAGCTCTTTGCGACCCTATGGGGGCTGCAGCCCTCCAGGCCCCTCTGTTCACAAGATTTTCCAGGCAAGCATACTGGAGTGGGTTGCCATGCCCTCCTCAGGCTGGGGCTAAATTAGTCCTAAAGTAGAAACTATTGTGTATATGTACCACAGCTTTCTTATCCATTCATCTGTTGATGGACATCTAGGTTGCTTCCATGTCCTGGCTATTATAAACAGTGCTGCGATGAACATTGGGGTACACATGTCTCTTTCAATTCTGGTTTCCTCAGTGTGTATGCCCAGCAGTGGGATTGCTGGATCATAAGGCAGTTCTATTTCCAGTTTTTTTTAAGGAATCTCCACACTGTTCTCCATAGTGGCTGTACTAGTTCATTAAAAAGAATACATTTGAATCAGTTCTAATGAGGTGGATGAAACTGGAGCCTATTACACAGAGTGAAGTAAGCCAGAAAGAAAAACACCAATACAGTATATTAATGCATATATATGGAATTTATAAAGATGGTAACAATAACCCTGTGTACGAGACAGCAAAAGAGACACTGATGTATAGAACAGTCTTTTGGACTCTGTGGGAGAGGGAGAGGGTGGGATGATTTGGGAGAATGGCATTGAAATATGTATAATATCATATATGGAACGAGTTGCCAGTCCAGGTTCGATGCACGATACTGGATGCTTGGGGCTGGTGCACTGCGATGACCCAGAGGGATGGTATGAGGAGGGAGGAGGGAGGAGGGTTCAGGATGGGGAACACATGTATACCTGTGGCAGATTCATTTCAATATTTGGCAAAACCAATACAGTATTGTAAGGTTTAAAAATAAAATAAAATTAAAAAAAAATAAAATAAAAATAAAAGCAAAAATAAATAAATAAATAAAATAAAGTAGAAACTATTCTGGGCTTCCCAGGTGGCGCTAGAGGTAAAGAACCCACCTGCCAATGCAGGAGACATAAGAGACACAGGTTCCATCCCTGGGTCAGGAAGATCCACTAGAGAAGGAAATAGCAGCCCACGCCAGTATTCTTGCCTGGAAAATCCCATGGACAGAGAAGCCTGGCAGGCTACTGTTCATAAGAGTTGCAGAGCTGGACACAACTGAAGTGACTTAGCATGCATGCATGCAAAAAGTACTCTAGACACACATAAATATGCAAAAAAATGCTTAAAGGCAAATTTCTAAAAGACAAAACTAATCACTAATTTATGTGTGTTCAAGAACGAAGTCCTATTCTCTTTGAATATAGTACTCAAAACTCAAAATCCCATGATGTACAGCATCCAAACAAAAACAACTGGTAGTAATGAAGCAGGAAAATATAATACATAAATATAAAAAATAAATTAATAGCAATTATAGAGAAGATGAAATAAGCAGAAGACCTTACAATATTGTAAGGTCTATTGTAAATATCATTACTAAAAAACTTGAACATAATGAAGAGAGAAATGAAAAATTAAAAATATGATGAATGAAACCTCTATATATGAACACAAAATATTTTAGTTAAAAAAATGAATAGGATAATAAATAACAGAAAAATTGACACTTCAGAAAAAGATATCATTGAGTCTGAAAACATACCAATAGACACTACCCAATATAAAAAAGGTAAGACTGAGAAAAACAAAATGAATAGACCTAGAGTAATCTGTAAGATATATACATGTATTATAATTCAAATCGCAGAATGAAGGTGAAAATATTTAAAAATATAATAAAACAATAAAAACTCAGATACAGGAAAGTAAAATAACTTTAAGTAGAATAAACATAAAATAAACCACACCAAGCACAAATGGCTGCAAACATACAGAAACTCTATTAAAGCAGTCAGAAAACAAAAACAAACATTATGTATGGGAGGAAAAGATAAGAATTACATATTCAGAATTTTATGCTGAGTAAAAATGTCTTTCAAAACTAAATCACAGATGCTTTAGAAAAATGAAAACTGGAAGAATTCTTCATTAATTGACCTGTACTCCCAGGATGTTTACAAAGTTCTTTAAGAAGAATAATACCAAATAGAAATTTTTATTTATACACAATTGGATGAAGAATACATTAAGGTGCAAATATGTGGGTCCATATAAGACACAAGACTTCCCTGGTGGCTCAGTGGTAAAGAACCCACCTGCCAGTGGGCTCAACCCCTGGGTCAGGAAAATCCCCTGGGGAAGGAAATGGCAACCCACTCCAGCATTCTTGCCTGGGAAATCCCATGGACACTGGAGCCTGGCAGGCTATAGTCCATGATGTTGCAGAAGAGTAGGATGTGACTTAGTGACTAAACAACAACAAATATAAGACACAATGTCCCTGATTTTTAATATCTCTGAATGATAATTGATTCTTTATTGTGGATTTTATATTATATGTTTAAATATAATGAAGCCAAAAAAACACAAAAGATGAGAAGAGGAAAATCAAAATAGAAACATTGTTATAAGCATTTTCAACCATTCATAAAGTATAATAACAATTTAACAGAAGGAAGAAAAAGATGGAATTAGGAAGAAAAAAGAAGCGCACATAAATAGAACACACACACAAGATGGTAGATTTAAACCCATTTGCCTTAATGTAAGTGGTCTGAATCAAAACTATTCAATATAAATACAATTGGAGCCACTAACATAAATACTTCTGTCTTCCAAGTTAGGAAATAAAAGGTTAACTTAGTATATTTAAACAAATAATTTTAAAATATTATTATTTCAACATGTAATCAATATGTCATCAATAAGACAGTCTACATTTTATTCTACATCATTGAATTTCCTTCAGCACATATCTCAGATAGCAACTCAGCAACATTTCAAAGCTCACCAGCCACGTGTTGTTAGTGGCTATCACTTGAAGAATACATGTTTAAACAGATAAATTAAAAGACAAACATTGCCAGAAGAAAAAAAAAAAAAAGACCAAACTATGCGACGTTCCAAGAAAGTGGTTTTTAAATGTGCATGCGTAAAAAAATTAAACTAAAAGAGGGGAAACAATATACCAGGCAAATACCAACTAAGAATAATAGAGTAGACATACTAATATTAAATAAACTAGATGTCAGAACAAGACCTATTATTAGGAATAAAGTGGGACACTTCATCATGATAAAGGCCTCAATTCATCCAGAATATCTGATGAACGTATTTGTCTAAGTAATTAGTACCAGAGCCTCAAATAGATGATGAAGCAGAAATCCATGGAAACTTCTGCAGTTACTGTGCACTTATACAAAACTGAAAAATGTGTGTGTGTGTGTTTGGAGGAGCAGGAGGGAGGGAGAGACTGAGGGAGGGTGAGAGAGAGAGAGGAGGTTTATTTTTAAAAATCTTTATTACAATATAAATACATAGTTGATATGGGAAGACTATTTATTTTGCCATGTAATTCATCTCGAATACCACATAGTCTATGCATTAAAGTGAACAGTGCAGTTACACTTGATAACTTTAATGATACATACTTTTAAACTTTTTCTGCATCCAAACTTTCTTCATCCTGCATACCAGGACGCTCTAGTAAAACAGGGTGTCTACATTCTCAGGCATAAGTTTCCCTTGTTTTTATCCTACTTTTTAAATGAACTATTTCTTTTTTTAACTATTTCATTTAACTAGATAAATGTAACAACTGTTATTGGTATACATAGATTTTAATGAATAGACCTATAGCATCAAGTAGCCTTATATTAGGCTTCTCAGGTGGCTCAGTGGTGAAAGAATCCACAGGACATGCAGAAGACTCAGGTTCGATCCTTGGGTTGCGAAGATCCCCAGGAGGAGTAAATGGCAACTGACTCCAATTGTCTTACCTGGGAAATCCCATGGACAGAGAAGAGTAGCAGGCTACAGTCCATGAGGTTGCAAAGAGTTTGACACCACTGAGCATACATGCAGCAATTATATTAATATTTCAATTTTTCCTTATGGAAGTTGTTTCCATCAATATGTTATTTTACTAGAAATGGATGGGAGAATGAAAGAAAGTATAATCCAATATACATACATATCATAAACTGTAAACAGCAATTAATGATATGAAAATAAATTGTATCCTCAGGAATTTGTAAAAATTCACTCCATAAATAGTAAAGAGTAATAAAGAAACCCAAAATTGAAACAAGGAGAAATAAACAAAAAATGATAAAAATTGAAAATATTTAAGATTTACTGAAGACAATGAAGTTACGATTCCGAGTTTATAAGATGAATACAGATAATACAAGTACATGTGGGGATTGATCACCTCTTATTGTCTAAGATATAACAAGCATGATTCATTTTGACAGTGGAATAAGAATCTTCTCAAATGGCTTCTTAGTTACATATCAGGTAGACCATAGCCTCTCATCAACTGCTTAAATGAAAATGATTGGTACTTGATAACTTACAAGTAAGGAACTGCATAAATATATGAGTGCATGTCTGTTGCACTCCCTTTTCCCAAATAGGAAAAGAATTTGTATGAATTATATTCAATAGTTTGTTTTTAATTTGTCAACCTCTAACAATAGAATGGGAAAGACTGCTGCTGCTGCTGCTAAGTTGCTTCAGTCGTGTCCGACTCTGTGCGACCCCATGACTACAACCTACCAGGCTCCTCCATCCATGGGTTTTCCAGGCAAGAGTACTGGAGTGGGGTGCCATCACCTTCTCTGGGAAAGACTAGAGATCTCTTAAAGAAAGACTAGAGATATCTTTAAAAAATTAGAGATACCAAGGGAACATCTCATGCAAAAATGGGCTCAATAAAGGACAGAAATGGTATGGACCTGACAGAAGCAGAAGATATTAAGAAGAGGTGGCAAGAATACACAGAAGAACTATACAAAAAAGATCTTCATGACCCAGTTAATCATGATGGTGCGATCACTCACTTAGAGCCAGACATCCTAGAATGGGAAGTCAAGTGGGCCTTAGGAAGCATTACTATGAATAAAGCTAGTGGAGGTGATGGAATCCCAGCTGAGCTATTTCAAATCCTGAAAGATGATGCTGTGAAAGTGCTGTATCAATATACCAGCAAATTTGGAAAACTCAGCAGTGGCCACAGGACTGGAAAAGGTCAATTTTCATTCCAATCCCAAAGAAAGGCAATGCCAAAGAAGGCCCAAAGTACTGCACAATTGCACTCATCTCACACGCTAGTAAAGTAATGCTCAAAATTCTCCAAGCCAGGCTTCAGCAATATGTGAACCATGAACTCGCAGATCTTCAAGTTGGTTTTAGAAAAGGCAGAGGAACCAGAGATCAAATTGCCAAGATCCACTGGATCATGGAAAAAGCAAGAGAGTTCCAGAAAAACATCTATTTCTGCTTTATTGACTATGCCAAAGACTTCGACTGTGTGGATCACAATAAACTATGGAAAATTCTGAAAGAGATGGGAATACCAGACCACCTGACCTGCCTCTTGAGAAACCTATATGCAGGTCAGGAATCAACAGTTATAACTGGACATGAAACAACAGACCGGTTCCAAATAAGAAAAGGAGTACGTCAAAGCTGTACATTGTCACCCTGTTTATTTAACTTATATGCAGAGTACATCATGAGGAACACTGGGCTGGAAGAAGCACAAGCTGGAATCAAGATTGCTGGGAGAAATATCAATAACCTCAGATATGCAGATGACACCACCCTTATGGCAGAATGTGAAGAACTAAAGAACCTTTTGATGAAAGTGAAAGAGGAGAGTGAAGAAGTTGGCTTAAAGCTCAACATTCAGAAAACGAAGATCATGGCATCCGGTCCCATCACTTCATGGCAAATAGATGGGGAAACAGTGGCTGATTTTATTTTTTGAGGTTCCAAAATCACTGCAGATGATGATTGCAGCCATGAAATTTAAAGACGCTTACTCCTTGGAAGGAAAGTTATGACCAACCTAGAAAGCATATTAAAAAGCAGAGACATTACTTTGCCAACAAAGGTCCGTCTAGTCTAGGCCATGGTTCTTCCAGTGTTCATGTATGGATGTGAGAGTTGGACTATAAAGAAAGCTGAGTGCTGAAGAATTTATCCTTTTGAACTGTGGTGTTGGAGAAGACTCTTGAGAGTCCCTTGGACTGCAAGGAGATCCAACCTGTTCATCCTAAAGGAGATCAGTCCTGGGTGTTCGTTGGAAGGACTGATGTTGAAGCTGAAACTCCAATACTTTGGCCACCTGATGCAAAGAGCTGACTCATTTGAAAAGACCCTGATGCTGGGAAAGATTGAGGTAAGGAGGAGAAGGGGATGATAGAGGATGAGATGGTTGGATAGCATCACCGACTCAATGTACATGAGTTTGGGCAGGATCTGGGAGTTGGTGATGGACAGGGAGGCCTGGAGTGCTGTAGTTCATGTGGTCACTAAGAGTCAGACATGACTGAGTGAGAGAACTGAACTGAACTTACTACTTTATGGGCTTCCCTGGTGGCTCAGCTGGTAAAGAATCAGCCCGCTATGCAGGAGACCTGGGTTGATACCTCGGTTGGGAAGATCCCCTGGAGAAGGGAAAGGCTACCCGCTCCAGTATTCTGGCCTGGAGAATTCCATGGATTGTATAGTCCGTGGGTTCCCAAAGAATTGGACACGACTTAGCGACTTTCACTTCACTTCTTTATATTATACAGAAGTGAAGCAACAATTTTGCTGACAATCTTCATTTTGTAAACTGATCATTTTAATTGTTGAGTAAGTTTGTTTAAGTATAAATTACATGTACTTTGAACATTACAATGTAAAATAGATATAAAATATCAATTACAACTAAGATCCACTGAAATATTTAATATCTGAATTGAAGACCTAAAATAGCCAGTATATTTTAATTAAATACAGGCATAAATTAGTTGGTAGAAAATTATATTAGAAGCTAGAAATACTCTGTGCCAACCCCTAGGCTCAGTGCTGTAATAAATTATCTCATTACAGTCTCACAATGAATTCTTAAAAAATATATCAGTGCTTATTTTACATGTGAGAACACTGATGCTGAGAGGGCTTTGGTAGCTTGCACAAAATTACATTTTTTTAAAGTATAGTTTTCATATATTTCAACTTTTCTATCTTCAGTCAGAGAAAAGAAAGGAAGCTTATGTAGTGTCATTTTCTCTGACATTTTTGTAGATATGCTTAATAACAAACTGAGATGTTAAGGAAAGAGCAGGTTAGGCTGGGTGGGACTTTTAAAACTGCATGCTTTGTAGCCCACTGGAGTGTCAATGACAGAAACCCCTCCAAAAGTTTGACTTTCCTGAGTAACAGTGATAAAGGAAATGGCAACCCTCTCCAGTGTTCTTGCCTGGAGAATCCCAGGGATGCGGAACCCTGGTGGGCTGCCATCTATGGGGTCTCACAGAGTCGGACACGACTGAAGTGACTTGGCAGCGGCAGCAGCAGCAGCAGCAGATAAAGGAATGGTAGAATTCTCTTTCCTCTTATTCCAGAAACAATGGTTTATACACATGAGTTAATGTATAATTTTTCTATGACTCTTGGATATATATTAATTTTATTCATATACTGTTTGTTCATATCTGATAAGCACAATAAATCCTAATCTATATCAACAAATCAAAATTTCTGATGTTTTCTGGGAAAACTACACAAAATAGCCTTTGCCTAGTACACATTTCCACATTGTTCTGTCCTGTGTTATCATTTTGGCTTGGAAAGCACACACCAGCTTTGTCACAGAGCTGAGGGAACTTCAGTGTCTCCCAGTACAACCTTAAGAAATCTCTAAGACTTCTGAATGACTGAGGTAAGTATTATATCTCAGAAATTTGGTGAAAATGAATTCTATTGACAAGTAGAAAACCTCTGCATTGAACAAGGATTAGAATTATATATCCTGTTATTCCTTCATTCTAAGAATAGTTCTAAATTTTTGCAATAAGACACTCTAACAGGGTAAAGAAAGAAAGGATTTGAGTCTGAATGGTCATGTTTTGAGCCAGTGGTCTTCTATAAAATATGAGCACTCTAGCATACTCACTCATATATAAAAGGGAAAACTATTATATTTGATTTACTGGGTTCTCTGAAAATTGAACATAATATGTAAAAATCTTGGGTCCTTAGAAGGGATCAAAAAAAATTTTTTTTTACCTCTAGTAATTAAATGTATTACAGGTTACCTGAAACAAAATATATGCCCTTTGAAGTCATAAAACTTAAGAAAAAAAAAAAAGAAAGCAACAACAAAACACTAATTCCTACTTGACCATAAACCAGACAGAAACGGATGAGTAATTAACACAAAAATTTGAATGAACTAAAACTAAAATGATATAGTAAAGATCTGTGAAATATTAGCAAGTGTTACAGTTCTTTCTATTGATACCCATTTCTGCTTTCAGTCTAGGGATTATGTGCATCTTTTTCTAAAAGATCCATCTAAAGATGAAAAATACTCTACAATAAATGTATTGACTTTCCTAAGTGAAACACATGGTTATTGATTTATACATCATTCTGTTTCAGTTATGAAATATATACACACTGTGTTAAATATTACCAAACTATAAGAATATTAGGGGATTTTGAATAACAAATTTCTATTTTACTTAAAGTAGCATTTATTTGTAACACATGAACTTAAATACAGGTAATAGTTGACTTTGATCCTGAAACATTTAAATTATCTATGCTAAGATGGTTTCTCCCTGGTAATATGAGTTGTGTGTGTGTGTGTGTGTTTTGCCAATATCATACCTAAAACAAGGTCAAGTTCAGTTGTGTGAATGGCACACCTTGAACTGCCAGAGCCTAATCTTTGATTCCTCAGACAAATGTCTTAGTCCCTAGCATCTAAGTGTTTAGTTCATGCTTGGTTCTAAAAACGAATAACTAATAAAGAAGTAGGTCTGTTGAATGATAATATTATTTATATGGAATAAATGAAATTCATTAATAAAATACATAATCATCAATATTGCATAGCTTTTAGTATTACATTTGAAGACATGCTATTTGTAGCATCTGGTATCATTATTTGAAGAAAATTATCACTTACAGTTTCTTTTTAAGAAGCTAATCTAAGATTGAATTTCACGGTATAGGTGTAAGGTATATCGACTATCTTCTTTTAATTCCACAAGTCCAATTCATTCCAAATAATGGGTTCTACTGATGAAAACTCATTTTCTTATTTCATACAGGTGAAATGTAATAACACCTGAAGCCAAGTTCTGGCATACATAAATCAATATTTTCAACTATAAATGTCTCTTTCCCCACAGGTTTTGCTACTTTTGATTTAAGAATCATCATGGTTCAAAGTACAGATTGATTCCTTAGAGAAGCGAGTTATTAGCAACAAAATAATCACCCAGATGTGAGTCACTGAACACTGCCCTTTTAGGTTAGCTGTATGTTAAATAGAGATCTATGCAACAGTCCCATAAAGGAGTGCTTATTTACTAGGGGCATAACCAAGGTCATTAAAGTGAACTAACAGTGAATTTAATTTTAGACTTCAAAGGAGCAGAATACTTGACAAAAGGCTAGAATGTTAATATAATGATGATGATATGCTATGGAAAGAAGAGTTAATCTTGCATTTCCTAGAATATGAAGCATGATATGTGCTTTCCTTGAACGCTCATTGACATTTTTAATGGTTTTGGCTCCCTTCTATCCCTTTATGATAAGATGTTACACGAAAATAGAGGCAGCAACAATTTTAAAATGGATTAGGCGGTTATTTCATCATCTTAGTGAACAAATTATACTAACCTTATTAAAATGTTAAACCATTTGATTAGACCATATGGAGACCATTTGATAATAAAGCAAGCTGATCATTGCTCTGGAGAGGAACATTTCTATTTCAATTTCCAGTGCACCTAATCACATTATTCGTGTTTGCCTGAGTCTTGGTGGGCATTTGTCTGTACTACCTAGTTTTGTACTTTGGAAGAAACATGAAAATGGGTGAGAAAGCACATAACTGCACTACTCTTTCTACCTGCCTTCAGAATAGTCCAGTTAACAGTGAACAGCCATTCTGGTTTTGCTCAGAACTGAGGGAGAGTCTGGAACATGGAACTTTCTGGTATTAAAGCAGGGAAAATCTCAAACAAACTAGCATGAGTTGGTTACCCCAGTTTCCATGATCTTGCTTTTTTTTTTTTTAATAAAATATTTAAAAACCAAAGTGCCAAATGAGCCAGACAGGTAACATAAGCCTGAGGTAGTTCATTTTCCTGTTCTTCCTGTGATTAACAAAACAGACCCACAAATAGTAAATAGTCAACTTGATAGTTGTTGATGAAGTTATCTATTTTCTCTAGGAATCAGAGACTTCTGTACCTAAATCCTTACTGTTATGAATGTCAAGACAGACCTGTGCTTTCGCCTTACCCTCCCAGATACCAAGTCTCCAGGTAAATATTAAATAATGCATTTCTGTAGGAGCATGGGCCACTGACTTTAGATAAACTAATTATTATTTAAGAATACTGAGAAAAAATTTTAGATACAGATTCATATCTACCTTTCCAAAGTTGATAAATCCTAGAGGAATGGATTTTTTTTTTTTGCACTACTAATTTAATTGCCTTACTAATTAAAAAATGGTGAGGTTATCAGATATCCTCTCCCCTGGAGTTATTTTAAAATAATTTACAGTTTTTTGTTGTTGTTGTTGCTGTTCTATGCATATGTAGTTATTCAAGTGGATCTATCCTTTACCTTTCTATAAGGCAACCAACTCTGATAAGACATTTTCCTAGTTTCAGGTATCACATTTCACCTTCATGATTATTGCTGTATTTATTAATAACTACCAGTAGTAGTGATAGCTCAGTAATATTCATCTTTACATTAGCTGTCCTTTTTGTACTTAGAGTATTTATACAGGAATTAAGGCCAAAGCCAAACACAGTGGGCTCACTACTGTGTGCATCCCCCTTTGCACCAAATTCAAGTCATTTGGTCTGGCTTTTTACCCTTGCAATTCCTATGCAAGGTGGGCTATACCCAGTTTCATGCTAGAGAGGAATGTCTCTAGTGTTCTAATTCCCTTCATTTTTGCAGAGATTTGCTTCCCTGGGCAAACAGTGTCTTCAGTATTCTGATCAATATAAGCTTTCAACATGCCTATTTACTATTGAAATTACCAGAACAGACACTAAACATCTCTACTAAATTGTGTGTATTTAGATAAGGTAGTTGAGAGACAGTATATAGCCCTCCTCAGGATCCATGCATGGGGTTGCAGGACTACCCCCTACTCTTGCAGGATATCCAAATCTGTGACCTCTCAAGTCCCTTGTACAAAATGGTTCAGTATTTGCAAATAATCTACATACATCCTCCCAAATACTTTAAATAATTTCTATATTACTTATTATACCAGATGAAATGTAAATGCTATGTAAATACTTGCTGGTGCATAGAAAACTCAAGTTTTGGGTTTTGAAGCTTCCTGAATTTTTTTTTCCAAATATGTTGAATCACAATTGGTTGAATCCAAAAATGGGGAACCTGGTAATACAAAGAACAGATGTATTCTTAATTGATAGTGACAAATAACCTAGTGTCTTAATTGGCATGAGGCTATTTAAGGGTTGGCAAGCTCCATTTTCTTTTGGTACCTCTTTCCTTACCTGAGGCCTTTCTTGTGTCTCTGTGTGTGTGTGTGTGTGTGTGTGTTAGTTGCTCAGTCATGTCTGATTCTTTGCGATAGGTAAGGGTCTGAACCCATGGACTGTAGCCCACCAGTCTCCTATATCTATGGGATTTCTTAGGCAAGAATACTGGTGTGGGTTGTCATTTCCAACTTCAGGGGATCTTCCTCATCCAGGGATCGAATGTGCATCTCCTCTTGGTGGATTCCTTACCACCAAGGAAGCCCTTGGTGGGTTTTCTTAAGGCTTTTCTTAAGAATATACAAATTCATTCCATCAAAGCATTACCCATTTAAATCACTTGTTACACCTGGATAAAACATCTAGAAACAGGCAAATAAATCTTCTGAAAAGAGAAGAATGCTGGGAATTTTCTGTCAGACCTCAAGGGATTATGTTAACAGACGTGTGCACTTCAGATTGATTTGCTAGTGACTAGACTGTTTTACAAATCCTGTAGGGTAAAGTTACAGTAAACTTAAAGCAATAGAAATTTTTCCTGCCCACATAAGGCAAATGATTTCTGTTCACAGATAAGAATTTTTTTCCTCTAAAGAATATAAAACCCTGTTTATGTAAATGGAATACTGGTATATGGATGTTGTGTCTGTATTCCTTCCCTCAACAAATTTTGAGATTCTTTCATACTGTAGAGTATATTACTAGTTGTTATTATTATTTTACTGTGAAAAAAATTCACCATTGCATGGCTATACTGCCATTTCTTCATTCACTTGTTAACAGGCTCAGACTGTTTCAGTTAAGAACTATTATGAATAAAGCTACACTGAAAATAAAGTACATAAATACTCTAAGCTGAATTGTCATGAGTACTGGTTTTAACTGATTCCTTTGACTATTCTGAGACATTGTAATTCTATATGAATATTAAGATGAGCTTGTCCATTTCTGAAAAAAAAAAAAAAAAAGCCATCTGGGATTTTGATGGTGACTACATTGCATCTGGACGCTAATTTGGGGATTCTTGCCATCTTAATATTAATCATTCCCATCCATAAGCATGGGGCAACCTTCCATTTATTATGCCTTTGAAGTTTTTTGTCTGTGGAGTGTAACATCTGGTCCTCTTCACTAAGCAGTGTTTAGAAGTTTTCAATTTCCCTATATATGGATCACACTTTCCTGTTTCTTTGTGTCTCATAATTTTTACTTGAAAACTGAACCTTTTAGAAAACACATTTAACAGCTCTGGATCTTAATCCTCTAGGCTTCTTCCTCCCTAGGGTTTGATGTTGATATTGCTGTTTTCCTGGTCATTTATTTGTTTAGTGACTTGGCTGAAATAACTCTCTGAAATCTATTTCCCCCACAGTGTGAAGTCTCAGATGTACTTTCTCAGATGTTTTTCTTGTCTTTATATTTTAGCTCTGAAACAGCCGAAGCCATTTATTGGTCAAAGATTGTTGTGTTTAACCAGTTAGATTTTGACCCACTTCCATTGAATGTGATACCTTGGAGGCTGCTATCACAGATCAAGTTTACATTTTTTTTTCTCTATTTTCAATTAGGGACTAGTAGACTGCATTCTCCCTCCCTGATTACCTCTGAAAGGGCTCAATTTTGGTCATGCACACAGGCTTCTAGATGACAGGGATGTGTGTAATTTTAAAGTCAGTCTTCCTAGGAGCTGCCTTTATGTCAGACTACCACATTGTTCAGCCAGTGTTTGGTCAAGGTTGTGCTTAAGCCCCTAATGGCAGTGAGTCTTCCACTCTTTGTGGATCTGCGTGTGGCCCAGGGAACATTTTTAAACCTGACTGCTCCTGTATATAGCCTTCCCAAACCCCACTGTTGTCTCTGATTCTACAAGGGCTCCTCTGGACCATCTCTTTCCCTATTTGTTAAACTTCCAGTTGCTCTGTTAGCTTATTGTTACTATTACCACCAAGCTATGAATGCTCTTTTACCTAGATTCCCACTTCATTTCCAGCATTAAATATTGATTATAAATATCTTTGTGTTGATGTTTACAAGGGGAAAGATATATCCAACTGAATGCAGAGTTCCAGAGAACAGCAAGGAGAGATTAAAAAAAAAAAAAAAAAAAAGCCTCCTTAAGTGAACAATGCAGGGAAATATAGGAAAACAATAGAATGGGAAAGACTAGAGATCTCTTCAAGATAATTGGAGATATCCAGGGAACATTTCATGCAAGGATGGCATGAAAAGGGCAGAAATGGTAAGGACCTAATAGAAACAGAAGAGATTAAGAAGAAGTGGCAAGGATACCCAGAAGAACTATAAAAAGAAAGTCTTAGTGACTCAGATAACTACAGTGGTGTGGTCACTCACATCCTAGAGCTAGGACGTCCTGGAGTGTGAAGTCAAGTGGGCCTTAGGAAGCACTAGGAAGGAATCTATTACAAACCTAGACAGTATATTACCAAACAGAGACATCACTTTGCCAACAAAGGTCCATATAGTCAAAGCTGTGGTTTTTCCAGTAGATATGTATGGATGTTAGAGTTGG
Source organism: Bos taurus (assembly GCF_002263795.3). Classification (NCBI taxonomy): domain Eukaryota; kingdom Metazoa; phylum Chordata; class Mammalia; order Artiodactyla; family Bovidae; genus Bos; species Bos taurus. The sequence goes on along the minus strand of NC_037344.1, from coordinate 25,372,026 downwards.
ACCATAAAGAAGGCTGAGCGCCAAAGAATTGATGTTTTCATATTGTGGTGCTGGAGAATTCTTGAGAGACCCCTGGACTGCAAAGAGATCCAACCAGTCAACCCTAAAGGAAACCAATCCTGAATATTTATTGAAAGGACTAATGCTGAAGCTCCAATACTTTGGTTACTTGAGGCAAAGAGCTGACTCACTTGGAAAGACCCTGATGCCAGGAAAGATTGAAGGCAGGAGGAGAAGGGGGCAACAGAGGATGAGATGGTTGGATGGCATCACCCACTCAATGGATATGAGTTTGAGCAAACTCTGGGAGATGATGAAGGACAGGGAAACCTGGCATGCTGCAGTCCATGGGGTTGAAGAGTCAGACACGACTCGGTGACTGAACAACAGCAAAGAACAGACATATTTTAGTTCTTACTAATTTGCTGAAATTATTTGTATAACCTTGATTTATCTGATTATTAGCTATTAAAGGACAGGCTCTGTCTTGATATACCTGGGCACTTAGGAAATTACAAGTCCAAGTTACCACAGTGTATGCTGCCTAATACATGAATCTGTGCTTACTAGTCATTCAGTGCATTTATTTCCCATTATGTATATATACAGTATTTTATTAAAAATATTTTAATGATGAAATTACAGAAACCATAAATATTGCATAATAAAGACAATTAATACTAGCTGAGTTATATTAATAATATACTTTGTTTCAGTTCTAATGAGGTGGATGAAACTGGAGCCTATTATACAGAGTGAAGTAAGCCAGAAAGAAAAACACCAATACAGTATACTAACGCATATATCGGAGAAGGCAATGGCACCCCACTCCAGCACTCTTGCCTGGAAAATCCCATGGACGGAGGAGCCTGGTGGCTGCAGTCCATGGGGTCGCTAAGAGTAAGCAGACTGAGCGACTTCACTTTCACTTTTCACTTTCATGAATTGGAGAAGGAAATGGCAACCCACTCCAGTGTTCTTGCCTGGAGAATCCCAGGGATGGCAGAGCCTGGAGGGCTGCCGTCTATGGGATCGCAAAGAGTCGGACATGATTGAAGTGACTTAGCAGCAGTATCAGCAGCAACGCATATATATGGGATTTAGAAAGATGGTAACAGTAACCCTGTATAGGAGACAGCAAAAGGGACACTGATGTATAGAACAGTCTTTTGGACTCTGTGGGAGAGGGAGAGGGTGGGAAGATTTGGGAGAATGGCATTGAAACATGTATAATATCATATATGAAACGAATCTCCAGTCCAGGTTCGATGCAGGATACTGGATGCTTGGGGTTGGTGCACTGGGACGACCCAGAGGGATGGTACGGGGAGGGAGGAGGGAGGAGGGTTCAGAATGGGAAACACATGTATACCTGTAGCGGATTCATGTTGATATAGGGCAAAACCAATACAATATTTTAAAGTTAAAAAATAATAGAAAAAAAAGAAAAATAATAAATTGGGCAATACTAGTAAAGTGAGGGTCGGACACGACTGAGCGACTTCACTTTCACGCATTGGAGAAGGAAATGGCAAGCCACTCCAGTGTTCTTGCCTGGAGAATCCCAGGGATTGGGGAGCCTGGTGGGCTGCTGTCTATGGGGTCTCACAGAGTTGGACACTACTGAATCGACTTAGCAGCAGCAGTAAAGTGAAAGTAAAGTCGTTCAGTCGTGTCCGACTCTTTGCGACCTCATGGACTGACTGTACAATCCATGGAATTCTCCAGGCCAGAATACTGGAGTGGGTAACCTTTCCCTTCTCCAAGGGATCTTCCCAACCCAGGGATTGAACCCAGGTCTCCTGCATTACAGGCAGATTCTTTATCAGCTGAGCCACAAGAGAAGCCCAAGAATAATAGAGTGGGTATCCTATCCCATCTCCAGGGATCTTCCCCATCCAAGAATCGAACTGGGGTCTTCTACATTGCAGGCAGATTCTTTACCAACTGAGCTATCTGGAAAGCCCTAACACTAGTAAAATACATGCCTATTGGCAGGAAGATAATCACAGAATATTCTCTGTCAATGACAAAGTCAATATAGTTAGATGACTAATGGATTGCCTAGAGCAAGTTTTCTTATTTTTAAAGTTATCTCCCCCATTAAATAAAAATAAAATCCTAAGATTTAATCATGACAAGATCATTTGTTTCAGAAAAATAATATTTTCTAACTTATATGCAACCTGATTTATTCTTAATCCTTTTATCCAGCTCCTGATATTTGCTTTTTGCAAATGTTATTTTTTTATTCTCAATATTTCTAGAGAGTTAACTTGTCTTAAAACTTAAAGATAAATTTGAAAAATGGAAATTAGTTATACAATTACATATTTTCAAGTCTGTAAAACTTAAAAAACATTTTACGGGAGACACATTTGCCTGTCACTTACTTGTTTAATGTCTTGATAAGAAATTTTAGTCATAAGCATGTATAAAAAAGTAATAGTTAACTTGAATTAATGAATATTCAATATTTTGCTTAGTGTTTTTTTTTTCAAATTTTGCTAGCATATAAAAATTGGAAAATGACAATGCAAAGTTCTACCATACGAACAATTATGATAATTTGAACTGAAATTATTGGGAATAATTTAATAAAGGTAATAGGTATATAGTTTGAATTTGATATCATAAGCATTATCTTAATTCTTAATAATCACTTTAGATGACTTTGTTGAAGCTATTTCCAATGCATTTTTTATGTTATGAACAATTAATTTTCAGAATTTGCATAATTATTTCTATCACTGATGCATCATACTAAAGGATGCGTATAAGTAAGTCAAGCTGAAGTAACACGAGTAACATCACAGTTTTAGCAAAAGTGACAGATTGGATGTACTTGGTGATAGATGGTCAAAGGTTCACACATTTCCTGTATGCAAAGGTAAAAAGGGAGATTGCAGGAATATTCTGAGAACACAGGTTACTGATTCTGTATTTTTTAGAAATACCTGCATAATATTGGTCAGTAATGAAAAACAATATAAAAATACAAAAAATCCAAATTTCTTGGCTTGACTCTTATAAGGAATTTTTGAGATTTACTGAATGTATGAAAAATTGCATTTTTGGTTGGAAACAATAAATATCCTAGTGAAGAATATTTCTCCAAAATTCTTAAGATTCTTTAAATATAAATACCATCTTTTGGTCACGAGTCAAGCTTGATCATGAAAATACGTGAGAAGTTTTGTAGCCAAAGTCCTGCTTGAAATTATTCTTAAAGTTTGTTCTTTAGATTTTCAATTCTCCTTCCTGTCCTTTTTTTTATTTTTATTTTTTAGCTTTTCTGATAAATAAGTACCTGTATGCTTCTGTGCATGCAGACCAAATTGTGTGAAATCTATTTTCTTAAAAAAAAAATCACTCAAAAAGACAAATTGTAAGCCATATATTTCCTTTCTCAGTCCCCTGAAAGACAAGTTTTAAAATATTACCAATGTATTTTTTGTACATTTATAGAGGTGATTCTGGAATGAACATTAGAATGTAAGACTTCTAACAGCAATGCATATTTTTGAAGGGCTCAGCAGAGTGATATCTGTTTGACCATTTGCACGATAGCAATGAACAAATACTTTTATTCCATAATGTTTCAGAAGATATCCAGTGTCTATATATATGTGTGTATATATCTGTCAATGTAAGTGTTGGACTAATAGTTTTAATTAAGTAGTAATTCAGATATTAGTCTCTATAGATAACAACAGAAAAATATACAGTGTAGACTCTCAAGATTGAGTATTCTTACAAAGCACCACAGGTTATTTATAGCAACTGTTTACTTACAATAGTTTCACCCTTTTAAACCAAATTCTATGGCACTCTCTTCTAGCACAAAGCTATGTGACTTTCCCCACAGTAAGAATTATGTGACGAAAATTCTACCTCTACAAAAAGAGGGTAATATCATATTTGTGGTGAGAGAATGCCTTTATCATGTTATTCTGATAAGTCGCCCAACAAATTAATACATTGCTGTTAAAATTAGCTTTCTTTTGAGGTGGTTGATATATTTTTAAAATTTTTATTTTATATTGGAGTACAGTCGATTTACAACATTGTGTTAGTTTCGGGTATATAGCAAAGCGATTCAGTTATACATATACATATATCTATTCTTTTTCAAATTCTCCTCCAATTTAGGTTATTACAGAATATTGAGCAGAGTTCTCTGTTTTATACAGTAGGTCCCTGTTGGTTGTCTGTTTTAAATATAGTGGTGTGTATGGGTTGGGAAGATCCCCTGGAGGAGGGCATGGCAACCCACTCCAGTATTCTTGCCTGGAGAATCCTCATCTATGGGGTCGCAAAGAGTTGGGCACAACTGAGCGACTAAGCACAGCACAACACAGTGTGTTTGGGAGTGATACAAAATGAACTTCTTAAACTCTCAATCTCTTTAATATTTTTCAGCTATGCCATGCTCAATATTAGCTGTGACAGCTCCTATGAGTCATCACATAAATAATGAACTCACGTCAGTGGCAAAAAAGATTGCTAACAATATGTCTGTTATGGAATCTACAATGGCCTAGAATTGCATTTTGTTAACAAGCCTAGGAAGGAGAAGGCAATGGCACCCCACTCCAGCACTCTTGCCTGGAAAATCCCATGGACAGAGAAGCCTGATAGACTGCAGTCCATGGGGTTGCTAAGAGTCGGACACGACTGAGCGACTTCACTTTCATTTTTCACTTTCAGGAAATGGCAACCCACTTCAGTATTCTTGCCTGGAGAATCCCAGGGACAGGGGTGGCGGCGGCGTGGGGGCGGGGAGGCGCCGGTGGGCTGCTGTCTATGGGGTTGCGGAGAGTCACACAACCGAAGCCATTTAGCAGCAGCAGCAGCAACAAGCCTAGGAAGGTAAAGAAATATCCATAGATTCTAACTTACGAACATCTCTCTCTCAGGCAAATTAGAAACACTCGAGGATGATATAAATACTTGTGACATCATTTCTTTTATAAAAAGGGAATAACTAATATTTAGTTCCATGGTTATCATAGTTCATTTTAATATTAATAAGAAAAATAAAAGTAGAGAATTTTGAAATCTTCCACTGTGATAATCACAGATTTCAACACATGATAGTCTGTGAAAACATGAATATGTGTCATGTTGACTAGGAGGAGTATGGTAGAGTGGTTAAGCATATGAGCTCTGGATTTCTGGTTTTGAATCCTGGCTCTGTCATATAACGTCTTTGTGGTCTGGTTAAATTATCTTTCTGTAACTAAGTAGGGATTGTATCAGCACCTATCCTATACAATGATCTGAAGAATTAACTAAGCAATTAAATCAATATCTAGTGCATTCAAATTGTTTATAGAGTTCAGGTGGATCATCAACCAAAAATAAAGTAAAATGTTTTATCTTGGACATTATATATATGTGAATATCTATCACACTACAATGCAAAAAATTTCCTTAATTCTGTAAGCAAAACTAAGAATTATATCTGAGTTGTACTCTATTAGAAGTACTAATCCTTCATCCTACCAGATCCCTCTGTTGCTGAATCCTCTTACAATAAAAAGTAAAGTTAGAATTCATTTTATAAAGCCATGAAGTATAGCAGCTGTAAAACTTATATAATGACAGTTAGAGATTTTAAGTGTATTCTCTCATTTCACCTCATTAATATCTTTGTCTTCAGAATAAATTAATTTTGTGCATTTTTCCTTCTCATTATAATGCTTGTCACAGGAGAGCACAATCAGAATTATAATAATACAAAAAGGAATTGAACATTATGGCAGTGTGCTCCATAACTTTTATATATTATATCCTAAGCTTGCTCTTGATTTTACTGCAATTTTATTATATCTATCACATTAACAAGGCTGTAAATATGAACTTGAATGCAAGATATCATGGAAGAGACATGTCTTCTCTATAGTCTTATCAAGTAACATAAATTAAGTTTCAACAAGGATTACCTAAGTGTTTTAATTATAGAATATATGTATTATGTATGTGAAAAAGAGGCAATTTTATGTGTTAATATGTGGTATGAATGTCAAGATGAAGCTTGTATTTAAAATCTGAAGTAAAGAGAAATATAATCTAAAGAGACTCTTCCATCCTAGAGTGTAAATAAATATTAATGACTTTTGTAAATTTCTAAGCACAGCAGGAATATAAGCAAATTTTTCACACAATAGATTTTATAAGAAATTATGAATTGCAGAAAATTTTTAATTTTTAATGTAGTTAAGGAATTTTCAATTTAATACAGTTCAGTAGCTGTAGAAATACCAGATACATATAACATTTGGTTCAACATTTTCCCTCCAGTAGACCCTTGTAACAAAATATGTTATGTGCATCTAAATTAACATTTTAGATGACTTGTGTAGTCCATAATGTAAAAATGCAGGATAATGAAATTTATTCATTTTATTAATGCTTAGATTCATATAATTTAACACCTTAATAAATTTCAACAATCTAGTTAGTCCATGCCTCAAATAAAGGAAATTAAATCCAATTAAAATAAGGAATCATTACCAACCCTGTATGTGAGAGAGCAAAAAGAGACATAGATGTATAGAACAGTCTTTTGGACTCTGTGGGAGAGGGAGAGGGTGGGATGATTTGGGAGAATGGCATTGAAACATGTATAATATCATATAAGAAATGAATCGCCAGTCCAGGTTCGATGCAGGATGCAGGATGCTTGGGGCTGGTGCACTGGGATGACCCAGAGGGATGGTACAGGGAAGGAGGTGGGAGGGGGATTCAGGATGGGGAACTCATGTATACCCGTGGTGGATATATGTTGATGTATGGCAAAACCAATACAATATTATAAAGTAATTAGCCTCCAATTAAAATAGATAAACTTAAATTTTAAAAAATTAATAAATAAATAAAAAAGAAGGAATCATTGGTATACATGAACATCTAAAGTAATCTCAAGTACAGTTGTCTCTCTGTATTCATAGGACTTTGATTCCCACAGATACCAGCACATACCAAAATCTGCAGATGTTCATGTGACATGGCATAGTCTATCCTCAATATCTGTGGGTTCTGCAGCTTCTGATTCAACCAACTCCATCTGCTGATTCAACTAATGTAATTGGCAGTTGGTGAATCAGCTGATGGGAAACTCATGGATCCTGAGGACTTACTGTACTGCAAAACTTCAAAATTATACAAAGAAGATATATGAATGTGATTTATTACCATGATTAGATGCATTTTCAATGATGTTTCCCCAATGAGAAAAATCTATCAGTGATAAATTCCATATCTCAAGATGCACTTCAAGGTCATCGATTTCCTGAGCAACTCTAGCACAGGTTCTGTACTAATAAAGCTTCCTATAGAATGAGAGGAAATACTTACACATGATGTGAGCAACAAGGGATTAATCTCAAAAATATACAAACAGCTCATATAGCTCAAAAAATAAAACAACCCAATAAAAAATGGGCAGAAGCTAAACAGACATTTCTCCAAAGACAGACAAATCACTGAAAGGCAAATGAAAAATGCTCAACATTGATAATTATTAGAGAAATGCAAATCAAAACTACAATGAGGTATCACCTCAGACCAATCAGAATGGCCATCTTCAAAAAGTTTACAAATAATAAATGCTGGAGAGGATGTGGAGAAAAGGAAACCCTCTTATACTGTTTATGGAAATGTAAATTGGTGCAGCCACTATGCAGCACAGTGTGGCTATTCCTCAAAAAACTAAAAGCAGAGTATTTTTTTTTATCACTAGTGCCACCTGGGAAGTGTATATATATATACATATATATATGTGTATATATATATATATATATATAGAGAGAGAGAGAGAGAGAGAGAGAGAGAGAGGGAGAAAGAGACATCTATTTATCTATATATACCTGAGTGTGTGTGTGTGTGTATATATATATATATATATATTTTATATATACTTATATATATTTTTTTTCAAATTACCTATTTCTATATTAACATCTCAGGTGTATATATATATATATATATACACACACACTCAGATATACATATATATATATATACTCTCTCTACATATATATAGAGAAAGAGAGAGGGAGGGAGGAAGAGACGTCTATTTATCTATATATACCTGAGTCATTTTACTGTACACCTGAAACTAACACAACATTGTAAATTAACTATACTTCAAAAAAAATAAAATAAAAATAACATCTTTAACATGCAAAAAAGAACAATAAAATACTATCTTTTGCTAATGTATTTGGTAAAACTAAGAAAGATTGCTGATATACAGTGTAGGCAAGGATCTGAAGGAATAAGACTACAAATTGTTACAACTTTCTTGTAATTAGCACTCTCTATTAAAACTTTTAAATGCCTAAAAAATAAGTGTCCTATGTTTTGAACAGCAAAGGTATCAAACAGTAATATGTTGTCAAGGAATAGATAATTCTCTTAATTAAAAATAAATGGAATAATATGATTAAGTTTTCTACCAATTGATATATCACTTTCAGAGCAAAGGCAAAAGCAAAGTTTCAAAATAACTCTTAGAAGATTAAAATCCTATATAATATCTCTGACAGCTACAATCTATTTTGGGGAAAATAATGAGCATTTTAGAATCCCAAGGGGGAAACAGTGATTATGTCAGCGGTAAAGAATCCACCTACAAAGCAGGAGATACAGGGCACCCTGTGTCAGAAAGACACCCTGGACGAGGGCATGGTAAGCCACTCGGTATTCTTGCCTGGAGAGTCCCGTGGACAGAGGAGCCTGGTGGGCTACAGTCCATGGGATCACAAAGAGTCAGACACAACTTAAGGGACTGAACCTGCACGTATTTCATATGAGCCTGGTCATGTTGTTTTGTATGTGGCTCCAACACATTCTTTCCATTTACTTTTTAATTTAAACAAAATGTGCATATTATATTTTCAAGTTACCTTATTTCTATATTAACATCTCAGAACTTAGCGAAAAGGTATTTGTTTTTTCTTTTAGATTCATGATTATATACTTCCTTCTATGTATTTCCTCTTGGACTTTTTAGAACATGACTTCTCCTGCACATAGCAGCTATATAGAGATTAAAACTTTTGTTATCCTTTTTCTTTCAACATGTAACAAATATTTATTGAACATCCAGTCTGTACTGGTATACTATATTCATATACTCTATACACTGAATACTGTACCAGTATACTCTGTACTTGATATTGAAATTACTTCATTTAGGAATGTTATTCAAATGTTTAAAATCTAGTTTCTACTAAATAAAATGTCTTAATAACTTAAATCTAGTTCTAATAGATAAAAAGTTTTAATAACTTTTTCACATTTCATATTTAAAGACATATTGGAATTAAAGAGAAAGAGATAGATGACAGAAACAAAGAAATAGATGAAGGGAAGAAAAGAAGAAAAGAAAGGAAGGAAAGAAGGAAGAGGTAAAGAAAATGATAGATAATAAAAAGATAGTGATATAGAAAAATGTAGATATACATGTAGATAGACGCACATATATATAAAATCATCTTTAATTATAATGCTTTTATTTATTTACTTATTTACAGAGTGAATTAAATGACTAGTAGTTTATAGCTTACTGCTTGAGTTTGTGTTGTAAAAAGTTTGCTGCGAAGTCGCTCCAGTCATGTCTGACTCTGTGCGACCCCATAGACGGCAGCCACCAGGCTCCCCCGTTCCTGGGATTCTCCAGGCAAGAACACTGGAGTGGGTTGCCATTTCCTTCTCCAATGCATGAAAGTGAAAAGTGAAAGTGAAGTCACTCAGTCATGTCTGACTCTTTAGCGACCCCATGGACTGCAGCCCACCAGGCTCCTCCGTCCATGGGATTCTCCAGGCAAGAGTACTGGAGTAGGGTGTCATTGCCTTCTCCATGTAAAAAGTTTACCAGTCCTATTTTGACTTAATATCATGTTCTACATACTCATGTTTATATTAATAACCACAAAAATATTTTCAAAATATATACATTTTATGACTGTACTCTCAAGATAGCAAATATATTACCTATAAGGGTATAAAATAATATATGGGCTCTATCAGAAATGCACACAAATGAAAATATTAATTAAAATATTTATTAAAGTATAATATACATATAGATACAAGCACTGATCATAATAATATACCCTAATGAATTTTTATAGATTGATATGCCCACGTAAACAGGAACCAGAACCCTATAAACCACCAGAAGCATGATCTCCCATGCCCCTCACCCCATGCCTACTCCCTGTCCTTAGCCTGCCCACTCACTGAAAAATTTCATCCTGACTCTTAAAACCACAGGCAAGTTTGGCTTGTTTTATGATTTATGTAGACGATTCATACAGAACATAACCTTTTATGCCTGACTTCTTTTGCTGAATATAACGTTTGGCAGATTCATTTATGATGCTCATTTTCATCGCTGTAGTAAATAGCATCAAATAGCTTGACAATGTAATTATCCCATAACATGTGAATCCAGTTGCTCTCCCAAACTTTCCCAAACTTGGTATTTTCTTCATTTTAGTCATTTGGTCAGGTGTGTACTAATGTCTAATCATGAAGCTAATGTTAATTTCCTGGGTGAATAATAGTATGGACTAATGATATTTTTGTTTATTGGCTGCTTGCATTTGTCTCTTTTTATAATATCTTTTCAAGAGTTTTTCCATATTTTCCTTGTTCTTTTTCTTGCTCTTTTACCCACGAATTTGTAAAAGTTCTTTATATTTTCTGCATTTTTCTTCATTGGATATACAGAATAGAAATATATTATTTCTCTTTACATTCAAAATTTCTCTTCTCTTAATAGTGTGTTGTGAGATACAGAAGTTTTGATTGTCTTCTGGCCCAAGTTTGCACCTTCATTTAACTGGTCCCATTTATTAAACAGACCTTCATTTTTCTGCAACACATCATGGTCAACCTTGACATACATCAGATGACTGCATTTGAGTGCATCCCCTTCAGGATTCTCCATTGTGTTCTATTGACTTACTTCTCTTTCCGTGAGTTTCCCAAGTAGTGCTAGTGGTAAAGAATCTGCCTGCCAATGCAGGAGACTCGAGAGACTCAAGAGACCCAATCCCTGGGTCAGGAAGATCCCCTGAGAAGGAAATGGCAACCACTCAAGTATTATTGCCTGGTAAATCCCATGGACAGCGGAGCCTGTTGGGCTACAGTCCATGGGATTGCAAAGAAGTCAGACACGACTTAGCAACTAAAAACAACAACCTTCTGGATTCTCCATTATGTTCTATTGCCTACTTCTCTTTCCTTGAGCTCCTACTATACTATGTTAATTACTGCAGCATTTTAAGAGCTGTTGGTTTATGTGGAGTGCATGCCCTCCAACTTTATTCTTTTACTTCAGTTCCCTTGCTGACTCTTGGCTCATTGCATTTCCATGAAATTTTAGAATCAGCTTGTCAATTATAGCATTAAAATATTTTTCTGATATTCAACTGGCTTTGCAATGAATATAGAGATAACTTGAGTAGAGTTAACATTTTTTTTACAAATATCTTCCATATATTATGGACATGTTCTCCTCCTCCATTTACTTGAATCATCTATAAATTATCTAAAGAACAATCTTTTGTTGTTGTTGTTGTTATTGAGTACAGAAATTTGGCACAGCTCTCATTAGATATATTCAGAGATATGTGATATATCTTGGTATTAATGTAAATTGTGCCTTTAATCTTCAATTCATTGGTGCATTGGTGTATATATATATATATATATATAGAGAGAGAGAGAGAGAGACATACAATTAGTATTCCTATATTAATTTTGTATCAGCAACCTTGATAAATTCACATATTAATTGTTGCTCTTATATTATTTATATATTTTCATACAAGATATGTGTGAATCACAACAAACTGGAAAATTCATCAAGAGATGGGAATACCAGACCACCTGACGTGTCTCCTGAGAAATCTGTATGCAGGTCAGGAAGCAACAGTTAGAACTGGACATGAAACAACAGACTGGTTCCAAATCAGGAAAGGAGTACATTAGGGCTGTATATTGCCACCCTGCTTATTTAACATATGCAGAGTACATCATGAGAAACGCTGGGCTGGAAGAAGCACAAGCTGGAATCAGATTGCTGGGAGAAATATCAATAACCTCAGATATGCAGATGACACCACCCTTATGGCAGAAAGTGAAGAGGAGCTAAAAAGCCTCTTGATGAAAGTGAAAGTGGAGAGTGAAAAAGTTGGCTTAAAGCTCAACATTCAGAAAATGAAGATTATGGCATCTGGTCCCATCACTTCATGGGAAATAGATAGGGCAACAGTGGAAACAGTGTCAGACTTTATTTTTTGGGGGCTCCTAAATCACTGCAGATGGTGATTGCAGCCATGAAATTAAAAGATTCCTGCTTCTTGGAAGAAAAATTATGACCAACTTAGAAAGCATATTGAAAAGCAGAGACATTATTTCGCCAACACAGGTCCGTCTAGTCAAAGCTATGATTTTTCCAGAGGTCATGTATGGATGTGAGAGTTGGACTATAAAAAAAGCTGAGCACTGAAGAATTAATGTTTTCAATTGTGGTATTGGAAAAGACTCTTGAAAGTCCCTTGGACTGCAAGGAGATCCAACCAGTCCATCCTAAAGGAAATCAGGCCTAAAGGCCTGAATATTCATTGAAAGGACTGATGCTGAAACTGAAACTCCGATATATTGGCCACCTGATATGAAGAACTGACTCATTTGAAAAGACCCTGATACTGGGAAAGATTGAATGTGGGAGGAGAAGGGGACGACAGAAGATGAGATGGTTGGATGGCATCACTGACTCAATGGGCATGAGTTTGAGTAAACTCCGGGAGTTGGTGATGGACAGGGAGGCCTGGCGTGCTGCAGTCCACGTGGTCGCAAAGAGTTGGACATGACTGAGCAGCTGAACTGAACTGATACAAGATAATATTCTATGAAAATAATACTTTTACTTATTATTTTGAATATGAATGTCTCTTACTTAATCTACTTGTCTTAAGTGCTAATATTTATGTATAATGTTCTTTATCAAAGTAATAATATATCCTCTTTAGTAGTTTTCCAAGAACTTATTTTTCATAAGTGTGGACAGAGTAACTAATTGACAGAAAGATGTAATAAAATGTAATTATTCAGAAAAAGGAAATAGAGGATAAAGGACTATTAAAAGGCTGAATAAAGAGAAAGATGATAGGTGTAAAATCAGCTATATTTTAATTATATTAAAGATCAATGAATTTGATACTCCATATAAAAACTAGAATTGTGAGCTGGGAAAAAAAAGAGAGAAATCCAGCAATATTATGCTTGCAAATACATGCCTTAAGATCACAGAAATTTAAAAAAGGATGAAAAATAACTTAATCAATAGGCTATATGAAATGTGAATAATACGTTAGTAATTAGACATACTTGACATAAGTAGAACTCTATATTCAAAATCTTCCATATACACTTTTCTAAGTCCATATATAATGGATTCCAAAATTGACTAACTCAAGAGATAAAAGTCACATCTCAACAAATTTTACAGATATATTAAAATCATTCAGAATATGTTGTCTGACCACAGTGGAATAAAGGTAGAAGCAATTAAAATAAACAGAATAGTTCTCAAATACTTAAATATTATGGAATTCTCAAAACATCTATATCAAAGAGAAGTAATGGGAAGAACAATGATGGGAATGAAAAGCTATACTGAAGTTAATGACAAACAAAATTCAATATAACAAAATCTGTAACATGCAACAAAAGGTATGCTTGGAATCAAATTTATACTATATTTCAAAACAGGTATCCTTGAGAGTCTATTACAATGATCAAGTTTATGTCTTCCTATTGATGACAGAACCTTAGAACATGTTAACTCTACATATATGATTCTCACTTTTCACCTTTTATTCTTGACTTTTATATTAGTGATTTTATAGTTACTAACCACATATTTGGAGAAGACTCTTGAGAGTCCCATGGACTGCAAATAGATCCAACCAGTCCATTCTGAAGGAGATCAGCCCTGGGATTTCTTTGGAGGGAATGATGCTGAAGCTGAAACTCCAGTACTTTGGCCACCTCATGCAAAGAGTTGACTCATTGGAAAAGACTCTGAGGCTGGGAGGGATTAGGGGCAGGAGGAGAAGGGGATGACAGAGGATGAGATGGTTGGATGGCATCACTGACTCGATGGATGTGAGTCTGAGTGAACCCCGGGAGTTGGTGATGGACAGGGATGCCTGGCGTGCTGCAATTCATGGGGTCACAAAGAGTCGGGCATGACTGAGTGACTGAACTGAACTGAACTGAACTGAACCACATAAATCAATAACCTCAGATATGCAGATGACACCACCCTTATGGCAGAACGTGAAGAGGAACTATAAAGCCTCTTGATGAAAGTGAAAGTAGAGAGTGAAAAAGTTGGCTTAAAGCTCAACATTCAGAAAATGAAGAGCATGATATCTGGTCCCATCACATCATGGGAAATAGATGGGGAAACAGTGGAAACAGTGTCAGACTTTATTTTAGGGGGCTCCAAAATCACTGCAGATGGTGATTGCAGCCATGAAATTAAAAGACACTTACTCCTTGGAAGGCAAGTTATGACCAACCTAGATAACATATTCAAAAGCAGAGACATTACTTTGCCAACAAAGGTCCGTCTAGTCAAGGCTATGGTTTTTCCAGTAGTGATGTGTGGATGTGAGAGTTAGTGGAGCACTGAAGAATTGATGCTTTTGAACTGTGGTGTTGGATAAGATTCTTGAGAGTCCCTTGGACTGCAAGGAGATCCAACCAGTCCATTCTAAAGGAGATCAGTCCTGAGTGTTCTTTGGAAGGACTGATGCTAAAGCTGAAACTCTAGTACTTTGGCCACCTCATTCAAAGAGTAGACTCATTGCAAAAGACTCTGAGGCTGGGAGGGATTGGGGGCAGGAGAAAAGGGGACGGCTGCCGGGGTCCAGCCTCGGCTGATCCAGGGAGTTCGAAGCAGGGATGGCGCTGGTGAGGATCAGGATACAATAGCTTCAATTAGATATTAATTAGAGATGTAAAGAGTAATAGAATGAAGATAGCTCAGTAGGAAAATTCAGTGGAGAAAAGAGGCTGAGTAGCTTGGTTTACGCGGGAGACCAATAAAACTTCAAGACAAGAAGCTTGCACCACTTACGTAGGCCGCAGGCGTCCTTCCATTCTCCTGAGGGAGAGAAGACACTGAGGCCTCCCAGGTCGGATCTTAGAAGCCCAGGCAAAATTAGTTAGCATGGCGGGTTCTGCGCTCCAGATGGAGACTCAGCCAGAGTGAGAGCGACGTGGGGAGACCAGTCTTTCGAGGAACTGATCCCAATTCTTTATTTTCCATGGTCTACTTTTATACACTGAGATGTTATGCAAAAGTCACACGGGGTCAGCAGTCCTGACTTTTATCAAAGTCAGGTGCTTCATACAAATGCATACAGAGGTCTTAGGGGTGTTGCATCATCTTCTGGCCAGGGGGCCTGCTGACAATTTATGACCCTCTCCTTGTGACAGCGGTCAGTCAACCAAGACACTTATTTCTCCAGGGGTGATTATTCTTAAAACAGATGCCACCCAAATAAAGTTACTTTCCTATAGGGTGAGGGTGTAGTGGGTTTTAGTTAAAGAAAGAATTTACTTAGCCTAAGGTCTAACGTGATTAATATCAAAGGTTAATACTTATTTCTTCTATATATTCATTAATGTGTATAAGGGCAGGGGATGTGGAGACTTAGCAACAAACATTGGCTCAACAAATGAAAAACCCTTCACCAATACAATTTCTAATCAGCCCATTATACTTATACTAATAGTTTTCTAACTTTTCTAAGGAACCTGTTTTTAGAAGGTTTAAAGCATCTCGTGCCTCTCACGGTTGGGAGGCTGTGAGCAATCACATGTGGCCGGACAAGCCTGTCAGGCAGGCCAGAGAACCTTCAGAGGAGTTTGTAGGTTAAAACACTCTTGTCACGCTTAGGAGTTTTTATTAACTGGAGCTCTAGGTTAACTCCTTCTCCGAAAGAGGTGGTGGGGGACAGCCCCCCGTAAAGTCAGAGGTGTAGGTGAGTAGTAAAGCAAAGTAAAGTAAAGTAAAGTAGTAAAGTACAAAGTAGTAAAGCAGGCAGGCTCTGGTTATGGGGGTAGATGCTCGAGGATTTCCAGGGGGACTCCTGAGGCTCGATCCCACCTTTGCATATGTCGAGCCTCCTTCCTCATGACCTTTGCCACGGGCAGAGTGCCTCACTCTGGCCCCCAACAGACGGCAGAGGATGAGATGGCTGAATGGCATCACTGACTTGATGGACGTGAGTCTGAGTGAACTCCGGGAGTTGGTGATGGACAGGGAGGCCTGGCGTGCTGCAGTTCATGGGGTTGCAAAGAGTCGGACACGACTGAGCGACTGAACTGAACTGAACCACATATATTTACCACATTTATTTTCTCTTTTGTTCTGCATACTTTTGTAACTTTCATACCTCCATGTGACAGTATTTTCCAGTAGTTAGAAATGATCTGAATAAATAATTCCCATATATCCTGCATCCATATTCCTCACAGGGTAACATATGATCATATTTGATTTAGTCTCTGTCTTCTTTCATTCCCCAAAACAATTTTTAACTAACTCATAGGCATGGAAGTTTCTTACCACTTAGCATTTCAGTATATTTTTCTTTCAAAAAGAGGGGCAGGGATTATTTTTATGTAACCAAAATTTTGCCAATTGTCCTAATAGTGTTATTTGGAGCTAAAGAAAATTGAGCGTTTTTTGTCCCATTTAATTTAAAGTGGTTCTTCAGTTACTGCTTTTTTACAGTATTTTTCTTTTTGTATACTACTGACTGGTAATGTAGATTTACCCTTAATATATTTTCTTCTGATGTTTCTTCATTTTTAAAGTTAGGTCAGGCATGTGTGTTGCAGGAATATGGAAATGCTGTATCTCTGTTTATCACATGCTCTACATACCAGAATCTCTTTCTCTCCCTATATATATATATATATATATATATATATATACACAGAGAGAGAGAGAGAAATGTGTACACATGTATACAATGTACATGTCTAAAAATTTTCATAGTATCAATATTGGTACTATCCAAGAATTGGAAAACATTAGAATATGAACAGTATAATAAATACAGAGCTGTACAGTAAAGCATTGATTATAATAAAATTAAAAGGCTACAGTGATGTTTTTTCTGCAATGACATGAATTTCTAAAACATACTCCTGAGCTATGGAAGCAAAAGACACATGTACACACTCAAACCTATTCCCGTGTTTATATTTTTGTAAACAGCAAAATTTAACTTTATGGATTTGTGTATAGGTAAAAAAAAAAACAAAGCAGCACGATGAAACTGGTATGTTGGGAGTCAGGACAAAGTTAACCACAATGAGAATAGGAGAGAGCTGTGGGAATATCTGTTTACTACCAAAATTGTATTTATTTTTCAGGGAAATGGTTACATGGATTCTTGATGTATATGTATTTGTTTAGCTGCACATTTATGTTTTTTGTGGGCTTCCTAGGAGGCATTAGTGGTAAAGAATCCACCTGCCAATGCAGGAGACTTTTAAAAGAGGCAGAATTGATCCCTGATTTGGGAAGCTCCCCTGAAGGAGGGCATGGCAACCCACTCCAGTATTCTTGCCTGAGAAATCCCATGGACAGAGGAGCGTGATGGACTACAGTCCATAAGGTTGCAAAGAGTCGGACATGACTAAAGTGACTTAGCATGCATGCATACGTTCTCTGTACATCTGTAATTGTACATTCTATTTCATAATAAACAGTAAAAGTTTTAAATGTAAATTTGAATAATTTTCAAGTGCCTATGAAATCCTGAATGTGTGCAAATATATAATTATTTTAACAGTTACAAAGGAAATTTGGCTTAAATAAAGTATTGAGAGAGGAACTAATTCTCATATTAGGTACAGAATTTAAGTAGCTCTACCTTAATATTTCTGTTTCCAAAGCAAAGTAATAACGACAACATCCATTATTTTATCTTTTTTTAATAAAAATGTAATGATAATGACAATTGATTAGTACTATCCAAATTATGGTGCTAAATATAAGTATCTATGCTGATCTTCTCTTTATATAGTTATTTCATCTTTTTGTCATATAATCCTCAATTTACCTCAAGTAAAACTAGCATCTTGAAAAATATGGAGAATGGAATGATCAAGCAATGATACATGCCTCAATATCAATTAAAAGATTACTTTCTGGAGATAATAGCACATATGACAGAAGCAAAATGCAACATTTATCTGATTTTATACCCTTGGTTATATTTTACAATAAACCCTAATCAATCTCTAATTATCATTTAAGTCAATGATGTGACTCAAGGCTCTGACTCGACTCACATTTTAATCCTTCATACAGCTAAACACTTTCAACAGAAAGACATCATATCCTGCTTTTAGTGAGTATATCACAAAAAAATACTTTTTACTACAATTATGAAACCATTAAATACATTTATCATAGTCTTTTTCACTTGAGGTAAAGATAATACTGTTACCCCTGAACAATGCTGGGGTTAGGAATGCTGACTCCTAAGCAGTCAAAAATCTAAGCATAACTTTACAATTGTCCTTTTGTATCCATTCCACATCCATGGATTCAACCAATCATGACTGGACTGTGTAATTCTGTAGCATTTACTACTGTTAAAAAAAAAAAAAAAAAAACCTCAGTATAGGGGACCTGTGAAGTTCAAGCCCATGGTGTTCATAGGTTAATTGCATTTCTAAATATCTGACAATGATTCAAAAACAAAGATGTGAAGTTATCCCTATTTGTAATAGATAGCTGACATTTAGTAAACAGATATTTTGTAATAAAATATTGTTAGATAAATTAATTACTAAAGTAATGATTTAGAAAAATTAGAGCATTTATTGAATTGTCGTAGAACTTATCTGCTAGATCTAAATTCTACTCCAAGCTGTTTATGTGGAAACTTCCATTGTAATTAGTGATAGTTACAGATGAGTACATAATGGGAGAATTTAGCCTCTGATTTCTCCAAACGCTGCACTTACAAAGAAAGCTTCTAACAATTCAAACGAAGCTCATTAACTAATTAAAGTACAGAAATTGAACAAAGCCCCTGACCCCATTTGGTTGAACTTATAAATTGTTTTTCTTCCTAAGACTGCTTCATCAGTGGAAGTTATAATCTCAAATGGAACATCAATAAATCTTTCATGGTAGATGAAAATGTAAGACTTAGGAAAAATTTCACCCTATTAAGAGCATGGTTTTATTATACTTTTATTTTTTACAATCAAGGCTTCTTTTTTTTAAATTTTATTTTATTTTTAAACTTTACATAATTGTATTAGTTTTGCCAAATATCAAAATGAATCCACCACAGGTATACATGTGTTCCCCATCCTGAACCCTCCTCCCTCCTCCCTCCCCATACCATCCCTCTGGGTTGTCCCAGTGCTCTAGCCCCAAGCATCCAGTATCGTGCATCAAACCTGGACTGGCATCTTGTTTCATACATGATATTTTACATGTTTCAATGCCATTCTCCCAAATCTCCCCACCCTCTCCCTCTCCCACAGAGTCCTCTCAAAGCATTTGTTCTAGGTCCCATTTTTACTTTGCACATGTAAAAACAATAATGTATTTTCCAGTTCAGCATACCTGATGACTACAAAGAATCATGAATAAACATCACTGCTGGAGGAGATAAAACTTATATTAACACTGTCATATCATTATCATTACATTCATAGCTTGACAGTTTTGAGGACATTGCTGTTGTTTAGTCGCTAAGTCGTGTCCGACTCTGTTGCGACCCCATGGACTGTAGCCCACCAGGTCCCCATTCCATGGGATTTCCCTAGTCAAAATACTGGAGTGGGCTACCACTTCCTTCTCCAGGGGATCTTCCCAACCCAAGGATTTAGTGCACGTCTCCTGCATTGGCAGATGGATTCTTTAGCACTGGGAATTCCTTTGAGCACATAATTTCCTCTTCATTACACAGTCTGAAGAGTTAGATTCTCAGAAACTAAATACTTATCTCTGATTCCCCGTTTTCTCTCCTTTTTTAGGTAAAAAGGAGTCTAACACCATAACTCTAAATAGAATACGTGTTTTTGAATTTGTGACTTGATTAGACTATTAATAGTTTCTAGTGTAAATTAAAGATGAATATGAGAATATTTGATGACTGTCATGTATATCCAACAGGTTAAAATAGCAGTCATATTTATCATTATTAAAATAAATTACTTTTATTTTAAAACCATTTTGGATCAGATATTAGGCTACATTCTTCTAGCTGCCAAGAATACATAATCATGCTTTAAGATTCAAATGTTTATCAAAAGTCTTGGCCTAAATCTAGCACTTCTTGAACCATTCTACTTATAATATTGCTGAAGCTCAATTGGGAGAGTGAAAATAATTCAGAAGATAGAAATTTGATTCAAATGCTGTTAAAATTTTGTTTTCAATTCAAGTGCCTCTGTAGTTAGAATTAAGGGAGACTGAGAGAGATAGTTTATACCTTCATCTACTCTTATTATTTCTAACTAGAATAGACAGATGTTCATCATTACCTCAACTGAAAGTATTTGCTTTAATAAAAATGAATATAGATATTTGTAATACAGATGGTTAAGATAAAGGAGATTGACAAGTGTAAGTATCTACTACACTTTTCATTATATGGGGGAGAAATGACACAATGCTTCAAGTCAGTTAATCTTCCAGATGATAAAATTTACAAGCTTTGAACATATGCAGACACAACATAAGGGTATAAAAAGATACATCTTATATCCCAAGCATTTCTAATCTGTAGCTGTATCTACAGATATCAAACACATTACTTTTTAATTTTAAGTACTTAAGAATATAAAAGATTTTATATCCTCAACATTATAATATAAATCTGAAATATTTTGATAAAACAAATATTACTTTTCAAAACATAAAAGTTGACTTTTGAGAGATAATTATTTTTTTCTTTCACTATTATAACATAAGCATGAATTAATAAATAGTATCTTAAATATTTACCAAACTGGAAAACAGAATAACAATAAAGAAGTAAAACAAAGCAACAGTCTTCCAATTGAGTGATTCCACTCTTAAGAGCCATGTGGAGGAAATAATTTAAAAGACAAACAAAAGAATTTATTGATAAATACAGATAACAAAACTAGACATCAGATTAAGTTTTACCCATGATATAAATAAAATATTATACACCATTTTATGCAATACTGTGTAATATTTTAAAATTACAATTGTGAAACTAATAAAAAAAGAAGCAATTCTAAATATAAGTAAATTAAGTTCAATATGTACATAATTAATATAGTTAGAAACATAAAGCCATTTATATTAATTTCAATTAGAGAGGGCGCAGGAGGGCCTAGAGGAGCTATCCTACGTTGAAGGTCAGGAAGGGCGGCAGTGAGGAGATACCCCTCGTCCAAGGTAAGAGAAACCCAAGTAAGATGGTAGGTGTTTCAAGAGGGCATCAGAGGGCAAACACACTGAAACCATACTCACAGAAAACAAGTCAATCTAATCACACTAGGACCACAGCCTTGTCTAACTCAATGAAACTAAGCCATACCCGTGGGGCAACTCAAGGTGGGCGGGTCATGGTGGAGAGATCTGACAGAATGTGGTCCACTGGAGAAGGGAATGGCAAATCACTTCAGTATTCTTGCCTTGAGAACCCCATGAACAGTATGAAAAGGCAAAATGATAGGATACTGCAAGAGAAACTCCCCAGGTCAGTAGGTGCCCAATATGCTACTGGAGATCACTAGAGAAATAACTCTGGAAAAAATGAAGGGACGGAGCCAAAGCAAAAAGAATACCCAGCTGTGGATGTGACTGGTGATAGAAGCAAGGTCCGATGCTGTAAAGAGCAATATTGCATAGGAACCTGGAATGTCCAGGTCCATGAATCAGGGCAAATTGTAAGTGGTCAAACAGAAGATGGCAAGAGTGAATGTCAACATTCTAGGAATCAGAGAACTGAAATGGACTGAAATGGGTGAATTTAACTCAGATGACTGTTGTGTCTACTACTGCAGGCAGGAATCCCTCAGGAGAAATGGAGTAGCCATCATGGTCAACAAAAGGGTCCGAAATGCAGTACTTGGATGTGATCTCAAAAACGACAGAAGGATCTCTGTTCGTTTCCAAGGCAAACCATTCAATATCACAGTAATCCAAGTCTATGCCCCAACCAGTAACACTGAAGAAGCTGAAGTTGAACTGTTCTATGAAGACCTACAAGACCTTTTAGAACTAACACCCAAAAAAGATGTCCTTTACATTATAGGGGACTGGAAAGCCAAAGGAGGAAGTAAAGAAACACCTGGAGTAACAGGCAAATTTGGCTTTGGAATACAGAATGAAGCAGGGCAAAGACTAATAGAGTTTTGCCCAGAAAATGCACTGGTCATAACAGACACCCTCTTCCAACAACACAAGAGAAGACTCTATACATGGACATCACCAGATGGTCAACACCGAAATCAGATTGATTATATTCTTTGCAGCCAAAGATGGAGAAGCTCTATACAGTCAGCAAAAACAAGACCAGGAGCTGACTGTGGCTCAGACCATGAACTCCTTATTGCCAAATTCAGACTTAAATTGAAGAAAGTGGGGAAAAAAACTAGACCATTCAGGTATGATCTAAATCAAACCCCTAATGATAATACAGTGGAAGTGAGAAATAGATTTAAGGGCCTAGATCTGATAGATAGAGTGCCTGATGAACTATGGACTGAGGTTCGTGACATTGTACAGGAGACAGGGATCAAGACCATCCCCCTGGAAAAGAAATGCAAAAAAGCAAAATGGCTGTCGGGGGAGGCCTTACAAATAGCTGTGAAAAGAAGAGAAGTGAAAAGCAAAGGAGAAAAGGAAAGATATAAACATTTGAAAGCAGAGTTCCAAAGAATAGCAAGAAGAGATAAGAAAGCCTTCTTCAGCGATCAATGCAAAGAAATAGAGGAAAACAACAGAATGGGAAAGACTAGGGATCTCTTTAAGAATATCAGAGATACCAAAGGAACATTTCATGCAAAGATGAGCTCGATAAAGGACAGAAATGGTATGGACCTAACAGAAGCAGAAGATATTAAGAAGAGGTGGCTAGAATACACAGAAGAACTGTACAAAAAAGATCTTCACAACCCAGATAATCATGATGGTGTGCTCACTAACCTAGAGCCAGACACTATGAAATGTGAAGTCAAGTGGGCCTTAGAAAGCATCACTACGAACAAAGCTAGTAGAGGTGATAGAATTCCAGTTGAGCTATTCCAAATCCTGAAAGATGATGCTCTGAAAGTGCTGCACTCAATATGCCAGCAAATTTGGAAAACTCAGCAGTGGCCACAGGACTGAAAAAGGTCAGTTTTCATTCCAATCCCAAAGAAAGGCAATGCCAAAGAATGCTCAAACTACCACACAATTGCACTCATCTCACATGCTAGTAAAGTAACGCTCAAAATTCTCCAAGCCAGGCTTCAGCAATATGTGAACCGTGAACTTCCAGATGTTCAAGCTGGTTTTAGAAAAGGCAGAGGAACCAGAGATCAAATTGCCAACATCCGCTGGATCATCAAAAAAGCAAGAGAGTTCCAGAAAAACATCTATTTCTGCTTTATTGACTATGCCAAAGCCTTTGACTGTGTGGATCCCAATAAACTGTGGAAAATTCTGAAAGAGATGGGAATACCAGACCACCTGATCTGCCTCTTGAGAAATTTGTATGCAGGTCAGGAAGCCACAGTTAGAACTGGACATGGAACAACAGACTGGTTCCAAATAGGAAAAGGAGTTCCTCAAGGCTGTATATTGTCACCCTGCTTATTTAACTTATATGCAGGGTACATCATGAGAAATGCTGGACTAAAAGAAACACAAGCTGGAATCAAGATTGCCGGGAGAAATATCAATAACCTCAGATATGCAGATAACACCACCCTTATGGCAGAAAGTGAAGAGGAACTCAAAAGCCTCTTGATGAAAGTAAAAGTGGAGAATGAAAAAGTTGTCTTAAAGCTCAACATTCAGAAAACGAAGATCATGGCATCCAGTCCCATCACTTCATGGGAAATAGATGGGGAAACAGCGGAAACAGTGTCAGACTTTATTTTTATGGGCTCCAAAATCGCTGCAGATGGTGACTGCAGCCATGAAATTGAAAGACGCTTACTCCTTGGAAGGAAAGTTATGACCAACCTAGATAGCATATTCAAAAGCAGAGACATTACTTTGCCAACAAGGGTTCATCTGGTCAAGGCTATGGTTTTTCCTGTGGTCATATATAGATGTGAGAGTTGGACTCTGAAGAAGGCTGAGCGCCAAAGAATTGATGCTTTTAAACTGTGGTGTTGGATAAGATTCTTGAGAGTCCCTTGGACTGCAAGGAGATCCAACCAGTCCATTCTAAAGGAGATCAGCCCTGGGATTTCTTTGGAAGGAATGATGCTATAGCTGAAACTCCAATACTTTGGCCACCTCATGCGAAGAGTTGACTCACTGGAAAAGATTCTGATGCTGGGAGGGATTGGGGGTAGGAGGAGAAGGGGATGACAGAGGATGATATGGCTGGATGGCATCAGTGACTCAATGGACATGAGTCTGAGTGAACTCCGGGAGTTGGTGATGGACAGGGAGGCCTGGCGTGCTGCGACTCATGGGGTTGCAAAGAGTCGGACACGACTGAGCGACTAATCTGATCTGATCCTTTGGTTTTGATTAAGTAACCTTGAGGAATTTATAGGTTTAGATTTAGGCTTGCTTACATACCCCCAATGACTTTAGAGTCACCTTAGTCTAAAAACCTCTTTAATTAATTTAACATATGCAAAGAAGTTTTAAAATTGCTAAAATTAATTACTTTGAGAAAGAAATAGCATACATTTGAATACAGTGTTTTTACTTTATAATTCTTACTAGTAGCCCAAGTGAATCAGTGCTCATGTCTTCCTGACTTTCCCTATTGTATGGATCAGTTGGTTAGCCTGTGATTAAAACACATTTCTGAGTTTAAAAGAATATGAACAGCTTTTGTTTGGCTGGATTTTTTATTACTAGTTTATTTGCTTCAGTTTGGGATTGAAACTCTTTTCAGCTCACTACATTCTAAGTAGAAACTGAAGTTTGGAAGTTTAGGAATATATTATTAATAAATTCCTGTACCATTTACCTCAGATTTCCTTAAGCATCTCTCAAATAAGAATTCTGACTAATAAAGTCTTTTGAAAAAGACGTTTTTAAAATGTAGAATGTGAAATTTGTATTGACATGAAAAATTATACAAGAGAGTAATAGGTTTGAAATTTATAACAGCCAGATAAAGTTACTTGATAATAGGATGAGTAGGAAAACTGGAAAGATATATATGGGGAAAAGTAATTAAGTGGTATAAGTTAGGCTTAAATGTGCATTGAAACTTGTAGTATCAAGTGAGGCTATAATTTAGGGATTTGGCTAATATTAAGGGATCATTTAAATCAAACTGGCAAGTGCTTACAAAAAATCAGGTTCACAACTCTGAAGTTAATCACAAGGAAATGCCCTTGAATGGATCACAAAATGTATAAATTTCCCTAGCTCACGTTACAGTAGTTCTTCATTGCAGTAGTTCTTGCTCAATTACAGTAGTAATCCACATAGCAACTCTGATTGATACTGCTCTAATTTCACAAACAAGTAAAACACAGTTAACTGGCCTGCAACCATCTTTTTATAACTTGTGTCCTACACCAGCTAATTCTGAAGAATATATTTTGGCTATATCATAAATGTTTTTTTCTTTGTTTTGATTCATTACATTAAGCAATATGATAAATCTGTATAAAAGATATTGATAAATATTGCAGGTCAAAATAGAATCTGGACAAATTATGACTTATTTATCTTATATTTAAAGATTGCACTAAAATCTTCTGCTACAGTAACTGATTTTAAAAATCTAAATGAAATGCAATTGCTAAGAAAAATAACTGAAAAATGATTCCAAAGTCTTTCTATCTATGACTGTTTGCTGCTGCTGCTGCTGCTGCTGCTAAGTCGCTTCAGTCGTGTCCGACTCTATGCGACCCCATAGACGGCAGCCCAACAGGCTCCCCCGTCCCTGGGATTCTCCAGGCAAGAACACTGAGTGGGTTGCCATTTCCTTCTCCAATGCAGGAAAATGAAAAGTGAAAGTGAAGTCGCTCAGTCGTGTCCGACTCTTCGCGACCCCATGGACTGCAGCCTACCAGGCTCCTCCGTCCATGGGTTTTTCCAGGCAAGAGTACTAGAGTGGGGTGCCATCGCCTTCTCTGATGACTGTTTATGGTTATGTTAGTATATACTCCATAATCTTTTGTGAGGTATTATCGTGTCTAAGTTTTGTCAATTTTATTGAGATATAATCGATATACAGCTCTGCACAAGTTTAAGGTGTATTGTATAATAATGTGGCTTCCCTGAGAGCTCAGCTGGTTAAGAATCCACCTGCAATGCAGGAGACCCTGGTTCAATTCTTAGGTCAGGAAGACCCCTAGAGAAGGGATAGGCTACCCACTCCCATATTCTTGGGCTTCCCTGGTGGCTCAGGTGGTAAAGAATCCACCTGCAATGCGAGAGACCTGAGTTTGATCCCTGAGTTGGGAAGATCCCCTAGAGAAAGGAACAGCTACCCACTCCAGTATTCTGGCCTGGAGAATTCCATGGACTGTATAGAGTTAATAAATTACATATATATGCTGACACACTGACATACATATATTGGGAAATGATTACCACAATAAGTTTAGTGAACATATATATCCTCATTTGTTACATTTTTTTTCCTTTTTGATAAGAAGTTTTAAGCCTACTCTTTTAGCAACTTTCAAAGATACTGTATAGCAGTTACCATATCATCAAATTTAAGAGAATGAAAAGTAAAAATGAACTGTTAGACTTCGTGTGTGCTCTTGCACATACACACACACACACATACATACACACATATATTCATGAAAAGACAGATATATATCAGAAACAAAAAGTTGTAGCTAACTATTTAATAGTCTACATAAAGATTGTAAGAATCAATTTTTGGCTTAATATGAAGATTTAAGCTATCTGTGGTACTCTGTGTCAATCACTTCAACCAAACCTTTTTCTGTCTCAGAATAACTGTGCCTTTGGAATCATGATGCCACCACAAAGTGAAAATCAATATTTACCACTATGAATTGTGGCTTATAATAACAATGATTATTATGAGCTAGTCTATTAATAACATAGGACTTTCATAACAAGAATATTAAACAAATAATATGTTAAAATTCAGAACATATTTCATTGCAAGGAAAATCAAGACCAGGGATGACTGAGATCTAGGTATAAGAAAATCCCCTGAAACAGAAAAACCTACTATGGATGTTTGAGTTTAAAGCAAGAGAAAAAAGTTCAGGTATATTAACAGTGTATGACAAGCAAAATCAGTAAGCTATACTCCATTGACTCTAACCGTCAGTTGAATTGTAATATTAGAGGCAGAGGAAGAGAAAGGTGTATATACATTGGCTAGAATTTGAAAGACAGCACCCCATTAGGAATCTAGACTCAGATATTACCATATATATTGCAAAAGTAGAAACTTGGCTACAAACATGCTGTTAGTGGGTTTGGAGTATAATTTTGCAGCATAAGCTGTATTGAGGATGGGTTATAACAGAATGGATACACGTCAATCATACTGGTAGTAGTAACTCCATTTATACCAAGTATGGGAGTTGGAGTCTATAGTTAGAACATAGACTTGGTATAGATGAACTGTGTTCCCTTGAAAATTTACATAATGAAGCCCTAACCTCTAATATGGAGGTAGGGCCATTGGGAAGTAATTCAAATTAGATGAGGTCATGAGATGGAGCCCTCAAGATGGGATAAGTGGGTTTATAAAAAGAGGAGGGGAGACACCTGAGGATACAGAGACAAGGTATGTCACATACAGGCCAGGAAGAGGGCTCTCCCCAGAACAGATTTAGCCAGCACTCTGTAGACTTCCCAGCTTTCCTATTGTGAGAAATAAAAGTCTATTGTTTAAGCCGTCTAGTTTATGGCTTTTTGTTATACAGCCCAAACAAACTAAGACAGTCATAAATATAGTTTAAGAACTCTACTAACCTAATTTGACTATTTAAATTTTAGATTCAAAACACAATAACCATAGTCAATAATGGAGGATATAACCACACGTCCGTGTGTGTGCTCAGTTATGTCTGACTTTTTGCAACCCCATGGACTGTAGCCCACTAGACATGTCTAACTGGTTTCAGTGGATCTGACAGATTGGGAGAGACATATTTTTCTCTTCTATATTTCCTTTTGAAAGAAAGGAGAGTGCAGGGAGCGGGGAGGGTAGAACTTTATCCAAGGCATTCTTCCCCCATATTTTTTTCATTCTATTTTCTTATACCTAGGAGTTAGTACTCTCAGAAGGCAATTACAGCTCTTGGATTTTTTTTTCCCTGTTCTTGCTCACTTCATAAGCTGATGAAAACAATTTTTGATTCTTTTTGAAATCATGATGAAATGTTATCCTTGTTTTTTCTCATTCATTTTTAAAAATCTCCTAACATATACTGAGCATTTTCTCCCATTAGACCCTGTAGTCAGATGCTATGAGGTAGGATGGAGCCCAAATAAAGATATTATTCTAGCCATCTTCATACTGGAATTCTATTATACTCATGAGACATCTATATCTGTGATTATGTATTAGTAATGATGACTGGGTTTACAACTGAAACTAATGTGTGATTTTACCTCTATTATTCTTTTTTCAAATTTGTTAGTGAATATATAAAAAACTAGTATTTTGTCTGTACAATATAGTCTTAAAGTATTTATTTTCACCATTTAAAAATAAGATATATATGGAATTTAGAAAGATGGTAACAATAACCCTGTGTACGAGACAGCAAAAGAGACACTGATGAATAGATCAGTCTTGTGGACTCTGTGGGAGAGGGAGAGGGTGGGGAGATTTGGGAGAATGGCATTGAAACATGTGTAATATCATGTATGAGATGAGCCGCCAGTCCAGGTTCGATGCACGAGGCTGGATGCTTGGGGCTGGTGCACTGGGACCGCCCAGAGGGAGGGTATGGGGAGGGAGGAGGGAGGAGGGTTCAGGATGGGGAGCACGGGTATACCTGTGGCGGATTCATTTCGATGTTGGGCAAAACTAATACAATATTGTAAAGTTTAAAAATAAAATAAAATTTTAAAAAATAAAAATAAGATATAAATTTGTGAGCAGTAAAAAAAAATGACAGATAATCTCTCAATCATCTAAACTATGGTATTAAACTATGGTAGAATAAAATTCTATAAATGCATTGAAAAATCAAAATTTTAGAAAATTTTGCATCTTCTTTGTATTTTTCAACTTATTAAGGGTTTCTGGATGGTCATCAGTGATTGTCCTCCTGTGCAAAAGCTGCTTTCAGGAAAATGTTTATTATTTTAGTGCTTTTGAATATCTTACAGAAGTTGTACAATGGTATTGCATCTGAAAAGAGAAATCCTACTACTTTGCTTACATTATACTTCATTTTTGACAATTTTTTTCCTGAATGTTTTGTTGTCTTTCTGTGCAGACAAAGCTAAAAGGGATTATATCTGGCAAATTATTATTTTATCACAAATCCTTATTTTTCTTGGATTTGGATTATATTTTTACTACTTGGATAAAAAAAAATACTTAGATTCAAAGAAGGCAGAGCCATCTCAGCTTTCTATTTCTCTTGCTTCCCCCAAATCAACATTTTGTTTATTGTACTTTTATGTAAACTCTAATAACATATTGATGGCTTAGGACGGTGGGTAGACCCACACCAGATTGACACAGAGCACTGTTATTAAAAACGAACTTTTATGACTAGTTGGACTGGTGGCCTTGCACGGTGTGTTTTCTTTCCATAAGGTACCAACATTGACGTACGAATGATTCCGCTGAAACTTCTTTAGTAACTGAATGTGATGCCTGACAAGGGAGGCCTGTGTTTCAGGCAACTAGAACAGTGTACCTTAAACAGGCTGATATTTTATGTATGCTGCACTCTCTTAGCTTCTCTAGAGGGAATGTTTCTCAGTTCCAATTATTCCATTGATTTTGGCAGGGCTAACAGATTCAGTCTAAAAATAGATCATAACTATTACTTAATTTTTTTAAGCTCTTTGCACCAACCAGGAGTTGAGAACTTTTATTTATTGAACAAAATTGAGTGATATTGCAGGAGTATGCTGTGCCGTCTAGTGCTATTTAAACTTTGTGTCTATAGAGTCACCCATGGGGCTTATTAAAACAGGCCCCACCTCCAGAGATTGGGATTCAGGTTGTTGCGGTAAGGGTGAGGAATACACATTTTATTCCTCTGAGTGCTCTGTAGAAAGCTAGCACAATTGAAGTAAGCATGATAATGTTGGGTTAGTCAAACCCAGATTTAATGTTAGCTGGAGAATTATCTATTATTGTAGAACTGTTGTGAGTATTAATTACCCAAGAAACATGTTTTAAATAACCTAGATTGCTTAAACTCATTTCATTAAAATTAAATGAATCTATGAACTCTATTTGCTGAAAGTTTTTGCTATATACTTTAAATAATACAGACTTTTAAAAGAAAATAGGTTTTACTTAATGTTCCTCAGATAACACACATTATATTTACATTGATACTTTGAGCTCCTTATTTTGTACCAATTCACTGAATTTTTATTTTTAAATATCTCATCCTACAGATTTAGTTTACATAGGATTTAAGCATTTTAATTTTCTTGTCATTCTTGAAGCAATGTGTCAAATGATTCTCAAAATTTAGAACACACACACACAGAACAGGTGCAACCTCATCTTATGATTGGAATACATTTGACTTGCTCTAAAGGACAAACTAAACCACTCTTTAAACAATCTTTCAATTTATGAGAAGATACTAGTAACACTTCAGTTTCTACTAATAAGCACAAATGATATGGTCACAATAGTAGGGAAAAATAATCAGATGAGAGAAGATGATATAATGCCTAAAGTCTTCTGAAAAACCTTCATCAGTTTGAAGCTTTTATAACCTCCTAATTATATTGTGATTAATGCTACTTGTCTGATGTGCAGAATTATCAACCTAACCACATAACCACAAAGTTTAAATTCCTTGTAGAGGGAAAATGTGTAATATCATTCTAAAAAAAAAAAAGGATTTACATGCCCCCCAAGATAAAACAACTGTGAAGAATAAAATAAGAAAAGTTTCAGAACACAATTGCACACTTTTTAATGAAATGACAACAAAGTTGTTTCCATTCTAGAACAGCATTTTTGACAAAATTCCATATCTGAGGTTAATGACGAGGTCTTAAAGGGCACAGTGTTTTGGAGAATAGAGGTGGTTTAGAAAATTGAAGGAAAAAAGGAAGGGAAAATACATGGATAAGATAACATAGTTCGGGACAGTAAAAAAGAATAAAAGTGAAAATAGGTAATCAGGAACATGAGTCACATTAAAACTCAAATAAGAGGCATAACAACATCAAAATGAGTTGTAAAATCTAAGTATATGATAAATTTTCTCAGGTTATGTCCAAATAAACATTCAAATAATAATAAAAAGAAGTGTCAAAACTTCTCCATGCTGAGCAATAGTAAATCAGTTTGCTCATACCTGAAAACTATTATTTATGAGTTTCTTAAGAAGTCACTGTTAGAATTAAGCACAACATATGAGGGATGAAAGTGATTTGCATACTCCAAATATACAAATGAGCAGCAATTGTGGGAGCAGGCACTTATCATTTATTTTGTTAATAATTCTACACACCCCATCTATACAAGGACACTGTGTTTAACTCTAGTCAGTTGACAAATTTATATTCTCATAATATACCTTATGATTAATCATGATCAAAATAACAATGAAGTGTGGACTGAACAAAGAGATAAGTTCTTGTAAAGTTAGAAGTCAGTACAACAGTCTGTCAATTGTATGCTGCAGCCATACAAGTAATCATTTGAGGTCTCTCAAATGGCACAGAAAAAAGAGATTTGCTTAAGTTACTAATATAGTTTAAGAACAAAAAAGTAGGTCTTCCCTGGCAGTGCAATACTTAAGACTCTGCACTTCCACTGCAGGGAGCATGGGTTCAATCCCTGGTCAGGGAACTAAGATACCACATGCCAAGATGCTGCCAGGAAAAAAAAAATAGAATAAAGAAAGCTTTCTCACATACAATTTGATGAATGTTTACAAACTATCATATGAGAAATATGACCTAACAATATTTTGATATAAGAGTCTTAAGAAAACAGAGACAATGCAGTAGGCAAAAATCATTCTTAAAAGTGCAACGTTGATTTTGGTGTTGAGCTAATAGATGCATATCTATGCAAAGAGATATAAATGGTAGAATGAAGACACTGAGTATGAAAACAAGCAAATTCTCCAGTTTTCTAAAGAGATTGTATATTTGGAAGTAGTTAGATGAATGGTGTTAAAAAAGAAACAAGGAGATTTTTGAGTAAAATTACTATGTAATGATGTATTGTTTAAAGTAGATAATTTGTCATTTGTGAGAGGAACTAGAAGGATCAGAAATGACAAACAAACAGAAGACTTACTGACAGGACATCCAAACATGCAAAAGATACAGTAAAGGCTATAATCCGTCTACAGATTCACTTTCATGCACTCAGCAATCTATCTTTCCAGCTCACTTCTTGTATCTTGACTCCACTGATCCTACAACTTCATCAGGACCTCCAATGCTTTTGTGCTGATCAGCTTTTCAGTGTTACTTACCCCTTTGATATTTTTGCTTTCCAGCTCTCAACTCTGAACCTGTACCAATGCAGTAAAATGAAGCTAGAGAAAAACATACTACCCCAACAATGGGCATGACTTCAGGTAAAGGTAAACATCAAGAGAGTCAAAAATACTACTGTGCAATCACACTCTACACTAGTTTACTGACTCTCCTATCTTCAACATTCTCCTTTCACATTTTCTTTTCCTTAACCTCCAGTAACTCCTCCTAATCCTCGTATTTTTCCAATAACTTCATATTTTTCCAGTAATCCTCATATTTTTCCAAAAACTTGTTTTTGAATTCTCTGAGAAAATTGATGCAATCAGGGGAATGTTCTACAATCTGACAATCTAATGATATATTTTGGCTTCTTGATCCATATATAAAGTTATCTGTGCACTAGATTTCACACCCTTTCTCCTTATCAAATTCCACTGGTCCTTGGCCTGTGTTTTCATTTTTTCATACTCTACTGTATACTTCCTTCAGCATAAAAAGAAATTTCTTCTGTCTTAACTGAACTTTCCTTTTTGCACAATTTCTCCAATAGCTATGCACCATTTATTTGCTCTAAATTGCAGTGACATTCATCAAAAAGATGTATATAATTCTTCTCCTATTCCTTTCCACCTATTATTTATTTTTTAATCAAGATATAGTTAATATAAAAAACTTAATGCATTTAAAGTTTACAAATGACTGAGTTTTAATAGATGTAGAAAGCACAGTTAATATTGTGTGCATACCTGATGCAACATGACACTAGGGAAGCCCTCTCTCTCTCCTCCACATTCTATCTCCCCATACTTAGGCAACCAAGCCTCTTGTTTTTGTTACTATAAACTAGTTTGGCTTTTCTGGAATTTTATATAAATAGAATCATAATATACAAAATATTTTGCCTTCTTTCACTCAGCATAATTGTTGTCACATTCATTCATATTATGACATCATAAATCATTCATTCATTTTTATTGTTGAGTAGTATTCCAGTGTATAAAAATATCACTATTTATCTATTCAAGTCATTTCAAGTTTTTGCTTATTACCAATAAACCTGTTATTATCATTTGTGTATAATATTTTTGTACAGGAATGTGTTTTTGGTAAATATGTCAGAGTGGAATGGCTGGACCATACCACAGGTGTTTGACATTCAAAAAAATGCCAAACGATTTTTAAGTGGGATGTAATATTTTATATTTTGAGTAGCAATTTTTTAATTGATAGCTTTTCATGTATGACTTTTATTATGTTTTCTCCCATTCTAGTTTGTTGAGTGTTTTCTTAATCAAAAAAGAGTGATTTTTCTGCATCAACTGAGATGATCACATGGATATATTTCCTCAATTCTGTTAATATGTTGCACCGCATCAATTGATTTTTGTCCATTGAACCATGTTTACATTCCAGAAACAAATCCCACTTGGTCATGGTATATAATAATCCTTTTAATGTACTGTTGAATTATGTTCCTAGTATATTGTGTACGACTTTCACTTATCTATTTATCAGAGATAACAGCCTGTAATTCATTTTTCTTGTGATGTCCTTGTCCAGCTTTGGCATTAGATTAACTCTGGCCTCACACTGTTCAGTTTGGATGCGCTCCATCCTCTTCATTTTTTTTTTTTTTTTTTTTTGGAGGGGTGGTGAAATTTTTGAGAACTAGATGTTTGAGAACTAGATAGAACACTAACAAGATGTTAATTCTTGTTGAAATGTTTCATAGAATTCTTCAATGAAGTCTTCTGATGCTGGGCTTTATTTGTTGGGAGGTTTTTGATTACTGATTCCATCACATTATTGGGTATAAATTGTTCAAAATTTTAAATTTCTTCAGATTCCATCTTGGTAAGATCTACTTTTCCAAAAATGTATCCATTTTATTGATGCATAAATCTACAGAGTAATTTCTTTTTTCTGTGGCATCAATTGTGATGTCTCCTCTTTCATTTCTGATTTTAGTTGACTGTTTTCACTTATTTACCTAGCGAGTTAAGATTTGTCAACTTATTTATTTATTTATTTATTTTTTCAGAAAACCAACTGCTAATTTCATTAATTTTCTCTACTGACTTTTATTCTTTATCATATTTATTACTAGCTCTAATCTTTTAGTATTTACTCTATTGACTACTTTTCTTTGCCTACTGTTTTGAAGTTGTAAGTTTACATTGTTGATTTGAGGTCATTCTCCTTTGTTAATCTAAGTGGTTATCACTAAAAACTTCCCTTTTTGTATTGCTTTTCCTGCATCCCATATGTTTTAGTGTGTTATATTTTTGTTTTTATTTCTGCCAATATTTTCTAATTTCCCTTTTGATTTATTCTTTGATCCATTCATTGTTTAAAACTGTACTGTTTAATTCTTACATATTTATAAATTGTCTAGTTTTCTTTCTGCTATTTCTGTTTGTTCTTGTTCAGTTGCTCAGTCATGTCCAACTCTCTGAGACCTCATGGACTGCAGCATGTCAGTCTTCCCTGTTCTTGACTTTCTTCTCAGTTCAGTTCAGTTACTCAGTCGTGTCCGACTCTTTGCAACCCCATGAATCTCAGCACGCCAGGCCTCCCTATCCATCACCAATTCCCAGAGTTTACTCAAACTCATGTCCATGGAGTCGGTGATGACATCCAGCCATCTCATCCTCTGTCATCCCCTTCTCCTCCTGCCCCCAATCCCTCCCAGCATCAGAGTCTTTTCCAATGAGTCAACTCTTTGCATGAGGTGGCCAAAATATTGGAGTTTCAGCTTTAGCATCAGTCCTTCCAATGAACACCCAGGACTGATCTCCTTTAGAATGGACTGTTTGGATCTCCTTGCAGTCCAAGGGACTCTCAAGAGTCTTCAACACCACAGCTCCTAGAGTTTACCCAAACACATAGATTGAGTCAGTGGTGCCATGCAACCATCACATTCTCTGTTGACCCCTTCTACTTCTGCCCTCAATCTTTCCTAACATCATTCTTTTCCAGTGAGTAGGCTGTATGCATCAGGTGGCCAAAGTATTGGAGTTTCAGCTTCAGCATTAATTCTGTTCATTCACTCAGTAGTGTCCAACTCTTTGTGACCCCATGGACTGGAGCAAGCCAGGCCTCCCTGTCCATCACCAACTCCTGGAGTTTACTCAAACTCATGCCCATTGAGTCAGTGATGCCATCCAACCATCTCATCCTCTGTCGTCCTCTTCTCCTCCCACATTCAATCTTTCCCAGTATCAGGGTCTTTTCAAATGAGTCAGCTCTTTGCATCAGGTGGCCAGAGTATTGGATTTTCAGCTTCTGTTTCTGTGAGGTCCATACCATTTCTGTCCTTTATTGAGCCCATCTTTTCATGAAATGTTCCCTAGGTATCTCTAATTTTCTTGAAGAGATCCCTAGTCTTTCTCATTCTATTGTTTTCCTCTGTTTCTTTGCACTAGTCACTGAGGAAGGGTTTCTTATCTCTCCTTGCTATTCCTTGGAACTCTGCATTCAAATAGGTATATCTTTCCTTTTCTCCTTTGCTTTTCATTTCTCTTCTTTTCTCACCTATTTTTAAGGCCTCCTCAGACAGCCATTTTGCTTTTTTGCATTTCTTTTTCTTGGAGATGGTCTTGATCCCTGTCTCCTGTACAATGTCACGAACCTCATTCCATCGTTCATCAGGCACTCTGTCTATTAGATATAGTTCCTTAAATCTAGATTTGATTTAGGTTATACCTGAATGGGCTAGTGGTTTTCCCTACTTTCTGCAATTTAAGTCTGAATTTGGCAATAAGGAGTTCGTGATCTGAGCTACAGTCAGCTCTTGGTCTTGTTTTTGCTGACTGTATAGAGCTTCTCTATCTTTGGCTGCAAAGAATATAATCAATCTGATTTCTGTGTTGACCATCTGGTGATATCCATGTATAGAGTCTTCTCTTGTGATATTGGAAGAGGGTTTTGTTATGACCAGTGTATTGTCTTGGCTAAACTCTATTAGCTTTTGCCCTGCTTTATTCTGTAATACAAGGCCAAATTTGCCTGTTACTCCAAGTGTTTCTTGACTTCCTACTTTTGCATTCCAATCCCCTAGAAAGGACATATTTTTTTGAGTGTTAGTTCTAGAAGGTCTTGTAGGTCTTCATAGAACTGTTCAACTTCAGCTTCTTCAGCATCACTTGTTGGGGTATAGACTTGATTACTGTAATATTGAATGGTTTGCCTTGGAAAGGAACAGAGATCATTCTGTCATTTTTGAGATTGCATCCAAGTACTGTATTTTGGACTCTTTTGTTGACTATGATGGCTACTCAATTTCTTCTAAGAGATTCTTGCCCACAGTAGTAGATATAATGGTCATCTGAGTTAAATTCACCTATTCCAGTCCATTTTAGTTCGCTGATTCCTAAAATATCGACATTCACTCTTGCCATCTCCTGTTTGACCACTTCCAATTTGCCTTGACTCATGGACCTAACATTCCAGGTTCCTATGCAATATTGCTCTTTACAGCATCAGACCTTGGTTCCACCACCAGTCACATCCACAACTGGGTGTTGTTTTTGCTTTGGCTCCATCTCTTCATTCTTTCTGGAGTTATTTCTCCACTGATCTCCAGTAGCATATTGGGCACCTACTGATCTGGGGAGTTTCTCTTTCAGTATCCTATCATTTTGCTTTTTCATACTGTTCATGGGGTTCTCAAGGCAAGAATACTGAAGTGGTTTGCCATTCCCTTCTCCAGTGGACCACATTCTGTCATAACTCTCCACCATGACCCGTCCATCTTGGGTGGCCCTACATGGAATGGTTCATAGTTTCATTGAGTTAGACAAGGCTGTGGTCCTGTGATTAGATTGGTTAGTTTTCTGTGACTGTGGTTTTCAGTCTGTCCCTTCAATGAATATTGGGGGTTGATTTCCCTTAGAATTGAATGATTTGATTTCCTTGCTAAGGGAATCTCAAGAGTCTTCTCCAATACCAGAATTTGAAAGCATCAGTTCTTCAGTACTTAGTTTTCTTTATGGTCTAACTCTCACATGGTACATGACTACTGGAAAAACAATATAGCTTTGAATATGTACCTTTGTTGGTGAAGTGATGTCTCTGCTTTTTAATATGCTGTCTACGTTTGTCATAGCTTTTCTTCCAAAGAGCAAGCATCTTTTTATTTCATGGCTGCAGTTACCATCTGCAGTGATTTTGGAACCCAAGAAAATAAAGTCTGTCACTGTTTCCATTGTTTCCCCATCTATTTGCCATGAAGTGATGGGACCAGATGCCAATGTTAGTTAACCAAGCATC
Source organism: Bos taurus (assembly GCF_002263795.3). NCBI lineage: Eukaryota > Metazoa > Chordata > Mammalia > Artiodactyla > Bovidae > Bos > Bos taurus. The sequence goes on along the minus strand of NC_037344.1, from coordinate 25,333,853 downwards.
AGTTCAGTTCAGTTCAGTCACTCAGTCATTTCCTACTCCTTGTGACCCCATGAATTGCAGCACCCCAGGCCTCCCTGTCCATCACCATCTCCCGGAGTTCACTCAAACTCACGTCCATCGAGTCTGTGGGTAAGGGTAAATATCAACTAGTTCTATGGAAGTTGACTGTGGTGTCTCTGAGGGGTGGACAGATTTGACCTACAGGGTTTGAAAGTAGTGACAGGCTAACGAAATTTTATCCTGGGCACAAGATCTCTAAGCCAATGTGTAAGTTTCTATTAGACCTCACAAAATGGTCAGAACCTGAACTGCAACAAACTGAGTCAACTTTGATCACACTCATTTCAGTAGTAAGTGAATGGGTAGGAAATAGTGCCTGAACACTTATTAACATTAAACATTGAGAAACCCTCAGGATTTAATTGGGCTTCCTTGGTGCCTTAGTGGTAAAGATTCTGCCTGCCAGTGCAGGAGATCCCTGTGTTGGGAAGCTCCCCTGGAGAAGGAAATGGCACCCCACTCTAGTATACTTGCCTGGAAATTCCCATGGACAGAGGAGCATATCAGGCCATAGTCCATTGGGTCACAGAAGAGTTGGACACAACTTAGTGACTAAACAACTTCAATAGCAACAAAAGGATTTAATTTAAATCAAAACTAATACTTTCCCCCCACCCCCCCACAATGAGTTTATGGACAAAATTCTAAATATAGCAACATTTTCATTTGCCCAAATACCAAAAACATAATTTGTGATTTCTAAAGTATCACAGCTATCTTCCATGACCTACTACTATATACCTGCCAAAGAAGTCATTTACTAGAAATTTTGCATATTATTTTAAGTGTCTACATGTCAACTAAGGAAAACTTTTATGAGTATTTTTGCATTACATACTGAAGGTTAATTTAAAAGGTAAAGGCTAATTTAAATTTTTTGAAACACTTGTTATGTGTCTAAGCCAGAGGTACTGCTGGCATATCTCTAGGCAGCAATTCATTTATTTCTTTAAAAAAAAAAAAAAAGCCTTTTTTGTCATGCTAGTTTGGGTTGAATATTCCCTGCCTCAGCCTCCTCATCTTTCTTTCTGCTTTATATTTCAAGGACATCATTATGCCTTACAAAATACTAAATGAACCACTGAGTTATTGTTCTAAATAATTTCTTCTCTTTAAAAATAACTTATTCATAAATATCAAGCTGAAAAGGTGCCTTTTATAAAATTATTTGATTATATTTAAAAGGACAAAAATTAATTCTTCATCTTCTAGACTAAAATTATGGCTAAAATATTAAGAAACTTTTTATTAACTTCCATTAATTTAGTATTTTTCTTTTTGATAATGAGTAAAATGCTATCTTGTAAATAAGTGTTTAAAATATGTGAGTGAGAAAATATATATATGCACATGTAATTACACATAAAAATTAGACTTCTGAATAATGGTATTAATTTGAGATACTGTTGGAAGAATAAATGGAATCTGTTTTCTATTTGCAAGGGCTTAGTGAACTGGACATTTATCAAGACACAGTCACTAATTTTAGGCCTAAATTGAACAATCTTTTCAAATTACCATGAACTTTAAAAATCTATGGAAGTAATTCTTCTGTATTTAATCAGGCTAAAAAAAGCACAGGATTCCTTGAGACACAGTATAAGAAGCCATGATTCAATGAATAACTATGGGAAAGTGTGTGATGTCTTAATAGAAATACTTTATTAAAACCCTTATAAATAAAAAAATACACAAACATCACAAATATATAAATCTGATACAAGCAATGTTTGTGTTTTTCCTGGCAACTTCCTTTCATTTATGTTTAATGCTAAATGCCTTTTTATACTTCATAGCTGAAATATCCTATGAGCTAAATTGGTGTGAATTTCAAACAATCCATTAAAGATTTATAAAGCTTACAATGGCATATGATAGGATTATAAGGCTTTCTATGTATGCATGCATGTGTACTAAGTCACTTCAATAGTGTCTGGGTCTTTGCAACCCCATGGACTGTAGCCCACCAGGCTCCTCTGTCCATGGGATCTTCCAGGCAACAATACCAGAGTGGGTTGCCATGCCCTCCTCCAGGGCACCTTCCTAACCCATGGATAGAATCTGTGTCTCTTAGTCTCCTGCATTGGCAGGTGGGTTCTTTATTATTAATGCCTCCTGGGAAGTTTTCTTTCAGTGTATACAAATCTATATGTAGTTGGTTACACAGTACTTAATCCCTTGAAATAACATTCTTTCTACAATTGATACAGAAAGCAGGAACATTTGGTTTATATAATTTTGCTAATCAGTTGTCCCTAAGTATAGTGGTTTGCTTATTTTTTTCCCTTGCTTTAGTCATGAATAAACTATTTACTTTGACGCTTATCAGACAGGAAGTGGGGCTGTAAAATTTATTGCCTAAGCTCCACGCTTTTGTAACTGAAGGGAGTTGCAAAAGTCTAATTTGTTACATTTATAATCTTTTTAAAACAACTAAAAGAGCTGTAGCCAATCACAGTTAAAGATAATTTTAAAAATAAAAGAATTCTTATTAAAGATTAAAAATAAGATATGCAGAATAGTTATTCATGATATACATTACATATGTTTATGGTGAAAATATAATTTATCATGTCAATTAGGGATGATTCTGAGAGTGCAACAGGATACTAATGACTAGACCAACAAGTACTATTCACTATGGCACTGCCCTAGACAATAAGGATGTGTGCCAATCCACAAATTTCAATTTTTTATTCATATATAAGGAAAGTTATGACCAACCTAGATAGCATATTCAAAAGCAGAGACATTACTTTGCCAACAAAGGTCCGTCTAGTCAAGGCTATGGTTTTTCCTGTGGTCATGTATGGATGTGAGAGTTGGACTGTGAGGAAGGCTGAGCGCTGAAGAATTGATGCTTTTGAACTGTGGTGTTGGAGAAGACTCTTGAGAGTCCCTTGGACTGCAAGGAGATCCAACCAGTCCATTCTGAAGGAGATCAGCCCTGGGATTTCTTTGGAAGGAATGATGCTAAAGCTGAAACTCCAGTACTTCGGCCACCTCATGTGAAGAGTTGACTCATTGGAAAAGACTCTGATGCTGGGAGGGATTGGAGGCAGGAGGAGAAGGGGACGACAGAGGATGAGATGGCAGGACGGCATCACTGACTCGATGGACCTGAGTCTGAGTGAACTCCAGGAGTTGGTGATGGACAGGGAGGCCTGGCGTGCTGCGATTCATGGGGTCGCAAAGAGTCGGACATGACTGAGCGACTGATCTGATCTGATCTGATTCATATATACCTTTAATACTTCATCCATGGTGTTTTTTAGAAAAATGCTTCTTAAAAATTTGATCTACTTTGCTATTTTTTGGTAAAATTAGCCAATTTTTTCTTATATATTTTATAGTGAATACATTTGGAATTTTTGATCTCTTTATTTGACAATTTCCTATAAATATAGCATTTTAAAATGAGAAATACTGGCTCTACATATGCTGAGGGTATTGGTGAACTCAGCTGTAACTCTGTTTAATTGGATAGTCCTAATTTTATTTTCCCCATTAAAATATAAAAATTTTAAGGTGAAATATTTTTGTAAGTAGTTTTGGTTTCCATCTATTTTACTTCTACAAATACAAGACAGAACACTAAATATTTTGTTTCCTTTTTGTATTCTTTTGAGTGCTTCCCCAAACTGAGATTCGATACACTTTCAGGCTTTCCCATTTTCATTTTATTTCAAAAAAAAAAGTAAGTATATCCTATTTAAGTAAGAATGAAATCCAAAAATTTCTAATTCGAGATATTCCAAATCACAATTCTAGAATTTCAATTGAATCCATATACAATCTCTTCTTTGATTTAATTATTTAGTAATTAAATTGTGTTTTGAATTGTGATTTGAAATATCTCAGATTGAGTCAGAAATTTTTGGATTTCATTCTTATTTAAATGGGATTATGGCTCAGCTGATAAAGAATCTGTTTTCTTTTTTTGTGTGTGTGGGTACCTACTCTTTGTTTTTTGTGTTTTTTTTTTTTAATTTTATTTTATTTTTAAACTTTACAATATTGTATTAGTTTTGCCCAACATCAAAATGAATCCGCCACAGGTATACCCGTGCTCCCCATCCTGAACCCTCCTCCCTCCTCCCTCCCCATACCCTCCTTCTGGGCCGTCCCAGTGCACCAGCCCTAAGCATCCAGCATCGTGCATCGAACCTGGACTGGTAGGAGACCTGGGTTCAATCCTTGGGTTGGAAAGATCTCCTGGAGAAGGGAAGGCTATCCACTCCAGTATTCTCGCTTGGAGAATTCCATGGACTGTATAGTCTATAGGGTCCCAAAGAGTCAGACATGACTGAGTGACTTTTACTTTCATTTAGTTACTAAACTGAGTAAACTAAACTTTACTTCCTACCTTGCTTTTGTTGGGATAAATGTTTTTGTCCTTTAATATACAGGCTTTATTTTAAATCAATTTATTATGACAACTGAAGTTTTTGAAGCCTCGTTTATTAAATAATTTAATAAAGTATTTTATTAAATTATTTAATAAAGTATTTTATTAAATTATTTAATAAAGTATTTTATTAAATAACTTGATAAAGTATTTCTGAGGCCTGATTTTATCAACATTTAATGAAATTTAGAAAACTCATTAACCAAAAAAAAGTGTAATCACATTGTAGAAAAGTTGATTTACCAACCTTTAAACTTTTACCTTTACTAATCCTTTAAATGCACAAATATTTCTAAAATCAAATTGATATAGGATAGTAAAGATAGAAATTGTTAAATTAAAAAAAAACAAATATCAGTATTTTAAAAATGTTAGCTTTGTACTTAACTGTGAACACAAAAATAATTGTGAATTTGCTAAGGACAAGTTGTATTTCAATCAGTATAATATTGCCATTTTTTTTTAGTTGCAATAATACATTATGTATAAAACTCAACTAATTCGAAGATCACTTATTTGTTACAAGTTTCTTAATGTGGTAGGAGAATTGCTTTTATTTTATTGGCATGGACTACCAAAATTGATTTACTATTTTAAGCATCTAATAATTTAATGTGAGGTTTTCCTTACTAGTGGAGCCTATACACTGTTAGATATTACTATAGATTTTGTGAAAAGTGAAAAGTCAAAGTGAAGTCGCCCAGTCGTGTCCGACTCTTGGCGACCTTATGGACTGTAACTTGCCAGGCTTCTCCATCCATGGGATTTTCCAGGCAAGAATATTAGAGTGGGTTGCCATTTCCTTCTCCAGGAAGGATTTTCCACATTAACAAATATATTGGTAAACAAAAATGACCAAGATTAATTTAGGAGAGCAATCCTTTGATTAAATTATTGTTATCCTCTGCTTTTACCTCCAAATGACAGATCAGAAATCTAGTCCATATAATTAAAACATCCAACTCAATTTCGGCATTTAAAGCTCTAAAACTGCAGTTTTTCCTAAGAAAATATTTTCTCAGCAACTTTTATCCTTATTATTTTCCATCATTTGTCTCTTGCACCATTAGATCAGATATTTTCCTTGCATTTTCATATTATCATTTCTATCAAGACCACTAACAACTCCTGGATATGACTGATGCAGAAACTGATGAAGAGCAATTTTTGTAAAGCCCTCTGATGTGGGCAGGGGAGCCTCTTCTGTCAGTTTCTGGAACTCCTGGGTGGCAACTGACTTCGCTTTTCATGGTCTAAGATAAATACAAACATGTAATTGTCTAGGTCCACAAAGTCAGCTTCCTTTCATTCCTGTAAGTTGGGAGATTTAGCTCTGTCATGTCTTGGGACACCAAAATGGCAGCAGGAATTTAGGCAGGGGTTTGAGAATGGGATGATAGACTGTGGCCAGCTCTCAATAGCCCCACAGTATCTTTAAGGAAGAATTTGTGGGCTGACATGTTGGGGTTCTTCATGCTGAAGAAGCTGTTATGTGCGTGTGTGCTGAGTCGTGTCCAGCTCTTAGCAGCCCCATGTACTGTAGTCCGCCAGGTTCTGAACATGGAATTTTCTAGGCAAGAATGCTGGAGTGGGTTGCCATTTCCTATTTCAGGGGATCCTCCCAACCCAGGGATCGAACCCGAGCCTGTGTCTCCTGCATCGACCCGTGGATTCTTTACCATTGCACTGTCTAGGAAGCCTGAAGAAGCTGTTAAGATCAATTAATTCTGAGTGCAATTCCATCAAGACTTAGGACTCTACTAAGATCCTGGAGACATTCATTATTATTCATCTTATGTATTCTTTGTGTTTCTTGTTTGTTTCAATAATACACCAAGTTTAAAGCAATCTTTAGTTGGAGCTGTCACTTGACTGATCCTTAAACATAGGTCAGAGTCTTATATGCATCTTCCAGGATTTACCATGGGGTCATGTCCTGATAAACTCATTATAAATTGAAAATAAGTCAGCAGTACATGTAATGTACCTAACCTGTCTTAAATGTGCTTAGAGCCCTTACAGTAGTTTGTATCCCTAGTCGCTCAGTCGTGTCTGATTCTTTGCAACACTTCCAACCATAGCCTGCCAGGCTCCTCTGTCCATGGGCTTTTTTTAGGCAAGAATACTGGATTGTTTGCCATTTCCTTCTCCATAGGCTCTTCCTGACCCAGGGGATTGAACCTGCATAGCCCGTGTCTCCTGCATTGTAGACAGATTATATTCCTGCTGAGCCACAATGTAAGCCCCTACATTAGTTTACAGCTAGACAAAAATCATCTAATACAAAGCCTATTTTATAACAATAGGCTGAATATCTCATGTATCAATAATTTGCTCAGTACTGTACTGAAAGTGAAAACAGAATTGTTGTAAGTGTTTTGGTGGTTTACCCTTGTGAGCCCTTGGTTAGCTGGAGCTGTAGTTTGTTGACACTGCCCCACATCACAAGAGTAACAGTACCCTCCAAGAGATCAACATTCAAAAGCTGAAGTATGGTTTCTACTGAATGCCGACTGCTTTCACACCACCATAAAGTCAAAAGACCTTAGGTTGACACATTGTAGGTTATAAATCTATACGTCTGGCTCTTTTGACTATGATTTGAAGGTTTTAAACCCAGAAGAGATGCATTACTGAGTTAGACTTGTCTTTAGGGGCAGAAACGTCTATTTATGCTACTGGAGAGTGGTTAACATGTATACACAGGAGCAATTTCTGTTATAAATCCCTATAGTTCTATTAACTGTATGCTCAGGTAAATCTCCCCTGATTGTCTTCCTCACTAAGGGTTTAATTTTCTCCTTCTCAGTTATAACTAATAACTTTGGATCCTTCTGAAATAAAGTTTCAGATAATACACAGATACATATACATCCATAAATCATAAGTGGATAGATACACAGATCAATGAATTTTACAAAATGTAAGAAGCATCCAGATTGCAAATAGAAATTGTTAGTGTTGTTAAAGTTCCTTTTTCTTCATCTCCCAGATATGTTTACCCAAAATGCTATGAATCGCTTTTCTGACTTTTAGCAGAAGAATACTCTGCCTGATTATGAACTTTCTGTAAATAGATGCATGCATACTCTTTCCTGTTCATGGTGTTAATGAAGCAACTTCTGCCCAGGAATACAGTTACTATATCCAGAAAAGGAAAGAAAAAATGTTTGTAAATATAAAGCAGCCCATAAACCTGCAAGCACTGGAAAAGCATTATAACTGATATAATGAAATGAAACAGATTTGTCCATAAAATGAGAAGATATTTTGATATTTGAGCTTATTTAGTAACTCAAATGAGAAAAAAGGAGGTGGAAATTCATGTGAGCTAATTTATTGGATAATCTTATATAATGAGGCTTATCAGCAAACAGTTTATTTTTTCTTTTAAATAAACATTCATTATAGAGTTACATTTATTAACATTTTCCAAATAAATTCTAGAACTTAGGAACTGTACAACTGTATATTATGTATAGTTTTTCAAAAGACCTTTATAAGCCCTTTCATTATTAAAAAAATAATAGTAATAACCAGTTCCACAAAGTCTTACTTTGGAAATTATAAAGCAAAAATCAAAGTATTGACATTGTAAATAACTTTTAAAGGGCATAAAACTTAATACCCTTCTTAGATAGAGTCTACAGTTCACTTTACAAAACATCAAGGAAAGGATCAAGTTAACCTTGGTTCTCAAGGTCTCTTTGCTATTTGTTTTTATTTTTCCCTTCTAATTTCACTTTATACTTGAGTCCAAACAATAAGTTTCATAGAGTAACATGATAGGGTACATATCCTCAATTTAATACATTTAGAAGTCATTACTAATAGTTTTTTTCCTTGCTCTGAAAATGTTGAAATAACCCCAAAACCTTGAGGTTATAAAGATCATTTATTTTTCTATGTCTCAATTTGTCTGATTATAAAGTGAGAACAATGTGTTCCATCTACTTTGGTCTTTGGAATTTTAGGACTTAAGGAGTGCAAAAACTTTCTAAGGACTTCATAAGAAAGCAGGCATATAAATAATATTAATGACATGTCTGCTAGATAGCAAGGATAAAGTGTATGAAACATTATTTTCAAATATCAAAGAAGTCAAAACATACAATTTTATCAGCTCTTAGCACTACCTCTAAGAAGATCAAAGACCTTTCTCTTTTGTATAATAATCTTTGAAAGCTATTTAGTTCAAATTTTTAAAGAAAATTTTTCCAAATACCTGTAAATGGTTTGTAGCATTAAAATATAAAAGCATAATGTAGACCTATAGAAGTAATGTCAGATAATATGGTAAATAATGCTTAAAAAATCCCAACCAAACTCTTTTCGAAACAAGATAAAAATGGAATAGATGTGTCTGTCATTTATAAAAACTGTTGTCATTTTAAAAGTAGAGAAAGTAGCTGGATAAGTATACAGATGGTCTTTTGTTCTACCTTCTTTAAAAAGTAGTGTCATCTTCAAAATGGAAAGAACAAACGAAAATATACAGAACATATCCCAGGTCAAAAAATCATGCTGGCCTGAATGAATTCAAGTGAGTTCAAATCCATAGGCCCGAGGAAGTAAGAGGAGCCTTTGGCATTTACCTGCAAACCAGTTTTGAGAGTCTTTAAGCAATAATGGGAAAAGAAAGACTTTTTTGAACACTCTAAATGGCAAATGCTCCAAATTATAAAGAAGAATACTCTGATTTTGTTTCAGATAGAAGGCCAAGAGGGTGATCTTTAATTTCTTAAAAGAGAATTAAACTCTTAGAAGTTGCAGGTCTTTATGGAATTAGAATATATACTAGAATCCACCTGTCTCAACATAACTATTTTATGGATTATAAAATCAAAGTGAAGAACTTTTAGTGATATTTCTAAAGCTTTTGCCCAATGATACTATGCTATTTCACTGGAAAATTGAGCAAGCCATGTAACTTTCCCATGCCTCAGTTTCTTCATATACAAAATGGGATTAAACACAATTGATGCTAAAAATAAACAGGGCTGATGTTTAAAATGTCCAGCCCCAACTTCAAAATGTATGCATTCTAGTAAAAAGTTTTAGATCCTCTTTACACCTGAAAAAACTAAGGCGGTGTCTATACGACTTAAGTATCATTTATATGTTTATTATACCATGTTTCAGTTTTATAAATGCACTTTGGGAAAACAATATAGAGAGTATGGATTTTATTCTGTAGACCACATGCTTTTTTTTTTAAATGACAGTGCACATGGAAACACAAATCTTTCCACGCTCCTTTCCACAAGGCCCTTTTCTTTTCCATCCCATACTTATTTTGCTTAAGTTTCCTCTTCCTCTCAAATATGCCCAGAGTCCCTTCCCAATTCTCTTTGCTTGAACTTTTATTGCCTGTTTTACTCCTTTGGTTGGCTTGACCACATTCTTTAAAATACTCAGCTAAAGAAGTTGCAAGTAGCTGTCATTAAAAAGTGAAAGTGTTAGTCACTCAGTCATGTCTGACTCTTTGTGACCTCCTGGACTGTAGCCCACCAGGCTCCTTGGTCCAAGAAATTCTCCGGGCAAGAATTCAGGAGTGGATAACCATTCCCTTCTCCAGGGAATCTTCCCCACCCAGGGATCAAACCTGGATCTTCTGCCTTGCAGGCAGATTCTTTACCCTCTGAGCCACCACATTTACTTAAACAGGATGCAACGATGACAGCAATGCTAGCTGATTTTCTCACTGGATTCCTGAAAACACCTGAGATCAACTATTAAACAATCTTACATCACATAAGACTAGAAAATGTTGTAGCAATTGATGGATGGGGCAGGGAGTGGGCTGGGAGTAAGGGTAAGAAAGTTGGGACATCGGAAGACACTAGAGCAGTGAATTTTTAACCTTAGAATCACTAGATGATCTTTCATAAAATAAGTGACCAAGTCACTCCCCATATCAATTAAATCAGAATATCTGGAGGTGGGGCCCTAGCATGTATATCTTTTAAGAGCTCCAGCAGAAGATTCCAATATGTAGTTAAGGTCAAAAACTACTATTTAGAGCTAATATCCTTTGAGATTTCAGCTCATTCAAGGCAGAAATAGTCTCTCCAGGACTTGGTAGAAGTCGCTGTTGCAAAAGAGGAGACATAAGGTCAAATAAAAGGAAAAATAGCTCCATTTGTTAAAGTCTAACAATAGCTCAGGTCATATACAAGCAATATTAACAGCTGATTTACAAAGTACTGGATTGAAAAGAGAGAATTTCTTTGCAGCAAGCAAACCAAGAGGAATGATCTTATTTCTAACATCTTAACTCACCTGAGGTTAGGCAGGAAATCTCAAAATTAAATCATAAGTGAAAATAAAAGCCAAACTGATGAGGTATAGCATACTTCCTGAACAACATGGCTAGTCTTTCAGAATTGTGAAAAGACAATGTACTTTCTGTGAGTAAATTGTAAAATAAAAACATTAGAGTGACTTTTTATTTAGTTGCTTCCCCAATTAAATTGCCATTTTCCATTTCTAAATAAATATCTCTTCGCCATCATTTCAGAGAGTTCTAGTGGATAGAACTACTCTGGATAGTAACAATTACTACAAGTATCCCCAGTGGCTCTCCAAAGTGGATAATTAATTGTGTCATACAATTTATATTATAAGCCCAACTAGCTGAAACACGACAAGTAAAAATCTACCCATGGATTTTACATGTGTGATGATTTTACAAACCAACAGGCAAAGTTAACTTTTAAAAAATAGTTTCTTTTGGGAAAGCTTGTTGTGTAACTACTTAATTGCTCACCGTTCCTGACTGATTTTCTCAGTCCTTTTAAGAAAATCTCCAATAAATACATTTATTCAAATATAATAAGAAAATTGCATTCTCTCCTCTGAAAAGATGGGTTACTAAACTGAAATGGACATATACACAGATCCCATTTGATGAACTTTTCATTAAATTAAATTCAGAACATCCATGCTTACAAAACTCTTTTATGTACAAGTTGTCAGCTGGAGTACAGAAAGAGTTTTACTTAACAAAACCATATATTTTGAGATATTTGTTAAAATATGTTTCTCTGAGATGGAAACATCTTTGAAAACAGGTGTCTATGTTGAGCTGTAAACCTTTGTTGCCTCCTACAAACCTATCTTTTATCCCATTGTAGTCTCTGTGGAAGCTTAAAGAATTCAAGAGTATCAATCATCTACATCTTGAAACAGATAATGTGATGTTATTCAGTGATCTCATCTGTATTGCTTTACATTATCACCTGTTTTCATCCTCATCTAAACTTAAGCAGCTGGAAGTTTTTAAACCACTTCTTTTACTATGTATTTTTGAAATATACATAAAGCATTAGATAGAGCTCAGTATAAAATATTGCTGTCTAGAAACAAGAAGGCAAGATTTGTGAGAAAATAAACTTTTAAATCACTTCATTTTTAGTTATACAATGTGGGAGACTGGAGCAAATGACTAATAAAAGGCAAAACAATTGAGTCTCCTAGGGTGCTAAATTAAGAATTTATAGTCTGAATAATGTCTCAGTAACCTCATTCAATTTTCTATTATTGCAGATCTTAAACAGTTATGAACACAGATGACATAGCAACTTTCACTTATAAATCTGCAAGGGTGATAAATATAACATGCAAAATTCATGTTGATAGTAATGTTAATTGGCCTAATTGTCTCAAAACAAAGAAAAATAATGATATTTAAAGAAGCAATGTTTTCAGCAAACAAAACAGGCTAGAAGAGCTAATAAGATATATTTTCATTTTAAGACAGATGGGACATTTATTAGTTTAAAACAGTGACTGCAAACAGCATTCACATAAGTAAACATTACAAAGGCTGTGAGAACTAGGTGATACTTCTGGAGTAAAAGTATAAATAACTTTAAAACAAAAGAGATTAGAATTTAATATTTTTTGCAATTGTTGGGGGAGTGTGTAATTTCCTCTGTTCTGTCTCATCACAACAAAAATTCGAAACAACAGACCAGTGTTACATCGGACCGGTGTTACAGCTCTCAGACGGCCCAGCACTACAGCTCTTGGACAGACCAGTGTCACAGCTCCATGTTACAGCTCAGTTTTATTTAGAAAATAAAGGAAAATACATCCTTGAGGCATGAGGGCATGCTGACCCAAAAGACGTGAAGAGAAGAGAGAATGAGAGCAAGAGAGATAGAGGGAGGGGTAAAGAGAGAGAGAGAGAGAAAGTGTGAAGGAGAGGGAGGGAGGGACAGAGAGAGAGAGGGACCCCTGGACTTTTGGCTCCTCGTTTTATATGTTTTTTTCTTCTCCCCCTGGGCCTGCCCTATGAAATTGGACTAGCCAGGAGTGCTGTTTGTTCTACCTGGAGTCCTCACTCTGGCCCTTGGACCTTCTTTTGTTCTCTTTTCCTGGGCTTTTCCCTTCCTTGTCTTTTAGCCACCACCATTTTGGACTCCTTTTTCCTATTCTAACTACCTAACACAATAATACATAATAAAAGCTGCTTCATTAAAAATATTAGTTACATGGCTGATCCAAGATTTTTTCTAGCAAAAGAACTTCAGTGTTGCTATGCTTTTTAAAGAATCAGCCTTGAAATCTATATAAAATTATATCAAAATAATGGACTGGAGTAATATATCTAAGTTACATAGGACAACAATGATTGCACAGGTAGATTTTCTGTTCTATGCAGTGTGCTCTTTATTATCCTACCAATAAATAACATCAACTTCAACTAGTATAATACATCAGCTTATTGGCTGAAGGAATTAAAGAAATTCAGGGAAAATAATTGATTCCTTGAAATAGATTAACCGACTAGTCTTTAGTTGCTTTGTAATTATATCCAGAAGTAAGATGTCTTTTGCTTTTTAAATGGAGCCTCTATTTGAGCAAAACCTAAGCACTAGTTGTGCTAAAATATGTTTTACTCTCTAATATAGTAAATTATACTCTTCATATGGGAAATTATAATAAAAGAAAATGTATTACTACTGCATTAGTATATTCTACTAAGAAATAAACACAGGTTAAAGGTAATAAAGTCATGGATATTTTAGTACATTTTTATGGTATTCCTTTGGTGAATAATTATGACTTCATATAACATAAATATTGTTTTCCCAATGTTTGATATGCTTGGCTTGTACTTATTTCTGAGGTTATCAACAGAATAAAAAGCAAGATATTACATAAAAGAAATGAAATAGGTAAAATAAAAGGAAGCATATTTTATTGTTCAAGTTGAAACTGGATTGGAATAAGTAGAATATTTTTGTATAAGTTGGCACTATTTAAAACTAAGATTTAGCTCATTTTTCCAATTTTAAGAATGGAGAGTAGATTAAAATGTAGAATGTGTACTATTAAACACACTCCTCTACCACTGAAATGGAACTAACAAAACTAATAATTTAGGGACACCAAATATTTTAAGGGTGGTTAGTACATACACAAAATCAGATATCTTAATTTTTTTATTTAGTAAATAATTTATTATTGTACACAAATAGGTAATCAATAAGGTTAGTGACATTGATGAGCTTAATTGTTTTTTTGAATCACACTATGTAGCAAATATTATGGTCATTTTATAAAATATAGCATATAAAAAAGCTATGTTAAATATGTTCCTTTTATTACAAAAGCTATTAATCATTAAATATCTTTAAAACAGAGACCAAAATACTGGTAAATTTAGTTGTTTTCTACAAAATATGTCTCATCTTTTTAGTATCTAATTCAGTTCAGACATAGGCCATTACTCTGCCTAAAGAGACAAAAAATAAAAAGTCTTTCTACATTAGCCTATGAGTTACTATTAGAAAATATAGGCTGTGAACTTTCTCCAGGAGAAATGAGCTTAGTCTGGGACCTTCACCTTTTACAAACATGTTATTAAATTTTAGTTCACAGAACAGAATCCTCCAAATTTATTTTAAAAGCCTGTGAAGAAAGATAAGCAAGGTCGACTTTGTAACTCTTTAGTCTTAATATATCTAAAGTATTTTCTCTAAATATTTTAAACTTAACTTAGATATTGAGTGTTTTCCGTTCTCAAAGTGAAATCCAAGGTATGTTTGTAGAGACAGAAAATGGGCTAAAATGTTTTACTTAATTTATATTATTTTTCTGTTTATATATATTTATAAAAACACATTCCAATGACACACTTTAAAACTCAATAATTCAAAACTATATCTTAAATTGAGTACAAATAAAAAATTTAGAGTAAAAGGGATTTATTAAATTTAAATAAGTGTAGAATATACATCCTCTGGAGGAGAAAATGGCAACCCACTCCAGTATTCTTGCCTTGAGAATCCCATGGACAGAGGAGCCTGGTGGGCTATAGTCCATGGGGTCGCAAAGAGTTGGACATGACTGAGCATCCATGCAAGCACAGGATGTAATTAGGAAGATAATATCTTAAATTACAAGTTTTACATAATATTTTTGAAAGTGCTTTTCAGGTCTTCATATTTCAAGTCAATAAAGATGAGTCAATTCTTCATTAGGATGTACAGTCTTAAAGCAAATTGTCGGTAGGGTTTTCTGTTTTATTTTCTCCACAAGATAGTATGATTCTCTTCATGTACTGGGGACACAGCTGATCTAACCTGTTCAGATATACACATACAAATATATCCACATGTAAGTATTGTACATACATACATATATACATATACATGGAGATGCAGTCATATATGTGTATACATGTGGCATTTAAGACTCAAAGTGAAATATATAAATATACTGTGTATTAGATTATCAGGTTAGCTATGACAAGTTTAAGTGTGAGTTAGACCACAAAGAAGGCTGAGCATGGAAGAACTGATGCTTTTAAATTGTGATGCAGGAGAAGACTCTTGAGATCAAAACAGTCAATCCTAAAGAAAATCAATCCTGAATATTAATTGGAAGGACTGATGCTGAAGCTTCAATACTTTGGCCACCTAATGTAAAGAACTGACTCATTAGGAAACACCCAGATGCAAGAAAAGACTCTGATGCTGGAAAAGACTGATGGCAGGAGAAGAAGGGGGTGACAGAGGATGTGATGGTTGGATGGCATCACTGACTCAATGGGCATGAGTTTGAGCAAACTCTGGGAGATAGTGAAGGACAGGAAGCCTGGTGTGCTGCAGTCCATGGGGTCGCAGAGTAGGACACAACTTTGTGGCTAAACAACAAGAAGATGGCAAATATCATTTCACTGTTGTGTCTTTACAATGATCTAGGAATAATCCATTCCATTTCTGATATCCAAAACAAACACCCCATTTAGGTGATTAAACTTGCTTTCTGTGTAGCTCTGTTTTCTCGGATCAGATCAGATCAGTCGCTCAGTCGTGTCCGACTCTTAGCGACCCCATGAATCACAGCATGCCAGGCCTCCCTGTCCATCACCAACTCCCGGAGTTCACTCAGACTCACGTCCATCAAGTCACTGATGCCATCCAGCCATCTCATCTTCTGTCGTCCCCTTCTCCTCTTGCCCCCAATCCCTCCCAGCATCAGAGTCTTTTCCAATGAGTCAACTCTTCGCATGAGGTGGCCAAAGTACTGGAGTTTCAGCTTTAGCATCATTCCTTCCAAAGAAATCCCAGGGCTGATCTCCTTCAGAATGGACTGATTGGATCTCCTTGCAGTCCAAGGGACTCTCAACAGTCTTCTCCAACACCACAGTTCAAAAGCATCAATTCTTCAGCGCTCAGCCTTCTTCACAGTCCAACTCTCACATCCGTACATGACAACAGGAAAACCATAGCCTTGACTAGATGAACCTTTGTTAGCAAAGTAATATCTCTGCTTTTCAATATGCTATCTAGATTGGTCATGACTTTTCTTCCAAGGAGTAAGCGTCTTTCAATTTCATGGCTGCAGTCACCATCTGCAGTGATTTTGGAGCCCAGAAAAATAAAGTCTAACACTGTTTCCACTGTTCCCCCTTCTATTTCCCATAAAGTGATGGGACCGGATGCCATGATCTTAGTATTCTGAATGTTTAGCTTTAAGCCACCTTTTTCACTCTCCACTATCACTTTCATCAAGAGGCTTTTTAGTTCCTCTTCACTTTCTGCCATAAGGGTGGTATTATCTGCATATCTGAGGTTATTGATATTTCTCCTGGCAATCTTGATTCCAGCTTGTGTTTCTTCCAGCTCAGTATTTCTCATGATGTACTCTGCATATAAGTTAAATAAACAGGGTGACAATATACAGCCTTGATGAACTCCTTTTCCTATTTGGAACCAGTCTGTTGTTCCATGTCTAGTTCTAACTGTTGCTTCCTGACCTGCATACAAATTTCTCAAGAGGCAGGTCAGGTGGTCTGGTATTCCCATCTCTTTCAGAATTTTCCACAGTTGATTGTGATCCACACAGTCAAAGGCTTTGTCATAGTCCATAAAGCAGAAATAGATGCTTTTCTGGAACTCTCCTGCTTTTTCCATGATCCAGCGGATGTTGGCAATTTGATCTCTGGTTCCTCTGCCTTTTCTAAAACCAGCTTGAACATCTGGAAGTTCACAGTTCACATATTGCTGAAGCCTGGCTTGGAGAATTTTGAGCATTACTTTACTAGTGTGTGAGATGAGTGCAATTGTGTGGTAGTTTGAGCATTCTTTGGCATTGCCTTTCTTTGGGATTGGAATGAAAACTGACCTTTTCCAGTCCTGTGGCCACTGCTGAGTTTTCCAAATTTGCTGGCATAATGAGTGCAGCACTTTCACAGCATCATCTTTCAGGATTTGGAATAGCTCAACTGGAATTCCATCACCTCCACTAGCTTTGTTCGTAGTGATGCTTTCTAAGGCCCACTTGATTTCACATTCCAGGATGTCTGGCTCTAGGTCAGTGATCACACCATCGTGATTATCTGGGTCGTGAAGATGTTTTTTGTACAGTTCTTCTGTGTATTCTTGCCACCTCTTCTTAATATCTTCTGCTTCTGTTAGGTCCATACCATTTCTGTCCTTTATCGAGCCCATTTTTGCATGAAATGTTCCCTTTGTATCTCTGATTTTCTTGAAGAGATCTCTAGTCTTTCCCATTCTGTTGTTTTCCTCTATTTCTTTGCATTGATCACTGAGGAAGGCTTTCTTATCTCTTCTTGCTATTCTTTGGAACTCTGCATTCACATATTTATATCTTTCCTTTTCTCCTTTGCTTTTCACTTCTCTTCTTTTCACAGCTATTTGTAAGGCCTCCCCAGACAGCCATTTTGCTGTTTTGCATTTCTTTTCCATGGGGATGGTCTTGATCCCTGTCTCCCGTACAATGTCACGAACCTCAGTCCATAGTTCATCAGGCACTCTATCAGATCTAGTCCCTTAAATCTTTTTCTCACTTCCACTGTATAATCATAAGGGATTTGATTTAGGTCATACCTGAATGGCCTAGTGGTGTTCCCTACTTTCTTCAATTTAAGTCTGAATTTGGCAATAAGGAGTTCATGGTCTGAGCCACAGTCAGCTCCTGGTCTTGTTGACTGTATAGAGCTTCTCCATCTTTGGCTGCAAAATCAATCTGATTTTGGTGTTGACCATCTGGTGATGTCCATGTGTAGAGTCTTCTCTTGTGTTGTTGGAAGAGGGTGTTTGTTATGACCAGTGCATTTTCTTGGCAAAACTCTATTAGTCTTTGCCCTGCTTCATTCTGTATTCCAAGGCCAAATTTGCCTGTTACTCCAGGTGTTTCTTGACTTCCTACTTTTGCATTCCAGTCCCCTATAATGAAAAGGACATCTTTTTTGGGTGTTAGTTCTAAAAGGTCTGGTAGGTCTTCATAGAACCGTTCAACTTCAGCTTCTTCAGCGTTACTGGTTGGGGCGTAGACTTGGATTGCTGTGATATTGAATGGTTTGCCTTGGAAATAAACAGAGATCATTCTGTCGTTTTTGAGATTGCATCCAAGTACTGCATTTCGGACTCTTTTGTTGACCATGATGGCCACTCCATTTCTTCTGAGGGATTCCTGACTGCAGTAGTAGATATAATGGTCATCTGAGTTAAATTCACCCATTCCAGTCCATTTCAGTTTGCTGATTCCTAGAATGTTGACATTCACTCTTGCCATCTCTTGTTTGACCACTTCCAATTTGCCTTGATTCATGGGCCTGACATTCCAGGTTCCTATGCAATATTGCTCTTTACAGCATTCTTTTTGCTTTGGCTCCATCCCTTCATTCTTTCTGGAGTTATTTCTCCAGTGATCTCCAGTAGCATATTGGGCACCTACTGACCTGGGGAGTTTCTCTTTCAGTATCCTATCATTTTGCCTTTTCATACTGTTCATACTTTTCATACTGTTCACTTTTCATACTTTTCATACTGTTTCATACTGTTCATGTTCATGTTTCAAACTGCTGTGTTTTCTAGATACATTTTATATTTACTTTTGAATATTTAGCAAGCTGCTATTGCATTGCTAAATCTGTGTACTTGACTGAGAAGCATTCAAGTCCATTCAAAGAGAAAGGGGATTTATAATGCTAAACTTATCATTCAAAACTTCAGTGTTGACAGTAAAAACAAAAAATGATACAATCCTGTCTCAACTAGAATACTGACTCTAAGAATTTCTCTTTATAAATTTGTCCACTGGTGATATGCTCTGAAATACTTTTTTCCTGATCATGTTTACTTTATTTTCAAAATAGCCTATATATTTTTTTTAATTTCAATTTATTTATTTTAACTGGAGGCTAATTAGTTTATAATATTGTACTGGTTTTGGCATACATCAACATGAATCTGCCACGGGTGTACACATGTTCCCAATCCTGAACCCCCCTTCCACATCCCTCCCCGTACCATCCCTCTGGGTCATCCCAGTGCACCACCCCAAGCATCCTGTATCCTGCATTGAATCTAGACTGGCAATTCATTTCTTATATGATATTTTACATGTTTCAATGCCATTCTCCCAAATTATCCCACCCTCTCCATCTCCCAGAGTCCAAAAGACTGTTCTATACATCTGTGTCTCTTTTGCTGTCTCGCATACAGGGTTATTGTTACCATTTTTCTAAATTCCATATATATGCGTTAGTATACTGTATTGGTGTTTTTCTTTCTGGCTTACTTCACTCTGTATAATCGGCTCCAATTTCATCCACCTCATTAGAACTGACTCAATGTATTCTTTTTAATGGCTGAGTAATACTCCATTGTGTATATGTACCATGACTCTCTTATCTATTCATCTGCTGATGGACATCTAGGTTGCTTCCATGTCCTGGCTATTATAAACAGTGCTGCGATGAACATTGGGGCACACGTGTCTCTTTCAATTCTGGTTTCCTCGGTGTGTATGCCCAGCAGTGGGATTGCTATATATTTTTGAATGAAAAAATAACTATACATTTCACAATTAAAATCCTAAAGAGGAACATCTTTTTTAAAGATATGAAATTGTCGTCTTCAAGCTTCTACTTTACTATATGGTTACGGTAGGTAGCAGCTATAGTAATCAGAGAAGGCAATGGCATCCCACTCCAGTACTCTTGCCTGGAAAATCCCATGGATGGAAGAGCCTGGTAGGCTGCGGTCCATGGGGTCGCTAGGAGTCGGAAACGACTGAGAGACTTCACTTTCACTTTTCACTTTCATGCATTGGAGAAGGAAATGGCAACCCACTCCAATGCTCTTGCCCGGAGAATCCCAGGGACGGGGGAGCCTGACTCCGTTTATGGGGTCGCACAGAGTCGGACACGACTGAAGCAACTTAGCAGCAGCAACAACAACTATAGTACTAGTAATCATAGTAGTAGTATCTTGTTGTTCTTAGATGAAAATTCAGTATTGTCCATCGTATTTGTCAGATTATCATAAAAAATATTTTAATAATTTAGACTTTCAAAAATGTCCTTTCACATTTCTTTGAAGAATTCTACTGAACACTTTTTTTATGAACAAACAGCAAGTTTTTAGATTCTTAAATTTCTTAGGTAATTATAATATCACTAAAATGGAAGACTTACCAAACTTGAATCCACAGCAATTTTCAAAGAACCATAAATGAAGATTATTGTATGAAGTAATTTTGAGATTGAGGCAGGTTGATATTTTTGGTAAATATAATGTATGTTTAAAACAAAAGAGTCTCTCAATAAATGATTTGTTTCCTTACTTTCTTAGAAACATAGGGATAGGAATATTTTTTCCTCTTAACAATAAGGTAGTGAAATAACTATTGACACTTAGGATCTGAGAGTCAATAGGGAGTATTAGGGACTTTGATGATTACAAGATGAACGACAAAAGTAACCATATATCTCCCATTTCTCTGAGGCAATTTTGGCTTTTACCTGATCATGAAGCATGCAGCTTAATGGCAGAGCCTTCCATTCTCCACCCCAAACTTTTTATCATATCACTTTGGGTGTTGATTTATATGGTGATTCAGATCTGAAAATCTAAAGTCTTCAGTTCATACCATATGAACCTGATATTGTCAGATTTCTTATTTTTGAAAAGCATAAGTTTGGATTTTTAGGTTCTCAACTGATTTTAAAATACTGAAAAATTTTCAAATATCCTAAAATATAAGTAAGCCTCTATTATGCCAACCAATAAAACTAAATATGTATTATCTGAGTATACTATTGAAAGACATTCATCTACTCTGAGTAAGAATATAAGAAGGGTTTATCACTGGTTTTTGAGAAGAAAATCCTCATGTTTGCTCTTGTCTTTCTTATTATCTAATGATGATGATAAAAGTCATCATAAAGCTTGAAAAAATTCTCAAATAATAATATAAAATAGTTTGTACTCAACTCCTATTTGTCTGTTGACCAAAATAGAGAGTTTTAATTGTGTGTTCTTAAAATGATTTGACTAAAGTGCAAATTTATTAACAGTGGTCTCTTCTAGGTTATCTCTTCTCATTTCACTTATTCAAATATGCATTACTATTTTGTTCCTTTCTAAATAATAATGACTGAAAATTGTATTTATCTTAAGATGGTATTAAATGATAAACTTTAAATAAAAATGAGAAAAGCATAAGAGAGTGGTTGACATATGCATATGGAATTGGAGAAAACTGGGTTCACAAGCCACCTTTGCCTCTCTATTCAATGGCAACCCACTCCAGTATTCTTGCCTGGAGAATTCCATGGACAGAGGAGCCTGACAGGACACAGCTCATGGGGTCACACAGAGTCAGACATCACTAAGCAACTAACACTTTTACTTTCTCTGAACAAGCTTGTTTATCCCAACTTTGAAAGTGTTTAGTGAAACGAAAGACATGACATATTTAAAATATCTTACCACAATAATATAATCAGGCTTTGAAGTCAAAAACAGCTGGCTTCAAAATTTTGTTTGGTTCTTCATCTACCATGTATCATGTCTATGGTATCTGATGAATTAGATAAAGTTTCTAATTTTCAGTTTCTTCATAAATAATAGAGATAATAAAACCAAATTTTCAAGATTGTAAAATTTTAAAGAGTGTATCTCTATCTATCTATTTCTTCTTTTGAGAAACAAAGTCTCAAAAATGACAGGAGGAATTGTTTCTGATCAATGATATATATTTTAAAATACACTGATTTATACTGAAGAACTGTTTTAATGACCAGGAGACTCATCTATATCCATATTTATTCTGTTGTTGTAGCTGTTGTTATTATCAATTTCTCCTGCCTATTCAGTAGTGTATATATTTTGAACACAGTACACAGTAATCAGATGTATTTTCTATGTGTGTTTCAAAAACAATTATAAAATCACTTTTAAAATGAAATAGGAAATAGCTATTTACTTCAGAAGGATTAGAGTCTATCTAGTATCTAGAATCACTGATTCCCAGAAGTCAAAAAAGGTAACATCTCTTGAAGAATAGAGTAGTTACTTCATTTATTTCAATAAGCTCTAAAATAAAGAAGGAAAGAAATGAAACATCATCTCTCCATGTGTTACTTTGGAAATTCTCCAATGAAAGAAAAAGAAATTTCTCTATAGTCAGAAAAGATACATGCATTCCAGTATCCAGTGTAAAAAGCACTGTTTACAATAGCCAAGACATGGAAGCAACCTAAATGACCATCAACAGATGAATGAATATAGATGCGATGCAGTATGTGTGTGTGTGTATACCGCCTGAGCCACCAGGGAAGCATCACTTATATGTGGAACCTAAAAGTCATGCAAATTAACATTTATAAAGCCAAAATAGACTCACAGACAAACTTAAGGTTACTAAAAGGGGAAAGTAAGCAGCTAGGGAAGAGGGATAAATTAACAATTGGGGATTTACAGATACACACTACTATATATATAGACAAACAACAAGTGCATACTGTATAGCAAAGGGAACTATATTCAATATCTTGTAATAATGTATAATGGAAAAAAGGAGGGCTTCCCAGGTGATGCTAGTGGTAAAGAATCTGCCTTCCCATGCAGGAGACATAAAACACGCGAGTTCAATCCCTGGGTTAGGAAGAATCCTTTGAGGAGAGCATGCCAACCCACTCGAGTATTCTTGCCTGGAAAAACCCATGGATAGAGAAGCCTGGTGGGCTACAGTTCATGGGATCGCAGAGTGAGACACAACTGAGCATCTGAGCACATAATGGAAAAGTGTGTGTGTGTGTGTGTGTAACTGAATCACTTTGCTGTATACCTGAAACATTGTAAGTCAACTATACCTCAATGAAAAAAGAAACATTATCTTTCAATATGACTTAGGCTCTTCTGCTGCCTTGCCAGTATGCCATTTACTGTATCTTCAAGGATTTGCATACTTACTAGGAAAACTTCGAAAATTAAAGGTCAGCTGCTTTTTCACATGGTGGTTGAAGGTGGCAGTGTGGAGGCACCTCACACTGAAGAAAAGTAACCTAAAGAATTTGTCCACACTTGGTCTCATAGATGTCTAACAGCAAGATGTTCTGTGTAATGTGAAGTTAGTCAGTAGCATCACTGATTTTCAGGATGCAATTCTCAGCTACAGCCCAGGCTGAATGGGGTTGGAATCATGGGGATATATGTAGGAAAGAGAGGTGGACCTAGAGATTAATTCAATTCTTAATGGGTTTGTAGGCATTTCTTATGAAGGGATGGTAAAGAATTTAAGTATTGCAGATATCTGAACATTGGAACAAGGGAGCTATTAGGAACTTTGAGAAAATATCTTTACAACATGTTTTCATTTGCAATTTTGGGTCAAGTTTAAATGAGCAATTTTAATACTCCTTCTCCCCTACAAATGCACACAGGCACATATATTATGGGAGAAACATAAGTTGTATATTTGCTCAGGCTGGGTCATACCTCTTTCCTATAAGCTCCCTGACAATAGAAACGATGGTCAGTAGTGTATGGTAAACAGCAGCTCACAACACAGCCACAAACTAATAGGAAAAAGTACCTTACACCCACCAAATTAAAGAATTCTGTGACTCCTAAAAAGGAATAGGGCAGACATCTTTATTCTAACACTGAGTAAAAAAGAAAGACAAACTATCAAATTTGGTTCAATTTAATGCATGTATAATATAAACTTAACAGACTCTAAGAAAAGATTGTGCCAGTAGTTGGCTATAAAATAATTTTTATTTATAATCTGATAAATCCTAGGTAAGTCGTTCAAAATGTGATTCATTCAGTTAGCAAACATACTAGGAAGAGCAATGATAACTATTTAGAAACACTCCCTTTATAAAAAACTTAACAATATAAAGAATAAGTAATCTAACCAAGTATTGTGCTAAGCACTTTATGAGCACTAATACGTTGAACCTCCTTGCACGCTTAAGAGGGCGGTACAGCACACTGGAATTTATGGATGATAAAACTTCCTTCAAAAAAGGCCAAAAATTGAGATACAGAGCTTAAGTAATTGTATGATATTCTCAAACAACATAGTTAGAAATCAAAATGTATATCAATATACTTACTTTATTCTCTGCTTCTGTTTTTCTCTTGCTTCTGCAATAGACAAAATAGGACACTAATGAAAACATAAAGTAAGATGTGAATGAATTCTAATCGTTGCTCTTATGTCTTAT
This sequence comes from Bos taurus, assembly GCF_002263795.3. Lineage (NCBI taxonomy): Eukaryota > Metazoa > Chordata > Mammalia > Artiodactyla > Bovidae > Bos > Bos taurus. The sequence continues at coordinate 25,309,380 of NC_037344.1, read as the reverse complement.
TAAAACTGCTGCTACTAAAATTTTTGCAATATCAATCTAGACATATGGACAATGTTTTCACAACTCATAGATCAGCCAGTTAAAAATATATTTGAAAACAGAGGAGGAAATGCTATTCTAGGTTTCATGCCTGAATTATCCCAAATTTAACACTCTTATATAGTTAGTTTAGTCAATTGTAGACAAACTGTTATCAAAGTCAACAAGACACATCAGTTCAGTTCAGTTCAGTCGCTCAGTTGTGTACTCTTTGCGACCCCATGGACTGCAGCACGCCAGGCTTCCCTGTCCATCACCAACTCCCTGAGCCTACTCAAAGTCATGTCCATCGCGTCGGTGATGCCATCCAACCATCTCATCCTCTGTCGACCCCTTCTCCTCCACATCAGAGGTGATGATATTTACATCATCTGAAATAATAGTTGCCTTTGTGGAATTATGTCAATTGAATGTAAAGAATTCAGAGTAGGATTGTCCTAATTTACGAGTTCACCTGTCCAAATAAATATCAGGACAGAAAATCATTGGACTGAAACAAAATTAATGCCAAGTGTAATGTAACTTGAGAATTTTTGTTATACCATCAGTTCTCATACTGATTATATGGGAAATTATACCCTGTTGGATATACCCTATTTCCAGAATTTTGCCCGAATTTTTAAGATTTCCTGAAGTGCTCTAGTTTTTTCAGAGAATAGACTAAATGCAAGGCAGATTTTAGATAAAAGTTACTTCCTAGTGTCATTTCCTTCTAATAAAATGTACCAACAGCCCAATGATGAATAAATAATGTTTGAAAATGAATGACATTATTTTTTAAGAGTGGCAATTGAAATCATATCTTAAACTAATAAGACCATTTATAAAACCCAGCAGTGGATAGTCTACCATATTCAATTTTCCTTTATCTAGTGAAAACAAACAACTAAAAAATGAATCAAAGAGAAAGTTTTGGTGTTAATGAAATCATTAGTGAATAACAAAAACCTGATGTATATGTTTAAATGGTGACATTTCAAGGTCTACAGTAATTTCTGGAGCCACATTTAATATGATCCATATGATAAGCATGATATTACTTCATTCTATTATTTAAAACAAGACCTCACAAATGGTACTTGATATTTTAGGTTATTTTCATTGTATAAGGAAGAGCACTGTATTCCACAAGCTTCTTAGATGAATCAATGTGTAATGTTTATATATTAGAGATGTTAAATATGCATAGTATATTTTTATTAGCTTTCCAAATTCACTTTAATGTCTTGGTGTTTCAGAGTACAGAGTATATTGTTTCTTGCCACTGAGTATCTTCACTCATTTAAAAAAACTCCTTGTTAAAAACATTTTAACTTTCTACTTTCAAGCACATGACACTATAATTCAATGAATTTAAATCACCAGCCTGGTCCATGAAGGGAATAGAGGTTCAGTGAAGCCTACAATAGACATTCATATAGTTTCTGTGTATGACACAAGATGTTAAATTATTTTTTCTATAGACCCACTATTTCAGCTAAAATACAAATGTTTGGAACAACAGTTGATAAAGAAGGTGTAGATTAACGTCCACAAACCCCTTGAAGGGTTTAAAAAGAGCAGTCAAGCTTTTTCTCTCTTATAGTAGCACAAACATTTATTTGAAGTAGTAGAATATATCAGATTTGGAAGTCATTGCTCTTGGGAAAAAGAACAGAACATAGTGAGGGAATACTTAGGAGAGCTTGACATATGTCCTCTGGAATTTGAGGCACATATAAACACACAGTTTGATGTCTTCAAAACAGCTGCACTGCAACTCTGTGTAAGGAAATGTGGACAGAACCGTTGCCAAGGGCAAGATGAGGGGAATGTGATGCCAGAATCCACATATTTTGTCATAGCAAGAGTTTTTCACTTCTGTGTAGGTCCTGCAATCTTTCCAACTCCAGAAATTTTTTAACTTCCAGAACAGAAACCCAAGGATAAACGTCTACAGGAGCCAGTGTAGGGATGGGAAAGCCAGAACTGTAATCGACAAATTGTCAGAGGCTTGGTATGGACAACTCTGAGAATTAAAATCTCCAAGGGGTAGAAGTCATGAATAAGCTCCCACATTTTGTGAATTTTACCTTCAGGGGCCTTTCCAGGTTCTCAAAATGAACACTGAAGAAAAATTCCCTTATAATTCCAGTAGGAGGAAGGAATAGGAAACAGTATGAAATATACCAGAGCATTCTGTGCTTAAAAAGGCAGGTCCTCAGGAAAAACTATTTTGGTAGAGTTTAACCTGATGGGGTTTCAGCAGAGCCAAACCTACCCAAAAGAAGGGAATTATCCAACTCTGGCCTCTTCTGTGTCACATGGGTGGGAGGAGGGGAGCACTGGTGAAGTTCATGGTGCAGGAGCCTAGACTCACCAAAGATAATGACAAAACTATATCAAACAATTTATGTGACCACCATATTACTGAAAGTCTATTTACCAAACTTTCTTTACCTGGCACATTATGAATTATGCCTGCCTACAACAACAAAATATTACAAGCAGAAAATTTTAAATATTTTGAACTAAATTAAAGAATTGATGCTTTTGAACTGTGGTGTTGGAGAAGACCTTGAGAGTCCCTTGGACTGCAAGGAGATCCAGCCAGTCCTTCCTAAAGGAGATCAGCCCTGGGATCTCTTTGGAAGGAATGTTGCTAAAGCTGAAACTCCGATACTTTGGCCACCTCATGCGAAGAGTTGACTCATTGGAAAAGACTCTGATGCTGGGAGGGATTGGGGGAAGGAGGAGAAGGGGATGACAGAGGATGAGATGGCTGGATGGCATCACTGACTTGATGGATGTGAGTCTGAGTGAACTCAGGGAGTTGGTGATGGACAGGAAGGCCTGGGGTGCTGTGATTCATGGGGTCGTGAAGAGTCGGACACGACTGAGCGACTGAACTGAACTGAACTGAATTGAAAATAAATATACAGCTTATCAAAACCTGTAGTATACACTGAAATGCTTAGAGGAAAATTAATGCATAGAGGGAAGTTAACAGCACTGAATCATACATTAGGAAAGAAAAAAAAACCAAGAATCGGTCATCTAAATTTCCACACTGACAAAAGAAAATTTAATTAAATTAAAATAAAGAGAAGAAAAAATTGAAATTATATGTTAATAAAGTGGAAAGCAATAAATTAAAAAAAAATACAAATCTGACTTTTTGAAATTAACAGTAAAATTAACAAGCCACTACCCAAGCTGACTAAGGGCAAAAGACAGAAGATCCAAATAACCAATACAGGAATGAAAGAGGAGATAAAATTACAGATAGTAAAGACATTTAAAGGATAATAAAGAAACATGATGGAAAGTTCTATGCCCACAAAATTGATAAGAACAATTCCTTAAAAGACCAATCTGCCAAAATTCAAACAAGAAAAAATAGGTAACATGAATAGTCTTATTATCTATTAAAGAAACACTATCAATAGTTAATAATCTTCCAAATCAAAAAATACCAAGTCTAGAGAACAAGATGGCAGAGGTGTAGGAGGACGTGGAATGCATCTCTCTCCATGGATACATCAGGAATACACCTTCAGACCCAGAAGGGCAGGCAGAACACCAGCTGAGAGCGGACAGGAGGACCTGACTGATGGAAAAGAATATATAGAACCCCGCAAAACTCAGTAGGACGAAGGAACTAGGAAGAAAAACAGGAGTGTGAGTAGGACTGGACCTATTCTGGGCAGGTAGGGGAACTGAAGCAGGGGTCCGATCCAATCCCCACAGCAAGGCAGTTGTCTGAGTCAGAAGAGAAACAGTTAAGGCTGAGAGTGAAACAGCTGATCTGTGGCAGCCTAAATGGAATGAAAAGCAGACAGTCCTTGCTTCAGCCATACATATACTGGGCAGCAACGCGGGTCTCCTGGAAATGGCTGGGAGCTGCAGTTTAGGGATTGTGGAGAGATCCCAGGGCAAAGGCTGCTGTTGACTGCAGAGAGACAGATTGAGGGGATGTGAGGGAGATTGTGGTGGGAAATGCCTGTGGAGTAAAGCCAGGCAACCACGGGAGCAAGGTGATACTGCTGAGTCAGGTGTAAGGGGTGGAGCCATCACCATAGCCTCTCTCTCTCCACGTGCCAGCATCGGCAGCTGAACAATAGAGAGGCTGGCCTGTCAAACACCTGATGCACTGAACTACAGAATAGGACCCCACCCAGGTACTTTTGCCTGGAAAATCCCATGGACAGAGGAGCCTGGTAGGCTGCAATCCGTGGGGTCGCTGAGTCAGGCACGACTGAGTGACTTCACTTTCACTTTTCACTTTCATGCACTGGAGAAGGAAACGGCAACCCACTCCAGTGTTCTTGCCTAGAGAATCCTAGGGACGGGGGAGCCTGGTGGGCTGCCGTCTATGGGGTCGCACAGAGTCAGACACTACTGAAGCGACTTAGCAGCAGCAGCAGCAGCAGGATGCCCCTTTAAGTGACTGATGCACAGATCTACAGAGCAGGACCCCAGCCAGGGGGGGCCCTCTATGTTCCTGAACAGGCGGAGCTACAAAGACTGGCCAAAGAGACCTTCTGATAGCAAGCTACAAGAGGCTCAAAAAATTCTGATAGGGCCATAACTCCTGCGGCAGAGGCAGTCTGTGTCCCTGCACACTTGGTGCCACCAGGGTCCCCACAAGCCAAGCAGCTGCACCACCTTCATGCTCAACTCTCAGTGGGGGCAGAGGTGCCGCAGGCAAAAAAAAAAAAAAAAGTCTTGTGTCTATGCGCACAGGGTCCTTTGGTCCTGGCCAACTCTTTGCGACCCTGTAGACTGGCCTGCCAGGCTTCTCTGTCAGAGAGGGGGATTCTCCAGGCAAGAATAGTGGAGCGTACCGGCCAATACTGGTTGCCATATCCTTCTAGAGCACTATATTTCCTGCTGCCCTAGCCGCCAACCCCCCTGAGTACCTGGTGTTGCCAGAACCCCTGCAACCCAACCAGCTGCATGACCTCCACACCTGGCCCTCACAGGGGCAAACCCAAGCCCTCCAGGGCAGCCCCAGGAGCAAATCCCTGTGGATGACCCACATGCAGAGGTGGAAATAAAACCACAATTGAAACCCAGGGGCAGTGTGGCTAAGGAAGAAGACCCAAAACCTTCCCACCAGGTCCAGAGATCAGTTCAGTGTTGGAGGGCACCCTAGGGAGGTAAGGTGGATTGTGATTCCCAGCATGGGAAAGGACTCTGACAACAGTGACACAAGAAAAGCATTTATTATTCTTATTTTTTGACTTGTTCTGTAGATTCTTTTGGACTTTTTTCCTCACCCTTCCCCTCCCACCCCATTGTAGTTGTTAACTTTATTGGCAATAAGAAATCCAGTTAAACTTTTTAAATCCAAAAAGTTTAAATCCAATTTAAACTTTTTTTTTTCTTTTTCCTTGGTCATATTTTTTATTGTTGTCATAAACCTCTGCCTCTAAGTTGGAGTTTTGCAGTTCTCTGGAGTGTTCCTCTTTTTTTTTTTCCTCTCTCTCTCTCCTTTTTTATTTTAATTTTTAATTTCCTAAACCTATTATTATTTTTTCTACATTTATTTCTTTGTTTGCTTTTCCTATTGTTCTTTTCCCCTTGCAGTTAATCTTTAATATATATAAATTTTCTTTATCTACCTCTACTTAACTTTGCATATCTATTCTTTGTTTCTTTTCTTTTCTTTCTCTCCTTTCCTCTCAACATATTTGCTAGTTTTATTTTCATTGCTTTATTCCCCAATTGGCACCTTGCTTTAGTTTTGTTTTCCAGCTTGTGCTTTAGTTAGTTTTGTTCTGGTAGATGTAATTTTTGGTTTCCTTTGTTTGCCAGGTCAATATATTGTAGATAATTTTTGTTGGACTGTTTTCATTTTAATTGTGGGTGTATATGTATATGTGTGTATTCAGTCATACTTTTTATTGTTGTTATAAACCTCTGTCTCTACACTGGGCTTTTGCAGTTCTGTGGAGTCATCCTGTTCCCCCCACCCCTTTGCCTTTCTTCTTCTGTTTTTTCTCTTTTCTCTTTTTTATAATTTTAATATTTTTGAACCTACTATATTTTTCTACATTTATTCCTTCATTTGTCTTTCCTACTGTGCTTTTCCCCTTGTAGTTAATCTTCAATGTATATAAATCTTCTTCATCTACCTCTACTTAAATTTGCATATCTATTCTTTCTTTTCTTTCCTTTCCTCTCAACATATTTGTTAGTTTTGTTTTTATTGCTTTATTCTCTACTTGACACCTTGCTTTAGCTTTGTTTTCTATTTTGTGCTTAAGTTAGTTTTGTTCTTAACTGGTAAATATAATGTTTTATTTCTTTTGTTCACCAGATCTATCTACTGTACTTTATTTTAGTTGGACTGTTTTCACTTTGCTCATGGGTGTATATGTGTATGTGTATATTCCATTATTTTAATTATTATTTGTCTGATTTTATAATTGTCATTTGTCTGGGATTCATCTTTGGTTTCTTGTTTTTGGATATTTGTTTTACTCTCCTTTAATGCCATAACAAACCATTTGTGGAATGTTTGTTCCTGACCAGAGATCAAAACCTGAACCTTTGGAGTGGGAGCACTGACTTTAAGACCCTAGACTACCAGAGAATTAACCCTAGGGAGCATCAAATAGTGAGAGCTCACACAAAGGAAACCATTTGAATACAAGACCCGGCATCACTCAACCACCAGTAGCACCCTGTGCAGGCTGCCTCATCTAAACAACAAACAAAACAAAAATACAAACCCAATCATCAGCAGGCAGGATTACCACCTCACTCAGCCTTGCCCATCAGAGGAGAAACAAAGAAACAAACAAAAATGCAGCACAAATCTCACCCTATATGAAGCTCACACAAACCACTGGACCAAACTTAAGAGGGCAGAAACCAAAAGGAAGAAAGAATTCACCCTTCTTCAAGGAAAAAATTCAACTTGGTTTAAAGCCTGGGGAAAGGAGACCTCAAACACAATAACTTAAAAAAATAATAATGAAAAGGCAGAGAGATACAGCACAAATGAAGAAACAAACTAGAAACAAACAAACAAAAAATCCAAATAAATGAAGAGGAAATGGGAAAATTACCTGAAAATGAATTCGGAATGATGATAGTAAAGGTGATCAAAAGCCTTGAAAACAAAATGGAGAAAATGCAAGAATCAGTTAACAAAGAGCTAGAAGAATTAAAGAATATGCATACAGAGACAAACAACACAATTACTGAAATTGAAAATACTCTAGAAGGAATCAATAGCAAAATATGTGAAGCAGAAGGACGAATCAGTGAGCTGGAAGATAAAACGGTGAAATAACTTCTGAAGAGCAGAATAAAGTAAAAAAAAAAAAAATGAAAAGAGCTGAGGACAGGCTCAGAGACCTCTGGGATTATACCAAAAGCACCAACATTCGAATTATAGCGGTCCCAGAAGAAGAGAAAAAGAAAGGGCTGGAGAAAATTTTTGAAGAGATTATAGCTGAAAATCTCCCTAACATGGAAAAGGAAATAGCCAATCAAGTTCAAGAGGCACAAAGAGTCCCACACAGGATAAACTCAAGGAGAAACATGCCAAGATACATACTAATCAAACTAACAAAGACTAAACACCAAGAAAGAATATTAAAAGCAGTAAGGGAGAAGCAACAAGTAACATACAAAGCTAACTCCGTATGCTTAACATCTGATCTTTCAGCAGAAACTCTGCAGGTCCGAAGGTAACAGCAGGATATATTCAAAGTATTGAAAGGGAAAAATCTACAACAAAGATTACTGTACCCAGCAGGGATCTCATTCAAAAATGATGGAGAAATAAAAAGCTTTTCAGACAAGCAAAAGTTAAGAGAATTCAGTACCACCAAACCAGCTTTACAACAAATGTTAAATGGGCTTATATAGACAAGAAATACAACAGAATAAAAAAGACTTACAAAATCAACCCCAGACAATTAGAAAATGGCTATAGGAACATATATATCAATAATTACTTTAAATGTAAATGGACTAAATGCTCCAACCAAAAGACACAGACTGGCTGAATGGATACAAATGCAAGACCCATATGCATGCTAGCTACAAGAAACCCACTTCAGATCTCAAGACACATATAGACTGAAGGTGAGAGGATGGAAAAATGTATTCCATGTAAATAGGAAGCAAAAGAAACCTGGAGTGGCAATCCTCATATCAGACAAAATAGACTGTAAAATAAAGAAGATTACAAGAGATAAGGAAGGAACTACATAATGATCAAGGGATCAATCCAAGAGGAAGACATAACAATTGTAAACATCTATGCACCCAACATAGGAGCATCTCAATACATAAGACAAACACTAACAGACATAAAAGGAGAAATAGACAGTAACACAATAATAGTAGGAGACTTTAACACCCCACTCACACCAATGGACAGATCATCAAAACAGAAAATTAATAAGGAAACACAAGTCTTAAAGGATACATTAGATGAGATGGATCTCATTTATATCTTTAGGACATTCCATCCAAATGCAGAAGAATACACCTTCTTCTCAATTGCACATGGAACATTCTCCAGGACAAAATCAAACCTCAGTAAATTTAAGAAAATTGAAATTGTATCAAGCATCTTCTCCAACCACAATGTTATGAGACTAGATATCAATTACAAGAAAAAAACTGTATGAAACAGAAACACATGGAGATTAAACTACACATTTCTAAATAACCAACAGGTTATTGAAGAAATAAAAAGGGGAGTAAAAAAATTTCTAGAAACAAATGACAATGAAAACATGACAACTCAAAACCTATGGGATGCAGCAAAAGCAGTTACAAGAGGGAAGTTTATAGCAATACAATCCTACCTCAAGAAATAAGAAAAACATCGAATGGATAACCTAACTTTACACCTAAAGAAACTGAAAAAAGAAGAAGAAAAAACCCATATTAGTAGAAGGAAAGTAATCATAAAGATCCAAGCAGAAATAAATGAAAAAGAAATGAAAGAATCAATAGTAAAGATTAATAAAACTAAAAGCTGGTTCTTTGAGAAGATTAAAAAAAAAAAATTTGACAAATCCTTAGCCAGACTCATCAAGAAAAAAAGAGAGAAGATGCAAATCAAAAAAATTAGAAATGAAAAAGGAGAGGTTACAACAGATAGTGCAGAAATACAAAGGATTATAAGAGACTACTATGATAATAAAGCTGTGGTACATATACACAATGGAGTATTACTCAGCCATTAAAAAGAATACATTTGAACCAATTCTAATGAGGTGGATGAAACTGGAGCCTATTATACAGAGTGAAGTAAGCCAGAAAGAAAAACACCAATACAGTATACTAACACATATATATGGAATTTAGAAAGATGGTAATGATAATCCTGCATGCGAGACAGCAAAAGAAACACAGATGTATAGAAGAGTCTTTTAGACTCTGTGGGAGAGGGCGAGGGTGGGATGATTTGGGGGAATGGCATTGATACATGTATATTATCATATGTGAAATGAATCGCCAATCCAGGTTCAATGCATTATACAGAATGCTCGGGGCTGGTGCACTGGGATGACCCAGAGGGATGGTATGGGGAGGGAGGTGGGAGTGGGGTTCAGGAAGGGGAACACATGTATACCCATGGTGGATTCATGTTGATGTATGGCAAAACCAACACAATATTGTAAAGTAAATAGCCTCCAATTAAAATAAATAAATTTATATTAAAAAATAAAAATAAAAATCCACATGCATTATAACATAGAAGAAAAAAGAGAAAGAGAGACTACTATGAACAACTATAAGACAAGGAAATAGATAACCTGGAAGAAATAGATGGATCCTTAGAAAAGTTCAGTCTTTTAAGACTGAAACAGGAAGAAATAGAAATTATGAACAACCCAATTACAAGCACTGAAATTGAAGCTGTGATGAAAAATCTCCCCAAAACAAAAGCCCAGGACAAGATGGCTTCACAGGGGAATTCTATGAAACATTTAGACAAGACATAATGCCTATCCTTCTAAAACTCTTTCAAAAAATTGCAGAGGGAAGATTTCCAAACTCATTCAATGTGGCCAACATCACCCAGATACCCAAATGAGACAAAGACAACACAAAAAAAGAAAACTACAGGCCAATATCACTGATGAACATAGACACAAAAATCCTCAACAAAATTTTAACAAACAGAATTCAGCAACACATCAAAAAACTCATACACTATGAACAAATTGGGTTTATTCCAGGGATGCAATGATTTTTCAATATATGGAAATCAAGCAATGTGATACACCATATTAATAAATTGAAAGATAAAAAAATACATGATCATCTCAATAGATGCAGAGAAAAGTCTTTGACAAAATTCAGCACCTATTTATGATTAAAACTCTTCAAAAAATGTGCATAGAAGGAACGTTCCTCAACATAGTACAGGCCATATATGATATGGAGAAGGCAATGGCACCCCACTCCAGTACTCTTGCCTGGAAAATCCCATGGATGGAGGAGCTTGGTAGGCTGCAGTCCATGGGGTCGCTAACAGTCAGACACAACTGAGCGACTTCACTTTCACTTTTCACTTTCATGCATTGGAGAAGGAAATAGCAACCCACTCCAGCATTCTTGCCTGGAGAATCCCAGGGACGGGGGAGCCTGGTGGGAGGCTATCTATGGGGTCGCACACCTACAGCAAACGTTATTCTCAATGGTGAAAAACTGAAAGCATTCCCCCTAAGATTAGGAATAAGACAAGGGTGTCCACTTTAACCACAATTATTCAACATAGTTTTGGAAGTCCAGAATCAGAGAAGAAAAAGAAATAAAAGGAAGCCAGATCAGAAAAGAAGTAAAGCTCTCACTGTTTGCAGATGATGTGAGATAGTATCAGAAAACTACTAGAGTTTATCAGTGAATTTAGCAAAATTGCAGGATACAAAATCAATACACACAAATCACTTGCATTTCTATATACTAACAATGAAAATTAGAAAGAGTAATTAAGGAATCAATCCATTCACCATTGCAACAAAAATAATTAAATATCTAGGAATAAACTTACCTAAGGAGACAAAAGGACTGTACACAGAAAATCATAAGACACTAATGAAAGAAATTAAAGATGGCATAAACAGATGGAGAGATATTCCATGTTCCTGGGTAGGAAGAATCAATATTGTGAGAATGACTATACTACCAAACACAGTCTACAGATTTGATGCAATCTCCATCAAATTACCAATGGCTTTTTTTCACAGAGCTAGAACAAAAAATTTCACAATCATATGGAAACACAAAAGACCCCAAATAGCCAAAGCAGTCTTGAGAAAGAAGAGTGGAGCTGGAGGAATCAACCTTCCTGACTTCAGGTTATACTACAAAGCTACAGTCACCAAGACAGTATGGAACTGGCACAAAAACAGAAATATACACCAATGGAGCAAGATAGAAAGCCCAGAAACAAAGCCATGTACCTAAGGCTACCTTATTTTTGACAGAGGAGGAAGGAATATATTATGGGGCAGACAGCCTCTTCAATAAATAGTGCTGGGAAAACTGGACAGCTACATGTAAAAGAATGAAATTATAACACTTCTTAACACCACACACAAAGATAAACTCCAAATAGATTAAAGACCTAAATGTAAGACCAGAAACTATAAAATTCTTAGAGGAAAATATATGTGGAACACTCGATGACATAAATCAAAGCAAGATCCTCTATGACTCACCTCCTACAGTAATGGAAATAAAAACAAAAGTAAACAAGTGGGACCTGATTAAACTTAAAAGCTTTTGTACAGCAAGGGAAACTATAAGCAACGTGAAAAGACAGCCTTCAGAATGGGAGAAAATAATAGCAAATGAAACAACTGACAAAGGATTAATTTCCAAAATACAAGCGGCTCATACAACTCAATACCAGAAAAACAAACAACCCACTCAAAGAGTGGGAAAAAGACCAAATAGACATTTCTCCCAAGTAGACATACAGATGGCTTTTATTAGTGAAATGCAAATCAAAACTACAATGAGATATCACCTCACACCGGTCAGAATGGCCCTCATCAAAAAGTCTACAAACAATAAATGCTGGAAAGAGTGTGGAGAAAAGGGAACACTGTTTCATAGTTGGTGGGAATGTAAATTGATACAGCCACTATGGAAGATTGTATAGAAATTCCTTTAAAAACTAGGAATAAAAACACCATATGACCCAGCAATCCCACTCCTAGGCATATACCCTGAGGAGACCAAAATTGAAACAGACACATGTATCCCATTGTTCATTGTAACACTATTTACAATAGCTAGAACATGGAAACAACCTAGATGTCCATCAACAGATGAACGGATATAGAAGTTGCAGTATATATACACAATGGAATATTACTCAGCCATAAAAAGGAACACATTTGAGTCGGTTCTAATGAGGTGGATGAACCCAGAACCTATTATCTAGAGTGAAATGAGTCAGAAAGAGAAAGATAAATACCATATTCTAACGCATATATGTGGAATCTAGAAAAATGGTACTGAAGAATTTATTTACAGTGCAACAGTAGAGAAACAGACATAGAGAATAGACTTATGGACTTGGGGACAGGGGAGAGGTGGGTGAGATGTATGGAAAGAGTAACATGGAAAATTTCATTACCATACATAAAATAGATAGCTAATGCGAATTTTCTGTGTGGCTCTGGAAACTCAAACAGGGGCTCTGTATCAACCTAGAGGAGTGGGATGGGGAGGGAGATGGGAGGGAGATTCAAAAGGGAGGGGATATATGTATACCTATGGCTGATTCACAGTGAGGTTTGACAGAAAGCAGCAAAATTCTGTAAAGCAATTATCCTTCAATAAAAATAAATTAATTTTAAAAATACCAAGTCCAGATGCATTCACTGGTGAATTCTATTAAACATTTAAGAATAAATTACCAATTATCTACAATCTTTTTCAAAGGTAAAAGCAAAGGAGATAGTTTCTAACTCATACTATAAGATCAGAATTATCCTAATACCAAAATCAGATGAAGACATTACAAAAAAGAAGAAAATCACAGTCCAATATAAATTATGAACATAAATACAAAAATCTCAAACAAAACTTAGCTAATAGAATCTAACAATATATAAAAAGAATTGTACATCATGAATAAAGGATATTCACCCCAGTGATGCAAGGCTGGTTCAACATTCAGAAATCAGTTAATAGAACCCATCACATCAAGAGGTTAAAAAGGAAAAATGACAGGATCATATCAATAGGTACAGAAAAAGAATTTGCAAAATCCAACACCAATTCATGATAAAAATTCTCAGTTAACTAGGGATAAAGGGTAATTTCCTAAACTTGATGAATACCTACAAAAAGTGTACAGCGAATATCATACTTAATGGTGAGTAACTTGAAGTTTTCCCACTAAGATCAGGAATAAGGAAAAGATGTTCCTTCTTACACTGTTATCCAAGACCATATTGAAAGTGTTAACTAATGCAATAAGACAAAAAAAGGAAATAAAAAATACACAGATTGAGAAGGAAGAAACTAAATTCTTTTTTTTATAAATGACATGATTGTCTATATAGAACATCCAAAAGAAAAAAAAATAAAAACTCCTGGAATTAATAACTAATGATATACAAGGTTGCAGGACTCAGGTAAACATATAAAAGTCAAATATTCCCCTACATACTAGTAATGTCTAATGGAATTTGATATTAAAGCACAAAACCATACATATTAGCACACCAAATATGAAAAATGTAGGTATAAATTTAACAATGAATGTACAGGGCTATATGAGGCAAAGTACCAAGTTCTGATGAGAGATATAAAAGAACAACTAAATCACATCAATTGTATAATGGATATTAAAAAACTGATTCTAAAGTTTATACGGGAGGCAAAAAACACAAAATAACCAACTGATTATTGAAGAACAATGTCAGAAGATAGATATTACCCATCTTTGAAATTTACTATAAAGTTGCATTCATCAAGACAGTGATGTGGATTCTTTAATTTTTTGCCTTTTTTACACAGTGATTCTGCTTTTCAGATAACTCATTTTGCTTCTTTGTAAACTTACCTTTTAATCTCTAATGGAAGTCAGCTCTTTTCATTAATAATAATTTCCTGGGATTTGGCTAACAGCTTAGACCTTAGCTTATGATTTTATATATGAGTTTGGGAGCTGATGGGCAGAGTGACTATTACTGCAATTTGGGCTTTCATCTTTCTTTCTGTCACTTTTTCCAGGAGTCCTTGATTAAAGAGCCCACTGCTTTATCTTATGCCCATTCATTCTCCATTGAAACTGCAGAGCACACAGCAGAGCCTGCCAAGCAGCTTGAATATTTTTACACTATTTCACATAACAATCAGGCTTTAAAACCATTCTGGAGCTGGCTCCAAAAAGCTATAAGGCTTACACGGTATTTTGTATCTCACGGGCATATACACATACTTATCCAGGTTCTGGAAAGCACCTCATCTCTCTTCTTGGTTCAGTCCTATAATTCTTTCAGACTTTAGTTTTTATGTCGTATTAACAAAGAAATCTTACTTGTGAAGTGTGAAAGTGTTAGTCATGTTTGACTCTGTGACCCTGGCTAGGTTCCTCTGTCCATGGGATTCTCTGGGCAAGAATACTGGAGTGGGTAGCCATTCCCTTCTCTAGGGGATCTTCCCAACACAAAGATTGAACCTGTCCCCTGTATTGCAGGCAGATTCTTTACCATCTGAACCATTAGGGAAGCCCTATAATTCAGACTTTAGGTTTCATGATACATTTGAAAGCTTCCTTGACACTCTTCTTCCTTAAATCAATTAGGATCCCTCTGTACTTCCTAAGGTTAAATTACCCCAACTCAACCCAGTATTTTCTATGCCATACAAAGTAACTAATCACTGGAATTGATAGCTAGCTTATTTGCTCCAGTAGACAATAAGCTTTATAAGGGCATATAAATCCTGTTTTCAATTTCATTTCCAAAATACCAACCTATCTTTTATAATACTAAAAAATAAAGAGAAAGGTAAAAAGTGTTTAGACCCTTAGGATTGATGAGATCCATCCAGTGGAATAAAAATTAAAATATAATCACTAACCTACACATATTTCCTTCTCAGAACTCATTATATCACTGCTTGTTGTGAATAACAAAACGAAATGAGGGAAAAAAAATTATTTTCTTACTCCATGCCTGCGTGCTAAGTTGCTTCAGTCATGTCTGACTCTGTGTGACCCCAAGGACTATAGCCCACCAGGCTCCTCTGACCATGTGATTCTCCAGGCAAGAATACTGGAGTGGGTTGCCATGCCCTTCTCTAGGGAATCTCCTTGACCCAGGGATCAAACCCACATCTCACATTTCCTGCATTGGCAGGTGGGTTCTTTACCACTAACGCCATGTGGGAAGCCTGTTTCATACTCCACAAACTTGAAACTATGTAATTCAACTGCCACCATCTATAGACAGAAGGATCCCACTTAAGTCCATCCACACATACAGCTAGACACATATATGGTGGAGATAAAAGAAAAAAAATCATGGTTTTAAAATAGCAGATAAACAGATTAATGGGATTTGGTTTGATAGAAATATAAGGGAAACTTAAAGAAAGATCAACTGTTGGAAATTTCACCTTAGAAAAGCTGAGGCTTTAGAAAGCAATGACGGAAAGATTTTCAAAAGATTATGTGGACATCAAATAATCTAAACTTGCAGACTGATTCAAACATTTTGGCTGCATACAGCCTTCAGCCTTCTCATTGTTTCAACTCTGCCAAGGACTTAAAATCTCATATCAACTAAAACTCAGTGATTACAAGCATAGGTTGGATTAGACTGGATCTATGTGAAAAATACTAGATTGCCTCATTTTGAGTGAGTGACTTTGGGCAAGTGAATTAAAGTTTGGAAGACTTAATTTTCTGACCATTTAAAGAGATTTGTCATGTTTTTCTACAAAACATGATGAATCATGATAATATGAATAATAAAAATCCGTATTTGGTAAATGAGTAAGAACAGACAGAAAACTGTTTACATCATGAATCAAAACTCCAACATGTGGCATGTTACAATAAAAATAGACCAAAGCAATAGTGCAGTACTGACAGCACTGTAAAGTTTCAGAGGAAAGAGTCACCATATTGCAGTATACACTGGTTAGGTTGTTTATGCAAAAGAGTCTTGCAAGATTCATGGTCTTAGAATAAACATAAATAAAGGCAAAGGACTTTTAAGCAAATGGACAGGACAATTCAAGGAATGGTGTTGAGAATGATTCCAAATTTGTCAGTCTGCTTTGAGCTAAGTAATATGCCTATTAAATGGAAATTGTTAAGGACACATAAGAGATAATGAGAGCTTAAATGTAGATGGGACAAGATTTTAGAGAATTTGTTTCTTACTTTATCCAAAGAGAACAAGTCAAAGTTACTGAACAAATGATTAAAGAATAGTTTTAAAGTACACATTTAGAAAAGACAAACAAATAAATTTGGTCAAAGGTTCAACAATCACATTTCCATTTTTAATAAAGTAATAACATAATTTATTATAATATTTTGGTTCCACAAATGAAACTACTATGTTACCTCAAGTTTTTAATAACAAAAATTAATATCTGCCTATATTAAAATAAGACTGTCATTCTTCTTTTTTGCAGTAATTCTTCTTCATCTTTTTTGTTTGTTTGTTATGGTTGTTATAACATAACAAAATCTGCCCTTTATTACTACAAGGCTATAAATTCAAAATCTAGGCTATTTATCTGTAAGGTGTATAAAGTCAACATTCTGTTGAAATTGTTGAAACCAGTCTGAGTTAGACTTTTTTTCCCCCAAAAAAGTAGGACCCAAAATACATAATTTGAAAGAGACAGCACAAGTTGCACTTTACACTAAATAAGCAGTTTCAGTATGCTTATCATATAAATACTCTGCTAAACATATACTTGTGAGTCTGGTTAAGGTTAGGAAAAGATCCATATCAACTAAATGAATCTACTTCTGCTGATGTACTCAAAAAGAGCTTAAATTATAAATGTTACTCCTACATAGAATTGGAATTTTTAACATAAGCTGCAATTCAAAGAATTTCATTTTGAATAGATTTTCATGATACCCTCCTTTATTATCCAGATTTTAAAGAATTTATTTGCTTGGTATTTTATGCCAACAAATAGTACTTACTACAAAGGCTCCAGTTAAACTCTTTGGTAAACAATTTATGAGTGCTTATTGTTTTATTCATTAATCAATAATTTCACCAATATACATTATTTAATTTTCCATAGACACTATAAGTGGGCTTCCCTGGTGGCTCAGTGGTAAAGAGTCTGCCTGTAATGCAGGAGACATGGGTTCGTTTCCCGGGTTGGAAAGATCTGCTGGAGAAGGAAATAGCAACACACTCCAGTATTCTTGCCTGGGAAATCCCAAGGACAGAGGACTCGATGGGCTACAATCCATGGGATTTCAAAAGAGTCTAACACAACTCACTGACTAAACAACAGCAATGACAAAAAACTCTAAAATTTGGATACAGATATTAATAATAATATACATGTATATGAAGATACAATATTGACAGATATCATAGCTATAGGTATATTATCATTTTTCTTACACTGACTTTTATGTATAGCCTCATTACAGAAGAGATAAAAGAAAACAAGTTTATAAATGAGTCCTCGTTAGTGGAACATATTTAAGGTTGGATATTTAAAAAATAGAGCACCTTCACTTGAAAGTCATAACATGTTCAACCACAGACATATTTGAGGCATGAAACTTAGGTTTTAATCAGATTATGTTGGACAATGATACTAAGATTAAGCACATCAACTTGAATCTATTTGCTGTTTTTTAATATCTGAGCATCAGTTTTCTCAACTGTACAGTGAAAATAGAATTACTCTAAATAATGGAGGGGTATTTAATATCCAAGAGAAATAAATAAAGCAATTGGATTAGAAAGCTACATAATTAAAGTATGTTTTTAAACCTATAATATGTTTTGTCCTCAAACAGTATTTCAAATGCAATTAGCAAAATATCTAGTAATATTTAAAATAACCTTGATACAAGTTCTAAAAGCATCTGTTCTATAAATAATATATTCTAACCAGGAAGAAGTTAAAATAAGCAACTAAGAACAAAACTTCAAAACATAATTTTTACCTTTCCAGTAATGCTCTTTTTTTAATCTGTTTTGCCACATTAGGAGGAAAAGACTAACATTTCATACAATGATGAAAAATATGTGACAAAGGTAAATTTCTTGAACTAAAACAATAAAACTATATATAAATTTAGAGAAATCAGAAAAAGTATAATTATAATCATTTCCTTATCTTGTCTCAAAAAGTAAATACTGCCTAAAGTTTACAAAGCAAGTTATGAAGGTAATTTAATATCAAGGAAATAGAATGTAAAGAAAATATTACTCATTTGGCAATAAAATGTACTTATGAAAGGAAGGAAAAAAATATAAAGTTAGAAACATGCAAACATTTAAAAGCATAAAGTGGGAAGGAGTCATCAGAAGATGATAAAAGAAAAAGAGCAGAATTGCAAATGGGTATACACCTATATTCTATTCAAGTACTTTCCAGTACCCAGACCAAAAAACTATTTTCTAGGACATTTTTTTTTTAAAAAACTATCTCAAATAGGGAATTCTCTGATGGTCCAGTGGTTAGGACTCCACAGTCTCACTGCCAGAGGCCCAGGTTTGATCCCTGGTCACAGAACTAAGATCCCACATCACAGTATAGCCAAAAAAAGAAACACCCCCAAACAAAACAAAAACTCTCAAATAGATATTCTACAGTGATAAGGAAAAGAATTGAAAAAGACTGCAATGACCTAAAGCCTTCAACTAAAATATTTCAAGGAACTTTTATAAGGGAATTTCTATTAACTGAATTTATGTGTCCCCCCTGATAAACTTAAATCTAACTCAAGGTGATGGTATTTGGAGGTGGTGGAGGTTGGAGAAGAAAATGGCGACTCACTCCAGTATTATTGCCTGGAGAATCCCACGGAAAGAGGAGACTGGTGGGCTACAGTCCATGGGGTCGCAAAGAGTCAGACACAACTGAAGTGACTTGGCATGCATGCACACTGTGAAAGGCGATTAAGTAATGAAAGCAGTGTTTCTGGGAATGGAATCAGTGCCCTTGTGAAAAAGACCCCAGACCCTTACACCATTCTCCTCTATTTTAGGACACAGGTGGCTCTCTACGAACCAGACACTTGATCTTAAACTTCCTAACCTTCTAGTTATTCCTAGCCCCCAGAACTGTGAGAAATAGATTTGCTTCTTATAAGTCACCCACTCTATGGTCCCTTATATAAGTCCAAACAGATTAAGAACAGGAATTCCTTCAAAACATAAAGGAATAAATTATTTTTGTGTTCTTCAAATTTGTCAAGAAAACATAGTTTGAATGGAAAATTCAAATATTTTTCTTCTGCCCCAAAAAACACCCTGACACTAAAATCTGAAGGAAAACACACACACACACACACACATAACAAGCACTCACAAAATGCAATGATAAAAACCCTAAAAAAATGGGTCCCTGCAACAAAGGACTGGGTAGAGTTCCACAACTCTACAACATTGACTGCAACAAAGGCAGGAAAATGTTCCTTGGGGTTTCTCCCCATCTCCTCTACGTAATGAAATTCTTAATGTATTAGAAGGAAAAAAAAATAGATATTGTTTCCTATAGGGAATTCACCATAAGCCACTTTAGATATAGGAAGAAAGCAGAGTACAACCTGTTGAAACAAAGTGTGTGTGGAAGACTCATTCTGAGATGCAGTTAAAAAAAATAATAAAAGTGGAAAAATGCTGATGTTGTAAGAGAAACTGAGAAATCTGTCTATGTCAGATGCAGAGCAACGAACTCCTACACACTGCTTGTGGGAATACAGAATGGTACAGCCGTTGAGAAACAAGATTTGCTTGTTTTTTATAAAGTTCAACATACACTTATGCCATTAGCAGAAGAATGACACCTCCCTGCCTTCCCTCAAAAAGATGCCCACTCCCTAAGCCCTGGAACCTGTCAATAAGTTACATGGAAAGGAGGAATTTAAGTGATGGGTGGAATTGCTTGCTAATCAGTTGACCTTAAAGTAAGATTATTCTGGATTATATGGTGACCCAACATAATCACAGACTTCCTATAAAGTGAGAGACAGAGGCAGAAGAGGAGGTCAGGGTAAGAGAAAAATTTGAAGATGCTGGTTTTGAAGGAGAAAGCGGCCAATAGAAAAAGGAATGCAGACGGAAAAAAAGAGAAATTTCCCCTAGTGCCCCAGAAAGAATGCAGCCCTGTTGACATCATGATTTTAGCTGAGGGAAGTTTATTTTGACTTCTGACCTCCAGA